>NC_072015.1:28618864-30001364 GCF_027791375.1 Indicator indicator
TGACTCTTTCTAGTAGGTTGGTGTTTTTTAAAGACGAGTGATATTATTATAGAATTGAAACTTGAAAATAAATTTCAGGTTTTGGAAGGTTGATCCATAGGACATTACAGATTTCTGAATCCACTAGAGGGATCACACAGACTTCTGTCCATGTGTAGTTCCTGTGGTTTCAATTTTCTAAGTTCTTGGCCTGGTGATATAATTTTCTCTTCTGTCAATGAGGATACTCAAGTTGACCACCTCTGTGGGAGTAGTTTTCATGTTTGATTTACACTGCAACAGTGGACAACACATTGTTTATGAAAGCTATTGCTCAGATGAATCCCAGGCTGACTGTCGCCAGCCAAAACCTCTGCTGAAGAACTGTAAAACTCATCACTTCTCAACCAAAAGTATGTTTTTTAGTAGTGGCATGTAGAATTATAGAATGTTTCTGGGTTGGAAGGGACCGTTAAAAGTCATCTAGTCCAACTTCCCTCCAGTCAGCAGGGACATCTTCAAATAGATCAGGTAAACCTTTAAAGAAGAGTTATGGAGATGTGTGTTACTAAATGTGCAGGAGCAGAACCAGGGAAATTAACAATGGATTGCTGTAGTCAGTTTTTATCTATGATTTTTAGCATTTTGGACTACACTTAACTGATGGTTTTATTTTGCAGTGGGGACGGATTGTGTATCTGTCAGGGGGAGCTTGCCCTCCCATCACAGCTGCCCAATTGAGTCCATGGGCAGTGGGGAGTAGCCTCCAAAAATGACTTGTTCTCTCACTGGACCTCTGCTTAGGGAAGAATGGGAAGTGCTTGCATCTGGAGCTGCTTCTCATCAACCTTCCACTGACACTCGAGTGGGTGAATAGCTAGCTACAGATAAATGTACAGATAACATGGCAGCTTGTTTTTTTGTGAGATAGAGCAAGGGATGAATTTGTGACTCTGATTCATCATAATCTGCTTTGCAGCCTGATTTTGGAGACCAGATGTAGTACAGACATCTGTGAACACAAACAATTGCAGCATCTTTTTGACACATGTTCCTCTTGCATCTCCATGTGCCTAGTTAGCAGTTCATGGAGTGCTGTTGCCTTTTCTCTAGAGCCCTCTTCCCCCATAAAGAGGAGCAGTTGGGCATCATTTTATCCTTCTGTACCATGCAGATATGCTGATGATGTCAAAGATATAAAAACTCAAGGAAATCCACCTTACCAGATAGAAGTCTGATTGCTTTACATTCACTGACTTTAAAAAACACATGTACCACAGTGTTGATGTGAAATAGAAACTCAGATTTCCACCATTTAACCTCCTTTCCACAACTATAGTTAGAAAGGGTAATGTGCAGATTTTATACTGTGAGTTAATTTTTTTTTTTGCATGTAGTCTTTTTAAAGAAGTCACTCCAGACGAAAGGTGATTTAATTAAGTTTAGATTAATTTAGGCCTAAATTAAATTGTGATTTATTGGAGAGTTTGGCATTTCCAATGTAAATCAATGTTCTTATGGCTTGTTCTTTGTTGGAAATTTTTCCCTTTTGTACTTTTCAGCCCCTACTGAATGTAATTTTTTTCTCCCCTCACTTCTTTGCTTCTCATTCAGCCTGCAGTGAGTGCAGCGTTCCCCACTGCTGTGAACAATTCACATTTGCAACTGCATAAAATACACTCAGTGCCTTCCAGCTGGCAAAGAAAGTCTGACAGGCTTTATGCCTTGCAGAAAGTGTTGCCAAAATGCCCTGATTTGTATATTCAGTATAAGTAGTTTTCTAAAACTGACACAGAGAAAAGTTTGGGATGAGAGAGCTTTAGAACTGGGCCAGTGTCCTTCATACAAGTCATTTTGAACTGCAGCATTTTTGGTGTGTCTCGTTTTGAGCACAAGAAATTTGTTTCCAATGTGTTTTGATACACCCTTGAATTAATTTAATATACTATGAATTGATTGTATCTGCTCTTGACACTGGTGAGGCTGCACCTTGAATACTGTGTTCAGTTTTAGGCCTCTCACTATAAGAAGAATATTGATATGCTCATGCATGTCCAAAGAACAGCAGCAAAGCTGGTGAAGGGTCAGGAGCGCAAGTCCTGTGAGGACTTGGGAACTGGGGGTTTGTTTAGCTTGAAGGAGGCTGAGGAGAGACTTTCTTGCTCTCTACAACTTGCTGAAAGGAGGTCATAGTGAAGTGGAGGTTGGTCTCTTTTCCCAAAGACTGAGTGACAAGACAAGAGGAAAGGGACTCAAGTTTCACCAGGGAAGGTTTAGGCTGGGCATCAGGAACAACTTCTTCACTGAAAGAGTTGTTAATCCCTGGAACAGGCTGCCCAGGTAAGTGGTGGAGTCCCTATCTCTGGAGGGATTTAAAAGACATGTGGATGTGGTGCTGAGTGACATGGTTTAGTGGTGACTTAGAAGTGCTGGGTTAACAGTTGAACTTGATCTTAAGTTCTTCCATCTGAAATGATTGTCCTGTTTTGTGAAGGTACTGTACAAGCTGCCTCTTCTCTAAGGACACTGAGTGCCCCTGTGCTGTATCACCTCAGATACTAATCCCACTGTGGGACCTTGTAGTTCGTCAGAACTGTTTGGACTGTGAAAACTCACCAACTGGCAATAGCTTTGAAGTATTGCTGTTGTTGGCCATGTATCTTTGAAAAGAAGCTAGCAATACAGTGTTCTATTAGGCCTGATGTATTACCACATCTAAAGGCAAGGAAGCAGCACGTGGATAAACAAAATACCTGATTTAAACATGCATTTGAGAGTCACACGTCTAAATTAACCCTGATTTCTGCAATGTGAAAATCCCTTTTGAGTAGGAAATTATTACTGCTCATCAACCTCTTCAATATTTACTCAAAAGGCAGGACTCTCTTAATACCCTCGTGAAGCACTTCAATAAAACACGTTCCAGTGAGGACAAAATAACCAGTCTTTAAGTAAGTGTGAGAATGCTCTTGTCATCTAATAACTGCTGAGAATGGCAAAAGTTTCACTGCTTTTACTTACTCTTTCTGGCTTAGATTTAGCCAAACAAACTAAATGGGGAGTAATTACTCCTAGTAATAAAACCATTAAAGTTGGTAAACACCTCTAACATCATCAAGTCCAACCTCCAACCTAATGCCACTATAGCCACTAACCCATGTCCCAAAGTGCCATGTCTAGATGTTTTTTGAGCAGCTCCAGGGGTAGTGACTCTGCCACCTCCACCAATAATGCTCCTAATTAAGCACAAAACTGTAGAAAGATCCAAATATTTGCAAGCTATTTGAAGCAAGATAAAGAGCATGGCGTGCTTTTAAAAATGGAAATTATTAGACGACTGAGTGATCTCTTTAATTTGTTGATAGTGCTTGTTCTATTTGTGGCATCCTAATGAAAACTAATTAAGCATTGATAAATGATCAGCTCACACACTGGATGCAATCTTGCAGTCTGTTATAGGTGCTCCTGAGTCTGGCTGGAGAAGCGTGGGTAGATGAGGAGTCTTTCTGCTAGTGGGGCATCTGCTATGGGGAGACCTTATTGAAGACTTTCAGTGCTTAAAGAGGGTCGGACATATTGTAAGAAAGATGGGGAAAGACTTCTTAGCAGAGTCTGTTGTGACAGAACAAGGGGTGATGGTTCTGAACTAAAAGAGGGGAGATTTAGACTAGGTAGAAGGAAGAACTTTATTACAGTGAGGGTGGTGTGAAGTATTTTCACCAGTTGCCTAGAGAGGTAGTAAAAACTCCATCCCTGGAAACATTCCAGGTGAGGTTGAATGGGGCTCTCACTGGCCTGATTTAGTGGATTATGCCCCTGTTCATGTGTCCACGAATATTTTCACAGATGGGGCATCTACCACCTCGTTACATTTGGAGGTTTTTGCTGAAAATTTTGAATAATTGCAGGTCTTCAGGCCTACCAACTATGACTTGCTCTTTTCATTATACTAAGTGAATGTAATTTGTGAGAGAATTAATGTGAATGGAATTTATTCTTTATTATCTTTAGAAAAAAGGATGTTAGGGAAAAAAAAGGGAATTTCAGAAAATAAATGTGTTACAAAATGTTAGTGAAGTCAAAGATATCACCACTGGAATGCTGCTATCCTGTCATCTTAATGTTCTGTGCAAGAGCCATACAATCATGGAATTGTTGAGTTTGGAAGAGACCTTTGAGAGCATTGAGTCCAACTGCTCACCTAAAGCTCACAGTCCCAATACTACTGCTGAGCCACTACCACTAAACCATGTCCCTCAGCATCACATCCGTGTGTCTTTTAAATACCTCCAGGGATGATGACTCCACCACTTGCCTGTGCAGCCTGTTCCAATGCTTCATATCCGTTTCTGTGAATAAATTTTCCCTAATATCCAGCTCGAATCCGTGACAACTTGAGGCCGTTTCCTATTGTCCTGTCACCTGTTGCATGTGAGAAGACACTGATCCCCACCTTCCTCCAACCTCCTTCAAGGTAGTTGTAGAGAAGATGAGGTCTCGCAGTTATGTAATCCTCTTCTGAGGACTAAACTACCCCAGTTCCCTCAGCCATTCCTCGTACGACTTGTGCTCAAGGCCCTTCACCAGCTTTGTTGCCCTTCTTTGGACTGGCTGCAGCACTTAGATTTCCTGGTTTCCTACCCTTTTATTTCTTATCCATGATTTCTTCTATATAGGTGTGTTACTGAGGACATAATTCTTCTTTATCTCCCCCCTTCCTGTGTATCTGTGCTGCAGAGTTCAGGAAGAAACGTTTGCCCACCTTTCCCTCTGGTGAGACAATGAGGAGCAAACTTTTTGCACTGGCACCTGGCACATGTTCATCACTGCAGGCAGGAAACTAGGCTGAGATGGTTCTTCATAACAGTATATTATGTTACAAGAAAACTAGTCCGAGGGTAGCTACAGAAATTGGAAGGATGCTCTGAAGTCGAACCCTTGCCTCTAAGATACTATTTAGCAGACAGAGCAGTGTTGGGTGGGGTGGGATAGGAGAGAACTGCTCTGCCAACATAAAATGGAGGAAAAGAAAAATCCCATTTTCTTTGGGTAACAAAAAACAAAACTGGCTACAAGTTTGCTTTATGTTCTTTTTGATTTTTCTTTGAAAACCAAAGCAAATCCAGTCTTTGAAAAAAGGTCCCATTTAGTTATTAACTGGTCTTATTTCAGAAGGTATGGAATAGAACTTTGATGCTCTTAAGAGCTTTGACATCCTTTTCAGCTGTAAAAAAAAAAAAAAAAAAAAGAGAGAGATTGGTTATGTTTGTGGACCATCTGTACTTTTCTCACTTTAATTCTGCAAAATCACAGAATCACAGAAACATTCAGGTTGGAAAAGACCCTCAGGATCACCAAGTCTAACCAATAACCCTACTCTGCAAGGTTCACCCCTAAGCCATACTCCCAAGCACCACATCCAAACCACCTTTAAACACCTCAACTGCCTCCCTGGGCAGCCTATTCCAATGTCTGACCACTCTTTCAGTGAAAAAAAAATTTCCTAATGTCCAGTCTAAACCTACCCAATTGTAGCTTGAGGCTGTTCCCTCTTGTTCTCTCACTAATTACCTGTGAGAAGAGACCAGCACCAGCCTCTCCACAACATCCTTTCAGGTAGTTGTAGAGAATGAAGAGTTCTCCCCTCAGCTTCCTCTTTTTCAAACTAAATATCCCCAGCTCCTTTAGTCTCTCTTAATAAGATTTATTATCTAGGCCCTTCACCAGCTTCGTTTCCCTCCTTTACACTTGTATTCTGTGCTAGTGACTTACAAAGATCTGCATTGCACAGGGGGCAAAGTCCTTTTCCTCATCCTTTTTATTTGCTGTGGTCTAACTGTCAGAGGGAAAGGGGAGCAGCTCTAGATAGAAAACCAAAGTAAGAGATACCAGGATTAATTCAAATCTCCAGTGTCCTTGGAAATTTGGATTAAAACCCACCAACCAACCATTACAGCAAATGAATAGATAAATATTAGACTCAATAACAACAACAACAGTTTTCATTAACTACCTATCTCAAGTTTCATCTGAAACACATCCCCCTAAAATTTTTGAGTGCAGTGAGTTTTGCTGCAAATCTGAAAAGATGTTTAAATAAGAGATATTTTAAGAATTCAGGGGAAAGATTGCTTGTAAGTATTTTTGATACATCTAAGCAGACAAAGGGAGTCATTATTCTTATATAAAAAAGGTGAAACCTGTCATCCTTGTGAAAAAAAATGATTAAAATAGTGAAGTCATTCAGGCAGTTTAAATAGACTTTATTGCCTGTGTGTCATCTTAAATAAATCTGGCATGGAAGGACAAATGTAGAAAGTACTTGACCAAATTTTCTTTTTTTTCCAAATTATTATTTCTTCCACACATCTGTCAACTTGCTGTTTAGAATCACAGAATCATCAGGGGTTGGAAGGGACATCTGGACATCATCTAATCCAACCCCCCACTAGTACAGGTGCGCCTAGATCAGGTAGCACAGGAGCACAGCCAGACAGGTTTGGAATCTCTCCAGAGAGGGAGATGCCACAGCCTCTCTGGGCAGCCTGTTCCAGTGCTCCAGCACCCTAAAAGTGAAGAAGTTTTTCTTTAAATTCAATTGAAACCTCCTGTGTTCTTATTTGTACCTGTTACCCCTTTTCCTATCACTGGCCACCATCAAAAAGAGCCCAGCCCCATGCTCTTGACCCCCACCATTTGGGTATTTGTAAGTATTTGTAAGATCCCTTCTCAGTCTTCTCTTTTTTCAGGCTAAAGATCCTGAAGTACTTCAGCCTTTCCTTGCAAGAGAGATGCTCCAATCTCCTCATTATCCTTGTGACCCTCTGTTGGACTGTTTCTGGTAGTTCCCTGTCCCTCTTGAGCTGGGGAGCGCAGAACTGGACACACAAGTCCTCATGCACCCTCCCTAGGGCACAGTAGAGGAGGAGAACCTCCCTTGATCTGCTGGCCACACTCTTAATGCACCCTAGAATACTATTGGCCTTCTAGGCCATGAGCCCAAGCAAGTCACATCTTCATGTATAAAATGGTGTGTGTGATTCTCAGACAAAAACACATAAACTTCGTGTTTAAAGTAAGTTCTGTCCCATTGAATGCTTTCTGCTCCCATTCTCCCCAGATGAATTATCCACAGGATACGCAACCTCAGTAGTGTATTACTGGGGTACATGGAACAGGTGTTGTTTATATTCAGTGTATGCTTGCAGCTCAGAAGGCCAACTGCATCCTTGGCTGTGTCAAAAGAAGTATGACCAGCAGGACAAGGGAGGTCCTTCTGCTACTCTGCTCTGCTCTCATGAGACCCCACCTGAAGTACTGCATCCAGTTCTGGTGCCCCCAGCATAAGAAAAACATAGACCTTCTGGAGCTGGTCCAAAGGGAGGCCATGAAGATGATCAGGAGACTGGAGCACCTCCCCTATGGAGACAGGCTGAGTGAACTGGGGCTTTTCAGCCTGAAAAAGAGACGACTCCGGGGAGACCTTAGAGCAGCCTTCAAGTACCTGAAGGGGGTCTGCAAGAAAGATGGAAAAGGACTTTTTATAAGGGCTTGCAGTGGTAGGATGAACAGGAATGGGTTGAAGCTTGAGGAGGGCAGATTTAGACTGCATGTTGGAAAGAAATTCTTTATAGTGAGGGTGGTGAGACACTGGAACAGGTTGCCCAGGGAGGTTGTGGGTGCCCGCTTCTTGGAGGTGTTCAAGGACAGGTTGGATGAGGTCTTGAGCAACCTGGTCTAGTGGGAGGTGTCCCTGCCCATAACAGGGAAGAACTAGATGATCTTTGAGGTCTCTTCCAACCTAAACCATTCTATGAATCTATGTTACTGAAAAATATATTAATTTTTTTGAAATATTCCTTGTTATTTGTTTCCATTTCAGATAGACTAAGAATGCCCTTTGATGCAAATCTTTCCATTTTTTTCTACAGTCTTAGGTTCAGGCTCAGAGACAATGGTCTTACCATCACACAAAGTGATCTGGGATTTGTCCCACTTGGCATGATCTGACCAGCGAGATGCTGGATCAGTTACATCCCAGATACTCTGGGGAGTATTTGGGAAGTTAAATGATCAATCTGAAAAACAGTCCTCTCCTAGCCCTTCAGTTCTGATGCAGTTAAGATCAAAAGGGTCCCCATTTACCTGCAGTAGCTTTGCTGACTCTGGGCTCCCAGAGCTCCCACGGAACGAGCAGACTGGAAGAGTTCACTTCTAGTTACAGCTGCTAATTGCTTCACCATAGCTGATGTCTTCTTAATACTAATTTTAAAGCACTATGTATCTCTTTGCACTTACACACAGTGTTGGTACTATTCCTCTTTGCACTGTATTCCAAGTCTGTTCATTTTATTAGTAAAAGTTCCCACTCATTAATATCTCCTTGGAGGAGAAGTAGTGTTTTTGGCAATGATTATTTTTTAGGTTAACTTGGAATGAGTCAAGATTTGTTTTTAAATAAGAAAGCAATTTTTGTATCTCATGATAATAATTGAATAGGTTCATTACAGGAGAAAATACACAATAAATCTTTCCCAGGACAATGTTGGGTAGGGATCAAATTTGTACTCTTTATTCTGTCAAAAATCTGTTGAAAGCTGGTATGAGTCGAAGGCAAGTAATGACTTGCAAGGTCTTGTCTTTGTTCTTTGTATGACTTTATTATATCTCAGAGAATCACTGGAGGGTGGGGTTTGGAAGAGACCTCTGCAGAACATCTAGTCCAACAGCCCTGCTAAAGCAAGGTCACCTAGAGCAGGTTGCTCAGGATCACAATGTCCAGGTGGGTCTGGAATCTCTATAGAGAAGCAGACTCCACAACCTCTATTGGGCAGCTGTCCCTGTGCTGTCACTCCTGCAGCAAAGAAGGTTTTCTTTATGTTCAGATGGAACCTCCTGTGTTCCAGTTTGTGCCTGTTGCTAGACACCAGTGAAAAGAGTCTGATCCGATCCTCTTGTTCTTCACCCTTTAGATATTCATCAGTGTTGACAAGATGCTCTTTCAGTCTTCCCTTCTCCAGGCTAAACAGCCCCAGGTCTCTAAGCCTTTCCTCTTCAGAGAGATGCTCCAGTCCTTTCCATGATCTTTGTGGCCCTTGCTGGACTCTCTCCAGTAGTTCCTTGTTTCTCTTGAACTGGGGAGCCCAGTCCTGGACACATTACACCAGATGTGGCTTCTGTAGGGTAGAGTGTATCTCTCTGTATAGCCAGAATCCTAAACCAAATGGCCTCCACTTCTATTTTAGTGGTGATTTTAGACCCTCAATTACGCACAACACACCATAACAGCCCAGATTTTCCCTTATTCTGTCTCCTTAAGAAATTGGTTTTAAAATTAAATACTCTCCTGTTTTACCTTGTGGAAAAGGCTCCCTGAGTTTTGTCAGGAGTGCAGCTGTGCTGAGCATCCAGTCCAACCCTGCTTGTACATCAGGGCAGTAGAAAGGCTTCTGCTCACTGTAGCAGATGGGCTACAGCCCAGAAAATAATCCTAAGAATGGGAAATCTGACCTGGACCTTCATCCCTTGAGGTGACTGGAACTGGAAAGCTTCCCTGGGTGTACTGGGGGTGGTGGGTTTAGCTGGTGGGCCTTCACAGAATCACAGAAACATTCAGGTTGGAAAAGAGCCTCAGGATCACCAAGTCCAACCAATAACCCTACTCTACAAGGTTCATTCCCTAACCATATCCATAAGCACCACATCCAAATGACCTTTAAACACATCCAGGGTTGGTGACTCAACCACCCCCATGGGCAGCCCATTCCAATCTTTCAGTGAAAAAAATTTTCTTAGTGTCCAGTCTAAGCTCGAGGCCTCAGCAAGCAGCACAGGGTGATCAGAGGGAAGCAGTTAGTGCAGAGTCCCTAGATGCCACATGAGGAATGTTTTGAGCGGGGCTTGTTGGGGATTAGCTCTGGTCTGGTTGTGCAGACTGAGTGTTCATTAGTGGTTATGTGTCCTTGGAGTGAGGTTTAGTTTCATGTGAAAGGAATAAAAGTTTGTTCACTTGGAGATCACTCTGTCATGCAAATGAAAGCATGATAAGAAATTGTCTAAAGAAATACTCTCCAGATCTGAACTAAAACACCAATATGAGCACAGCAGAGTAGTACCATGCCATATTAAGAGACCTCATGTCATCATCCCTGATGATAATACTCTGGTGATCAAATTGCAAAGTGCTGAGTGCAGGATGCAGCCCTGGTTGTTTGAATCAAAAGAAGAAGAAGTGTAAGAGGGATTAATTTCTCCAAATGGACAGACATGCTAGATGCCAAGGTAGCATTGTCTGGTGTCACTTCACTGGAGAGAAGTGATCGTTTCTGTAAGAGGCGTGTTGTATGGAACTAGCTATTGGATAGCCAATGTACAGGTAAGTGCTAATAATACCTCTGTGGTACTGTGGAGCAAGTAAGATAAAATCCTTTCTTATGCCACATGCATTTTTTGAGTCAAAACTACTAAAACCGGTGGTTCTATATTGGTTAAAAAACAAAAAGGTACGAGAAAACATAATTTATTTATTTTGTTTGTTTGTTTATTTCGGAGAAGATAGAAGTTTGCTTCCGGGAACAAGCAGCTGGGAAGACTGTTAATATATGAAGCTGCTGAAATCAACATGTTCAAAGCTTGACAGGTTTTATCAATGACAATTATGTACATTTCAGTCCTGGTTATTAATTGGCTAGTAAGTACTAAGCTGAAGGTGTAGAATATACAAGAGAGCAATGTTCCCTAATCCACTGAAAACAGGCTGTGAAACCTCAGATGGTTTATATGACATGTGTCTCTCCTGAGGGAGAAGCTCTAGGAGGACAAGCCAGTGTGTTCTTTGAATTTGTTAAGAGGTTTGAGGTGTGGATTCAGATACTTGGATCCTTGACCAGGCCACTTGGGCTGGACTCTGTAAACTACTGCTCAGCTGAGAAACTAAGTGGAGAAGTGGCACCTGCAGTGGAAAGGTTTACCAAAGTGTTGCATTCCATTTCTGGAGTATTCTATATCACTGTTGTATATCTCTTTAATATGTGAAAGTTATGGGGATTTGGGTTTTTTTTGTTTGTGTGTGTGTTTTTTGTTTCATTTGGCATTTGTTTTGTTTCTTTGTTTGTTTTTTGTTTGTTTAGTTGGGTTTTGTATGTGTGTGTGTTTTGGATTTTGGTGGGGTATTTTGTTTGGTACTAGTAAGTGTCACATGCTTCAGATCTAAGTTTGGAAACTGAAATATTCCGACCAGTAGCAAATCAGCAGTTCCTCTGAAACATTTTTCCTTCAACATGTTAGAGAAAAGATCAGTGCAGTTACTGCTATCTACTTTCTACCTCTTCTTTCTACTGTATCAGAACTATTTATGCCATGCCTGCAGGTAGCTCTTAGGAGCTCGGTGTGACCGTGTTATGTCTGGTACCTTGCCAGTACCTTCAGAGAGCCTGGATGACTCTCTGTGATACCCATTGATGGGCTACAATTTGTTTCTTTTTTAGCTTTGACTAGATGTAATTTACAGATATTTTGTCCTTTTCCAGTCATTTGACATCTTCATTGGTTCAGTTGGTCCTCATGTGAGATCACAGTGAGAAAAGAATGTGAGAACTATTATCTGAGTGTTAAAAAGCCTCAGGAACAGAGCTGGACACAGGCACATAGCTCTTAAAGTAGCCAGTAACTCTGGAGAAGTGAGGAGGCAGCAGGGCTGTGGGTAATCATGGCTCACAGTCATGGGGACACAGTACCCACAGGGAACCTGCATGGGCATGGTATAGGAGATGTGTATTTTTGCTGTGCATTTGCAGTGCATGCCAGGCTTCTTCCTGAACAACTACAGACCTCTGCTGTGCTGGCAGGTGGGGCCATGATGTGGCTCAAAGTGGAACCTGTGTGAAGGGCTGAAAATTGCTTATGCAGTATTTTTCACCAACTTTGGGCACTTTTAGGATACAGCTGGACCAGGTGCTGGGCAATCGTGTCTAGATGGTGCTTTAGCCAAGAGCCATTGTATCATAGAATGTTTTGAGTCAGAGGAAACTTTTAAAGTTCATCTAGTCTAAGCACTCCACGGTGAGCAGGGGCGTCTTCAAGTAGATCAGGTTGTTCAGAGCCCTGTCCAGCCTGATGATGAACGATTCCAGGGATGGGGTGTCTGTCATCTCTCTGGGCAACCTGGGCCAATGTTTCAGCACCTTCAACATAAAAAATTTCTTCCTTCTATCTAGTCTGCACCTCCCTTCTTTTAATTTAAAACCATCCCCCCTTGTCCTGTCACTACACTTCCTGATAAAGAGTCCTTCCTCATCATTCTTCTAGGCCCCTTTAAGAACAGAAAGGTTACAATAAGGTTTCCTTGAAGCCTTCTCTTTTCCAGGCTGAACAAGCCCAACTCTCTCAGTCTGCCCTCAGAGCAGAAGGATTCCAGCCCTGCAATATTTTTTGTGGCCTTCTTTAAAATGAAAGGTTGGACCAGATGATCTTTGAGGTCCCTTCCAAACTGACATTAAATGATTCTATGAATATGTTATTCTGTGTTTTTCCTAGCTTACCATTGCACTTCAGCAACTAAACAGCTTCATGGTTTGTATAGATGAGCAGCCTAGCAGTGTATTATGAGTCCTCTCATTCATAGTAAGCAGAGAGTTGTAACCAAACCAAATAAAAAACCTGACATATAAATGAAAGCTTACCTGTAAAAGAATGCAACTTTTACTTTCAGAAAGATATTTTCTGTTTTATCTTATTAAATCTTCAGGACTTGGTTTAATGTCCATAGTGGTGTTCGGTTGATGGTTGGACCTAATAATTTTAGAGGTCTTTTCCAACCAAAATGATTTTAGGATTCTATGAAATTTCATATTCTTACACGCATTCTTGTGCTAGGATTTCATTGAGTGCATATGTGAGCATGATGTGCATTTTACCATTGTTCCAATTAAACGTGAGCAGTAATTCTGGAAGTTTATTGTACTTCATCTTGTTGCAGATTTTTAAAGCTAGCACTGTTAATGTGAAACAGAATCTTTGGAACAGATGGGGATGGTCAGGCACTCTGAAGCAAATGCTTGGAACAAATGCTTAATTACATGGCTACCAAATCAAGGCATTCTTATAAGCAGTTGTGGTGGTTTTGACATGGTGGTAAAACACAGAATGCAAAGAGAAGCCAAATAAACTTTGCAATGGAAGTGTAGCAGCAGACAGGTTCTGGAAGTCAGCAGGTGAATATTTTCCGTAGTCCCTGCAGAGACAAAGCCTGAGTTCAATATCCAAATTCCTATTGATGGGGAACAGGATCAAGTCTGTAATTCCTGAAAAACTCCTGTTTTGATTTTAATGAGAGTTACGTGACTTAAATCCTGTTTAATGTTTTGGAAGCACTGGGTAAGGTTTGAATCAAATAATAAGTTTTCTAGTCTTTTAATAGCATTATTCTTCTTGGTGCTGCTGTTACCTCAGGATATTTACTTTTGACTGTGAGTGCTGTGTAGAAGTTGATACTATGGAGAATGGGATTGGCAAATCTTAAACCAGAATGTTTAGATCATAAACATTTAAAAGTAAGACTCCATTGTATATTTTTTGCATATGAAATGTTAGTTGTGTTCTTGGCAGCTTTGCTTCAGAGGAATCACATGCATTTCAAAGACTATTCTGCTAGACAGCCACAGCCAAAAGATTATTTCAAACCAATGGAGACTCAATTCCCTTTTCATTTTTTTTCTCTCTCACTCTCTTCTGTAGGAGACTCTATACATCATTCAACTGACGTGTAGCCAGTTCTGGGGTGAAAAATTCATGCAACTAGTATATGCAACAGTGGAAAGCATAGAAACACTAAATAAAGATGCCAATACTCATCTGTGCTCCAAGATGTACTATTGAGATTTCTTTTCTTCAATATTCTTCAAATCTTCAGAATTCAAAACCTGTTGAATACTCTTTTAGAGCCAGCAGGATTTCATACACTGTACGGAAGATTGCTTGCATCTGCCCTGCACTGACCTGTGAAGGGGCACTCTCATCTCCTTAGCAATGGCTTGATTCATCCGTGCTGCATAGAATCATAGAATGCTTTGAGTTGGAAGGGACCTTAAAGGTCATCCAGCCCAAACTCCCTACAGTGAGCAGTGACATCTACAACTAAACCAGAGCCCTGTCCAACCTGACCTTAAAGAAAAATTTCTAGCGATGGGGCTTCCACAACTTTTCCGGGCAACCCATTTCAGTGTTTCACCACCCTCTGTAAAACATTTTTTTTCCTTCTATCTAATCTAAATCTCCTATTTTTTAGCTTAAAACCATCCCCTCTTGTCCTATTGCAAAAGGGTGTGCTTAAAAATTGTCTTTATTTTTCCTGTAAGAACCCCTTCCAGTATTGAAAAGTCACAATAGGTCGTCCTTGGAGCCTTCTCTTTTCCAGACTGAATGACCCAGCTCTCTCACATGAAACCAGGGATATTCCAGGGACATGCAGGACATGGTGAATTTGGGAGATAACTCATAATAGAAGATACTAATGGAATGATTCTTTATTTATCTCAGTGAAATGCGGTTGGTTGTGTTACACATGATTTTTGGTTTTCATTTTTATTTGAAATAAATTTGTCTGAGAATGTTGTCCTGCTTTAAAGATGTCTTTAGAGGAATTCTTCTGATAAAATATGGAGTTAGTGTGGATTAAAGGTGTTGTATGTAGGTAGTTGTGCAGGAAGAAGTCTTGCCTCACTCAGACAGTGCCACAGCTGAAACTCCCTGTGCTGATCAATGTGCTTTGTTCAGTTGTTCCAAAACAGAACCTGTGTCATTTTTTCCCATAAAGTAAAGGTAGAGATTTCTCCAGCTCAGCTTTGAAGCCTCATATCTCTGTGTGCACTGGTGGATATGGACCTGAAATCCCATCATACTTTGCACCAAATGGCGACTATTAAAAGTGTTGCATTGATCACTGCCCTTAGCTGTGACAGTTCTGAACAGAAAAGCATTGGGTGCATTGCCCTAAAGTGTCATTACAAAAAGAGGTTTTAGAGTCTTCACTGAAAATATGTGTGAATGAAGTTGGAAGTGTCTGGCAGTGGAAAGATGAATGAAGAAGGGGTTCCAGAAGAGGATAGTGTGATATAGTGACCACACTTGGAATCATCCATGAAGTCCTTAGCCAGCCAAAATTCTTCCTGTACGGAGTGAAATGTTTAACTTTGGTTGATTTTTTAGGAACATATACTTTAATGTAGTTTCTTTTCCTCTTCCTAAAAAACAGAGGTTAATACAAGGAATTAATTTTCCATAGGCCCATGTTAACTTCATTTTTTGACTGTCCAGTTAGGAACTGTGGAAGGCACAACACAGATCTAAAAGGGAATCAACTTTTGGGGCTTTATTAATTTCAGTTTTTAGTTGCTCAGTCTGTGATTTGCAGACCAGAGAGATACTAGATAATATTGTACAGAAGAATGAAGAATGGTATCTTTACTTTAGAAAATTTGCCAACTGGCAAATTTGCTAAACTGGAAAATTTAGTCAGTTGTGTAGAAAGAATTCTGGTGCTAGGCTTAAAACAAACAAGCAAACAAACCAAACCCCAAACTCTCAAATGCAAAACTTCTTAGAAGTTGAGTTTTTAGAGTCTTATCTAGATGGGCAGTAGGTTGTCCTGAATTCAAAGATGAAAAGCATTTACTAGGTCTTACTCAAATACTGAACATGTAGCAGATTAGAGATAAATACTGTACTAAAATGTGGCAGGTCCTTGATTTCTGAGTTGATATCTTTAGCAGCATGGAAAGGTAATAATAGTAAGACATACATCTGCAAAGGTTTTTTTCTGGCTGGTGATATCATGTCACTGCTTTTCCCATGCTGCTTTGGACAAGTAGAACTTGGATAGTCAGTAGAAAGGATCTAATCTATGGTTTTGTTGTAGTCACTGCACAATATACATTTAATTCTGAAATTCTCCATTTTTAAATCAGACAAAGCTACTTCAATTCACCTCTTTCTGCTTTTTCTGAACACTTCTTGGAAGCTTTGCTGCTTCTCTTTGAGTTTCCCTGGTGCTACTAAATGTCATTCGCAGGCAACCTGTTTGTTCCTAATTTATATTTCTCTTGAGGTGACAGACTGAATCAGCAACAGCAGTTATTGTCACTTCTCTGATTTCACATTAAGTACAATGAAGCATTCAAAAAGAGCTGTAGTTGCATACATTGAATGCAGCCCTGTTACATTTCCCACAGGAGTGCAAAAGGACAGAGGGCAAACTATGACCCAGCTTCATGTTCTCCTACATAGTTGCCTTGTAGCTCATCATGACTTGAGACATTTGTGCTCTTAATAAGCTGTGTTTATAATGACCACATCATGGTAGCAAGAAAGTTACTGGCAATAAGCAAAATAGTTGGACTTGTTGATCTTAAAGGTCTTTTCCAGCCTGAATGATTCTATGATTCTAAAAATCTACCAAGAGCTGAAAGCTGGTTGTGTAATGCTTACAGTGTATGGGGAGTTATTTTGGAGAAAAACTAGGTAAAAGTTGTATTAGAAATACTGAGGGAAATTCTTTGAGGTGTCTGCCCATTTAGAATCATAAAATCATAGAAACATAGAGGTATTTTGCCTGGAAGAGGTCTTTGAGATCATCAAGTCCAGCCATTAACCCAACACTGCCAGATCACCACTAAACTACATCCCTCAACACCACATCTCTTTGAGTAGCTTGTGGGCCTGAGATGATTTTCAGAACGAGCCTTTTGCAGCTGTTTGTATGAGCACAAAGGGTTAAACAATAAAGCAGAAATAGATCTTCATGCTTCTGCTTAAAAAGAAAAGGGCTGGATTTCAGAAGGAGCTGTAAAGCTTTCAGCAGGAATCAGGCGAACACTCCAGTAAAATGAAAAGCTGAAATGTGAAGAGTGCATGATGTGAGATGCCAGCTCAGCACTTTCAGGAGTCATGTACAGATCACATTGCTCTGGGAGACGAGACCACCCTTGGAACTGCAGTGAACTGTAGCAGTGCCCAGCTGCTTTGCAGTGTAAAGGAGTTGTATGGACTGATACCCTCCACACCCTGTGGTAGCCTCTCATAACAGTTCTTCACTGGGGAAAACAGATGTTATGTGGAAGTGCTTCTGTAGGGGTGGAAAAATCACATTACTATAGAGATCCCAGCTGCATAAGGAGACAACAGGAGTAGGAGTGTTCATGCAATAACAGTTCTTTACTGAGGGTGTTTGTTTTTTTCTCCTCTTTGTATAGGTTCAACATGGGAGAAAACATTACGGCAGATTGGTTTCGAAAGGTAAGCCACAAATTTGTTTCCTTAGCAGTGCAAAAAGAAAAGGAGTTAAAAACTGCATGGGCAAGTTTGCAGGATTGTTTATTTTAGCTGATGGAACATATCTATGACATCAGATTTAGAGAGGAAGTTATGCAGTGTCATGCATGTGTATGCTCAGCTTTCTTATGTCCTCTTCTCTTTCCTTAGCCATTCTGAAGCAACTTACTCACCATATGAAACTGGCTCACAATGTTTTTTTGCTGGCCACTGTATAGCATGCTAGTATTAAAAAGGTGACACACTGTTTGGGCAGAAGTCTTACTTATGAATGAAAATATTGCTCTTCCTCGTATTATTTTTTCCATGAAACTTCTAGCCTGTGACATATTAGTTGACAAAAGTAAATGAAGTTGAAAGAGGACCAAAGCTGGCAAAGTGCTAGTTAACATCAGAGGAAAATTCAGAATTCAACATTCCTCAACTGCCAGAACTCTTTGCAGCCAAACTTAACCACAAGTTCATCATCATACCAGAAACATATGTCTGTCTTGGCAAATAAACTAGGGCAAGTACAATACAGAGTGATCCAATGTTGAGATTCAGATGCTCAAGCTCATTCTTATCCTTCTACAAATGGTAAGCAGAAGAATCTACCTTCCACTTGAATAAAGTTTTACCGTTTTCCCTTAGCAGAGTGGCTTGCAGTTGTACACCAATGTACTTGGGTCGCTGTTGACTGGGCAAGAAAGGGTTTCTCTTCTTTATGTTGCCTGAATTCATACTGAGCATACTGCCTGGGGCATCTCTGCAAAGTTTTTCTCTAGATCATCATTTGCTAGGAGAAGGCTGCTTAACTAACAACACTTGAAGAAATTAATTTCTAAATACTTATCTTTCTCTGGTCTCTGTCTACAAATGTGGCACCTGGGGGAAGGGTTAAGGCTATCTTTACATAGCTTCCAGGTCTTCAGGAGTTATACCATGGACTTGTGGTTTGTAAAAGGAGGTTGTGCATTTGCTTGAAGGGTCTAAGGAGATGGTAGTGTCCTAATGACTAGTAATTCTCTTTAGAAAGTGATGGCGAAAACATCTCTGTTATGGTCCTGTGTAAATGTACACAGGGTCAGCCTGGTTGGCTTGTTCAGCTAAATATGTCAGATTTCTCTGTTAGACATTTACATTTAGAAAGACTGAAGGACAGTGCACTTTTCAACATAGCAGACAGAGAAATGCATGGAAAGGGAAAAGAATCATAGAATCATAGAATGCTCTAGGTTGGAAGAGACCTCTTAGAGGTCATCTTGTCCAATACCCCTGCAGTGAGCAGAGACATCTGCGACAAGATCAGGTTGCTCAGAGCCCCATCAAGCCTGACCTTGAATGTCTCCAGGGGTGGAGCCTCCACCACCTTCCTGGGCAGCCTGTTCTAGTGTTCCATCACCCTTATAGTAAAGAAATTCCTAATGTCCAAAGATCATATTTTGTTGTTATTCTCATAGCCATAAATATTATATTGGTACAATTATTTTTTTCCCAAAGAAACATAGAAGAAGAAATTACTTTTGAAGGTGACAAAGATCTGTCTTGCTGAAATTTCATTTGTTCGCTGGCACAACGCTATCTTTGTAGCTTTACAGACTGGGGTTAGTTTAGAAGTAAAATACTACAGACCAATAAAAACACTTTTCTTCCACCAAACAATATATAGAGGTCAAATTAATTTCTGTTGTAAAACTCTTCATACTGGTAGAGTCATTCCTGTAAAGACTTTGGCCAAATATTTTTAAATGAAAGAAACAAAAGTTATTTTGTTGCCATATATTTTTATCACGACTTGAAAATCCAGACTGATACAGAGTACTTTTGAAATGATCCTCATTATCAATACAGGCTGAAGGAGGAAGTGGTAGAAATCAGCCCTGTGGAAAAGGTCTTGGGGGTGCTGGTGGATGAGAAGCTGGCCATGGGCTTGCAGCCTAGAAGACCAATTGCATCCTGGGCTGCATCAAAAGAAGTGTGAGCAGCAGACCCAGAGAGGTGATTCTGCCACTTTGCTCTGGTGAGACCTCACCAGGAGTACTGCATCCAGCTCTGTAGCCCTCTATACAGGAAGGATATGGACCTGATGGAGCAGGTCCAGAGGAGGACCATGAAAATGATCAGAGGGCTGGAGCACCTCTGCTATTAGGACAGGCTGAAGGAGCTGGGGTTGTTCAGCCTGGAGAAGAGAAGGCTCAAGGTGACCTAATAATGATCTTCCAGTACTTGAAGGGGGCCTACAAGAAAGATGGAGAGGGACTGTTTACAAAGGCCTGTAGTGATAGGATGAGGGTGAATGGATTGAAATTAAAGAAGAGTAGATTTATGTTGGATCTTAGGAACAAGATTTTTACTATGAGGGTGGTGGAACACTGGAACAGGTTGCTCATGGAGGTAATTGGGGCCCTATCCCTGGAGATATCCAAAGTCAGGCTCAACAAGGCTCTGATCTAGTGCAGGATGTCACTGCTCACTGCAGGGGGGTTGGACTAGATGACATTTGGAGGTCCCTTCCAACCCAAACCATTCTATGACTCTATGTTTTGTTGGTTTTGATTTTTTTTATATATATATTTCTGTACCAAAAGTTTTCAATTAGAATTTTTAGTAAGTTTTTAAAAATAATTTTAGCAAACCTAAGATGAGGTCTATTGTTTAACCTCTAGTTTCTGTTAAACCCACATAGAGACAGCATAAGGTGCACTATTGATTAAACCTGTGAGCCCATTTCGATGCAGTATCTGGGTAGGGGCTGTGGTTCATAAATATCAGCTTAAGAAGATGCAGTGCCAAATCAAGAACCAGACCAGAAATTCCTTAACTGTGACACCTTACTGGATGGTTTTGATTTAGAGATTGAGTGTTTTTAATACCACTGCACAAAAAAGTTGGATATTAGTGAAAATTACACCCTCTCAGTTGCTAAGTTGTATATCATGGAAGAGTCCTTTTCAACAGGTTGTGTATTTTTTCTCACATTACATCCAATTGATTTCCTGCTAAGCATTTCATTCAGCATGGTGTCATACATATCTGGAGGGCATTACGGTAAAGTATTGAGTCTCTCATCACCCTACTATTTTTTTTTTTTTTAAGACCACTGAGTAGCACCTGCTGGTGGTGTTTGTCTCCATCAGGATGGGTGGGGGAAGAGCTAGTTTTGAGGAGTTCTAGAATGAATTGCTACCTGTATTCATAGAATCATAGAAGGGGTTGGAAGGGACCTCATGGATCATCTAGTTCCAACCCCCCTGCCATGGACAGGGACACCTCACACTAGATCAGGTATTCTATTGCTTGAAACTGCCAACAGGAAATGGTAGATTTATTTTTTTTTAGCTGAGTTCTATTTGTGGCAATTTCCAGTTTTTGAGATGTTTCAAAAGAAGAGCCCACACTAGCTGTGTCCATGCAATGTATATACCACATGAAACACAGAGAACTCTTCATAGAGTAGGTTACAGCTGACAAGGAGCAAATAGGTAGAGAGAAGGTAAATATGTAGAAGAGATGATGTGCAGATTCCATTATTGCCATCCTAGTTTGAAAAGCAGAAAGGCTCTCAGATAGCACTTCTGTACCCTGAGGGAATGTTTGTCATCTTGGAGTAACTTTATTTGAACAATCATCTAGTTAGCATGGATGAAGTGAAGACTTGAATGTACTTGGCTTTAGCCATAAACATGTTCTTATATCAGCTTTTTCAGAGAAAAACAAGAGAAAACAAGAAAAGTCCTTTAAATAGGTAGAACAATTAAGGTTTGGGTATGATGTAAATATATCAGCAATAACAAGTTGCCTGACTAAAAGATCCATCAGTAACATATAGACGAAGTTCAGTGTTAACTCCTTTATAGCAATATTTGTTTAGTAGCATATTGTGTGTGATTGCTTACGATCATGCTTAATGTTTACTCTCATTTGATATACCCTTTCTTATGCCTTAAGGAATAGTTTCCAAAGTAAACAAAGGGCTGTATGTAATACTTTGATTCAAGAAGTGCACTTATCTTGCAGCTCCGGGTGTAGAAATCCCAAACCTGAGGGGTCATTCAAGAGTTGTAGCACTATGTGCTTTCCCTAGTCACACTCTCTTCAGTGGACATCAATTTATGGACACAGAGAGAGACAAGACAGTGGGCTGCACCTAAGCTAGGCCTGATCCTGGACATCTCTTCTCGTATTAAGTTTATCAACTCTAAGAAAAGAAGCAGCAGCAGCACATTTTGCTATTTAAAGCATATTCTCTGCAAGCGGTTGGCGTAGTGACACCCTGAGTCACCTGTGAAATATCAATAGCATTTAAACATGATGTTTGAGCCAGGAGGAAGCAAGGTTTTTAGATACACAGAGGAAAATGTCTTAAGGAGGAATATGTCTTTGCTTAAAAACTGGAAAACTCATATGAAATGTTCCTCTTAATGAGCTGTTCTAGACTAGATTGAGGGGCAGAAGATGCAGACACTCAGTTTACACTGCAGAAGATTAAGCCCAGATACTATACAGGTTATGTCATCAATGCTTTGTTGGTTACATGATGTTTATTGTGCACTAGAGAAGTGTTTACATTACTGTTGTCTTCACATCCTGAAAAACAGAAGAGGTACCAAGAGATCTGACTGTGAGGCTTTTATGTAAGTGTTCCCGATGAGCTGAGGATGCTGCTTTTCAGTGCAAGAAAAATTAAAAAGGCTGGAACTGGAGTCAAGTAGCTTTATATCCAGGAAATTGCTGGAGTTAAGAGCTTTGCAATTAAATGGAGTATACGTGGGTTTGACAGCACTAAATGAAGGTCTTTGTGTTACTGAGTGTTTATTCATAGAGACATCATAAATAAGCTCATTGTAACATGCTCTAGCTAGTCATCACCTTTGTCCAAGATGATCTCGATTGCCATCCCTTGACTGCATTTTCTGCTGAGCATTTTGGCGAAATGTGGAGAATTATGAAAAAAAAAGTTTAAAAAAAGTTAACTTGCTTAATAATGACTTATAGGAACATGGTTTAAAATGCCGACCCTGTGTGATACCTGCGTATCAAGCAGAATCATAGAGTGATAGAATGGTCTGGGCTGGAAGGGACCTCCAAAAGTCATCTAGTCCAACCCCCTCTGCAGTCAGCAGGGGCATCCTCAACTAGATCAGGCTGCCCAGAGCCCTGTCAAGCCTCAGTTTGAATATCTCCAGGGATGGAGCCCCAACCGCCTCCCTGGGCAACCTGTCCCAGTGTTCCACCATCCTCATGGTAAAGAACCTGCTCCTAACATCCAATCTACATCTACTCCTCTCTAGTTTGAAGCCATTGCCCTCATCCCTACAGGCCTTTGTAAAACAGTCTCTCTCCATCCTTCTTGTAGGCCCCCTTCAGGTACTTGGAAGGCTGCTATTAGGTCTCCCTGGAGCTTCCTCTTCTCCAGGCAGAACAGCTCCAGCTCCCTCAGCCTGTCCTCATAGCAGAGGTGCTCCAACCCCTTGATCATTCTTGTGGCCCTACTCTGGATCCACTCCATCAGGTCCATGTTCTTCCTGAGGGCTCCAGATGATAATAATCCAGTATGCTTATCATAATAAATACCCCCTTTCAGTGGCAGAGAAAAGAACTTTTGAGGAGTAGTTACTTAGTAAAAATGTAATTATCTATATAAAAAACCTGAGTTTTCCATATTGAAGGTAAAACCTTTCTTTGTTTGATAGCTTCAAACTGATTCTGAACTTATTTGGTTTTCTGCGGCATGCAAAAATTTGTTGTTAGTTTGAAGTTACATTTTTGCATATGCAAAAGTATGTTACTTCTGCTCTGTGTGATGCTAACATGTAGACAATGCAGCATGCAGCATCCCTGATTCTGGCTTAAATAATCCAGAGGGTGACCAATAGAAAAAGCTGCTCCTGTTAGTAAAGTGTTGTATATTGGCTTATGGGCTGCTTTTGCTCTTGTTCAAAATCCTTTTACTGTCTTGTAGAATCACAGAATGGTTTGGGTTGGAAGAGACCTTTAAAGGTCACCTAGTCCACCTGTCTTGCAATCCGTGGAGACATTGTCACCCAGATTGGGTTGCTCAGAACCCTAAACAACCTGACCCTGGAATATTTTCAGGGATGAAGCATCTACCACCTCTCTGGGCATCCTGGGCCAGTGTTTCACCACCCTCAGTGTAAAACATTTTTTTCCTTCCTTCTATCTAGTCTAAATCTCCTGTATTTTAGTTTAAAACCATCACTCCTTATCCTCTCACAACAGGCTCTTGATAAAAATTCTGACCCCATCTTTATGATCAGCCCCTTTAAGTACTGAAAGGCCACAGGGTGATCTCCCCTGAGCCTTCTCTTCTCCAGGCTGAACAGCCCCAACTCTCCCAAGCTGTCCTCACAGCAGAGGGGTTACAACCCTCTGATACTTTTTGTGGTCCTTCTCTGAACCTGCTCAACAGGTTCATGTGTTTCCTGTGCTGAGGACTCCAGAGCTAGACACAATACTCCAGATGGAGTCTCACCAGAATGGAGTAGTGAGGTAGGAACACTTCCCTATTTCTGAGGAGTGTAATAGTTTGTGATTGGTAGCTCTCACACCACAAGGAAATGATGTGGGAAGAGGGAAAGGAACGAGACTATCAAGAAAAAAGACCAAAAGATTGCTATGTCAAGGCTAGACCCCAGATAAGAAGATTGGCTCGTGTTAAGATGCATTCCAGGTCTTCTATGTATTTCAGTAACCACTTCAACTCTTCTGATCATCAGGTGTTAAGGAGGACAATCTGCATTGGTTTTGTCTGACGCAGTATCAACACCACAGCCCCATGCAGGGAGACACAACTTTCCCAGCAGACAGCAGGAGCAAGTTAGCTGTCATCACTGAGAGATGCCTTGTTGTTCTTATGTTGGTCTCTGAAAGCAGACGGATGTCTGCTTTTGCAGCTGCTCCACACATGCCCCTGCTCAATCCAGCCAAAAATACTCTGTATATCTTCTGACCCCTTGCAGAGACTGGGACCTCATTTCCGAAACCACTCCTGACGTGCGGTGAGCGCTGGAATCCAGGCTCATCAGAAGCACTTCACAAGCACCTCCTTCCAGGTCTAGCTTGCTAATTAGAAGCCTATTGATGATGTGTTTTCTCTCCATCCTCCATGCTCAGATTGCTTGGAGTATTTGATTGGTGCTTGGCCAGAGTTTCTCTGGGTGACATGTAAAGAATAAACAGAAAGAATAGAATACCACTGGATTCTATAAATATTTATTATGCACAGTCCTGGCTTGGAAATCCAAGAACCATATGGTTTTCTATAGTGATATCCTCCACTCCTCCCCACACTCTTCAGTAATTGAGTAAGAAGAATAAATACATGTTTGAAATATGAAGTCTTCTCCTGATACCATAGAATCATAGAGTCATTTTGATTGGAAGAGACCTTTAAGATCAAGTCCAACCATTAACCCAGCACCACCAAGTCTACCACTAAACTACAACCCTCAGTACCACTTCTACATGGCTTTTAAATCCCTTCAGGGATGGTGACTCCACCACTTCCCTGGACTGCCTGTTCAAGGGTTCGACAGCCCTTTCAAGAAGGAATTTTTCCTAATGCCTCACCTAACTCTCAATTGGTGCAACTTGAGACCATTTCCTCTTGTCCTATTGCTTGTTCCTTGCAAGAAAAGACTGATCTCCATCTCACTCCAACACCCTTTGAAATAGTTCACTCAACTGTTTGTCATAGGACTTGTGCTCCAAACCCTTGACCTGCATTGTTGTCCCTCTGTGCATGATCCAGCACCTCAATGTCCATCTTGGAGTGAAGGGCCCAAAACTGAACCCAGTGTTGTAGGTATGGCCTCACCAATGCTTAGGTGAGGAATGGCTGTGGGAACTGGGGTCATTTAGCCTGAAGAAAAGGAGTTTCAGGGTGGACCTTGCTCTGTACAACTCCCTGAAAGGAGGTTGTATCAAGTTGGGGTCAGTCTCTTCTCTCAAGGACCAAGTGACAGGACGAGAGGAAACAGCCTCAGGTTGTGCCAAGGAATGTTCAGGTTGTATATTAGGAAAAATTTCTTCACAGACTGTTATCAGGCATTGGAACAGGCTGCCTAGAGAGGTGATGGAGTCACCATTCCTGGAGGTATTTGAAAGACACAGATGTGCTTAGAGACGTGGTTTAGTGGTAGCATCTTGGCAGTAGTGGTGGGATTGTGAGCTCTAGGTGAGCAATTGGACTTGATCTCAAAGGTTTCTTCCAGCCTCAGTAATTCTGTGATTTTATGAGTACAGGGGGACAGTCACTTCCCTAGGTCTGCTGACCACACTATTGCAGGTGGCTTTATTCACAAAAGGCATATTTGTGTCCTTCATCTGCAAGTCTGTAATCCTTTTCTGAAGGAGCAATGGATCTCAAGTGAGGGGGCTTCCCACACATATGCTTCTCTCCAGGCAAAGGGCAGCAGAGAGAGGGTCCCATGTCCTAGAAAGACAGGGGGACTCAAGCTGCTTTAATTTAACTTTCAAAGCTTTCCTTGTTTTGTAACTTGCTGGTGGCCAGGACTGTGGAATTTGTGTATGTGTGTGCAGAAGCTTTCGTGTCATTTGTAGTGTGGGAAATGGGGAAGAAATGTGTTTTCAGTTTCATTTGTTATATACTGCATGCCTGAGGTTCCATCTTAAATTGAGTTTTCTTCGCTGCTCTGACAAAAAAAAAAAAAAGTGAGACTTTGAATTAAAAGTCTGAATTGCAGAGAAAGATGGAACAAAAATTGGGTTATATATGCAAAGAGTAAAAACATTGCTTAAAAAGAAGAAAACTGAAGGGTTTTTCCCCCCTAATACTGTCTCAGCTGAAATCTTGTAGTTGCTTTCAAATACTGAAGTAGGAACACATAAAATGTAGTTTTAAACTTTGTGGATTTTATTCCAATGTCCACTTTTACTCCAGTGTTGCTGAAAACTGTATGTGGTCGGTCCAGTGACTGTAAGTAAAGTTTTTTCTAGTGGCCTGGTAACAAACAGTACCCTGCATTGGATGTGCCAGAGTAGCCTGTGAAGTAACCAAATCCAGTTGCTCCTACTGAGAAGGAAATAATTTCACAACACCCACCCTTGCCCTCACAGCAAGCATTAATGTGACATGAGATCAGAACTAATAAGTCCCCTGTTTACCCCATTTACCACTTGTGTTTCTTGGTTCCCTATGAATTTCTACTTTTTACTCCAGCCCTGGGCTGTATCCATAGAGCTGGGCAGCCATCCCCATTTCAGGGTGGTTTGGTTGCTGGCATGGAAGGCCCTTCAGGGAGGCTCCCTCTCTCCTAAAAATCCCTCTTTTTTCTGTGTTCAGTTTATTGTTTTTCTCCAGCACCGTAGGGAGGTTTGTACCAGCACTTTGTGTCAGGTGAGCAAGCACCCTACTCTCCAGAGGCAAATACAGCATCTGTCATCATTGACTCCTGAAGCTCCTGCTTAGAACTTAATTATGGCACAGAGCCACAGAATGGTAGGGCCTGGAAGGAACCTTTGAGGAATCTTCTGCTTATTCACAGAAATTAATTATATTCTGGTATTTGCCCTGCAGAAAGTAATCTAGGGGTGCTGGTTGGCAGCAGCTGATCAGAAGCCAGAAATACGCCCTGAGAGCCAAGAGAGAAAACTTCATGCTGGGCTGCATCAAACACAGTATGACCAGCCAAAAGAGGGGATTATTCTGCTGTGTTCAGCATGGTATTGCCTCACTTGGAGCACAGTGTGCAGTTCTGGGCCCCAACATTTAATAAGGATGTGAAGGTCCTTGAGTGCTTCCAGAGGAGGACCACAAAGCTCATGACAGGGCTGGAGTGTCCTTTGACGAGCAGCTGAGGATTTTGAGCTTGTCTTGTTTGGAGAAAAGGAGGCTGAGGGGTGACCTCATTGCAGCTTCCTGAGGAGGGAATGTGGAGAGGGAGATGCTGAGCTCTTCACCCTGTGTCCAGTGACAGGGCATGTGGGAATGGTTCAAAGCTACATCCATCAGAAAGGTTAGATGGAGCATCAAGAAGCATTTCTTTACCAAGAGGGTGGTCAAACACTGGTACAGGCTTGCTGTAGAGCTGGTTGATATCCCGAGACTGTCAATGTTTAAGACACATTTGGACAGTGCCCTTAACAACATGCTTTAAGGTTTGGTCAGCCCTGAAGCTGTGAGGCAGTTGGACAAGATGATCATTATAGGTGACTTCCGACTATCCTATTCTATACTTTTCATGTCTAGATTTTTCTAATTTATATTTTTCCTAGTCTGTATTTGACTTTTCTAGTCCAGATGTCTTTCTAGTCTATATTTCTTTCTAGTCTGGATTTTTTCCTGTTCTACATTTTTCCCTGGTCTAGTGTTTTGTTTTGGCTTTTGTTTGTTTGAGGGCTTGTTTGTTTGAGGGCTTGTTTGTTTGAGGGCTTGTTTGTTTGTTTAGTTGGATTTTGTTTATCTGGTTTTGTTTTGTTGTTGTTGTTTTTCTAGACTAAATTTTTTTCTGTTGTAGATTTTTTTTCCCCTAATCTACATTTTTCTGTTCTTTCCCAATGGTCCTTTCAGCATCCTTTTTAATCATAAGCTAACTTTTAAACTTAAGATAGTTATAAGAAATGTTTATTTGTGACCAATAGAGTTTGCTTTAAATTATACAATATTCTATCCTACCTCATGCAAGATAAACACCTTTCTTCTTAATTATGACAGAATATTAGAATATCTTTTAATATATTACTAGTTGTGGTTTGGTAGCCTTTTTGCTGCACAACTGTGTGACAGTAAAGAGAAATTCCCCACGTGAGACGCCTTTAGAAAAGCATTTCAGGAGATGATCACTATATGGCTAAAAACAATTAGATGAGTAATTGCTTCCTTACTTACTGGATTTTATCAAAGCTGTCCTTACTTTAAAAAAAAAACCTGTCATTAATTATGTACACATTCACTAAAATAACTTCATTTGTTTTGACCAGTTTTAAGAGCTTTTTTTATTTTTAGGTTTTAATCCTCCCTTTTTTTCTGTTTATGCAGTTATCGTAATGGTAATATAAACAATCTCTACCTAAAATAATTACAGAAATTATGGCTGTTCTCTAGAGTACATCGCTGTAATATGCCAAGAAAGGTATTTCCTCTGGGCTGATTGCAGCTGCTTTGACACCTTCATTTTAAACAACACTGAAAGCAGCCCTGTGAATTTGCTAGATGTCTGAACACACACGCACACACACACACACACCCCCCTTAATTATATGAGCAAATAAGTGGACTTCAAGGTTATATCTCATGAGAGTAAACATTATGAAACCAAGGCAAAAAAAAATTGATTGGCAGCAGCATAAATCAACTAGATTTTAGAGAAGGTAGTGGATTCTTTAGAACTTAAAAAATTCCAAATTCTCTAACTTAGAGAGAATTCAGATGTTAAAAAGCCAATGTGGACATCACACCAGGTAGAGCAGAGGAAAATCATGTTGTTTGTTATGCAAGTACAGCTTTGTATTCATTGAGTTTTAATCCTCTGTATGGCTAAAGGTATGAGAAGCCACTTACTCATGGCAAGCATGACAGTGCTCTTCTGTTCAGCCTCCTGTGCACCCATCAAAAGATCTGGTGTGCAAGCATCCTGGAGGCAGAGCTCTTGCAGGTAATGAGTCTCTTAATTGTGTGACATACCTATGATAAATCTGAGGTTCAATTGTGTGTAGATGAGAAACACATCGGTGTTATTAATTCCAAAGTGCTTTATGACTAGGCAGGTTCCCCACTTCCCTTTCCCTTTCTCTTCCCACAAAAGATCCACTTTTGCTGAAGAGAATCTTGCCTCGCTCCTGTGCTTCCAGTTATGCTTTACCATGACATAACAACCACTTTACAACATTAACCATTATTCCTTCATGCATAACATTTTTAAAAGGGAAGACTACTGAGGAGAAATCCCTGTAAAACATCTCTTGAGCTGAACTGGAGTTAAGGATTATAGAAACCACATCCTGGGGAGCTGACCTTTTACATGACTTCATGTTGTAGCTTTCATACGTGGTTTATCTTTTGTTCTTTAGGAAAAGTCAGCTTTGAGATATACCCCACTTGGAGAAGACTTTCCAACCAATCTGAAACTTACTTATTGGTGTGGCTGCAGGTTGCTTACATGCATCACAGTGTTTCTATGTATAGAGCAAAGGTGTATTTAGAAGCCAAGCTAAATACTTCTATAAAGTTACTTTCCAATGCTTCCTACCCTGTGGATAGCTTTTGGGAAATGGAATAATTTAATAGCCCAGGAAAAATTATGAGTTAATAGGGCCTTGCCCCATGCTTTCAGTCTTAAAAGTAGCTTTTATGAGTAATTTGGATCAAAACAGAAATTAACATTTTACATCTTAGCAACTTTGTAATTCTGTCTGTTAGATTAAGGGCAGAACTCACACAGGGAAGGCAGTTCAGGGGTAGGAGGAAGTGTTGGGTTTTTAGTATGGAAAAATAAATCCATAATTTTGAGGCCAGTGAAAATTTTGATTTCCAGACAGAATGTCAGGATCTACAATTTCTGACACCTTGGCCAATTATTTGTAGTTGGTTTGGAAAATGTGAATATTTTCCATATGCTTTTATTTTTCCTGCTTGTAAAGAGGTATTTGGTATCAGATACACTCAGATAAGATACCAAAGATATGTATATTTCACTTTGGAATATTATGTCCAGTTCTGGGCCTCTCAGTCCAGGAAGGACCTTAGGAAACTGATTGAAAGAGTCCAGTGCAGAGCCACAAAGGTGCTGAAAGGAGTGGAACATCTCTCTGAGGAGGAACATCTCTCTTGAGTTTGCTCAGCATCTTTGTAGCCTCCACTGGATTCCATTCAGTAGTTCCCTGTCTCTTTTTGACTGAGGGGCCTGGAACTGGCCCCAGTACTTCAGATGTGACCTCACTAGGACAGAGTAGGTGGGGAGGAGAACCTCTCCTGCCCTGCTGGTCACATTTTCTTAATGCACCCCAAGATACCTTTGTCCTTCTTAGCCACAAGGGCACATTGCTGTCTCCTGGTAAACTTGTGCATCAGCACTTTGAGCTCGTCTGGGCAGAGATGCTTTCCAAGTCTTGAAAGGGGAATGGTTTGAAGCTCCCTTGTCTCCGTTCTGCTGGCCTGATTTCTGCACTGTGTGAATGAATCGAGTGACTGTTAGACACCTCACTGTGTACACGGTAGACAACCCAGCTACCTGGCTGGAAGCAATGGTAGTGTTTTTACTTTTATTCCATATTGCTGTACTTGGCAGGATATCTGTCTTCTCCAGTCTCTATCAGCTCTTCTTCCCTCCTACTGTCATGGTAGTGGCATAAAATCTCATTCTTCTACTTCAGCATGTGCAAAAACCGGCTTTGATTACTTTTTATTTATTTGCTGTCTTCCTGTAGCTTAAGTGTATCTGTGTCTTTGCCATCAGACTGCATCCCCCTGCTATGTGATGACACTGACAAGTGACTGCACAACCCAAAGATTCATCGCTGTAGCAGATGCAGTTGTGAACTAATAGCCTCAGCAGCTGTAACTTTTAAATGACAAAACTCATCAGTAAAGAGAATAAAGAACCAAACCCAAGGATAAGTGATATAAAGAGGGAATTCAAAGGTGAAATGATACATTTGTGGATTCTGTAATAATATTCTTTCACATTCATTTCCTATTTTTCTTGAGCTATTCATGTTTTTTCATAGAATCATGAAGGTTGTAAATGATCTGTAAGGTCATCAAGTCCAACTGTCAACCCAGTACCACCATGCCTGTTAAACCATGTTCCAGTTGAGTCCAGCTGTCAAACCAGCAGCTCCATGCCCATTAAATCATGTTCCAGAGTGCCATGTCTACATGGTTTTTGTAACACCTCCAGGGATGGTGACTCCACCACCTCTCTAGGCAGCCTATTCCAAGGCTCATCATGATACACCAGCTGCAACAACTTCGTTGTGCACAAGTCCTAAAATACCTTTGAGGTGTGGTCTAATACTCCTCTTTTTGATAGCTCTGGAAGTGCTCAGAGAGTGTAGAGAACTAAGAGAAATAAAATCAAGTACATAAAAGGCTTTTCTATATGCAAATAATGAAAAAATTCAGCTGAGTGAACAAAACCTTTAAATGGATTTTGTATTGGAAAAGAAGGTTATTATTAAATGCTTTGGGCAAATGTCAAGCTAATATGGAAGTGTAAACTGGTGAATAATTAATCAGAAAAAAACCCATAGAGGACATGAGTTTGCTGTCTTTATTTTGGTGTTGAAAATTTAATCTAACTCTGGAAGAGAGCTCCACAGTAGAGGAGGGTTTTTCCCATTTTTTTGGCCTGAGTAAATGTTCTATACTGACTCTTCCAAGCAGTCAGTAAATACTCTTTTCCATATGCATATGATGAGAAAAATGGAGTGGAGGTTAACACCCCCAGGTCTCTGGGGGCTCGCGTGGTCTCTGCACATTGTCAGAAGGGAAAGGAATATCTACTGTTATTGTGAAATCTGGGTGAATTATGGGAATGTACCAAGAAGCCAAGATTTCCCTTCAAGCGCTGCCATTCAGAGGAGAAAAAGACATGTGGGAGGAAAGAAGAGATGGAGGACTTGATACTCACATCTGCTCCAGTTCAATGCTGCTAGAAATCAGATCAGTCTGCCTCCATATTTCATTTCCTTCTGTAATCTTGACCAATAATTTATAATTGGTATCAGCTGATGGTCTGTCTCTCTCTTTCCATGGCAAAATGAAGGAGCAAAGAACTTTATCCTCCTACTCTTTACTCTCCAAGAGATGACAAAACTTTGAAAGACAAAGATCTCTATTAATATTTAATGAAGTCTCTGAAACATCCTCCTAGTCAGTCTCTTTTCATTATTCCTGGCATGCCTTGGGATTTTGGGAAAACAGAGCTTGAAGAATCCAGCTGAGTTGAGGTGCAGCTTTGTTAATGGCAGGCAGCATCACTGTGAGTTTTGTGTCTGATGTATCAGCTTTCTTGAAGTCTGTATCCTAGGTGAAGGTGCTTGGAGAGCAGTTCCAGGGTGGGAAGTAGCATATTGCTACCACATCTCTTTGCAAAATTGTATTAATAGAACAGACCCTGGGCTCAAGCTGCTCCTTCAGTCCCATCTCTGCTCTGCAACTCGCTCTGACAGCGATGCAGTGTGTGTTTCTCAGTCCAAACCTTTAAGAAGATTGTCAAGGTTCTTAAATGTGCCCAGAGGAGGACAACAAAGTTGATGACAGGGCTGGAATGAATGTCCTGTGAAGAGCAGCTGAAGACTTTGGCTTTGTCTGGTTCAGAGGTTGAGGAGTGACCTCATTGCTATGTCCAGTTTCCTCAGGAGGAGATGTGGAGAGGGAGATGCTGAGCTCTTCTCCCTGGGATCCGGTAGCAGGATATGTGGAAATGCATCCATCAGGGGAGATTTAGACTGGACATCAAGAAGCATTTCTTTACTGAGAGTGTGATCAAATACTGGAACAAGCTTCCTGGAGAGGTGGTTGATGTCCCAAGGCTGTCAATGCTTAAGAGATGTTTGGACAATGCCCTTGACATGCTTTAAGTTTTTGGTCAGCCCTGAAGTGGTAAGGCAGTTGGACCAGATCATCATTGTAGGTCACTTCCAACTGAATTCTTCTCCCTTTTCTTCTCTTGTCTTTCTCTCTTCTCTCGTTTCTTCTCTCTTTTCTTATCTCTTCTTTCTCTCTGATATCCTCTGTTTTCTTCTTCACTTCTTCACATCTAGTTTTCCTCTTCTCTTCTCTTCTCTTCTCTTCTCTTCTCTTCTCTTCTCTTCTCTTCTCTTCTCTTCTCTTCTCTTCTCTTCTCTTCTCTTCTCTTCTCTCTTCTCTTCTCTTCTCTTCTCTTCTCTTCTCTTCTCTTCTCTTCTCTTCTCTTCTCTTCTCTTCTCTTCTCTTCTCTTCTCTTCTCTTCTCTTCTCTTCTCTTCTCTTCTCTTCTCTTCTCTTCTCTTCTCCTCTGCTCAGATTTGCAAGAGGGAGCTGTGGAAGGAGGTCGTTCAATCTAGCAAATATTTTTATCCTTATACTTCTTTGCCAACCTGTTATACTCGCTGGTGGTAGGAGAGTTCACAAATCCATGGTGGCAGCTTTTAGGTTTTTTTTAATGTGACACTAATGGTTAAAAAAACTAAAATGCTTACTAATGTTCATAGCTGAGCCTTAGATATAACCAAGGATAGAAATAAGAGATTGTCAGGCACAGGGATATAAATCAAATAGGTAAATTTGCTTCATTCTAACAGCTGCACTATGCATGCTGTCAGCAACTCAATGAGATTAAAGAGGAATGAAACTTACAAGTTGAACCGGGATTTTTAGTAACTTAATGAAAAAAGAATACATTGAACCCAAAAGCTGGAAACTGGGTGGTTGTTACTCCATGCCATTTCTAACAACATGCTGCAGTAGTCTGCCTTGCAAGAAGAGGAGCAACCTTATGCCACTTAGATACCTCCAAACTGTATCTGTGTTTCTCTGCATTCAGGTAACTGCATCATTTCCACATAGAACTTTTGCACCTCTGAAGCAAGTCATTGTGCCTGTTGATCTGATGGTCTGGGCTGCCTCAGCAATGGCATAAGGTTCTCTCAGGAGCTGTCTGCATTCAGGAGGACTCTTGTTTATCCAACTGTTTGTGTTAGGTTTTTAGGTTGCTCATTTCCTGCCACCCTTTGTGCTTGTTTTCTTTTCAGCTAGCTTTTCTCATGCCATTTAACCTAGGGATTCAAAGGAAGCAAACATCTGATAGAAGCTATTTTATGGCCTGCGCTGTTCGAGCGCTTGAGTTGTGAGACTGTTGTCAGTGTTTTGCTTGGCACAGCCCAGCCTCCCGCAGCACAGTGGTAGCTGGGAGCAATACAGTGGTAAACCCACCAGCAGCAGCATGTGAGTCAGTTTTTGTCTTAATCTGGAGGGCAATCAGCAGTGAAATTAGTATCCAAAAAGTCTCTTGGAGAGCTTGGCTTTGTGTTTGATTTTGGGGTTGTTTGGGTTTGTTTATGAACATATCATATGACAGCAGTTGGCACATGAAATACAAGGAGCATACTTAGGGATGTGGGCTATTGGTGAACCTGGTGATGCTGGTTTAATGGTTGGACTTGATGATCCTAAAGATCTCCTCCAACGGAAAGTATTCTGTGCCTATGTGAAGCTGGTGGCTGGTGAAGGACTTTGGTAGCAGGGTTCTGACCAACTTGCTGCAGTATGCTGACAAAGGGCACCAGCCTGCAGGTAAATGCAGAAGTACTAGACTTTTTGAATCTGAGCAATCCTGTCCTTTTCAGTGCTTGGCCAAGCTAAGAGTTTTCCATGTTGGTAAAACAAAACCATAGTTGCTTCCCACACCTGAGAGAGGTCTTTGGTGACCACATAGCCCAGCCATTGAGAATTGTTTTTGTTGTTCATAGAACTCTTTTTGTTGGAAGAGACCATAAAGGGAGTAAGGGATGTGGAGCAGTCCACCATGCACAATGGGTACTTCAGCTCAACCTGTGTCATTTCCCAGTGGCTGCGTGCCTTTCCTCTGCGTGGAGGGTAATCTGGCTTCATAAAATGACATTAACTTACTGTGTTCCTCACTGTAATTGGGGAAATATTATTCCCTCCTCATCTGCAGCTGACTGGAAAATCTGGATGTGTCTTTTACATTCTGTGATTATATTATATGCTGGTGGGAGAATGAAATAAAAAGTAGTTTTGAAATGATGATCTGTTCATGTTCCAACCAGTAAAAGCTGCAGAGAGAGGGAGCAGATCTGATTTGAAGTAATCACTGCGTGTCAGCCTGCTTTAGTCCTTTCAGCACTTTCTTTCACTCAGGAACATATGGATGTCTGTATGCCTTCTTGTAAACGCTGTGCTGTCAGTCACCATGCATTTATGAGTGCTAGGGACAGATTTAACTGCTCGTTTTGCAGTGATCAGTAAACACTTGATTAGTGCTTTAGTCACAGAATCATTCAGGTTGGAAAAGAACCTGAGGATCACCAAGTCCAACTGACAATCCTACTCTGCAAGGTTTACCCCTAAACCATATCCCCATGTACCACATCTAAATGTCCTCAAACACATCCAGGGTTGGTGACTCAACCACCTCCCTGGGTATCCTATTCCAATGTCTGACCACTCTTTCCATGAAATTTTTTTTCCTAATGTCCAGCCTAAACCTAGCCAGTCACAGCTTGAGGCCATTCCCTCTTGTTCTGTCACTAATTACCTGTGAGAAGAGACCAAGAGAGTCAAACCCTGATACAATGTGTATGTAAGTGAGAGAAGGGCCATGCAAAGGGACCTGGACAAACTTGAGAAGTGGACCCATGTGAACGTCAAGAGAGGCAACAAGGCCAAGTGCAAGGTTCTACAGCTCAGTCATGGCAATCCCTGGTGTCAATGCAGGCTGGGAGATGAAGACATTGAGAACAGCCCTGTAAAGAAGGACTTGTGGTGCTGGTGGGTGAAAAGCTGGACATGAGCCAGTGATACGTGCTCACAGCACAGAAGCCAGCTGTGTCCTGTGCTGATCCCCAGCAGTGTGGGCAGCAGGTGGAGGGAGGGGATTATGCCCTATTGCTTTGCTCTGCTGAGACCCCACCTGCAGTGCTGCATCCAGCCTTGGAGTCCTCAGGATAGGAGAAGCAGAGACCTGTTAGAGCAGGTCCAGAGGAGGCCACACAAATGGTCAGAGGGCTGGAGCCCCTCTGCTGTGAGGACAGGCTGAGAGAGGTTGGGTTATTCAGCCTGGAGAAGAGAAGGCTCCAGAGAGACCTTCTTGTGGGCTTTCAGTACTTAAAGGGGCTGAGGACAGACTTTTATCAGGGCCCGTTGTGACAGGACAAGGGGTGATGCTTTTAAACTAAAGAAGGAGAGATTTAGATTGGATAGAAGGAAGAAATCTGTTGCACTAAGGGTGGTGAAACACTGGCCTAGGTTGCCCAGAGTGGTGGTAGAAGCCCCATCCCAGGAAACCTTTATTCAAGGTCAGACTTGGGTGGTGCTTGGAGCAGATGTCTCTGCTTTATGCAGGGATTTTGGACTAGATGACCTTTAAAGGTCCCTTTCAACTCAAAACATTCTGTGATTGTATAATACTTGCAATGGAAAGCCTCTTTGAATATTTCAGACCAAAATGCACCCATAGCTGCCATTTCCTTGTGTGTCTTCTTTTCAGCCTGGCTCTGCCTCCATCTGGGAATGCATTCCCTGAAATAATTTCTGCTGTGGATGGACTCGTCCTTTCCAAAGCACTGAGGAGGCTGACACACACTACACCATGAGTGTGGAGGGGAATGTGCTTTCTTCCTCTTGGCTGCTCAGCATCAATCCTGCTCCACGTTTGGAGCTGCGGGTGTGGGCAAAGCGAGCTGGGTGTTGGACTGTCTGGCAGCCACACAGCTGAGTGCTTTACGTCAGAGCTGCTAAATCCCAGCTAAATTTTATGTCTTCTGCAATCAGGGCAAGCTGGAATTCACCCTTTATTAGAAGATCAGTAAACACCAAGACATAGTGGGTGCCTTAAGAAAGAAAAATTGGCATTAACCAACATTTTACATATTGCATGTGTCCATAATTTCTTAATGTTGAATGTTTTGTGCAAGCAATGAGGCACCAAAAACTTGGCACCCTGCTTTTAGTTTCAAATAGCTGCACTCCCTCTTCCCTCTCTCTGCAGAGCAGCATTTGGAAAGCTGCTTGGTTATTACATGGTTAAGCACTTTTGCAATACAGAGAATGTTCTTCGTTGCAAGGCTTCTGTCCTGAGAAAGCAAAGTGTGCTTTTGGGTTGTGAGTCCATGCAGACGTAGTTTGTAAGCAGTGACCAAGATTTTACAAACAATTCAGCAGCCCTACAAACTGGTATGCTGGGTAGGTCAGTTCACGCTAAATGTTTTTAGAAGTAGTTTTCTCCGTGCCTTTCGTTTCCTTCTTCCTCCCACTCTTTTTCTTTGCATGACCAAATTTCTCTCAAAAGTGCAGCTTGAGGTGTTTTGGGTAAAATACTGCATAAACTGAAAGGACAGTCACACTAAGACAGTGCAGGATTAAGAGTGATCATGCATAGCCCTGTGGATGTTAATATTCATAGAGTCATTAAGGTTGGAAAAGACCTCTAAGATCATCAAGTCCAAGCCAATTAATATGACTAAGTTTATATTTCAGCTTACTTAATTTATTTTTTCATTTTGTGGGTGAACATGAGATAAGAAAAGGACTTAGAATTATAGAATGGTTTGGGTTGGAAAAGACCTTTAAGAGCATCAAGTCCACCCAGCAACATAACACCATTAAATCATGTCCCAATGTGCCATGTCCACACGTTTCTGGAACACATGATGCTTAGTTTGAAATCAAACAGAGCTAAAAACTAAAGTAATTGCATTCAGATCAAATCCTCCTTACCAGTGCAGGCAGATCTACCAGCTCAGCAACTTACATACTTTACTCATGGCAGAGGTTTGCCCTGAGGGTCACATCAAGGTTGCCATCATCATATCTGACTTGTCTTTTGAGCCAAGTCATTCCAGCATGAATATAGAGTGTGACTGTCCTGTGTCTCCTGAAGTGCTGCTTGGGGCTCACACCAGGTCTGCAGTCGTCAGACCCAGATAAATTAAGTGTGTGTGCAAGTAAGTACAGAGGCAGACATTTAAAAGATGCTAAGATGCAGTGCTGCGGGACATGGCTTAGCACCAGACTTGGAAGATTCTGGTTGTACTTGATGATCTTAAAGGTCTTTTCCAGTTGAAACAACTCTAAGATTCTATTATTTCATCCTTAGTTCCAACTGAAAGAGGACAATGGGCCTCTTTAACTTGTTTCCAGCTGCAACCTCCTCCAAAACCTGGTTCCAAGACCTACATCTCCGAAATCCTATAGGCAAGGCTCAGCAAGCACGTCTCTAAGGCAGTTTTAACCTGTATATCCACAGCTAACTCTGTTCTCAATGCAGACAAACCATGAAATTTTGGCTATTAATTTCTATAAACACCAATGAACTTCAGAAATGGACCTGGAAAAAAAATTCTATATAAACACAGAACATGAAGATGATCTTTCTAAAGCAATTTACAGTATGTAGCCTAAAACAACAAGGGGACACAGACTGGCTGATGAGGAAACTGCTTTACTAGGGAATTGGTAATATGATAAACCAATTTCACATATTGATGAAGAAGTCAGAAATAATGACAGAAGAGATTGTCAGGCATTGGAACAGGCTGCCCAGGGAGGTAGTCGAGTCACTGTCCCTTGAGGTGTTCAAAGAACATGTAGACATGACACTTCAGGACATAGTTTAATGGCCATGATGGTGTTGGGTTGATTGTTGGACTCAATGATCTTAGGGGCATTTTCCAAATGAAACAATTCTATGATTCTGGGAATTCCTTTTGTCCCCCCAAAATTCATTCTTTGTTATGGAGGAGCTCTCAGAACCCTACTTGTAGTAGTCCCTTGTCCTAAAAATGTGTGCAAAGTAATTTACTTGGTCAAAGAAATAAAAACGTTTCAAACCTGTAACTTTTTTTTTTTTTTTTGGAAGCTGTGTGGGTGCTTTTTTGAAGCTGTGTGGGTGCTTTTATTCTGCATCCTGTAAGAAAGAACATAAGAGAGGGGAAAGCTGCTCTTTACTGTAATTACATTTCAGAACATGTTTCTGGCTGAATTATAAGCTCCAGTCAGAGATACTTATTTCAATTAAAGTTGACCTGTAGGTAAATTATTTATTTGAGGTGAATAAATGATACTGTAGCAATTATAAACCAAGAGCTATAACCAATTCATTATATGCTGAGATCTAAAAAAGGGATCTAAAAAAAAAAATCTACTTCTCTAGGAGATGTGCTGAATAGGTTTCCTGTACTTCTGTTTTAACTTGGTCATCAGAGAGATTCTTTTGGAGCGTGGAGCACAATGCTCAGTCTGTTATCAAGCACAAAATATGACCATGTGTGAATGCGCAAATAAAGTGAGAAATGTTTGTGGAATGATTGCAGTATTTACCTTTTTTTTTTTTTTTTTTTTTTTTTTGTGTTGCCAGAGATAACAAGTGGGAATAACTGATTTTTGGGTTAGCTGTGGCTGTGAAAAATTGAGGAGCAAATTGCTTGGGGTCGAATGAAGCAGTTTATTATTCTGCTCTAGCAAAGAATATACATTTCTCCTCTTTTTCAAGTGATCTTTTGTTTCCTTTTTAATTATCGCACCGAGGTCAATTTGTTTTCCTTTTCATGGGGAGACAGGGACAGCGTAGATTTGTGACTGGTTTTGATGAATAAACTATTCATGTGCAGGGTTTTTCTCCGCTCTGTGGTTAAGTATCACTGTTCAGCTTCTGCGTTGCTAGCCTGCACGTTACATCTTTCACAACAACATGCTAAATGATTTATTTTGAAAGATCAGAAGCACTTGGTTTGGGTTAGTGGAAAGAAATGTGAGCCGTGACAGAGGCAGTGCTCCTGCAGGGCTCTCCCCTTGTTCTGGGGAGGGGTATATGTGAAGGAAGACCCAGCGTGGCTCCACGGGAGTACAATGTGAGGAAGGAGAACCTGGTGCGACTAAGGCACGGGTATCCGAAGGCTGCTGTATTCTAAGTTGTTCAAGTGTTAGTGGTTGAATCTGATGGAATCATGCTTTAAGTTCAGAAGTGCTGCAAAAATATTTTTTTTATGGTGCTCTGTGCCTGTGCACAGAAAATCTCATTTACAGAAGCCTTACATAAAATAATCTGCTCCATTTTTCAATGAGGCTAGCAAATTTATACTGTCCTTACACAGACCCTTTTCCCATTTCAGGGACTTTCCTTTTTTTTTCTTCCTAAAAAGTGCCAGGGTGATACTTTCAGATCTCAGAATTCAGTTTTTGTGCCTCTTAGTAAAACTACTCTAATAGGTGTGTTTTACCATAACGAGTGCAAGTAATTTATGATGGCTTTGTGAATCTTGGGTGCCCTGGGATTGTTGGGAATTAGGTGCTGTGAACATGAACTTCTTACTGCTTTCTACCTAAGGAGAAGGTGCAGATCAGTGCCTTGTCTAGCTCATCTTCAGTGGCAGTAAGAGTGCTACAAAATGACCTGATACCTGTCAAGCCTGTGTTTTCTGTGGTGTCAAACAGATTGGCTACACCCTCATATGCTCACTGACAATACAGCATGCTTTGCTTGAAGCAGCCTGCATGACAATCCAGCAAGGACTGTGCCATCTAACCCTTTTAGACACATTTCGATGACCTGAAGTTTTCTCTCTGCTTCAGTACAACTTGAAGCCATTAGCAATATATTTTCAAGCTCCTTAACTGGTATGTGGTGAATCGTCATTTAAGGTTAATCTATAACGGCAAAGAGCATCATCAGAGGAGAAATTTTTCTGGTTGCATATTTGCAATTTCTTTTACAAGAAACTGCAATTTCAAATCTGAAGTTGTTTTCCTTAGGCAGCACCTTGTCAGCTCATTTATTGTGAGGAGAGAACTTCTCACTCTCTAAAACTCCGTGAAAGGAGTTGGTCTCTTCTCCCAAGTAACAAGCAATACTACAAGAGGAAATAGTCTCAAGTTGCGGCAGGGGAGGTTTTGTTTGGATATTAGAAGAAACTTCTTCACTGAACAGGTTCTCAAACACTGGAACAGGCTGCCCAGGGAGGTAGTTGAATCCCCATCCCTGGAGGAGTTTAAAAGATGCAGAGATGTGGTGCTGAGGGTCGTGGTTTAGCAGTAGACTTGATCAAGTTAGATAATAGTTGGACTCAATGGTCTTGAAAGTCCTTTCCAACCAAAACAAATCTGTAACTGTCTGAGCATGGGAAGAAAAAGAAGTAGAGATTTAATTTTCCCTCTCCTGTTTTGAAGCAATTCTATAGTAAGTTCTGGCTCCATCTCATAATTCTGCTACAGGGCAGTATCCTACAGTCTTGCACATTTCTCACTGCTTTCCTTGATACAATCATTTGTACCTGTTGAAACAAGCATTAAAGCTGGCTTTCCATATACTTTGAGTATGTGTTATTTTGCAAGATATATAGCAGTGGAAAAAGTGGGTCAGGAGCAGTGATAGAAATGTAGGATTTGATCTTGGATATATGAGCAGGCCAAGAAAATTCCTCACAGCGGTTGTGTCATAATCCCATTAGAGACTTTTAAAATGCTCTAGACCTACAGTTGCAGCTAATTCCTTCACAAACAGGTTTGTTGCTTTGTTTTAACTTCAAAGCTGCTAGTGTTATGATAAAGAAGAGGCAATGAGTGTTCTGGGTTGGAAGGCACCATTTAAGGTCATCTTCTCCAACACCCCTGCAGTGAGCAGGGACATCTGCAACTAGATCAGGTTGCTCAGAGCCCCGTCCAACCTAACCTGGAATAAAGGTTTCCAGGGATGGGGCTTCTGTCACTTCTCTGGCAACCTGTGCCAGTGTTTCACCACCTTCATTTTAATTTTTTTTTCCCATCTAGTCTAGATCTCCCTCTTTTAGTTTAAAATCATCACCCCTTGTTCTATCACAACATTTTGCACCTATAAAACAACCTGTCAAGGTCTTCTACCAGTTCAGGCTATGCAGAACTAGTCTGCTTCACTTACCTTTGCCCAAGGAGCAGTAGAGATGCCTCCCCTGTCCTCAGAACTGGTTATGGATGTAAGTTCTAAAAAGTCCCAAACAACCAAACTTAAAATTAGAACTGGAGCTGCATATGCTGTACACACTCTCAAATAATTAATATTATATCTTCTCGTTAATAGTTTGAAGTTCAGTAAGTCCATGCAGCAGCTTGATAAACTGTTCATTGTACCACTAAGTGTGAACCCAAGCTCTCCATTCAAACACCACATCCCGACCCGTATTTCACAGCCCAAAAAATTAAATCTGCACAATGAAGCAGTGCAATTTTTTTTCCCTTACATACATTTCATCTAATCTTACAAATCTTGTGGAGGTTTTCTTGACAGGGAACCTAACATTTCAATTAGAATTTAAATATTTGTACTTATATATTAGCAGTTAAATATCGCAAAAGGTATTTAAGAGGTCTGTTTGAATAAATGTATTAGCATAAAAGAAAATATATTAAAATATTACACACTTTCTGGTCATTCCTCTGTCTGCCAGGAATGATTAGGACACACTTAGGAGTGCCGTGGACTCTGTTGTCTTTGCAAAGGATGCCAGTAAAGGGATTGTGATTTATACACATAGGCCTTCTAGAAGCTCAGCTGAAATCTTTGTTCTGGAATTTGAAGGTCATTGTCATGTCACTCTTCACAAAATGGATTCAGAGTTGAGTTAATCAAAATGCTAAGTGTCACTAAACTGTGAGTTCCCAGGGAATAGTTAGCTTTTCTGTACTCCCCCAGAGCAAATATCTTTCTGTCAAGAGTTCCTTTATCCCCCTCATATTGTGAAGCTTCTTTTTACTTTTTGGGAGTTTTTTGTTGTTTTTTTATCTTGAGCCAGCTTTCTGTTCCAGTTGAAAATGTCATTAGAAGTAACCAATGTTTCTTTGTGTTTTATGGATTTTTTTGTTGTTGTTCATCCCATACAGTGTGAAAGGAGCAGATGCTGGCAACGTGATCAGACTCTTTGTACCAGACATTGGGATGTTCATCGCCAGCCTGTCCATATGGCTCATCTGCCGCAACATGTTCCAGAAGCCGCTAACGGAGGATGCAGCACAGTGCAACATGCAGTTCGAAAATGAGGAAATGGTATCCAATACTACATGTTTCTCTATAGTCACCTTTGGCATTCCTGTCTGACATATTGTTGGGGTGGCACCCACAAAACTGACAGCAACAGCCACCTGAAAACCTCCACTGGACTCTCTCTAGTAGTTCCCTGTCTGTCTTGAACTGGGGATCCCAGAACAGGACACAGTACTTCAGATATGACCTCACTAGGGCAGAGTAGATGGGGAGAAAAACCTCTCTTGATCTGCTAGTCACATCTTAAGGCACCCTGGGAAGCCATAGGTCTTCTTGGCAATGAGGGCAAGGTGAACATGCTGTCCACCAGCACTCCCAGGCCCTTCTCCACAGAGCTGCTTTCCAGCAGGTCATCTGCTCACCTGTACTGGTTCAGGGGCTTATTCCTCCCCAGATGCAGAACTCCATACTTAGAACTCTATACTTACGCTAGTTGAACAGCATTCCAGCCTGTCATCACAAATGACTCTGAGAAGAATGGAAGAGAGGCTGTGAATTACATTCATGGAGAGGGTTATCTAAAATTGTGGTCATACTGAGTGAGCTTGAGGATCGTGTTCAGGAATGGCTTCACTGGAAGTGTGGGTGTGTTTGCTGTGAATTTTGCTGGTGGGAAGAAGTGTGGCAGAGATACTGAATCCAGAAATGTCCACAGAAAGAGGGAAACCATTTTGTGATACAGAAACCCACAGTAGGAATTTAGCCCAGGGTGCAGAGAAATTCCTACTGCATATCTTAACATGGTTTTTATCAGACTCTTGCATGCCTTGGGTCTTCTTTTCTGTCTTCTTTTGCTTATAGGTGGAATGTTTTTTCCTTTCTAAAACTCCAGTTTCAGAGCAGACAGTTGTAACTTGCTCATCGCAGATAGAAATGGCACTTTCAAAGTGGGTAAAGTACTTAGGAGGATCAGCTGCCCACTGTGGTGCTGCTGTAGAGAGGAAAGAAAGCCTCTCTGCCCGTTGCCTTGTTGTCTGGGTTGTGGAATTGCCAGAAGCTGGTTGAGTTTTGAGCACAAGTCATGAGTATCAGACCTGTGCTTTACATTGAGTTGTAATTCTTATGGGCTCTCCTGGCAGCTGAGGATTGCCTGAAGATTAAAGCTGTTAATTAGACATTGGAGGATATGTAGACCTTGGTCTGATGAGTGTGCAGAAGGTTTTAGGGTGTGTCCTGGAAGTTGGTTTAATCAGCTTTTAAGGTGCTTTATCGTTGGAGCTGGTGGAAAATGGATTTAGCAGCAGCCCAGAATCTGTGGCTACACCTATAAAGGGAGATGGAACTATTAAGGAAGTGTGGCTAGCATCAATCACAGTATCATTGAATGGTTTGGGTTGGAAGGGACCTTTAAAGGTCACCTAGTCCAACACCCTTGGCATTGAGCAGGAACATCTGCAACTAGATGTGGTTGCTCAGAGCCCCAAACAGCCTGACCTGGAATGGTTCCAGGGATGGGACTTCTATGATTTCTCTGGGCAACCTGGGCCAGTGTCTCACCACCCTTATGGTTAAAAATATCTTCCTTCTCTCCAGTCTAGTCTAAGTCTCCCCTATTTTAGTTTAAAACCATCAGCCCCTTGTCCTGCCATGACAGTCCCTGCTAAAAAGTCTGTCCCCAGCTTTCTTCCATCTCCTCTTTAACTACTGAAAGGCCACAGGAAGGTCTCTCTGGAGCCTTCTCTTCTCTAGGCTGAACAACCTCAACTCCCTCAGCCTGTCCTCACACCAGAGGGTATCATTTTTGTGGTCCTTCTTTGGCCTTCTTCCAACAGGTCCATGTCTCTCCTGTGCTGAGGACTCCAGAGCTGGACTCAGCACTGCAGGTAGGGTCTCAGCAGAGTGGAGCAGAAGGGCAGAATCCCCTTCCTTCACTTGCAGCCCACACTGCTTTGGATGCATGCTATGACATGGGCTGTTAAGTGCTGTTGACTTCTGGGCTGTAAGTGCACATTCTTGGTTCATGTCTAGCTTTTCATCCACCAGTACTCCCAAGTCCTTCTTCACAGGGCTGCTCTCAGTTGCTTCATCCTCCACCCTCTTAGCATGGTTTGTGTTCATTCCACCTCTCTTTAAGAGTTGCATTTTAGCAGAGTGGGCTCTAATGGACTTCCTTGAAGATCTTGATCTCCTAGAAAAGAAAGCATACATTTGCATAAACCAGGAGTAAGCTGATGGCAGAAGCACATAAGAAAACCAAAAAGGCATGTTTAGACTCCCCTGAATTAAGAGAACAGTGTTAAGATATTCACTTTTTGTTTTCTTCAGCTGAGCCTGAAGTCTGGGTCAAAGGGAGCTTGGTCTCCTGGAGAGGATGGGTGCTGGCTTCCAGGCAGGATTCAGTGGTAATTTCCCTGGAATACAAGGCAAAACCTGAGCTAAAGCACTAATTACATAGCACAGAGTGTAACTTTAAATTGTTCTTAGACTAGTTACCTCAAAGCAATCCACCAGTGCAGCTAAATGGTCCAGAATTTTCCACAAAGAGTAGCAGAGAAAAGGGAAAAAAACTTTGGCTGCAAAGAAATACGGATACTGGGCAAACAGAAATCTGCATGAATATATTTTACTTCACATCAAAAAGCAGCAAATATTATTTATGTTCTGTGAACTGGATGGGTGATATAATATTTAGTGAACACAGCAGCTGTGTTTAGATTTAGTGACATCCAAAACTCTATCAGAGGCATTTTTTTTTAATAAAGGGATAATAGTTGCTGTTGTGTGAGGTGATCTGCAGGGATTTAAAGAATTCTCATCTTCACAGCTGAAATGATAAGTCTGCATCAGAATAACCTGCTTGGTTTTTAATGATGGAGTGAAATGGAGAGTGGAAAATTAAATACCTATTAAATACATTTTTCCAGCCTTCAGCTTTCTCCTTCTAGGTGTCTGCACATAACATCCTGGAATCATTTCTGCTAGTTAGGAGGAGTCTGCAGAAGCAGCTGAATCTGCTAGGAATATGTATTTGGCAGGACTGACTGGAAGGAAGCTAATACACATGCAGAGCATGCAGCTGAGTGTCTGAATCTGGGAGAATATTGGCGTGATCTAAACCAAGTCCAAACCGTGTGGGTTTCACATGATAATATTCAGTTCTTCCTTTGTAGAATACGTAGGGGAAAGTGCAAACTAAGGAAGTGGTCAGTTCTTTGAATAGTACTTTAGCTGACTGATGCCTGTGGCTGGATGTTGGTGCTGATCTCAACTGATGCTGTAGCTCTAGTGAATTAGAAAACACAAAATGAGTTCCGTCAGTAACTACCTTATGGACAAACCCTTCAGGGGAAGTGTTGCATTTGGTACTGTGCCTCCAAGGGAAATAGTTCTGGGTTTGATAGGCCAGACCTGCAGCCAATTCGAGAGCTGAAGAGCTTCAGTGAGCATCCCTGCCACCAGTCATCAGAGATTTGTGGTAGGAGGTTTTGTTAAGGATGCATCAGCTGATTGGGACAGGCTCAGCAGAGCCATAAGAAAGGACTTGTCCAGCCGTAGTGGTTCTGTGATTCATTTTTCAGGTTGCTAGACGTCTAGCCACAGACAGCTCTAGAAATCAAGAAATCAACACTGTGGCTTCCAGGCAACAGCAGACAGTTTGTATTGCAGCTTTACCTTTCTGCATAAAGTGATTTACTTTGAATGATTCTCACACATCTGCTTTGTGTATGGGTTAGGGTTAGTTCAAGAATCTGATTAAAGAATAAAAGTCACTGTACTCCTTCCAAGATTTATATATAAGAAAACCTCTTAAGTTTTAATACTTCTAAAAGTGACTTTTTCAAGGCTCTCTGTGAACCCATCACATTTCAGTTGAAAGATTGCCTGGGGTTGAGGAGCAGCTCGTGCTACTCAGTAGTCATAGCAGTAGCTCCCATAAACCAGCTGTAGAGTACAATGGGTCAGACTGCTTGTGGATTGAGATGCAATTCAAGTAAGAAGTATCAGCATCCAAATTAAGGATAGCAAGGATTCATTGAAAAATGGATGTCCTTCTTCATTACACTGCCTCCAGCTTTAAGGGAAGCAGATCTCCATCAGAAAAGTACATTCTACAGAGCAGAACTGGGGGAAGAAGGGGGGGAGGCTGTAAGGCAGTGAGAGACTCTCAATTATTTGTAAGTAACGCTATCCCAAGAATAAGCAAAGAGTGTGGTTTTAATTAACAGTGAGTCATGAAGTAGGAAGGTTTGCCAGATACCAGGCTGCAGTCCAACTCATTACCACCCCTAAATGGTTGCACACTTGGAGCAAATGTGTCTGCAGGCCTTTTTTATTAGGGCTCAGAAAATTTAAAGCAGGTGAATTCAGCTGGAGATGGGCCTGGATTGCAAAGGCTGAAAAGCACAATGCCAGTCACAAGGTGTAAAAGGTGGAAGAAAATAAGAAAGAACAGTTAACTTCCAGCTGCTGCTGAAAGTATGACACTTTTGATTTGGTGCAGATGGTGCATTATGTGCCAAAATGCAGATACAGTGTGATAGGCATAAGAAAGGAAGTAGATTTTTTCTTGAGATGGTGGAGGAATTGCCTAATATCTTAAGTGATGAGGGAAATTGACCAATTTAAGCATTACAAGAGATGTTATCTTAGTTTAAATATGCAGCTGTAGTCTTCAATGCAACTTCTTCCCATGAATTTGCCCTTTTGAGCTTGTTTCTCATCCATGCACTTCTAGAAAGCAAATGGGACCACTAGGTCAGTACTTTCTCCATAATCGGAAGCAAGCTTGATCCCAGGGCCTCTACCCCTCCTGTTTTCTGTGGAACACAGAGATTTGCTTGGGATCTCAACAAGGAAATAAAAAAAAAAAAAGAAAAGGAAAAGAGGAATTTTTAAAAAAATTTAAATAATAAAAATAACGTTTGGGTAGAATGCGAGGAGAGCTTGACTTGGAGTGAAGATACTGAACTGGAGCTGTGAGGACCAGCATGATTCTCACTTTGGCCAGGAACTTGTGTCCTCAACTATTGCTTCATCTGTCTCTCAGCTTCAGTGTCTCTTGGCCAAGAGCAGCAGCAAAAATGCTCCTTTTCCTGACTTTGTCTTTCTAAACAGTGACAGGGCTATTTGTCCTAAACCTGCATTGGGCATGTACCTCTCATTTGGTCCAGGTCTCTAAGTGTAACTATACTACATACAGGACAGAATAGATACATATGTTCCATGCCTTGTCCAAGAACTTCCTAGCCTAGAAGCTGCCCATTTAGACCAGTATCCTCATCTTGAAAGCATTTTAGAATCTTAGAATTGTCAGGGTTGGAAGGGACCTTAAGGATCATCTATTTCCAACCCCCCTGCCGTGGGCAGGGACACCTCACACTAGATCAGGTTGCTCAGAGTCCCATCCAGCCTGGCCTTAAAAACCTTCAAGAACAGGGCTTCCACCACCTCCCTGGGCAACCTGTTCCAGTGTCTCAACACCCTCATCGTGAAGAACTTCTTCCTAACATCTAATCTGAATCTACCCACTTCTAGTTTTGCTCCATTCCCCCTAGTCCTATTGTTGCCTGACACCCTAAAAAGTCCCTCACCAGCTTTCTTGTAGGCCTCCTTAAAGTACTGGAAGGCCATAATAAGGTCTCCTCTCCAGACTGAACAGCCCCAACTGTCTCAGCCTGTCCTCACAGGAGAGGTGCTCCAGCCCTCTGCTCATCCTTGTGGCCCTTCTTTGGACATGTTCCAAAGTTCGTCCAAAGTACTTACTGAATAAGGACAGCAAGCAAGTAAGGGAATGCCTTTTCCCCCCTCTCCAGCAGAACAATTTATTCTGCTCTCTCCTACTGAGAGACTGGGTTTAATCCTCAAACATGTGGTTTCAAACCCCTTCCAAAAAAATGTTGTTTTTTTGATTAGAGCTACTATGGATAATCTCATTAAATGTATAATTATCCAGACCCTTTTTAAAACCTCATTAATTTCTTGGCTTTGGTGGCATCATGAAGCAAGGACTTCCACAATTTAATAAGTGCTCTCCGATTTTTTTTTTTTTAAGTAACACTATTTAACTTTATGGAAGGTCCCTTGTATGACATGTTATAAACCAGAGTGAGATGGTATAAAAGAAATCAGAGGCATATATTTATTATCTTACATATTTGTCCTCTTAAAGGCAGGCAATCCCTGTTCTTTTTTCAATTTCTTTTGTTCCTTTTATTACTTTTTACTGACCTAGCTGTATTTCTGCAAAATTCCCTTGAGTTACAGGTAACAGCAATGCCAGCATTTCAGTCAAGGTCTTGTTGTTGATTTAATTGACAGTATTATGACATTCATTCTTAGACTTAGAGATTGTTGGGTTGGACAATTCCGTTAGCATAGCACAGAATCACAGAAACATTCAGGTTGGAAAAGACCCTCAGGATCACCAAGTCCAAACAATAACCCTATTCTGCAAAGTTCACCCCTAAACCATATCCCCAGGCACCACATCCAAATGACCTTTAAACACATCCAGGGTTGGTGACTCAACCACTTCCCTGGGCAGCACATTCCAATGCTTGACCACTCTTTCCATGAAAATTTTTTTTCCTAATTTCTGGCCTAAACCTACCCAATCGCAGATTAAGGGTATTCCCTCTTGTTCTATCATTAATTACCTGTGAGAAGAGACCATCACCAGCCTCTCTACAATGTCCTTTCAGGTAGTTGTAGAGAGTGATGAGTTCTCCACTCAGCCTCCTCTTTTTCAAACTAAACATCCGCAGCTCCTTCAGTTGCTTTTCATAAGATTTATTCATAAGTTTTATTTATATCACCTACCTGGATGTCCTGTATAACACAAATAATTAGTTCAGCTTAGAGTACAGCTCCAAGAAAGATCTGATGCCCCAGCCCTTGGTCTTGCTAGCACTTTGCCATTTGTCTTGCCTTCAGATGCAGAGATCTCCTCTAAGCTGTTTACAGTGGTGCCCATGACCTTGTCTAGGTGACCATCCCATTGCTCTTACAGCCTGTGATACTTTTTTCTAAGATGATTTCTTGTTTTGTGTTTCCCTTAGTCTTATTTTACCAGAATCAAACATTCAACATCTCATTGACATAGGAACTTTTGGCCTTGATTTCTCTAAGCACCTTCTTCTCATATACAACTTCCTCAGAGATAGCAAAGGATGACTGTTGTGGAAAAGATTACAAAAAATGAAGAGGCGGAAAGTACTTCATAGAGAAGGTTGGAATTTCTTGGCTTCTTTTAGCTTCCTCTTTTATTCTTTCTTTCTTCTCCTTGTCTTCTCTGTTTACCACAGCATTGGCTCACCTTTTCTAGTTGATTATAAATATTTCTTTGGTTTTGACCTCTGGAGAATTAGTCCCAACCCAGCTGATCTTAGTCTACTTTGAACATGGTGGGAGTATCACAGTATATTAGAGGTTGGAAGGGACCTCAAGAGATCATTGGGTCCAACCCCCCTGCCAAAGCAGGATCATTTAGGGTAGTCTGCACAAGAATGCATCCAGGTGAATTTTGAAAGTCTCCAGAGAAGGAGACTTCACAACTTCCCTGGGCAGCCTGTTCCAGTGCTCTGTCACCCTCACTGTAAAGAAGTTTCTCCTCATGTTGAGGTGAAATCTTTTCTGTTCAAGCTTGAAGCCATTGTTCCTTGTCTTATTTACTCAGCACCACCGAAAACAGCCTGGCCCCCTTCACTTGACACCCACCCCTCAGATATTTATAGACATTGATGAGATCCCCTCTCAGTCTTTTTTTCTCAAGACTAAACAGCCCCAGGGATCTCGGTCTCAGTTCATAGCAGAGATGTTCAAGTCCCCTAATCATCCTTGTGGCTCTCCGTTGGATTCTGTCCAGCAGGTCTCTGTCTTTCTCGAACTGGGGAGCCCAAAACTGGACACAGTATTCCAGGTGTGGTCTCAGCAGGGCAGAGTAGAGAGGTAGAAGAACTTCCCTAGACCTGATGGACACACCCTTCTTGATGCATTCCAGGATCCCATTGGCTCTCCTGGCCAAAAGGGCACACTGTTGTTCTGCTGAGAACTTGCTGTCCACCAGCACTCCAAGGTCTTTCTCTGTGGAGCTGCTTTCCAGCAGGGCAGTCCCTAACTTGTACTGGTGCCTATTGTTATTCCTCCCCAGATGTAAGACCCTGCACTTGTCCTTATTAAACTTCATGAGTAGGATTTAATATCTTATTTCTGAGAATAAGATGGTTGAGGCTCCCTTATCACTTTGTCCATGATGTTTGTAGTGGTGAAGTTTGCCAGACCTTCCCCAGCTGCTTCCCTCAGTAACAATTCTCATGCATCTCATCTTAACAAGGGTCAAAAGTTTACAAGTTACATTAGCTGCTTGGTTTGATGCACATGTCTGTGAATAAGACTTAACACAAATACCTAATTACACTGCAAGCACTGCCTCGGCTTCAGAACGTTACCAACTGCAGTACATGAAACTTCAGCATGCTCCTGGACTGTTTTGGCCTCAAACATGACATGAAGAAATCCTTCTTGTGGTATGTTTTCACTGAGGTTACTGCTTTGCTCTTCTAGCAATCCTCAGTTCAAAATGTGGAGATACAGACATATTAACTGAGAGATGAAAATCCTGGAATGCTATTGCCTAGGGACAGTTTAAGTGATGAATAACACAGCACAAGAAGGAATCTCTGGGGTCATGGAATTCATTCTGCTGCTATCTCAGGCAGCTGTATCACATAATTCCCTCTGGAAGGTAGGAAGTACCATCTTAGAAATAGGGCAATATTTCTTCTTCCTATTGCTCCTGACAGGACCCTGTTCTGTAATTCTGCTTTTCTGGTGGTTAGAAAACATCTAATTCAGCTTCTATGTGTATTCATAACTGCATTATAACCTTTTCTCTTTTTTTGCTTCAATGTGCTTTTTCCTTCTCTAGCATTTGTTTGATAGGATCATAAAACTGTTAGCTGGAAAAGATCTCTAAGATCATCAGGTGCAACTGACAACCTAACACCACCATGCCCACTAAATCATGTCCCAGACTGCCATCTCTATGCATTCTTTTAACTCCTCCAGGGTTGGTGTCTCCACCACCTCCCTGGGCAACCTGCTCCAATGCCTCACCACTCTTCCAGGAATCAAATCTTTCCTAACATCCAATCTAAACCTCCCCTGGCACAATGGGAGGCTATTTCCTCTCTTTCTATCTCTGATATCTATCTCACTCTATTTCTCTGATATTTTGGGAGGAAAAAAAAGCCTTATTTCTTTAAAGGTTGTAATACAAAAGAAACCAAGTAAATTTAGATCCTCTTATAGATTAAATGTCCCGTTCTGCTGTGGCTCATCAGGGTGGGACTGGAGAACTATCCAAGCAACTTGGCAAATACTGCAAATAAACACAGTGCCATGCTGGGATATTTACTGTCCTTTTTAGAAAGATGGGTAATGGTATAATGTGTATATTTTTTGGTCCAAGAATTACTCCATGTGGGTGCCTGTGCTGCTTTGCATACCTGCACAAGATCATTTAGACTTTGCTGAATTACGCCTTGTAGTCATAACCCAACTCTTCCTATTTCCTTTTCACTAAAAAAGAAAAACCAAACCAAAAAAAACCAAAAAACCCCAACAAAACCCAAGCTGAATCATCTCAGGCCAAACCACTGAGCTTTGCTTGTGAGTTCTGCTCTCTTTTGCATTTGGCTTATGTGCCTGACAGCTTTTTCAAGTCAAGATGTTTCACTCTTATTTCCACGTCGGCCAAGTGAGTCTCATGCTGAAATCACTTGGTGTTTGCTCAGGTGCTATAGGTACCTCGAGAAGTGAAATAATCTTTAGCTCTCTCAGTACAATATCAGTTGTATACTGGACTTAATGCATTGCCTTCCTGTTATCCTACTTCAGAGCTGTGCTTGTCTTTATCAATTTTTTATTTTCCAGTTCCTCTGAATCACAAAATGTCTCTGGCCCTCTGTGCTTCCAGTAAATGGCTCGATCCCTTTTTTTTTTTTTAATGAGTGACTCTTTCCCACAAGAGATTTCACTGTGGAAGTGCGTATCAAATTGCTATCAAACACTGCAAACACACTGAATGTTATTTCTGATAGTACATCCCTGTTGAATTTATCCAATGCTGTCCAGGCCTTTAACCGAGAATTTAGCTACTTGAGATCTACCAGTGGTAAAATTTTTCATTGAGATCTATAGAACCTAAAGTTAATCTCAGATTTTTTTCTTTTACAGTGATTCACCTGAGTAATAGACATTTTAGATTACTATTTAGCTTCCCGATTGCCTCTATCTCATTAATGTTGCACCTACCAAAATGTTCTTTGTGATTGTCTCACACTTGATTTCACAGAATCACAGAATATATCTGGTTGGAAGAAACCTCAAAGAGATCCAGTCCAACCTTTAACCCAGCATTGAAGGGTCAGCACTAGACCGTGTTCCTAAGAGCAATGTCCACACGCTGCTTGAATGCCCCCAGGGATGGTGACTCCACCACTGCCCTGGGCAGACCATTTCAATGTTTGAGAACACTTTTAGTGAAGAAATATTTCCTAACATCCAGCCTGAACCTCCCCTGGTGCAGCTTGTAGCCATTTCCTCTAGTGCTGTTACTTGTCATCAAGGAGTAGACCCGCTCCTGTCTCCAACCTCCCTTCAGGTAGATGTAGAGATAACAGAATTGTTTTAGTTGAAAAAAGTCTTTAGGATCATTGACCCAACCATTATCTGACTCTACCATATCTGGTGCTAAACCATGTCCCTTAGCAGCACATCTCTGCATCTTGTAACACCTCCAGGGATGGGTCAGGGTCTTCCCCTGAAGTTAATCAGTTTTCTTTTTCTTTCCTGGCTTGCTCTTTCCCTGTGCATGTGTAGCATTATGTTCCCCTTTGGCTTTCTGTAGATCCACCTAAGCTCCCTTTGAGCACTATGTATATCTCATGCAAGATGACCTTAAAGAAGCCTTACTCTTGCTAGGCATCCCCATTTCTTAGTGCTTTAGTTGAAGGACACATGAGGTTTATTTACGTGGAAGTTTTTATATCTATTCTGTGGCAGAAAAAGGAGAGAAATCCATTCCACATGCTGATGCTTTCAGAACAACTGTGGAGTTCTTTGCTTCCTTGCAAAATTGGAAATTCAATAAATTACTACCTTAACACGGTCTAGTATTGACTGCAGGTTAAAACTACAACAATTTGTATCCCATTAAGGGCTTGCAGTTCCTTTGATGGTAAACCAAGTAGCAGTTAAATTTATTTTCTGTCTAAATAATATTATGTTATTTTGATTATTTTTTTCTCTGTGCACTTCTGTATATGCATATTTATGTGGTGATACTAAAGGCAGGCAAGTAATCAATTCCTCCGACTGCTATAACTATCTTATTTCTAAAGATAAAGGTTAAACACCATTTTGAAGGGGTTAAAGACCTTTGTTTAGAGGCAACTGTTCTAAAAGAGAACTCCATCATGTTATGGTGTGTCCCATCTAGCTTGAATGCATCACTTAGGCACCATGGAGGCAACTGAACCCAAAAAATGTGATAACAGAGACAGAGAGAGACTATTTCTGTAGTTCTCCTGACACAGTTGAATCAAATTGCTTGTCTCAGATGTTTTCCAACCCAAAATGTTCATTAAATTGTTCTTTAAAATGAAAAGGCAGTCCAGAAACTTGGGTGTAGTACCAGTTTGAACAGACTTAGAAATTATGCCTAATAAATTGTATCTGTGATATTCTTATCACAGGTATGGAACCAAAATATGATCTCTGATTAAAGATAAAGGACTCATTGTAGGAAGTGTTATCTTAAGTCTCTTCCAAAGAGAGAATTATGGTTTTACAGTACCAGTGACAGCAGGGGCCGCAAGCATGTTCCTCAGGGCATTTGATCTTCAGGTGAGCATGAAGACAATCCAGCTGACTTTAAAGAAACTGGTGTGGCTAATCAGGACCAGGGATGAGAAAACCGCTGAGGTCTGGGATGTGACAGTTACAGCAATTCTTGTGGAGACGGATTAAAATTGCCAGAAGGAGGTCAGATGGTGCTGGCTTGCTCACTCTTGTCTCCTTGCAACGTGGGCATGCCTGTCTTTTCTATGCACCTTCAGGCTAATCCGGATCATGAAAGAACTTCTCTGGTACTCCCAGCAATAGATAACATGGTCTGCTCTGATGCACAACTGTCCTTGTGCTGAGCCCATGTACCTGCAGTTGTTTGGGTAAGGCTGCCCTGGGAGATCCCGGGAAGGAGCGGGCTCTGGGAAGTAGCTGGGTACTGGGGTGGGCTCTGCAACCCCACAGCCTATTTAGAGGCAACGATTCAGACTGCACCTGGGTCGGGACAATCCTTGATATCAATACAGGCTGGGAGATAATGGGATTAAGGGCAGCCCTGTGGAAGAGGACCAGTGGGTAATGGTGAATGAAAACCCAATGTGTGCTCATAGCCCAGAAGCCAAGTGTATTTTGGGCTGTATGCAAAGCAGCGTGGGCAGCAGGTAGAGGGAGGGGATTCTGCCCTCTGCTCTGCTCTGCTGAGACCTTACCTGCAGTACTGGGTCCAGCTCTGAAGTTCTCAGCACAAGAGAGACACAGACCTGTTGGAGCAGGGCCAGAGGAGGCTTAGATGGAAAGAACTTTTTTTACACCAAGAGTGGTAAAACACTGGCCCAGGTTGCCCAGAGAGGTAATAGAAGCTGCATGCCTGGAAACCTTTACTCCACGTCAGGTTGGATGGGGCTCTGAGCAACCTGATCTAGTTGCAGATGTCACTGCTCACTGCAAGGCGATTGGACTACATGACCTTTCAAGGTCCCTTGTCACCCAAAGCTTTCTAAGAAGGTGTTTAAATTAGTGAACTTGTGCACTGCTCTACAGGAGGTTGCTTCAGTCTCTGGTTCACAGAAGTACTTCAAGAGCATGACCACTTGACAAGCGGGTTGGCATGGGAGCATGGCAGTGCTCCATGCAGTCTAATGGACAGTTGCTTTTCTGCGCCCTGCAATCCAAACCATTGGAAAACACAGTGTCATCTGGATATCAGGTTGGATAATGAGGTTTATCACTGCATCTCCATAACTTCTTTAATGCCTATGTGATACATAAACTAAGTTGACCGGAAACAGCAGAATCCATTTAACCTGTGTTAAAAACTCGAAGCTGTTCAAAGCAGTTGGTGAACTTCATGTGCCGTATTTTCCTCAGGCTTGTTTTTAATTTTCTGCCTCCTGTCTGTTTTTTTCCTGTTTCTAACTGGGAGGGAATGTCAAAATAGTGCAGGAGAGGGTATTTGCCTAGCGTTGATGAGCCTACTGGAAGGAGGAAGCACCTGAGCTCCCATTAGAACTTATTCTAATGACACAAGTAGGCAGACATTCTCATAACCTTAGTAGTGTATGCTTGAGAGGTCACAATAATTAATGCAATGGATTCACAGGGATGGGAGCTGTGTCCATTCTGAAGCTTGTGTATCCTTAGCTGTAACAATTCTGGCTGGTTACATTGGAACTGAATTTTGGAATTTTCACGAGGGTCCCTTCTAGAATCAAGGCAATAACTAAATTAGTGTTTACAGGCACAATATCATTAAATGTAGGTATAAAGCAAGGAGTGTTTTGAAGCAAGAATGGGGTTTAGGTTGGAATTCAGACTTCCTGTTAGTAAATACATCTCTGGGACAAGAGGATGTCTTTGTGCAGTAGTGTTTATACTGTACCAGATGAAACATTTAAAAGTTGGATGTTATTAGTAAAGCAGCCCCCAAAGTAGCTAATGGACATTCTGGCCCTGGCCACAATAGTAGCTGCCATAGCTGCCACAGAGGCTTTACTGTTGCTTTGCCTGTTCTTTATCTCAATTTGGCAGTTTAAGAAAACGTTGTACAATAAATCCTCCTGGGACTTACACACGATTGCTGAAAAACCTAAACTGCATTTAGTTTGTTTATAGAAAGTCCTGGGGCCCTGCTCTGCAGAGCAAAGGTCATGGAAACACATGTTTATGGCTTCACAAATGCTCTATACTCCTTGAATGCAGAAGTTTATTTGATTTAATCAGCATCCACAGGGATACTGTAATTGCATAATAAGTAATTTATCATGGAAGTAAAAGTTTTTTTTTTTTCTAACTGGAGCCTATGTAGCATGGGTTTGTAGCTTTAGACTAATCCACATAGTAAAAAGAGCTTTGCAAAAGAGTCTGGCTAGAGCAATGGTGTTCTGCAATGAGCAGGTCCTTGCATGGCCCATTTAATCACCAGAAAGTGTTAAAACATCAGGATCATTATCACTGTGTGGGATCTAAAAACTGTTCACTGTTTGCCTTCCTTCAGCAATTTGAAACGCTCAATGGGAGAAACTGGGAAGCTGACTCCGATAAGCCAGTAGTTGAGTGATGAATATGAGAGTGAGGGAACCCAAAGTTTGCCCTTTTGACATGCACTGGAATGTGGCCTTTCAGCTCCTTGCCTTCAGCTTGGATATGGGATACAAACAAATGTTTGTACACAGAAAAATAGCAAACCTGTAGTTGTTGAGCTGTCATAGTCTTTTCACTAAGATAATCATCTACTAGGTAATGAAGTCTACCACTGAATGTAGACAATAAGGCTAAGGACTCCAGTATCATCCTCAGAAGCTCTTGCAGATAGGGAAGAGAGGGATGCAGAAGCTAATCTACCTCTGGTTCCAGAGAGCATACTGGTGTAAAGCCCTGGCCTCTGAACTCAGGCAATCCTTGCACAGCTGTATCATTGATAATTTAGGCTGTGCTGAAAAGTTGCAAACCAGCATGCATCTGCTAGGGAAAAGCTTCCAGGACTGCAGGTTATGGTTGTTCATAGAAACATAAAATAGCTCAAGTTGAAAAGGACCTTAAAGATCATCTAGTTCCAACCCTCCTCCTGTGGGCAGAGACACCTCCTATTTGCTCAAAGTCTCATTCAGACTGGTCTTCAGCATTTCCAGCAATGAGGTATCCACTTCTCTGGGCAACCTGTTCCAGTGTCTCACCACCCTCATAGTAAAGAACTTTGTCCTAATGTCTAATCTAAATCCACCCTGCTCTTGTTTAAAACCATTGCCCCTTGACCATTGTCCCTTGTTCTGTCACAACAGTCCTTATTAAAAAGTCCCTCTCCAGCTTTCCTGTAGACCCCCTTCGAATACTGGACTATTGAAGGCTTCACTTTTCACTGGTCATAGTAAGCTCAAGTCACAGACACGAGAGCCCATCCAGGAGGAGCAGGATTGGACCCAAAACCACTACATGAGGAGCAGGTTCATCTAATTGTTACACCACGAGCAGAAATGATCATAACTTTTGCCTTTTCTGTGGCAGCTGTGGCAGAAGTAAGAGCAGAAAGTAGCATCCAGCCTGTGGTCAGCATCATTTCTGAGTGTTTAAGTAGCACCTCTCTAGGTAGGAGCTCAGGAGCAGCAGTGACAAACAGACACAGCGCCTCTTTGTGCTGCGTGGCTCAAAATGTGATGACTGCATGTTTGGGCTGCCATCTCCTCTCCATGATTTTGCATAAGGATCTAATAATTCCTATGTTGAGAGCTGTAGAAGCAAATGGTGACAATAACAAAGCAACTGAAGTGCTAAATATTCCATTTAAATTGGGTGTAGCTAGGGAAATAGGCAGCTATGTCCCAGAGAAGGTTAGATTTCCCAAATCAACCCTACTGTATTTAACACATACTTCATTCTCTGTATAGCAGGCACTCCTGAGGATAAGCAGGCTTTTCCTGGGCGTTCACAACATTGTTAGTGCTCCAAAGTAAGAGGAGAAAGTTGGCAGCAGGTTTAGAGGTGAAATGAAGGAGGCCCCAGGGGATTTTGTTCCTTTGGGAGTCTCCATAACAAAATGGTGCTGAGGCATTTGGTTAAGCAGCCTGGGGGTTCAGCTGTTCCTACTGCAATCTTATCTGTTGGTCTGGAATTCTGTGCTTCCTGAGGTCACTAATAAATATTAAAACTTGCTGTTCTGTTGCAAAATAGCAAGAATTTGTCTTTCTTACTTTCATACACGGGGATACTGCTTGGCCAGAACTAACGTTAGCTAATACACATCCAGATTAGTGCCAAGGCAGCAATGCTGTATTGCACCAAGTGAGAACCCTGGCTCAAAACCACTACTTTCTTTTTTCTTTCTTTTCCTTTTTTTTAATTATTATAAAATACACCCCTACATGTCTGTGAATGATATTTTTTTTTCCATAAAGTGTATCTTTGGGTGGGCCTCTTGCTAATCCTGCAGATTCTCACCATGGGTTGATGATTTAGTCTGCATCGCTCAGTAGCTGCGTATCCCTTCTGGTCTCCAAGATACAATGGTGACTTGATGGTGAAGGGGCCACTGCCAAATCCTAACAAGCTCCTCAAGTATGAGGGGCCTTCACACATTTCCTTCTTTTCCTTTTTCCATTGCGTATTTCTAAACCACCAGTCTTATTTTCCCTGATGAATTGTTGCAGATCACTCAAGTTTTCACGACTTTCTTGCTCATATTTTCTTCTTTTCTTTTACCATCAGCCAATTTCACCATTTCTCATTCTCTCCCAAAGTTTCTACTTAGTGTATTTTTTTCTCTCGCAAACTCCTTTCAGACACCAGTGTCCATTTATTAAAGCCCTTGTTGCCCTGTCTCAGATCACTCCTACTCACTCCATTCTAGTTTTTGCATTTATAGTCTGAGAAAGAGTTCATGGGGAAGGGTTTGAAAACTGAGATTTGTTGAGGAACACCAACCAGAAAGGCACAAGGCACTCGTGCTTAGTGGCTGGAGCTTATACCTGAAGCCACTGAGCTGAAGAGGAGATCAAGAGATAATAGATAGCATGATGGAATGAATGCTGAGCAAACCAAACCAAATTTCATATAGTAACGAACAAATAGCCTTTAGTGCATGTGTAGGAGGAGTGTACTCTTCCTCAGAGACAACCCTTAACACCTTTTTTTCTTGGGACAGAGCTGAAGGGGAAGCCATCAATGTACAACTCTAGCTTTAGTTCATGTTCCTTAACTCTCTTGTTGCTTGCATGTAGTCAAAGATTATAAGAAAACTTCATTGTTAAATATTACATATGTGGTTCTAATTTCAAATTCTTTTATCTTTCTTTCTCTTTCTCTTTTCCTCTTTTAGGCTGTTAGAGAAAAGCTAGAGCCAGATGATGCTTTGATATATGAAGAAGATCTGGATGATGAAGACTGCGGTGAAGCAGAGTTTGAGGAAACCATGAAACTAAAACTGCTGCGTCGAATTGCCTCCCTAGCATCCAGACTGAGGGAGTTTATTGGCAACATGATAATCACCACTGGAAAAGTTGTTGTTACAATTTTACTTGGTTCAGCAGGTTGGTGCATTTGAAAAATTTCCTCCAGAGCCCATTAGATGATGCATTTAACAAATGAGTTTTCAGCGCTTGGGCACCTGTGGGAATAACAATGGAAATTGTGAAGGGAAAAGAAATTGCTGCTGATTTTAGTTAAATTAACTGTTTGGCAGATGTTGGAATATGCTGAGTTGCTTGATTTTTTTTTTTTTTTTATTAATACTGTGTGGTCCTATCATCCTGTATATGACTTAAACAGTTGATCTTAGAACCAAATGGTGAATGGTTGCTTATTATTGAATCATAGAATGAGTTGGGTTGGAAGGGACATTAAAGATCGTCTGGTTCCAACCCCCCTTCCATGGGCAGGGACACTTCCTACTAGACCAGGTTGCTTAAGCGAATATATATTGTATAAGTGACTAACTTATAGCTGCCTTCCAGTTCTTGAAGGGATCCTGCAGGAAGGCTGGAGAGGGATTTTTCATAAGGGTGTCTAGCAACAGGACAAGGGGGAATGGCTTGAAGCTGAGGGAGAGTAGGTTTAGACTGGATCTTAGGAAGAAGTTCTTAGGAAGAAGTATGAGGGTGGTGAAACTCTGGAACATGTTGCCCAGAGAGGCTGTGGATGCCTCCTCCCTGGGGGTGTTCAAGGCCAGGTTGGACGAGGCCTTGAGCAGCCAAGTCAAGTTGAGAGGCATCCCTGCCCATGGCAGGGGGGTTGCCGTAGATGATCTCTAAGTTCCCTTGCAACGCAAACCATTCTATGACTCTATGACTCCATGTATTATAACGGGAATTCATAGATTTGATTCCACCATTTCCAAGTGTAAAAAAGAACTTTATTCACACAGACTTTGAGACAAAACAAAACAAACAGAAAAGCTTGATAGATCATCCCTTCAGTGTGTAAAAAGATTGCTCAGTACAATTGATATTTTGATAGCTGACCATTTAATAAGACTTTTGAATTAGTGCTACATAATCAGCTACAGCGAGAATGAAAGTGTACAAAATCATGCAGCTGCAAATCAGCATTTATCTGCCTGCTCACGTTTGAATAGAGTCCTTGCAGCTATGTTAAGTATGTATTTCTATTTTATAAATATACTGCTACATGAAGTATAAAGCAATATTACTTTAATATTTATTAAAAAAAAAAAAGATACTGAGTGATAAGAATTGATCAGGTCCTTTTGAGAGGACTACTAAAAGGGGGCCATTTTAGTAAGGCTCTTTCAGCAAGGTAAGATTATCTGACAGCCTTACCCATAGCCAAATGCAAAGTAATAAATCTAAAAAAGAAAAAAAAATAGCTTATGTGGAGCACCATGGAGCCTGACATCAGGGAAGAGAGATGCCATTAAGAAAACCCCCAGCAGGCTGATGTCATTTTGAAGTTACATGGATGAGCATCACCCAGGGAGAAGGAAGCAAAAGGACCACACAGCAGTGGTAAGGCACAATTTCTCCTGAGCGGTGATGGGCAGCTTGTCTGTTGGGACTCCCAACACGTGCCAAGAGCTGGGAAGTGTTCAGAGTTACAAAAAAGACTTGAGGTCTGGGAAGCCTGTATTCCAGGGAGAGACCTTGAGCTTAATTAGTTAAATACTTCCTTGCTCACCGTGCCAAAGAAAAAAAAAAAAGATGAATGGTGATTTGAGTGCAGCCTTAAAGTACTAACAAAGGTACAAAGGGCCTCCATTTTTTTTTAGCAGACATCTCATCTAGTAGAAGTTATGACATGAGCCAACAGTTAAGTGGTAAACCTGGACAATTTCAGACTAGAAATAAATTTTTTCACAGCCAAAGTAATTGGCCATAATAAGCAACTTATTTATGGGTATAACGAATTCTTCTTCTCCTGAAGTGTTTAAATAAAGACAAAGCACCTCTTTGAAAGAGGGAAGGAAATAGACATAGCCTTGGGGCAGAAATTGCTGGGTGAGCTTTTTGCAGCCCACATCATGAAGGCAGTGGGAACAGATGATCCCTGATGTCCTGTCATGCTTTTAACTCCAAGTTACAGATTGGAGCAGAGACAGAGTACCCTAGGCTAAAGGCTTGGTCTAAAGTACCACGTGAAAGATGGGATGGTGAAGCTCAGGTAAAATGGCTCTGGATAAGAGTCATTACAGTGCCTGGACTCAGACCTGGGAACTGCCCTCCAAAACCACAGAAACTGGCAAGATGCAGCAAGTCCTCCTGCCAGAGAGGCTGGCCCAGCTGCCAGGAGCTTGCAGGTCTGCCCTGGGGAAGGTGGTGCTTAGACATGCACTAGTGAAAGCTAAATTGAGGCAGATGTCCTTCTTAGCTTCAGTACTGTTACTTTAGAGACCCCACTGGACTGCTGTACTGGATGTAAGCTTTCCAATGTTGTCTTCTCACGGTTGCCAGTCATAGACATGTAGGTCTTTCCTACTTCCTCATTTTCGTAGGCTATCTGCAGAGAATTGGCTCTTGCAACCACTCAGATATTTTCACAAGTGAAATACTTTGCTGCATGTGAAAGAAAGCAAACCATATCCTGACGTAAGACAGCAGAGTCTTTGCCATATGTAAATTGCAAGTTTCTAAAAGTTAAAAATATCTTTTTAATAAAAAATTTAAAAAATCATACATTGACTGAACATTCTTGAGATATTTTCTAGATCTCTTTTGTTTTCAGTATATACATCAGGTCTTTTTTGTTTTAATAACTCCAGACGTCTCAAGGTTTATATGAGAAGGCTTTTCACTGCCCATCCATCATGCCATGGTGAAATTTAATACACCAGTGCACTCAGGCACCTGCAGACGTGTTTCTGGTTTTCTCCATGCTTTGTGAAACATCTTCACGAAGAGAATATTTCAGCTCATAGGAAGCTCTAGAGAGGGGTGATGTATTAGGTGCTAAGGTACATGAGGGAAGTGAACAAAAAAATCAGACTCCTTTTCTTCTAGCTTCAAAGATGATAGCAGTCTTAAGAGCTAATTGTAATAATTAGTGTAAACACTAATTGGATTATTCAATGCACTTCTTGTCACACTTAATGTTTAATGAATGCTAATACTTCCCACACTTTTCTAAGCCTCCATGTTTTTGTTTTTGCAGGTATGATGGTGCCATCTTTGACCTCAGCTGTGTATTTCTTTGTGTTTCTGGGCCTGTGCACATGGTGGTCCTGTTGCCAAGTGTTTGATCCGCTGATATTCAGCTGCCTGTGTGTGTTAATGGCTATATTCAGTGCAGGCCACTTGATTGGACTTTATCTGTACCAGCTACAGTTCTTTCAGGAGGTTGTTCCACCAAAAGATTTCTATGCCAGGTGAGAGAGATTCCTTTCCTCTTTAATCGTGGACACATAGTGCAGTGCTCTGTTTTCACATGTTGATGCAAACGCTCTTCCATGTAATGCTTTGACAAATTTTATGTTATTAACTTCATGTCCAGTGTTCAAAGAGTTGAAGCATTTCAGAATGAATGGTTTTTAAAGATAAAGTGGTGGAAGTCCTGTCTGGACAGTTGTGATGCAGAGAGCTGGATCAGGTTAGGAGAGGAAGGAGGTTTGGGGTTTGGTTAGAGTGATTTGCCTAAGACAGGAGATAAAGGAATTAGTGGTGGTATTGAAGTTCTTCACCATGAGGGTGGTGAGACACTGGAACAGGTTGCCCAGGAAGGTGGTAGAAGCCCCATCCCTGGAAGTTTTTAAGAGCAGGCTGGATGTAGCTTTGAGCAACCTGATCTAGTGTCACGTGCCCCTGCTCATGGCAGTGGGGTTGGCACTAGATGATCCTTGAGGTCCCCTCCAGCCCTGACAATTCTATGATTCTATGATGCAAGGGCAGTGTATATGTGTGTTTTTTGGTAAAGGAAAAGAAATGCTCTGAGTCTTGTGTCTAAGCTGGGGCTAAAAGCATGAGGGATGCCATCCTTATGTGCAGAGACAGGAGGCTTCTGTGGCACCTCACATAATATTAGTCTTTTAGTATAAAAATTCTCTCTGGTCATGCAGAGCATCCTGGTCTTATGTTCATACCCACAGCTACATCACTTAGGTCAAAAAGCAGTATTTCTAATTACTGCTGCAGTAATTATTGACTGGATGCAATTTCACTGGCTCTTTAATTTTTTACGTACTGTAACATAAATAAGATGAAGTAATGGATGTATTTTACTCTGCCATTTTTGTATGTGTATGCTGGGTTGTAATGGCAAATTGGTTTTTATGTTAGTGCTGTAGTCATCTTTACATTAAGTGAGTGATAGGATGAAGGAGAATGGATTTAAGATGGAAGAGGACAGATTTAGAGTGGAGACTAGGAAGAAATTCTTTACGGTAAGGGTGGTGAGACACTGGAACAGGTTGCCCAGGGAAGTTGTGAATGCCTTCTCCCTGGAGGTGTTAAAGGCCAGGTTGGACAATACTTTGAACAGCCTGGTCTAGTGGAAGGTGTCCCTGCCCATGGCAGGAGGGCTGGAAGTAGATGATCTTTGAAGTCCCTTCCCACCTAAACCATTCTGTGATTCTATGATTCTAAATTAAATGTCAACTTTAACTTTATTTCTAGTTAAGCATATCGTTCCTTTTAAGTCTTGAACTGTACTGTGGAGCGTTCACTAATGATTTACATCTTGATGCACCATTAAATGCAGTAAAAAATGAGCTGACAGACTACAGGAGCTGTTACTTTAGCATTTATTTTGGCATTTTGTTGGTTCAGGTTAATAAATGTGTATTTGGTGATGTCAGAGTTACTGACTTGAGAAGAGTGATTGGTAGGACGTAATGAAAAACTCAGTTTTGCTTAGTTTAGGTTCTCCTGTGCCACCTACAGGTCAGTGTATGATGATGGCTGGCACCAAGCAGATAAAATGCTCACAAGTTCCCTAAAGCCTTTATTTTGTTTACTCCATGTATTAAGAAAAGAAAGAAGTGGCTTCAAAATTCACAGCTGCCTGGCTATAATCTCACAGAGTTTTATCCTTTATCCTAATTTCTTCCCCACAAGGATTGTCAAGCCCTGAAACACACTGCCCAAGAAAGAGGTGGAATTGACACCCCTGGATGGATTTAAAAGATGTGTAGATGAGGAACATGATTTAGTGGTGGCTTGGCAGTGCTGGTTAACAGTTGGACTTGATGATCTTAAAGGTCTCTTCCAACCTTCTAAAAGAATTCTGTGATTCTATCACCAGATATCAATAGCATTTTCTGAAGGAGAGAAAGTATGTATTTCACACCATCTCACTAGAATGTGACACTCTTTTTATACTCATCCTTTGTAAAAGTCCCTTTTCTTCTTTGTAATATGGTCTTTAATTGTACTTTCACTAAATTTACTTTAATTAAAATCTAGATTAATGTAAATTGCCCTGAAGAAAAGGACTTGGGGATGCTGGTGGATAAGCTCAATGTGAGCTGTCAGTGTACACTTGCAGCCCAGAAAGCCAACTGTGTCCTGGGTTGCATCAAGAGAAGTGTGGCCAGCAGGTCAAGAGAGGTGATTCTCCCCCTCTACTGAGCTCTGGTGAGACCCCACTTGGAGTACTGTGTCCAGTTCTGGAGCCCCTATTACAGGAGAGATCTGGACATGCTGGAACGTGTCCAGAGAAAGGCCACCAGGATGATCAGTGGGCTGGAGCACCTCTCCTTTGAGGACAGGCTGAGAGAGTTGGGATTGTTCAGTTTGGAGAACAGAAGGCTCTGAGGAGGCCTTATTGTTGCCTTCCAATAACTGAAAGCTGGGTGTCAGGTAGTGATAGGACTAGAGGGAATGGATCCAAACTAGAGGAGGGTAGATTCAGATTGAATGTTAGGAAGAAGTTCTTCACATGAGGGTGGTGACACACTAGAACAGGTTGCCCAAAGAGGCGGTGGAAGCCCCATCCCTGGATGTTTTAAAGGCCAGGCTGGATGAGGCTCTGGGCAACCTGATCTAGTGGAAAGTGTCCCTGCCTATGGCAGATGGGTTGGAACTAGCTGATCCTTGAGGTCCCTTCCAAACCTGACAATTCTGTGATTCTGTAAATTTACTTACATTAATTTTCAATTAATTTAGTTGCAGGCTTATTTTCTGGATTTAGGTTTTGGGTTTGGGTTTTTTGGTGGTGTTTTGGGTTTTGGTTTTGTTTGGGTTTGTTTTTAAATAGTGCATTTCTACATGGTATGATAAAATTTCATTCAGTACCTATGTGCCACTTAATCACAGTTATTGATTTTTTAAATGAAAAAAATCTGTTTACAGTCAAGTTGCCTCTGCCTCACTGTGGAAGACAAAGTACCTTCAGCGTCTGGACTGTAAAAAGTCTAAGTATTGGGCTTTGTAGTATATATTGGCCTTTCTTTTAGCAGAAAATGATGTTATCTTCTTGCAGTCTTTCTCCTGAGCTGGCACTGTTGGGTAGTAGCCCTTTACACATAGCAGGTGAGGAACCTATGTAGGAAATTCTGTTTGAATATCCAGACCACCAAGGATGACTCAACTGAAGGTGCAGTAAATATATATTCCTTGTTTCTTTAATCATGGTTCTTTTTAGCTATGAATTTACTTTGATCTACTTTCAGGGAGATAAATACCATCAAGACAAGTGTTATCAGTGCTTGGAAGTGCAAATCTGAGTGTGAGGGAAAGCCACTGATATGATTTTTAATGATTGGAGTAGGACTAGTAGATAAGCAGTAGCTGGAGTAGGAAAATGGGAGAGAAATATACTGGAATAGTGCAGAAAAAATAGTTTAGCATTTTTAATCCTAAGTGAAAGCTGATCAATTACTCTATCATAGAACCATAGAATGTTTGGGGTTAGAATGAACCCTTAAAGGTCATCTAGTCCAACTCCTGTCCAGTGAGCAGGCACATCTGCAACTAGATCAGGTTGCTCAGAGCCTGACTGATGTGTCAGAGGTAGGCATGAAATTACCTCTGCCACTAACAACTTCTCTTCTCTAGACCTGCTACAATGGAGAATTGAGCAACAGACATTGAAGGCAGTGCTCTGACTGGTCCTAACTAGTGCAAGAGGACCAGAATAAATAAGGCTGAACCTACCCTTCAGTAGGGAGTTTCCAAGCTGCATAAATTAACATTGGTTAGCTACCAACTGATCTCCATCAAATAAAATGTCCACACTAATTTCTAACTTCATTTAAAACAGGTATCTTTTTTGTTGGCTTGCTGCTGTGCTGCAAAATTGGTGATGGGAAAATAATAGCAATAAATACCCATTGGAAAGCAAAATTGTGAAAATATCACATTCCTGCAATCAAATTCTTTTCACCTGAGTTAACAAAAACAAATCAATGAGCTAAAATGATTTCAGAAATATTATATACACAGTGCCACAGCCTGGAAAAAAAACCCCAAACAATAATGTTTGCCGTTTTTCAGATTGCTGCCTCCTTTCTTCCTGATGTTGTTTATTTTGGCAAGAGGATGTAATTGGGGCAATGATAAAGCTTTGCCAACATGAAGAAATAGGATCAGCACAGTGGTATGAAGTTTATCCTGAGTCAGTAAAGTTATTCCTGCCCAAAACTATGCTTATAATAAGAGCGTTCAGTTCAAGATCCAGTAATCTGATGCAAATGAAAACCTCTGGGCTTTCTTAGAGTTCCAGTACCTGAAGGGGGCCTACAAGAAGGCTGGAGAGGGACTGTTTACAAAAGCCTGCTGTGACAGGACGAGGGGCAATGGCTTCAAACTAGAGAAGGGTAGATTTAGGTTGGGTGTTAGAAACAAGTTCTTCACCATGATGTTAGTGGAACACTGGAACAGGTTGCCCAGGGAGGTGGTTGGGGCCTCATCCCTGGAGATATTCAAGGTGAGGCTCGACAGGGCTCTGGGCAACCTGGTCTAGTGGAGGATGCCCCTGCTGACTGCAGAGGGACTTGGACTGGATGAGCTTCAGAGGTCCCTTCTAACCCAGACCATTCTATGATTCTATGAATATTCTTACACCAATATGAATTTTGAAGGGTTTTGGAGTTGCCTGGTCATGAGGAAGTGTTTGATAGGATGGAGTATTCCTATATTGAGCTACTCTTTGGCTGCAACAGCTTTCATGCCTTCTGCCTTGTTGGCCACTTACTGCTACAGTACTACAGTATCCTGTGCCAGGGCAGAGACCTCTGGATATATGCCATGTAAAGACACTGCACTGCCCTTCTCTTTCCATCATCCTTTATCACTTTGTAGTCTCAGAGCATGGTCCAAACTTGCCACCACATTTGTCACAATGACCAGATTAGGTTTGAGAGCCAGGATTTCAATCTTGAAGAGGAAGAGGAATTAGCTAATTGATCTTATCCTTACAGAAGTTTTGCAGCTGAGTTTCATATTAGCTGCACAATGTGCTACATCTTAGGAGACAATTAATTCTATTTGGAAGGTGTTAGCCTATGTGCTTTCTTAGATTTTTATCTTCTGTTCAATTTTGTCCTCTGTTTAATTATCTTTTAAAAATTATTTTGTAAAATAAGTGAATTATTCTTATAACAGTTTAGAAATGCAAGCTCTAACTCCCATTGAGAACAGACAACAGTCATCCTCACTATTAATACAATCTCTAAACTATAAGTTAGCCCAGGGCAGGTGGGTCCATCTGGGCTCTCTTTCCCATGAAAGATTGGGTGAGATGATATTTAGAGGACCCTTCCAACCTGGGCTGTTCTGTGGTTCTGTCATTCCAAGTGCTCTTCTGAACTGAATGATTCTTCAAAAGGCATCTTGTTGCAGCATTTTGTGCACCATAAGAGTTTCTCAGTCTGCTAGGAGACGTTTCCATGCTGTCCATTTGCTATCAGCTGGACCATCACTGTCCATGTGGTCTTCATCTTATCCTATCTTATCCACCTAGTATCTGGTGTCCAGGAAGAGTCACACCTGGTTGGTGAACAGTTACCAGAATTCTGAGCAGCATGTCAGGAGTGTTGATAATATAAGTGAACTGAGGAGTACTGGAAAGTTCATTATAGATCTTCTAACCTTCTCCATTACCTTTGTTTCTGGTTCCTCAGAGGAAGGTCTTAACAAGCCTTGCATATTCTTTAGTTCCCTTGTAGTGTCTTACTTCCATGGGACAAGCTGGTGTGGGTTCTATCAGAGACTGCAGAGGATGACTGACAAGAAATGAGTCCTAATAAGCAAACCCTCTTCAGAATTTCTTTACAAATTGAACTTTTTACAAGACTGAGAATGATTAATACATAATTTTTGACTGGTTTGAGTTTTGCACTTTTAATCATTCTGATAGCACTGTCTGGAATATCCAGCTGCAATAGAATCATAGAAGGCACTGTGTTAGAAGGAAACTTTAAAAGTCTTGTAGCCCAACCCCCCTGCAGTAAGCAGGGTCATCCCCAACTAGATCAGGTTACTCAGAGCCCCATCAAACCTGACATTGAATGTCTCCATGGATGGGGCTGCCACCAACTCCCTGGGCAGCCTGTTCTAGTATTCCACCACCCTCATAGTAAAGAACTTCCTCCTAATGTCCAATCTAAATCTGCTTTGCTCTAGTTTCAGACCATTACCGTGGTCCCTCCCCAGCTTCTTGTAGGCCCCCTTTAGGTACTGGAAGAATGTTATAATGTTTCCCTGGACCCTTCTCTCTCTCTGAACAACCCCAAGTGCCTCAGCCTGTCTTCAGAAGAGAGATGCTCTAGCACTCTGATTTTTGTGGTTCTCCTCTGGACCCACTCCATTAGGTCCAGATTCTTCTTGTGTTGAAGGCCCCAGAGCTGAACACAGTGCTCCAGACAAGGTCTTGCCAGAGGAAAGTGGCAGAATCACCTCTCTCATTCTGCTAGCCACGCTGCTTTTGATGTAGCCCAGGATATGATTTGCCTTCTGGATTGCAAGTGCACAGTGTTGTCTCATGTCCAGCTTTTTGCCCACCAGTATCCCCATGTCCTTTTCCACGTGGCTGCTCTCTATCACATCATCCCCCAGCCTATATTGATAATGGGGATTGTTCTGACCCAAATTCAGGACCTCATGAGGTTCACACAGGCACCCTTCTGGAGCTTGCCCAGGTCCCTCTGGGTGACATCCCATTCCTCTGACATAAAGACCACATCACTTAGCTTAGAAAACTTGCTCTGGAAGCTTGCTGAGGATGCGCTTGATCTCCCTGTCTCTATCATTGATAATGATATTAAACAGCACTGGTCCCAGTACAGACCCCTGAGGGGCCACTGGTGGAGTTCCCAAGCAGTTGTAGCATGAAATCCTTGGAAATGGTGCAAAACTACTGGCTGGTGTGAGATTTCCATCTTAGTGTCTGCCACATGGGCATTCAGTGGCTCATCCAAAATGAATTCACATCTTTCAACACATGTTCAGAGGGATTCCTTGGAGATTCACCTATCAACAGGTGTGTAATAAATGTCCACACTGTGCTCACTGTACAGGATAGTTGTACTCAGCATTGATTTGAAGTTTTTGGCTCAGGTTTTGGTGGAAGTCCAGTGGGGACAAGAGGGAAGTCAGTGCAAACGTACCCAGCTTTACTAGGGAGAAATTGTAGCCCTTTCTGGTCTTTAGAAGGTTATTTATACTCATCTCTTTTTGCTACACTGCAGTTCCTTCCAATCAGGAAATTCTTCTTTCTGCCAGGATTTACAGCAAGCTTGAGGATTTCTGAAAAGAGCAACGGATGAACTAGGGGCACAAAAATGATCAGAGGGCTGGAACACTGCTGTGAGAACAGCCTGAGAGAATTGGGGTTGTTAGCCTGGAGAAGAGAAGGCTCCAGGGAGACCTTATTGCAGCCTTTCAGTAGTTAAAGGGGTCTATAAGAAAGATGGGGACAATCTTCTTTGCAGGCTCTGCACTGGTGTGACAGGACAAGGGGTGATAGTTTTAAACTAAAAAAAAAGGAGATTTAGACTAAAGAGAAGGAAGACATTTTCTGCAGAGCGTGGTGAAACACTGGCCCAGGTTGCCCAGAGAGGTGGTAAATGCCCCATCCCTGGAACCATTCCAGGTCAGGTTGTTTGAGCCTCTGAGCAACCTGCTCTAGTTGAGCAAAAGTGCCTTTCTAGCCTCTGTGACAGTCTGCACTCTAGTGGCTCCCCGTCTCCATGACATTCATCATAACTCCTGCCCTGTGCCTGTGCCAAATTTAACCTTGGCAGAAGGTGGCACAACTTCAGTCATGTTTCTGGCATTACACCGCTAGTGATTTACATCCTTCTATCTTCTCCTGGACTTGAAAGGGATGTAAACCAAGACACATATTCATACTTTTGGGTTTCTCTGTGTGTGTGGAAGACCAGTTTCTGAGCCATGAGCTTTCTGGCATCCTGGTGGGACTGGTCCTGGTCACAGATGGTTGTTGTTAGTGGGAAGAGGAGCCTTGGCTCTCCCAACAACGGGTGCGTTGTGTCCGGAAACCGAGCATAAGCTGCCAGCATAAAATCAGTCCCCATCTCATGACGTAATTTTGGCAACTTACCACTTCCTGCTGTATCCTGCCCCTAAAGAGCCCTGTGTTACTGTAGGAACAGTCAAAGGTGCCTATTGCTGGGAAATGTTAGGGTGAGAGGAACAGAAAGAAGTGACAAAGATTTTTAAAAGTGCTGATGTGCCCTGATAACTTGCCTGCTGATTCTGGTTCAACTAAACTGAAGGTATTGCTAGTCTTGTAACAGAGCCATCCCACTCCTGCACCCCTTTAGGGAGCTGATTTTTGTGTGACCAGCACACCTCGCTGCTAACACACCAGGTATTTCCTTGCATGTATCTGATTCCCACACTGACACTTGAATACAGACTCTCTGCTCATCACAGGCTGTCCTATGTGGACATGCAGAGGGTGACTGCGAAGAACTGACCCTTTAATTTCATTTTTGTATTGTTGAAATAACACGGATCTGCATGCTATGATCATTCAGCAAGTGACTGAAAAGAAAGGCAGAAAAGGGATAGACAGATAAGTTGCCCAGAGTAGTTGTGTATGATCCCTAACTCCTATTTAATAAATTGTTAGGGTTAGGATGCTCCATCCCTAGAAGGGTTCAAGGATAAGCTGGGCAGGGCTTTGAGCAACCTGGTCCAGTGGAAGGTGTCTCTGCCCATGGCAGGTGGATTGGACTAGATGACCTTCAAGGTCCCTTCTAACCCAAACCCTTCTAGCATTCTGTGATATCAACCTCTCTACCTACCTGGTGTTTTGTAGTATTAGAAGACATAAGAAATAATGGATATAAGCTAGAACACAGGAAATTCCATCTGAACATGAGGAGAAACTTCTTTCCTGTGAGAGTGATGGAGCACTGGAACAGGCTGCCCAGAGAGGTTGTGGAGGCTCCTTCTCTGGAGACTTTCAAAACCCACCTGGACATGTTCCTGTGTGGCCTGACCTAGGAGAGCCCACTTTGGCAAGGGGGTTGGACCAATGATCTCTGGCAGTCTTTTCCAACCCCTAATATTCTGTGATTCTATGTATTATAATTAGCAGGTTTCTCTTGGCATTACAAGTTTGTCTCTGTAGAATCACAGAATACCCTGGGTTGGAAGGAACATTTAAAAGTCATCTAGTCAACCCCCCAATTTTTTTTTTAAAGATTTATTTCCATACCTTCTTATTTTTAAAATCCAGGAGAAATATCCTTTCTTATTTAGTTTAATATCTATGAAAATGAAATAGCTCTTCTGCTTTTTCAACAGATCTATTCTTCAGTACTTATGTAGAAAGACACACAATTGTTTATGGAATGCTGATGGACACCAGCCTTTATGAAAAACAATGCACAAATATTTTGGTTTCGTTCTTAACTACATGAAAGTTTTTTACTCTGGGAGATCCAGCAAACAGACAAAGAATATCTGACACTGTAAAATCGCTTTTCACTCTTTACTGTCCATGCTTCTGTCTCAAAGATCCCTGCTTAGATTTAGTCATGTCCACAGTGACCTAATTCTGAATTCCTTGATAAGTAACTCTATGTATTTATTTGTTTTAAGTATTTCAGTCATATTTGCCTGTTTTCTCTAAATTAATTTCTTGCCTTCTTCCATTTTGACTTCCCTGGTTTCCTGAAGGTCTGCTTGCCAGTGTTTGTTTTCACACTCTGCAACTGTGATGATAAATATTCAGCACTTAGGTAGTCCTTGGTGCTTTCAGCTCAATATATCAACACTGATAAAACAATCATCCCGCATTCCTTGGAGGTGATACAAAAGGCAGTTCTCAGCTGAGCACACCCCAGGGAGTTAGTCCTTGTCTGTGCAAGAGGTGGCCAATATCAGGTTCACTAAACACTCAGACTGGATGTGTTTGATCTCTTGTTTATGTTCATTTTGGAGAGAGACTGTTTACAAAGGCCTGTACTGATAGGATGAGGAGCAATGGCTTCAAACGAGAAAAGGGCAGATTTACATTGGATGTTAGGAACAGATTCTTTACTATGAGGTGCTGGAATGCTGGAACAGGTTGCCCAGGGAGGTGACTGGGGCCCTGATCCTGGAGATATTCAAAGGAAGGCTTGACGAGGCTCTGGGCAGCCTGATCTAGTTGAGGATGCCCCTGCTGACTGCAGAGGGGGTTGGAATAGATGACCTTTGGAGGTCCCTTCCAACCCTAACCATTGTATGGTTCCATGATTTAGCTCAAATTTGGAACTCACAGATAAAAACTGAGCCATTTGGGTAGAGTTTATAACTAATTTAAAATCAGCCATATTATACAGCTTTGGTTTTGAAATTAGGCTTTTTTCTCAAGTTTCCCTAGCCTGATTGTTCATCTTTATCACCTTTCCCCTATCCTGCTATTTCTTTTTCTTTTTCTGTTTAAAGACAAATGGGAATGATAGCTTGCATCTCTGCCTTAGTGCATTCTCAACCAGAAACTAAAACCTTCTTTTCTCAGTGCAAAATCTCTTAATTAGGTATCAATCATTCTTGCTTTATTTTCAGTCCAACTGAGTAAGTGGAAACTCTCTGCTTGCATCAGCAAACCCAATAGACTGTTCCAGTGTGAGTGAAAAGCATCATCATTCCCTTTCACAGGTGGAAAAATTCCCTAACAGAAAAGTTAGATGAATTGCATAAACCCCACCCCAGACAGCCAGAGCTTGGAATAAACCCCAAAGTTTTTGGCTGCAATCTATGTCCTTCGGTTCCTAGATCAGACAGATTACCTCAAAGTTGAAGAGAGTTTGAAGCCACACTTCAAAACTATTTCTAGTCTTCTGCATCTGTTACTCTAAGAGGTAACAATAAATCTCTTAAGATGGCAGGCAGTTGCCTAATTAGTTGTCATACCAGGTCACTTGCATGTTATGGTTCAGTGGCACCACCCTGCTAAATGCTGATGCTCACTGAGGTTATTGGAGCATGGTCTCCTTTTCCTAAATGACTTCTGATGAAGCTTTACACTTAATGGTCTAGCTGTGTGCATCCATCTTCTCCCAGCACCTCATTTTTGGACAACAAAGCCACGCATGGCCTGCATGAATGGTTTGAGTGTCGGGAGCAGGATTCCTTCACATCCTCTGCTCTGCCTGTGTGAGACCTTCTGAGGTGGGACTCCTGGCTCCTTTCCTTTCAGCAGCTCTGCCAACTGCCTTTGAAAACCCAATAATCTCACTTAGTAATTGGCACAGAAAGACATTGTTAAGCCATCTCTCCCGCTGAGGTGTCCAAGCTTACCCTCTGGCACGAGGAAGCCTTTGTGCCCATGGATGTGTCCCAACATACTTCTGGTATTCATAGAATCATAGAAAGCTTTGGGCTGGAGAAGACTTTTAAAAGTCATCTAGTTGAACACCCCTGGAGTGAGCAGGGACATCTGCAACTAGATCAAGTTGCTCAGAGCCCCATCCAACCTGACCTGGAATGCTTCAGGGGATGAGGATTTTAGCACCTCTCTGGGCAACCTGTACAGTGTCTCCCTACCATTGGTGGAATAAATTTCTCCCTGTTGAGTCTAAATCTCCCTCTTTTAGTTTAAAACCATCACCCCTTGTCCTGTCACAACAGGCCCTGCTAGAATGTCTGTCCCCATCTTTTTTATCAACCTCTTTCAAGTAGTGAAAGGCCAACAGAAGTTCTCCCCAGGGGATTCGCTTCTCCAGGCTGAACAAGCCTGACTCTCTCAGGCTGTCGTCACAGCAGAGAGGTTGCAGCCATCAGTTCACTTTTGTGGCATTCTCTGGCCCTGCTCCAACAGGCCCATGTCTCTCCTGTGCTGAGGACTCCAGAGATGGACCACTGCAGGTTGGGTCTCAGCAGAGCAGAGCAGAAGGGCAGAATGTCCTCCCTTTACCTGCTGCCCACACTGCTTTGGATGTAGCCCAGGAGACGGTTGGCTTCTGGGCTGTGTGCACATTGCCAGATCATGTCTCTTTCCCACTTTCCACATGGCTCCTTGGAAACCTGGACCTGTTTTCTCATTATTTTCATCTCGAGTAGAAAATGCAACTACACATTAAAAATGTTTTAATTTGTTGGCAGTGCTGCTCGACATGAACATCGCCTCCACCATCCTTGGAGGTATTTAAAAGACATGTAGATGTGCTGCTTGGAGATGTGATTTAGTGGTGGAGTTGGCAGTGCTGGATTATTTGTTGGGCTTGATGATCTTAAAGGTCTTATCCAACCTAAATGATTCTATGATTCTATGCAAATCTACAGCAACATCACAGCTTTTCTAGCTTGGTGATGTGCTGAAGAGAGCAACATCAATATCAATGTTCACCTGAAACTCAACACAGCTGAGCCACAGAATCATAGAATTGTTTCAGGTGGAAAAGATCTCCAAGATCACCATCAAGTGCAACTGTCAAACTAAGACTGCCATGGCCATTAAACCATGTTCCAAAGTGCCATGTCCACGTTTGTTGAACACCTCTGGGGATGGTGACTCCACCACCTCCCTACACAGCCTTTTCCAATGCCTGACCACTTTCTCTGCAAAGAATTTTTTCCTGATTTCCAACCTAGAACTCCCCTGGGACAATTTCAGGCCATTTCCTTTTGTTGTGTCATCTGATACTAGGGAGAAGAGACTGAAACCAAGCTCACTGCAACCTTCTTTTGTATAACTGTAGAGAGCAATGAGGTCTCCCCTCAACCTCCTCCTCTCCAGGCTGAACAATCCCAGTTCCCTCAGTCATTCCTCTCAAGACTTGTGTTCTAGATCCTTCACCAGCTTTGCTGCCCTTCTCTGGGTATGCTCCAGCAATTCAATGTGCTTCTTGTAGTGATGGGCAATGAAACAGTGTGGGGATCCAGAAAGGAAATGTACTGATAGGGTAAATCTTTGTGTAAGACTGCTGAAGATGGCTTTTGCTCAGTAAATAAGGGATTAATAGACCCATGTCTACTCTTCACAATAATAGTTGGGGAGTGATTGCTTCTAAGGCAATGGAAGCATACTGCAAGCTTTTGGAATAGAAAGTCAGTACAAAGCTCAATTACTGGATGAAATGTGGTATATAGCTCACAAATCTTTATGTTCAGACTTAAATTGTCCTCAGGGCAGCTTTTTTCTTTCAGATATATGAAGTATTTGAGCATCCGAGGTTTGGTCATTTTTAATGGATGCCCAGTCCTTAACAGCTTCAGTCACATAGTCTCAGAGAAAATTCCATTATCTGGCTACTTTAGAGAAAAAATAAAACCAGGTTATAAAGCAGATAGTATTTAACATCCTGTTCTAAAGATGATAATTCACTTGAGAGCAAAGTGATTTTATTGTGGCTCCTTATATAGCTGTTTTGTTCTCCCTGAATTAAGATCTGTGTTGTATTTGCAGGTTTTTTGCAAGCTTTCATATAATTCACAGCCCTTAAAGCTATCCTTTCTCCTCTATGGCTTCCTGGATTAATGGCTCATGACTTCTCTCCTTCTTCGTTATCTGGATGATATTAGCACATGAGGTTTAAATTACTTTTTTTGTTGTGTGTTTTTTTTTTTCCTCATGCAATAGATATGCACTTGAAATTAGTTTTCCTTTAAAAGAAAAGTCACTGCTGTTCAGAAGAGGGTGGGAGATATACCAGGGCTGGTTTTGTCATTGCCAGAAAAGCTTTGATCCAATAGAAGCTATGGAAACCAAGTCTTGGTAGAAAAAGAAAAAAAAAAAAAAAAGAGTTTGTGGACATCTGCTAAAGAGCTATAGAAGTCTGATGACATTAAAACAAAAGTTAGAGTGATCTACTTACCCACCAAGCCTATATTCACTGTGTGTATGCCTGCATTATAGCGTTGTGATAGCAACACTGAAGGGAAGCACTTCCAGTCATAGTCCATACTTTCAGATCTTTCCCCAAAAAGTTATTAACTATTAAGCTGAAATTTATCAGAACCCTTCTCAACCCAAACAGTCATGGCACAGTTCCACTGAGCTAGCTCTGAATTATCCAGGGCAAGGTCTAGGGCTTTTAAGCACTAAAAATACTTGCAGTGCTTTTTAAAGGTTGTATCACTCTGAAATAGATGAATTTATTAACTTTAGTCCAGCTGTGGGCTGAGGTTTGTGTCTGCAGTATCTCCCTACATAGTTGTCCTGCTGAGCTGAGGAGAAGACATGAAGGATCAGCTATTTGGAGCCTTTTGAACATGGTTTGGAAAGACAAATGCCAATTTCTCCATTCATTCTATTTTGTTTCCCCCCCCCCCCCCCCTAAAAAGCCAGTTGAAACTGAATGCCTTCTGTTCATCTTAACCCTTATTCTTTGGGAAGCTTAATGCTTTTCAGACAACTTTCTCATCTTTCCTCCCCTTGTTCTGCTGGTTAAGTATAAATTTGTGTCAATTTGGTGCCCCCTGGAACATTAGTCCCAGAATGAATTCCCAGCCTAAATCCTGGAGAGTAACATCTTTCTGGAAAGTCAGGATAGGCCTAGAGATACCATGGGACTGGCTGAGTCCTTTCCAGTAACGTTTATGTCTTTGGGTATATAGCCAAATGATGAACTGGGGGGAGTGGGATGGCTCACAGAATTCCATGGGAAGAGACTTTGTAGATATAATTTTATGGGTCATAACTTGTGTGTAGCTCTGCCATGCAAGTATAGAAAACCTGACAGGATGGCCTGTGTGAACAGGGGACTCCTGACTTTCTGAGGGAACTAATTTTTTGTTTGTTTGTTTGTTTGTTTTTGTTTTTAATTACTTCTGCTCCTTTCCCACTCTTTTCCTCAGGACATTTTCAACTCCGATTACAGTATGCACCTCCTTGAAATTAATATATGACAAAAATGTTTATTCCTCAAGCAATGTTTTACAGTTTGGGGCATAGCCCTTTCAGTACTCTTTGTGAATCTCAATTTTCAGGGCTTGACCTCTGAAAAATGGAAGTTTTGCCTTTTCTCCCTCTATGTCAGCCCTCATACCCCCAGAAAAGGAAGGTTATACCACAACCACCATCACCACATTATCACCTCCTTCACAAAAAGGCTAGATTTTGTCCCCATTTCCAGGGGTTTACTGTTGCTGTGTTTTTTTATTTTCCTGATCCCTCCTCTCCCCTGCTCTCCTCTTTTTCACTTGCTTTTCTTCTCCCCTTTTCTTCTCTTGTTTGGCCACTTCCAGCATCTCCATTTTAGGGCTCAGATATTCAAATGTCAGTCAGTCTTGATATTCCCTTCTCCTACTCCAGACTTGCAGGTGCCACTCCTCACCTCTTTCTTGTGAAGAGAGTGAAATGAATATGCAAGAGGAGATACCCAGATGAAATAAAGAATCAGACAGATCATAAAATCCAACCAAAAATTCAGAAATTGCACAAAGATGGATTCCCCAAACCCAACCCAGCACAGCAGAAGTCTCTGATTGTAGAATCATAGAATGCTTTGTGCTGGAAGGGACCATTGAAGGGTCATCTAGTCTAACCTTCCTGCACTGAGCAGGGGCATTTTTGACTAGATCAGGTTGCTCAGAGCCCTGTCCAACCTGATCTGGCATATTTCCAAGGATGGGTCTTCTACTACCTTTGCCAGTGTTTCAACACCCTCATGATAACTAATTTTTTCCTTCTATCTAGCCTAAATCTCCCTTTTTTTAGTGTAAACTCACCACCCCTTGTCCTGTTGCAACAGGGCCTGCTAAAAAGATGCCCTTGCTGTAAATAACCTGTGAATAAGCATCCCCTGTGCCCCAGCAAAAAAACCCCAAACTTGTAATCATAAATGCTAAATCAGCAAATGCAGCTCTTAATGTGGCTTGATGCAGACTTCTTTTTCAAACAGAAATCTTCATGCAAGGTTAGAGAAGATGCAGGAAAGTGCCACCTGGTCTGTGATGTAGTGCAAAGTGGTTGTGAAGTAGTACACACAGTTGTAGGAAGATGCAGCAACTGGAAATCTCATCTAGACAAAACTGTTACAGAAATTAAATGTGGTAGAGTATAAGGAGACAGTAGAAGAGTTGCAATCAGCTGAAATCAAGATTGGATGCCTTTCTAAATTATAAATTGTAATTCAACCACAAGTTATTTGTTCAATATAAAAAATACTATGTGTTCTACATCGTGCAGGAAGTCAGAGTTATTACTTCCCTTCCTGGCCCTGGAAATTATGAGGCAGATCCTGGTCTGAAATAAACTTCTAAAATATCAATACATGCAGGATCTGAGCTGACAAATATATTTTTACAACAAGGAATGTTCCAGATCATTTTGACTGGAGACAGAATTGGCAGACCAAACAGATGTGTAATTACTGTGTTTGAAAATTCTATACATGAGACAGATTTGTTCTTATTGTTGTTGATGATTTGTAGCCATTTTTGTTCATTTTTAATACCACGACTAATTACAAAGCACTTTATTATGATAATAATTAAATAATACATGCTGGAGAAGTTCTACAATGTCCATAGTGCACTAGCAAAATGTGGTACTTGAGCAGTTCCCTAGGTCAAATATCTGTGGGTGCAAAAGGAATTTATCTGTTTTCAGTCAGAATTGAAATTGTTCTTCTGAATTTATTGCTACAGTAGTGTAAAAAGTTGGGGTTTTTTGTTTGTTTGTTTGTTTGTTTGATCACAGCTTAGAGCTTTATAAGAGAGTCACAAAAGATGAAAGTGCATCTTCCAGAAAAGTGATTCACAGGTTATGCAGGAAATTTGGTGGAAAAGCAAGTTTATGGAGTAGGAACTGAACATAGAGATATGACCTTTATTGTAGAAGTGTTTTTTACTCTGTTGTTTCAGAGCATTCCTCAGTCAGAGATTCACATTCCTCTTGGGCTTTTTTTAATTTCATCTTTTTTTCCTTCACCCTAGTAGAAAATGATAGGGCAAGAGGAAACGGCCTCAAGCTTCACCATGGGAGGTTTAGGTTGGATATTAGAAGAAACTTTTTCACTGAAAGGGTTCTCAAACACTGGAATAGGCTCCCCAGGGAGGTGGTTGAATCCCCATCCATGGAGGTCTTTCAAAGATGCAGAGATGTGGTGCTGAGAGACATGGTTTAACAGCAGACTTGGTAGAGTGAGTTAATGGTTGGACTTGATGATCTTAAACTTCTTTTCCAACCAAAATGCTCCTACGATTCTGCAGTCGGAGTTGGTCACAAATACAGATGATTGCAATCAATACAGAACATGGAGACATCTTTGTGGACTGAAGAATGCAGAACTGAATAATGCCCTAATACAGTTGCTTACTGTAAATGCTTATATGTTTCATTCCTGTGCCTTTAAAAGCTTTGAGTAAGAGATGGTTACTCTGTAACTCTGAAAAATGCTCTGCACCAGCATTTCTCACTGAAGATAATGACAAAGCATAAATATTGAATGAGGAGCAACTTGGATCCTTATTTGAGGCCAGAACAGATGGAGTGATCCTTCCCAAGCTGTGCATTTTGAATTTCATAGACAGGCAACGCTGTGTTGCTTTGTGACTAAGTCTCAAAACCGAAGGAGAATTCAGAAATGAGGAACAGTTCCTCTAGATTCATGACTGATGAGACAAAGTGAAATGGATTAAATAAATACAATGCCTCTCAGGTGGCAACTAAGAGGGGAGAGATATATCATAACTTATATCATAACTATTTGGTGAATGCAGGACTAGAAGGGAGTGGAAGTAAGTCCAATAGTATAATGTATGGAAAATTTGGAGGAAGCAAATGAAACTCAAAGAATGAGAATTCATGTGAAACATAATAGAATTTCCTTACTAGTAGGATTATGTGGAATGTTGGTTTGGTTTTTTTTTTTCAGTAGAGCTAAAAAGTGAAATGCAATTTTAGAGACATTATAGTTCTATTCTAAAACATATAGGAATGGAATATGTGATAGGAAGATCAGATCTGCTTGGCAAAAGGGTTTAAGGACCTTCAGGAACTTTCCCTCATTTCTGCAGGAAATATTCATTACTCACTGTCAATGGAAAGACTTCTGAACTTCATCAAGAATTAAATTGCACCATGATTCTGTTATTTTTATGAAACAGACATAGGGGGCTTTGTACTATGCTTCCATAGGAAAGCTTAAAATGAACCAGAGATAGACATATTGTGAAATAGGAGTAGAAGATGAAACTAAAAGGAACTCAAGAACCCTAATCGATGGGCAGAAAATTACAGGTCAGTTGGCAGAGAAGAAAGCAAACAAAACAAGATGTTCCCCTATGCTGATAGAAATATGAACAGAATACAACACAGTGTCAATTTCAGTCAGATGGAGCCAAACTGTAACACCAGCTCTGTATGTGTTTGGATGCTACAGAAGTTTGAATCTGGGTCAACTCCAAACACAGCTCTGTCAGTTTCTTGAAGTTGCATCAATGTGTTTCGAATGCAGGATTTTTTTTCTTTTTGTTTTACTTTCTGACCTTGGATCCACCCAAAACCTCTTAGAAGCCTTAAAGTTTATTGTCTTTGGCTTGTGTTGACAATCAGAATGAGAAGTTAGTGCTGATAAATTGTTTAATAAAATGCTGTAGAGCCCTGGTTTTGGCAGTTAACGGTAGTATACACAATCCATAACCCCCCAGTGAATGAACAGGTATAACCTCTCTTTTTCTGTATTCATTTCACTTTACAGCTTCCAAAGGGCAGGTTTCAGGCAGCACATCTCTGTTGAGTCTCATACTTATTCTTTATATTCATTCACTCTTTTATGTTAGGATGTTTTCTCATCTAGGATGAGAGCAGAGGCCTCCAGTTGCACCAGGCAAGGTTTAGGTTGGATATTAGAAGAAATTTCATTAAGGACAGGGTTCTCAAACACTGGAGCAGGCTCCCCAGGGAGGTGTTTGAAACCCCATCCCTGGAGGTGTTTAAAAGAGGCAGCAATGTGGTGCTGTGGGACATGGTTTAAACAGCAGACGTGTAGAGTTAGATAATGGTTGGACTCAATGATCTTGAAATCTGTTCCAACCAAAACGAATCTATGATTCTGTGTTGGCTCTTGAGAGAAAAAGGAAGGAATCTGTTAGATGCTAACTATTTACAATTAAATCCCTGAGCAGGAAAAATCCTTTTTAATTTTTTTTTTAAATGCCATAGAATCATAGAATGGTTTGGGTTGGAAAGGATCTTTAGACGTCATGTAGTCCAACATCCCTATTTGTCTTTTTTCAGAGTAGCAATAGTTTGGGATTTTTTCATTCTATCAAGAAATGTTTCTCCTCAAATGTCTCTCAGAATCAAATCTGTTTCTTGTAAAAACTGCAAACTGATGCTCACTATGGAAGAGAAATCTTTGTCAACAGAACGAAACTGTTTATAGCAAATACTGACATATGGTACTGCTAATTCTATGCCCTGCCTTTGGAACTCTGCACAATATTTTACAGTGAACAAAAAGGCAGATTAATTATGATTTCCTACATCTAACTAAAGAGAGTCTAACACCTTACATTTAAAATGTTGGGGATTTTTTTCGGTGTATATATTCTTAAGTGTTTTCCTCCAATATCTAAAATGTTGAGGATTTCTTTGTGTGTGTTCTTAAGTGTTTCCCTCCAACAGAAATTAGTTACTTGATGGAAATATTGTAAGATCCCATTTTTTTCCAGTAATAGTCAATCATCTCATTGCATTGATATTAGTACTGTGACTATATTAATACTGATTATGGAACTGATTTTTTTTCTGCTTTATTTTTTCTCAGATCATGCAGAACAATTGTCTGCCTGAAAGTTTTCTGTCCACAACAGCTATCAATTCAGTGGAACTCTGTATGTTTATAAGTATTTGCATAATTAGATAGCAATTTAGTAAGATTATTAGCTTTCTATAAACAAAAAATAAAAATCAGTAAGCTGTTCAGTGTGGTGAGGAGATGTTCTTTACAGCTCTGTCCTGGCAGAGTGAGTGGAATGGTGTTGTGTTTCAGTTCTCTAAATCACTTTGAAATGTCACATTGCTGTGATTTGCCAAATGGCCTTGCAGCCAGGGTTTTTTTCCTGCCCTTTTTCTGTAGCTCTGAGCCTACAGGATGCAGGAGGTGGTAGATGTAATAATATTATACTCCTTTTTTTTTTTTTATTTAATGTTGGAAATCAAGTGAACAAAACATTCCAACAGGATGCAGGTCATTTGTATAGAATCACAGAATCACAGGGTAGTTTGGGTTGGAAGGGACCTCCAAAGGTCATCTAGTCCAACTCCTGTCCAGTGAGCAGGGACATCCTATACTAGACTAGGTTGCTCACAGCCCCATGAAGCCTGACCTTGAATATCTGCAGGGGTGGGGCCTCACCTACCTCCTTGGGCAACCTGTTCCAGTGTTCCCCCACCCTCATGGTAAAGAACTTGTTCCTTACATCCATTTTAAATCTACTCTTCTCTAATTGCCCCTCATCCTGTCAAATGCAGGCCTTTGTAAACAGTCCCTCTCCAGCCTTATTGTAGGCCCACTTCAGGTACTAGAAGGCTGCTATTAGGTCTTCCTGGAGCCTTCTCTTCTGCAGGCTGAACAACCCCAGCTCCCTCATTTAAAAGGTTTTGTGCTGGAGGTTGTGGATGTAATAATACTATACTCCCTTTTTTTGTTGTTGTTTTTTTACGTTGGACAGCAAGTGAATAAAACATTAATTTTCACTAAATATGTGGAATGAGCATATTCACTGCATTTTAGATGACTGTTTTTGAGCAAAGCAATTAGTATTATAGGCAAACAACAATTACCCCACAAATATTTTTAAACATTGTAAGATTTGGTGTTTATTCTTTTTGGGTTTTTTTATGTCCACAGGTTGTTCGGTGTCACTTCTCTTACTCAGACAAACTGCTCAAGCACTTGGATGATCATCAAGAATCAGGAGCTACATTGGTATCACCATGCCAATCCAATCTTACTACTGGTGATGTACTACACCCTCGCAACTCTCATCCGTCTCTGGCTGCAGGAGCCCGTTGTAAGAGTGCCTCCTTCTCTTTTTTATCACTAATGGCTAATGACTGTGAGAATGGGCAGTGCAGATCCTTGCTAACAGAGATGCAAACATACAGGAAAATTAGGGGATACAGACAAGTGCAAGCTGGTACCTTGAATTCAGATCTTCTGATGGTTTAGCCTCATAATACTCTGCTCCAACCAGTACTTTTGCTCTTTGAAGCTGGCATGACTGCAGTGTGGTATGAATAACAGCAGCAGAATCAACTCCAACCATGACACAGCTTCAGGAAAATGTAGTTATTCATCTTAAAACCAGCAGGACTGTTTGTGTAAAGAATGCAATGGCAGAGCATTAATGCTTAGTCTGATTTGGAAAGCCAGTATTGATACAAAGTAGTGTAGGTACTATAGAATTGAAAGGCTTTGTCTAGCAGGACTGAAGTCAGATACAGGCACAGGATACTGTAAGGCAAGACAGATATGCAATTTTATCACAGACAGAGAAAACTTACAACCTTTCCCTTTGAATCTCTGCCTGAGAGAATTTCCCAGTTTTCATTTATGAGCAAGAGAAAAAAAGTCTTTTTTTTTTTTTCACTTCTGGTTTGAAAGGAAGAAGGGAATATATGAGGAAAGGCTGGGAGACCTCGGGCATTTTAGTCTGGAGAAGACTGACAGGGGATTTAATAAATGTTTATAAATATATGAGAGCTGAGTGTCAAGAAAGAAGGGACAGCCTCTGCTCACTTCTGCCCTGTGATAGAAAAAGGGGCAATGGATGTAAACTACAGCACAGGAAATTCCACCTCAACATAAGGAAGAACTTCTTTACTGTAAGGGTCGCAGAGCACTGGAACAGGCTCCCCAGAGAGGTTGTGGCTGTGTGCCTGTGTGACCTGCACTAGATTCTATAGTCCTGCTCTGGCAGGGGGGTTGGACTTAATGATGTCCAGAGGTTCCTTCCAAGCTGTAACATCCTTGGATCCTGTGATCCTGTGATATATATTTTAAAATATTTTAAAAGCTTAGAAACTGGAAGTATACAAAGGATGATCCTAAATGTTATTTATTTTCATCTCCTGATCTTCTGAGGCTCGATGTTGAGTTTTAGAGCTGAGATTTAGCAGTGCTATAAACCACAATGAAAAGAATCATGGCTGAGCTGTGAATTGGTGGAGTTCATAGCAGCAAGTCAAAATCATTGAATCATAGAATTGTCAGCGTTGGAAGGGACCTCAAGGAGCATCTAGTTCCAACCCCCTGCCATGGGCAGGGACACTTCCCACTGGATCAGGCTGCTCAGCCTGGCCTTAAAAACCTCAAGGGATGGGGCTTCTACAACCTCTTTGGGCAACCTGTTCCAGTGTCTCACCACCCCTCATGGTGAAGAACTTCTTCCTAACATCCATGAATCTACCCACTTCTAGTTTTGCTCCATTCCCCTAGTCCTATCACTACCTGACACCCTAAAAGTCCCTCCCCAGCTTTCTTGTAGGCCCCCTTCAGAGATTGGAAGGCCACAATAAGGTCTCCTCAGAGCCTTCTCTTCTCCAGGCTGAACAGTCCCAACTCTCTCAGTCTCTCCTCATAGGAGAGGTGTTTGAGCATCCTCGTGGCCCTTCTCTGGACATGTTCCAGGTGTTCCAAAATATTGGAGGTTTTTCTTATTTTAAGGGTGTTTCCTCATAGAATGGGTAATGTAACAGTTTAACATTTAAAAATGCAGAAAAATACATCAGCTCTGCACTGAGATATCTGATATTTGGGGTTTACATATATTGGGCTTCACAGTAAAAGATGAATGCTGCCAGAACTGTCAGCTTGAGTTATTAAACAGATTAAGTTAAAACTATCTTATAAAAACAGCAGATAAAACTGTGTCTTAAGTTTCCAAAAAGGTTTCCTGAAGTCACAATATTGTGTTCCAGTGCTCTCTGGCATTGGGTTCTTTTGGGGGGTTTCATTCTTTTTTTTTATCTTTTTCTCTTTTTTTTTTTAATCTTTTTATCTTCCCCCCCTTTTTTAAAAAAAAAACTTTTCCCCTTTTTCCCCTCTCTTTTTTCTATTTTCTTTTTTCCTTTTTTCCTTTTTCTTTTCTGTCACTTTTTTATCTTTTCCCCTTTTGTCTCTCCATTTTTCCTCTCTTTTCCCCTTTTCCCTTTTTTCTCTTTTTTTCTCCTTTTTCTTTTTTCTTTTCCCCTTTTTTCTCTTTTTTTCCTTTTCTCCCTTTTTTCTCTTTTTTCCTTTTTTCTTTCATCTTTTTTACTCATTTCTCCTTTTTGCTCTTTTTTCCTCTTTTTATACCTCTATTTTTTTCCTTTTTTCTCATTTTTCTTTTTTGATTTGTTTTTCCTTTTTTCTTCTTTTTTCTTTTTTTTTGTCTTTTTTTTCTCTCCCCCTCTCCGTTCCCCTTTTTTCTTCTTTTTCTTTCTTTTTTTTTCTCTTCTTTTTTTCCTTTTCTCTCTCTTTTTCCCTTGCAACTGCAGCAGCTGGAAACTTGCCTTTTATTTTATTTTCCTTAAGTGAAAACTAAGATTTTTCAGATACAATTTTAACATTGAGGCTGTAACTCTAACTTCACATCTCACAAACTGCATAGTAAAATCGTGAGAACTACTCACAGAGGAGTCACCACGTGTGAAAATGCAGTTAGTGGGAGCTGTGTGATCTTAGCATCTCTGGGAATTCATTTCCAGTACCCAGGTTGTTTTCATCCAATTTTCACCATCCTGAAGTTTGTTACTGTGCTTGTTCAGTGGAGAAAAATGAGCTTATTTGCCTCAGGAGAGAGGGAATCCTGCAAGTACCTCCAGGGACTAAAGAGGAACTAGAGTGGACTTGCCTGCAATTGTGTTGTCTGAGATGGATATTCCCATAAGACACTACAAGCAGTCTCTGAGAATTGGAAACAAGTCAAATCAGAGATGCTTTCTAAGCAACTGAACTCGAGTAACTATTACATTAATTTTAGAGAAGCTGATATCTCTCAAACCCATGACTACATGAGAGGCAATAGGATGTCTAGGCACTCCCATGGGAACTTCAGATGCCAGAGGAATGATGCTTCCCTCCAAACATAAATGGACACTTAAAAAAAGAGAACACTGTGAAGAAAATGATACCCATACATTAATTATTATTTTTTTGATGTATAGGATGTGGTGCTGCAATTATTTGTCGTTAGAAAGAGGTGCTGAGATTTGCAAGAGTCACCACATTTTACACACTTCCTACTTATGGTCTTTTTTTATCTCTAAGCGTTTTGTTTTTCCTTTAGAGATGCCATAGACCATCTTTTTTTTCCTAGCTTTCTCCTGGTAGACTCTGTTCTCAATTATTTAAAACCAGAAATAATTGTATTTCAGGTTTCACTATTTTTTTTTTACTTGGGATTTTGTGGTGCATTTAGTTCATTATGGAACTAAGTACATAACCTACCTTTCAAATCCCCAGTGATCTCAAAGTAGGATCTCAGCACTAAGCTACCCATAGTTGGGTGGATGGCAAAGACAATGTGCTGTGCTCTGCTCAGCTTAAAGCAGTTGTCCTCTGCATCCTGCTGTCATCCGCAGTGAAAAGCGGGACATTGCAGAAACTTTATTCAAAAGAATCTCTGGAACAAAACCTGTTTTGAACAAAATGGGCATAATAGATTATACATAAGGAAATACTAAGTCTAAAAAGATATACTTAAGCTACATAGAATATCGGTAGAGTACATGCTAAAAACATAGCAAGACATGTAAATCTCTGTAGATCCTTTTTTTGCCTTCTTGTGTGAATTGCATCTTTTGGAGGTTCACAGCTTGCACTGGGTTGGAAGGGACATTCAAAGGTCATCTTGTACAACACCCCTGCATTCAGCAAGGGACACTTCAAACTAGATCAGGCTGCCCAGGGCCACATCAAGTCTGATCTTGAATATCTCCAGGGGCAAGGCTTAACCATATCCCTGGGCAATCTGTTCCAGTATTTTACCGTTCTCATTGTGCAGAACTTCCTCCTTACGTCCAACATTAATCTACCCTGCTGCAGTTTCAAACCGTTGTCCCTCATCCTGTCACTACAAGCCCTTCTAAACAGTCTTTCCCCAGCCTTCCTGTAGGTCCTCTTCAGATATTCAAATGTAGCTGTAATGTTTCCCTGAAGCTTTCTCTTCTCCATTAGCCTGTCTCCATAGGAGAGGTGCTCCAGTCCTTTGATCATCTTTGTGGCCCTTCACTGAATCCGCTTCAGCAGGTCTTTGTCTTTTGCACTGGGGGCCTCATAGCTAGACACAAGACTCCAGGTGAGGTCTCACCAGAGCAGAGTAGAGTTTAAAAACCCCACTCTTGGAGTCTTTCTATTGACAAAGTTCCTGCTGGTTTGCAGCAGGGGTTGTCTCTGAGGCAGATGCTTATGAGGTTGTCTCTGAATACTGCTGAACAATCTTAAAAGAACAGTACCCTCTTCAAATCCTGAGTTGCAGGGGGAAGGTTTTTTTGTTTGTGTGCCACAGTCTGTCAAAGTATGGTGTCTGTGAGATTTCAGTGTACAATCTCTGTGTGGGATTGTGTAGGGATCTTACTCATGCTAAAGAAGCCCTTGGCTGTCAGTGGAAGTTTTAATTTTATTTTTTTCCTTTTTTATTTTTTTAAGTTTTGGATCCTGATTTGTTCTAATATTGAGGCTTGTGAAATTCTACCTCTGCATGTAAGAAGAGGCATCTGTCTCTGGAGTTTTAACTCACAGCTGTAACTTCCAGTGCTGAATCTATGAAGAGGGCCCATTCGTTCTGTCCAGTGAGTCGTCAAGGAATAGTACACAGGTCAACAGAGTAACAGCAGTTTCATTTAGAGCCCTCTTATAGAATGTTTAGAATTGTTGGAACTGAGGCATTTGAAAGCTTCTCAGGTAGTTGCAGTGCTACAGACTGGGAGATAAGTGGCTGGAGAGTGGCCTGGCAGAGAGGGACCTGAGAGTGCTGGTTGACAGTAGGCTGAACATGAGCCAGCAGTGTGCCCAGGCAGCATGGAAGGCCAATGGTATCTTGGCCTGTATCAGGAATAGTGTGGCCAGCAGGAGCAGGGATGTAATTCTGTCCCTGCACTCGGCACTGGTGAGGCCTCACCTCGAGTACTGTTGTGCAGTTCTGGGCCCCTCACTTCAAAAAGGATATTGAGGTGCTGGAGAGGGTCCAGAGGAGAGCAATGAGACTGGTGAAGGGACTGGAGGGAAAGTCTGATGAGGAGAGGCTGAGGGAGCTGGGGTTGTTTAGCCTGGAGAAGAGGAGACTTAGGGGAGACCTTATCACACTGTACAACTACCTGAAGGGAAGTTGTAGTAAGGTGGGGGAAGCCCCAGGCAACTTGTGACAAGATGAGAGGGCATGGCCTGGAATGGCCTGAAGCTGTGCCAGGGGAGGTTTAGGTTGGATGTTAGGAAGCACTTCCTGATGGAAAGGGTAATCAGGCACTGGAATGGACTGCCCAGGGAGGTGGTGGAGTCACCATCCCTGGAGGTGTTTAAGGAAAGACTGGATGTGGCACACAGTGACATGGTCTGGTTGATGTGGTGGTGTTAAGTCATAGGCTGGACTTCATGATCTCAGCCCCAATAATTCTGTCATTCTGTGATTTTGTGATTCTGTAGTGGAAGACCTGGAAGACTGAGTGTCACGAGTATGTTTGACACCGTTTGGTTTATCAGCAATTCAATATTTATCAACAACAACAAGAAAAAGTCAAACTTTGATTTTAGCAGCACTTAATGCAGCAAGTAGTTTAGTAAAACAGCAATTTAATTACAGGTCAAGAATGACAAGATCCACACTAACTTCCTACAAGGGATCTCCAACCAAAGCACATGTATATGCATACACACAGAACATACAGAAACAGAAATATCTGGCTATTGAAATGTGTAGATGTCCACACCTGGAAAAGCAAAGACATAAAATCAGTCACTCAGACATGTAGAGAGGTGGGTAAAAGAGGGTAGACTCTAGCCAAAATCTCCCTCTTTTAGTTTAGAGTAAATATAGCACAGTTGCATTTCTCATTGTGTAGGAGTTCAGTCTTGAGTAGATGGTCTCACCCTGGCCTTGTGTCTACGTTGTTGGAAGGTGGTCCTGAGAGGTATCCCAGCTCCAGGAAGATGCTGGATGCAGCCTGTTGAGATCCAGAAATTCTCCAAGAGCCTTATATTTGAACACTATTTATAGGGACTAAGATAACTGACTTTTGTCAGGTCCTTTTTCCATTTCAGACTAACTTGAGTGTTGCAATATTCTGATCTGTGCATGTCTGGAGCTTGAGGGTCCTGGGTTTTTTCCATCAGTTGTGCATGTCCATAGCTTACTGGACCTTGGGCTCCTGCTATCCCCTTTCTGGGCCATGACCCAAGTATGAGTGGATAAGGTTGTACACAAGATGATTAAGTGAACATCCAAGACAGTAAGGAGGGGAATAGGAGTCAGACAGCCAAGAGGGTGCCTCAGTACTGTGATCCACTGCAGGAGGTTATCGTTCCCAGAGTAACAGGGAAGGCAGGAGCCAGATATGTTATTAAGGGAATGCCTTAATGCTCTGGAGCACTGCCTTTCACAATCTGTGTTTCCCCAGTGGGTTGCTGTGTGGCCCACAGTGAGGAGTCGCAACCTGTACCAAGCAGCCCAGGAGTGTGGTGGAATTGTACCACCACAATTAGACAAGTCAAAGGACTCTCACAAGTTGTAAGCATGGGACTAGTACTGTGTTTTCTGACTTCTCCTTCTGAGAAAGAGTAAACAAGATTTCCTACCCTTCCCTGTGCTCTCTTAAGTTAAAAATATGTGACTAAAATCATTGTCTATATCTTATGACTTTTGGTATTATTTTGGTCACCCTGGTGCCAAACTCTTTATGGCCCACATTAATATTAAAGTTTCAAATGGCAGTCACAAATATTTTAAACAGAGAAGCAGTTTATTTCATCTTACAGTTTGGCTAGGAATGCTCTTTCACAATCAAATCTAAATACCCAATCATATGTGAAATGTGCTACCATTGCCCCTGAGAAGCAAAACTAAATTAATAACCATTGCTTATCTAAGTCAAGACTTAAAAAAATAGGACCTTACTTTTAGGAATGGAATGGAGAGAGCTTCAAAACCAGATAGGATGTTTGGATGTCCTGTTCCCATGGGTAGCTTTGCAGACCTCTGCCCAACATCCTAATTTATTCTTAATCATATCAGCTGATTTTGCATAAGCAAGGAGAACACTTACCACTGGCTAGTTCCCACTAACAGCCTAATTTGGGAGCCTGCCTTTGAAACACCTCGAGTTCAGACAAAAATTATCTTTTACACCATGAGGGATCTCTTTGTTGGCAGCAGATAGAGTTTAAGTTAAACAGCAAGTGTCAGGGCAGATGGGTATTTCTGTTGCAAACCAAAAATCAGTGTTTTAAGACTTCATGTGAAGCAGCAATAAAAGTATCTGCTAAGTAGAAAGAACAGAATGGTCAGGAGAAAAAGTTTCATTCCTACAAACAGGACATTCATGCTGAAATAAAATATGACAATTAGTTGACTTGACCATTCTTTTTGTAGAGAATCACAGGGTAAGTTCAGAATAACACTACTCAAGCTGCTATGTGACCTGTATTTTGGCTGCAGCTCACCAAATTCCTGAACTTCCACTTGAGTCCTACTGAAGTCACTAAGATCTTGCCCCAGCTTCCAGGTTCCACAAGCAGTGGTTGTACTTTGCTGAATGGGGGTTGTTTTGTGAAGCAAGACTTCACAGCTGTATGACTGAGGATTTGCTCAGCACTTGCTAAACAGTTGATACTGGTGGAGATTGTGAGGAGAGATAGGAGATGTATCTTACATTGTGGTAATTCAGTGTTTGTTGAGCTTTGTTAAATTCAACAGCAATGCAGAACCTGACACAAGCATTTTTTATTCCTTGTTAGAATCATAGAATTGTCAGTTGGAAGGGACCTCAAGGATCATCTAGTTCCAAACCCCTTGCCATGGGCAGGGACAATTTCCACTGGATCTGGTTGCCCAGAGCCACATCCAGCCCAGCCTTAACAACTTCCAGGGATGGGGCTTCCACCACCTCTTTGGGCAACCTGTTCCAGTGTCTCACCACTCTCATGGTGAAGAATTTCTTCCTAACATCTAATGTAAATCTACCCTCCTCTAGCTTGGATCATGTCTGTGTGCATTTAATACTAGAGCACTTTTTCACATAGGAAAACAGATTTATTGTGTGTTGTGTTTTTTGTTATTGTTGTTGTTTTTTGTTTTGTTTTTTAAAAACAGTACTTTTAAAAGCATGGATAAATGTACCTTCAATCCTCACCATTCCTACTAGCTTTGAGATCAATATCCAGGCATTAATGGATAGGACAATGGAATAGCCACTACTATTATTATTCCATAATATTCACTTTATGTTCTTGCGTCCCTTCCTCTGAATTTTTAAATATTTATTTCCATCACAGAATCACAGAATAGTGGGTGTTGGAATGGACTTATGCAGATCATGCAGTCCAACCCCCCTGCTAAAGCAGGGTCACCCAGAGCAGGCTGCACACATCCGGGCAGGTTTGGAATCTCTCCAGAGAAGGAGACTCCACAGCCTCTCTGAGTGGCCTGTTCCAGTGCTCTGTCACCCTGAAACTAAAAAATGAACCAAAAATCTGAAAACTACATTGAAGTCTGGAAGGAGAGGAGAAACAAGAAAACTAAGTAGAGAAGGCAAATAGTAACAAAAATTAAAAGTAAGGTTAAGGTGTAAGGTTCAAAATGAGAAACTGGGCAGAAAGCAGAGGAACTTCAGTAGTGGTAGCTTCTCTCTGATGGTATTCCAGTGACAGTGAGTCTTGGTAAGCAACACTGTGCTGGAGGTGCTCCCAGCTTTCACATGCAGTCCACTGAATCTAGAGCACCTCCTTCCTCATTTCAGAACCACATAGTTGAGCTTCCTCCACCCACTGGTATGAACAACAAGGTTTTGCTGCTTTGTGACAACTTAGCTGGGAAGGTCAAGATTGCAGGAGCAAGAGGCACAGTACAGGAAGAATCCTGGAGGAACTTGAAGAGGAGATGTAACCTAGCGTGGTTTATGTAGGTGGTATATGTAAGGTCTCCCACTTGTCACTGTGCTGTAATGACACCCATGTTAGGTCTGTTTGAGAGGCCCCATGCCTCTGCTGGGCCATGGAATTAAGATGGAGTTAAGACCCATGTGTCAGCAATACTCTTCCATGTGGTAGTAATGGTTTCTGTCAGAGATTGAGAAAGAGAGAATCACAGTCACAGAACAGTCTGGAGATCATCTGATGTAACTTCTTGTGAGAGCAGAACCTTAGATGAAGTTATCCAGCACCAAATCTTGGATATTTCCAACAACAGCAGCCAATGCCTGTGATTATTTTTTTATATATCCAGAAGGCATTTTCCTGAAGGAAATTATGCCCTTAGCCTCTTGTTCATCCCTGTGCATCCCTGTGAGAAGAGTACCTCTGTCTTCTCTACAGTTACAATCCAGGTATTGGAAGGCTGAGAAAATCCAAATTCCTGCATCCCTGAGCTTCTCCAACCCTCTAATAATCTTGGCAGTTTTCTGCTGGACCCTCTCCAGATTTTCTCTGTCTCTCTTGAACTGGGGGATGCCAGAACTGAATTGCAGGTATGGCCTGACACTTGCCAGGTACAGTGGAATAATCACCTCCTTTGATCTGCTGGCAGTTCTCTTGCTGATGCAGTCCAGCACATGTTTGCCTTCATTGCTGCCGAAGTTCACTGCTGGCTCATGTTCAGCTTGTTGTGCACCAGGACCTCCTGAGCCTATTCCACAGAGCTGCTTCCCACACAATCTATCCACAGCCTTTACGACTTTGGGGTTTATTCCAGATGCAGGACTTGATCTTTGTTAAACCTTGTGCATTCTTGTTGGCTCATCTCTAGCCTATCCCTCTATGGTGGATCTTCCTTCCAGACCATCTACCTCACCTCCCATTTCAAGTGGCATTCACAAACTTTGTGTGTGTGTACTTCCATCCAGATAGTTTTGAAGATACCGAATAGTACCAGTCCCTGAGGAGCATCCATAGCTCTCTCTTCATCCACTCAGACAGGTGTTTCAGCATAAAGAAGGTTGTTCTAGGTAAATCCATACTGGCTTTTTCCAGTCATCTCACCTTACATGTGAGCATGAGCACACACAAGTGTCTTTATGGTTTGACTCAAAAGCAAGACTAGATGAGCCTAGATGGGTGACCAGCATGGACTGCTTTGTTACATATTGAGGCATGGATCAGTGAGTTAGGTTAGCTCCTCTGTGTGATGTTGAGGTCCTGGAGGGTGTCCAGAGAAGAGCAGCAAGACTGGTGAGAGGTTTGGAGGCCGTGTCATCTGAGGAACGGATAAGGGAACTGGGGTTGTTTAATCTGGAGAAGAGAAGACTAAGGGGAGACCTTACTGCTCTCTACAACTCCCTGAAAGGAGGTTGGAGTGAGGCTGACTTGGTCTCTTCTCCCAAGCAACTAGTGATAGGATGAGAGGAAATGGGATTAGGTTGTGCCAGGGAAAGTTTAGGTTAGATATTTGGAAAAAAATTCCTTATTTAAAGAGTGGTGAAGTGCTGGAACAGGGTGTCCGTGGAGGTGGTGGAGTCACCATCCCTAAATGTGTTCAAGAAGCCTGTAGATGTGGTGCTTCAGGATATAGTTTAGTTGGGTTACAGTTAGACTTGATGATCTTAATGATTCTGTGATTCTATGACTAGGAGTTACAGAATAGCTTTGTCATCATTTCTGAAGAAGTCATCTCAGTAAGAGTTACCTATAATGGATGGAGTGCTACTAAAAGATGCTTCAGAGACATACTTTGCAGAGGGAGCATCAGTTAGGGGAAACTTTACATTCCCCTGGTAAGATGGTTATTTACAGAGCTATAACTGGTCTTGTTATTTGTATTGTTTAGCAGATGCCTGGTGAAGAGAAATCTGTTAGCAGGGAAGATGACAAAGAACTAGCCTGCAGCCCAGTCCCAATGACAGCAGAGAGAAGACGCAGTCTGTGGTATGCAAGCCACTATACAACTGATGAGAGAAAAGTAAGGCTGGAGGGGGAAGGGTTTCTGCATAATTATATTTCAGTCAGCTAATTTTATCCCAGTTACATTGAAATTAAGGGAAACAGCATTATATAGGTTGCAAGTAAGAAGATCTTACTGTGTGATTGTGTAAATCAGATACAAATATCAAGGCTGTGTGGCAGAAGAGGAATATATTTTGTAAAAATTAATAAGGAAGTAAAGGAATATATTTTGTAGAAATTAATAAGAAACTAAAGAAAATCATGCTCTGTGTTGTTGGCTTCTGCATTTAGAACATTTAGGGCCAGGCTTTTGGCGTGAGGTTATCTTTGTGCAAAGCAGCTAGAAATTCTGTGATGGAGCTAAATCCTGATGTAAAGATCTGATCTGCCTTGTGATTTCTAGTTCACACTGCCAGCTTCTCTTCCTCCAAGCATACTGGTATCTTTGCTGGATATTTATAGCAGAGCAGTTAAGGCAGTTGGTATTAAAGCACCTGGAAAGGTCCTGCTTTCTGCTATCTGCAGTGCAAAACCTCGTTTCATGAGTTGCAGACAAGCCTGGGATGTACAAACATTGTTGAGCCACATCTACTCAAGCCCAAAGAACTCTACTGTAATAGTCGTGATGATAAATGAGCTGGAAAATTAATCAAGTATCACATTTTACATTAGTAGGAAAGGTTCTTTTGGAGTATGTCTTGTAATTACAGTAATTCTAATGATCATTTAAAAACGTTGTTTTTAAGCATTGGATCATTAGAAAGCAGTTAATCAGTATAATGTCATACTGATTAATTCTTTGTTCTAGTATCTAAAATTTCAATGCAACACTCTCAATTTTGCTGTACCCCCCTAAAGTTATGTCAATGCTATGGCACACCAAATGTCGTTTTGTGGGGCCTTGTGTACAATTCTGCTGGCTTTTTAAGAATTCCTTCAGAATTTCTTAGTGCAAACCTGCAAAAAGTCAGCAAAAGTGCATGCCTGTGTTCAAAAAGTTAAACTTATTAATGCTTGAGCTGTGCTTCTTTAATAATTTGTCCTTGCATTGCTTTTTGCAGCTTCTGTCAATGACCCAAGATGAATACAAGCCATCGGATGTTAGTATACTACTAGTGTTTGTGATGTTGTAATTCTTCTTCCTGTGTGTAAACATGGATCACACCGATATATATATATACAGATAAAACATTAGATGACACTTTAAAAACTGCTTTATTGTGGTTAGCATGTGTGGTGGGTTTAAATTACCCCCCCCCACACACACAACTACTTTGGAGAAACTACCCCCCAAAAATAAAATTGCCAGGCCAGCTCAGTTTGGGATTGGAAGCAAATGAAGCTGCATTTACAAGCAAACTAAAATCTAGAAATAGGAAATAAAACAAATATGTACAAAATACACAATATATGTTGTTTATATATATATATATTTACAATTTATAAACAACACAGAAATTCCTCAGATCCCTCTGCATGGACCCCTCCCACTCCCTCCCTCCTGCCTGTTACCCCACACAGTAGTCAAAACAGAGATACCCCTGGCAAGGCCATGGAAGAGAGAGGAGTTGCAAGCAGAAGCGACAGAAGAAGAAAAGAGAAAAAAAATGTTTATTCCACTACTCTATATGTCCATTAGCAAGTCAATGAATAATATAGACCTTATCATTATTTTTCTTTTACATCCAATGGTAATTTATTTTACTTTAGGTCTGTAGGTCAGGATCTAGGCTAAAGTTCCCCCTTCAAACCGTAACAGCCTGCTGTTTAACATGTATATAGTTTACCATATAGTTGTAATTAGCCTGAATAAAATTGTCTTTTGCTTCCTTAATTAATGCACTGAGAAACCACTGGGCAGCCCTCAAATTGATAATTTGAAGCTAAAGTGCTTGTAGTAGTACCAACTGGCAAACAATCTTTGCTATGTCATTGGATTTCAATAAGATATCAAAATATGCTTTCTAATGCAAATCATCTTTAAACTTGATTTAGCTTCTTTGCTCTGCTATTGTTAGGTTTTATCTTTCATTTGTGTTGAAATTCTGAGGCTGTGAAGCACAACTGACAACACACAAATTTGCAGATGATAGAAAATCCAAGTCTTTGTTTCAAGTGACAGCAAATGAGCCATTTCTCTTGACTGCTGTAGACCCTAGCAGACTCTGAGAGCAGAAGCATCTCCTCTTTTCAGCATACACAGAAGAATGGAGATAAAGATTAACTTTGGGAGCAGCTATGATCAGTCCTGAATATGCTCCACAGGCTGGCCTTGGTGTAGCTGCTGAATAGAAGTGAACACAACCCAAATATTACTCAAAAACAGCCTGCACATGGCTGCTTATAGTTTCAGCAGGCAAAATGTGTTCCTGTCTCATAGCCTAAGCAGGCTTCAGCATGTACTGCCATCAGTAACCCATGGGATGTGAATTTCTGCCAGTGTGAGAGATACTTGTAATTGTGGTTGCTGAAGCAATCATCCAAACAAGCACAAGGGATGAAATTCAAGTCACAAAGAAATTAAAAAAAAAAAAAAAAAGTGTTGAATTAGTACTGCCAAGTGGCATAAATGTGGCATCAATAACAATAATCCACAGAATTCTGGAATAGTGGAATCATTTTGGTTGCAAGAGACTTTTAAGATCATCAGGTCCAACCATTAATCCAGCACTGTCATGTCACCACTAAACCACGTCCCTCAGCACCATATCTGCATGGCTTTTAAATGCCTCCATGGATGGGGACTCCACCAGATCCCTAGGCAGCCTGATCCAAGGCTTGATAACCCTTCTGGTGATTAAGTATTTCCTAATATCCAACCTAAACCTCCCCTGGTGCAAGTTGAGGCCACTTCCTCTTGTCCTATAAAAACTACCACAGTTTAAGTACCTCAGCTGTTTTCATTGATGGCAGCAAATATAGATCTCACTAGTAATAATGTAAACTTGAAAGTAATTTATAACCATTGCTTTCCTAACTACTTGAGCTAAAGTCTGAAAATAGAGATGTGTTGGTTTGCCTGAGACAGAGGACGAATTTTTGGTTACAGCCTTAAACTGAAATGCAGGAGATGGATTTAATGGTACTTTCCTAGCTTGGCTGTAAAAAGCCATTTCAAGCAGGAGAAGGCAGGATGGCTGAAGATGGGATCACTGAGCTACTGCTTGTGCACTCAGTCATATGGTCAACCTTAGCCTTCCCCAGCTGTGGGTGTGTTAACTTACTCTACCTTTACGCTATTTTTTCTTTCTGTTTAATTTCTTTGGTAGGACAGGCCGGGAGCATGCAAATAGACAAGTACCATGGCCAGTTTTGGGCCCCTCACTACAAGAAGATTGAGCATGTCCAGAGAAGGGCAACAAAGCTGGTGAAGGGTCTAGTGTGAGGTGTCCCTGCCCGTGGCAGGAGGGTTGGAACTGGATGACCTTTGAGGTCCCTTCCAAACCTGACAATTCTGTGATTCTGTGTCTAGAGAACAAGTCCTAAGAAGACTTGACTGAGGGAACCGGGATTGTTTAAGTCTGGAGAAGAGGAGGCTGAGAGGAGACCTTATTACTCTCTACAACTACCTGAATCGAGGTTGCAGTGACGTGGGGGTCAATCTCTTCTCCCTAGCATCAGGTGGTAGGATGAGAGGAAATGGCCTGAAATTGTGCCAGGGGAGGTTTACATTGGATATTAGGAAAAAAAATCTTTACAGAGAGAGTAGTCAGACATTGGAATATGTTTCCCAGGGAGAGTCACTGTCCCAGGAGGCGTTCAAAGAGCATGTAGGCATGACACTTTGTGACATGGTTTAATGGGCATGGTGGTAGTAGGTTGATGGTTGCACTCAAAGATCTTAGAGGTCTTTTCCAATCAAAATGATTCAATGATTCTGTGGCTCAGCTGACTGCAGAAATTTGGCTGCTTTTGCTTGTGTATCCACATTTTTATTCCTTTTCAGACTGCTTGTGTGTAAATTGAGGTGCTACTTAATGCAATATTACATTCTGGGAATGTGAAAAAAAAACCACAACTTGCTAGTTTTTCAAGGAAATATTTGCAGAAGTTCAAGGTTTCGGAAGAATTTTACTGTTTGCTAAAGAACTTCACTGAAACAGATCTGTAATTCCACCAATACTGCATGCATAAAAATGCTAACAACAGTTAATTCGGGAAGCTGCTATGCAGTACTTTTGCATGCAACATGATTAACATTAATTTCATATAGTCACAGAGTCCTTGGGGTTGGAAGAGACCTTTAAAGGTCATCTAGTCCAGCCCCCCTGCAGTGAGCAGGGACATCTTCAACTAGATCAGTTTGCTCAGAGCCCAGTTCAACCTGACCTGGAATGGTTCCAGGGATGGAACATCCACCACCTCTCTGGGCAGCCTGCAGTTACTCATTAAGCTCCTTTAACACTGTCAATCCAATAGTAGTCAAACAGAAGTAGGAGTCATGTTCTCATATGAACCATCCTAAATGCAGTGCCACTCTCCACTGTCCTGGCAGGTGCTGCTGGTCACGGTGAATGGAAGCCCTGCAGACTACCACACCATCCACCCAGCACTGCCCTTAGAGAACGGTCCAGCCAAAGCAGACATGTACTCAACACCACAGTACAAATGGGAACCATCAGATGATATGTCAGGTAGTGAATTGCCTGGGAATTGCCCTTATTTCCATAATTTTTCTTCTTCTGTTTGTCCAGGCAATGCCTTTTAAATTTACTCTCATTTTGGTAAGCTCTTTGGTTTGTTGAAGCTAAATAATTGCCATTGCCTTACAATGATGGCTGGCCAGTTGATAATTTTTGTATACTATCCAAAATACGTTACCAACACAGTGATTGTTGGTTTACTGTGCTCAGATCTCATTTTTTCTTTGGCTGCCGTCTTGAGTTGGCTCAAGACCGATGAGTTATCAGAGTGATTACAAGTGAAATTTTCCCAGAAGAGAATGCATGTGTGACTTTTAGACCAGTAGGAATTGCAAATAAGAATTTCTTTTCTACTTAGAAAAGGAAGAGGAGGAGGAGGAGGAGGAAGAGGAAGAGGAAGAAGAGGAAGTTACTCAGGAGGAAAAAGAAAATGTTAAATTGCATGCCCTGGTCTCTGTGTTCCAATTCATCATGAAACAAAGTTATATTTGTGCTCTGATAGCTATGATGGTAAGTAGTGAAGCGTGACAACCCCCCAAAACGCTGCTGATTTTACAAATAAATGTGCTTCCATCAGTTGGCTTTCATAAAGGTTTGCATCAGGGCTAGAAAATACCAATATGGCAGCATTTGGGGTCCATTTTTGATTATTAATGCATAATCCCTCCATATATATATAGGTCTGTGAATAAGGCAACATGTACAATTCTGGGCAAAGCATCATGCTTCCAGGATGGGGAGCCCTGGGTTTTGCTGCCTCTTGAATGTCAGAAGACCACTGGGGTTCAGTTTTCTATTGCCTCCCAAGGTTCTGCATAAGCAGGCTTGTCATGCTTTTGCTCTGCTCAGAAATATGCCTACAAAATTAAAGCATTTCATAGAAATGCAGTAAATTGAGTACATTTTAAAAATATAGTTCCTATTTCAGGTTGACTGCATCCAGTTGCTCTCTGAGAAGAAAAAATCTGTAAAGCCTGGTTTTCTAGATCGAACACAGAAAGGTCTCAAGGAAAACACAACTTTGTTCCAAGCAAGATTTTACATACAACTTTTATTTGTCTTTCTCATGTTGTTGCTTGCTTTGAAGTCCACTTGTTGCAAATACCTTGATCTGCAAGTTTTCAGCAGAATGATTAGATCTCTCTATATATTCCCAATGCAAGCTTTGGTTTTAATGGTTTGGAAAGGTTTCAGCTGTGATGACATTAACCATAACAGCTTTGTGGCCCAATTTTACATGGTAAAACAAATTAGCTTGGCTGCTGCTTCTTTGCATAAAGTTTCAAGTGACCTCTGGAGATCTTCTAGTCCAACTCCTCTGCTAAAGCAGGGTCACTCTGAGCAATTTACCCAGGGTCACAGTGTCCCAGGCAGGTTTGGGATGTTTCCAGAGGAGACTCTACAACCTCTCTGGGCAGCCTGGTCCTGTGCTCTGAGGCCCTCACAGGAGAGAAGCTTATCCTTATGTTCAGATGGAACCTCCTGTGTTCCAGTTTGTGCCTGTTGCCCCTTGTTCTGTTGCTGACCACCACTGAAAAGAATCTGGGCCATCCTCTTTAGACGTTGATCAGCATTGACAAGATACCCTTTCAGTCTTCCTTTCTCCAGGCTAAACAGTTCCAGGTCTCAGAGCCTCTCCTCATCAGAGAGATGCTCCAGTCCCCTCAACGTTCTCATAGTGCTCCACTGGATTGTGTCCAGTAGTTCTCCATCTCTATTGAACTGGGGAGCCCACAACTGGACCCAGTATTTCATATATGGCCTCAAGCAATGAATCCGTTTATAAACCTTAACAAGGTGCAGCCAGAGCACCAAGCAGAGTTCATCCTCAGCTGTGGACTCTTCAGGAATCCATTTTCTGAATGTTTTCCAGGGGGTTTACTCTAGCTGGCCCAGTAACTGATTAATATGGGTGAGAGTTTCAAGATAATGAAGGTGTGCCCTAAGTAGAGAAGCATAAACTAAGCGTAACTGGAATCAATGTTGTTCCTGAAGGTAAATATATTTACCTCTCTTCCTTCCTTCCCCAAGGCATGGAGTATCACATATCACAGCTGGCTGACGTTTGTGTTGCTGATCTGGTCTTGCACACTGTGGATGATTCGGGACCGGAGGAAATACGCCATGATCAGTTCACCTTTCATGGTTTTCTATGGAAATTTACTGTTGACATTGCAGTATATATGGAGTATTGAGCTCAGGAATGATGAACTTCCTCAAGTGTCTGGCTTTTTAGAAAGAAAAGAACCTGGGGAGTTGGCTTCAAAGGTAGGTGTTGCAAACAGCTGAGATTTATCCATGAAACCACAAAACATATTGTGATAAAAATATGGATCTCTAAGGATTTCTTTGAGAATTCTTAAAGTGTTCAGTAGCAGTTCTACAATGAAGGATAAGACATTAAAAATAGAGTTTAAGAAATTGCTTCTTGCTTTTTAAGCTGATACCAAACTAAATGTTTCAGGCATCTTTGTGGGTTTTCCTGGCAATTCTGCAGAAAATTCTTAGTAGGTGGAAGTCACTCAGTTGTTTGGTTTTATAAACTGGCTGCAAAAACTAGGTGTGATTTGATTTGACCTATGGGATGTCAGGTCATTCTCTGAATCTGATGGCAGCTGGAACTGTGATGTCATTGCAGTTGCCAGTACTACTCCCTCCCTTATGATTTGGCACAAGCAGCCCCACACAGTTATGACTGGGTTTTAATTCTTTATCCTCATGTCTGAAGCAGCATGAACTGAATCCAATTCAGGTCAGAAACAAGAGAACTTGTTGACCTTTGATGTCTTGAGAGACCTACAAAATGCATTTTCTTTGGCAGGTTTACATCTGGGAGAGAGAATGAGCATAAACAGGAAGTTGTTTCCTAGAATACACAAGAAGGGCTCAGAGATTGCATCTAGTTGGCACTGCACCCCTTGTGCTAAGTGAATCACTTTCCTTGTGACTTCAAATTACCTTTTAAGGTGATTTTGAAAGTGATTTTCCTTGTTGGCAGTGCCCTTTGGACAAACATTTCTTTCACTTAATGCATTTGAAAATTAGTGAGTGCTGTATTATTTCTCTTGTGAAGGTTGGGCTAGTTTAGTAGGAGAGCTAAAGCTCAAGGTGTTCTGCAAGAGAAGTTCTATGTTTTCTCTCAATGACTCTGTAAATCCCTAAGGAATTTTAACTGTCTTAATATGTCAGCCCCTTTGACACTTCCTTATTAACTATGTCATCAAATGTTTTTTCTAAAGCTAGCTGGTGTCACAAAAGGAAACTGTTGAGTATCTATGAGGATTTGGCTACACCTATAAAGCTAATAGCAGATGTCTGGTGGGGGGGTTTAATCTGAACATGCTGCAGCCCATAAATGTCATAGAACCACTGAATGGTTGAGGCTGAAACAGACTTCTGGAGGCTGTCTGGTCCAACCCCCGTATTCAGGCAGGGCCATCTAGAGCTGATTGGTCAGTACCATGCGTAAGTGTCTTTCGAATATCATTAAGAATGAAGACACTACAATCTCCCTGAGCAACCTGTGCCAGTTCTTGGTAACCCTCTCAGGAAAAACATGTTTCCTGATGATCAAAGGGAACCTCCTGTGATTCATGTTGTGCCCATTGCCTGTGGTCCTGTCACTGCACACCACTGAAAAGAGCCTGGATCTGTCCTCTTTCTGCCCCCTCTTCAGGTGTTTATAGACGCTGGATGAGATTCTCCCTGAGCCTTCTCTTCTTCGGGATGAACAATCCCAGCTCTCTCGGCCTTTCCTCATCGATATGCTGTAGTCCCTTCATCTTCCTGGCCACTCAACTGGACTCTTTCCAGTACATTCATTTCTCTCTTGTACTGGGACACAGCACTTGAATTGTGGCCTCACCAGTGCTGAGTAGAGGTGGGAGGAGAACCTCCTTCAGCCTGCTCCTCCTAATGCAGTCCAGGATACCACTAACTTTTTTATGTGGTCTGCTCTGCCAGACTAGTCTCCAGCTGTCAGCTCCCAACATGTCATGGATGAACTGCTTAATCTTCCCTAGGTGCAACATTTTGATTCTTGTCTGTCTTTGTTTTCTTTGCTTGATTTTCTTTCTTCTTTTCTCTTTTCTCTTTTCTCTTTTCTCTCTTTTCTTTTCTTTTCTTTTCTTTTCTTTTCTTTTCTTTTCTTTTCTTTTCTTTTCTTTTCTTTTCTTTTCTTTTCTTTTCTTTTCTTTTCTTTTCTTTTCTTTTCTTTTCTTTTCTTTTCTTTTCTTTTCTTTTCTTTTCTTTTCTTTTCTTTTCTTTTCTTTTTTCTTTTTTCTCTTTTCTTTTCTTTTTTCTCTTTTCTTCTTTTCTTTTCTTTTCTTTTCTTTTCTTTTCTTTTCTTTTCTTTTCTTTTCTTTTCTTTTCTTTTCTTTTCTTTTCTTTTCTTTTCTTTTCTTTTCTTTTCTTTTCTTTTCTTTTCTTTTTCTTTTCTTTTCTTTTCTTTTCTTTTCTTTTCTTTTCTTTTCTTTTCTTTTCTTTTCTTTTCTTTTCTTTTCTTTTCTTTTCTTTTTTTTTCTTTTCTTTTCTTTTCTTTTTTCTTTTCTTTTCTTTTCTTTTCTTTTCTTTTCTTTTCTTTTCTTTTTTCTTTTTTCTTTTCTTTTCTTTTCTTTTCTTTTCTTTCTTTTCTTTTCTTTTCTTTTCTTTTCTTTTCTTTTCTTTTTCTTTTCTTTTCTTTTCTTTTCTTTTCTTTTCTTTTCTTTTCTTTTCTTTTCTTTTCTTTTCTTTTCTTTTCTTTTTTTCTTTTTCTTTTCTTTTCTTTTCTTTTCTTTTCTTTTCTTTTCTTTTCTTTTCTTTTCTTTTTCTTTTCTTTTCTTTTCTTTTCTTTTCTTTTCTTTTCTTTTCTTTTCTTTTCTTTTCTTTTCTTTTCTTTTCTTTTCTTTTCTTTTCTTTTTCTTTTCTTTTCTTTTCTTTTCTTTTCTTTTCTTTTCTTTTCTTTTCTTTTCTTTTCTTTTCTTTTCTTTTCTTTTCTTTTCTTTTCTTTTTCTTTTCTTTTCTTTTCTTTTCTTTTCTTTTCTTTTCTTTTCTTTTCTTTTCTTTTCTTTTCTTTTCTTTTCTTTTCTTTTCTTTTCTTTTCTTTTCTTTTCTTTTCTTTTCTTTTCTTTTCTTTTTTTCTTTTCTCTTTTCTTTTCTTTTCTCTCTTTTCTTTTCTTTTCTTTCTTTTCTTTTCTTTTCTCTCTTTTCTTTTCTTTTCTTTCCCCTCCCCTCCCCTCCCCTCCCCTCCCCTCCCCTCCCCTCCCCTCCCCTCCCCTCCCCTCCCCTCCCCTCCCCTCCCCTCCCCTCCCCTCCCCTCCCCTCCCCTCTCCTCTCCCCTCCCCTCCCCTCTCCCCTCTTTTCGTTTTTCTTTTCATCTTTCTTTTCTTTTTTCCTTTTCCTTTCTTTCTTTCTCTTTCCTTCTTTCTTGCCTTCTTTCCTTCTTTCTTTCCTTCTTTCTGTCTGTCTTTCTTTTCTTTTTGCATTTATTGTACATCAGTCTTGTTCTACACCACTGAAATCCGTGGAGACTTCATAGAACATAAAGATAGGATGGTGTGTATGTGATGAATAAGCAGCGTGCTGTTTTCTGAATTTTGGCCGTCTCAGTATGTTAAATTAACTTCTTCTTTGCAAGAGACAGAAATGCCCTCTTCATTAAAGAGATTTATTTATTTTTAAAGTATCATGCTGTTACTGAATTATCATCTCTTAAAGCCCTTAAAACTACAAGTAGGTAGATTGAGATCGGATGTCAGGAAGAAGTTCTTCACCATGAGAGTGGTGAGACACTGGAACAGGTTGCCCAAAGAGGTGGTGGAAGCCCCATCCCTGGAAGTTTTTAAGGCCAGGCTGGATGTGGTTATGAGCAACCTGATCTAGTGTGAGGTGTCCCTGCCCATGGCAGGGGGGGTGGAACTAGATGATCCTTGAGGTCCCTTCCAACCCTGACAATTCTATGATTCTATGAAACAGTTAAGAGGCATCTTAACTCTGGCACTTGCTCCAAATGCAAGGCATGTGCAGTTGACTAGATCTTCTTAAAGACACACATACATTTTAAAAATAATTGCATTTAAGCACCAAACTTTCTAACTCAAAAGATTTAGGATATGCCAAACCCTGATAATGACAACACACTCACCTCCATGTGCTTTTTCCCTGAGGGAAAAAAAGAAGAAAGGAACAAAACTGAAAAAATGGTAATTACACCAATCAATACATAATGAGAATATCATTAAACTTTTAAGATAGTAGTTGAAAACTGAACAGAACAGGGTAGAACCAAACCATATAAGTAAAAATCTTTAAGAAAATATGCAAGATGCAGAGTGGCAAATTATTATTCAATGAAAAAGTGTAAATGAAATAAAATTGGGTTTAATGCAGGATATTTCTGAAGTCATAGAATCATTTGGGTTGGAAGAGACCTCTAAGATCATTGAGCCCAGCCATTGACCTAACACCAGCATGACTTGACTTCCACAAACCTGTACTTTGAGACTGACATCTGAGTGGGACATCACCATTTTCTGAGGGACAGAGAAGTCAAAGGCATGCAAACTCAGTGAAAACTTACGTTTGTATTAGTAGGACATAGGATGTACAATTAGTCTGTTGTTTTTGTTTTGATTTTTTTGTTTGCAGATTCTTTTCACAATTACTTTCTGGCTACTGCTTAGGCAACACCTCACTGAACAGAAAGCACTTCGCCTAAAAGAAGCTACTTTATCTGAGGTCAAAGTTGGAAGTGAAGAAGATGAAGAAAAAGGTAAAGCCAGATCAAATTTAGTCCTTCAGTCATGATAGAAGTTCCAGTTGCTGCAGGTCTGAAAGCAATTAGCAAGATACCTGTTTGAACATAGTGTTCTGGTTTAACCCATGACAGCTAGCTAAGACATAGCCAAATCTATCACAGAATCACAGAGCGTTAGGGGGTTGGAAGGGACCTTGAAGAGTCATCTAGTCCAACCCCCCTGCCAGGGCAGGAGTATCTAGAGTAGATCACACAGGAAGGCACCAAGGTGGGGCTTGAATATCTCCAGAGAGGGAGACTCCACAAGCCCCTTGGGCAGCCTGTTCCAGTGTTCTGTCACCTCCAAAGTGAAAAAAAATTTCCTCAGGTTACATGGAACTTCCTGTGCTTCAACTTGCACCCATTGCCCCTTGTCCTGTCATTGGGCATCACTGAGCAGAGCCCGGCTCCATCCTCTTGGCACTCACCCTTTACATATTTATAAATATGAATGAAGTCAGCCCTTAGTCTCTGATTCTCCAAGCTAAGGAGCCCCAGCTCCCTCAGTCTCTCCTCATAAGGAAGATGTTCCACTCCTTTAATCATTTTTGTGTCTCTGTGCTGGACTCTTTCAAGCAGTTCCCTGTCCCTCCTAAGCTGAGGGGCCCAGAACTGAACACAGGATTCGAGATGCAGCCTCACCAGGGCAGAGTAGAGGGGGAAGAGAACATCTCTTGACCTACTGACTACACCACTTCTAATACACCCCAGGATGGCACTGGCCTTTGTCTTCACTAATAAATCACTTTTCACTGATAAATCACTTTTCACTGATAAATCTATGTGCAGCTATCTCTCAGGATATAAAAATAAACCACCTTTGAACTTTAGAAATTCAAATAAAATGAGAATTCTCCTTACTGGAAGGTAATTGAAGTGACTCATTTGAGAAATGTTATGGAACCCTTAAACGGTCAGTTTACTCCTGTGTCCCAAAGTCAAACCAGCAGATTAATTGCCCTAAGAGCTTAACCACATCAGGAGAAGAGTTTACATAGAAAAAGACAGTTGCTAAATTCCTTAGAAGTTTTGTTTCTACATAAACACTTCTATAGAAACATGTGCCCCCAAAACCTTCCTTGCCCTTTTCTGTCTCCCTGGATGATGATCTGAGGAAGTTCAACTCACTGAAATGGTAGAATAACAGCTGTGATAGTTTCCTGTTTGATTAATTGCAATATTTGTCTCAGTGAAACATGTGATCGGTGTCAGACCTGGACACTGCATGGATTTGCAAGGAAAGAGTCTGAGAAGAGTCATGGTGACTGGGACAAAAAGAGTGGCCAAGCCTTTTGGTGCTGATGTCTCAGCAGGAAGAAAAGCATTACAGCTACATGCTATGAGTTTAACAAACCATGTTATCTCCATACTTGGTCATGTACTTGCTTTTGAGCTACTTAACCAGACCTCCACGAGCCTCACAAGGTTAATAGCTGGGGAATTGTGACCTCTTTATAGGGCAGATCAGCTTGGTTTTTTCTGCGGGGGCTCTGTCTGTTACAGCAGAAGAAGCTGGATAAGTGGGAGTTTCTCTGAAAAACAGCAGTGCTACTGTAGCAGTTGTATTTTTTAAGCTTGTTTGGTTTTATGTTAATATTTTCTCTTACTTGTGGTTTTTTGAGATAACCACAATATCCTCTAAAGGATGAAACTCAAGATGAGAGGTTCAAACTCAAGATGAGAGATTTCTGGTGGTGCTGGTGATTTCTTTGTTTTCCAGTTTAAAAGATGTCTTGCCTGAGAGTATAGGTATTGCCATGGAAATTGTTTTGACTGTTATCCCCTGTACAGCCCTTAGGCTCTAATTTTCTACTATAGCTGCCCATGTTTGAGACAAAGTGAAGCCAAGTGCCTGGTAAGGACATGCAGATATGCACCATATGGCTCCAGGAGCAGGGTGAAGCTCACATGAAGTTAGAACTCTTTCTACTACTCTGGAGGCCTGTGTAACTGAGAAATCCAGTCTCTTGTGAATATCGTGGCTTAAGTTTCTGTGCTGTGTGCAGGGATTTTACTTTCCACCTGTTTCAATTCTTACTAAAACTGCCCAGAACAGCCAGAGGCCAAATGTGACTCTGTATTTGCAGAAGAGGAGTTGCAAGAGGGAGAAGTGCCAGAACCAGAAGAGAAGAAGGAGGAGAAGAAGGAGGAGGAGGAGGAGGATGAAGAGGACGATGAGGATGAACAGGATATTATGAAAGTCCTGGGGAAGCTGGTGATGGCTATGTTCATCAAGTACTGGATTTATGTCTGTGGAGGCATGTTCTTCTTTGTCAGCTTTGAGGGTAGAATTGTCATGTACAAAATCATCTATATGGTGCTGTTCCTCTTCTGTGTGGCACTCTACCAGGTAAATGAGGACTGTGTTAAGTAAATTTTGGCCTTGAATACCATGATTCATACCTTTAACTTGGTAATAAAGTAGCTGCAAACAGGATCCATAAACAGTGTGATTGATCTTCAGTTAGATACAACATAGGAAGATCATTTGAAGGGGTTAAGAGTAATTTTCCTTTGGCTTTTGATTATAGTGACAGGCAAAGAGCACTTAAATTAGATGCATACAATGCACTCCTCTGCTCTGGGACACCACCCCACATCACCAGAAGCCTTGGAAACAGTGTGGCAAAATTCTGGACCTGTGCATGTCCTTCCTAGCCACCAGTTTCCAGGACAGCTGGTCCACACAGCTTCCACATCCCAATGAGCATGGAGTACCACTCCTTCAAGACTTTCATTACCTAATGGGGATGAAATTGAGTGACTGTAGCTGTCCCTGGCCTTGTGGACATGTGGCTGTGTCCCAGCAGACTTTTACACTGGGTGCATGTGCATCAGGAGTAAAAGCTGTATCACAAGGAACTGTGGCTGCTCTGGGTAACTGTTGTTTGCTTCAGACCAACTAAGGAAAATAGTATTCTTCATCTATGTTTGCCACTACAGTCTTATCAGTATTTTTGTCAGTGTCTTTGCCTTCAGCTTGTTTCAGCATCTTTAGTGTGTGATTTTCAGGTGCACTATGAGTGGTGGAGAAAGATTTTAAAGTACTTTTGGATGTCAGTGGTTGTTTACACAATGTTGGTCCTTATCTTCATCTACACATACCAGTTTGAGTCATTCCCTGGGTTGTGGAAGAACATGACAGGCCTGGATGAAAAAAAGTAAGTGTTGTTGATCAATTTCATTTTTTCTTCTCTGGAGTTTTTTGAGTTCAATGTGGTGGAATGGTGTAGGAGTTATATTCCTTCTTAAGGGAGAAAAATATCATGAGACCGTCCCTGGGCCTAGCTGACTTTAAGTGCTCAGCTCTGAAGCCATAGATTTATTGGTGTAACAATGTAGGTGAGCAAGAAGGTGAGAAGGGCTCAAAGAGTTGTATTTCCTCCCATCTGCTGCCAAAGCCTTGGCATTGCTCCTGTTCCCAGTACAGTGCCAATACTTCTCTCTTTGACCATAAGAACAAGATCTAGGAAGAGATTAAGGGTAGATTTGAGAAGGGCTGTTTTTCTTCCTCCTCATGATGTGTTGGGCATGTCTCAGTATATGTGAGATAATGTGACAGGAGTGGATCTCCAGTGCAAGACTTTCAGCAAGAGACAACTCATCCGGTTCAAGAGTTGATTCATTTGACTCTGTATATTTACAGAATCTCTCTACATTACTGAATCCAAATGCAAGAAATTTGCATTGCAAAACCTGCTAGAAGAATTTTAAACCCCTAAACCATATAAGTACTATCCCCTCATTTCCTATTGCAAAGGATTTGTAATAATGTCTCAGGGCAAGATCTTTATGTGAAAACGTGGTTTAGTGGCTTACTATTTTTTTTCCAGACTAGCAGACCTTGGCTTAAAACAGTTTTCTGTGGCTGAGCTATTCACACGCATCTTTATCCCCACCTCCTTCCTCCTGGCGTGCATCTTACACCTTCACTACTTCCATGACCGCTTTCTTCAGCTCACTGATCTAAAAGCTGTAACCAGCAAACGGGACAACACCATTTACAGGTAAAGAAACTCAGTAAATGGACCTCTTGATCACCTGTATCAAAATGCTCTTTCTGACTGTCTTGTAATGCTCACTTTTCACCAGATGGTCATTTGCTTTTGCTATAAATACCTGGCTTGAAAAGGTGCTCAGTATCCAGCATCCCACTAAACAAATGGCAACCAAATGATCTCTCTGCCCCTGCTTTCCCCTACACACTGATGGTTTTCATTTCAGGGTCCATTTTCAAAGGTATTAATATTATTTATGTATTTATCTCATTTTCTTTGACCTCTGATGTGAAGTAGATAACTTGATTGCTATGTTTGCCTTTCTGTAAGTGCTGTAAATACTAGGAAATGTGGCTTTTAAATTTGGGTCACTTCTGGGTTTTGGTGTCCATTTTGAGAGCCCAGTGAAGATCTTTGGCAAATAGCTTTGGATAGTTAGGTTCTTTCGTGAAGCTGAACTTCAGAAATGGAAAAATCCCAAACCTATGGTCACTTCTTAAAGTACTGACCCCAGCTCTTTGAGATATGCAGCAGTCTCACCCAGAAATTCATTAGCACTTCTTTCTTAATTCTACTACCTCACTTTTCCTCTGTTTTAGCTATTCCATATTCTCCTGCATAAAAAAAATCTGACCTAGGATCCTGCTCCATTAGTATAAGAGACAGAAATTATTTCATAACAAAGTGTCATATTATACAATGATATTTACTCTAACTCTCTGAAGAAACCAATTCATTTAGACACTATTTGTAGAGTTGTTACCTATCCAATGATAAATGTAGCTCAGCTGCACTTCTCTGAATGGAAACTAGCTGCATAACATCAAATATACCACACTCTGTGGTGGCATAATGACTATCTTAGCACAGAGAATTCTGCTCTAGGACTTACTAGATTTGCAAAAACATTTCAGATGTTTTTATAGATTCAACTTAATATGAAGCTACTTTACAGTGTATGGTACAAGTATGTTTGTGTTCCCTATGATCAGTGCATGATAAGATTCTCTTTTATACAATGCTTCAGGTTTCTGTATTTAAATCGTTGCTAAAAGCAGAACAAATCAAACTTGACAGAATTTCCTAACAATGTTACAGGGTTTTTAAAATTTCATTTTTAAATGGTTGTTTGCATAATACCTTTTGCATTCCTTAAATTGCTAAATGTGATAGTAGATCAAAGGAAATAGCCTGTGAGCAAACTTTCTTGGCCCATAGTAGGCTTCTTGTGAAGAAAGCAGGTGCAGCTCTGAACTGAGCACCCAAGCCTTGGAAATGGAGCCCAAACAGGTGTCTGAGCTGAAATCATAGAAAGTTTTGGGTGGGAAGGGACCTTTAAGGGCCATGTAGTTCAACATCCTCGCATTGAGCAGGGACCTCTTCAACTAGATCAGGTTGCTCAGAGCCCTGTCCACCCTGACCTTGAATAAAGGTTTCCAGAGATGGATCATCTACCACTTCTCTGGGCAATCTAGGCCAGTGTTTCACCACCCTCAATATAAAAAATTTCCTCATATCTAGTCTAAATCTCCTCTCTTTTCATTTAAACCTATCATTCCTTGTCTTGTGACAGGAAGCCCTGCTACAAAGATCAACCCCATCTTTCTTATAGTCCCTTTTAATTACTGGAAAGCCACAAGAAGGTCTGAGCCTACTCTTTTCCAGGCTGAACAAACCCAACTTTCTCCCCTCTGGACCCAGTCCTACAGGTCCATGTCTTCCCTGTGCTGAGGACTCCAGAGCTGGACACAGCACTGATATCTATCTGTCTGTCTGTCAGTCAGTCTGTCTGTCTGTCGGTCTATCTACCTACCTACCTACCTACCTACCTACCTACGTCTATATATATATTTCTACTTCTATATGATATATATCAGTAAGAACTCACTGGAAATAAATAACAAATAAAGAATACATGTATTACAGTCTCTAATAACTGCACATGCTCTTCTGTAACCCAACACTTTGCACTTGTGCCGAGTAACGTAGGAACAGCTTCTTCTTCCCTTCTAGTGTGACCCAGTAGGCACAAAATGGAAAAAAAAAAAAAAACAACTTTGAGGCACTCCCAGGATTTAAGTGGGTTCATGATATAGGATACTCTGGATGTGAAACCACTTCTTGCATATGTTTGTTATAGATGAAAGATATCAAAATATTATATGGCTCTCCAAATCATAGAATCATAGAATCATAGAATCAAGAAGGCTGGAAGAGACCTCAAAGATCATCGAGTCCAACCTGTCACCCTACACCTCATGACTAACTAAACCATGGCACCAAGTGCCATGTCCAATCCCCTCTTGAACACCTCCAGGGATGGTGACTCCACCACCTCCCTGGGCAGCACATTCCAATGGCCAACCACTCTCTCTGTGAAGAACTTTCTCCTCACCTCCAGTCTAAACCTCCCCTGGCACAGCTTGAGACTGTGTCCTCTTGTTCTGGTGCTGGTTGCCTGGGAGAAGAGACCAAACCCCTCCTGGCTACAACCTCCCTTCAGGTAGTTGTAGACAGCAATGAGGTCTCCCCTGAGCCTCCTCTTCTCCAGGCTAAACAGTCCCAGCTCCCTCAGCCTCTCCTCATAGGGCTTGTGCTCAAGGCCTCTCACCAGCCTCATTGCCCTTCTCTGGACATGCTCCAGCAATTCAACATCTTTCCTAAACTGAGGGGCCCAGAACTGGACACAGTACTCAAGGTGTGGCCTAACCAGTATTGTGTATGTTCTCATAAACACAATCTCTGTGACTAAAGTCACATCATATAATTAGATATTTTTTTGTCTTGCTACTATAATGCTAATTTTTAAAGTCAAAATGTGTACTAGATTGTATTGAGCTATCAGAGAAGTAGATAGATTTTAACTCTTAAATGTGGCATTTTCTGCTATAATTTCATTTTGCAGTGTTTGAAAATCACAGTTATCACACGTTCCTCCTCAGAAGCTTTCAGCAGTATATCCAGTGCCTAAATCAGAATATTTTTCTTGTTTGTACTGCTGTAAGCAGTGCCTGGTGTGTGAAAATCCAGGTGTTTTCTTCCCTTGATGTGATAAATCAGTACCGAACATCACACAGTTTTGTGTTTCAGTGCTTCAGAATGAGATACTTAATGATGCATAAAGCTGGATAAGAACTAGCACAACAGCCAGAACCAGCTTAACAGTAATGCCAGCAGTAGAAATCAGTGGCAGGGACAACTAAGATTAAAGACTCACATATAGATGTTCAGTTTTCTTACAAAGGCACTAAAACTTAATTTTCCCTTTTGCTTTGAAAATAGCAGCTGGTTTGCCTTTCAAAAATGCTTTTGTGCTGCTTCTTTTGCAACACAAAAATGTTAAAGAAGCTGAACTTTAATGTTGAATAAGCAGGCAGAACTCAATCCTTTTAATAGCAAACTCATCAAAGTAACCACAGCAGTTGAGAACCAGTCATGAAAGTCATTAGGTAAAGCAGCTCCAGCTCTTCCATCAACCCTTCAACTGCTGTGTATGATTGTGGTATTATGTTTGTGTCTGACTGAAGAGTTCTGTTAAAATTGCTGAGACCATCCATGTAATGTGTTGCTTCACATGAGCAAAGATTGCACAGCAAGGTCAAGAATAAGGCTTTGCCACCCTCAAAGAGTGGGGACAGAAACTGGCACACTGGAACTGGCAAAGTGAGGCACTTCTTGCCATTAATAAAGCTGACAGAACTGAGTGTCTCAATTTTACATCTGCAAGAGAAAGAAAAATCCTCTGATTAGGACTTTCCAAGCATGTTTCCTTGATCTGCCATGTAATACAGTATGGGTATGGCAGATATAAAGACTGGGAGGTAGATAATGGCTATGGAACTCCATATAATAATAATAATAATTAATAATAATAATAATTAGTAAACCATCTATTTTTAAAAGTATGGATATTCTAAGGCTTACCTGCTATAAAGTACATCACGTTTTGGGGTTGCTGAAAAGTACATGTAGTTCTGACTGAAGCTGCATACATTCTAAATGTCTTAAGTATTGCATTTAATATCTTCATAGACTTTTCACTGCATGATGTGTGTAAAACTGTCAGACTGTGCTCTGCAATGACAATGTGTCAGGAAATTGCATTCACTCTTATTTAACAGTTTTCTTTTCTCTCTCTCTCTCTCTAATTCATTTCCCATTTTCATCTCATGCATTCTTGTGCTTTCATCTCCCACCTCATAGCCATGCCAAAGTCAATGGCCGTGTTTATCTAATAATTAATAGGTGGGTACTTCAATTCTTCCTTTCCTCTAAAACAGATGTACCTTAACTTTGTTTTTACTTCTTTCATTGCCTTAAAACAAAGTATGTTCTCATGGCACAGTACTGTGAAGTGAGCAGGGAGATAATGATGCTCAGGTATTGCAGTCTCCTAAAGCTGGTGAAGCAGCTAATATCTCTTTCCTGCATAATTATACCTTGTGAGTTCATGTTCCAGCTGGGAATTCTTCTCTCAAACTTTGCCCATGCCTAAATAAAGGAATAATTGGTGCTATTTGTAATTGGCTGCAGACAATAGACTTGGTCGAGGAGGCTCGGTTATCTACCCTTTGTTTGTGCATGGAAAGATGCATGCCTGCATGTGCACATCACAGACACACGTTCCAGTCTTCCTCACAGGCACCTAAGAAAGGGAATTTGAGGATCAGGTCAATTAAATGTGTGGTATGTATTATGAGCTTGCACAAACTGAGATTTCCCAGCACAGAGCCAGAAATGCACTATGCCATACAGCGGAACCATTGCATGCTAAGGCTGTTAAGTCATGAGCTGAGCTGAGCTGGGAGCTACAGGACCCAAACTGCAAAAGCACATATTGCCATCACTGTCATCCCTTTCGTAGAGTCACAGAATCATGGAACAGTGGGGTTTGGAAGAGACCTCTGGAGATCATCGAGTCCAACCCCCCTGCTAAAGCAGGGTCACCCACAGCAGCTTGCCCAGGATTGCATTGTCCAGGTCGGTTTGGAATCTCTCTAGAGAAGGAGACTCCATAGCCTTTCTGGGCAGCCTGCTCCTGCTTAGTTACCCTCACAGGAAAAAAAAATTTCTTCATGTGCAGATGGAACCTCCTGGGTTCCACTTTGTGCCTCTTGCCACTTGTCCTGTCATTGAGCACCACTGAAAAGAGTCTGTCCCCATCCTCTTGACTCCCACCCTTTAGACATTGATCAGTGTTTATAAGATCCTTTCTCAGTCTTCTCCAGGCTAAACAGACCCAGGTCTCGGCCTTTTCAGAGAGACATGCTCCAGACCCTCATCAACTTCATAAATCACTGTATAAAAGGGATCTTGCATAAAGTAGATTCCTTTCAAAATATTTGACTGCAATAAAAGTGGGCTTTTGTTTAATCAGCTCCAAGAAGTCCAAGGACTTCTGAGTTTGTTGTTGCTACTGAATATAAACAGAAACTCCAAGGAAATCCCATGTTTAGATATTTGTGATTACCTGCTCTAACACAAACTTATGTGTCATGTTCATGCTCCTTCTTCAAGTGTCACCACATAGGTTAGGCCAGGGCTGTTAAAAGTTCACCAGAGCTAAAAAGCAGGTCTGCAGGAAGCCCATGGTCACAGAATCACAGAATGGCTTGGGTTGGAAGGGACATTAAAGATCATTGAGTTTCAACCCCCTTGCCACAGGCAGGGACATCTTCCACTAGACTGAGTTGTTCAAGGCCTTGTCCAGCCTGGCTTTGAACACCTTCAGGCAGGGGCCATCCTCCCCAGGCAACAGTGTCTCACCACCCTTACTGTAAATAATTTCTTTCTAATAACTGGTCTAAATCTATCCTCCTCAAGCTTCAATCCATTCCCTCTCAGCGCTACAAACTTTTCCTCCCGAGCTTTCTTGTAGGTCCCCTTCAAGTACTGTAAGGCTGCTATAAGGTCTTCTGAGAGCCTTCTCTTCTCTGGGCTGAACAGTGCCAATTCTCACATCCAGTCCCCATAGGGGAGGTTGTCCAGCCCTCTGGTCATCTTCGTGGCCCTTCTCTGGACCCACTCCAGCAGTTTGATGTTCCTCTTATGCTGCGGGCACCAGAAATAGTTGCAGTACTCCAGGCAGATTTTCATGAGAGCAGAGAAGAGGGGCAGAATAACCTTCCTCATCCTGCTGGTCACACTTCTCTTGATGTAGCCCAGGATATGGTTGGCCGTCTGGGCCAGCTCATGTTGAGTTTCTAATCACCTGATACCTCCAAGTCCTTCTCCTTGAGACTGCTAAGCTTACACTGGGGCTTCATCAGGTATATTGCATGTACCCATCTTTATAACCTCATCACCTTCTGGATCTCCTGAATACAAATGGGAGCTATATGAATAAGAGAAAGATGAGTCACAGAATCACAGAAACATTCAGGTTGGAAAAGACCCTCAGGATCACCAAGTCCAACTGACAACCCTACTCTACAAGGTTCACCCCCTAAACTGTATCCCCAAGAACCACATACAAACCACCTTTAAACACATCCAGGGTTGGTGACTCAACCACCTCCCTGGGCAGCATATTCCAATGCCTGACCACTCTTTCCATGATTTTTTTTTTCCTAATGTCCAGTCTAAACCTACCCAGTTGCAGCCTGGAGCCATTCCCTCTTGTTCTGTCACTAATTACCTGTGAGAAGAGACCACAATGTCCTTTCAGGTAGCTGTAGAGAGCAATGAGGTGTCCCCTCAGTGTCCTCTTTTTTCAAACTAAACAGTCCCAGCTCCTTCAGTCACTCCTCATCAGGTTTATTCTCTAGGCCCTTCAGCGGCTTTGTTGCCCTCCTCTGCACTCACTCCAGCACCTCGACTTCTCTCTTGTATTGAGGTGCCCAAAACTGAACACAATACTTGAGGCGTGGCCTCACCAGAGCTGAGTACAAGGGGAGTCCTCACATACAAAATCCTATAGGGTCCTGTTTACATTGAGGTAAGTCATTAGGACCTTGATTTACACCAGTGTGAACATAGATTTTTCCATTATAAAAGCCAGCTGGGAAGATAATCTCATTTAAATCAAAGCAAGTGCACATGTGCAAAACCTGTCTGATTACATGGAGCCTTTCCTTTCGTGGAGCACTGCCTTTTAAATGGGCTCTGATGTTGATAGTAACTGGTGATCTCTATGACATTTGTACTGAACTGAAAATTCATTCTCTCTTCTTTATACATAGAATAATGGAATCATTTTTGTTGGAAAAGATTTTAAATCATCAAGTCCAACTGTTAACACTGCTAGGTCACCACTAAACCATGCTCCCTCAGAACCACTCTGTGCCTTCCTGTGGGCACTTCATTAGAGTTTAGGTAGATTTGCAAAGTTAGATGATGTCATTTTAGGGAATATTGGGTTTTAGCCATTTTACAGAGACTTGAGTATCATTTTAGTATTTACACTAGCATAAATATGAAAACAAAGTCTGTCAGACTGTGAAAGATTGGGGCTGGACTGGCCACCAGATGAGTGATAGAGGCTCTCTATGAACTCCTCTGTCTTCTTAAAGGAAAGAAAAAGGGAATAAGAGAGATTGGTGGATTGGGAAAGTAGACTAAACCAGATGAAATGGAAATAAGAACAATACAATGAAATAGAGACAAACAGATAGAAACCAATATTGAACTGATGGCAGTAATGTCACCAGCACTGATGCTGGGGGTAGGCACTGGGGAAATCCCAGGCTGGACCCATCAGCAGATGGGAACCAGATTCAGGAGCTGTATTCTGGAACTGGATTCAGGAATACACAGATCTAGATCAAAGGCAGAACGAACAGAGTCCTCCTCAGACACCAGCCATTGAAGAGGCCTGACCCTGGTGATCCATCAGCTTGATCCTGAAGATGACATCCATGGGACGGAATCCCTTGTTAGTCACTTTAGAATCACCTGTCCTGTCTGCTCCTCCCTGCAGATGCCACCTCTGACTTCCTGCACCCTGATGTGGGGCACAAGATATGGCAGTGCCCTTGGTCTGCCCAGGAGCAAGTCTAAGCCAGAGACTTTCTGTCAGTCCAGCCCTTGCCAGTAACTCTCCCCATCAGCGTTCTCACTGCTAGAAGCAGCCCCTGGCTGTGCAAACCTGCCTTGAACTTCAGAAAGTGCCCTCACTGAGCAGAGACTTGGCTGAGAAGTCACAGCACTGACAGGAATTGGTTCTGGTTTAACTCAAGCCAGGACACAGACACAAAAGCCCTATTTTCAGTAGCCAAAGTTAAGGAATATGTTGTTGAGTATAAGAGATTTTAAGATTATCAGACACTCAGGTCATTGCCCAATCCATGATGAGAGATTTTAGTAATCACTGTCACAAATGTTTTTACTCAGATTTTTTTTTTCCTGCTTGACTGTCTTGTTAATCTTCTACCTCTATAACCACCATTTCTGCTTTTTGGTATCTGGTATGGAATTTCTGCTATTTCTGTTTCCCTCATTTGAGCCACCAAACCTTCCACCTTGAAAAAACTGAAGCTCCCAAATATCTGAAAAATAATTCTGCTGGAGTTGTTCTCTAACTGCTTAGCCAACACTCCTATTTTCAAATGCTCAGATGGATACATCTGGATGTTTATTTTCTTGAACTGCATACAAATCCTGGTTAAATTTGGCAGAATTTCCTGTCTAAATGGTAATATGCTAGATTTGGACATGATGAAAAAGAAATCCCTAAGCTAGTATTGTAGCATAGGGTTCAAAGTCACATTAAGAATAACAGGTGCTTGAAATATGCTATGGGAATTTCTACACTCAGCATAACTAAACATGCAGTGACCTGATCATACAGATATTGACTTGTCAAGGGGAGAATTAATTGCAGGAAGTCCTATTCAGAGAGACTATTTATGACAGTAAAACTATGCCTAGTCAAGCACATAGGGTCAGGGAATGAGGAAAAGTTGGGGTTTCTGCAAATATGGGAAGTGAGTCCCAACAGCACAGTGTGGGGAGAGAAAAGAAAATATCTGAAGCCATAAGAGTAAAGAAAGGATATATACTGGATAAATCTCAGAAAAAATTGGCACCATGGCCATAAATACCATTTCCATGTTAAATCAATTGTATCCTCATTCTGTTAGTCTGAAAATTAGTAATAGGTTTAGTAAGAGGCAGTTAGAGATCTCAGAAAAACTCTGTGAGATCTAGAAAAAAGAGAATGAATGGTACTGTCCAAGAAAGACATGATAAAATATACAGAAGCCACAGCTGTGGAATTGTTGTGTTTGTTTGTCCTCAAACCTTTAGCTGGAATAAAATGTGCAGATTCCTTGGCTTTCCAGTTGCATCTTTCAATTGGCCAAAAGTGGAATGCGTTTGCATTGTAATCAGTCCGGTGCTTGTGATGATCCAGCTGCATTTCTGACAGCACGGTGCAGGACTGACCATGTTTAACACTGGTGTAAATTGCTTGTCCCCTTTCCATCTGTTCTGCAGTTCGTGTTTCTTTATTGAAGCGCCCTGTGAATGTCATGATGGCATGCTCTTGGCATCAGAAGGCTTCTGCAGATGGAGCAGGAGAATGCTTTATGACTTGTGATATAGCATGACATATTTGTCGATGACCTTCTTCTGTAACCCCTCTGTTCTCATCTCCCTTTTTCTTTCTATTCCAATTACTTTGAGCAGCCTCAAGAAAAAAATACCAAACCACCAAAATGAGTAAGTCCCCTATGAAGTCATGAAATGTTTCCTCTTAAACAATGTCATTTCATGCTTCTACATCTTAAACTCTGACCATTTTCTCTGGTGGGGAAAATGTCAAGTTTAAGTGTCAATACCACTCATTACTAACTAACCATTAGTATCTGAGTGAGACGTAGTTACTAATACATTTCAACTCAATTTGCAGTGTGTGTTTGGAGAAAGTACCAGAATCATTAACTTTTCCACTTCTAAGGCATTTGTCCATGAATGGTTTATTATTCCTAATTATACATCTAAAAAAAATAAAAAGAAAACTACTATGATGTCATAACTGCTCAGTTTGCTGACATGCTACCATTTACCAACAGACTGGTGCACCAAGATGGAAGCCTACCTGACATAACTATGATGAATTTAACAGCCAGCAGAGAAAAGGAAGAGGATAGAATGGTGGAAGAGGCTGGTGAGAAAAGGATGGAAGAGCCAGAGGGGGAGGGAGGGAAAGGGAGGGTTGATAAAGGAAAAGGAGAAGAAAAGGAAGATGAGGACAAGGAAGAAGATGATGATGAAGACAATGAGTCAGAGGAAGAAGAAACTACAGGTAAGCTCTGCAAATTGCGGGTTTTGCCTTTTTTCAGCCTTAGCTAACAGTGGCCACAGATGGGTTTTTCCTGATTATCCCTACTCACTTCAATCCTCAGGTTTTCCTTGTGATTTTACATAAAGCCTTTGCCAGAAGAGCCTGAACTGAGCAGGTGGTCACTTGTCAATTATCCACCAGGCTACAGCCTCTTCTAGGGAAGGATCATACTGATTCTGTAAGATGCTGAGGGTTTAAAAGCAAAAGAAACCCCACATCTTCTAGGTGGTCTGGGTTAGATTAATAGAAGGTTACTCTAAATCCTAAGAACTTCTTTAGAGTGGAATCTCTATAATAAAGGTAATAAACATACATAATTAATCTCTGATACTGCATGCTTTCAAGGCACTCCACTCCAGAAGTCCCAGTGGCTTTGCTTCATTATTCATGTGTACATTAGTGTCATGTTTTTCACTTGTGAATATGGAATGTGTAATTGGTGCCAGATGAACATGCAAATGCTTAAGGGCAGACATGGGTAAGACTAATGTTGCCATCATTGTTAGGAGGAACGCCACACATGAGTTATTTCCCTAGCTCAATTTGAAATATGAGCCATGAGTGAAAACCAAGGAAGGGCATTTAACACCCAAGGAAGCTGTGTTGTCTGGAAACCACAGATTTAGGAGCTGATGCCAATATTCACAGACCTGTGACTCATAAATAGGGACAGGGTCTTTGGCAAGGCAAAATGGCAGTGAATGGCTTATCTACCCCAGGAGAGATGAGCTGAAACTTTGTCTTTCCTGGCAGGGACCCCTTACCTCTCAGAGATGTTCATGGCCCATGAAAACCTTTCTTGGCCAGCTCTCTTGTAGTCTGTAAGGTATTATGAATTTGTTGCACTCTGGCCATCCCTTCATGTTGTGAGGGTTTGGGGACAGAAGCCAGCTGTTGAAGGTTACCCCGTGCAGCAGCAGATTCAAGCAGAGACATAGGGAGCTGCAGCCCTCTCCCTGGGGCTATTTATGCACCACAGCAAGGTGGTAACACTGCAAATTTTAAAAATGCAGTGAAAGAATTAATGAGAACATCTATAAGGGACAACTTTCTGAAAATACACTCATTGTGCCTATAAAAGCCCATATGAAGAAATAGGTTGCCCAGAGAGGTGGTAGATGCCTCATCCCTGGAAACACTCCAGGTCAGGTTGAACAGGGCTCTGAGCAACTTGATCTAGTTGAAGATATCCCTGCTCACTGCAGAGGGGTTGGACTAGAGACTCTAAAGGTCTTTTCCAGCCCAAAGCATTCTATAAAGCTATCATTACAGTTAATTAATGTTTCCAATTTAATTATTTAGGTATGGCATTTGCATCACTCAGCATTTTTATTAGCATTTTCTAAAGTGTGGTTGGAGAAAAAGGGTCAAAGAAGAAGAATAATTGAAATTTGCTTGTCCAAAGTCAACTTCCAGAAGTCAACTTTTTTTCACAAGTGTGTGTCTGCTTTTTTATATATAAACTAACCAGATAAGCTGAAATAATGACATCCAAGGGCTGGTAACTCCTTTGCACTTTTACAGCTTAGACAGTGATGTGTTTGGTTGTCATTTACAAATGTTTCCATCTCTGCTGTCAACTGTCAAAGAATGATCTCACAGAGTGCAAAATCCTTCCTAATCTCCAAAATGCTTCTGAAACCTCTAGACTTTATAATAATATATATCAGCCTCAGCAAACAGTTTTATGGCAGCCCACAAGCCAATAAGGCACTTAGCACTGTTCAGCATATGTATTGTCATATATGTTCATACATAATAGATGTTACATCATAGATGTAACAATAGATGTCTGTTCTGGGATGGCACTGATGACACTCTTGGTGGGTCTGCTGTTTGCAAAGCAATTTAGATAACTGGCATAGGAAGACATCTATAATACAACTGTCTAAACCTGTGTGACAAGAATCCTACTCCTAATGTGCATGGATCTCTTCCAGGTTGGCTGAAAAAGTGTTCAATAATAGTCTGTGCTTTCTGAAAGCAGACTGACTTCCAAATATCAAACAAAATACTGTTCTTTCTGAACTGGATTTTAAAAAAACCCATACAATTGGTTTGGCTGGGAAAGACCTTGATTATCATCAAGTGTGCCCATTAACCCAGCACTCCAACTCCACCACTAAACCATGGTCCTTGGCACCACACCTACACATCTTTTAAATCCCTCCAGGGATGGTGACTCCACCATTTTCCTGTGCAACTGTTCCCTTTTCAGGGAAGAAATTGTTCATAATATCCAGCCTAAACCTCCCCTGCTGTGAGGTGAGGCTGTTCACTCTTGTCCTATCACTTGTTACGTGAAAGGAGAGACCAAATCCTATCTTGCTCCAACCTCCTTTCAGGGAGTTGTAGAGTGAGAAGGTCTACCCTGAGGCTATCAAGGCTAAACAACCTCGATTCTCTCAGCTGCTTCTCATAAGACTTGTGCTCTTGACCCTTTATCAGCCAGGGCTGGAGCATCTCAGATCTAGTCCCTGAGTGGGATCCCTAGCCTTAGATCCAAAGATACTGGAGGAAAATTAATCACAAGAAGGTCTCTGCTTGATCAGAATAAGAGCAGAATTGACAAAGGAAAGCCACCACCATCACTTCTGAAGTGGAGAATATTTTCAGTGATTGTGGATCAAATAGGAGAGCACCACAACTAAGTGGGCCTCAACCCATTTTTGTCTTAGTTAACCATTGAGCCATACCTTTAACCTCCTTGTCTTACTCTAAGGCCCAGAAGACAAGAAGTAGAAAGCTCATTGCTGTCTGGTGGAGCATTCGTTTTTACAGCAATCTTTTGTTTTTCTCCTCCCAATGGTTCTGCTTGAACATCTCTGCAGACTTAAAGAACAAATGGCATCTGGTGATTGACCGCCTTACAGTATTGTTTTTGAAATTCCTGGAGTATTTTCATAAGATGCAAGTCTTTGTGTGGTGGCTGCTGGAGCTGCACATCATCAAAATTGTTTCCTCTTACATCATCTGGGTCACAGTGAAAGAGGTAAGTAAACACCCCCATGGTGGAGGCATGTCAGCATCAGCTATACAGTGGCACAGCCATATGTAGGGACTTCACTGAACCTGTGGGACCCAGCTGGGCTTGTCTGCTTCTGGGCACCTGCTTTGACATCTTCCACAGTGATTCTCTGTCTGCCAAGATGTTCTCTGCCCTTCTCTTTTCACCAGATATTAATGTTTTGTTAGTTTAATACATAACTCAAGAGATGTAATCCTTGCCCTGATCAAGCTGGCTGAGGGCATCATAGAAGCATAGAATCATTGAATGGTCCAGGCCAGAAGGGACCTCCAAAGGTCATCCAGTCTGACCTCCCTGCAGTCAACAGGGACATCCTCAACTAGATCAGGTTGCCCAGGGCCTCGTCAAGTCTTACCTTGAAATCTCCAGGGAAGGGGCCTCAACCACCTCCCTGGGCAACCTGTCCCAGTATTCCACCATCCTCATAGTGATATCATTGTTCCTGATATCCAACCTGCCCTTCTCTAGCTTGAAGCCATTGCCCCTCGTCCTGTCACTGCAGGCCCTTGCAAACAGTCTCTCCCCATCCTTCCTGTAGGCCCCCTGTAGGTACTGGAAGGCTGCTATCAGGTCTCCCTGGAACATCCTCTTCTCCAGGTTGAACAACCCCAGCTCCTTCAGCCTGTCCTCATAGCAGAGGAATCTGCCCCTTAATCATTTTTGTTTCCCTCCTCTGGATCCTCTCCATCAAGTCCATGTCCTCCCATGTCCATATCCATCCAAGGATGGAGGGTGTAGGAAAGGGTTGGGATGGAACCTCTAGAAAAATTACTTACCTGGGTCTGGTGTTGAAGAAACAGAAACAGAATCACAGAGTGGTTTGGATTGGAAGGGATTTCTAAAGATCATCTAGTCCAGCCTCTAATGTGGAACTGCACCTAAAGAAAAGGAGAGTAACACCTTTAGCTGTTCCTTTTGGTGTGAGCAGTGTGAGTGCTCTACCTGAAATAGACAGGGTAGTAGGACAGCATTCTCTAAAAAACAAGAATAAAAAACCCTTGGTTGGGAAAAGGTCAAGAGGATGAAGGTGGGTTCCACAAACACACAGATCTCTTCTTGTTTCATGTATGCTAAAGCAGTGGAACCAGCATGTGGTCCTTTGTATCTCATGTCTCTTTGTAGGGTGGGTTTGCAATTTTCTGGGTCTAATGGTATTAATATTTTGTAGGAGGATAACATTCTTCCTAAACCAACTGCTAAGGTTTTCCTCCTTCATTTACCACTTTGTGTCTGTTGTTGTGAATATTGTAAGTTTTTTTTTTCAGTATTTTTCTCACAGTTTCTCTACGTCTCCTTCTTTTGATTTTTTTTTTTTAATTACTGTGGAAAAGGTCAGACTTTCTCAATTCCCTTGTTCCTCCATGTAATGTCCATCCTGTTTCTTGTGTTTTCAGGTGTCTCTGTTTAACTTTGTGTTTCTCATTGCCTGGGCTCTTGCTTTGCCATATGCTCAGTTTCGCCCACTGGCATCAAGTATCTGCACTGTCTGGACATGTGTGATTATTGTCTGCAAAATGTTGTACCAGCTCACATCTATTGATCCCAGCACTTTTTCCAGTAACTGTACATTGGTGAGTACAAGTGCACACCAAAAAGGTTTGACTGCTGCCTTCTTCAATGAAGAGCAAAAGGGAGCATATCAAGTACTGTAAACCACAGTTCACCTGATGTGTTGTTGATGATGACCCCCTCCCCAAGCAGCCTTTAACTCATTGTTTCTAAACTGCTGCATTTTCTTTCTAGCCAGGAGAGAATGAAACTAAGGTAAATTTAGAAGAACTCAAAACCTCAGTCCTCTACAGTGGGCCAGTTGATCCTGCAGAATGGGTTGGATTAAGGAAGTCTCGTCCTCTGCTTGTGTACTTAAGGGTAACTTCTTTTATTATCTGTACTGGGAGACGTTCTTATTTGTGATGAATTTAGAGAAGTCTTTGAAATAAATAGTCTGCCATACCAGCGTCATTCAAACCCATTTCTATCATGGCAGTATAGAGGGCACAAGACAGCAGAGAGCCATATCTGCTATACAGAACACTTCCAGAAGGGATTCATAGAATGGCTTAGGTTGGAAGAGACCTTAGATATCACCTACTTCAACCTCTACATCATAGGCAGGGATGCCTGTCAACTAGGCTCAGCTAGATGACCTTCAGAGGTCCCTTCCATCCCAGACCATTCTATGATTCTATGTCAGTATGATTCATCAAAATCCAAGAGGTGATGAGAACCTTATTTTGTTTCCATGATAGTAGCTTAGAATAGGTGCTAGTATAATCTGGAGCACAGAAGTGCTCTGTGGTAACATCTCTTGAGTATTTATGCTTATCTGAAAATTTTCTAGCTTCTTATGGCTTTGGTTTTGATTTACTATTCCCGTTGTGTCTCCCCTAGAACAACTTGCTGATGCTGGCTATTCTGGCCTTTGAAGTTACAATCTACCGGCACCAAGAGTACTACCGATGTCGAAACAACCTTACTGCTCCTGTCACTAAAACCATTTTCCATGACATTACGAGAGCACATCTGGATGATGGACTTGTCAACTGTGTCAAGTACTTCATAAACTATTTCTTCTACAAGTTTGGTTTGGAGGTAAATCATGTTAATCTACTTTATAGTATCATTTCATAAATGCAGCGTGGCCGGCAGGTCAAGGGAGGTGATTCTGCCTCTCTACTCTACTCCTGGGAGAGTGAAGCATCCAGTTCTGGAGCCCCCAACACAAGAAAGAACATGGATCTCTTTGGGAAGATTCAGAGGAGGGCCACGAAGATGATTAAAGGAATGCAGCACCTTTCCTATGAAGACAGGCTGAAGGACTTGGGTCTGTTCAGCCTGGACAGGAGAAGACTCTGTGAAACCTTATAGCAGCCTTTCCAGTACCTGAAGGAGGCCTACAGGAAAGTGGAGAGGGACCTTTAATAAGGGCTTGTGATAATAGGACAAGGGGCAATGGTTTTAAACTAGAGCAGGGTAGATTTAGGTTAGACATTAGGAAGAAATTCTTTACTATGAGGGTGGTGAGACACTGGAACAGGTTTCTTAGAGAACTTGTTGTGTGTCTCATCCCTGGAAGTGTTTAAGACCAGGCTGGACGAGACTTCGGGGAACCAGGTCTAGTTGCAGATGTCCTGCCCATGGCAGGGGGATTGGAACTACATCATCTTTAAGGTCCCTTCCAGCTCAAGCCGTTCTATGAATGAATGAATAACCTTTGACTGTGTTGCTTTTTAATAGTAACTTGAACTGTGCTTAACAGCTGGATGCTTCTTACTCATCAGTCACGCTAGACCTTGCCACAGTGGTGGTTTTCTGCCTGCCAAACTGCTAGTGGTAATTTTCTTCTTATTTTTCCCTGTATATCTTATTTATAACTCAGCAAAAGAGATAATAGATGGGATAAGGGACAGAATTAAGATGTACCCTCTCATGCATACACACACACAGAGGGAACTGCAGGATTAGAAGAGGGAAGCAGAAGCTACCAAACCATTCTATTTAAACATTTCTAAACTTCTTTCACCTTTGACTGCATGAACAGAACCTCCTTTCTTAGAATTGTTCCTATAGCTGTCAGCAATCCTCAGGAGCAAGAACCCCAGTGGAGGTTATTGCTGCTTCGTGCCACTAGTGTAAGACAAAGTACTTTTCGCTAGACAAGAAGCACACAGAGAATTGGGAGAGGCAGATGCAAAAGAGTGAAAGGGGTTTTCTGAAGATAGAATCACACAATCAGTGGAAGGGACCACAAGGATCATCTAGTTCCAACCCCCCTGCCATGGGCAGGGACACCTCACACTAGATCAGGCTGGCCAGAGCCTCATCCAGCCTGGCCTTAAACACCTCCAGGGATGGGGCCTCAACCACCTCCCTGGACAACCCATTCCAGGCTCTCACCACTCTCATGGGGAAGAACTTCTTCCTCACGTCCAGTCTGAATCTTCCCCACTTCCAGCTTTATTCCATTCCCCCTAGTCCTGTCACTACCTGATAGCCTAAAAAGTCCCTCCCCAGCTTTCTTGTAGCCCCCCTCAGACACTGGAAGGCCACAATAAGGTCACCTTGGAGCCTTCTCTTCTCCAGACTGAACAGCCCCAACTCTTTCAGTCTGTCCTCACAGGAGAGGTGCTCCAGCCCTCTGCTCATCCTGGTGGCCCTTCTCTGGACACGTTCCAGCACCTCCAGATCCCTGTTGTAGTAGGGGCTCCAGAACTGGACACAGTACTCTAGGTGGGGTCTCACCAGAGCTGAGCCATGATAGAACCTAAATGTCATAGAATCGTTTTGGTTGGAAAAGACCTTTAAGATCTTTGAGTCCAAACTTTATCTAACTCTACCAAGTCTGGTGCTAAACCTGCTACATGTCTTATGTAGTAGAAGATCTGCTTGTCTGTTTGCCAGCAGCAGTGGCCCAGGCTGCTGGAGTTTAGGCTCAGCTGATGCTTTCCTTCTGTGTGCTTTATCCAATCCAGCAGCAAAAGATCAGAACTGAACCTCCATAAACTGATTTTTTTCATGAATTTCTAAGACTATTCTGAAGAAAGGAATTCTTAGACTAATGCCTCCCAAATCTAACCATCACAGTGCTCTTAACCTATCTATTAATTTCTACCACCCCTTGCTACTGACAGAGCAAACTGTTCACAGCCAGTCTGAGGATTGAGTGAAAATTAAAATTAATCAGCATTAATCCTTTGGGAAATAAATTTAACCTCATCCTGACCTGAGGAGAGAGAAATTCAGAACAGCAAAGTGCACTGAATAAATGAGTCCTTATGAATTATTCAGTGTTTGCAAACATACTTCATGGCACTGAGTGAAGGGACTGATTTAATTGGAGCCAGAGAACAGAAATGCTGTGGGAAGCCTTTCAAATAATGGAGAACTAAAGCTGCCTCACAGGAATTCAGTGGATTTGTCTATAGGTACTTTGCTTGGCAACAATTAAATATTTCATGTATAGACTACTGTGACAATGATCTTTCCATTCTGTATCTCTAGATATCACACAATGGAAACCTGTTTTAGTGCTCTACTCACACAGCTGACACTCATAAAAGAGCATCCAAAATTTGGGAGGTTGGGATGGGGGAGCTTGCTGTTGGAGAGACACAGAATTACAGCATGGTAGGGGTTTGAAGGGATCTCTGGAGATCATCTAGTCCAACCACCCTGCTAAAGCAGGCTTAGCCAGGACAGTTTGCACAGGATTGTGTCCAGGTGGACTTGGAATCTCTCCAGAGAAGACTCTGCAACCTGTCTGTGCAGCCTCTTACAGTGCTCTGTCATTCTCAGAATAAAGAAGTCATTCTTCATGTTCAGATGGAACTTCCTGTGTTCTAGTTTGTGCCTGTTGCCCCTTTTCCTGTCTCTGGGCACCACTAAAAAGAATCTGGCCTCATCCTCTTGACTCCTGCCCTTTAGATATTGATCAGCATTAATAAGATCCCCTCTTAGTCTTCTCCAGACTGAACAGCCCCAGGTCTCTCAGCCTTTCCTCACAGACATTGCAATAGGCTGCCCAGGGAGGTAGTTGAGTCACCATCCCTGGCTGTGTTTAAAGGTCATTTAGATGTGGTGCTTAGGGATATGGTTTAGGGGTGAACTTTGTAGAGTAGGGTCAATGGTTGGACTCGATGATCCCAGAGGTCTTTTCCAACCTGAATGATTCTGTAATTCTGTGATTCTATGATTCTCATCAGAGAGATGATTCAGTTCCCTTGGTACCTTTGTAGCCTCTGCTGGACTCTCTCCAGTATTTCCTTGTCCCTCTTGAAGAGGGGAGCCCAGAATGAACACAATACTCCAAACAGTTCTCGCTTATTGTTTTGCGCAGGGTTCCTGCAGGCAGCCCCAGCACATGCCCAAGCACTCTGTTGCCATCCAGAACAGTTTATCAACTCACCACCAGGTTGTAAATGTGCCTTGTATTCCTTTACTTCTTTTCCAGACCTGTTTTCTTCTATCAGTGAATGTAATTGGTCAACGAATGGATTTTTATGCCATGATTCATGCCTTCTGGCTGATCGCAGTATTGTATCGACGTAGGAGAAAAGCTATTGCGGAGATCTGGCCAAAATACTGCTGTTTTCTGGCATGCATCATTACATTCCAGTACTTCCTTTGCATTGGCATTCCACCTGCTCCTTGTAAAGGTAAGGACACTTATCCTGCTGCTTGGTTTTATAGGAAAGTGCTGGGAAACTGATAAGTATTCAGAAGGAAAGGATGATGTAATCATTGTAAAGGAGTGATTACATTTTTGTGTGCTTCTGTCATGCAGACTATCCATGGAGAAGTGGTAATGCCAACTTCAACTCCAACATCATAAAGTGGTTATACTTTCCAGACTTCATTGTGAGACCAAACCCTGTCTTCCTTGTCTGTAAGTGTTTTAGCACATAGTTGTGAAGTGTTGGTGGGCCCTTTGCTTAGAACATTGCAACAGTGCAATTTGAAGCCAACCTTTTATTTACACTTAAATGGCAAGCTGATGTATTCTGTGGGAGATTGGGTATTAATTGTGGCTTTGTAGGTAGCATAAAACTTCAGAGAATTAGTAATTTCTGCATCTCTTTTTCCATATTGCATTTTAATGAAGCAGCACCAAAAAGTGTGAATTATTTCCTCTTTTATAACTTATTTCTTAGAATCACAAAATGCATTGGGCTGGAAGGGACTCTGGAAGGTCATCATGCCCAACTACCTTGCAGTGAGCAGGGGCATCTCCAACTAGATCAGTTTGCTCAGGGCCCCATCAAGTTTGACCTTCAATGTCTCAAGGCAGGGGGCCTCCACCACATCTCTGGGCAATCTGTTCCAGTATTTCACCACCCTCATTGTAAAGAACTTCCTCTTTATGTCCAACCTAAATCTACCGTGCTCCAGTTTAAAACCATTGCCCCTTGTTGTATTGGTACAAGCCCTTCCAAACAGTCCCTCCCCAGCCTTCCCCAGAACTGAGCCAACACATTTCTCAATAAAAGTCATACAAGATGGTAGGCTAAAAACCTAAAGATATTAATGAATTTCCAATTGGTGCTAAATGTGAAAACAGCACAGAAAACAGTGTGGTAATTCTGTTATAATACATCACCACCACTCCCTACACCCAAGTTGATGACTGAGTTTTCCTTTCCAACCACTGCTTTCTCCTAGATGATTTCATGTTGCTGCTGTGTGCCTCCTTGCAAAGGCAGACATTTGAGGATGAAAATAAAGCTGCAGTACGAATCATGGCTGGAGACAATGTGGAAATTTGCATGAATCTTGATGCAGCATCTTTCAGCCAGCATAATCCTGTTCCTGATTTCATTCACTGCCGGTAAGAGCTGAATCTTAAACCCCTGGAAAATACAGCATTTCCTTTTTGGTAAAGTTCTGTAGTACGAAAGTCACTCTCACAGCTTCCAATTCTACTTGGAATTTATATTCATAGAATCACAGAATGGTCCAAGCCAGAAGGAACCTCCAAAGGTCATCTAGTCCAACCTCCCCGCTGTCAGCAGGGGGACATCCTCCACTAGATCAGGCTGCCCAGGGCCTCATCGAGCCTTACCTTGACTATCTCCAGGGAAGGGGCCTCAACCACCTCCCTGGGCAACCTGTTCCAGTGATCCACCACCCTCATAGTAAAGAACTTGTTCCTAATATCCAACCTAAATCTGCCCTTTTCTAGTTTGAAGCCACTGCTCTTTGTAAACAGTCCATCTCCATCTTTCCTGTAGGCCCCTTTGAGTACTGGAAGGCTGCTATTAGGTCTCCCCAGAGCCTCCTTTTCTCCAGACTGAGCAATCCCAACTCCCTCAGCCTATCCCCTGCTCTACTTTGAAGCCATTGCCCCTGGTCCTGTCCCTGCAGGCCTTTGCAGACAGTCTCTCTGCAGCCTTCTTGTAGCCCCTTCAGGTACTGGCAGGCTGCTATGAGGTCTCCCTGAAGCCTTCTCCAGGCTGAACAACCCCAGGTCCCTCAGCCTGTCCTCGTAGCAGAGCTGCTCCAACCCCCTAATAATTTTTGTGGCTCTCCTCTGGACTTGTTCCACCAGGTCCATGTCCCTCCTATACTGAGGGCTCCAGACCTGGACACAGTACTCCAGGTGAGGTCTCCCCAGAGTAGCAGAATCACCTCTCTGGATTTTCTGGCAATGCATCTTTTGATGCAGTCCAGGCTGCCATTGCCCTTCTGGGCTGCAAGCTCACACTGCCTGCTCATGTCCAGCTTCTCATCCATCAGCAGCCCCAAGTCCTTTTCCAAAGGGCTGCTTTCTATCACCTCATCCCTCAGTCTGTATTGACAGTGAGGATTGTTCCGGCCCAGGTGCAGAACCTTGTACTTACTCTTGTTGTTCTTCGTGAGGTTCACCTGGGCAAACCTCTCCAGCTTGTCCAGGTCCCTCTGGATGACATCCTGTCCCTCTGGTGAATCAACAGCACCACTCAGCTTGGTGTCATCTGCACACCTGATGATGGTGCATTCAATCTCACGGTCTATCTCATTGATAAAAATGTTAAACAGTGGAGGCCTCAGTACAGACCCCTGAGGCACACCACCTGTCACTGCTCTCCATCTGGACTTCAAGCCACTGAGCACCACCCACTGCATGTGACCATCCAGACAATTCCTTATCCACTGAGCAGTCCACCTATCATCTATGTTTCCATCTCATACCATACTTTTTGCTGCTGCATGGACAGCAGAAAGTTAGCTTGTGGGTAATCAGCTTCCTATTTGGAAAATGTCAGAAGAAAAACAAGTCTTCCTAACACCTCTGATTCTTTTATGTGCCACCCAGGAGGATGTTCAGTGGTAAATTTGCCTCAAAGCCTGTATTCCCTCCATGAATGTCCTGTGAGACATTTATGATGGACTTCAGCACCCTGGTGGCTTCCCCCAAACCACAGGCATGTTATCAAGAACCCATTGTAGCCTGAACTTGCCCAAGTATGTGTTTCATCCTTTAGATGATGTTATTTTTGAGAGGTTGCACTGCGCATATGCAACCTTAAATGCCGAATTTGCTTCAAAGAAGCACCAGAGAATGGCTGGAAGTTTCTTAAAGTGACTGAATCTTTTATCAAGTATTATAAATCTTTCAAAAGAAGGACTCTCAAGTTCTGGAGAATCCACTGAAGATATACCTCAGCAGAAAATGTATGTATCTGGCCTTCATCCAAAGTGATTTGGAACTGAAATAGCTTTGGCTCTAAATTTTCCTTGCACTTGGACATAGAAGTTTCAGAATGATCTAAATATTTAGTATCGTGGACAAGAACTTGGTTCACTGCTGATACAAGCAAGTGATATGAAAAAGGATATTTCTCAGGAAGGCAGTGAGTCAGTGAAGACAACCTGGTTATGAATAAATTACAAAGCATAAAAGAAATTAGTGCCAGTATTTATGTGTTTTCTGAGAAGCCCAATGTATATTTACTGCCATGTCAAAGAAGTGACAGTTGCAGATTAAAGCACCCTTCCTGAAACATCTCTTCCCTTGAGAAGATGCTAGTAGGCATGGATAAAAAGGTTTTAACTGCAATATAAACAGTGGCAGAAAAAGAACATATTTCCAAATGCTTTATATTCTTCTATCTGGAGAAATACTTGAACTCAACAATGACAAATACACTGTAAGGAAGAGTTTTCCTGAAATTTTCTTCTTTCCACCCCCAGATTTCTCAGGGGATATGTACTTGACCCTAAGGGAGAGCACAACCAAAGAGCTCAGAAACAGAAATAAAAACGAAGAATGGAAGTAGGAGCTTTTAAAATGAACCAGGATTTAAAGTTACTTCTCTGAGGATAATCCTTTCCCACAGTCTCTAATGCTGGAAAATTCTTATTTCAGTTCCCAAGCAGTTTTCAGACATTCTCCTAGACACTAACAGGGAAAAAAATTAATGGGATTGTAATCTAATTTTTTTCCTCTTGAGAGTCAAAAACAACACTAACAGCCAGTCACTGAACTGTCCCCTTTAATTCTGCACCTTGGGAACCACCACCAGGTCAGTCAGGTGAAGTCTGTCCAAGGTATCTCTAATGCCTTTCTCAGAACTGCACTTCTAAATTAGGTTAGTGAGCCTAAAGTGAGCCTCAGCAAATAACACAGCTTTGGATTTGAGCATTTTTAAAGTGAACAGAAGCTTGAAGGAAGGACCTCAGTGGTAAGAGAGTGAGAGCAAGAGAATATCAGTTCTGAGAGGAGAGACCTTGATAAAAATAGTTGGGACTAGGACTGTAGGATCCACAACACTAAATTTGAAGAAGTGCATTGAAATAAGGGAGCTAATCTTCAGAAGGTTTGATATTGCTGTTGGCAAAGGGAAAATCAACGAACTTGCCTGCTGAATGCTGAAATGGAGCAACTGGGGGAGGGTTTGGGGATGCAAGCTTGATGAGAAATTAGCAATGTTGGAATTAAAAGGGGAAACAGACTGTGGTGCAGGTTCAGACAGACTGCTAAGAATGTAAGGAAAAGGAGATAGGGAAGAGAGGAAAGAAAGAATACATTTGGGGAGTGAGAGTAGCTTACAGAATGCTTATAGAATCATAGAATGGTTTGTGTTGGAAGGAACCTTCAAAGGTCTACCACCCCTGCAGTGAGCAGGGACATGACTTCAGGTTGCTCAGATCCCTGTCCTGGAATGTTTCCAGGGATGCGGCTCCTACCATTTCTCTGGGCAACCTGTGCCAGTTTCACCCCCTTCAGTGGAAAAAAAGAAATTCTCCCTTTTATCTTGTCTAATTCTCCCCTCTTTTACTTTAAAACCATCATCCCTTGTCCTGTCACAACTGGTCCTGCTAAAAAGATCATCCCCATTGTTCTGACAGGCCCCTTTAAGTACTGAAAGGCCACCAGAAGGTCTCCTTGGAGCCTTCTCTTCTCCAGGCTGAACAACCCCAACTCTCTCAGCCTATCCTCACAGCAGAGGGTTTCCAGCCCTCTGATCATTTTTGTGGCCTCCCCTGGGCATGCTCCAATAAGTTCATGTCTCTCCTGTGCTAAGGACTTCAGAGCTAGACCCAGCACTGCACGTGGGGATTCACCTACTGGCCATGCTGTTTTGATGCATAGCATTAACATGTGTGGAGAAGAGGGGGAGGATAGACTTCAGAAGGCGGCTGTGGAAATGGGCAGCTACACTCAAAGCCAAACAGGAGGCTGATAAGGAGGGCAGCGAAGCTACATAACAGCAGCTCTTCCAGCATGAAGAAGCATTGAGCCATATTGATTAGTGTCTCAGTTCTGCAGGCTCTCACCAGTGTGTAAGCAGAACCTGTTCTTCCCCTCAGCACTGCCTGAATACAAACACTTTACCTCAAAGGGGTTATCAGCTGCAGCTTCAGCATCTCTTGGTGTCTGCAGGCAGAGGTCCAGCCACTAGACTGGCCACAGCCAAACATATCACTGAACATCCTGGGAAAACAGCTACACCTAGAGCAATCTTTTTGCACCAGGCTGGATCGGATTACAGTTAAAAATTAATTAATGTGGAAATAAAATGCTGAAGCAATCATGATAACACTAATGAAGGTTTAGTAAAGAGAAGCAGATTGTTTGACATGGAGAGCCATCTGAAGTCACAAAAGCTTCCATGGTTGGTTGGAATGAGCTCCTGACTTAGTCTTCCTTGGTTTTGAGCAAAGTGATATGGTCAGTTTTTCTAAAGCGTTATCCAAAATATCGATGATTCTGCAAATGACACAGTTGGCAAATCAACTTCTTGTATTCTTCATTCACCTTTCATATTTCTTATGTATAATCTCCCATTTAGAGGTTATCATGCTACCCAAAGCCATACTTTGGTGCTCTTGGTACACTGGTAGCTCGTATTCCTCAGATATGTGGCTGTATTCCTGGCCACCAGCTACCCACCTTTGCATTCATCACACCAGCAGTGAGTTGGTTCATAGGCTGAATGGACAGACAAGTATCCCTTCCTTCTGTCCTCCTCCAAAATAAATAGGGTGTTCCAAATTGAAACTGGTTCAAAGAGTTGAAGACAAAGACAGAGCTGGAAAGGGGATGAAGGGGAGTGGGACTATCTCCTAGTGAAGCAGCTGCTCAGATTTCCTAGTGTATTGTCAAATATGACATCCTGAGGGTGGCCTCTCCTTTCTGTGGCTGGATGTAGTTTTAAAGACCACTTAGAAGATGAGGTTTGGAAGGTTTGCATTAAAGTAATGATCTGTGTGGTCTGCAGTGAAAGCATAAAATTATGGGATATGCTATCCAAGACTAAGCATTTTTTGCTGTCTGTGAAGAAGTTTTCAAGCAGAGGAGAAGCACCCTTACTGACGCTCTGGATTTGTGTAGGCCCTTTTTATCTGTTGGGGTGGCTTTGTACTTCAGTCTCTCACTGTAATCTCCAGAGCAAGGAACTGGAACGCCTCACTTTTCTGCCAGTTTGAGGCAGAATTTAAAGATTTGCACCTGAGAATGTGCCAAGTGACTTCAAAGAATCATTAAGGTTAGAAAAGACCTCTGAGATCATCAAGTCCACCTGCCAATATAACACTGCCATGACTACTAAACCGTGTCCCAAAGAGCCATGTCTGCATGCGTTTTGAACACCTCCAGGAATGGTGACTCCACCACTTCCCCAGACAGCCTTTTCCAATGCCTGACTTGAGTGACAATATGATGAGAACTCCCTCTCCAAGACACATCTTTGCGCCTGCTCTTACAGCACATGACCCATCTGTATCATTATCAACAATTATTGTAAATTTGAGGGATTTCTTTCTTTCAGGATTTCTTTCTTTCACATTTCTTTCACCTGTTGTGGTCAAGGAGTTTTGTAATATTTCACCTAAAAGAAGTGTGATTTCAGGAATATTTTTATCTACCTGGGAGTACTCAAGTGTAGTTCTGTGTGCTGCGTTCAATATGGCATTGTTTTGGGGCCAGCACAGAGGAGCCTGGGATGGTTGGTAGTTAGATGTGCCCTGGATAACTTGCTGAAACAAGTAAGATGTCCACTCCAAGTTGAAGTCATGGGAGCCATTTTTGTGGTTGGGGTTGCTTGGAATTGCATATTTATAAAATTCAGAATGATTTCCATCTCTAAGAATGGCATCATCTGTCCCTTGACATAGTTATATTGCCTCCTGCCTTTTGAGAAGTCTTTTTCTTTATATTCCATTTCGATGGTTGGTTGGTTTGGAGATGCCCAATGTTATTATAGTTAATGTGTATTTGAAAATGAGAAGAACAGATGTCTTTCATATCTTACATGACTACTAAAATGAAGGAAATGGTTAACATTATAGTGAAAAAAATAGCTAAATTATTGTCTTCCTTTTTGTATTCCCATATGAGAGTGATATCTGCTGTTGAACTGTGACTCAACCAAATTTCCTGTTTATATGTTGGAAAGTTTGGATCCAGCCAGTTCCAGTTGTCTTTGAGTCAGAGTCCATTTTTATTGAAAAGTATTGAGATATTGCAGTTTGTCTGATCAATTCAGTTCCATTTGGGGCTCTTCTGGTTTGATTGATAGCAAAGGACAAGATGTTTGAAATACTGAAGTGTCGTGAAGGTGATCTCTCCTTGCCATGCCACACATCAATAGTTATTATTAAAGGAACCCAAATGGTATGATCTCTTTTTTTTTTTTTTTTTTTTTTTTGTGGAGGAACAGCGAGAGCCTCATTTCCAGAGCATATTATAGAATCACTGAATTGTTTTGGTTGGGAAGTACCTTTAAGATCATGAAGTAAAACCGCTGATGCAGCCATTGAACCACGTCCTGAAGTGCCATGTCTACACATGAACGCCTCCAGGGATGGTGACTCCACCACCTGCCTGGGCAGCCTGTTCCAATACTTAACCACTCTTTAGCAAATGAAATTTTTTCCTAATAGCCAATCTAAAACTCCCCTGCTGCAACTTAAGGCCATTTCCTCTTGTCCTGTAGCTAGTTACTTGGGAGAAGATATTAATACCCACTCCACTACAAACTCCTTTCAGGTAACTGTAGAGAGCAATAATGTCTCCTTTCAACCTCCTCTTCTCCAGACTAAACAATCCCAGTTCTCTCAGCTGCTCCTCATAAGACTTGCTCTGTATCCTCTTCAACAGCTTCATTGCCCTTCTTTGAAAGTTAGTGAAGACTAGTTTGGCTGATACCTCCTTTATTTTCCTAGGGTATATTGATTCTTTTTATGACTCAAAACCCAGTAGCATCTCTAAAGCTAAGACATTTTTAGATTTAACAAGCAGTAGTCCATAAATTTCTTAAATCTTTGTGGGAAATAAACACAGAGGAGCTTTCTTGTTACCTTCTGCTGAATGCCTCTCTGGTTGGCTCCAACAAGTGAAATGCATAATACAGGCCTGTAAATATAGGGCTATAAATACACACTCCTAGAAAGTTCTGAGCCTGAGCACATCAAACAGCAGGGGCCTTTTTATGTGGATTCATACAGTGCATTTAGTTCATTCACTCCTTACATGGCTTGGCTCAGGTATATGTGTGCTTCTATGGTGCTGTCTCCCTGCCTGGTTTCCTGACAAATCCAGTTTCACAGCCTGGGTGAACAGACCCTGAAAGCAGAGTTCCATCTGGAATCAAAACACTAAATGGGGGGAAACTAAGAATTAGTTGGTTTTGCAGTGTTTGGCTATATGTAGTGTTTGGTATTGCCTTTGGCAGATAGTCTTATTTGAAACCTCACTGAGTCAATATTAAATCAAGATTTTAAGGAATCTGAAAACACCAAACTGTTTCTCACTCTTTCTCATCTCATAGGCCACGCTGATTTCAGATAGCTCTGTCTTGTAGGTTCCTGGCAAACATTTCAGCAAATTCTATCACATTTGCATTCTGTAGAAACCTTTTACCCCTCAAAACATCTATAGTTGGTCTCCACAGGAGAATGATAATTTTTAGCAACTGGCTTTGAAATCTAGGCTTATAACCAGACTGAATTCCCTAGAAGTCATAAATACATACAAAGTTTTTGACCTATAGGTGGCTTTTTAAGATAGATTTGCTTCTGTATTGCTCAGACTTCTTAAAAGATTGTAGAATCATAGAACGATTTGGGTTGGAAGGCTCTTCCAAAGGTTGTCTAGTTCAACCCCCTTCAGTGAGCATTAGATCCATTAGATCAAGTTGCCCAGAGACCCATCGAGCCTAACCTTGAATATTCCCAAGGATGGGACCTCAACTACCTCCTTGGGCAACCTATTCCAGTGTTCTTTACCTGCATGGTAAAGATCTTGTTCCTAACATCCAATCTAAATCTACTCTTCTCTATTTCAATCCATTGTCCCTTGTCCTATCACAAGATGTTCTCAGGTAACTTTCAAATTGCGTATGTGACATTGCCAAATCATGTTGTTCTATTATGAAGTTTGGCCAGAACATGTTTTTCCCCCTTCCATGATACAAGATTTGATGGATCCTGCTTGATTAAGTGTCCTGACCAGGTCCAGCAAGGCGCTTATGCAAGAAAGTGACCTAGAATGGAGTACATGAGCCAGCAGACCCATGAACAAGCCAGACCCACTGACTCTGGTGTTATGTAGTTGGCTGCTAAAGTGGGACAAGAATCATAGAATTGTTTTGTTTGGAAGAGATCTTTAAGATCAAGTCCAGGTTGACACTAAACTATGTCCCTCAGCACCACACCTACATGGCTTCTAAGTCCCTCCAGGGATGGTGACTCCACCACTTCCCTGGCTAGCCTGTTCCAGTGCTTGACAACCTTTTTGGTGAAGAAACGCTTCCTAATATCCAGTCTAAACCTCCCCTGGCAGAACTCAAGTCCATTTCCTCTTATCCTGTCAAATGCTCAGAAGACCTTAGGCACAAGTATCAGGCAGCAGCACAGAATGAGGAAAGGTATCATTACCCTCAGAATGGTAACATTTTCTTCCTCGTTTACTTCCAGGTCCTACTTAGACATGTATAAGGTGATAATATTTAGTTACCTCTTCTGGTTTGTGCTTACTATCATCTTCATAACGGGAACCACAAGGATCAGCATATTCTGCATGGGCTACTTGGTAGCCTGCTTTTATTTCCTTCTCTTTGGTGGAGACCTGTTGCTGAAACCCATCAGGAGCATCCTGCGTTACTGGGACTGGCTGATTGCCTACAACGTCTTTGTGATCACAATGAAGAACATCCTCTCAGTAAGTAGCTGCTGCCTTTCTTCTTCCCTCATCACTTTGGTTTCACTGGGAGTGGACAGAGTGAATTAAGTGGTCATTAAAAATACTTACTTTTCAGCCTTCTGCAACTGCAAAGCAGGCTCCATTTTAATTCTGAAACTGCGAGTGCATGTCCAGGAAATGGTAATGTGGAAAATGGTGATAGGAATATTTGCACCCTTAGATTCAGTTGGGCTCTGTGAGACCTCAGAAGCTGTTTTCAAAGGGCCAGATTCTGGTTCTTTTACCTAGTAAAGTCACTCTTTAGAAGGGTTGTGAAAATCTCAGTGGAGTGAGAAACTGTTAAGAAGTGCAAGATGAGTCATACCATCAATAAAGAGCTGATGTTTAGTTAAACCTTTTATTTAAAATGAGAATTTTCAAGCCTAGGGCTAGATGGAGTTGTTGTGTGACGTGATCCAAGGCTGACGACAAAATTGCAAACGGGATTCCTCTTTCTTTCAGAACTGGTGTGAATTTCAGGTGAAAACAGATAGATTTGGTAGTTAAATGTCAGATTCTTCTGCAAAATGTTAAAGGGTTTCTTACATTAATGAACTCTTTAGAGCAGATTCTTGCAGTGGCACTGATAGGTAGCTGAGACAAGCCAGTAACTGAAATGTTTTTGAAAGATAAATTTCCTGGCAATTGCTTTTCACCTTTGAACGCTTTTTGTAGTTGCTGGACTGAAAGAGCAGACATTTTTCTTTCTACATTTATACAAGTCACTGTACTGAAATAAAGTTGATTTATGGGAGGTTTGAATTTGCAAATGATCTAAATGCTTGCATATGTACTTCATTTTATACTTGGGAATTGAGCTGGAGCTGTGTGTGTGCTAAGCTTGTCCATGTATGTTTGCAGGCTTAGGTGGGTGACCTATAAAAATGACTTAGCTGTCTCCTTGCCTCACATGCCAGACGTTATCGCTTCCTCTGACAAAACACAAACAAAACCCCACATACCTCCTACCTTGCTGATCATCAAAAGAACTAATTCTTGATGGTTTAGATCATGTTTAGCACTGGTGAAAACTCTCTTTCTTCTAACCTCTGATGAGATATAACACAGCCAGTGACAGCCACAATATTCTGTAATATAAAGAGGTGCAATGCTTATCTTTATTTTTTATGTCTTGTTATATGAAACTGTTCTTTTACTTTCCAGATAGGAGCATGTGGCTACATTGAATCACTCATTAAGAATAGCTGCTGGTTGATTCAGGCATTTAGCTTGGCTTGTACAGTTAAAGGCTACCGTATCCGTAAGTATAGCTCATTTTTTTCATCATGTTCTATATAAATAAGGAATCACCTTTAAAGGTCTGTACAATTAAGCTGTGACCCCTGATATATTACCTTGTGAAAGTATCATACCTGCAAGTTCAGTTGGTACAGCTTTGTCCTGCATTGACTAGCAAGAAAGAACACTGAAAACGTTTCATAGAACCAGAGGAGATACATACCTTGAGAGAGCTATCAACACCCTTATACATAAGCAGAATCACAGACCACAGAATAGCAGGGGACCTCTGGGGATCATCTAGTCCAACCCCCCTGCTCAAGCAGGGTCACTCACAGCAGGTTGCCCAAGATGGCAATGTCCATGTGGGTTTGGAATTTTTCCAGAGAAGGAGACTCCACAACCTCTCTGGGAAGCCTGGTCATCCTCACAGGGAAGAAGTTTTTCCTCATGTTCAATGGAACCTCCTGGGTTCCACTTTATGCCCATTGACCCTCGTCCTGATGATGGGCACCACTGAAAATAGTCTGGCTCTATTCTTTTGCCCCCTACCCTTTAGATATTGACAAGATCCCCTCTCAGCCTTCTCTTCTCCAGGCTAAACAGCCCCAGGTCTCCCAGCCTCTCCTCATCCTCCAGTCCCCTCATCATTTTCATAGCCTCTGCTGGACTCTCTCTGGTAGTCCCTTGTCTCTCTTGAACTGGGGACAGTACTCCAGATGTGGCCTCACTGGGGAAGTGTAGAGAAGGGAAAGAACCTCCCTTGATCTGGTACCTACACTCTTCTTAAAGCTCCCCAGCATACTACTGACTTTCTTGGGCCACAAAGGCACATTGCTGGTTCATGGTGAACTTGCTCTCCACCAGGACCATCAGGTCCTTCTCTGCAGACCTGCACAACCTGTGTTTGCTGTAAATGAACATTCTGGTGATACCAGTGCTTAACAGTTTCCCTGTGTGTATATATATGCAGGTGATGTGATACTTGAAGGTGTGGTTGCATTGGACAGCTTGAGCTAAAATGTCAGCTCACCATCACTGCAAGGAGAGGGCAGCTTTTCCTAGTTGTAGACTCCCACTCCTCCCTATATGCTATCAGCTGGAATCAGACTTGCAGTCAGCTGGTCAAAGGGTAAATCAGTTCAGCTTGCTGAAATGGCAAAAGGCTATACCAGCATCAAAGTGGTAAATTTATTTTTCAGGAATAGTGATATTTTAGGCAGTTTGTAAAATTACTTTTCTCATGTTTGTGGTGATAAGAGGGAGGAAGTGGATAGTGTATGTGCATGGAGGTGAGAAAAGGGAGGAATGAAGTATGGAGAGCAAGACTCTTCAGCTCTCAGTGAGCTATTAATGTGGCTGCACTCATTGCTGACACTCTGGGTTGATGGTTTGAAAACACCTGAATTTCTTTTCAGTGTTCTTTGTTGTTTTGTTTTTAATTTAAAGATCATCTTGGTGAGTCTGCAGCAGCAGTGTTTGATCCTAAGTGAGGAGTAGTGGAAAAGAAAGGAAATAGGAAGACACAAATCACAGGATCACAGGATGTTAGGGGTTGGAAGGGACCTCTGGAGATCATTGAGTCCAACCCCCCTGCCAGAGCAGGACCATAGAATCTAGCGCAGGTTGCTCAGGAACACATCCAGATGGGTCTTGAAAGTCTCCAGAGAAGGAGACTCCACAGCCTCTCTGGGAAGCCTGTTCCAATGCTCTGTGACCCTCACAGTGAAGAAGTTCCTCCTCATGATAATGTGGAACCTCCTGTGCTGTAGTTAAATTCACAAGATAAATGGTGCCCAGTAATTCTTGCACTACCCAAAATATTTTGAGCAAGAACGGAAACTTAGGCACAGGTTTCTGACTCCCCAAGGGATGGGCACAACAGGCTTTGAAGCTCTTGGAACTTGACCTTCCAGACCTATTTGATTGACTTGCTTGATTGTAAAGCCAGCATTGAGCCAGAGTCTGTCCCTTGAGTCATTCTATTGCCTTCTGTAGGGTAGCATAGGCCATGTGGTTTATAGTCTAGCTCCACAAAACCCAGTTTTAATTTTTAAGTATCCCCAAGAGAACTGTCTTTTAGAGAAGAAACAAAGAAAGAAATAGCCCAAGCTGAAATGTAGAGGGAAGAGGAATGAGATTTCCTCTCTGCCTATCTCCTCCTGCCCCAAAGGAAGCAGTTTTGTGGTTTCAAATATTTTTTCTCTTATGCAATGGAAAGAAACATTGAACTGAATTGTGGAGAGGAAAAATAAAAATACTTGGTGGTGGCTGGCAAAAATCTGTTTTGACAAAAATAAAGCACTTAGTTCTCATGTTGATAGTTAATAGAAAAATGGGACAAAAAGTCACTTTGAAATGAAAAAAGAATTGGAACTTGCTTCTTAGAAAAATCAAATGCTTCAAGCTATCAAAAAAATGCTTCCTTTCTCATTTCTTCTTTTCAAGTGCCTATAGGATGAAATGAATTTGTTTGAAAATGGTTCACTTTTTCTGAGTTCTTAATTTTGTTGTGGTATCAGGTTGTTGGAAGCTTTCCAGTTTGCTGTAAAAGAAAACACAGTGTAGTTCAAGTGAAAATGCATGTCAGTTTTAGTATGAAAAATATTAATTGAAACCTCAATTGAAATATTTTTATAGAATCATAAAATCGTCAGTGTTAGAATGGACCTCAAGGATCATCTAGTTTCAAGCCCCCTGCCATGGGCAGGGACACCTCACACTAGATCAGGTTGCACAGAGCCACATCCAGCCTGGCCTTAAAAACCTCCACGGGGGATGGGGCTTCCACCACCTCCCTGGGCAACCTGTTCCAGTGTCTGACCATCCTCATTGTGAAGAACTTCTTCCTAACATCCAATCTGAATCTACCAGCTTTGCTCCATTCCCCCCAGTCCTATCACTACCTGACACCTCCCCAGCTTTCTTGTAGCCCCCTTCAGATACTGGAAGGCCACAATAAGGTCTCCTTTCTCCAGACTGAACAGCCCCAACTGTCTCAGTCTGTCTCTATAGGAGAGGTGCTCCAGCCCTCTGCTCATCCTTGTGGCCCTTTGGACACACTCCAGCACATCCAGATCTTTCTTGTAATAGTGGTTCCAGAACTGGATGCAGTACTCCAGGTGGGGTCTCACCAGAGTGGAGCAGAGGGGGAGAATCACCTCCCTCAACCTGCTGGCCACACTTCTCTTGATGCAGCCCAGGATGTGATTGGCTTTCCAGGCTGCAAGTGCACACTGGTGGCTCATGTTGAGCTTCTCATCCACCATCACCCCCAAGTCCTTTTCTTCAGGGCTGCTCTCAAGCCAGTCACTGCCCAGGTTATATCAGTGCTTGGGATATACTGACTCAGATGCAGGACCTTGCACTTGATATTATTGAACTTCATGAGGTTGGCTTGTGCCCACCTCTCCAGCCTGTCAAGGTCCCTCTGGATGATCCCTTCCCTCCTGAGTGTCTGCTGCACCACACAGCTTGGTGTCATGAACAAACCTGATGAGGGTGCACTCAATGCCACTGTCCATGTCAACTATTTAATAGATGAAACATTATGAAAGAATACTGAATACAACAGCCTCATGCTGACGGTGTCTTTTTTTCCAGCAACCAACAATCTAGATTGTAAACTGCCCAGTGGAGAAGCAGGAATCATTTGGGACAGTATATGTTTTGCTTTCCTGCTGCTGCAAAGAAGAGTCTTCATGAGTTACTACTTCCTGCATGTCGTTGCAGATATAAAAGCTTCTCAGATACTAGCATCAAGGTAACGTAAATTTTCAACAGATTAAATGAAGCAGTTCAAATGTTTCATGACTACAGTACTTGTTTGCAATGGATAGTACCACAAGACTCCTTAAACAATCCATGTTAAATTTGTAACTGCAACCCCAACACTGACAAAGCAAACATCAGAAAATAATTTAATTGAGAATCTGATGGAAATGTAGCCATCAGCTACTTCTCTGAGAGGGACGTTGAGGCTCTTTGAGACTCTTGAAGAGATGCTGAATGAATACTGAAGAATGGCCAAGACACTCATCTGAACATCCAAATCAATGAGTTGACTGCATTTCTAATGAAACAGGGGTAGAAACCATATTGTTCTGGAACACTAGAAGCTTGCTCGAAGGTTTGTGTCATCAGATTGAAAGCTTTGTAGTCTTCACAGAGTAAAAATGAAGCTGAAGCTATGTTTGTCATGTCTCTGGATTGAGCTGGTCTTTGCTTACAGCTTGCAGTTATGTCTCTGGATAAAGCTAGTCTTTGCTTAGACTTCCAGAGGACTGAGGCAGCGGGACAAAGTGATTATAATGCTGAAATGACTAGAAAGACCATAATCTTGAGGTCTGCAAGAAGTCCTAACTCAGGGAGCCACCTGCGTTCTGTGTTCTTGAGGTCTGGAATCTGAGTTTCTTGAAGAGCTACTTCAGTTGTAGGCTGAGTAAAGATCAGAGCGTTTGACCCCAGATCTTGAAGTAATTGCCTGTAAACAGATTAGTACTCTGGAGTCATTGATTATTTCTTTCTGGTCGTGGATTAGTTTGGGTTTATTCAGATGAGGTCATATACAGAGGGAGTACATTTCTCTGTGGTGAGCTGGCAGAAGGGAAACTGAAAAACATTTAATATTTCCTCTCCTTTTTTCCTTTCTTGCCCACCAAATTCTGCTGCAGGGGTGCTGAGCTTTTCCAGGCTACAATTGTCAAGGCTGTAAAGGCAAGAATTGAAGAGGAAAAAAAATCAATGGATCAACTGAAAAGACAGTATGTATTTAATGTGTTTATACATATAGACACATGCATGTATTTCACTGATTGTTGGTATTTATGTGGCCCCTTCTTTTGCAGACATGCTGATTAGGTTTTGAAGTATGATTTTGCAGTTATAAAAATCCCTCTCTGGGCATTGAGAGATCTGGGTTAGTCTCATATTATGCATTTTTAGAGTCAGCACTTCCAAAAAGACAATATACTGCAAAATATAAACCTTCCTTTAAACTTAAACTTACAGTTCTAGAACCGAAGGTTGTGAGGTTAACATAAAAGAATCCAAGTGGAATGTGCTGACTTACCTCCTCCTCAATGTGCCTGAAATTGTAATGGAAACAGATGTTTCCTGTAAATCAAGAGAGGAAAAGTGAACCCTCCTGTGTATTCTGCAGGATCTCTAAATCTCAAAAATCCAGTGATGATAGGTTAAGATGAGCTTTTAATTATTCTACACCTGAGTATCACATCAACAAGAGCGTCTTGTCTTTAGGAGATGGTATGTGTCTGTGCCATATTTTTTCTCTGTTAGAAGGTCCAATTCAGCTGTGGGTTTGGGTTATCCTATTTTGTGTAGTTTGAATGCGCTGCAGTGCAGATAAAATACCAGAGAAAAACCAAGTTTTTTATCTCTTTCCTTCTGCTAATTATCTTGCTGTCCTCTTAATTTGTCTCTTCCCATGTCTCAGAAGAGTAGGATAGTCAAATGCAAATCACAGATCTATAGGGGTTGGAAGGGACTTCTGGATATCATCTAGTTCAACCCCTTGCCAGAGTGGGTTCACCAAGAGCAGTTTCTAGAGGACAGCATCCAGGAAGGTTTGGGATGAGTCCAGAGATGAGACTCCACAACCTCTGTGGGCAGCCTGTTCCAGTGCTTTACCATCCCCAAAGTGAAGAAGCTCCTTCTCATGTTTAGGTGGAACTTCCTATGTTCAAATTTGTGCCCACTACCTCTTGCCCTGTCTCTGGGCACCACTGAGTTGCCCTATGGAACTCAAGAAAAATGTGGGCAGGTTATTAATCAGAAGCACCACATTAATCCTGACTCACCTGAAGGTGCAAATCTTGATGGTTAGAAAATAGGAGACAAGAACTGGGTTGATAAAACCCAGAAATTAGGGGAGCTGTAGTTAAAAGCCACCTAAATAGCCTGAATTCACTATGGGCCAAGGAATCCGAGGCACATCCTGACCCTGATGCAACAGCTGGCAATATTCTCATTGACTTGACCATTATCAGGATTTTGTTCTGCATTCCTGAAAGATTTCCTAGATGCCTGTTGCTTCTGTTTAATTTGTGGTTCCTCTTCTAGTGTTTGAGTGGAAAACATATATGTTTACCTTTACTGAAAATATTTGCATTAACTTAACTGACCTAAGGACCCTTTCTCTTTATACAACTCATATCCTACTCTCCTTTTTTGACGGTGCAGCCAGCCTGCTGCTTCAACACCTGCAAAAAGCTTACAAAGCTCCTCCACTGCTATGCCTGAAAAGCTGTAGCTGCTTCCTAACTTGATTTCAAAACCCACTACTGATAGCTTTTTCAGCACCTTCATGTCTAAAGGAGCATCAGAAGGCTGAGGGATCATGCTCCCTGCCTGGGGTTTCCTACCAGACTATAAAGTGGGCTGGTGCTGCTCTGCACTAGAATCAAGCTTATCCCAATTGACAGGACATGCCTGTCCTGGGAGTCCTTCTTTCCTTTTAATTCTGCTAAGCTTAAGATCAAGGAGATCAAGGAGATGACACTGCTGGCAGTACTGATGTCATGGGTCAGGGCTGTGCTGGCTACTAGATGAGTGTCAAATGTTCTTCCCAAAAGGGAAGAGAAAGGGAATAAGGGAGAGAGATTGATGGGTTGGGAAAGAAAACTAAAACAGCTTTAACAGAAACAATAACAATAAAATCAAATAGACACAAATAGGCACAAACCAGTATTGAACCCAACTCCCTGATGGTAATGGTGTCACCATTGTCACCACTGATGCTGTGAACAGTCCCTGGGGAAGTCCCAAACTGGACTCAGCAGTAGATGGGAACCAGATTCAGGAGCCGGATTCTGGAACTGGATTCACATGAATGGGGATGAAAGGGAGAACAGTAAGAATCCTCCCCTGGTGCTAGCCATTGAAGAAGAGGCTTGACCCTGATGATCCCTCAGATAAATCCTGAAGATGACATCCATGGGATGGAATCCCTGTCCGCTTCCTCCTGCAGATGCCACCTCTGACTTCCTGCAGCCCAAGGTGGGGCACAAGATGTGGCAGTGCCCTTGGTCTGCACAGGAGCAAGTCTAAACCACACCTTCTCTGCAGCCCAGCCCTTGACAGTAACTCTCCCCATCAGTGCTCTCACTGCTAGAAGCAGCCCCTGGCTGTGCAAACCTGCCCTGAACTTCAGAAAGTGCCCTCACTGAGCAGAGACTGAGCTGAGGTTACAGCACTGAACAGAATTGGTTCTTTTCTACCTCAAACCAGCACAAATGCCAAAACTAATTCATGTTGCTCTGAAGATTACCAGTTTATATTTGCAGGATGTCTGCCTTCATAGAGGGGGTGCATGTTTTATTTCATTCCCTAATGTGCATCATTCTCTAATGTGCACCAGTACTTCATACAGTTTAGACTGGTCAGGATGAAGACAACTGTCAGTACAGCCAGAAGTTTTGACTGATGTAGTGGTCTTGACTGACACAGTCTAACTTCAGCAGCAGATGAATGATAGGGAAAGAAATCTGACCATCTAGTGAACAATGGCAACTAGCTGAGGTGAAAGAGTTTTTTTTTTTCCTTCTCTACTGGGAAATGGACAGATGATGAAAAGATTTTAGTGCATTTTGATCACTGAAATTAGTGAATTGTTTGCTTCTAATCCTGTTCCATCAAAAGATCTTATTCCTGTTGACTTTGATTTCTTTTTTTATTACCATTTCTTAAACTGTGAAAACTTACTAGTCTTAAAAGACCAGATTGTGCCAACTTTACAGGACTGAAAGCTTTCCTTCATGTGGACAAAACTGAACAAGTTTAAGTCTTCTCAAGTGCCAGATATATGAGACAATCAAGAGCCTAGATGGTGGAGATGTAGCACAAATAGTGCAGGAACAGTGACATCCCTGGTTCAGAGAAGCAGGTTTCAGGAAAATCACTGTGTTAGGCTGAAGTCCTGTTAGCTCAGAGCTTCATTTGCTGTGTGGTAGCTCCTAACAGCAATTCTGTAATTTTTAAATGATTATAAGGTAGCTGGGGGGGAATAGGTAAAACCAGGCAACCCAGCTGTCACTGACCAGTAAGTCACTATCCAGGCTTGACCCTTCTCCAGCCAGCCCCTTCTTAGCCATTTAGCTGTTTAAGGGCAGGATTCATGACAATGTGGAATGGATATTTCCTTTAGGAGTGTTGGAGCATCTGTGTGTGCATATGGATGTGTCTAGCAGTTGGTTTTAAGGGTGGATCAAAAAGGGTGAAGAGGTGAATCTAAATGAGCTTCTTCCTTTTGCTAGAATGGATCGCATCAAAGCCAGGCAGCAAAAATACAAAAAGGGTAAAGAGAGGATGCTAAGCATGACCCAGGACTCCTCAGAGGGGCCAGAGATTCGGAATGCTTCTGAAGAAGATGATGAAGGTACCATTAGATTGTTGTACCATAGTTAACAGCTGAGCACTAGGGACCTAATAGAGCTAATAGTTGGACAAGCCAGAAATTGTTCTTCAAAACAATTGGAAGCATGTCAGCTGTTAGTTGAATATCAGTTGTTAGCTGGATATCACTTTGGAGCTTGATTCAGCCAAAAAAACAGAAGGACTTTTTTTACTGCAGGAGAGTTTAGAGAAAATGGTTTCCTTTGAGGTCAATTTTGGTTAACTTCAGGCTGCTGGCAAAAAGCTGGATAGCAGCAGAGGTTTGTTTTGACCAAAGTCATTATCTATAAACCACAGTGTTACAAACCAGTAGCATCCACATTTTTCCAGCAACATTTTCTGGATGCTGTGAGGTATTTTCAGTTGCTTGAAATGTTTGTATACTTTTAAATGTTGTTTAAAACATGGGAACAGACAAAATGATACTGATCTAGTGTCCCATTTCTAGTACTTAACTCAAGACCAGCACTTACTTGAGACCAGCACTTACTGGATTCAAATTTTTTCAAGCCTGAAATGTAAGGGGATTTGAGAAGAGGGAAAATGTTTTCTTTCTGAAATTACAGTCAGCTGGGTCTGTATGTTTTAAAACACAACCCTGAGCTTTTTAGCTGGTTTAGAGTAGAATGTTATTTTAACTGCTGCATAAACCAGAGTGCTTCTCTTATCGGTCATGCTTTTACGACTGAATGTGTTCAGTAGATCTGACATCTCATGAAATTTTAGCTCTTTTGGAGAGAAATTTAAAAAATGGTTAATCAGTGTACGAAACGTGTTTCTCATTTGTAAAAAAAAAAAATGTAAAATCTCTAATTTGTAAAATTAATATTTGAACATATTTTATTTTAGGAGAAGCAGACAAAGAGAAAGCCAAGGGCAAAAAAAAGCTGTGGTGGCGGCCTTGGGTTGATCATGCTTCCAGTAGGTTTTCTCAATCATCTTACAAATATGTCGACTTAACCCTTATATCCTTGACCAGAATGAAGGCATTCCCATGACCTGTTTGTTTTATGCCCGATTTCATGATTGTGACTTGATAGAAGGCTTCTGTTTTTTCAACAAATGATTCCAAATCTTCAACGAGTGAGTTGAACCATGCTTTGAACTTCTCTGTGTTGGAAGCAGAGCAAGCTCATGATACTCCAGGCATTCTTAGGAAAATACCAGATCAGATAAAGATGTGTCAAAAAGAGTCTGTTTTGACCTCAAAAGCCTCAGCTCCTGCTCTACTGTACACACAATATATATGAAGGTGAAGGTTTGCCAATGCATTTTAAGATTAGTCGTAATTTCTTTTTCATAGACGCTCATCATCCATCTTTTTTTTATGGTTCCTCAGTCATTCTGCTGTCAGCTGCAGCAATCTGAGTACCACGGTAAGGCAACAAAGCTATTCCCAGGATTAGGCTGAGTAGGGCTCAGCTGAGTATCTCTGATCATGCTTCAGTGTGCTGCTGATGCCAGTTGTTTTATTGTTTCCATTTTTTGATGTGTTTATCGGAGAGCAAAAATCTGTTCAGCCTTGTGCACAAGAAATTACCAGCCTGGATCACTCCTAGCATTGTCACATTATGATATTTTAATGTCTGTACCCCAATCCAGGCATACAGTGCATTTCTTCCCTAAATTAGGGATTGGATAAACCAAGCAAACTGAGTAGACTGTAAACTCAAATCAGATATCTGTGATATCCTTCTGTTGGAATTTTGTTGAAGGCAATCACATATGAGCTATTTAATAACCACTGAAGATTTAAAAAAAATATTTAAGTGTAAAGCATTGATCAGAGCTAAATATGGATGTCTATATTGTGCCTGGTCATTTAGTTTAAGAGTTACTCTAGGGGGATTGGAGCAAAACTAGAAGTGGGTAAATTCAGATTGGATGTTAGGAAGAAGTTCTTCACCATGAGGGGGGTGAGACACTGGAACAGGTTGCCCAGGGAGGTGGTAGAAGCCTCATCCCTGGAGGTTTTTAAGGCCAGGCTGGATGGGACTCTGAGCAACCTGATCCAATATGAGGCATCCCTGCCCATGGCAGGAGGGTTGGAACTAGATGATCCTTGAGGTCCCTTCCAACCCTGACAATTCTATGATTCTGATACTTTTACACGTCTGCATAGAGTTTCATTTACCATTTGTAACTCCAGCATCTATATATTTGCCCACTTAGCAGGATGTCATATGCTTATTTCTATCAAGTCACAAATAATCTGTGCCTGTTTTATTTTTCTAAAGGGCACATTGCCACTTTAGAGAGACCTATCCCTTTTCAAAAGTCTTAACAAAAATAAACTTCTTGCCCTGTACTTTCATTAAAACAGGTCAAAACTATAATTTGCAAGTTTCTGCTGTTGAACTTCAAGCTATTGGGATTTTGAAGGAATGGGATAGGGTCTCCTGTTTATTCACCACTGGTTTTGTAATAAGAACTGCTCAGAGAGACACTGACTCTGGCTTTTATTTATTTCACCCTCATTATTTAATCTGCTATGTGGCAACTTGCTTTTTGTTATTTAAACAGTAAGAATTCTTGAAATTATTTGCTGCAATAATGCAAAACCTTGTGGGAAACATCATAGACCCTGATCCTGCCAACAGAGGTTGCCTGACACACTCCCTGAAACATGCCCCTGGCAGTAGGTGTTCCTGGGCATACAAACTAGGAATAGGCTGATATTCCCCATCTATCCATTTTGGAACACTGGGCTGTCACTGCAGCATTCTACTGTTCATCTTCATAAGCGGGTTTGTGTCTGTGGCTGTATAAATGTTTATATTGAAGATGCTCAAGCTTAAAGTTTTATGCCAATCCTGATGTTTAATTTAGATTTTTATTGTTATTTTTGCACCACTTGTAATAATTTTGTTATGCAGAGAGATATCTGATTTTGTATATCATAGGAATTAAAACACAATCATTGCACTTGAGTCTAAGTAGAACAGATGGGAAACATCAGTGAGGATTTCCTCATGGACATGCACTCACACTCTCCCTTTCAGGGAGGTATGGTTCCTCCTGTGCTCACGGATCACTTACGAAGCTGCCAAGGATCAGCAGGAGTTAGGGCCAGCTGTTTTAAGATCCTCAGCTTCTGGGCCACAAAGTTGGGTATGATGTAGTGCAAAAGGTAGTGCTCACAGCTGTCCTGGCTCCCCAGGATGCTCTTTCCCTCTGGGTGCAAGCAGACAAGATTATGCTGACTTCTCCTGCATGGCTCCCACCTCTGCCTCCTCCACCTCACCCCACAAGGAAAACCTGAAAGTCCCTTTTCTCAGAAGGAGAAAATTCCATTTTGCAGCAGGAGAGGGATCCCCAAACTCCGGTCTGGCCAGGAATGATCTTACTACTAATATTTGGTCTCTTTAGTAATCCCTGTAGGGATTCTTATTCCATTTTGCTGTGCATTATTGCTATTCAATCATATCTCCCCCGTCTTTAGCTGTGAAAGAGACAGAACTACTGTGTTGCAGTGTCCCCTCTGACACATTTGAACCTAAAATTTTTAGAGGGAGATCATTGTAGATTTGTCCAGGAGCTCAAAATCCAACCAGGTGCTACTCTGAGCCTGTGAGGAACTGCATCACAGCAGAGGCTTCCCCTAGATGTCAGACCTTAATCCTGCTGATCTTCTCTGTGAGTAATTTCTGTTCCTGACTGCAAGATACATTTTTATGAAGGGGAATTGCATTCATCTCTTTAATGCATTTAAATGGATATTCTTAGAAGGCCTTGTACTAAATAATTAATTTAGAATAGTAAAATAATTGAATTTGCTTTGTCCAAGGCATTTCAAAACTTTCTTTTCATAAAATCATAAAATCATTTTGGTTGGAAGAGAACTTTGAGATTATCAAGGTCAACTGCCAACTCTACCATTACAACAAGTCTCTAAGCAACACCACATCTCTGTGTCTTTAAAACCACTCCAGAGATGGTGACTGTGCTACTGTCCTGAGCAGTCAGGACAGTAGCACAGTCCTGACAGGACTTGACAACCCTCTCAGGGATGAATTTTTTTCCTAATAACCAACCTAAACCTCCCCTGCTTCAACATGAGGCCATTTCCTTTTGTCCTATCACTTGTAACTTGTGCGAAGAGAACCCCCCCCACACCTCACTCCAGCCTGCTTTCAGGTAGTCATAGACTAAACAAACCCAGTTCCCACAGCTTTTCCTCATAAGACTTGTTCTCCAGACCCTTCACCAGCTTCACTGACCTTCTTTGGACATGCTTCATCACCTCAATATTGAGGAGCCCAAAAGTGAATCCAGGATTTGAGATGTGGCCTCACTGGAGTACAGGGGGATGATCATTTCCTTAGTCCTGCTGGCCAGATGATTTCCAATATAAGCCAGGATGCTGTTGGCCTTGACCTCCATTCAGCAATTAAAGATGCTGAAGTGGACTCTGTCTCTTTGCAGGGTGTTCATTGATGTTAAAAGTCATAACTTGGCACAGGAGGGAATCTTTTAGTTAAAAAGATTATGACCCAGTAGACCAAATTTCACAGTCTTCTTGCCCTGAGGTTTCTGTGGTAGTTACGTGTGGTCATCTGTGTAGGAATCAAGGCGTGACTGAATCAGAGCTATTGTTACTTTTCCAGCAACTGATAATGAGGGTTAAATACAATTTTCTGTATAAATATGTATTGCTCCCTGTATCCAGAATGTGTGACTTTTCATCTCAGTAACTCTTCCTTTAAATATTTCAGCTTAAATGTGGAAATTGTTTCCCTGTTTTCACTGCTGAATGTAATGCTGTGATTTTGATTTTTCTCTTGCTCATGACCTTATTTTTCATTTCTTTTGTTGCCCTTCGTTGTTCATGTAGGCCTGTTGCCATCTGAGAAAAAAAAAAAAAAAAACAAAACAACCACCACATTGCTTCTGTTCAAGGATATAAGGCCTAGCTTATTCACTGTGCATCTTGACTGTATCAAGGCTTCAGAACCTTTCTGAATCCATGGGCAAAAAAAAATTGAAACTCATTTGTGATCACATTGGTAGAAGCCAAGTGATTTGTTTTAAACAAGCCAAGGTTTTCCATTATCTCATCAAAGCTTAAATGTTTGAAGAAAACACTAATACCATCCCATTCCATAGTTTAAAGGATGCCTCAGCATTTTAAAGAGAAGTTCTGTATTTTTTGCTAAGTGGCACTGTTTGTGTAAATTCATTTACTTGTCTGCTGGGCTTTTTTCTACTCCCTCAAATAACCACCAATTTCCAATTAATGTAGACATGTAGACTTAACTGCCTTTTTTTTTTTCCTAAAGAACCTAGTGACTTGATATACTTCAAGCTTTTTCTTTACATTTTCTTCACATTTCTTGGTGATGTTTTCCTTAGTTCTTGTGTTGTTCTCATTCATGCCCAAAGTATTGCAGACTAACATCAAATAAATTGACTAAGAGCTTTTCATCTCTTGCTTCTTCTCTGTTCCCACCACTCCTGGTTATGAGCTTTGAAATGACTGACTGGCTGATCATAGGCAGTCTTGAGGCAGCTGAGAATTGAACTTTTCCAAAAAAAATAAGAAAATATTTTGTTTCACTTAGTGGTCAGAAGTGGAAATTATTATTTGTTTGAGACGGACAGTGAAGAGGAAGAAGAAGAGGAGAAAAAAGAAGAGGAAGAGCCTCGGAAAAAATCTGCATTTCAGGTACTTTATGATAATTTGCTTTCTGCTGACATCTGAGAAAAACAAAGAAGGTATTGGAAATGCAATTTCTTGCCAATTTAAAATGAACTGTTCTGTTTTAAGCAAAGCCAAATTCCTATAGGAACTTCATTCACTCATGCTTGAGGAAAACAAAAATATAAACCCAGAAGTTAAGAATCTGAGCTTTGCTTTTTCTGCATTGCAATAAAGTCAAATGGGGAAGCTGAGCTGCCTCTGGCACTGCTTTATAAATGCTCTGGTTTGGAGTGGGTCTTATCATTCCATGAAGAAATAAATGACTTCTCATGGAAAAGAATACATACTCAATAAATAATATATTTTTAAATTATTGCTCTTAGTAGACCAGTGTAATATATCCTTGAATTACAAGGAGCTTAACATCTCAAATTATAAAAGGAGACCACATCACTTTCTCTCTTTTTTTTTTATCTCAGGGTAATATAAATTAATATATTTGCATTTTAAGTGAGTGGTGGTGTTGAAGGAAGAGGATATTGCAATGTTAAAAAGACAGCTGAGGTTTCCTAGCTGGGCTCCTAGTTGATATTAGATAGTACCAGGTATTGAATCTGCAGGCTTAAATGAAGAACTGGGGTGAAGAAGTTAGAGACATGCTCCTGCATTGCTTTAATCTTCATTAGATTAAAGTTTTGGTTGTGGAAGAAATATCACAGAATGTTTTCCAGTCTGTAACTTTAAAAGCTTAAGCAAAGGAGTAGCTGCAGTTGAATATTCAGATCAAGGTGCAGGCTCACAGCACTGCAGAATTAGCTCGTTACTGAAAGCCCAGCCCAAGAAAGAGCAAGAGCAAGAAACTGCCTCCATGCTCTTCCCTTCCTTATGCCAACAGCTTTCAGAGTTTCCCAGATGACATTACTGAATTACAAGAAGAAATATATTATTTATTTCACTGATGCCATGTGCCTGCAGTTTATATCTTTACATTGCATTGCCAACTGATTACATTTGTTAAAGTGCCTGCATGGTAATGACATGGAAAGACTGATTTCCTGACCTTAAGAAAGGTAAAACTAAATCTAGATGAAAAATAATGTGCTAAATAAGTTTTATCTTTTACTATCTAGACTGATTTTTTTGTGTGTGTTTTGTGCTTTAACTCATGTAGGACCCTAAAAATGACTCATTAATTTCTAGGTCATTTTTCTTTATGGTTTCCATGTAGGTATAGAGGGAAGTTTGCATTCTTGTTACTGCTGATTTTTTAAAAAAATTGGTGACAGCATTTTGTTCAGATGTGCTGGTGCCAAGCACTGAGATTTTAGAGAGTTCTAAACTTGAGGTCAGAAGCTAATAAGATTCCTTTATTTACTCTGGGTTATGGGTTGTTTTTTTTATTTGTTCCTTATTCTTTTAAGATGAGTCATGAAACTATTCATCTGAAGATGGAGGATTTGGAGTTTATTTCAAAATTCTGGTCAGATGTTCTGTAAAGGTGGCCAGTTCTGCCTGAAGACATTGGATGGCTTTATGTAGGAGAGGAGTTGTATAGAACAGAAAATTGGCTTTTGCTTGTGAAAAGCTTGATTGTCATTTAGTCTTCAAACCTTATTCACCTCCAATCCCCAAGCACATCTTAATAAAAATGCTGGCAACGTAAAGTTGTTTGTGCTAGAACCTGCTAAAGAATTGGTTTTAATTGCTGATTTTTTCCTTAGTGTAAGTCATGGGCAGTAGTTGCTTCAAGGGTTAAATTGGAGATTTTTATTTATTAGAGAATGCAGGCACTTGAGAATCTTCTTACTGAAATTTTATTGTGAACATCACAAATGGTCTTGGTCATATTGGAGTCTATTAATCTAAATTCATTCTTAGTATAATCCAGATGCAATTGTTCTGTAGGTGCTTGTTAATAATATTTTCTTGTTTTCTACTAACTGCTCTTGCTTTGTCCTTCTTTATAGAGAGCTATTGGGAAATTTGCTTCAGCCATTTTAGCCTTGCCAAAGTCTGTCATTAAACTACCCAAAACTATTCTTCAGTATTTAATCAAAGCAGGAAAGGTACTTGATGTTTTGTGAGTGACCCATCCCATAGCTCCTGTCCTTGTCTGCACTTTTCCTCTTGCTTGGATGATTAATAAAAATAATGACAGCCAAAGTTTCATTCCTAGTAAATGAGTAGCAACATTCCAAGTAAAAATGTTTCATACTTTTGGAGTGGTCAAGCCACAGGAAAAGTGTTTTTAAGTGCTCCCCTAGAGAGAAAATGCAGACCCAAATTCTCATTTTCCTCTGATATGCTGTACAAGATGGTCATATCAAGTTGCATGTATCTTATGGACACTGTGGTAATTGATCTCAGAAAGCTGGTAAATGGCTTGTAAAACACACATTCTGATCCAAACCTCCTTTTAGTTCTCTGCTGTTCTGGCCTTCATCACTATAAAGAGATTTGTTCATAGAATCACAGAATATATCTGGTTGGAAGAGACCTTAAAGATCATCCAGTCCAACTCTTGACCCAGCACTGAAGGGTCAACACTGAACAGTGTTCCTAGGCACCACATCCACATGCCATTTGAACACCCCCGGGGATGGTGACTCCACCACGGTGCTGGGCAGACTGTGAGAGAACCATTTCAGTGAAGAAATATTTCCTGATAGCCAGCCTTAAACCTCCCCTGGTGCAGCTTGAAACCATTTCCTCTAGTCCTGTTGCTTGCCATCAAGGAGGAGAGGCTGCCCCCTTCTTGCTCTAACCTTCTTTCAGGTCGCTGTAGAGAGCCATGAGGTCTCCCCTCAGCCACCTCTTCTGCAGACTGAACAACCCCAGCTCCCTCAGACAATCCTCATGGGACATGTGCTCCATGCCCTTCACAAGCCTCATTGCCCTTCTCTGGACCTCTTCTCCAGCACCTCAATATCATTCCTATAGTGAGATGCCCAGAACTGAGCACAATACTTGAGGTGTGGCCTCTTCTGTCTTGTCCTCCTTGAATACATTTAGCATTTCTTACTGTTGTATCATTTTATGGTCCATATATAACATGATCTTTGTAAGGAGTGTGTGTTAGATTGAGTGTACCAGGTGCAGGATCTAAAAGATACTACATTTAAAGTTTGCCCATATGTAAAAACTTAAAGTAATAACTAGCATATGTATGCACTCAGTCAGCATTTAAGGAATCCAGTACATAAATTTATTAATCAAATTTCCTTTCTTCATTCTGATCTCCTACCCTCTTCCAAATCTGCCTTTTAGCTCTAATTTTTTCATTCACACCCTGACTGTGGCTAGCATACAGTTTCTCAGCTAACTCTTCAAAAACAGATATCGAAAATTTCTGATTTAGACTGGATTTAAGGAAGAAAGTTTTTATGCCAAGGGGGATGAAACACTGGCCCAGCTTGCCCAAAGTAGATGCTCCATCCCTGGAACCATTCAAGGTCATGCTGGATGGGGCTCTGAGCAACCTGATCTAGTTGCAGATGTCCCTGATGAGTGCAGGGGAGGTGGACTAGATGACCTTTAAAGGTCTCTTCCACTGAAACCAGTCTATGATTCTATGATTCACTAAGTAGTGCAATATTAGTTCAGTATCACTTCAACATTCCCTCATACCACCATCATTAAAGACACCTATTGCAGAGCAAGGAGGAACCAGTGCCTCTGTTCACACACATTTTCTCATGTAGTGTTTGTTTTGAACAAGTCAAACCTATGAAAACAAATGTACAGACCTTGAGGGATTTGCAAGAGGACAGGTATCAAAGGCACCAAAATAATTTCCTTTCCATCTTGTATGCATTCACAGAACAGAACTTTAAATTCATTTAAAGTCAGTTTGACAGCTGTGAAAATTTGGTTTAATCTTCCAAAGCAATTTGTGCATGTGAATTTTAAAATCAGAAATAAACCAAGCAGAAATGTTACCATTCCCTCCTATGGAGAGCAATTCCAGCTACGCTGAGATCCATGTGTGTTCCTGTCATTGCTTGCATGTCTGTCTTGTGAATTAAAAGAGCTGGTTTGGTAGTGTGCTTTATTATCACTCTCCTGCCTGCAACCATGGCCTTCCCTGTCTCTGTTCCCAGCTATCACTGTGTAGAAATAGGAAACAACGCAGTGCCAATTAAAGATGATCCCCATAAGAGGAACAAAAGATCACCTTCTATCCTGAAGAGCTGTGGAGAAGATACAGTTACTTTAGTTTCTGTTATTCACATTTTATATGGTATAGGGAAATAATTAAAAAAAAAAAATGATGAGTGTTACTGCTTGTTTTGGTAACCTTTCTTCACAGCCTGAAGTTTTTTGTAGTTGTTTTGGGGTTGTTTTGTTGGTTGTTTTTTTTTTTTCCACTGCCATAGCACTCATAAGTATTTTGAGCCAATTTCCATGCTTCATGTAGTCATACAGGTCAACAGACTGTTGATCTGAGTGTTGTGAGCAGGATTTATGGCCCCATAAAATCCTCTACATATGTAGGTAAGTTTTACTGTTGTCATTTCCCAACTGGAAAAACAGTAGCAATGGGATTCCGAAGAGACTTATAAGAAAAGGAGACTTTATCAAAATCAGGATTAAATTTGAGGAGTTCCTTATTGCCATGTTTGGGATTTTGGTGTTCAACTGGGGATACTCAGAGGGAAAAAAAAGTAAAATACCTGAAGTATGAAAAGTGTACAAGCAGAAATACCTGTACTGAGATATCACCACATCTTTGGACGCTTTAGTTAGTTGATTCCAGCAATTTCTCCTGAAGTTTCCATCACTCTGCATCTTGCCTATAAAATGATAAAGTAGAAACATTGAATTAAACGGAGAGATTCAGGTGAAGTAGCCTGTATGCACAAGAGGGTATTAGTTCCCAAAGTTCAGAGCATGAATTTTTGTGGGTTCCATTGAAACTTGGTTCACCCACAAGTGTTTTCACGTTTGGTTTTATGCTTGCAAAAATAGCACATAAAAACTCAGCAGATCTGCAAGGGAGGTGTTTGATTTGGGATTCAAAAATATTTCCTTACCCCTGCAGATCTGAATGCGCTCACTCAAACTGTATAGTCCTGCTTGTGGCTTATTCTGTGGCTTACTCTCGAAGCATGATGAACTTGAAGTAAATGGGTTTGTTCCTTCCAGTTTGTTTATCAGGCCTGGATTACTGACCCTAAAACAGCTCTCCGGCAGAGACGCAAAGAAAGGAAGAGCTTTGGCAAAGAGGAGAAGCGAAGGCGAAAAGGGTCTGGGGATGGTAGGTAGACTTTTGTGTTTGAAGAAACAGTGTTGACTAGGGCCCTGGTAGTGAAAGGCAGCTGAGCTTCAGAAGACAAGCTCTGGTTAGGAACTGGAAAAATGGCTTGCTGTCACTCTATGCCCCAGCCCATAGCTGTGTTTACAAAGGCCTGTGGTGATAGGACAAGGGGCAATGGCTTTAAACTAGAGAAAAGCAGATTTACATTGGATGTTAGGAATGGGCTCTTTACCATGAGGGTGGTGAACACTGTAACAGGTTGCCCAGGGGGGTTTCCCCTCACCTGAGTCCTTTAGAAGTGGAGATGTGCTTTCTGATGTTGGGTGAGGAGCCATTCTCTACTGCTTAGTAACAGGATTTTCTAGATCAAATGTCACTTACACCCATAATTCTATAGGTATAACCCTCACTATTTCACTCATTGTTTTCAACAGGTGGCACTGATGCCGACTGTGAAGACAGTGAAGAGGAGCCAGTCAAGAAGAAATCTGATGGACCAGGTATGAAGGCAGGAGGGTTTCTCTGCTCTTGTAATGCAGTTGTGACTAGTGTCATACCAGAGAGACAGCCTTGCAGTGATCCCAGACTTGCATAAAAGCCACAAAATCAGCTCTTAACCTGTGCAGTGAGAGCTTCCTAACTACCTTCAGATTTGCAAGTCCTGAGCATAGGAACTTCTGCTCCTGGACTGTCAGGTGCTACCTTCATTCTCTGCACACATTAGTAAACACATCTGCAGGCTCAGACTCCATCACTTACTCTATATTTTACTGGCAGAACAATTTACACCTTAGCTTACATTTCACCCCAGGTTGCATACTGCCCTGTGTTAAAATCAGTGTCTGAAATCTCATTATTAGCACAAAGACCTTGTGTTCTTTTAGTGTGTTTTAGCAAGCTTAAGACAATACTTTTGTTTGGTGCTCTCACATTCAGCAAGGTACCATAGCCTCCTCTATAAATTGAGGTTTTCCTAATCTTACATGTTCTAATTCATCACCAGACTTATTCCTACAAAGGAATGTAATAGATCATAAATCTAAGCTGGGCTCTGTTTCTAGCTTGACTAAAATAAGAAAACAGACTTTTCCTCCTAACTATGTCTTCATTATGGCTTATCTTGAGTGAGACTTACAATCTTAGGTCTGTTTGGGTTGGAACAGATGTTTAAAGGTCTAGTCCAACCTTCCCAGAGTAAACAGGGACATCTTCAATTAGAGCAGGTTACTCAAAGCTCTGTCCAACCTAACCTGGAATGTTTCCAGGGTTGAGGCATCTACCACCTCTCTGGGCAACCTTGGCCAGTTTCACCATTTTCATTGTAAAACAATTCTTTCTTCTATCTAGTCTAAATCTGCCCTCCTTTAGTTTAAAGCCATCACCCCTTATCCTGTCAGAACAGGCCCTGCTAAAAAGTCTGTCCCCAGATTTCTTACAGCTCCCCTTTAAGTACTGAAAGGCCACAAGAAGGTCTCCCTGGAGCCTTCTCTTCTCTGGGCTGAACAAGCCAAACTCTTTCAGCCTGTCCTCACACCAGAGCTGCTCGAGCCCTGGGATCAGATCATTGTGGTGGCCTCCTCTGGAACTGCTCAGCAGGTCCATGCCTCTCCCGAGCTGGACTCGGCACTGCAGGTGGGATCTCAGCAGAGTGGAGCAGAAGGGCAGAATCCACTCCCTCTACCTGCTGCCCACGCTGCTTTGGGTGCAGCTCAGGACATGATTGGATTCTGGGCTGGGAGCACATGTTGCCAGCTCATGTCCAGCTTTTCATCCATCAGCAGCCCCAAGTCCTTCTCCACAGGGCTCCTCTCAACCTCTTCAATCCCCCAATCTGTATTGATATCAGGAACTGCCATGTCCCATGTGCAAGACCTTGCACTTTGCTTTGTTGAACCTCATGAAGTACTTCTCAAGCTTGTCAGGATTGTCAAAAATCTTCACTTTCAATATATTCAATGTCTTCTCCATCTAAAACTGGTTCCCACAGTTCTAGTTGGAATTATATCCCTGAGTGTGCCACAGGGTAGAAGATGTTTACAGGTTGCCCAGGGAGGTGTTTGGGGCCCCATCCCTGGAGATATTCAAGGAGAGGCTCGAAAGGGCTCTGGGCAGCCTAGTTGAGGATGCCCCTGCTTACTGCAGAGGGGTTTGGACTAAAAGACCTTTGGAGGTCCCTTCCAACCCAGACCATTCTGTGATTCTGTTACAAGGATGTGGGCATTGTCCTTCCTCACAAGATCAGTGGTCTCAAATAAACAAGTTGTGTTGCTATAGAAGGGGTTTGGTGGGGTTTTGGGGAACCGTCTTTATTTGTAACTTTCTGGTGATTCAGTTCCTTGCATTAAAGCACTGAAGTGAATCACTCAACAGCATCTCCAGGGGAATACTGTTGGTGCTACACAGGAGTTAGGGAAAGAGAAGATAGTTAATTTATATTGGAAACAGTCAATTTAAAGTGCTTTGTTGAAATACTTTGAACATTTCTAGGGAATTTTCTTAAAGAAGAGTGTTGGGGAAAAAAAATGGCAATTGTTAATGAAGCATTAGTATCATTATTACGCTTAGATGAAATCCTGTCTCACACTGAGAAGGCTTCTCTGCACTTAAGCCTTGAAGTTAGAATAAGAGTTTCTGCAGAAAATAAATATTTGTTTCCCTTGAGTCTCTGCAGAAAATAAATATTTGTTTCCCTTTTGGAAGATGTTCAGATGCAATCAATCCCCAAAAGATTATTTTTAAGAAGTCTGGAAGAACAGCAAAGCTACCAGAAAACCTCCAACAGCATTAAAAATGTGTATTTCAATCACCTCCATCCCAGGGAGAAAAATGACCTTTCAGGTTAGCCTGGAAGAGCTTGGCAAAGTGCTTGTGGTGAGACTACACCGTGCCAGCGGTGGTCATTGATACAGATAATTTTAACCTGAGAGCTGCCAGTAGAGAGGAAGAATGTGGGTTAAAAAAGAACATTTACATGTTGTGTATTTTTGTGTGCGAGTGCTACATTTTCTTTTAACCTCTTTATAATATCATCTGGAATTCAAAGGAAAGGAATGCTCCTTAAAGTAGAAACAGCCTTACAGTTAGTTTGCAGGGGCAAGATTGCATTAGCTTCAAGACCTGTATGTTCAAATACGTGTGAAGAAAATTCAAATAGAAGCACAGAATGTTTTATGTTGGACATGACCTTTAAAGATCATCTAGTCCAACCCTCCTTCAGTCAGCAGGGACCTCTTCAACTACATCAGCTTGCTCAGAGACCTGTCTACCCTGACCTGGAATGTTTCCAGGGATGGGGCATCTACTACCTCTCTGGGTTCGATAAATGATAAAGTATCTCCAATTCTAAATTACATTGAAAAAGCCTGAAAAGGGAGCAAAATATGATTATAATATGACCAAGTGAAGGGGGATAAATGCTCCTATCCTCAGAGAAACCAGACCAGTTCCATACCACTGCTCGGATAAGTGGAGCCTACTACCATTTCAACATGTACTTTACAGGAATCTTCCACTAATGGCTTTTTTCCTCAGCTTGTCTCCACACATATGTGCATACAACCCTGCCTGCACATGCAGAGACACGTGTGTGTTCCTTCACAGGAAATCTTTTGCTTTATTATAGCTTCACCTTTGCAGACGTTATGATCTTAAAGGTCTTTTCCAACCAAAACAATTCCTTGATTCTAGAAGGAGCAAATGTGTGCTCCTCCAAGTTTTGCATGCCATCCTGTGGTACAGCTAGGAAGTCAGGTTAAGGAGAGCATTGTGCTTTAACTCATAGGCTGGCTCCTTAGTATCTTCTTCAAACCGTATGTGCTTGCATGGTAGATGATTATTGACAGCTTTCTATTATTTATTAGGTTGGTTCCTCTACAACTGATCATAGAATCATAGGATCACAGAATTGTCAGGGTTGGAAGGGACCTCAAGGATCATCTAGTTCCAACCCCTCTGCAGACCTGTGCACAGAGAGTCTCTCTAAAATCAAGGACTGTTTGTATGACTAGTGATTGCAGGATGAGGGAGTTATGGGGTGGAAAAGGGATTCCAGATGATAAGCCTAGACATACAGACAGGAAAATGGCCCAGACAGCCAAAAGGGCCTCCAGCCATCTTCAGAGCTTTCTTACTGTGACAGGGTCTTGCAACCTGGATTATTATTTTTAGAAAAAAAAAAATTAAAAAAATTGAATCTGACTCCAAGCAGAAACAGAATGAAAGATATTTGTGCTCATTAACTCCGTTGCTTTTGCTCTCCCTTAGATAACATCATCAAGAGGATATTTAATATCTTGAAGTTCACTTGGGTCCTTTTCCTGGCAACTCTGGACAGTTTCACAGCCTGGCTTAATTCCATCTCCAGAGAACACATCGATATCTCCACCGTGCTACGAATCGAGCGCTGTATGCTGACCAGGGAGATTAAGAAGGTAAAGCCTTTGGTCTTTTTCATTCTGCTAATGCCATTTCCAGCTCAGTGGAAAATGAAAAGTTGTCTTTTCAGATCACCGTCTTAAGGAGAAAAATTATGAAAGCCTCACTTTAGATGTATATTTTAAAAATAAGCCTGGACTCTTTTATGGCTTCCTTCTTCACAGTTTTGAAATATAAACCACCTTTTATAAATACATAGAATCACAGAATTGTCAGGGTTGGAGAGACCTCAAGGGTCATCTAGTTCCAAGCCCCCTGCCATGGACAGGGACTGTCCCCTGCCAGGGACACCTGACACTAGATCAGGTTGTTCAGAGCCACATCCAGTCTGACCTTAAAAACCCCCATGGGGCTTCCACCACCTCCCTGGGCAACCTGTTCCAGTGTCTCACCACCCTCATGGTGAAGAGCTTCTTCCTAACATCCAATCTGAATCTACCCACTTCTAGTTTTGCTCCAGCTGCCCTAATCCAATCACTACCTGACATCCTAAAAAGTCCCTCCCCAGCTTTCTTGTAGGCCCCCTTCAGATACTGGAAGGCCACAATAAGGTCTCCTTGGAGCCTTCTCTTCTCTAGACTTAACAGCCCCAACTCAGTCTGTTCTCATAGGAGAGGTACTCCAGCCCTTTGATCATCCTCCTGGCCCTTCTTTGGACAAACTCAAGCACATCTGTATCTTTCTTGTAATAGTGGCTCCAAAACAGGATGTTCATTTATTTAAAATTAATTGATTAATAAATTCATTGATTTAATTGAGATTGTTTCATTTGGAGAAAAGAAAGCTGAGGGGAGATGTTATTGCTCTCTACAGCTACCTTAAAGGAAGTTGTAGTGAAGTAGGTGTTGGTCTCTTTTATTAAGTAACTATCAATAGAAGAGGAAATGGCCTAAAGCAGGGGAGGTTTAGGTTGGATATTAGGAAAAATTTCTTTACTGAAAGAGGCTTTAGAACAAGCTGCCTGGAGAAGTGGTGGAATCAACATTTCCTGGATATGTTAAAAAACCATGGAGCCATGGCACTTTGGGACAGGGGTTAGTGGTCATAGGAGTATTGGGTTGGTGTTTTGACTTGAAGATCTTAAAGGTCTTTTCCAACCTTAATGATTCTATGGTTATCTATGCACAAGAAAAAAATGGAAAAAAAAAATCATCCTTTGATAAAACTATTTGTCTGAAACATTCTTGTGATAAAGTGTGGTTTGGAGGAGTGAGGATAGATTCAAGGGGAGAGAAGGCATGGCATTGACAAAAGCTCCAAAACTACCACAATCTGCATATTTCAGTCTCTTTGTAGACCTGCTGGAAATAAGTGAAAACCTACAGACATAATCTTCACTTGCAAGGAAGTTGTGTGGTCCTCCACAAACTAGTTGCATTTTAATACACCCCATTATTATCAAAGATTTATGTTGATAGTGTAACTAGAAATACTGGATCTTCAAAATTCACATAGGTAATATCCTGAAGTTGGATAAAACTCTCAATTCAAACCCAGGTATTTTTAGATATGTCACAAACTACCCAACTATTCTGGAAACATGGCATAGAAGCCACAGTTTTAGTTCTTTCCAGTTTTTCTTACAAGCTTCAGAATGTCTCACAGATGAGTAAGTCAAAAAGTTCAACACCACATTATAGAATCATAGAATGGCTTAGGTAGGAAGGGACCTACTCCAGCCTTCCCACCAAGGGCAGGGATAAGAAAGGACATTAGTGCTCCTTGATAAAGCCCCAAACTGCCCAGCCACTGTTGATGTCTGCTAGCACCGTAAGTCAATGGGTTGGATGCTCAGATGAAAGGTGGGAAACCTGCAGTTCAGTTGTTTTTTAGTTATAGAATCATAGAATGGTTTAGGTTGGAAAGGACTTTTAAATGTCACCCTACAGTCAGCAGGGATATCTTCAGCCAGATCAGGTTGCTCAGAGACCTATCCAGGGATGGGACATCTACCACCAAGTCAGAATGCAACTTCTACTATGAAAAGGAACTAGTAGTGGGAGATGATATACTAGGAAGCTGTTTGCACAGTCCTTAATCTATTCCTTGCCAAATGACAGGAGAAACCAGTTCCTCAAAAAATATACCAGCCCCCTGCCATGTGCCTCTACCTCTACTCTCTTCCACAGGGAAATGTTCCAACAAGGGAAAGCATCCATATGTACTACCAAAACCACATGATGAAACTTTCAAAGGAGTCAGGACTGGACTCCATTGATAAAAATCCCAGTCAAGCTTCTGCTTTGCAAGCATCTGAAAGAATGGATAGTTTAGATTCAGCAGCTTCTCGTGACAGTATCTCCAGGTATGGATTTAATTTTGTTTTGTGAAAGATGGATCATGCACTCGATTTAATTTTAGATAATGTATAAGTACTGATGAACTTTCTAATCAATACTGAACCCTCTTTTTGATTTATCCATTCCATTTTTACAGTGAAAGCTCTGATCTAGATTATGATTCCTTTATAGTGGTGGACTCAGTTGTTGGCTTAACTCCTATTCCTCTGCATGATTACCCCACTGCTTTCTGGTTTCCCTGGAATTAGGATTCATTGACAGGAATTCTGATAATGTAAAAAGTAATGGGAAGAGGATGCTTATGGGATACTGGTTTAAGAATTCAGGCATGGAGTTTGTGGAAGGGTGATTTGTTATGAGTATTTTGCCTTTGTTAAATAAATTGCTGACCATTGCCCACAAATCACAAAAGATTTTGCATTGAGAGAGATTCTGGATTTGAGAGAACAAAAGCTCGTTCTCATACATGGCAAAGATCATCTGAAAAGCCTGATCACCAGCGAGCAGAGCTGCACAGTTTGTGGATCAAATACCCATACCAGTTCAGGAAAACCACCTTCCTCATTCTTTACTGAAGGCAGCGGATGCCACTGAGTCCCTTGCGAAAACTGCTTCACACTCCTGCTGTTCCGTGCACTCAGAGGCACACACATCCACTTCCTTCTCTTACAGAGGCAGCCTGTTCCCACCCTGTCCCTGGTGCTCCTGACTTTGTTTAGATACTGTAGAACTTATCCAACATGAGGGAGAGAAGGGAGAGCTTTGGAAATCTAGCTGATTCATAATCCATTGCGTTCTGCTGTCTCCTGTTCTCCTCTGAGGTGTGGCAGTATCAGATGGTGTTTGATACTCCCAGCAAACTCAGTAGCTTCTGTGTACACTAAATTATGCTTAGCTTTTACTAATGACATATGGGTAGATGTTATCAGACTAAAAACAATGAGGATTTGTCTTCCTTTCTGCTGTTATTGAAAAGCAAGTGTCAGAGAGTGCCTGGGATTACTGTGCTTCAACAAACTATTCACAGATTGCTCCCCAGGGTGAGCACTGGCCTTGGAGAGGTTCACTCCAGTAAAAACACCAAAACCCAGCAAATCTTTCCTGGTGGCCAGCTACCCAACTAAGCAACACCTTTGTGTTTTGTCTCCAAGTTTTACAGGAGTCAGATGACATGAGAAAAATGTAGAGCCAAAGTCTATTACCAGCTCATTTGGAGCCACCTGGACGTCTGCAGGGCAGGATTTAACTCCACACAGTTCAGTCTCACCTAAAAAAGAATAGTAATATCAGTCCTGCTTCCATTAAGTGGTTTGCAGTCACACTGTTTACTATCATTGTTACACAGCCATAGCAGTGTCAGGGATTAGGGCTCAGATGGCCACTAGACAAGTGACAGACACTGTTAACCATGCTCCCTTCCCAAAGGGAAGAGAAAGGGAGTAAGGGAGAGAGGGTTATTGGCTGAAAAAGAAAACTAAGCCAGCTTTAATTAAAATAATAACAATAAAATTAAACAAATAGTTACAAACCAATAGGGAACCCAACTCCCTGATGGCAGTGATGTCACTGTCACCACTGATGCTGTGGACAGGCACTGGGGAAGTTCCATACTGGACTCAGAGGCAGATGGGAACCAGATTCAGGAGCTGGATTCTAGAAATAAATTCAGAAACACGCAGATGAGGATTGAAGGCAGAATAGATGGAGTCTTCCCCAGATACTGGCCAGCGAAGATGAGGCCTGACCCTGGTGATCGCTCATCTTAATCCTGATGATGTCCATGGGATGAAACCCCTTGTTGGTCAGGTTAGGGTCACATGTCCTCTCCCCTCTTCTGTGCAGGTGCCAACTCTGACTTCCTGCACCCCAATAGGAGGCACAAGATGTGGCAGTGCCATTGGTCTGCACAGGAGCAAGTCTAAGCCAGACCTTCTCTGCAGCCCAGCCTTTGGCAGTAGCTCTCCCCACCAGTGCTCTCACCACTGGAAGCAGCCCCTGGCTGTGCAAACCTGCCCTGAACTTCAGAAAGTGCCCTCACTGAGCAGAGACTGAGCTGAGAAGTCACAGCACTGACCAAAATTGATCTGGTTTAACTCAAGCCAGGACAATTAGTAAGAACTTTAACTAGAAGCAAAGGGAAGCCAATTCCAGAATGAATGATAAAAACGAAAGACAAATCTTGTAATTTTCATCTGTGAATTCTGACTCTTCCACAAGATGGTATTCAGGGGTGAGCTCCACTTATGTCTTTTTTTCTTTTTTTTCCCCTCAGAATAGCCACCCATTTTTCACCCTGCTTTAAGCCTACTTAGGCATTAAAAAATCTCTTCTCAAACCCAGAGAATTCGGTGATTTTGTGGAGCTGCTTTGCAACAGAAGTTTTTAAATCTTTCACGTCTTACCGTCATCTCTGTTTCCTCAAAGATGTCACAGAACCTATGAACAAAGGATTAGCAAAGGCAATATCATGACTGATTAATCTCAGATTCTCTTTCTGGCAATCAACAATCAAATATTCTTGCACTGGGAGTATTTACAAATTGTGCACATCTGCTATAATACTAATAATGACCTGTAATTAGAGGAAGCAAAAATGAGTCTGTTGATTGAACGATAATGCCATCTGTTCCTTGGGACACCCTTTCATGTCTCTTCCTGGGATGACCAAAGTCCTTACAAGCCTTTTCAGAAGTCATTTGGAGCCTTTTTTTTAATTGCCCAAACAAGAAAAAAGGGACATTTTACATTTCAAAATAATGATTTCCAGTAAAATCAACTAATTAAATCTAAACCATCCCTGTGATCATGGACCTAGGGTGGCAAATGGAAGATTTTTGGGAAGGAGCAGAGGATTTCTAACCAATATTCATAGAATTGTAAAATCATAGAATCATAGAATAGTTTGGGTTGGAAGTGAGCTCTAAAGGTCACCTATTCCAACCCCCTCTGCAGTAAGCAGGGACATCTTCAGCTAAATCAGGTTGCCCAGAGCCCTGTTGAACCTCACCTTGAGTATCTCCAGGAATGGGACCCCAACCACCTCTCTGGGCAACCTGTTCCAGTGCTCCACTACTCTCATGGTAAAGAACTTGTTCCTAATATCCAATCTAAAGCTGCTCTTCTTTAGTTTGAAGCCCCTCATCCTATCCCCACAGGCCTTTGTAAACAATCTCTCTCCATCCTTCTTGTAGCCGCCTTCAGGTACTGGAAGGCTGCTATTAGGTCTCCCTGGAGCCTTTTCCAGGCTGAACAACCCCAGCTCCTCAGCCTGTCCTTGTAGCAGAGATGCTCCAGCCCCATGATCATTTTTGTGGCTCTCCTCCCTTAAACTAATAAACTCTCCAGGAAGGGTAAATTTGTTTAGTTAAAGGGAAATCATAAAGAGATTTCCTGCTCACTAAAGGTTAAAACACCTCTCCTACACAAACTCCCATTTGAATGGACACCCAAGCAACTTTATATAAAAAATGCTTGAATTTGGGGTTTTAATGAACATTTGATTTAAAATGCCAAGTCTTTGAATGTTTTCAAGAACCTAATGCTTTTCAAGGTCTGCAAGGACAGAAATTTGTAAAGTAACTCAGGAAGATAGGTGTGCATTAAGTTTATGTGATAATCAATGACTGAGTCAACACCAGCTTTGCCAAGTTCTCATTTCCTCCATGTTGGAAGCACACAAAATATGTAGAAAATATACAGACTGCTACAGCTATCATCTCATACACATCTCCTGACATGCAGGGATACAGAGCATCTCCTCAGTCAAGAATTGTTCTAATGAGTCATCCTTCATTTAAAGCAGCTTTAAACCAAATTATTGCAGGGACTTCACCTGGATAAATATTCTTTTTCTTCTATTGGGATTAGTAGGTGGGTTTACTTTTTTCTGGGACCCAGGTCAGAACTTGCCTTAGTATGAGCCAAGAGTGTGCCCAGGTGGCCAAGAAGGCAAACAGCATCCTGGCCTGTGTCAGCAACAGTGTGACCAGCAGGACTAGGAAAAAGATTGTTCCCTCATATTCAACACTGCTAAGTCCACTCACCTTGAGTACTGGGTTTAGTTTTGGGGACCTCACCACAAGAAAGATATTGAAGTGCTGGAGCAGGTCCAGAGAAGGGCAATAAAGCTGGTGAAGGTTCTAGAGAACAGGTGTGGTGAGGAGTGGCTGAGGGAACTGGGGTTTTCTAGCCTGAAGAAAATGAGACTAAGCGGAGACCTCCTTGCTCTCTACGATTACCTGAGAGGAAGCTGGAGTGAGGTGGGGGTTGATCTCTTCTCCCAAGTAACAAGCAATAGGTCAAGATGAAATGGCCTCAAGTTGCACCAGGGGAGGTTTAGATTGGACATTAGTACAAAATTCCTTCACCAAAAGGTAAAGCCATGTAACAGATTGCCCAGGACTGTGAAGTCACTGTTCTTGGAGGGATTTAAAAGCCATGTAGATGTGGTGCTGAGGGACATGGTGAAGGGGTGGACGTGGCTGTGTTGTGTTAATGGTTGGACCCAATGATCTTCAAGGTCTCTTCCAACCCAAACAATTCTATGATTCTATGTTTTGAAGGGCAGCTGGCATGTGTTTCTTCCATTGAAAATGTATGAATGGGCATGTGCTACTTTGATTCCAACAGCTGCTCTGCTTAAGGCCCTTGGAAGGTTTCCTTTGAACTATGCCTGCATTTAAAATATTTCAAAACCTCAGTAAGAGGTGTTACTCTTGAAAAGAATGAACTCAGCCCTCGAGATGTAAAATTGCACATGGATAACATTGTCACACACACAGAAAGGTCATCAGCAAAAACAGATTGTCTGCTTGCTGCCATCTCCCAAAACTTCAGTGATAGTCCAACAACCTGGTTATACTCCATAGGTGTATGTGCAAAGGAAAACCTCCTCTCTTATGAGCCCTTGGAGTTAGTAACACAGATCTCCAGCTGGTTTCCATGCTGCTGAATCAGGTCTTTAGGGTTGATCTCCTAGTCCTATAGGAACACCACAACCCTGCACCTTGCAGACAGCCCTCCAGCTTTTGTATGTGTGTGCACAGAAATGATGGAGTGGCTTGTAAAGAGTCTTGGCCAAATGAACTGGCAGGACAGAAGTGTCACTGCCATGAAGGGAATTATTTCACAATACCTTTGGTATCTGGTGATACTTTTATTCAGAGACCAAAGTATGCTTTTAGTCTCAGCCCATTCTGTCAGAAATGACCATTAGTGAGTGTAAGGTCTTATTTTGCTGGTTTCCTCCCCATTTTCCTTAAGGCAATAACTCCAAATCATCACTTCACACCAGTAGATTTTTTTTTTCCCCTCACTTCAAGCTAGGAAGACCAAAGAAACATAGAAAACACTACTGCACTTCCCTTCTGACCTCTTTCCCACTTCTCTGTGCTCCTGGACAAACACGATGCTTGCCAAGGAATCAAATCCCCTGCTGCCACTGCTCAGGTGTGATACAGATGGACTCAGAAGAAGAGAAGCAGAGTGTAAATCCTGCATTTTGGGGTCCTTTCTTCTCCCTGAGAGACTCAGGCAGGTCACTGCATGTGTTAAACCACCAGGTCCTTCAACTTATTTCATAGACATCTGTGTTTCTCAAGGATTTTTTCACAGGAAAAATAATTCATTTACCTACCATATGTCATTAATGTGTTTGCTTCTTTCCTGTTGCTATGTTACGTGCTTGTATTTAATTGTGTACTTTCTTTCTCATAACTCATCCAGTTCTTCTTCTTTTCTCCAGTAACATATAAACGCTCAATAGGCAGTGTACATCTCTGGTGTCCTGTTGTATTTGATAAGAGAAAGGAGATAAGGGTTTATTGTATCCGTCCTTTCAAGATGTGCATGTTACCAATTCTGAAATAATTTTGAAGCTGTGGTTGAAATAAATGAAATCTTCTGGAAAGAATCATCAGGGGTTTCTACTAAATATCAAAATAAAAGCCATCCCCATGCAGAGCAGGTTATACTTGGCATGAGTCTACTGGCTAAGTAATGTATCCGATTTGGCTCTTGGGTTCGGAAAGAGGATTAGCCAATGTCTGACAGCTATTTCTCTATTTGTGGAACATGAGCTTGCTCAGTTTTAAGGGCTCTTTTAGGAAATTGGCTTGTACCTGTGTCAAAAGGTTCAGCACAGTATGCCATTAATAAAACAGAATTTGTACAAAGGTCACTTCCCAAAGCAATTTGTGTGGAATTTGGAAATTTCAGGGGGAAACAAAAGAAAATAAAACCTCCTCACAGATGTAAATTGATGTCCTCTGAAAAGCAGGTAGAGCATTGTGTTGGTTTCCTATCAGAGAGATATGAGAAGATATCCAAGAGATATTCAAATAGTGACTAGATGGTTGTTGGCCTTCTAGAGCCCCCACATGAATATCAAGGAGATATGAGACGATACCAAAGAGATACTCAAAGAGTGACTAGAGGGTTCTTGGCCTTCTAGAGCCCCTACATGAATATGACCACGAGCAATCTGTGTGTAGAAACGTGTTCAGATGGTGACTCCAAACAAATCCTTATCTTCTCTCGGAACCTTTTTCCTCTGTCAGTGTTTTGCTGCATGGCAAGCTGTATTTGTTGACTGAACCGTGTTGTATCATGATGCCTACCATGTGTGTTTAACACTGTCTTTATAACTGTTTGCGCTGCTAGCTGCTACACTGAAGCAACCATGCTGTTCTCAAGGCAGTCCACCCTTGATGATTTAGATGGACCAGACACTGTTCCTAAAACAAGTGAGCGCGCTCGACCTAGGCTTCGTAAAATGCAGAGCATGGATATGTCCTCCTCATCAGCTGACAGTGGCAGTATAGTGTCAAGGTGCTTACCTCATGCATGCTTTGTTCACTCATTTCCCCAATACCATTATGTTTTACTGCAAGGGGGCATGAAATTGCCTTTGCAGATCTGTGGTGTACAGAGCGGTCTGCATGGTTCATGGAAGCTTTACTCCCTTCTGTGTTGTGGCACGGTTCTGAGGTTCAAAGTCAGGGTGGTAATCTAGGGCAAATTTGGTGTTTCACTTCTGTTTTGTTTTGGTTGGGTTTTTTGCTTGTTGTTTGTGGTTTTTTCCAACCTTAATTCATGTATTTTTCAAAGATCTCCCACTACATTACACACTGTCTGAGCTCTGTATTTATTCAGCTAAAAAAAAAAAGAGTCTGATCTTCAGAGTTACCAAGCTGATGGTTGTTCCTATTAAATTTCATCTGGAAGTGAAGTTCCTCAGCTAATCAGTGATGCTAAATATGGACTTAGATGTCTAATTTTAGGAACAAAGATAGGCAAGCATTGGCCCTGCTCTTTCAGTTTTGAGTATTCCCCACATAGGAAAGATTGCTAAATCTGTTTTGATTACTTTACCATTGATTTGCAGGCTGTGAGGTGTGGGAATTAAGAAAGGAAAAATAGTTATGAAAAGATGGTGAATAATATTAATACACTGAAAGAAAGACCTATTCAGAGCCATTCACTTTTTTTTTTTTTAGCAGGTAAACCCCAGGGTTTTATATGGCATTGGGAAACAGTGTTTCAACTAGTATTATAAATATGGAATTTTGTGGCAGATTTGATCATTCTTTTTTCAGCCTTTAAAGTGTTTTCCACATTTTTGGTACCAATCGGTTAGGAAATGATGGGATTTTACACTTCTGTGCATTTTAACCAGGACCAGTGCTAACCAAGAATCATCAAACCCCACATCCTATACAATAGTGTTACACACTCTAATTAATCATTAGAAATATTTATTATTATATGGTAGCAATAAAGTGTTCTAACCCAACCACAATATATTTGGAAGCAGTGTAAAAGAAAAAGAAATGGAACTTAACTTTTAGTTCTGGCAGGAGATGGTAGTGCCAGTTGGCTTTGCCAGAGCCAGTTGTCTTCAAAAGGCTATACTTTAAGTATAAATATGGCCTCAGTCATTTCATAGGAACTATGTGAAATCTGGGTTTGTCTCTTGAGGTACTAGCACATGCAGCCAGCAAAAGACAAGGAGTTGATGCCTATTACTCAACCTATGGAGAAGGCCAAGACTGGAGATTATAAAGATAAAAGTGATGTTCAAAGGGAGAGGAGAAAAAAATAATTGAGGCATGAGAAGGATGAAAGCAAAGTCAAGAAAATGTTTTTGGGATTATGATGTGAGGTTGGATGAATTTACACCAGCTGAGACACCAGCATAGAGCATTAAGAGAGAAAGTGGTTATGGACATGCAAAGCCCAGAATAAGCAAGGCAAACAAGCAGAGAGCTGAAGAAAGTAAGAACAGCTGAAAAAGAAAACAGGTATACACAGAAGAAAAACAGGCAGGTATGGTAAAAGTGAAGACTGTATTGAAGAACATAGGGCAACCTAAAGGTAAGCAAGATACCACTGGGTTTTTCCATCTGGTTTGTGTTTCTCCATGTTAGCAACTGACCTGTTCTTTTATTTGGAATTGGGGATGATGTATGCCTTCAAGCTCATGTTCCAGTTATACAGCACCTATATGGTGGCTGTTAAAAGCAGCGTGTTCAGAAGGGGCACCCTGGCTGCCCATCATTCACATGGAGCATGCTTTAAATAGATGTACTACACAATCCTAGTTCTGGTCAGAAAGTGTTTGGACTACTTTCAGATAGTGCAATTTCTCTTGATATTAATTTGCCCTTTGTTTGTGTGAATCACTGGGTTCATTGGGATGTTGTTGAGGGAGAAGATGGACCTAGGTGGTCCATCTGTGTAAAAAGAGATCATGATGATTTGTATTCTGCTAGATTATATGGAGTTTGAAAGCCTGGAAATGCAATGGGGTTGCTCAGCTCTGTACATAAAGGCACAACTAGCAAACTATTTGGTGGTGAGCCTTGCAAGCCTCAACTCTCTCTTCATCCATCCCCAACAGTGAACCTACACAGGTCACCATGCTCTATTCTCGTCAGGGGACAACAGAAACCATTGAGGAGGTAGAAGGGGAGCATGAGGAGGAAGGAGCTCATTCTGCATCCAGGCCAGAGGAAGAGGAGATGGAAGATTATAGCCTGGATTCAGAAGGAGCTGCATACACTCCTGATACTGACGTGCCATTGTACTCCACTGTGGACAGCAATGCAGAAGCTCCACCTTCCTATAGCAAAGCTGTCAGCTTTGAACACCTTCCCTTTGGCTCCCCAGAAGACTCAGCTGGTAAGAGCCTCATGATGGTGAGCCCAGACGACAGTCGGACGGACAGGCTTGATACGATTCTCCCTCCGTTGACACACGAGCTAACTGCCAGTGAACTGCTGATGAACAAGTAAGGACATTGACAGGGAAAAATTGTTGGTCTCACTCTATGAAGTTTTGTCCTTACTTTGGGAATTTTTTTGGTTCAGAACTAGGCTACAGTTTCTGATACAAACCTTAGGCTAAGTTTGATTTAAGGGAAGAAGCTCATTTCCTGTGTAGTTGTTCTAATTAGAGATTTCTAAACTGATTCAAATTCATCTTGGAAAGAATCTCCACTATCTCCCCAGATACCATCCCTAATTGTTCCAATTAGCATCAGATTTCTGTGCTGCAGTTGTCATGGGGTCAAGGACTTTTCTAAATATTGCTTGTGGAGAGGGCTTCCCTTCTCCAGGCAGCTGTGATTTCAAATAAGTTTCCTCCAGGGCTATCTGGGAAAATGTTTCTCCTTTAATTAGCTTGGATTACCATAAAGGAAGCTCTGAACTTTGACAGAGTTGTTGTTTCAAGCCAGTAGGAGCTGAGGGCTATGTGGAGAGGCCACGTTCCTAATAAGTTCTTTCCTAAGGGATATGATGTGTCCTTTGCCAGCTTTGACGTGGGGTTGGTGCCACTGCTCTTCTTTCTCTGCTTTCTATCCTGCCTCAGCTAGAGGAGAGCTTCCCCAAATGCAAGGACAAAATTTTAAACCATAGAAATGTCTTCCAGCCTGACTGCAACTGGAGAGAGAGACCCTTGGAAATCTGATTGTGGAGATTCAGTGTCTTGTCTGCTGGTTTTCAATAGCCTTTTTTTGCTTTTCAGTGAGGTTTCTTCTCAGGCCAGGGCGCTCTTTGTGGACAGCAAAGAGAATTGTTGAATGTATGTAAAAGTCACATCATGATTTCTTCTTTCTGTATTTATTTGGGTGAGGTAAAAGGGAAAACACTGCACACATCTAATGCTCAAGGGCATTTACTATGTTCTAATCTAATTTCAGAGGACTGTTCATAATACACATTTCCTGATGAGCCTCTGGAGTTTCTCCAAATTCCCATCTGTGTTGGTAAAGCAGCTATGAACCGAGACAGGTCCACACCACCACAGTTGGTTGGGCAGCTCTAGGAAGGTGGTTCTTGTAGAAGTTCTTGGGCCAGAAGGACTCCCTGAGTAAATAGAAAACCAGCAGAATAGTGCTTCTAGTTATTTTTGCCTGAAATTCTTGTTTTCTGAGCTTAGTATCAGGTTATTTAATTATAATACCAAATCCCATCTGTTTTTTTTCCCCATTGAACTCAGCAGCAGATTTTTTTACTTTTTCAAAAGGAAAAATAGTAGCAATTTAAAAATCAGCTCCTGTGAAATTAATTTTCATTTCATTTTTGGTACTCTGCTCCTCACAGGATGTTTCATGATGATGAGCTGGAGGAATCTGAGAAGTTCTATGTTGGTCAGCCTCGAGTTTTGCTTCTTATTTATGCCCTGTACAACACGCTGGTGGCCCGATCAGAAATGGTCTGCTACTTTGTGATCATCCTCAACCACATGATCTCTGCCTCCATGATAACCTTGGTGCTTCCCATTCTTATCTTCCTGTGGGCCATGCTGTCTGTTCCTCGGCCAAGCAAACGTTTCTGGATGACAGCCATAGTCTACACTGAGGTACGCTGCTGGTATTGCAAGCAGAAATGTTAAGTTGTGAGCTTTGAACGTTCTCTTTTCTGGTTTTGATGTCTAGGATAAGGAGGCTTTGGCCCTTCCTATTATTACAAATATCTGCTAAAGTCCTCAGAAGTATCCATGGCATGAAAAGGTCTCATCGGTGTTCTTCTTCATGGCAACAAGCATATCTTGCCTGACATTGTGTAGAGCACCTATCACAAGAACAGATCATTTGCCAGCAGTGACAGTACACACTGCTTGTGGTATCTCAACTACCATTGAGCATCATCTGTGGTGCTTATCTTGACTTTATTACTGAGGAAATGGGAAGTGTTGTTCCTCTGTAGCAATGAATTTGCTTGTTTGTCTTCTCACAAAACTTCTCATAAAAAATGCCACAGTCATTGTATTTCAGCCCTCTTAATGTCACCAGGCTGTTATGTTTGCCATGCTTATAAACACCCCAAGTGTGTCATGTTTCTGAACAGGTGGCCATTGTCATCAAGTACTTCTTCCAGTTTGGCTTCTTTCCTTGGAATAAATACGTGGATTACACAAAAGATAAACCTTACCATCCACCCAATATCATTGGTATTGAGAAGAAAGAGGGTTACGTGCACTATGATCTTGTTCAGCTCCTCGCCTTATTCTTCCACAGATCCATTTTAAAGGTAATCTGAGTTCATGTTGTTTCTCATTTTGTATTTTTAGTCACTCATGGGATGTAGGAAAGTCACTCATATGGATATTAGGAAAAAATTCTTCACTGGCAGGGTTGTCAAGTCCTTGTCACCCCCTCACACAGGCTGCCCAGGGAAGTGGTGGAGTCGCCATCCCTGCAGGGGTTTAAAAGCTATGTAGATGTGGTGATGAGGGGCATGATTTAGTGGTGACCTGGCAATGCTGAGTTAACATTTGAACTCAATGATCTTAAAGGTGTTTTCCAACTGAAGTAATTCTGTGATTGATTGTATGATATCCCAGCACAAAGAATTTGTCTTCTGCCTTGTGAAATCACAACGGAGCTTAGCAACACCTGTGAGAAATTCTGTGACAGAGATACAAGGTTGAAATGTTCTCTTCTTTTTCCTCTAGTGCCATGGATTGTGGGATGAAGATGATAAAGGGGACAGCTCCAGTAATAAAGAGGATACTGATGACGAGCTTTCTCTGACAGGAGGCAGGAGAGACTCTTCTGCCTCTTTGAAATCTGTCAATCTTGCAGCATCAGTGGAGTCCATCCATGTCCACTTCCCTGAGCAGCAGACTGCCGTCAGGAGGAAGAGCTCTAGCAGTGTATCACAGCTTTCACACAGGTCCAGTTTCTCTTCACACAGATCTAAGAGAGGTAAATATCATGGCATCTCGGAGATTTGAAGAGCAAATATTCATTTCCCATAGGATCATCCTGCTGAAACTTTGTGTCAGTTGCTGTGGAGATCCCAGAGGCTACTGAATGCTGCTACTCCTCAGTGAGGGAATAGGATATGAACCAAAGTATCTTTGTGCTTGAACACACTCCAATCCTTCTTAAAGTTCAAATGGAGAGCCATACTTTGTGATTCATTATGTTTTTAAAATTACATTATCCAAAAAGCTGGGAAAGGAATGCTCAGTGTGGCCCACATCCAGGATTTCTGGTTCAGCATAATCTCCAGCTAGAGGGAATGCAAAACATATGTATTTTTCATATCTACATTTGATGGTTCTTGAAGAGAGAAGTTTTGATTAGGTTTATTGAAATGGATTACCTATCCTGTCTGACTAGCAGGTAGAAGGAGGTTTTCCTTCCCCTCCACTCTGCCTTAGTGAGGCCACATCTAGGGTATTGGGTCCAGTTCTGGGCACCCCAGTTCAAGAGAGACAAGGAATTACTGAAGAGAGTCCAGTGGAGGCTACGAAGATGCTGAGGGGCATCTCTCTTACAAGGAAGGCAGGCTATTTAGCCTGGAAAGGAAATGACTGAGGATCTTGTCAATGCTTACCAGTATCAAGAGGATAAGGCCAGATTCTTTTAAGTGGTGCCCAGCCACTTAAGGGGCAATGGGCACAAACTGGTTCCATTTGAACATGAGGCAAAACCTCTTTCCTGTGAGGACGACCAAGCCCTGCAACAGGCTGCCCACAAATGTTGTGGTGTCTCTTTCTCTGGTCAGATTCAAAGCCTGCCTGGTTGCAGTCACAGACAACCTGCTCTGGGTGACCCCACTTTAGCTGGAGGGTTGGACTAGATGACCTCCAGACATCCTTTCCAATGCTTAGTATTCCACGTCTTGTAAAAAGCAATTGGCTTACTCTCACCTGAATGTATATTGAGGTGACTGCATCAATCAAATACTTGTCTTTATGACTGGTATTCTCTTTTCATAGTTAGTAATCAACCTTTACTCAATGCTCTCAAGATTTTATCATATTGGGGGGAAAAAAAAGGCAAAAGAATTAATTTCAAATCTTCTCTCAAATGTGGGACTCATACATGGGATGGAAGTTTCAAGGTGCACTGCTTTCCAGTTTTTGTATGTAACTTTGTTTACAATTAGCTTCTCTTTAACTCTTAATTTCTGTATGTAACTTTGTTTTGAATTAGCTTCTCTTTGACTCTAATTGTTTTGGTGTTTTAGGAAGTACCAGTACACGAAACAGCAGTCAGAAAGGAAGCAGTGTGTTAAGCATCAAGCAAAAATCCAGAAAAGAGCTTCTTATGGAAAAGTTTCGAGAACAAATGATCAAAGCCAAGGCCTTTACAATTAAAAAGTGAGCAGTGCGAGGAGTTGGGTTTGGGCAGGGGGGTTCCTAGCAGCAAAGCAGCCAAACAGCAATTTAAAGAGGGCAGGTCACTACATCTGTTAATTTGAGGGTCTGAATGGGTTACATGTACAGCTTATTGTATGCAGATGTTTTCACTCTGAGTCCCACCAGCTGAACATCAGACAAAGCAGCAGCTGTTCAAATAGCATCTGCCTGATAAAAAAGCTCAATGTCCTGTGTGAACTTGGTTGGCTGTGTGTATTTCTACTGAACAAAGGCTAATGGTGGTTTAGGAGCAATCAGAACAAGGGACTGGTGCCTGTGAAGCCCTGTGGAGATTCTCAGAGTAGATCTTAGGTATCTTTATAAACATTAATCCTATCACACCCAGCCATTCTTTTCTTCAGTGCAGGCTGCAGTATTGTTAAATGACATTGTGGTGTGTATGGTTGTAGGACTCTCCAGGTGTATGTGCCCATCAGACAGTTCTTCTACAACCTTATTCATCCAGACTACAGTGCAGTGACTGATGTCTATGTCCTGATGTTCCTCGCAGACACAGTGGACTTCATCATCATTGTGTTTGGATTTTGGGCTTTTGGGGTAGGTCACAGAGGCATCTTTCTGTAAATCCTCAGTTTGATTTACATGCTGTAGATGCTAAATATCACATGAGTGTCTCCTTCCTCCACCACTCTGATGTATTTTCTTTTTCAGAAACACTCTGCTGCAGCAGATATCACCTCTTCATTATCAGAGGACCAGGTCCCAGAGGCATTTTTGGTGATGGTGCTCATTCAGTTTGGGACCATGGTGGTAGACAGAGCACTGTACCTCAAAAAGACTGTCATGGGAAAGGTCATCTTCCAGGTTATCCTTGTTTTTGGAATACATTTCTGGATGTTCTTTATCTTGCCTGGAGTGACAGAAAGGTATAATGCTTATAATCAGATGATATGGGTACAATACCACTTTGCATTTTTATTTGAGATGGTTCTAGCTAAGCTTTGGAATCATAAGCAAGTTTCTTCTTGGTCTCATTTCTAAGCAGAATGTTGGAGGAGTGCCTTTCCACAGCAATAACTGTGGCCAACATAAGTTTGAGGAAGGATTAATTATGTATGTACAGAAGTATTCTCAACTTGGGCCAAAATGCAAGCAGGTAAAAGAGAACTTGTCTGTAACTGAGTGATTAGAGGCCTCAGCTGAGACAATGTTGGCCTCTGATTGGGTTCCCCATTCCCGACTGCTACAAACTGATTTAGAAGAATGAGTAAAAAATGTCTCCCTCAAGGAAACATAATTTAGCACTTCCCTGGAATGTGTGAACTAGGAATTTAAATCTCCTTAGACTGAGGAATGTCTAAAACCTCTGTCTCTTCTGAAGAGCAGAAGTCCTCCTCCCTTCCTGCTGCCACATGGCTCTGGAGCTGATATGGATGTGGTCACCAAAATATTATTATTTTTCATAAGGGCAGCAGGAATTGTGCCCCAGCTTGAACCAAAAATGCATTTTTCAAATGGATCTGCTGCACGTTGAGAATTGATATGAAACTTTTGGCTTCATTTGGTCACTTGAGAGGGAATTGATTTTTTTCTGTTCTTTTGTGACATTTGGTGATCTCGAATCTACATCTGAAGCCTCCTGTATTCCTTCTAAGTCAGGCTGAGTCTTAGAAGCCCCTAAAAATGTTTCAATGAAGATATCTTTGTGGGATGTAATGGAAAATATTGGATCAGGTCTGGCTCATAAATCCTGTCCATCATGAGGCATCTCCTGCAGTCTATTATGCTGTCAAACTGCAATCAGAAGTGGCACATGTCCACCAAGATGGTCGGGAGGGATGGTGCACATGACATGTGAGAAGAGGCTAAGGGAAGAGAATTACTTAAATCTGGAGGAGAGAAACTGAAGAGCTGTCTTCAGCTCTCAAGCAGGCACTGAGAAGAAGCTAAACTCTTTTCAAATAGGACAAGAGGCCACAAGAAGGGAAAAGGGACACTTCAGTTAGATACAATGAAAAATATTTTCACCATGCAGTGGTTGAAAACTAGACCAAGTTTCCTAGACAGTTATGGGATCTCCCTCTTCAGAGATACTCAAACTCAGATGGACAGATCCCTTAACAATCTGATGTAATGAGATATGAGGGGTGCAAAAAGATGATCTTCAGAGGTTGCTCCAATGTAAGTATGGTTCATGACTTTGGAGGTGCCCCCAGGAACACAAATAGCCATTCAAACTGCCTGGATTTAGCCCAGATTATCAGTCCTGTGTAAAGCCAAGAGGAGCAGGGCTCACAGAGGGATGTGCCCTCACGGGGACTGAGGGCACACTGGCCTGCACTGGGCAGCGAGGCACTGCCCCAGAGCCCTCACTCTTTAGGAACCTAGTCCTAATCTCTCCCCTGTGACCCTGAGGTGACAAGAGATGTTGTTTTTTAGATTTTTCCTATGCAACGTCTTTCAAATTCTGTTTTAGCCCTGCCTTGGGGTCAGAAACTGAGGAATTTTAACAGGCTCTCAGGAAAGGGAAACTGCCAGGAACACAAAACATTTCAAGCTAATTTGGTCATGTAGAGATACAAAGCTCATCCTTTTCCTTTATCTGTCTTTTCCATTACAGGAAATTTAGCCAAAACACAGTTGCCCAGCTCTGGTATTTTGTGAAATGTGTTTATTTTGGCTTATCAGCCTATCAGATACGCTGCGGATATCCAACTCGTGTTCTTGGCAACTTCCTCACAAAAAGCTATAACTATGTCAACCTGTTCTTATTTCAAGGGTAAGTCCAGACCTACTGCCCTCCTCCTGTCTTATGTGAAGTAAAGTTCTTGTTCTCATGAGGTGCTGGGGGGTTAGTCATGACTTGTCTTCACAGGCTGCTGGCAGTAAACTTTGCAAGAGCATACTCTGTATATGCTGTATGTCCTCTGTAGTCCACACACAAAATCAATTTCAGGAATGCAGATTTCAGAAGAATCAGAATCTAGAAGCCCCTATGGAAGAGACTTTTTTAGCACTTCTAGGAAACCAACTCTGGGGACAGAGGTGTAGGGGCTACACAGAGTGTTAGAAAACAGGTGATAGGCTGAGACAGTTGGGGTTGTTCAGCCTGCAGAAGAGAAAGCCTCAAGGAGACTTTATAGCAGCCTTTTAGTACTTAAAGGGGCATATAAGAAATATAGGGACAGACTCTTTAGCAGGTCCTGTCATGACAGGACAGGGGATAATGGTTTTAAACTAAAAGAGGGGAGACATAGACTAGAGAGAAGGAAATTTTTTTTTTTAATCCTGAGGGTGGTGCAACACTGGCCCAGGTTGCCCAGAGAGATGGTAGAAGCCCCACCCCTGGTAACATTCCAGGTCAGGTTGTCTGGGGCTCTGAGCAACCTGATTTAGTTGAAGATATCCCTGCTCACTGGAAGGGGGTTGAACTAGATGGCCCTTAAAGGTCCCTCCCAACCCAAAACATTCTGTGATTCTATGATTCCATGATTTGCTCTGCAGTCCTAAAAAAGCAGTAAGGCATCGAATCCCCAAATGATACTTAGAGCAGGTCTGCAGGCTCTACCTCAGCAGGTGAGAATAATAAAATGAAAGGCAATACAAAAGAGAAATAAGAGCTAAATGTTTCCTTGGTGTGTCTTCTGAGAAGTGCTGCACCTTTGAAGCTCTTTAGGAGTTAGGAATGTTAGTGCAAGTAAGAGGCACAGCATCACCTCAATGTGAGAAGTGGTTTATGCTGTTACCATAATGTTGTGGCTAAGCCAGTTGAAAACATACATATTTCACAGAAATTGGCATTAATTTCAGCCTTTCCACAATATTTTCAGTAGGGAGCTGTTGCATTCCAGTAGGAAAAGCTACAGACAAAAGCTTTCTTCATGTGAAACAGTCTTTGTGACCTGGCCAAGTAGAAAAGTGTAGGACTAGTAAAAGGAATGATGCACTTTGAACAGCTGCTACATGCATGTTGGTTTCCCGTTAGCCCACCTTCTTCTGCTGCTTAATTCTGAGTCATAACTCCCCATTCCATATGCAACTGAGGACTGCAAAGAAGCTCTGCATCACTTGGTGTATGGAGATAAAGCACACATTCCCAGCACCCTGTGTTCCTCAACTCCACTCCCAGGTCAGAAGAATATGGAAACACAAAGAAGTCTCTCTTGTGCTATTCCATCAATATCTCAATCACCATTACTGGGCTTAATGGTGCAACAGCTTGTTTATAGCCTGACAGGGAGATCTAGAGAAACATGAGCTGTGTCAAAAGGCACCGCTCCCAAAACTAGCTGTGCAATCTCAGGAAGTGATTGTGTTTCTCTTTCCAAAATCTCCCATTAAACTGTCTTTTGGCTTAATTCTCTCTCTTATCATATAGACACTTACTGTGCTCATTTAATGTGATCACCCCGTTTGTGACCAGTTATCTGCTGTGGTCTCCCTTTAGGTTCCGCCTGGTTCCATTTTTGACAGAGCTGAGAGCAGTAATGGACTGGGTTTGGACTGATACCACTCTCAGTCTTTCCAGCTGGATCTGTGTTGAAGATATCTATGCTCATATATTCATTCTGAAGTGCTGGCGAGAGTCAGAAAAAGTAAGGAAGCCCCACATGAGCGATCCAAGCCTCCTCTTCTCCGTGCAGAAACAGAGAGAAACAATCTGGAGTCCCTAACTAAGTGGGAAATCCACCATAAAGACAGTTTGTTAGAAGATACTCCTGGTGTTTATGTTCAGAGATAGTCAGACTGCTGGGTACTTTGTTAGTTGGCAGTCACTGCAAGTGACAGAAGGGCTTCTCTCTTGTGCCTGATTTTCCCACCATTACCGTGATCTGCACAGCTAGCTTAACTGCAGGCCTGAGTTTCAAGCCCGGGGTTGAAAGTCCTGGTATTCAAACCAGGCACCTTTGTCCATGACAGGCAAATGAGTCACCTGCAGTAGCAGGGAAACTAGCAGAAGTGAAAGTTCAGAAGGAAGAGCTTGTGCCTCCGTACTCTTAAGTCCCAGACACCTGGTTCATGTCACCAGAGAGTGAGCTCAACTGGCTGCTTTATCTCAGGAGCATCCCTGCACATCCAGAACTGAACTACTGGCCAGATAAACCCACCATTTGTCTGACTGAAATGTCAGTCTCTCTAAATCATTTAAGCTTCAGTTGAAATTAAACTTGCAAATTTCTGGATCCCTTATAACCACCCCTCCAAAGATTGCAACCATATGCTTGCTTGTTTTGCCAACTGTGAGAAAGAAATTAAGCATTCCTTTAAGAGTGACCCAACCAGTCAGAAATTGGACATCTGCAATGAAACAGCTGCATTTTTGAAGTGTTACTGACGTGTTTCTGCTTTTATTATAATCCTGTCTCTTAATGGCAACTACTTTCCAAGTATGTCACTTAGATTAATTCAGAGCTGAAGTGCACACAAATCTTGTGTGTAGGCTTTTTCTTTTTCCCTATATGGCTTCCATGTCTGCCATGAGTGGAGGCTTCAGGAGTCAGAGAAATAATAATCCAGTTCTGTTTTCACTGTCCACCTCACTGCAGGTTTTTTTATGCTACCACAGGATCACTCTGCATCATGTGTAGCATACATCTGAGGTGGGAAGTCTTCCACGTCTAAGCTGGCAAGTGTGTGCCAATGCCATGTGGAAAAATAACAACCCATGGCTTTATGAGTGCTGTTCAAGGTACTTTGATTCTCTGTCTCTCTCTCTCACACATTGAGCAGAGTGCCCAAGCACTTGGACTGCTGGAGGCTTTCTGAGCTATTCTGTAACATCATTAAAAGTGCCTGAACTAATCTCAGACAAACAAAATAATGCATCCCTGGTGACCTTGATAGTATATTTTAATGAAAACAGGGTTCTGTAGTGCAAGACAAATGACTTGATACACTGCTTTTTAAAAGTAACTGATTTGTTTCAAATATAGCATTGTATTACAAATTTAATGTTCTCCTAGAGCTTTATGGATTTGTGTTGTAAAGCAAGAACAATTTCCTGAAAGCCAGATTCCTGGCGTGTGCTTGAGGTGCAGTGCAATACAATGCATCCTTATTTTGCCCATGCAGTGTGTGAAGCAGAGGAGCCTAAAGCACTGTGTGGAGTTGAACCCTGTAGGAGAATACACAAAAATAAGTTACAGTGATGTCATTTACAGGATGGTGAATGCGTTTTACAGGATGGTGAAGCTATCATGAGGTCAATCATGAGGTCAATAATACAGGATGTGAATTATGGACAAGGCAGAGCAGTCTTCTGCATCTGCTTTGTCCTAATGAGGCCACATCTGGAGTACTGGGTCCAGTTCTGGGCTCCTCAGTTCAAGAGAAACAAAGAACTACTGGAGGTAGTTCAGAAGAGGGCTATGGAGATGATGAAGGGACTGTAGCATCTCTCTGATGAAGAAAGGCTGAAAGACCTGAGGCTGTTTAGCCTGGAGAAGAACAGACCAAGAGTGGATCTTATCAATGCTTATCAATATCTAAAAGCAAAAGGATTGGGCCAGACTCTATTCAGTGGAGTCCAATGATAAGAAAGGGGCAAAGGGCACAAAGTGAGACACAGAAGGTTTCAACTAAATATTAGGAAAAACTTCTTTCCTGTGAGGGTGCTGGAGCAGGCTGCCCAGAGAGTCTCCTTCACTGGACTTTAAATTCCCACCTGGACATTGTGATCCTGGGCAACCTGCTATGGCTGACCCTTCTTTAGCAAGGGGGTTGGATTAGATCTCTAAAGGTCCCTTCCAACCCTTACCATTCTGTGATTTTGCTGTGTGTTTTGTGATCTGCTTTGAAAAGAGAAGAATGAAAGCAAAGTCACTTTTGGTCTCAGAAGCTAAGAAAGGGAAGGATGTTACATCAGCAGCATCAAGACTTTAGGAACAGAAAACAAGCTTTAAACATTATTCAGATGCAGGTGGTGTGAGATTCACCAGAAACAGATTGGATTAAGCTTCTGAGCAACTCAGAAATACTCTGTGAGGTGTGAAATGAGTGTGGAGGCAGTGCAATGTCTGACAATCCTACTGGTTGTCCATGTGAGTTGTTGGCAAACTGTTTTATTATTTTTTTCTCCCTCTGAAACACAGTTTGCAGCATTTCAGTCTGTATGAGAGGAATTCTGCCTCAGGGAGCTTTGAGATAAAACTTTTTGGAAGGGCAAATACAAGAAAAGGGGTCACTCCCAAATATCCTTTTATTTTATTTTATTAACAAATTATTGTGCTGCTGTTGCTGTTTATTCCTGTGAGTTCATACTTGCACTCATTTGGATAAAAACTTCCATTTGCTCTATCCAATTTCCCCCTCTTTATGGTTGTGAAGTTTTAGAATCACAGAGGTTTACAATATTTTTCTCACCAGACAGACACTTGACATGGGCTCATTTGGCACTTTTCTCTGTTGGCACCAGAAATTCAGTGTCTGTCCAGGTTTAGTTAAAAAACAAAGTAACTCACAATGGCTGGGCTGGCTGTGGGTAGAAAATTGCCACAGGAGATGGGAAGTCTTAAGGTTGTTATTATTTTTATTTGAACTTAAGGAAAAATCTGTGAAAAACTTACTTACTTTGAGGATGACAGAGGACTGGAACAGGCTGGCCAGAGAGTTTGTGGAGTCTCTTTCTCTGGAGACTTTCAAAACCCACATGGACATTGCAACCCTGGGCAATCTGCTCTGGGTGATCCTGCTTTAGCAGGGTGGGGTGGACTAGATGACCTCCAGAGGTCTCTTCCAACATCTACCATCCTGTGAGTCTATGATTATGTGTTCAGCCAGCACATCATATCAAGCATTCTTCAGACAGAAGAGACATTACCATGTTGCTGTTTGCTTTTGCAGAGATATCCCCAACCAAGAGGCCAGAAGAAAAAGAAAGTTGTGAAGTATGGAATGGGTGGCATGATTATCGTCTTGCTGATTTGTATTGTCTGGTTCCCACTGCTCTTCATGTCTTTAATCAAATCTGTTGCAGGCATCACCAACAAGCCTCTAGATGTATCAATCACAATAACTCTAGGAGGTTATCAGGTAAAGAAAAGGAAGACAGACAAAAAGCAAACTGGTTTTGCATGGTATTTCCTTGTGCTGTTTCTTATTTCCTTCATTGAATTGAACTCTCCTGCCTTATGCAGGCAAGCTCCCACAAATGATCCCTTTGGGGTTTAAATTAATGAACATTAATGAACATGAGCCAGCGGTGTGCCCAGGTAGCCAAGAAGGCCAACAGCATCCTGGCCTGTGTCAGGAATAGTGTTGCTGGCTGGAGTATGGAATTGGTTTTTCCCCTGTAATCAGAACTGGTGAAGGTGCACCTCAAAACCCGAGTTCAGTTTTGGGCCCCTCACTACAAGAAAGACATTGAGGTGCTGGACCAGGTCCAGAAAAGGGCAATGAAGCTGGTGAAGGGTCTAGAGCACAAGTCTTGTTATGAGCAGTTGAAGGAACTGGGGTTGTTTAGCTTGGAGAAGAAGAGGCTGAGGGGAGACCTTACTGCTCTCTACAACTACCTGAAAGGAGGTTGGAGTGAGGTGGGGGTCAGTCTCTTCTCCCTAGTATCAGGTGATGAGGGGAAATGGCCTGAAAATCTGCCAGGGGAGGTTTAGAAAATTTCTTTACTGAGAGAGTGGAACAAGCAACCCAGGGCAGTGGTGGAGTCTCCATCCCTCAATTTAAAAAGCATATAGACATGGTAGTTCAGGACGTGGTTTAGTGGGCATGGTGGTGCTGGGTTGACAGTTGGACTTGATGATCTTAGAGGTCTTTTCCAACCTTAATGATCCTATGGTTTTAGTTTATCACTGATATAAAACATTCTCTTAATTTGCAAGTTAAAACCAGAACCTACTGGCAGCAAAATCCAAATGAATTATCCTACGTCAAGTGCAGTCAGATAACTGTCTGCAAGTGAAGCTGCCCACACAGGAAAGAGAAAAGTGGGGACAGCTTGCTTCTGAGTGGAGTGAGACCATAACCTCCTCCTTTGAACCGAGTGCCATGATTGTCTTGGATGGTGATGTGCAGGATGCTGTGTACGTGTCATAAAGGTGACAAATGTGTGTTCTTTTGTTTCCCAGCCTATTTTTACAATGAGTGCTCAGCAGAGTCAGCTCAAGGATTTGAATCAGACTGGTTTCAATGCCTTTCTGGGAAGCTATAGGGGTAACACTGTAAGTGACATCTGGAATACCTCATTACTTAAAAATGTGTGTATGTTTCCATGAAGGCCTACTGTGAGTTTGGGTTTTGTAGTTGTAAGTGACCAGCAGGAGGAAGATGTTTCCATAAAAGAAGGTCTGCATGAGTTAAAGGCTTGAGAAATCATTTGTCAGGATGGGGCTAGGTTATGGTGAGACAAGTGTCCAAGTTTTGAGCCACGAGCTGCCCAGGGCAAAAAGACAGAAAAGAGATTTCACTCCTTCCCACAGAGTATGATAAAAAATGCTCCACAATGATTGAATGTTTAAATGGAAATTCTCTTTGCAAATATATATACAAAGGGTATTCAGCATTGGCACTTTTAGCCCTGTGCTCCTTCCTATAGAACACACAGCTTCCCCCTCTCGTTGAGGAGATGCGATGCTGTCCAGAGAAAGTGTGCATGGCCTTAGAAAGGTTTTGACATTCAGATGTAAAAATGCAAATGTTTAAACACAGCCTCACTATTTCATGGTGCAACATGCACAAAGATCACAAGTTTCTACAGGAAAAGGACTAGTAGAAGCTGTTGTATTACGCCAGTAACTGAGTTTTGATCTTACATAACTTTTTGTAAAAGTTCTTGCTTCTAGCCCATTCATTTTTTGATATGAGATCTTATCCAAAAAGCCACATATTATATATAGCAGTAATATTGTAATCTTGCTCCACTTTGGAAGTTACCAGTTTCAAGCTGCCTTTTCCTATGTAGGCATCTTTTGTGCAGAAAGATGTTTAACAAAAGACAGAGCAAAATTTTAGGTTCGAACAGACTCTACAGACTTTACCTGATGAACTCACAGTCTCACTTTGGACTCTGTGGCCATCATCCCAACAAAAGCTGGGACATTTTGGGTTTGCCTTCCTAGCTCAGCTCTACTTTGTTTATTGAGACATCCAAGGTAAATTTGAATGGTTGCTCTGACCAATCTGATCTATGTGAAGATGTCCCTGTTTACTGCAGGAGGGGTTGGACTAGATGACCATTAAGGATCCCTTCCAACCCAAAACATTCTATGATTCCCCTTCCCATCTTAAAGCCCCAGGTGGTACCTGAGGAAAACAGTCAGTGCAAAACAAACCACTGCACTTATAATTAACTAACATTTACAGTTCTGCCTGTGTGTAAAATTGTGCCTTGTGAATATCACTACACTTAAATTTTCTTCTCTTCTGCACCTACAGGCTGCTTTGCAGTTTCTAGAGGGCTATGGAAAAGAAGACATAACTCTAGCAGATCTTGAGGGAAACTCAAACTCTTTATGGACCATCAGCCCTCCCAGCAGAGAGAAAATGATACAGGGACTGCTGGATTTTTCAGCTGAGTTCACAGTGGTTCTTTCCTGGAGCATTCAAAGGTAACTAACGTGGCTGTTAGGAGCTTGAATGGGTCATTTGCCAAGTCTTTCCTCAGCAGAACAGTTCCACACTGCATTTTTGGTTAGCTTTACAGAAGATTCTGTTGTACTGCACAGCAAAAAAAGCCCTGAAAGTGGGAAGTGGAAAGGCAGAGAGAAGTGACCTTTGTTACCCAGGAAAACATTTGTTGCCTGCAGGTCTCAAAAAATAAAAAGTGAAGCCCCTTCCAAGAACAGTATTTAAAAAGGCAGGGTGGAGTTTTCAATGGGACTTGAGGGGAAGGAGGGAAAAGTAGGAAAATTTTAGCCAGTTACTGATGGACATGTTCAAATAAACTGCCTCAAACAACAAACTTGTGATCATTTGTGGGAAATTAATATTTAAACCTAGTTAAAGCAGAAAAACTCCGAGGGGGATACGAACACAAGTGTCCTCTTGTTAGGGGAGTCTGGAACTGACAGAAATTATTTTTAGTGCACACATACTTAGAGACTTTGTTATGCAAATAGCACAATGGCACAGATCCATTTTGCGGGGACCTTTGCCTCTTTATTTGTGGTTCCTTTGGCCTCAGTGGACTGGCCTCAGTTATTTAAAGTAATGACTTCGCAGTGAAGTTTTTGCAAGAGACAGCCTAGGATATAAAGTAGTTGCACACAGTCACCCAGGTGGTTTGTTGGCTGCTCTGTACAGCTGGAATCCCTACAGATTTGCTGGATTAAATTGGAATTAGGTCGTCTGTCCAAGGAAATCAAAGACCTTTGGAACCCCTGTATCTACCTGTTTTGTTGGAAGGAGATGCTGGATTGTTATAACAATCTTCAGCATAAGACTGCCCAAAAGTCAGCTGAATCACTGTGGGATCTCTGAATATGCTGGGTCAGTCCTTCCACAGTCAAAAATAGGTTTTTGATCAATCTGTAGCCTTAATTCAACTTTAGTTGACCTCTCTTATTTTCCTGGAAGCAAACAGTACCTGCTAGTGAATTACATCACTCCACCATCCCTGAACCTTATATTAATTTTTAATACTGCTACTCAGCTTGTCCTTGTGCTTGTGTAGCTACAAACATTCATACCCCAGGTGAAAGAGATCTTTTTCACCCTCAAATTTGATGCTGTGGATTACATTGTGACCATGAATGACTGAAAGTGGTGTAAAGGGAAACTGCTGTCTTTCATCTAGACCAGGGTACCAGAAGCAGCTGTAAGATGAGCCTTTTGTGTCACTCAGGGCCATACAGGCTTTCTGCCTTTGCACATCATCTCTAAGAGTGTTCCTCTGCAGCCCCAGCAGCTCAGGAGCTGCTACATCCAGTTGCTGGACATGGCACAAGGCCCCATTTGAAACTGATCCTGCTCTAGCTGTGTCCTGTAGCTCGTGTGAAGACTGAGGGCAGCCATGGAAGTCCTCCCAGCCTGATAGGACCATGGTTCTGCTGAGATGAGGTGGGGTTTTGGAAAGCTGTATCTTACTGCAGCACCAACAGTTGGACTCAATGATCTTAGAGGCCTTTTCCAACCAAAATGATTCTATAATTCTATGATCCTGCATTCCACCCAGGGATGGGAGTGGGTTTTTCCTTTGGAGGGCTTAACAGGAGCCCAGAAAGCCACCTGTATCCTGGACTACATCCAAAGCAGTGTGGGCAGCAGGTCGAGGGAGTGGGTTCTGTCCTTCTGCTCTGCAGAGAGTCCTTCCACCTAGAGCACTCTGATCAGCTCTGGGGCTCCCAACATAAGAAGGCTGTGGACCTTTTGGGAAAAGGCTACAAAGATGATCAGAAGGCTGGAGGACCTCTGCTGTGAGGACAGGCTGAAAGTTAGGGTTGTCCAGCCTGGAGAAGAGAAAGCTCCAGGGAGACCTTCCAATACCTAAAGGGAGGCTACAAGAAAGGTGGAGAGGGATTTTTTTACAAGGCCATGTAGAGATAGGACAAGGAGGAATGGCTTTAAATTGAAAGAGGGTACGTTTATGTTAGACGTAAGGAAGAAGTTCTTCACTGTGAAGGTGGTGAGGCACAGAAACAGGTTGCCCAGGGAAGTTCTATGTGCTTCATCTCCAGAAGTGTTCAAGGCCAGGCTGGATGGGGCCTTGAGCAACCTAATCTAGTGGAAGGTGTCCCTGCCCATGGCACAGGGGCTGGAACTAGACAAGCTTTAAGATCCCTTCCAGACTAAATCCATTCTGTGGTGATTCTGTGGTGATGATGATCTTTAGCTTCCCTCGCACAAAACGCATGGTAATGCAGATGGTCCTGTTACCTGAAGTCAGAGCTCTCTCTTTCCCATTCTGCTTTGTCTGATACCTTGAGCAAAATTGTATTAATCTGTCATCACTGTTGGATAATACATACAGAGACGTGGTCAGAAAAATATACCTTTAAGGCTGCCACATATCCTCCATGGGAAAACACATCTTCTGAGGAGCGGGTGGCATGATGCTTCTCAAGGTAGCCAGTGTCAGTGCAGTTAGAGTAGCTAGACAGCTAGCTCTAGCATTCAGCAAACGGGTGTTTGGGCCATGCTCTTCTCCTTGTAGGCTGACAGTTTGTCTTCCTTTTTACTTGCAACAGAAATCTCACCCTTGGTGCCAAAGCAGAAATAGCATCAGATAAGCTTACCTTTCCCCTACCAGAAAACACCAGAAGAGATATTGCTACAATGATGTCTGGACAGGAGCAGATGGAAAAGGTGTAAGTTATTTTCTTTACCTATTCATATGCAACCTTCCCTTTTTAAACCTAATTTCCTAAGGAGGTCAGGATTGTGCAATCTGATCATTTATCTGCCTGTCTGTCCCCCTCTAATAACTTTGGAGGCTTCACAGAGGCCAACAGCATTGAAATCACATAATAGTGAGTAAAAGCTTATGAATTTAGATTGAGAAGACCACAAACACTGAGACACCACCACCAAGCATGGGGAAGCTCTTAGTTACTTTGATTTATTAGATAAGTTCATTACAGTATAGTCACAGCTAAGGTCTCCTTTGAGTTACTTCAGTTCAGTTTGATCTGAGGGTGTTGTACTGATGATTTTTTTGGTTCTGAGTAACCATTCTGACTGTTTTTCTCATTGTTTTTCTTGAATAGTATTAGAGTGGTGAGGAAGCATTAAATCAGAGTGGTCAGAAGGTAACATCTGCAGTCGTTTCTGACATCAGATCATTTCCTGGAATGGAAATTCATAGGGTGGAAAGATCATGCTCTTCATATGGATATCAGACATCATTCTATGGATAGAGCCTTATAGCATTAACAGCAGCAGTACTTCCTTCCAGATTTGAAAGGAGTTTGGCTCTTCCTCTTCCACCTCCTCACTGGGGATTTCTTTCCAGCAGCAGTCTCTAAATATTGCTAAGCTAACACATCAGCCCTGGAGGCTACTTGATCTATTTGTGGGCAGTGGGACCTCTGAGAGGTTCCTATCTGTCAGTACATGGACATGAGATTTGTCTTTTCCCTGTGCAGCCCTTTTTTTTGCAGCCCCACACATTGTACATCCAAACAGATCGTTGTCATACATCTGATAGTTGCATTTATCAAGTACTTTACACCTCACTTTTCTGCTGCCTGAGGATACAGGACTATTTCCTAAGCTGACACAGTGCCAAGGAGGGGAGATTTGGCTCTTTTGTAGGAATCCACTGTAATTCTCTCTTTGCAGAAGGCAAGCAGTAACACAGAAGATGTACCTGCATTTAGCTGTGTTGCTACAATATTGTTGATTTCAGCTCTTCTTACTTTGTCATAAAGGCAAAAGTGGTTGTGGCAGCTAGTAGCTGTTTGAGTATGTTTGTAGCTGTTTGACCATGAGCCAGCAATGTGCTCTTGTGGGCAAGAAGGCCAACAAGGCCAATGCCACTCTGGGGTGTATTAGAAGGGCTGTGGTTAGTAGGTTGAGAGAGGTTCTCCTCCCTCTCCACTCTGCCCTGGTGAGGCTGCATCTGGAATATTGTGTCCACTTCTGGGCCCCTCAGTTCAAGAAGGACCTCAGGGAACTGCTTGACAGAGTCCATCACAGAGCCACAAGGATGCTGAAGGGAGTGGAGCATCTTCCTTATGGGGAGAGACTGAGGGAGCTGGGGGTCTTTAGCTTGGAGAGGAGGAGACTGAGGGGTGACCTCATTCATGTTTGTAAATATGGGAAGGGTGAGTGCCAAGAGGATGGAGCCAGGCTCTGCTCAGTGATGCCCAATGACAGGACAAGGGGCAATGGGTGCAAGTTAAGGCACAGGAAGTTCCATGGAAACATGAGGAAAAAATTTTTCACTGTGAAGGTGACAGAACACTGGCACAGGCTGCCCAGGGGGTTGTGGAGTCGTCTTCTCTAGAGATATTCAAAACCTGCCTGCATGCATCCCAGTGTGATCTGGTATAGGTGATGCTGCTCTGGCAGGGGGAGTTGGACTAGGTGATCTTTCTAGGTTCCTTCCAATCCCCAACATTCTGTGATTCTATCACATCAGCAGGGAGCTTTCTGCCACCACCTCTGCTGGGAGGACCTAGCTGCTGAGCTCTTAGTGATCTTTTGAGTCTGCTGGAGTGATCAGCAGGGATTTTAAACTGGCCACCTCTATTCTTCCTTGGCCTGGTGACAAGATCACAAAATAACAAAGTTGCAGTCACAAAGTGTGCCAACACTTCTCTGAGAGCTCCTCTTTCCCAAGATTTTTCAGTCTTTAAAGCTGTTTTCGATTTCTTTTCCAATTCATGGGTCTCTCTTCCTTATTCCCTTTCTCTTCTCCTTTGGGGAGCAAGAGGGGTTGGTGGAGAGTGTCCGTCATTCATTTAGTGGCCAGACAAGCCCTAACCCTTGACAAAGGTGTCTCTGCTTTTAATGAAATGCCTCTCTCTCCAGATGTTGATAATTTTTTCCCCTTAAGGTGATTTAATTTTGAGTCCAATAGATGATCTTTTACAAATACCTTTCTTTTGGAGTTTGAAATCCTCCTACAAGCTGGGAAAATATTTCCCAATGAAAGATTCTGGCAAAAATTCTTACTCTTTTCAGGTGTTACTATCAAAACATCTTGCAATTCTGAAGTAATAACTGTTCTCACCACTCATTTTTCTAGCTACATATTTTTCTAGCTTGTTTACTGCTGGTGATGTGTTGCCTTTCTTTGTGCTGCTTATATAGCAGCTGACTATAAAGGCAGCTTTGTTAAGAATATAAAGTCCACATTCCTTGCAAACACACAGGCCCCAGGTGTGTGGGATTCATGGTGTGTGAATGGTGACATTATGGATGGAGCTCCCTGCTGAAATACTGACAGAGCAGAGCTCATAAATCCAGCTGCCTTTCAGATGTGACACCTGGACACCATAAAATCATAGCTTAAGCCAAGAATGGCTGAGAACTGTGTATGGCCCTGTTAGGTATTTCTAAGTTATTGTAGAGGTATAAAAATATGAAATATTTGCTTTCTCATTTTTTCCAGAACATTAGAGAAAGTGTACCCATACTACATCAAGGCTCCTAGTGATTCTCTGGCAAAACCTATAAAGCAGCTACTGACAGGTATGTGTCCTGACCACAGAAAGCTTGAAAGAAGTGCAACACAGCACCCACACTTGCACATTTGCTGAGCTGCTATGGGCACCACACCCTGAAATGCACTTAAGATGGTTTCTAGCTGGTGTCTGCAAGCTTGGGGAGAGATGAGGTAATACTACATAAGGAAGAAAATGCATCTGGAAGTGTTTGAGCTTCATATTTAAGAGCAAGGACTCCAAGGATGAAGTCCAGCTCCTTCCCTCCAAGTCTGCTTTTCCTTGTTTTCTGAGGAAGTGATAGCTTTCACTTCTCTGCATCTTCCTGCTGCCTTACCACAAACCCTCAGTACTGCTGCACATCTGCAAATGTAGCTTCTCAACCTAAACATTAACACTAAATTATTTTAAGTTTTTCTTTTATTCCTTCCTTATTGGCTACAAAGACTCTAGTTTAGAAAGGCCGGTGGAGAAGAGAAGACTGAGAAGGGATCTTGTCAATGCTGATCAATATCTAAAGAGCAAAGGGCAAGAGGATGGGGTCAGACTCTTTTCAGTGGTGCCCACTGGTAAGAGAAGGGACAATGAACACAAACTGGAACCCATGAGGCACCATCTGAACATGAGGAAAAAACTTCTTTGCTGTGAGAGTACCAGAGCACTGAATCACGCTGCCCAGAGAGGTTGTGGAGTACCCTCTGGAGAGATTCCAAACTCACCTTGGCATTGCGATCCTGGGCAACCTGCTGTGCATGACCCTGCTTTAGCTGAGGTCCCTTCCAACCCCTGCCATCCTATGATTCTGTAAAATCATTTCATTTCAGAGTGCTGTTACCCAATCAGAATACATGCAGGTAGAGATGTGCACATACATGCCTGTGAAAATCCTGTTGGGTTCAAAGAGTAGGAGCCTCATACAACCTGACCTAGAACATTTCCAGGGATGGGGCCTCTACCACCTCTTTGGGCAATGTGGTTCAGTGTTTCACCACTCTTAGTGTAACAAATTTCTTCTTTGTATCAATTCTATTCTTAGTCTAAATTATTTACAGTTTCCATTTGACATATAGAAGCTGACCACTTTCTCTCAAGGTTAAATGTGTTTTTTTTATGGACGTGAGGGTGGTGAGATACTGGAACAGATTGCCGAGGGAGGTGGTAAAAGCCCATCCTTGGAGGTTTTTAAAGCCAGGCTGCATGTGGCTGTGAGCAACCTGATCTAGTGTGAGATGTCCTTGCCCATGGCAGTGTGTTTGGAACTAGATGATCCTTGAGGTCCCTTCCAAACCCTTACAATTCTATGATTCTGTGATCCTATGATATGTGCTGACTGTCATTGAACTACCTGAAAATACTGAAATGATTTGACAGCTGTGCAGGGGGAAATGTAGGTGATATGAAGCATTTAATTTATTTAATGCACATTCAAATAATATTTGCAGAAGGAAACCCACAGAAGTCTAGATAATATGCTTTGGAAGATAAATAATGTGAAATGGAGGTTAGGGTTAGGGTTGCCATTTTACCATGCTTATGTTTGAAGTTTGACTCAAAACAGTTGATTTTTGCAATTCTTGGTGTATGTATGTATATATATATATATATATATATATATATATATATATATATATTTCTTCTTTTTTTTTTTTCCTCCAACAGACTGCAGATGGGAAAACATTACTGTTTCACTGGTCAAAAATGTGTCTGAAGAGGGAGTTCGTGAGTGGTGGGTTTTGAATCAGCTTGGGAAAAGATACAAAACATCAGAAGAGAGTCTTGAGCTCTTCGTATTCAGTGATAAAGTCAGTCCACCAAGCCTTGGATTCTTGGCTGGTTATGGGTAAGAAGGAATCTTTACCTCAAACTAAAATAATGTAGATAAGCTAGAAGTAGAGGTGACTCTGTTTACTGATTTGGGGTGGGAGTGGTGGTGTTCTTTCTCTCGTGCTGTTGTAGTGTTTGAACATCACGTTTTGAAAAGGAGTGTTGTGAGATTTTCAAATTCACCTGGGGGTCCTAGTGGATGGAAGGTTGACCATGAGCCAGCAATGTGCTCTTGTGGGCAAAAAGGCCAATGGCATCCTGGGGTGTATTAGAAGGGCTGTGGTTAGTAGGTTGAGAGAGGTTCTCCTCCCTCTCCACCCTGCCCTGGTGAGGCTGCATCTGGAATATTGTGTCCACTTCTGGGCCCCTCAGTTCAAAAAGAACCTCAAGGAAGCCACAAGGATGCTGAAGGGAGTGGAATATCTTCCTTATGGGGAGAGACTGAGGGAGCTGGGGGTCTTTAGCTTGGAGAGGAGGAGACTGAGGGGTGACCTCATTCATGTTTGTAAATACGGGAAGGGTGAGTGCCAAGAGGATGGAGCCAGGCTCTGCTCAGTGATGCCCAATGACAGGACAAGGGGCAATGGGTGCAAGTTAAGGCACAGGAAGTTCCATGGAAACATGAGGAAAATTTTTTTTCACTGTGAAGGTGACAGAACACTGCCACAGGCTGCCCAGGGGGTTGTGGAGCCGTCTTCTCTGGAGATATTCAAAACCTGCCTGCATGCATCCCAGTGTGATCTGGTATAGGTGATGCTGCTCTGGCAGGGGGAGTTGGACTAGGTGATCTTTCTAGGTTCCTTCCAATCCCCAACATTCTGTGATTCTATCACATCAGCAGGGAGCTTTCTGCCACCACCTCTGCTGGGAGGACCTAGCTGCTGAGCTCTTAGTGATCTTTTGAGTCTGCTGGAGTGATCAGCAGGGATTTTAAACTGGCCACCTCTATTCTTCCTTGGCCTGGTGACAAGATCACAAAATAACAAAGTTGCAGTCACAAAGTGTGCCAACACTTCTCTGAGAGCTCCTCTTTCCCAAGATCTGTAGAAGGTTTCAGGTCTGTAAGGTACGGTAATGCCCTTGTACCTACTCTGCAGTGGGAAAAAGGGCAGAAGCATCCTTCACACCAGTCACCAGTTACACAAACTTCAATAAAATATATTAGATATGAAACCTGACAGATCATTTAACTTCATCAGCTGTTGGCTTCCAAGCTGTAGCAGACAGGCTCTGAGACAATCAGTGAACTGGGGTTAAAGCATGGAAGTCAGCAGCCTGAGCTGTTTGTGTTCCCAGGTTTCTGTGGTGTTTGAAGGGACCCTATTTTCCTTAACCTTGCAGCCCAACAGAAACAAGATCCTAATTAGAAATTAATGTTCACTCAGCTGACAGTCTACACTGAGCCATGTAGATGAGCTTGCTCACACTTGGCTGACCCTTTTTCAAGGCATGGTTTGAACTCTTTCCTTTCTCTTTTTCAGCATCATGGGACTGTATGCCTCTGTCGTCCTGGTGATAGGGAAGTTTGTCCGTGAGTTTTTCAGTGGGATCTCTCACTCCATCATGTTTGAGGAGCTACCCAATGTTGACCGAATCCTGAAGTTGTGTACTGACATTTTCTTAGTACGAGAGACTGGAGAACTGGAACTAGAAGAAGACCTTTATGCCAAACTAATATTCCTGTATCGCTCACCAGAGACTATGATCAAGTGGACTAGGGAAAAAACTAATTGATCTCTGTGAACGGAGTTGATTTCATCTGAATTTTAAAGGAAAAGCAAAAAAATAAAAAAGGCAAAAAAAAAAAAGCACAATATTCTCTTAAGAGCTAAGCCTTTTATAGTTAGGTAGCAAAATTATTTTTCACTGAAGGAGTCCTGGAAGCTATGGCCTTAGGAATCCGTGCTGCCTTTCAAGTTAAGGATCAACAGGGACAAAGGTTGGATGATTTGTTGTTTTTAACGTGCCACTCCTCTACAACCTGGGGTCTACTTTGTAATTCAGTCAATGCGAAGTTTGCATCTTTGTCTGGCTGAGTTTTCCAGGCCATCATGACAAAGAGGAAAAAAAGGAGTAAACCCACAGATGACTCCAGCGTACCTTCTGCTACCCTTCCTGGAGCCATACAGATTGGATTGTGCAATATGCAATTGTGCATCACTGACTTACAAGCTACAGCAATGGGACACTGACTAGACTTCAGGACACCCGAGACCCAGGGCCTCAGTGGGAACTGAAGACATTCTGGCCATACCCAGTTGTAGGAAATAAAAAAAAAGCAGAGGTTTTGATGTACAAAGGGACACTGTGGACGAGCCTCTGTCAGCAAAAAGAAACCAAGTTAACAGTCTCTTTAAATGCCTTATTTTATTTGTACAGTCACAGAAGACATTTCCACCAAATAGCAATGACTTTTCTCAGGAAAAACAAAACAAAACAAGCAACTGAAACTTGACACTTGGTCAAGGTTAGCTAATGGCTAGAACAGCCATGGTGAATTGGTGGGGTGTTCTGCTGGGCCATCCTCTTCCAACTTACTGCTTTCCATTTAGATGAGAAAAGAAAGTGAATTCAATGACCTAAGGAGCTACTTCATTTCTTTGAACCCTTTAAAAGACTGAATAGTGTCTGCTTCTCCCTGCTCCCCACAACGTGCTTTCTCCCGTTTCTATGAGTTAAGGCAACTCTTGTTTGGTTTTGGGTTTTTTTTTTTGCGGGGTGCTTTTTTTGGGTTTTGGGTTTTTTTTTTTTCTGTTGTTGGTTTTGGTTTGGGTTTTGTTTCGGTTTTGCTGTTAGCTGATATTCTTGTTCCAATGTTTCAGGTATATGAAAATGTTTACATCTTCCAAGTCACATTTTTACATCCGAGACGGGTTTTTTTTTTTTGAGGTTCCCCAATGTAGAGCTTGAGAAAAACTGGCCCTTTTTCTTTTGTTTTCTCCCTGAAATTACTCATATTAGTGACACAAACGGCTCATTAGAGAACATTGTAGCATGAAAATTTACAATTGCAATGTAGGCTTCATTCCATGTTAAAAAAAATATTGAGAAAAAGAAAAAAAAAAAAGAACCATGGAGTGGGTAGGGTATGTGGGTATGTTAAAAGGGGGTGTACTGTGTAGTTTTGATTCAGTAACGACTTAAAATAAAGCACATGTGGCAAAGTCATTTTAGAAGTACTTTTTCCTCTGCCTTTTTACATGAAATGGGAAAAGAATGACCTTCTTCTAACGTTCTGTGACAAATAAATCTCTTTCTTGTAGTTAGCTGCTATTTATTATATGGATGATTAGTTAATCACCGGAGAGAAACCGACACGACGTGATCCGCTGGCTTTGTTTTGCTACAGAGATTCATTAAGAACCGGCACGACTGAGTGAAGCTGCAACCTACTCTTGCTGAGTGCTTCCATGACAAATGTTGTCACATCCATTCTATACTGTGAAAAGTAACGTTCTGAGCACCACCCAGTGCACAAAATAAAAATTGCTTCCTCGTATTGTAACAATAAAACCATTTGTTGACTGGAACTCACTGGAAGACAACCTGATTTCCTCCAAAGTGTAATGGAAAGGTGCCCCAGTGGAGAGGTTTTGCTCCTTCAGACCTGTGAATGAAAATCCAAATATACAGGGCACCCCTGACACAGGATCCAGCAGGGATGCCAAAATGTTTAGGAAGAAGTTCTTTACCATGAGGGTGGTGAAATACTGGAACAGGTTGCCCAGGGAGGTGGTTGAGGCTCCTTCCCTGGAGATATTCAAGGTGAGGCTTGACAAGCCCTGTGCAACCTGATCTAATTGGGGATGTCCCTGGTGACTGCAGGGAGGTCAGACCAGATGATTTTTGGAGGTTTTTCTGGCCTGGACCACTCTATGATTCTATGACTCTTATGTTGAGGATGCCCCTGCTTACTGCAAGTGGGGTAGGACTACATGACCTTCAGAGGTCCCTTCCAGCCTGGACCATTCTATGATTCTGTGTCCTTTGTGGTTAGATGTGTTCAGTCATTCTAAGGTGAGCAATAATGGAGGCAGAAGTGTGAAGGGTGTAATGTTGTTTCTAAAGGTACCAGCCAGCAGAACTGTGCTGGCCACAGTTGGTCCTGTCTCCCTGCTTCGTTCCTTCTCTTTACCAGGCACTTCCTTTCTGGTAAGAAAAATCTATTGTCTGCAGAATGAGCTATAGAGTTATTTGGGCTTTGCAGAAATGTGCCTCTCTTTCTTTCATGGATTGATCAAACTTTGAAAATAAAAAGATTGGTTTTTTTGTTTTTTTGTTTTTTAAATCTATAGTCTAATTGGTGAGATGGACTGGAAACCTAACTACACCAGGTAAAATGTTTACTGCTGATGACTCTCCTTTGATCCCAACCAGCCAAATAAAGTCAAACTGGTAGCCAGTTTCTGGTGAAAGACCTCGGGCTGCTGATGGACAGCCAGCTGACCATGAGCCAGCATGTGCCTGGGTGGCCAAGGAGGCCAACAGCATCATAGCCTGTATTAGGAATAGCATGGCCAGCAGGACCGGGAAAGGGATTGTCCTCTTGTATTCAGCACTTGTGAGGCTACACCTTGAGTAGCATGTTTGGTTTTTGGGCCCCTTACTACAAGAAAGACATTGAGGTACTGGAGTGTGTCCAAGGAAGGGCAATGAAGCTGGTGAAGAGCCTAGAGCATGAGTCTTCTGAGGAGTGACTGAGGGAACTGAGGTCATTGAGCCTGGAGAAAAGGAGGCTCAGGGGATACCTTCTCACCCTTTACAATGCCCTGAAACAAGATTGTGGCAAGGATGGGGTTGGTCTCTTCTCCCAAGTAACAAGTGATAGGACAAGAGGAAGTGGCCTTAAGTTGCTCCAAGGCAGGTTTGGATTGAATAGTCGAAGATGGATGGGTTCTCAAACACTGGAACAGGCTCCTCACACAGGTGGCTGAATCTCCATCCCTAAAGGTATTTAAAAGAGACAGAGATGTGGTGTTGAAGGACAGGGTTTAGCGTCAGACTTGCTAGAGTTAGAAAGCGGTTGGAATCAATGGCCTTAAAGGTCTTTTCCAACCAAAATAATTCTATGGTTCTATGATCCAGAGGGTTGTGGTGAATAGCTCATATCCAGATGGAGATCGGTGACAAGTGGTGTCTTCAGGGGTCTGTACTGGGACCAGTGCTGTTTAATATCCTCATCAATGACACAGACAGTAGGCTCAAGTGCACCCCCTGCAAGTTTGCAGGTAACACAAAGCCAAGTGGTGTAGCTGACACACATGAAGAATAAGATACCATACAGAAGCATGTGGACACATTTGAAAAGTGAGCCTGTGTGAACCTCATGAGGTTCAACAAAGCCTATTTCAAGGTCCTGCACCTCAGTCAGGCCAATCCCTGGTATCAGCACAGCAGTGTATACATGAAACATACACAAACATGGTTTCGAGGTAAGCTTGGATGGGGCTGTGAGAAACCTGCTTTAGCTGGAGATGTCCCCGTTGACCTTGGGGACTTCAAGTAGATGACCTTTGAGGTACCCTTCCAAGCCAAACCTATCTATGATTCTATGGAGACTAAACATGTCTCTGTGTGTGTCTTTTTCAGTTACCCAGCCCAGGACTGTTGTATTTTAGCTCTCATTAATCTTTCAAGCAGCTGCCTCCTGCAGCCCATGCTGGGGTGGAACAGGGAGCTGCCAGCAGACACAGACAGCTCATGACAATGTGACCATCAGACTCCTGCAACTAGCATTTGGGGACAGCACACTCCTAATGTTGTAGCAGCAAGAGTGAGGTAATTGCAGTAAAACATTAATGAAGCCTTTCAGCTGACATCTCAAAATACCTTGTAGAGGCTAAACTTTGGAGGTCAAGACAGTGTTTTCATTATGTATTCATCCAGCTGTAAAATCCTCCCTGTTTTCACCAGTTCTGGAGAGAGGTGGGAGGGAGAGGAGGGGATCAGAGCAAGGAAAGAGAGGGCTAGCTGTAAAGTCCATTGCATTTGAAATAGAAGCACATGGAAAGTTAGACCAAAAATTGGACAGTACCTTCCTCCTTTTCAAAGACAAAGGATTCTACCCTTCTAAAGGTACCTGTTAGGACCACAAAAATGATGTGAGGGCTGGCACACCTCTGCTGTGAGGACAGAGTTGCAGTTGTTCAGCCTGGAGAAGAGAAGGCTCTGGGGAGCACTTCCCTTATGGTTTACAGGACTTAGAGAGGACCTGTAAGAAATGTGACAATGTTTTTATCCTGCTGTGTTGGACAAGGGGTGTTGGTTTTAACCTAAGAGAGGGGAGATTTAGGTTAGATAGAAGGAATGCTGTGTGCAGCTGAGACAGGCTCAGAGAGTTGGGGTTGTTCAGCCTGGAGAAGGTTCTGGGGAGACCTTATTGTGCCCTTCCAGTACTTCAAGGGTGTCTAGAAGAAAGATGGGGACAATCTTTTTAGTAGGGACTGTTGCAATAGGACACAGGGTGATGGTTTTAAACAAAAAGAGGGGAAATTAAGAATACATACAAGGAATATTTTTTTTTACTCTGAAAACCTTCAAGGTGAAGTTGGACAAAGCTCTGAGCAACCTCATCTAGCTGGAGATACTCCTGCTGGACTGGGTGACCTTTAAAGGTCCCTTCCAGCCCCAAACTTAGATTCTATGATTTCAGAGGTCCAAAATAATCTTCCTTAAAAAGTATCACAAACTAAGGATGAGCTCCAGATACGCTAAGCTTGATACAACACCATGTTACCTGTTTTCTTTCTTGGCCAATAGCTCGCCATCCACTAAGCAGAAATAACAATGCTGACAACTTTAGAGATGAGCAGAGATACAACTGAAACAACTTTTGGCTTCATTATTCAAAGGAGAATGGAAAAAAATTAAAAAAGCGAAAAGAGATCAAGGAACAAAGAGATGAGAAAAAAACCCCTCAAGGACTGCTTCTATCCACCAACTGCCAAATAAACAAAGTACATTGCTTACATCTGCTTCCAAAGGACACATCAAGGACAGAAGTTGCCACTTTTGCATGGCTTCACTGCTTGCTCTCTTCCTTCTGCCTAATGAGAAGAACAATGTGAGTTCACTGCTGCTCTCCCTGTCCCTTCAAGTCTTGCATGTGCCAGCTGTCAGATCCCATGCAATACCCCCTAAAAATCTGCTGCCATGGTCCTGCTGTGTGGCTTCTAATGTCCTTGAGTCCAGCTTCCTCCCTGGTGGTTCCAGCCCATCTCCAGGCCCACCACTTGCCTGCACAGGCAGACTCCCACTCCTGCACTCTCATGAGGCACTGGGAGATCTGGAGCTAAGGTTCTTCCTTAAAAACAGAGGAACTCTAACATAGCCAAAGGTACAAACCTAAAATGGTTGGAGGTCAGTTGTGTGCAAAAAGGAGACAAAATGCATTTCAGATGGCTTTTTGAACCATTTCTTTTTGATGTTTATCTGTCAACTGAGCTATTTATTCTGCAGTACTCAGCTCCTCTAGTAACTAGCTCATGATGTGTGGATTCAAAACACATCCTTAGTACTTTGTTGATGAAGTCACATTTCTCCTGCTTGTTTTGCCTAGACAGACTCCACAGCCATTCCACCAGGGCTATGGGATTTATGCGGCTACTTTAACTACTTTCAGCTTAAAATAAAATTAAAAAAAAAAAAATCAGTGGTCTTGATCAGGGTTCAAATGGCGGGAAGAGCACTGGTCTCTACCAGGCTTTCTGATAGACTTTGAGTCTGCTCTGCTGCAGTAGAAATGGATGCTCAGAACACAACCCTTGTATCACTTTTTTCCCCTGCTCCAGGCTATCCCTTCCCTCCACAGCTGGTCAAACGTGGAATTGGATGGCCCCAGTTTTGCTCTTCTCAGAAAGAGGCTGGAGGCACCAAAGACATGGGCAGCCCCAAAGAGAGAGGTGTCCGTTTCTGGTAAGCTTTGTAGGAAGCTGAACCACATGTCCAAATGCAGCCTGGGGAAGCTAATTTCACTGCCTGCAATCTAAGAGTCATTTTATCTGTAGCCAGGCTTGTTGATACCCATGAAGTAAGCTCATGCTCCTTGATATGAAGAGCATGCCATGCAGAGAACTTAAGATGACATCTTCTCAGCTAGCTGCCTCTGAGCAATATGTTGGAGCATTTCCCTGCAGCTCAGCACAGCAGGTTGAGGTTTCCCTCATTCCCAACTAACAAGAGTGAGAGCTATCTGATGAAGGATGAAGGGATCTGGGCAGGGAGCAGGCTGAATACACAGGCTCCAACACAAAGTTGAAAGGAGATAAACCTGTTTTAGGGCTTAGGGACCCAGAAAAAAGGGTTTGGGTTTTTTGGTTTGTTTTTTTTTTATTTGAAAGATGGGAGTTGAGTGCAATGAAACAAGAAGAGAAATTAACTTAACTTCTCCAAAAGGGCTCTGTAGATAGTGTATTCACTTTGAAGTTTGTCTTTACTAGTCAAGCACAGGTTCCCATCAGAACCATTCAACGTTTCAATGGTTACAAGCCTTCATTTACTGCGACACTCTGGCAAGGGAGTCAAGGGAGGTTCTCCTCCCCTCTGCCCTAGTGAGACCACATCTGGAGTACTGGGTCCAGTTTGGGCTGCCCAGTTCAAGAGACATTGGGAACTACTGGACAGAATGCAGTGGAGGCTGCCAAGTTGTGAAGGAACTTGAGCATCACTCCTATGAGGAAAGGCTGAGAGACCTGGGTCTGTTTGTCCTGGAGAAGACTGAGAGGGATTCTTTTTAATGCTGATAAATATCTAAAGAGGGGGTCAAAAAGATGGGGTCAAACAGTTTTCAGTGATGCCCAGTGAGAGAACAAGGGGCAACAGGTACAAACTAGAACCCAGGAGCTTCCATCTGAACATAAGGAAAAAATTCTTTGCTGTGAGGGTGCCGGAGCCCTTGAGCAGGCTGTTCAACGCATTTGTGGAGTCTCCTTCTCTGGAGAGATTCAATACTTTAACCTGCTCTGGGTGACCCTGCATTAGCAGAAGGATTGGACTAGATGGTCCCCAGAGGTCCCTTCCAAGGCCTGCCCTCTTGTGCTTCATCTTTTAATATTAGTCAGGTCACATGAGCAAGAAAAGACAATCAGTCTATCTACATCTGAGGCTGAAGTTCAACATGGGGTCAAGAAGAAGAAAGTGAAACACGCACATTCTGCTGGCCACTTGTTGAAGAGACGCTTTTAACATTTGACAGCAGCACAGATCATGAGGAGCATCAGAGGTAGAAATTCATCAGTGAGAGCTCATGTCTCTGACACAAGGGACCAAACCACCCTAAGCACACAATGCGAGGGAACCTTTTTGTCCTTTCTGCATGTCCTTAGAGGCCCCAAGAACAAACCTTCCTCCTTCTACTTGTGTGTCTGCTCTCAGGGAAAAGTGTTCTAAGGAATACAGGTCAACCCCAAGGCAGAATGTGCCCAAGAGAAGCAGTAAGGTAAAGGAAAGAAAAATAAAGTATTTTTCATAAGACCAGGCAAATCTTTTGCTTCCTTTAGCACAAAAGGTGGTAGTAAGGTTATGAAAACACACAAAAAAACAACAAAAAAAAACCCTACCAAAAGCCAACGATCAAACAAAAACCAAACCAATCATCAATTAGACAAAAATACCACAAAAATACGATAGAAGAAACCCAGAAAAAAAAAAAAACAAAACTAACCCCAAACCCCACACTCAAACATATGCTGAGGAAAGAAGCACAGTGCTTTAACATTTATGTTCATGCATCCTATGTATGAGGGCGAAGCAGACTGCCAGCTCCTGCATGCCCTGGACTGGGCTATCTTTCTCCACTGACCATGCACAGAGCCCCAGGGGTAAACGAAGGATCCAAACTCGTGTGTGTTAACACCCCCACAGCTCTCAGCCCTGCTAGTTTTAGGCATCTGGTGCAGCCTTCCCTTGTATTCTCATTGTCCAAGTTCAAGGTAAAGACACAGCAAGGTGTGATTTCACTCATCTCAGCTCATGTTGGCAATAGGTAATAGGGAAAAATGACACAAGGAACCCAGCAAATATGAAGGACAGTTAAAGAGCAAATGTTTCAATATTTAAACAAGAAAATCCAATGCAACCACTGGTGCTTAGAGAATCACAAAACCACAGAATGTTAGAGATTGGAAGGGACCTCCAGAGATCATCCAGCCTAAGTCCCCTGCCAAAGCAGGATCACAGCAGGCCACACAGGAATGCTTCCAGGTAGATTTTAAAATCACCAGAGGAGACTCCACAACCTCTCTGGGCAGCCTGTTCCAGTGCTCTGTCACCCTCACTGTAAAGGAGTTTCTCCTCATGTTGAGGTGAAACCTTCTACGTTCAAGTTTGTATCCATTGTTCCTTGTCTTATTACTGTGCACCACTGAAAAGAGCTTGGCCCCATCCACTTGACACCCACCCCTCAGATATTTATAGACACTGGTCAGATCCCCTCTCAGTCTTCTCCAGACTAAACAGCCCCAAGATCTCAGTCTCTCTTCATAGGGAAGATGCTCAAGTCCCCTAATCATCCTCATGGCTTTCCATTGGACTCTCTCCCTCTTGAACTGGGGAATCCAAAACTGGACACAGTATTCCAGGGCAGAGCATACAAATGTGTTTTCTGTTTCAGCTGGCAACACCCAGTTCCAAAACCATTTCTCCTTTGCTATTACAAACTTACCTGGAAGGTCCACACTGCAGAGTTTAGCCAGCTCACACTACACCATTTCTTACAGCCCACTGTGGACTGAAGCTTGTTTTGTTTTTCCTCATCAGCTTTCCCATGCTGTGCTTATGAAACCTATCAAGGTGCATCAAAACAGATCAAGCCTCCCGCCACTGTAATTGAGCGCTATCTGCTCTCGGGGACCTTCTCTTTCTAAGTTATTGCCTCCTAGTTTGCATATAATTGTTTGTATTTTGCCCTAAAACAGCATATTCCCATTGTAAATATATATTCCAACCATACACCGATCCTATTCAACGAGTTTTAGCAATTTTCATTAATAACGGGTTACTAATATTTTATTAATACTTGTTTGCCATATCATTTATTATTGTTGCAAGGGTAATTAATTCCCCCTTTCGCGACAAATTGGTGTCGTCGGCAGGATTGTACAATGAGAAATATTTTGCAAAAATTGGGATATGCACGAAGAGTCTTGGGATTAAATTGGGCAAAGAAAAATTGCAAAAATCTGGACCGCATTTCTCAGAAACTGGCCGAGAATGCCAGCGAATCTAGCAAAGTATACGCTGTAATAATGGGCACATGCATGATAGAGATGCTAGAGGAATTTAAAAATGATGACGAAAAGATTTTTCGTCCGGAAAAAGAACAAGAAATTACGGAGACTCGGAACCAAAGGCTTTTCAAATTATTAGAGCTGCAAATTAAGGCGAATGCCTCATTAAGAGGCTGCACAGAAGCAGAAAGAAATGTTGTCCCTGCCCCAGCAGAGCAGCCGCAAGAAAAAGTTTTTAAACCGCTTTCGCCTCAGACCGCGCTGCCTGAAACTGAAAGCAAAAGCGGCACAGAAACCACCCCGAGGGAAGCTGCTCCCATCGACCAGCCGCGTAAAAAAGGGACTCTGCCGACAGCGCATTAAGCCCGCCCGTGCACGGCACCGCTGGGAACAAACGGCGGAAAGCGGCCCTACCCGACACGCGAAAGCACATCGACTTACCCGGCACCCGAAAGCACATCGACTCGCCCGCTGCTGATTGGAGAATGCCAAGATGTCCTCTTGCGACAGCCGCGGAATTCTCCCGGCCGCGTGTTTCAAGAGGGGAAAGCGTGCATGCAGCCTGCGCAGAGCTTCATCCGATACGGCGACGGCCCTGCTCGCAGCGAAACTGCCACAAACCGAGGAATAAGCCGATCCACAACTATGACTCCTCCGATTCAGCCTATGAATCCAGCCCGGCACCGCGCGAATTTGGTCTGCGAAATCGCCGCGATTTTACCAGAAAAGCGCTCCTGAAATCCGACGCCGACTCAAGCCGATCCCGAGCCCGTCCGCCGTCAGCCGCGAAAAAGACGAGCCGTCTCGTCTCCAGCCGAGAAAAGAGGCTACACCCCGCCGCAGCGCAGAGGAGCCAGAAAAAAATTGTAAGAGCGTCTACCGCCCGGGAACGAGCTCCCGGGAAAAAGCTGCGAACTCCAAGTCTGAAAATGCGTTCGCGAAACACAGTCCTGACTGGAGACGCCATCTTGAGGCGCACAGCAACCACCAAAGGATGGCAGCGCCTGACGAGCCACAGGAAGTGCTTCGCACTCAAATCTCTCCGGCCACCGTACTGTGCCCTTGCCTGGGGGGGAACCGATGCTGCGCAGAAAGGATCCGCAGACAACACCTGAGTTACTCCAGCCGTTCCAGTCCCCGAAATTCACAGAGCCACCCTGAAAGCTCTCATCCCTCACCGGGGGACTGGTACCAGCAGTTCATAGCCGTGGGAATGCCAGAGCAGTTCGCAAGATTATTAAAGATTATTAAAGGAGTCTCAAGTTAAAAAAATAGTCCTTTGAATGTTGAATCGAAATGGCAACCGGGAAAAACAATTTCGTGGAAGAAGCCTTGAGTTTTGGCAATTTTCATTAATAAAGGAGTACTAATATTTTATTAATACCCGTTTGCCATATCGTTTATTACTGTTGTAAGGGTAATTAATTTCCCTTCTCTGGAGACTCTCAAAACCTGACGACAGGATCCTGGGCAACCTGCTTAGGATGACCCTGATTTACCAGGGGGTTGGACTAGATGATCTCCAGAGGTCCCTTCCAACCTCTACCATCCTGTAATTCTTCCTTTTCCCTTCTGCTAATGTATTTACTCACTCTGAAGACAATTCTGAGGTTGTGCCTTGCAAAAAAATCATGGTTCTACAGGCATCATAACATGGGCAGGTGGGAGACTACAACTGAGACTACTGAATGGAACAAACCCACTTCTGTGACTATTGAAGCTGACAAAAGCAGCTGCCTGTACCCATAGCTGACAGGGATTCTGCACTGCAAGTGTCCTTTCTTAGCCCTACAGATGCTATGGATGAAAGAATCTCTTAACAGCTTTGCTTGTGGCAGCCAGCACCACTGTTACAATATCCTGAAGGGTCAAACCCCAAACCATGCCCTAACCCAGACAATGGGTTAAGCACCTCTGAATGTGCAAACCTGGACAGTCCCTGGGGTCCAGATAAATATGTAGCACGTGTGATTAACTTTGTAACACAGCTGTGAACTATGTGTGTGCCCCTGGCCATGCCTGGATATGCCCCATCCTGTAGGTCCAGTTATCAGGTTTCTGTGTTACTAAAGGGCATTAATTGTCTTGGGACAGTATTTAAACCAGACCAGAAGGTAGGCCTTTGCCTTGTTCTTACCCAGCAAGCAACAAGAGCCAAATGCTGCCCAAATAGCCACTGAAGAGCTTGTCCTAACAGGCAACAAACTACACCTGGGCCTTGCACCTGGACCAAGGCAGAAATGGGAAAAACTCCAAGAGAATGGAGTTCCAGAAGAGCCACAGAAAGGCTACAGCCCAGTGACAGAGCACATGAGAGAGAGAGAGGCCTCATAGCCCTCTCTGAGCCAAGGGCAAGCTGCAGACTGTGAACTGGGCGTTGGAGGAGAGAGGCCTCTCCCCTCCTCTGAGCCAAGGGCCACTCAAATTCTAGTCACAGCATCTGGGAAGACACCGGACAGAGGAGCAAGCTTTGTAAATAAGTTACAGCAGTGTGTGAAGGTACCACTGCCAGAAAACATTAAGTAGTAAAATATATACTTATATATTTTTTATTACATACAAAGGCTCTGAAACTGCTGGAGAGCAGACCTCTGTCCAGGTGTACTTGAATTTCAGACAGGCAGACTCTACCAGAGACATGCTGAGGATCAAGAACACAGGTTCTCCTCCTACCACCTGTTGGTGTGCTTTAATGACATCACCTAAAGAAAGAAAAATAAACCTTGGCAATTAATTCCTCTTTTTTCTTTGTGTAATAAAAATAAGCATTCTATATTTAATAAAGAGTTGGCAAGAAGTTTTTCATTTGCATAGTTGGATTCCAAACCATTTTGTGAAAATTTGGCCCTTCATGCCATTTAACAAGGCATCAATATGAGCTTAGGTGGTTGACATAACAATTAAAACATTTACTTGCAGGTGTTTATAGCCTCATTCAATTCAATGGAATAGTCACATTGAGAAATTAGACTTGCAGAAGTCAAAAAAGTCTAAAGTATGGATTCCCAAAGCAACTGTAACTTATATCCCACTTCCATATAAAACCAGAAAAGAATTGGTCCATATGTCAAGAGCACTACATTACAAGTTTTGCTTTCTCTTTTTTTTTTTTTTTTTAAGTTCAGCCAGCAGAATAGGAACTGAACTCTGAACCACACTGCAAGCATCTGCTAATTTCAGTTTCTGGAATTAGAGAATCATTTTGGTTGGAAAAGACCTTTAAGATCATCCAGTCCAACTGTTAGCACTGCCAGGTCATCCTCAGAACCACATCTACACAGCTTTTAAATCCCTCCAGGGACGGTGACTCCACCATTTCCCTGGACAGCCTGTTCCAGGGCTTGACAACCTTTCCAGGGAAGAAATTTTTCCTAATGCCCAACCCAATTCTCTCCTGGTACAACTCGATGCCATTTCCTCTTGTCCTATCACTTGTTAGTTGGGAGAAGAGACCAACTCCCACCTCAATACAACCCCCTTTAAGAGAGCTGTAAAGAGCAAGAAAGTCTCTCCTCAGCCTCCTTTTTTCCCAGACTAAACAATCCCAGTTCACTCAGGTGCTCCTCAGAAGGCTTGTTCTCTAGAAAGTACCCTGAGACTACCACCCTTTCTCGGAGATACCAACCAGCAAACATGCATTGTTGCACCAGCACATCCCCTCTTCACAAGGCCACCTTCTGCAGTGTGCGAATAAATGGATAAAAAAAAGATATCGAAACTCACACTGAGCCTTTGTAGTCAGTCAGGAAGCTTGCTGGTTCTTCTGCTACATTATGACATCTGGTCCTCCATCATGGACAATTCCTGAGAAACTTTCACACCAGGAACAACAACAACAAAAAAAACCTCTACAGAAAGGGTGTGTCTAAGACATGACCATACTGCACCTACTAAGAGTATTCTAAAGCACAAAAGTTGACCCCTTCTTGCAGTGATCACTAACAAAAATTTCCATATGGTTGCTATCAAGATTTAGGTCCATTGAATTCCAGGCCATTGGAAAAGTTTATGCTGATCAATCCAGAGGTCTAAACAGGAGTCTCCTCCCTCTCCTCATGACACTCCTCCTCCCACACACTCTCCTTCCACTTCTGGCACTCCCCAAACTGCTCACTGGGATTCAGTCTGTGGGACCAATCTATATTAGGGCCATGACGACGATCAGAGGGCTGGAGAACCTTTCCTGTGGAGACAGACTGAGAGAATTGGAGCTATTCAGTCTGGAGAGGAGAAGGCTCCAAGTAGACCTTATTGTGGCCTTCCAGCATTTGAAGGGGGTTACAAGAAAGCTGGTGAGGGACTTTTTAGGATGTCAGGTAGTGATAGGACTAGGGGGAATGGAGCAAAACTAGAAGTGGGTAGATTCAGATTAGATGTTAGGAAGAAGTTCTTCACGATGAGGGTGGTGAGACACTGGAACAGGTTGCCCAGGGAGGCGGTGGAAGCCCCATCCCTGGAAGTTGTTACGGCCAGGCTGGACGTGGCTCTGGTGTGAGCTGTCCCTGCCCACGGCAGCAGGCTTGGAGCTAGATGATCCTTGAGATCCCTTCCAACCCTGACAATTCTATGATTCCATGATCCTATGATTTGATTCTCTTTCCTGAACCCAGATCTCATCCCTGAAAGCAATACAGACCATCAAGCAGTGTCAGGAAACATGTAAGGACAAGGAGAGAGACCTGGGGTGGTTAAAGGGAGTGTGAGCTGCATCATCAGCTGCCTAATAAGTGGCTGTAGAGAGGATGGAGCTAGACTCTTCTCCAAGATGCACCATGACAGGACAAAAGGCACAAAACACAAGTTGCAACACAGGAGTTTCTTATTAAATATGAAAATTAGGGTGCTGTTTTTTTTTTTCTTTACCATGAGAGATGCAAAAAGGTGGTTAACAGTTTTGTACAGGGAGATGTTAGGTTATGGTTGAGTCTTTTCCAACCAGGTGATTCTGTGAAATTTGTGGGATCTTTGTCCTTAGACACATCCAGGGCTCAGCCAAACAGCCCTAAGCAAGCTGATGTACCAACAAGCCTGGTTCTGCCTGGGAAGGGGTTGCTCTGAGACTTCCAGAAATCCCTCCCAGCCCAAACCAATTCTGTGGTCCTTGCTTCTGGTGCCACTTTGTGCTCTGATGGTTCTCTAAGTCCACTATTTGGCTGTGAAACTATTGTGCATTCTTTCCCTCTCCCTGACTGCATCAGACTGTTTTTAAAGACGTCTGCAACATTCTATCTTCTGGCTCCATCTCCTGGGGAAAAGAGATGAGGAACTTCATTCCTGTGTAGAGTGCTTGTTGCATTTAGGATGTTGCCATTATATCTTAAATCCATCCAAGTGCTGATTACAGCTGATAAAATATCCCAACGTGGTTGTCAGCAGGAGTTACAGCTCTGTCAAACAGCGTTTGGGCAAAGTTTCGTTATGGATGACATTCTTCAGAACTCGGCTGTCAAATAGATGCTGCAGCCCAAAGTTTTACTGCCAAAGCTCTTTCTGACAGTCCTCACACGCCTCTCCCTTCTTTTCCATGCCCTAAGTGAATATTGGTTTAGAAGGTAGGAGGTGAAAGGCAGGGGGGAAGGGGGGGGGGGAGGGGGAAGAAGTTATTTTTGGCTTTCAGGTTTTTATGGCATTCCTGTCCTATAAAACTCTTTAGAGCTCTGTGCCTCACCCCAGGCCAGAACAAAACCAGTTCTGAAATCACACAGAAATTTCTTCATGAGCCACAAAGTTGTCCAACTGCCAGCTGGTCATGATAATGTCCCAAAGCACTGATCTGCCTGGGGCCTCAAGCTGGTGAGACGCAGGCATGAAGAACCAAGGGATACAAACAAACTACTTAGAAAACCTCTGGATGCTGAAGCCCAAGTTAATTTCTGAAGCAAAATTCCCTCAACAGGACCTTTCCCTGACTTGAAAGGGCTGAGCTCATCATGCTTGCCCCGTGCAGGGCAGCAGTCTAGACATGACAGCGTGGGTGGGTGAGAGGTGAGGTGGCAAGCAGGCTGACAGGACAGGAACTGCCTTGTGCTTTCTTCCAGGAGGTTCCTCCACCCTCCAGTCATCCCTCTGTACCAACACCATAAAGCATTGTCCCTCTTGGGTCTGGAATGATCCTTGTCCACATATTTAGCCAATACAGGAGGCACAGTATCAGGATGAGAACCAAATACATGAGCCTCCTCAGAACAGACACTGAGTTTTATTGAGGTCAGATGAAACAGATGTGGTACTTAAGGACATGGTTTAGTGGAGGGCAGTGCTATGTTAATGGTTGCACTTAATGATCTTAAAGGCCTTTTCCAACCTAAACAGAATCACAGACTCACAGAATGGCAAGGGCTGGGAGGGAGAGTGGGAGACCATCCAGTCCAACCCCTCTGCTAAAGCAGGGTCACCCACAGCAGGTTGTCCAGGCTTTCAATATCCAGCAGGGTTTGGAATCTCTCCAAACCCTCTACAGCCTCTCTGGCAGCCTGCTCCAGTGCTCCCTCACAGAAAGGAAGTTTTCCCCTATGTTCAGATGGAACCTCCTGTGTTCCAGTTTGTGCCACTGACTCTTGTCCTGTCATTTGGCACTACTGAAAAGAGTCTTGCTCCACCCTCTTGACCCCCACCCTTTAGCTATTGATCAGCATTGAGAAGATCCCCTCTCAGTCTGCTCTTCTGCACAATAAACAGACATAAACCAATTTATGGTTCACAGAATCAGAAAATATATCTGGATGGAAGAGACCTCAAAGGTCACCCAGTCCAACCTTCAACACAGTACTAAAGGGCCAACATTAAACCATGTCCCTAAGCACCAAGTCCACACTGCACCTGAACTCCCCCAGGGATGGTGACTCCACCACTGCCATTCCAATGTTTGATAACCTTTTCAGTGAAGAAATATATCAAGCCTTGGTGCAGCTTGTATCCATTTGTTCTGGTCCTGTCACTTGTCATCAAGGAGAAGAGGCTGGCCACCTCCTCTCTCCAATCTCCCTTCAGGTAGTTGTCTAGCCAACAAGACTTGCTTGCTTTTTTCACATTTTCACTATCAGCAGTGCCTGTCAAAAGCAAGAGCAGCTTAAAAAAACTCTGGAGGCTTTGATGGCACCAATTCTCAAGGTACTGTTTAAAAGCTTGAAGTTTGTTTACTGAAAGTACCTACCAGGGGTGCAAGCCACAGAACAGAACTGAGTTTGAGGGAACAGTTCCATGATGTAATCTTTCTTTTTATTTTTTTTTTATTTAGTTAGGGTTTTTATCTTTCAAACAGAGCCATTCAAGTTAACTGAATTATCACATCTGCCTCTCCAGACACCATTCAGCACCTCATCAAGTGGTAGGATTACAAATACCATGTGCTGCAGCGGTGGCTGAGCCTCAGTCGTCGAAGGTTAGATTGTCTTTACAGCTTTGCACCAGTGGGATAGAGAAATTGCACTGGGAAAGCAGTGATTTCATTGCATGAGGCAAACAGCACATAGAAAATAATTAAAGTTTACAGAAAACCGGTGGGTTGTGTGAGTCATGCCAGACACAACCCTTTTTGCTTTGGTTCTCTGGTAATATGAGGCAGACATGACCTCCCAGCTGATGAATGACACAATAAAATGACAAGGTAAGCAGATCTCTGCTTAGGGAAAGCTGTCTGGCTCTCACTGGGAGACAGACACAGTCACTTCAAACTCCCAGAGTTCAGCCTTTATAAATTGAATGAGCAGGAGAGCTTGTAGGAAAATAGAAGGAAAAGAGGGAATATGGATTTAATTGTGCATGCTCACTCTTTTGAAAGCTTAGAATCATAGAACTGTCTGGGTTGGAAGGGGCCTTCAAAAGTCATCTAGTTCCTGATCTAGCTGAGGATGCCCCTGCTTACTGCAGAGGAGGTTGGACTAGACGACCTTTCAAGGTCACTTTCAACCCAGACCATTCTATGATTCTATGATTTCAAGTTCCTTAACTGGGAAGGAAGCCCATGTCTCCTTTTTGGCCAAGCATTTTTCCAGGGCTAGTAGAGTGATTTGCCCATTCTCCTGGCTTATTTAACTTTCAGGATTGCTTCCAGAGCCAACAAGCTCATACAGCTGAGTCTGTCTGTGCTCATCACCCCAAAATACTTTGTTTATTTGCAGCTGCCATGCTCTAAGATAAACCAGATCAGTAAGACTTATTGTGAATGTGAAATAGTAGAGCTAGTCCTAGCTAAAGAAACTGAATAGGTCAGGTGCCTATATGAGGTGGCTGGCTTCATCCTGTAGTGATGTCCTGGTTTGAGCTATACCAGAACCAGTTCTGGTCAGGTATTTGCCTTCTCAGCTCAGTCTCTGCTCAGTGAGAGCACTTTCTGAAGTTCAGGGCAGGTTTGTACAATCGGGGACTGCTTCTAGCACTGAGAGCACTGATGGGGAGAGACCCTGACAAGGGCTGGGCTGCAGGTGCAAACCAAGTGTACTGCTACAACTTGTGTGCCATATTGGGGTTCAGGAAGTCAGAGATGGCACCTCCAGGGAGGAGTGGACAAGACAGGTGACCCTAAACAGATCAAAAAAAGATTCCATCCCATGGATGTCATCGTCAGGATCAAGTTGAGGGATCATCAGGGTGAAGTCTCTTCAATGGCCAACATCTGAGGAGGACTCTGTCCATTCTGCCTTCACAGAATCAGAGCATCACAGAATGTTAGGGGTTGGAAGGGATCTCTAGAGACCATTGAGTTAATTCCCCCCCTGCCAAAGCAGGATCACCTAGGGTAGGCCACAGAGGAATGCATCCAGGAGGGTTTTAACAGTCTCCAGTGAAGGAGACTCCACAACCGCTCCAGGCAGCCTGTTCCAGTGCTCCGTCACCCTCACAGTAAAGAAGTGTCTCCTCTTGTTGAGGTAGAACCTCCTGTGTTCTAGCTTATACCTGTTGTTCCTTGTCCTGTCACTGGGCACCACTGAAAAGAGACTGGCACTTTCATTGTACATCATCTTCGTGTTCTTGAATCCAATTCCAGAACCCACCTCCTGAATCTGGTTCCTATCTGCTGCTGACTCCAGTCTGGGACTTCCCCAGTGCCTGCCCTCTGCATCATTGGTGACAGTGACACCAATGCTGTCACATTGGGTTCCATGTTGTTTTTTATCTATTTTTGTATATTTAATTTTATTATTATTTCCATTAAGCTGCTTCTGTTTCATTTCCCAGCCCATCAATCTCTTTCCCTTATTCCCTTTCTCTGCTCTTTGGGGAGAAGGGTTCACAGAGAGCCCCTGGCACTTGTTGTGTGGTCTGCCTAGTCCTAATCCTTGACAAATGAAAACAGAAGTGATCCAAGCTCCAGTCAGACCTTGCTCTGAACTATGCAATCAATGGGAGAACCCAGACAGATGCACACACAGAAGAAAAGGCAAAGAATGGAGGGAGGCCTGGTATCAGCTAGGATCAGAAGGCAACAGCACAAGCCAGTAGATGAAAAGCAACTGCATGTAGATTTGGCCAGGTTATGAAGACACTTAGCTCTTCATGTCCCATAGGCAAGCTCATCTGAAGAAGTTACATCTGATAGTCCTGTAATCAATACCATTTCAGTGAGGACTTCTGGGGGTTTGGCTCTCTCCCCTCAGCTGTGTGCAGCTTTGCACATTCCAGCAGCTGCTATATTTTCTTTAGCATTCAGCCTCCTTCAGCTTTCATCACAATGATCTCTAACCTGTTTCAGAGCTGATCTGGCAAAGAAATCCACGTGGAAGAACAGCGTGCAACAGCTCCCTAAAGTCTGCAGGTTTTACGAGTTTGGAAAGCTTCCAGCCTCTCCCAGGGACTCCCCAGTTCACACTCAAAGAAGTTTCAGACAATTGGGCTGACATTAAATAAAATTTAACTCCCTAACTCCCCAGGCCCTGGAATAAAAAGGGGAAAATACATCTAATTTTAAATGTATAGGAGTATTTAGACAACAGAGAGAGAACAACACTGGGTGGCTAATGGAATTGCTGCTGTCATACCAACACAGCAAACGCCATCTCAGCTCTGTCCATAAGCGACTTGCTGGACTTGAGGACCTTACAGAGAAAAAATGAAACTTGTTGTAAGAACTTTGTCCTCTCAGATAAATTGGGATGGAGGGGCTGGCAGTGCTCATTTCAGTCTGACTTCTAAGGGAAGTTCACAGCAGTGTTCTGTTAACAGCTGTGTCTTAATTAAGAAGCAAAGCAACAATATGGTAGCATTCAGCAGTGATTAGATAGTGCAAAAAAAAAAGCCACCAAGCAAGAACACAGATGCCCAGACATTTAGCACAGCTTGGAAAACACATTGACAGCTTACTCATGTGCATGATGTGGCATCCCACAGAACATCTGAGTAATGCTGCATGAAAGAATTGCTGTATCTGCTGTATGTTACAAATGTTCATATGCACATCCTGGCCTGTATCAGCAATAGTGTGGCCAGCAGGACCAGGGCTGTGATGTCCCCTGTACTTGGCACTGGTGAGACCTCAAATACTGGGTTCAGTTTTGGACCCCTCACCACAAGAAGGACATTGAGGTGCAGGAGCAGGTCTAAAGACGAGCAATGAAGCTGGTGAAGGATCTAGAGCACAAGTCCTGTGAGAAGTGGCTGAGGGAATTGGTGGTGTTAAACCTGGAGAAAAGAAGGCTGAGGGGAGACCTTCTCACTCTCTACAACTCCCTGAAAGCAGGTTACAGCAAAGGGGGTGTTGGGCTGTTCTCCCAAGTACCAAGCAATAGGCCAAGAGAAAACAGCCTTAAGTTGTGCCGGGGGAGGTTTAGGTTGGATATTAAGAAAAATTCCAATCCCAAAAGGGTTGTCAAGGCCTGGAACAGGATGCCTAGGGAACTGGTGGGATCACATTCTCTGGAGGGACATAAAAGCTGTGTAGATGTGCTGCTGAGAGACATGGTTTAGTGGTGACCTGGCAGTGCAGGGTTAATGGTTGAACTTGCTGATCTTAAAGGGCTTTTCCAAGCAAAACAAGTATGCATATATACATATGTGTATAGTATAGATTTGTTACACATACAGGTTTATACTATAGCATACAAACTTCACTAGAGACCATGTTCTTGGTCACATCATACCCAAGGAAAACAGAAAACCAAAAGAGCACCCTCTTTGTTCTTGCTTTAAATGGATTCAGAACTACAAACCACATCCAGATAGTAACAACACTCAAATCGAAACTGGACTGAAATGCAGGAATTTGTCATCCAACAGCAATTCATGCTTTTACATTTTACAAGAATAGGCATTAATTACTAAGGTCTTCAGGTTTAAAAACCTAAAACTAGTGGATAAAACCCCAGTAACTCAAATAATCTAAGACTGTTGACTGCTGGAGAATAAAGTACCTCAATTTAGCTTCCCACATAAAATTAATATCTACATGCACTGTAGACTTCTAACAGAAATGACTGCATAGTCTGAGGTGTTCCTGCAATGAGTGGAAAGGAATTCTTCCATTACAAGATACTTTAATTATATTAGCTATTGTTAAGTGACTGGTGCATTAATGTTATGTCAAAAAAATTGAAAATAAAAACATTCAGTGAGTGAAAACTTAATTTCTACCTCTCCCATATACTTGACTAGCCTTGATGGTCTCAGAGGTCTATTCCAGCCTCAATAATTCTGTGATTCTGTGAACCCAAAGTCTCATTAAACATCGGTAAGGATTTCATCAGCTTGGAAATAGGAGATCTAACCTTTAAAAATAATAATAAAAAAGCTATAGCTACAGACAGAGAAAATGATGAATTAGAGAATTAGAGAATTGTTTCAGTTGGAAAAGACCTCCTATATCATTGAGTCCAAACATCAACCTGAGACCACCTTATCCATTAAACCATGTCCGGAAGAGCCATGTCCACACATTTTCAACACCTCCAGAGATGGTGATTCTACCACCTCCCTGGGCAGCCTGCTCCAATGCCTGGTGACCCTTCCAGGAAAGAAATGTTTCTGAATATCCAATCTGAACTCCCCTGGCACAATTCAGGCCATTTTCCCTTATTCTATCACCTGACACTAGGAGAGGAGACCAACCCCCACCTCAGTACAACCTCCATTCAGTTGTAGGGAGCAATGAGGTCTCCCCTCAGCCTCCTCTTCAGATTAAACAATCCCCAGTTCCTCCTGAACACCATGGACAGGAGAGAAGGCAGTGAAAGAGTACAAGCCTGCTGACAGCTGCCTGCGTGAAGGCAGCCCCACATGCCTCAGTCATCAACAAGAGTTACAATGTCATGTCCTGTAACTGCTTCTCAGCAGTTCAGTCCATGGGGTCAGATACCTTTTGCCTTCAGCCTTTTTCCTTCTGGTGAGGAGGTGTGACAGGGCCAGGCACGGAAAAGTACAGCAGATCCATAGGACCAGGCTAGAGCTCAGTTGTTAAAAAATACTAAAACCACACGTGGACTTGGCAGTGCTGGGTCAACAGTTGGACTTGATGATCTTAAAAGTCTTTTCCAACTTTAACAGGACTATGATTCTGTGATGTCATTAACTAATATAACCTCTGGAGATCATCTAGTCCAACCCCCACTGCCAAAGCAGGTTCACCTAGGGTAGGTTGCACAGGAAGGTGGTCTGTGAACATCCAAAGCAATGCTTAATTGTCCACTGAAAACTCCTCTGTGCAACTCAACCTAAGTCCTTGAAAGGATTCCCTCCCACCTCAAAATAGTTCTCCAGATATTATATGAAATACTTTTCAGACTAAATCTTGATGAGTGCTTCTAAGAGTGAAGCCATCACAGGGCTCTCTTGAGACTCCTCGCTGCAGTAAAATTGAAATGCTTCTTTTTGCTGTTGACTGGTCCGTTCACAGCATTAGCATTGTAGTTTGGATCTGAAGTGCAGGACTAGGGACATCTTCCCAAGCACCTCCCTCTTACCAAACTCTGATTTGCATTATGGGGTGGTTTTGTAGCACATGAGCTCAATCCCTTTCATACAAAGCTAATGCAGAGGGTGCACCACAGGTACACATTAATCTCCTATAACCACTTCCCAGCAATTCAGTCTATGGGGCTGAATTTCTTCTGCTTCCAGTCCTTTTTTCTCTGGGGAGGAGGTGTGGAGAAATACAGAAGATCTGTAGAACCACACTAGAGCATAAATCACTCAAACCACACATGAACATCACAGTGATGGGTCAATGATTGGACTGAGGATCACAAGGATGTAAGGGGTCAAAAAAGACCTCTGGAGATCATAGAGTCCAATCCCCCTGCCAGAGCAGGACCGTAGAATCTAGTGCAGGTTGCACAGGAACACATCCAGGCAGGGCTTGAAAGTCTCCAGACAAGGAGACTCCACAACCTCTCTGGGGAGCTTGTTCCAGTGCTCTGTGACCCTTACAGTAAAGAAGTTCTTCCTCATGTTGAGGTGGAACTTCCTGTGCTGTAGTTTACATCCATAAAAGTCTTTTCCAGTCTGAAGGATTCTATGATGTCAGTGTTAGAACCTTGGTACTGACTGTTTCATCTCACTGATTCATCCTTAGTGCTCCATCTCGTTCACAGGAGTGAAGTAGAGGCAGCAGGCATCCTTAGTGGTTATCTAAGAACATCATCTCCTCAAAGCAAAAGGTTGAAATGCTTTTAGAGTCTGCACACTTTCTGTTCTCTTGTTCTTGCTCCCTTCATCCCAACTGCTTCTATTTTCTCTGCTGGACTTCAGTGCAGGATGGAGAGGTCCACTGTCCTTTTGCTGAGTCCCACAGTGACCCTTTCTAGTGCTGTAACACATCTGAGGGAAGGCACTGTCCAGCTTCCCTTGAAGCTAGATCTGGCTTTATTTTGGTGTCAGAAAGCTGAAGCTCAGGATCTAAATTTTTCAAGCTATCCTACTAAGCCCTGAAGAGCAGTCAGAGGAAAGTTTTCACAACAGCCATCGGAATGATCTCTCCAAGGAAGTGGGGGAGTCCCAGCATTGGAATTTCTAAGATTCAACTGGACAGGGTGCTGGGCCACCTGGTCTAAACCATGGTTTTGCTGAGAAAGGTTAGACCAGATGATCCTTGAGGTCCCTTCCAGCCTAGTATTCTGTGATTCTATAGGTGTTGGAACATGTGCTTTCAACAGGGACCTGAAGAGGGCATTAAAATGCTTGGCTAACCCATTGGTCCACAAAGTTGTTGGCTTCAGGACCCAAATCCATTACTCTTCCACCAACCAACAGCAGTACTTTCTAGATCAACATACATCAATAAATCATATTCAGATGTCTTAGACCAAGTTGGATTCCCTAAGAAACATAACTTCTAGAAAGGAAGAAAGCCCTTTTCAAGCTTTGATGGCTGGAATACTTCATGGCAATGTTATAGCTACAGCAAATTCCTCTCTAGAAGGAAGCATTTCAGGCAAAAATTAGAGAGGGTTTGATTTATAACGGAAAATAAAACTAACAGGCCAGGTTTTGCTTACACTGAATAATACTTAGCACCTATATAGGAAAATTCCCACTGACTGCAGTCAGAGCAGATCTGAGGTGTTAAACATGCAGTCTCCACTTCAACTCCAGAGCAGAACTGCTAAAAATTATGTGTCAGACTGGGACATGCCCTTCCGAGAAGCACGAGGGAAGAAACAGTACACATGGAGCCCCAGCTTCCTCCATGGGGATAGCAGCAATGGGCTTCAGCTCTCGAAGGGAAAACTCACTTTGGATGTTCATTAAAGACCTCTGGGAAAACATTAAGCAGCATTGGCAGATGGGTTTTGGAGCTTGTAGCTACAGGGAATGAGCTTGGGGAAAGCCATCAGGGACCAGTTGAGGCAGAATGCTTCCAGGCTATTTGGTTTAAGAGAGATCAGCTAGGCTAGAACCACAGCATCATAGAATGGTAGGGGTTGGGAAGGGCCTTTAAAGGTCATTTAGTCCAGCCTCCCTGCTTCAACTGGATCAGGTTGCACAGAGCTTCATCCAATCTGACCTGGAATGTTTCCAGGAATGGGCCTTCTACCACCTCTCTGGGGAACCTGGGCCAGTGTTTCACTACCCTCAGTGTAATAAATTTCTTTCTTCTATCTTGTCTAAATCTCCCTCTTTTAGTCTGAAACCATCACCCCTTGGCCTGTAACAACAGGCCCTGCCAAAAGCATTGTCCCAGTCTTTCTTACTGGCCCCTTGACGTGTTGAAGTGCCACAAGAAGGGCTCCCTTGAGCCTTTGCTTTTAGGAAAAGGGCAAAACCTGCACTTGTCTTCAAGCAGAGGTGGCAGGTGACCAAATACCTTCTACTGCCAGCCATGTCATGGAGGCAGCTGGGGTCCTTCTCCCTCCCAGGCAAGGGAACGGCAATGGACTCAACCTGCAATGGGAGGTCACAGTCATGCCCTAGGTGAACAAGGCCTAAAGGGAGCAAAGCTGTTTGAGCAGGATCCAGCTCAGCTTTACTGCATGTTGCTGTATCTGCTCTCCAGCTCATGAAGCAATGTCAGTGTAAAGAGAGAGCAAAGCTGCCATGTCTGGCCTGGGCGGCCAAGAAAGCAGACGAACCTGAGCATCTGTGTTTGCAATCTCCTCTGCTCCATAAAAGACAAGGTCAGACAGAAAACATCTGTTTCAGATTTGCACATCTGAATGATTTATATTAGGGGAGCAGAGCTGGACTGTGTGCAGCCTCTAGGTTGTTAAAATTTAATTTACTAATCAATTACTCTCAGATGCTAGACTTCTTCAGCTGCCCCATACGAGGAGCATGATTTCTGACAATACCCTGTCTTGATGGATATAAAATACAGCACAGAAGGAGTTCCTACTCAACATCAGGAGGAACTTCTTCACTGTGAGGGTCACAGAGCACTGGAACAGGCTCCCCAGAGAAGTTGTGGAGTCTCCTTCTCTGGAGACTTTCGAGACCATTCTGGGTGCATTCCTGTGTGACCTGCGCTAGATTCTATGGTCCTGCTCTGGCAGGGGGGTTGGACTCAGTGATCTCCAGAGGTCCCTTCCAACCCCTAACATCCTGTGATCCTGTGATCTCAGTGCTGTATCTCCTTCCAGGGGCTGAGGAGAGGTGAGATGAAGCGGTGAGCAAAAGAAAATGACTATTCAGTACCATGAGGTCTTATTTTAAATTAAGAGAAGCCACCACAGGATTATCTCCCCATTTCCATTGGGCATTTGGAAGATGCCATCCTTGTGCTATTATTTGCACAAGGCAGGTTTACCTGAGGAAGAAGATGCATCAAAATCACAGTAGCACAGTATCACAGTATATTAAAGGTTGGAAGGGACCTCCAGAGATCATCAGGTCCAACCCCCTTGCCAAAGCAGAATCATCTAGGGCAGGCCACGCAGGAATTCATCCAGGTGGGTTTTGAAAGTCTCCAGAGAAGGAGACTCCACAGCTTTCCTGTGCAGCCTGTTCCAGTGCTCCATCACCCTCACTGTAAAGAAGTTTCTCCTCATGCTGAGGTGAAATCTTCTATGTTCAAGCTTGTATATGTTGTCCCTTGTCTTATTATTGTGCACCATCAAAAAGAGATTGCCCCCCTCCACTTGACACCCACCCCTCAGATATTGCTAGGCATTGATCAGATCCCCTCTCAGTCTTTTCTCAAGACTAAACAGCCTCAGGTTTCTCAGTCTCTCACCTCAGGGGTGCATATGTGGAGGAGACAGGCAATTCAGGTGGCTTGCCTGACTATCAAACACAAACTCAAAGCAGCTCCAGGAACACCAGGTCTCATAACTTATGCTCTCACCTGCATGCTTACCACAACTCCCCCACAGTCCTAAGAGTCTGAGGATTTCTTCAAACCTTGGGAACACAGGACATCATCCAAATCCCTTAAGCTGGGTTAAAGAAAGCCTGAGGGTCTGCAAACTTCTTGTGGACACAAGCAGATGACAGCTGAGCAGCTGCTATCTTCCTCCTGTCAAGGATGGCGGTGTCAGGAACCTTACAATACAGTGGAGATCTTCTAGCTTAATATTAGCAATGCAGAGCTGACATTATGTTGTCTTCCCCTGTCCTCAAGCAACTTCTTGTGCCCCTCAAAGGCACAAGATAGTACTTACCACACTACCACTCACCCCCCGCTACAAGAAGGGACATTGAGGTGCTGGAGCACATCCATAGAAGAGCAACCAAGCTGGTGAAGGTTCTAGAGCAAAAGTCTTCTGAAGAGTGGCTGAGGGAATAGGGGTTATTTAGTCTAGACAAAGCTCAGGGGAGACCTTTTCACTCAACTATTACCTGAAAGGAAGTTATAGCAAGGTGGGGATCAAGTAACAAGTGACAGAACAAGAGATATTGACCTCAAGTTGCACCTGGGAAGGTTTAGGTTGGACATTAGGAGCATTTTCTTCACCTAAAGCGTTGTTATGCCCTAGAACAGTCTGCCCAGGGAAGTGGTAGAGTCACCATCCCTGAAAGAACTTAAAAAATGTGCAAATGTGGTGCTGAGGGATATGGTTTAGTGGTGACCTGTCAGTGAAGGGTTAATGGTTTGATCAATCTTAAAGGTGTCTTTCAATCAAAATTATTCTACAACCATTCTCAGTGAGACTTGGCCTAATCAGCTTCGTACTGATGATGTGAAGCCTATATGAATATCAAAAACTCATCACAAAGGACACAAAATACCTCAAAACACTTTTGTGGAGCATGTTCTCCTTTTGAGAAACAGAGGAACAAGACAGTTTTCAGAGTCCCAATTCCAGTGCACTAAATACCTCCAGTTATATCCAGTTCAGGATACAAACATCAACACTGGCAGTGGTCAAACAATTCTTTGAATGTGCTCTGTTAAAATTACCTCCATTCTGGGTTAGTAAGTCGTGCATGAAATGATCCTGGCTTCCCTTTAATGTGGCAATCAGAGACCCATAACAGTTTGAAATTGTGGGCAAAATGCCAGCCCTTCTCTCCAGCTTTTGCTATCTCCATTTTGGGTGACAGTTTCTCTAAGAATAGGTTGAAGTTACTACTCTTGGAATGAAGCAGGGAAATATTTTACATAGGGGGAATAATCCATCCAGTCCAAACCTTCAGATGGAGAATCATTCACAGCAAGTTTAATGAAACTTTTAGAATTCATTATTAATTTTTTTTTTCCAACACATACCCAGCAGGTCACAAGCAGTTGGACAACTAACACCACCACAGCAATTTATAAGACTGTCTAAGAAATTAGAGAACTAATAGAGTTAAAAATATAATTTTTTTTGAGGAGGAGGAGGGGCAGGGCAGGAGGGGAGGAAGGCAGGAAGCCAAAAAATATCAGACTGCAAGTCTTAGGAGTGTTTTAATGCCATCAGTTACCTAGGGGCTGACTGTAATAGTGATAGAAGATTGTGCTACAGCTTCCAATGCAGAGGGTTTTTCTTATTTCTGAATGCTAATATTCAGATTAGGTTTATACCTTTCCAGGATACTTCATTCAGCCTCAGTCTTACTAAATGCAGAAGACAAATGCTGTTGACCTGATCTTACACACTCATTATAACTGGAGAACTGCAGCAATGTTAGCTGCTGGCAGATTTATTCCTACCTGGCACTGGTGCTTAGAAACAGCCTAATTAACAGGCTGTTAAACCAACAGCATGGCAATTTGTGTGTGACAAACACAAGCCAATATAAGATCACTAGGTGTAACAGGGCCATGACCACAGTATAAGATTATAAATGCCCATGATGGAAGCAAACAGCTGACAAACCTTTGAACCAAGGCAATGAGCAGATCCAGAAGTGATGATTGGAGGCTAACCAGCCCAGCAATTAGTCTAAATACCATCAAGTTCTTATTTTAAACCCATCCTGTAATATTATTTGGAGAGCACTACTTTGAATACTGTTGCACCATGGGGTTTCTGCATATCCTTACGTTGTTGATGCCTTCAGCTCTGGGAAAGGCTGCATTTCAGTAATAACTCAAACAGCCCCAAAGTGTAGTTTAAGAAACTCAAAGACAATTTGCCCGGGATTAAACAGCCTTGACAAACAGTAGGTGTTGTTTCAGCCTCCAGATCATCCTTGGCCACACAAACCTCTCTGTCCACTCCTCTCTTTTCCACTCGGTGCCTTGGCAAGCACAATCCACTACTCAGATACCCCAACAGAAGAAGAAAGAGGATATCTTTCCCCCAAGAGAAGAAGACTGCGACTGGTAAACACATACAGGAGTCTCAGTGAAGCCCTTGCCTGCCATGGAAGCCTGTCTGGAAGACAGGGGTGAAAGCCAGAAGTTTGCAATCCTTCACTACAGGAATTTTGGCCTGTGGGTCCAGTTGGCTGCCTCAAGACAGCGCACCTTGCACACAGCTGAGGATCTGCTGCCTTGTGTCTGGAGGCAAGAACACTCAGGGGAGAAAGAGTTTATTGCTTCAGCGTGATGTGCGCTTGGAGAACGCTGGATTCCAACTCCCACACTGAACTCCAGGAAAGTTTCACTGCTGACCCAGATTTAGAACCAGTCTTTAGGATTTGCTCCTAGCTCAGTCATCTTGATACTTATTTGGTTACAAATATATCTAAAACTATACAATTTTTTAAAAATACATTTAATCATTGAAGAAACAACAACACAAAAAGCTGTTGCCTTATTTTGGTTATTTCTTGTCCTTTCCTGAAAGTGTTTTTTTCTTCCTCGTGAGCGTGTGAAGATCTGTACACAGACTACCACCAGGTTTCATCCTCTTCTGATGCTTATGGAAATTTGACACTGATTCTTTTAACTTCAATGCAGCTGAGATGTGCAGCTCCCAGCCTCTCTTATCTACCACTGAAACCTTTATCTTACAGCATCACATAATGGTGGGGCTTGGAAGGGAAGATCACCTAGTCCAACCCCTTGCTAAAAGCAGGGTAACCCACAGTAGGTTACCCAATGACCTGGTGGGTTTGGAATCTCTCTGGAAGAGGCTCCACAACCTCTCTGGGCAACCTGCTCCAAGGCTCAGTCACTCTCACAGGAAAGAAGCTTTTCCTCATGTTCAAAGGGAATCAGCTGGGTTCCAGTTTGTGCCCACTGCCCCTTGTTCTGTTGCTGGGCACCACTGAAAAGAGTCCAGCCCCAGCCTCTTGATCCCTGTCCTTTAGATACTGATAAACAATGGTAAGACTAACAATCAAAGATAAGAAGCATAACCTGCAGAAACAAAATAAATTATAATCAAGAATTATCCCAGACTTATCCAGACAATTTGATCACAGCCTGGTTATAAGAGGTTGCCAAATGCCCACAGGTCATTCAACCAAGAAAAGCCTGGAACACTTTGAGAGCCATGAAGTATCCCATTCTGGCTTGACTTAGATCTTAGAGGTCTTTTCCAGTCAAAACAACTCTATGATTCTATGATATGTAACATGACATCCCTTAAACAAAATGAACCATAGGGGCAAGTGGGGTGAACAAAAAAATATCACAGCTGTCTAGGAGTAACTTACATCTGAAGAGAAATATCACTGCCAGAGATTTTCACCCATTCATTTAGCCATGAGGAATATCAACATCTTTAAACTCTGCTTAGAGATGACGTGGAGGAAAATTGGGCAGAGAGCCAAAGACACAAATAGCTACACTGAAATAACCTAGAAGAGTGACAACTAACACAGCACTCATATTTTAAGTTGTATTTGACCCAGGTGTCTCAAAATGCTGTATTCCTGTGTCACATGGTATGTGCTATGGTAGTGAGCCACACTCCAAGGAGTGTGAATGCCTCACTCGCAGAAAAAGCATTTGGTGATGTATGATGCCCATAAAAGTCTACTTCAGAGTATTAAGTTACTGCAGAATAGTTTGTGTACTTTCTCTTCAAGCCTTCATTTAATCTACCACCATTCCCATGGTGGACATGCTCCTCACTACAAGAAGGACACTGAGGTTCTGGAGCTGATCCAGAAAGTGGCAATGAAGCTGATGAATGGTCTGGAGAACAAGTCTGGTAAGGAAGGGCTGAGGGAAGTGGGGTTGTTGTTTAGTCTGGAGGAAAAGAGGCTGAAGGGAGACCTTCTTGCTCTCTACAACTCCCTGAAAGGAGGTTTCTTCTTGATAGCAACAAGTGAGAGGACAAGAGGAAAAGATATCAAGTTGCACCAGGGGAGGTTTAGGCTGGATATTAGAAGAAACATCTTCATTGAAAGGGATATGAAACACTGGAACCAGCTCCCCAGGGAGGTGGTTAAATGCCCATCCCTGCAGGTGTTTAAAAGGTGCAGGGATGCAGTGCTGAGAGATGTGGTTTAGCACCAGACTCGGTAGAGTTAGATAATGGTTGGGTGCAATGATATTAAAGGTCTTTTACAGCCAATGATAATCTATTATTCTATATTTAATTATTTTTATGTGGTCAAAGATAGAAAAGCCAAAAGAGTGACAAACCACCAGGCTTTCTGCCACCAGAACACAGTGCACCCTGACTGCTGACAGAGACCAGCAGCTTTCCATCAGTTCCAGCTCCATGATAATACAATAATTTCACAGAATCACAGAATTAACCAGTTGGAAAAGATCTTAGAGATCATCAAGTCCAACCTATCACCCAACACTATCTAATGAACTAAACCATGGCACTAAGTGCCTTCATTACTTATTTCTCTCCAGTGAGCACAAACCAAGTCTGGCATTTTGCCAGTAAACTAAACTTTAAACTAAAAGAGCTTTTAGCTTTAAACTAAAAGAGCAGAGTCTCAGGCTATACAGAAGAAGACATTTTTTACAATCAGGGTGGTGAAACACTGGCCCAGATTGCCTAGAGAGGTGATAAAAGATCCATTTGTGGAAACGTTCCAGGTTAGGTTGGATGGGGCTCTGAGCAACCTGTTCTAGTTGAAGACATCAACAAGGAGGTTAGACTAGATGACCTTTAAAGATCTCTTTCAACCACAAACATTCTGTGATTCTATGAGAGAGCTCTAGCCCAGTCATACAACTTCTCATGCTCTCTTATAATTTTCTGACCAGAAGGATGAAGAAATATGAGCAGTGTTTCTGCACCTGGGTGACAGAACACTGGAACTGGTGGCCCAGGGGGGTTGTGGAGTCTTCTTCTCTGGAGATATTCAAAACCCACTTGGATGCATTCCTGTGTGATCTGCTCTAGGTGATCCTGCTCTGGCAGGGGGGTTGGACTGGATGATCTTTCAAGATCCCTTCCAACCCCTAACATTCTGTGTGATCTCTGCTATCAAAATTCTAGAATACTTTGCTTTCTTGGTGTTGCTACACAGCTGCCTTACCCTTCAAGCCCACCCAGCTTTAAACACTCACCCTTTACACACCAGCCTGTGCTCTAGGCTCCAGTGTATCTGAGAGGATCCTCATTCTTTCTCAACTATTCAGTTTGGAAAATTCATACATTTACATAAGACAGGAGCCAGAAAATTACTGGATGGTGGTCAGCTAAATCAAACACTTGGCAGCAGTAAGGCACAGGGGGTACCAAAGGTCTTTACACTTCATGAATTCTCTGCTATATTATTGCTAACACAATTACTTTGGGGCAGTTGTCGAGCAGTGCAGCACCAAAAGCATTGGCTAGAAAGTTGTCAGCTGTGCACACACTCACACACAGACAAAAGTCATCCCTGACTGCTGCTGTAAGGTTTTTTACTGTTCATTCCCGAATTGCAGGCAGGCAGCGTCAGGCAAAGGATGCAAATCCCCAAATGTGTTCCTACTGCCTGACACCACACACAGAAGCAGAACCTCTCCCCAGCTTGAGGAGAGCAGTCGTGCCAGTCTCCATCCCTCCCACACTGCCTTTGCAGACAGAGAGGTTTAGGTTGTATATTAGAAGAAACTTTTTAACTGAAAGGGTTCTCAAGCTCTACAATATATTCTTCAAGGAGATGGTTGAATCCCCATTCCTGGAGGTGTTTAAAAGTTGCAGAGATGTGGTGCTGAGGGACATGGTTTAGTACCAGACTTGGCAGAGTTAGACAATGTTTGGACTTGATAATCTTAAAGGTCTCTTCCAACTGAAACAATTCTATGATTCTGTGAATCAGAAAGTGACTTACTTTTTGGAAGCGCAGTCCTTATGGCAAATTCCAGCAGGAGCCATTTGTTCCATCAGCCAACATACCATAGCTTGATGACTTCCTCACTCCTATTTCCAGTTAACTTTTTTCCCCTCACAGCTTGTTGCTCTCTGTCCTTAACACTGCATTTTGCCCATGAGGAGTTTCATAAAATTTTGTGGCTGCAAGGAGAGTTGCAGTTGTAGCAGCATCAGTCAGCCCTGGAGATGGAAATCTCTATTAACAACTTCTACTGCTCACCAGCTACTGTTTCATGTTCTCTTCACCCACCCTCAGCAATGTGGCTCTCAATCACCTGATCTCTCAGGCCCAAGTTCAGAGAAAAGCTCATCGGTCCCATCCATCACAGCTGGGATCTGAACCTCTTGAAGGGCTCCACTTAGCAGGTGGTAAAACACTCTGCCCAAAAATAGATGCCTTTACCAGAGTTTGGAGAGGGTAGGTGAGAAGGAGATAGGTATTGTGGCCAGCAGATTGAGGGAGGGGATTCGACCCTCAACTGTGCTTTGAGACCTCACCTGCAGTGCCGGCTCCAGATCTGAAGTCTTCAGCACAGGACTGTTGGAATGGGGGCCAGAGGAGGCTGCCACAATGATGCAAGGGCTGGAACTCCTCTGCTGTGAGGACAGGCTGAGAGAGTTGGGGTTTTTCAGCCTGGAGAAGAGAAGGCTCCAGGGAGACCTTCCTGTGGCCTTTCAGTACTTAAGGGAGCCAGTAAGAAAGTTGGAGACAGACTTTTTGGTGGAGTCTGCTGTGACAGGAAAAGGGGTGATGGTTTTACACTAAAAGAGTGAGATTTAGATTAGAGGAGATTTTTTTTTTTTCCACTGACGGTGGTGAATCCATGGCCCAGGCTGCTCAGAGAGGTGGTAGCTGTCCCATCCCAGATCAGGCTGGACTAAGCTCTGAGCAACTTCATTTAGTTAAAGATATCCCTGCTCAGTTCAGGTGGGTTGGACTAGATAACCTTCAAAGATTCCTTCCAACCCAAACCATTCTAGGATTCAAGTCATGAAAAGCTGTAGCAAGATCAGCTTCCCACGTGGATGTTTCTAACCAAACCAAACCACCAGCTGAGTTGGTTTAAACTCCAAAGCTGTCCTAGAGCTGCAGCAAAGGATTGCCAGCAGCAGGAGACAGCCTTTTGCTTGCTCTGTGGCACCACCTAGTGCTACAAAAGCACCAATTCTGACTTACACCAAGTTTTAAAATCATGCAAAATAAACACACATAAATCAATATTCAAAACAACTAAAACAACTGCTAATGACCCATTCTACACACATTTGAGCCTACTTCTGTCACTGTAGTATCTAAGCTCAAACACGAGCTGCCAGTGTACACTGGCAGCCCAGAAAGCAAACTGTGACTTCAAAATTTTGGTAGACACTTACCCAGCTCAGCTGTGGAAACATGAGCTTTATCTCTATGGTAGGATCTAGGAATCTCTCTGTCCTCCATCATTAGACACTAGACCTTCCATAATTAATCAAGATTAAGGAAGACCAAGGCCTAGAGAATCCATTCTTTCTCTCCATGTTGTTAAAGACAACAAACTCGGGTCTGACAATCACTCAGCATAACAATTTTGTTTTCTGAGTATAAACCTTGGGAAGTGAAGTGCAAACAACATGTGCCCAAGATGTTCCAACCAGCAGAAAAGCAAAACACACATACCTTTCACTCCACGTGCTCAGAACTGTCCAAGATGTTCTCACTGTCACAGATAATGAAAGCCAGAAGGAAGGTACCAAAAGGTCAGTTACAAAAACAAAACCCACAAGATAAATAGCCTGTAACCACATCTACTGAATAAGCCACAAAGATTGGACACCACTGACCTTCAACATTTAAACCTCAGCCAGCAGCATCCCAAGACTTAGTCCTTGATCATAACATTGCTTTTGGTAGGAAGAAAACTTTAACATCAAGTCCAACTATTAACCCAGCACTGTCAGGCCACCACTAACCATGTCCCTCAGTACCACATCTACACATCTTTGAAAGCCCTGCAGGGATGGAGACTCCATCTAGGCACCCTGTTCCAGAATCTGACAACTCCGTTGGTCAAGAAAGGGAAGGTTTAGGTTTGTCCAACCTAAACCTCCACTTGGCACTACTTGAGCCCACTTCCTCTTGTCATCATAGAATGGTTTGGGTTGGAAGGGACCTTAAATATCATCTAGTTCCAGCCCCCACTGCCATGGGCAGGGACACCTTCCACTAGACTCATGTGTTGCTCATGGGAGAAGAGACTAACCCCCACCATGCTCCAAGCTCCTTTCAGGGAGTTGTAGAGAGTGAGGTCTCCCCTCAGCCTTCTCTTCTCCAGGCTGAACAATCCCAGTTCCCTCAGCCACTGCTCACAAGACTTTTGCTCTGCCACACTCTGACAATACAACATACCTGCAACACTTGGTGCCAAGCCCTGCAGACAGTCACACAAAAAAATTTGCATCAGATGACAAATACTCATTTTCAAATGATACTGCTCAGCATGATCTGGTTAATAACAGGAAAATCTAGCCCAAAGATGTTCATTTCAAGTTTTATTTCTCATATCGGTGAAACACAAAGCCCCTTCTTGAGAGGCAGCATCTTGTAGAGCTGTTATACAAACACATTTTGTACTCTAATACACCACAGATTTGGGAAAAGGACAAATAAAGCAGAGGTTTCACACTGCACTTGGGCATATTGAGTCTTAAGTTACAGGGATTTTAGAAACCTTCTGATTTGACATTACACATTGCACTGACCATCTCTGAGCCTTCATGCACAATTAATTTTTCTTACAGCCAACACTGGATTTGGAGACTTTCTTGTTTTGTCAGTGGCATCTTCTCCACTTTAAATCACTTACATGGTATTTACATAAGTGTGCAAATTGCTTTGAGAAAGAGAAACAAACGCTAAACACATAATATACAGACAGCTATATATTCTTCTACAGCTACACATCTACTAAAAGGCAGTTAACACTCCTATCACACTTTCATTGCCTAAAATAGGAGAATAAGTTATATAAAATAGACCATCTTACTTCTCAGACGCTTCTATTTCAGCAAATTTGGTCTTTGCAGCAACATTGCAATCAAAGATTAAGATTCTGCTCCTAAGAGTTGAGATTTCAGTTCAGTGGCAGCTTAACCTGGTTGGTAGAAGTTACTTTTGTCTCATGTTTTCCACACTTGGCACAGGGAAAAGAGAAAAAAAATAACCTGAGGGAGTGGGAAGACAATCTTGCAAATCTATTTTTTGGCAATATGAGAAATATCCTTCAAGGATCTCATGTATAAATTTTCACTTTTATTGTAAGGGCCTGTTAGTGTTACAAACACAGTTTAAATAAAGCCTGCAACTTGTTTCACATCCAAGGCTCCCAATTTTGTTTCTCCTGGGTGTTATGGCCTCAAATATACACAACTGTTCACACACACACACAAAATAAGACTACTTGGGACCATTCAACAAAACTGATTTTAGAATTGGAAGCATCAAGAAAAGCCTGAAGAAAATTACTTAGCGCCCCTCCCAGTGCTCCTATGTGTACAGTTTTTCCCTACTTATGATCAAGACTCCCTATAAAAAGTGCATGGTCACCTTCATGAATGATTCCAGAAGGCAGAAAGCGAGTAAATTGGAGTGAGGTTGCTCCAACAGTGAAAAAAAAAAGTCACAGGAAAGTCTTAAAAAACATCTTTGATGTACACTTGTGATCAGAAAAGAGCAACTCAACTCCCAAAATGTCATTTAGATTGTTTTACAGAAGAGCAAAACCTTCTCTACACAACATGAATACCACAGGGAAATTGCCTGTCAGACAGCAAAGAACTACAGGTGTAGTCTCATATAGCTTTTAAACCCATTATTATTATAATTAATACAGGATACAAAGAGACAAAACTGCTTTGTGAACACCCATTGAACTGAACAATGTGACTTTGACAGCAGCCCTGCCTGCAAATCATACTTGGCTTGCTGTTGGCTTGTGCAGCCATCACAACTCTATCAAGTACTACTCGCCCCAAGGACAGCAAACGTTAACCCTCTACAAGCTCACCTTCATCACAGTTGTCAGACACACTGATGTCAGACACACACTTGTTACTTTTGGAAGACATCCATCTGCTTAACAGGGCAGAAACTCTATCAGCACTGTGCTTTTATCTACTGTTGATTGAACTTCGGGTATCACAAATCATGTGCAGGATCCCAAGGATCTCACCCTAGTACAGATCTTGATTTGGTCCTTCTGAAGAAAGAGACCACAAGTATGACTTTCAGGGTGGTCCAATTTTAAGCATAAAGTGGCTGAACAGAATTTAAGACACTGCAAAACACATTATGATTTGAAAACAAATAAAAAATAGAGATGATGTATTAAAAATTTGGGCATTTTGGATTCTGAGCTAGTTTGGAAAATGTCTTTTGTAGAAGAGAGCTGTTCTATGAGAATGAACTGTCTTCATAGTAGATAATGATCAGTAAACAAACACCTAGAACAGTCATGGACTCACTACCACTGAAACATGCCACCTAAGTTTTGGTTAAACATTGTCTTCAGAGTTTTACATTCAATGCACATCACCTGCCTCCCTCATTTTCTTCTTTTTTTGGTCATGGCATGCTCTGGAAACACCACTCCAAAAGGTTATTTCCAAAGACCTCAGGTCAATGAAGTTCTTAAGATGAAAGATGTGTGTGCACTTGTAAGCTTGAAAGACTACTTGGCTTAGTGTTTCCCACACCCACATGAATATTGCTTGTAAAATAATAAAGGATTAAAATAATATTCCACAACAGAGTGAAAATATGTTGGGAATAAACTGGATAGTCCCTCTAGTGCTTAAAGTAGTGAAAAAAAATCCAGTCTGGCAGAGTCTGTCTTAAATGGTGTTAAGCAGGAGAAACATCATCTATTTAACTCAGAAAACAATCACCAACATATTCCTGGGACAAAAAAACATCAGCTGTTGACATCCAGCAACTAAATTTCATACCACTCTCCCTACTCCAGTCTTCCAGGGGTTTAGGTTTCTTTTAAACTGTGCTTTTAGTAAGGATTTCTCTCTTTTTTTTTTTTTTTCCTGTCAACTGAAAGCAGGGCCCTGAGGAAGCTCCTACCAGGTAAGGAATAAAGTCCAAAGATGTTTTTGAGATGATAGGTACAATCATGCTTTTTTTCTTGCATTGTACCCAGAAGCTGCCAAGTTAAGATTAGCATTCCCACATCACAATTGCAATGAAGCTCTGGTAAATCAGGTACCTTTGGATATGCTCAGCATCACAAATAAGTCATGTATTTAAGACAACCTCTGTAGCTAGCACAGTCCACCAGAATATTCATCCTCTTCCTCATCAGCATGAGACCCTGCTGCAGCTGGTCCTCTGGCTTTGTCTTGTGCAGCATTTGGTGACTTCTTCTTGATTCCACCTCCAGGGACCACCAAGGTAAGACCAAGCTTGGCATACTGACAACAACAAGGCAAAATTAATTGCTGCACTATCACAGCAGTAAAATCTCATTGACTTATACTGTACAGCATCACAGAATGGTTTGGGTTGGAAGGGACATTAATGATCATCTAGTTCCAACCCCTCTGCTGTGGGCAGGGACACAGAATTGACCAAGGCTCACGATAAAGAAGCAGGTAAGATTCAGGACAGACAAAAGAGTGATGCTGCTTTCAGGTCTTCTTCCAGCTTAGAATAGAATAGAAAAAAATGAACCAATCTCAAAACACTCTGAGAATGGGATGTGAGAGCTGTATTGATACAGCTTATTACAGAATCATTTGGCCACACCCTACAGCTTGTGTGGTTGAAACTTTAGGTAAAAAAAAGTTTCAGCATGCAGCTCTGCAGGCATCATCTAGTAGTACTTCATGTAGAAAGTCTTACAACTGTTTTTCAGTAAGACTAGCACCTTAATTTTTACTTTCATAGAAACTTAGTATGGTTTGAGTTGAAAGGGACCTTTAAAGGTTGTCTAGTTTAACCTCCCTGCAGCAAGTAGGGACATCTTCAACTACATCACATTGCACAGAGCCCCATCCAACTCAACCTCTAATAAAGGTTTCCAGGCATGGGGCATCTACCACCTCTCTGGGCAACCTGGGCCAGTGTTTCATCACCCTCAGTGTGAAACATTTCTTCCTTCTACTTAGTCTAAATATCCATTTTTAGTTTCAAATCATCATCCCATCCCCTGTCCTGTCACAACAGGCTCTGCTGAAAAGATCACTCCCATGTTTCTTATTGACCCCCTTTAAGTAGTGTAAGTCCACAAGAAGGTCTCTCCAGAACCTTCTCTTCTCCAGGCTGAATGACCCCAACTCTCAGCCTGTTCTCAAAGCAGAGGAGTTCCAGCCCTCACATCATTTTGTGGCCTCCTCTGGACCCACTCTAACATGTCCATGTCTCTCCTGTGCTGAAATCTCTTGTGTGATGAAGACTTCAGAGATGGACACACCACTGCAGGTGGGGTCTCAGAAGAGCAGAGTAGTTCAACAAGAAAGGAAAATCAGTGAGTATTATGACAAGGTTCAGCATGGATGAATGGCTCCTTCACTTCACACCTTTCTACATCTTAAAAGTACAACTTCAAGAAAAAAAAGAGGGAACAACTTTTGTAAAAATAAAATATCACAGAACTGTAGAATGGTATAGGTTGGAAGGGACCCCTGTAGATTGAGTCCAAACCCCCTGCCAAAGCAGGATCAACTAGGGCAGGTCACATAGGAATGCATCCATATGGTTCTCTGGACAAGGAGACTCCACAACCTCTCTGGGCAGCCTGTTCCAGGGCTCCATCACCTTACAGTAAAGAAGTTTTTCCTCATGTTGAGGTGGAACTTTCTGTGTTCTAGTTTGTATCCATAACCCCTTGTCCTATCACAGGACACCATTGAAAAGAGACAAGCACCTTCTTCTTGACACCCACCCTTCAGGTATTGATAATATTAAGATCACTTCTCAGCCTTCTCTTTTCCAGAATAAACAGCCCCCCGTCTCTCAGCCTCTCATAAGAGAGATGGCCCAGTCCCTCTACTAGAAAAAAAAATCTCAGCCTGAACAAGGAAAAGGAAATTCCTACTTACATCATTGTCCATGTACTTGAAGAGTGGCAAATTGCAGACTTCAGAAACTTGATCCTGATCTTGCTGGTCATACCCTTCTAAAAGTTGCTCTAGTGCTGCACAGTCTTCACTTCCATTAAATCCTGGTATACTGAAGGAAATTAAGAGTTCATTTAGGGCATTTCAGCAACAGAACCATTTTGGTTGGAAGAGACCTCTGAGATCATCAAGTCCAACCATTAACCAAGCACTGCCAGGTCACCACTAAACTACATCCCCCAGCACTACATCTACAGAGTTTTTAAATACCTCCAGGGATGATGATTCCATCACTTCCCTAGGCAGCCTGTTCCAGAGACTGTCAATCCTTTGGGGGATTTTTTTTTTTCCTAATGTCCAATCCAAACCTTCCCTGGTGCAACTCGAGGCTGTTTCCTCTTAAAGCTGTAATCTAACTGACCCTCAGCTATTCTATGTTTAAGTGCTGCTCATTAAGAGCAGAAAAGCAATCAGCTTCTAAGGATCTGATAAGACTGCTTATTCCACAAAACTGTCTGCAAGCACTAAGACTTCTCTTGGCACATGGATCAAATAAAATCAAACTTCTGGCTCATGGCTTGGATGAATAGGTGCTTTGCTGGGTAAAAAAATTGGCTGGATGGCTGGGCCCAAAGAGTGCTGGGGAACAGATTTAAATCCAGTTGGCATCTGGTTACTAGTGGTGTTCTCCAGGGCTCAGTTCTGGAGCCAGTTCTCTTTAATTTCTTTGTCAATAACCTGGATGAGGGGATAGAGGGCACCTGCAGTAAGTTTGGGCACAGATGACACCAAATTGCATGGGAGCCTTGATCTGCTTGAAGGTAGGGAGGGACTCTCTAGAGAGGAATCTGGACAGGCTGGGTCAATGGGCCAAGGCCAACTCGATGAGATCAAATAAGGCCAAGTCCTGCACTTGAGTCACAATGCCATGAACACTCCAGGCTTGGAGGAGAGAGGCTGGAAAAGTTGCCCAGCAGAAAAGGACTGGGGGCTGTTGGTTGATAACAGGTTGAATATGAGCCAGCATGTGACCAGGTGGTCAAGAAGGCCAACAGCATCCTGGCTTGGACCAGCAATAATGTAACCAGCAAGACCAGAGAAGTGATCCTCTTCCTATACTTGGCACTGGTGAGGTACACCTAAAATACCACGATCAGTTTTAGACCCCTCACTACAAGAAGGACACTGAAATGCTGGAGCATATACAGAGGACAAACGAAGGTGGTGAAGGGTCTGGAGAACAATCTACTGAGAAGCAGCTGAGTGGCACATTAATCTTTCTCTCAGTCTAATCACCATACTAGATAGGTTGAACTGACTTTACTGTAATGACAAGTCAGAATCTCAGCATTTTAGGGGTCTTCACATATAACATGGCAAAAAAGATTTTGAAAAAAAAATTAGAATTCAGTTAGCACCATCCAGAAATACCTATTTTTAATCTTAATCATGTTTAAAATAGCCTTTGTTCCATTTGAAAAAGACATGACCCAAAGGATCAGTCAGGCAAGAATCCCAGCCAGAACAGTACTGTCCTCAGCCTTGCATGATGAAAATAAAGCAGGAAGAACTTCCCTTTTCCATCTCACTTCACCTGTGGCACATGACTGCATCTTCATGACTAACTTTTTCTTTTAGCATCATTAAGAAGAATCACCATGGTAATTACAGCTAAATTTGTTAAGAGTGAGAAAAAATTCCTGACAGCCACATACCAGGGAATGCTATTATTATGCTGTAAGGCAACAGAACAGGCTTAAAATTTCTTGATAGCATTTTCCTTGCTTTTTCCTAAGAACAGTCTGAAATTATAGGAAGATGATATAGACTTACCTATAGCTTTCCCTCACACATCTTTCTGCAGCAACATAATCATTTCTGTGAAGATGAACTAAGACTTGAGCAATAGTTTTCTAAAAAGAAATGAAACAAAAAAGACCCAAACATGATGATTCTTTGGAAATTAACAGTAGAACATGAGAAAAACACTGATCTTTAGTGTGAAAAAGGTCATAAACCCCCACAATGATTCTAAGAGACTGCCAAAAGCGAGGCATAACAATATAGTGAACAAGTTGTAAGCCATCTCCTCAGCTGGTATGAAATTTGTCACCTCCTATAATAATTGCAATGATCTGTTGTACCCATTAACAGGTTTTGTGGGTTGTTATGTTTGAGAACATCTTTATTTTTGATGTGTTTGTTGGTTTTGACAGCTTGTGTAGATAAAAGCATCTTATTTTCTACATTCTAGTAGTGGAAAAAAAAAAAGCACAGTTAAGAGTTTGGGGAAATATGCACTACCTAAAATTCTCATCACTAAACAATAAACACCTCTCTGAATCAAGAGGGATATTGTCAGTCAGATATCAGCTGATATTAGTCACCCAGAAAAACCTCAAACACTATTAGAAATCGTGTTTTTATAGCATTTACCTTATAGCATGTTGGGTAGTTTTCAATTTCCTTATAAATACTTTTTTCCTTCTGAAGAGACAAGGCAGCCTCATCTAATCTAGAAAGCAAACAATTAGGAGTATCAGCACAACAAACCTGAAGGTAATTACAAAGTGTTTAACTAACACACTGACAAGTCTGCTAGACTGAAAGTAACACAACTAAGTATCAGAAGTACATCTTACTAACAGAACAGATAAAGAAATACATAGGTAGTAATTGCTTTTGCTAAGATCACCTCTGGTGTTCATTCAGAGAAATCTCTTTTTTCGTAACACTGCACAAATTAAATGCCTTGTTACATACCCTAATAGATTTCTCTATGTCTCCAGGTTACTATAAGCCATCAGCAAGTCTGATATCCATAAACTATCACTATTACAGGATCACAGGATGTTAGGGGTTGGAAGGGACCTCTGGAGATCATTGAGTCCAACCCTCTGCCCACACAGGACCATATAATCAAGTGCAGCTTGCACAGGAACACATCCAGATGGGTCTTGAAAGTCTCCTGAGAAGGAGACTCCACAACCTCTCTGGACAGCCTGTTCCAGTGCTCTGTGACCCTTACAGTAAAGAAGTTCTTCCTCACGTTGAGGTGGAACTTCCTGTGCTGTAGATTCCATCTATTGCCCTTGTCCTCTCACAAGGCACAAGTGAGAAGAGGCTGTCCCTTTCTTCTTGACACCCAGACCTCAGATATTTATAAACATTTATTAAATCCCCTCTCAGTCTTCTCTTCAGACTAAACAGCCCCAGGTCTCTCAGCCTTTCTAATTAGGCACATGCTCCAGTCCCTTAATTAAGTCACAATAATTGCTTTGGAGCTTGAATACTCTTTTAACCATCCCATTAAACTTCCAGAAATTAGCAACTGGATGTGAGCTATAAGAGCAGCAGAGCAACCACATCTTTCAGATGTTGAGAAGCAATGCTGACTTTGCTTTCACAGAAAAACTTTCAAGTTACTTGGTAAACTTCCTTTTCTGAGCACAATTCTGGAGTGAAATAAGAGTGTCCTTAAAAGCAGAGTGAGAAACGCAGACAATTCCTTCAAGGATCTACATGTTTCAGTGAAGCAAGTCTAAGCTGAACTGCAGATCAAGCTTGGTTCAATCAATCAACAATTAAACCAAACCAACATTGAGACGCCATGATACACTCTTCAATAAGACCAGAATCTGCTGCAAACAGATTCCTTTCCTCAGGTTAGTCACATAAGTCCTCTGGTTTATATTCCACAGCTATAGAAGAGTTCCAAGTACTTTCTACATATTAGTGCTGAAAGACCATAATGAATCTTGAAGTAGTTTAAGAATTAATGAAAAGTGGTGTATGTGCCTTCTAGTTATTCAACAAAGAAAGGAATCAAAGCCTTAAAGGCCACATTGTCCCATCCCAGAATGCAGAACAGGTGTTTCCTGGATGAACATGACACATACCACAGAAACTGAACTACAGTTTGAACTGTCTTGAAGAAGAATTAAATAACAGTATACAAATACCACAACAGCAAGAGAAAAATTACTGAAAATCACTATTAAAGCTTCAATTACAGCTAAAAAAAAAGGCATAAAAGCTATACCTGCGCCCTCTGACGAGAAGTCTTGATGCCTTTCCCAACATTTCTAATGCTTGCCGTAAACGTTCTTCGTTCTAGAGGAGAACAACAAGAATTCATGCATTCCTATTTCATTTGCATCAAATCAAGACCACTAAAACTTAGAGTCTTTTACCTGGAAAAGAACAACTGTTAAGTATTTTGTCAGCAGGTCACACACTCAAGGGGGAAAGGAAGAGTACTGATGCTCCTGCATGGATTTCCTGAGCAAAGTAATATCCATACTAGTAAGGAAATACATGGCAAGTGATGATAGACAGGTCTGCCAAAGGCAGTAGCAAAAAAAGGTGAATCATCTGCTCATGGGATGGGCAGAGCATCAAGAAAACTTCTCTTCTGTGCCTTCAAGGATTTCAAACTATTTTAGTCTCCAAAACTCAACAGCAGTGCTGTGTTTCTGCACTCTGGGCTGCCCAACAAGAGCCTGAAAACCTGACAATATAAAAAATTCAGTCAAGCCCCAGACAGAGAAAAAGGCAAAGCAAACTGATTCCCAAGTTGTATTATTTCCTCCTCTACAGCACAAGAAACCTGCAGCTTCATTAGTTCAGATCAGCCACTGTAGCATATCGAGAAAACTCTGTGCCTTTAAGGGTTTCAAATTATTTTAGGCTCCATGACTCAACAGCAGCCATGTTCAGCAGCCACTGAGGTGAAGGGAAGGAAAAATCATTTAGAACCTAATCTTAGGCTTTTCTTACTTCATAGTTGACTCTAAACACCAATTCATTCATCTTTGTATACTTCAGGGACTGGGAAGTTCTCTGCTGGTAGAGGAAAAAAAAAAAAAAACCTCAAAACCACAAACCAGAAAAACTCCACTTACTTCAAATACTGATGCTGCTTGCTGGTAGAGCTGCACAGCCTTCTCTGGGTTCACATTTTCTATTAATCTGTAAGAAACATTAACCATTTCCCTTCAGATGAAAATACTTTTTCCCTACAAGCATCAAAAAGATGACAAAGAACACCAAAGACATATCCATGCCCTGCACACATTCTAGTCAGCAGTACCAGAGCCTTACTTTCCAGCCCGTTCCAGCGCAATAGCTGCTGTGTCTGGTGTCCCATTCTCCAGGTACATCATGCTGGCTTTCTCAATCAGCTGAACTGCTTCAGGGAGTCTGCCCATCTCCTGCAAAGCAACAGTCAGAGGGACCCTGCTGTCAGGAGTTGTGCTTGTATGCAATGAAACAAAGCAAAGCAAACTTATTTAGTAAGATTCCTTATTTATTAAGAAAGTATAACCTTATATATAACTGACTTGACTACCACACTCAGAAAGTGATGGTCAATGGCTTGATGTCTAAGCAGAGATCAGTGATGAATACTGTTCCTCAGGGACTGGTATTTGTTGGAGACGTGGAGGGAGGGATCCCTCAGCAAGTTTGCTGATGACACCAAACTGTATGGTGCAGTTGACACACTGCAGAGAAAGGATGTCCAGGGACCTGGACAAGCTTCAGAGGTGGGCCAACGTCAACCTCATGAAGTTCAACAAAGGCAAGTGTGAGGTTCTGCACCTGGGTCAGGGCAATCTCATGCACAAATACAAATTGGGTGTAGAACAGTGCTGAGGAAAAGGACTCGGGGGTTCTGCTTGATAAGAAGCCAGCAATGCATGCTCACAGCCCAGAAGGCCAGTTGTGTCCTGGGCTGCACACAAAGCAACATGGCCAACAGCTTGAGGGAAGGGATTCTCCCCCTCTTCTCCACTCTCATGAGACCCTATCTGGAGTACTGTGTCCAGCTCTAGAATCCCCAACAAAAGAAGGACATGGCCCTGTTAGAGTGGGTCCAGAGGAGGGCCATGAAGACAGTCTGAGAAAGTGGGGGTTGTTCAACCTGGAGAAGAAAAAGCTCCAAGAAAACCTTATAGCAGCCTTCCAGTATTTGAAGGGAGCCTACAGGATGGCTGGAGAGGTGCTTTTTACATAGGCATGTAGTGACAGGACAAGAGGCAATGACTTCAAACTGGAAGAAACTGGATTGAGATTAGACATTAAAAAGAAATTTTTCCCCATAAGGGCAGCAAGACACTGGAAGAGGCTGTCCAGAGAAGCTGTGGAGGCTCCAACCTGAAAGTGTTCAAAGCCAGGCTGGATGTGGCCTTAAGCAACCTGGTCTAGTAGGAAGTGTCCCTGCCAGTGGCAGCAGGGGGGGCTTGGAACTAGATGATGATGTTTAAGGTCCCTTCCAACCCAAACCATTCTGTGAATCTGTTTATTAAGATTCTTATTTTTATTCATACAACTAGTGAAAGTTTGACCATCAACCCCATAAAATCCACCTCTAAGTACCAAACATTCAGGCAAGGCTTGAATTTGTGGTAGTTTAGAGCAGAAGCAACACCACTCTTTCATTACGCTCTGATACGAGACCCTCACCTTTCCGTCTACAAAAGGAAAACCTTTTTTCCACTCTTCCAATTAAAAAAGTAATTTTCTCAATCTACTGAGACTTTTGGTGAGGACGTGTCAACAGGAAAGTATCACTGGGGTATGGATTTGGCTTACATAGTGTAAAATGGTCCAGTGCACAATATTCTTCACTATAAATTAGAAGGTTTTAATAAACACAAGTAAATGAAAATACCTTTAGCATCATGCCAGCTTGTTCATAAGCTCTGCAAATAGGAAAACAATAGTTAACTACAATGTATTTCAGCAAGCTGTAAATACACAGCAAAAGTTGGCATCCATCAGTTATCACTGATCCACTGTTAATAAATGCTTGAAGATGTTTCAATTGTTTTATTTAATGACAGTGCAGGTGTGGCATTATCTTCATAAATGAAATGCTTCAACCACACTCCCCAGTAAAAATCTCTTCTTGCGATCTGACTCACATTCAACGATTTGGATTATTTGTCACTGAGGGACTCTTTAATTAAAAAATCCTCAACAGTAAAGGATTTCAAAATGGCAAAACAGCTCACCCAATAAAAACAAAAATATATATCAAAAGGAGTTCAAGATCATCATTTCATCAGATGGCCACTGCAAATTTTTAGACTTTCCCAGTCTGTACTTCCAGTAAAGTGATTTTGAAAGACTGAAATTGCTTGAACCATAACATTTTTGACCACATCAAGCTGAGTGGAAGTGTTGATCTATTCAAGGGTAGGAAGGCTCTAGAGCAGGAATTAGGCTGAATCAAGAGGCTGAAGTCAATTGTATGAGGTCCAACAAAGCCATGTGTGAGGTCCTGCACCACAACCCCATGAATGCCCCAGGCTTGGGGCAGGGTTGCTTGAAAGCTGCCTAGTAAAGACCCGGGGGTGTTGGTCAGCAGCTATCTGAACGTAAGTCAGTGTGTCCCCAGGGGTCCAAGAAGGCCAAGAGCATCCTGGCCTGTATCAGCAGTAGTGCAGCCAGCAGGACTAAGGAAGTGACTGTCCCACTATACTCAGTACCGATGAGGCCACACCTCAATACTCAGTTCACTTTTGGGCCCCTCACTGCAAGGACATGGAGGTGCTGGAACATGTCCAGAGAAGGGCAATGAAGCTGGTGAAGGGTCTAGAGCACAAGTCTTGTGAGGAGCAGCTGAGGGAGCAGGGGTTGTTTAGCCTGGAGTAAAAGAGGTTGGGGAGGTTGTATTGACATGGGTGGTGGCCTCTTCTCTCAAGCAACAGGAAAAGAGGAAATGGCCTCAAGCTGCACCAGGAGAGGTTTAGGTTGCACATTGGGAAAAACTTCTTCAATGAAATAGCGGTCACCATCCCTGGTGGTACTTCAAAGATGTGTAGATGTGGTGCTGAGGGCCATGGTTTAGTGGTGACCTAGCAGTGTTGGGTTACTGGTTAAACTTGATGACTGTGGATGTCTTTTCCAACCTTAATGATGCTATGATTCACCACAGTGAGATCAAAATGAGAGCACATGCTTGTACCACAGGTTAGAAAATTTCTTTCAGATTACTCAGTGCTTCTGTACTTACTTAGCTGCATGGAAGAGACTGGAAGTAACATGGTCAAAGTCAAGGTCAAAAGCCACAAAAATGTAACGGAGAAAAATTATTACTGTACAAAATGTTATACAAGTTTCAAAGCAAGGAATCCCTTAGAGGCAAGACAAACCTACTACATTTATAGGCAAGGTGTCAAAAAATAAATGCTTCTAGGGACAGAATAAATGCAACATAATCAGAGCATAATTGTATATAAAGGTATAAACCCCAAATTTATTTAAAATAGGTTCTATTTAAAATAGGGCATTGGTTACTAAAAACTACAAATACTATAACAACGTCAGAGCTGGGTTTAGTTTGTACAATCTGTTTGTAGATATTTATTAGAGTAATTTTTGAAGCAGTACCTAGGTATCTCAGGCACTAGCCAGAATCTTATCAGACAAGGTACTAGTGGGAACAACATGGACTTCCTAACTGAAAGAGTTCTTTAGTTTTCCCACTCAGAATACACAGAAATGCTGTGTGCAGTTGAGACAAGCTGAAAATTGTGGCTATTCAGCCTGGAGAAGAGAAGGCTACAGCAAGACCTTATTGTGACCTTGCAGTACTTCAAGGGGGTCTATAAGAAAAATGGGGACAACCTTTTCAGTAGGGCCTGTTGCAACAGGACACAGGGTAATGGTTTTAAACAAAAAAGAAAGGAGATTTAGACTAAATACAAGGAAGAATTTTTTACCCTGAGGGTGATGAAACACTGGCCCAGGCTGCCCAGAGGTGGTACAAGCCCCATCTCTGCAACCATTCCAGGTTAGGTCAGACAGGGCTCTGAGCAACCTGTTCTAGCTGAAGATGTCCCTGCTCAGTGCAGGGAGGTTGATCTAGATGACCTTTAAGGGTCCCTTCCAGTCCAAACCAGTTAATGGTTCTACAATTCTATAAACGGGTTTTTAAAAGACAGTTTTGTTAGACTGACAAAATGCACAACTATATTAAGCACATCTTCTACACAAAAAACTTCTTCTACCAACCCCATTACCCCAGTCTAAGTAGCAACTAGTCAGCTTCTTGGAGAAGAGAAGAACAAACAATAAAAAGATACGCTTTGTTGTTTTCGTGTGCCTCAGCTTCCCGCAAACAGGCTTCCCTTGCCTGGTCAAACTGCTTGGCATTCTTAAAAGCAACAGCTGCAAGAAATCAAACAAAGTTCTTATTAACAGCTTGACTTTTCTTCTTTTTATCACCACGCCTGCTCAAAATTTTAGCCACCTCAAGATGCAAACAGGCTCTTTAAATGAAATGCTCCAGTTTATAAAGCTTGTCTTAAAAATCCCATGGCAGTCCTCCTTGCTTCATTAATTAGTTACCATTAAAAACTTTTATCAACACCACTTCCATATCATCACTGTACCACATACTCTGCAGGAATGTTTTTAGATGCATTTTGGAACTCACCCACTCTATATTTTAGTTACAGCAATGCACATGTACAAAGTTTTAATCATTAGAGGTTATACCAAATCAGAATGGCAGGAATAGACAGGTACTATCACCAGCACATATCTGTAACAATCTACTCAACACAACCACTTCAGGATATAAATATTTATTTCTAGCTCCATTAGACTGATAGGATATTAAGGCAGGATTTAAAATAAATTTCAATTTATAAATGTTCCAGTTGCTCTTTCAAGTTTGTTGGGTTTTTTTTTGTTTGTTTGTTTGTTTGTTTTATTCAGGCTTAAATGAATGAATTAAAATGCCTAGATTTTGAAGCAAAAAAACCCCCTATAATAAATTACTATAATAATAAATGTAAATAATAATATATAAGAAATACTATCATTAATAGCTAATATTAATAATAAAACCAACTCATAATAAATTACTGTTACTATTATTACATATTAAATTACTACTACTAATATCAAATTATTACTAATTTTAAAATAAAGAAATTAAAGAGCAAAAAGGAATCAGCTCTACTTTGCCCTGGTGAGACCACACCTGGAATACTGTGTCCAGTTTTGTGCTCTACAGTTAAAGAGAGACACAGAACTGCTGGAGAATATCCAATAGAGAGCCAAGAGGATGATTAGGGAACTTGAGCATCTCCCATATGAAGAGAGGCTGAGATCCCTGGGGCTGTTTAGTCTGGAGAAGAGAAGACTGAGAGGGGATCTCATAAATGTGTGTAAATATGTGAGGGGTGGGTGTCAAGTGGAGGGGGCGAGGCTCTTTTCAGTGTTTCACAGTGATAAGACAAGGAACAATGGGTTCAAACTAGGACACAGAAGATTTCACCTCAACATGAGGAGAAACTTCTTTACAGTGAGGGTGACAGAGCACTGGAACAGGCTGCCCAGGGGGGCTGTGGAGTCTCCTTCTCTGGAGACTTTCCAAACCCACCTGGATGCATTCCTGTGCGGACTACTGTAAGTGATCCTGCTCTGGCAGGGGGGGTGGACCTGATGATCTCTTGAGGTCCCTTCCATTCCTTCTAATCTCTGATATACTGTGATACTGTGTGAATTTTACACTCAGTGTGACACTTGCAGTGTCTCCAAAAAAAAAAAAAAAGGGGGGGGGTGAAAAGAGACCTTAACTATGGCAGGATCTCTCTGCCTTACTGAGACAGTCTTTGTCAGGACACACTTCAGAAGATGACAAAAAAGCAATGATTTTTAAACCAGCTCAAATATTTATTGATTTGTAGGTAAAGTCATAGGATTTAGGGGTGGACAAGTAAAGGAAGAAAATCTTTATTTTTATCACACCTTGTAACATAAAAAGTAAAAGCTGTAAGCTTGAAAATGAAATTGTTTTGACAACTCTCCTGGATCTCTAAGTACAATCTCAAATTTATTTTACTGTGCTACTGGGGTTTTTTGTTTGTTTCAACTTACTTTGTCTTCAAGACAGTTTTAGTGAAACATCAATGTAATGAAAATATGTCAAACGTTGTCAGGGATTAAACTTCAACAACACTTTGAAACTATAAAGCGTAAGGTCATATTTACAGCCATACATACCTGCCTTCCCATATTCAGTAGCTGCACTGTCATAATCTGGTTTCCACTTTAAGAACCCAGTTTTCAGACTGAAATGCAAGAAAGGCCTGTTAACAATTAGTAAAGATTTTATGTTTTACCTTCAAAGCACTTCAGATGTATTTTAAACTTGCAGATGTGTTTTACACTTCAGACTACCTCTGAAAAGGAGCCATTACCTGCGTGTCAACACCACAGGGACATCACCACTGTAAAAATCACCACTGGCATTGTTAGGAGTTGCTTAGAGCACTGTGACGATCTCCCATAGTTACACACCTCACCCTAATATGCCTCTACTCTCCCCAGAGACTCTTCACAACAGTAATATGAAAAATACTTCTACCTACACCAAGATGGTATCAAGACTTCCAATACCATAACACATCACAACTTTGGCACACATCACAAAGTTTCCAGTGTTCTCTCTACAGTAATTATTTGCTGCTGAGATTCATCAAAGGCATACACAAAAGATTTACCAACACAAAGACAAAGCTTCATATGTCATTTCTATATCTGTAAGAGATCTTATTTGTTCTAAGCAGGCACTTCAGATGCAAGACACGCTTAATTTGGAAAGCCATCTGCATATGGACTCTATGTCGGTCTTGTCTTAGTTGGATGAAATCCACAGTATGTAACTCTAAAGCAAGCTTTCACATAGCGTTATTTTTATCACAGGCTGTGTCTCAAATGCATGGAGCTGAAACACATAATGCTCTAACCTGCACACAATTAGACACTTTGTATTTCAAATGCTTTCCAAGATAAGTTTAAAATTAATTCAACTGAAAACCAGTTTTGGCCAGGGTCAAGTAAGTTGAATAAGATAGTCAGGTAGAGATGTTTTTTTTCTGAGGAGGTCTCTATCACAATGCATACATTTGATCTATGATTTTGTTACTGAAATTATAGCACCTTTAGATTAGTCAGCTCTATGAAACCTATACTGTAGCCTGTGAACTTGAGACTTATAAGCAAAATGGTTACATTCAGTGATAAAACATTCATTAGAAGACTGTCATATGTAGATGTTAAGCTGACTGACAGCACAGGTCCTTAAGGACCATCTGAAAAAGAAACAATCACACATTTCTTACAGGCAGGAAACAAACATACCATCTCAACAAGGTAAAATTCTTTTATACATCAGTATCACCATCGCTCTTCCCTCTTGCTTCCTTCTTTCAGTAACATTAGTAGAAGAACAGAAGTGACTGTAATTGCTTTGCAGTTACATGTGAGCAATAAAGGCTACACGGCCCTTAAGGAAACAGCTCAAACTCCAGGCCTCTGAGCCCTACAGCCTTACCGACACGACTTTCTAGTTTTAGAGCCGCTTTATTCTCCCAGTTTTGTGTATACAGGTGCTCTTTAGCATCCACCTCCCGTAGTGAGGGCCCCCTAAGGCAGAAGAAGAGCCAGGAAGCCATATCCCCCTGCTCCCTCCACGCCAGCCTTCCTCCTCTGGAGTACTTCCCTCCTCTTCTCCCGAAGTCATGTCGCCTGGCACAGGCGGTCCCCACCTTTGCCCCCCATCTCTGACACAGGCGGTCCTCCCCTCAGCCCCCAAACCTCCCCACAGGCTGCCCCTTCCTCACCCCTCCGCTCCGCGCACCACGGCAGTTGTAGTTCTCCCCAGGCCTCCACTTCTACACAGTCGCTGGTCAGAACTACAACTCCCAATAAACCCACGCAAATAAGGCCCAACGGTGAGAAGGGGGTGCCGGGGTGCCGAGCTGCCGCCCCGCTGCCTCGGCGGCCGTGGGAGAAGGCTCCACGGAACCCCACTGCAGCAGGAGGAGCAGTAAAGCCGGGCGGGCCTGACAGCCCGGACGCTGAGCTGGCGGCCACCGAGCCTGCTCGCCAGCTTCCCCTCACCCTCCGGCCGGCCTCCTCTTCACTCACTATTTCTCCGCTTTAGCGATGTGCTCCAGCGCCTCGTTGATCTTCTGCGCCGCCATCTCGCCAGCGCGGCGGGTCCGCCGGGAGCTCCCGCTACGGAACGGGACGCGGCTCACAACGCAATAGCGAGGGGCTGAGCCCGCCGCCGCCGCACCACGCCTGCGCCGCTGCCCGCCGGACGGCCCCCGACATGGCGGCTGCGGGGCTTAAAGGGGCCGCAGTCCGCGACTGCAGCATAGGAACCTTGTCTTGTTTGGGGGTTTTCGGTGTGGTTTTGTTTCCCGGCATCCCTGTGGGTGTTATTATCTGGCAGGAGAATGGCTGTTGGAATCACAGAAACGTTCGGGTTGGAAAAGACCTTCGGGATCACCAAGCCCATCCGGTAATCCTACTCTGCAAGGTTCACCCCTAAACCATATCCCCAAGCACCGCATCTAAATAACCTTTAAACATATCCGGGGTTGGTAACTCAACCACCTCCCTGCGCAGCCCTGGCCACTCTTTCTGTGGAAAAAAAACAAATTCCTCCTGTCCAGTCTACACCTACCCAATAGCAGCTGGCCGTCCCCTCTCGTTCTATCACTAATTACCCGTGAGCAGACCCCAGCACCGACCTCTCCACAGCATCCTTTCAGGTAGTTGTAGAGAACGATGAGGTCTCCCCTCAGCCTCTTTTTCAAACGAAGCAGCCACAGCTCTTTCAATCGCTGTGTTGGTCTGTGCCTAACTGGCAGAATCATGGAATAATGGGGGGTTGGAAGGGACCTCTGTGAATCATCCAGTCCCCGGATAAAGCAGGGTCATCCAGAGCAGGCTGCCCAGGATCACAGTGTCCAGGCAGGTTTGGCATCTCTCCAGAGACTCCAGGTCTCCAGGTCTCTCCACAACCTCTCTGGAGCACCCTGCTCCAGGGCTCCAGCACCCTCACAGGAAAGGGTTTTGTCATATTCAGATGGAACCTCCTGTATTTCAGTTTGCACCCATTGTTCCTTGTTCTGTTGCTAACCACCACCAAAAAGAATCATGCACTGTTTTGGGTTGGAAGGGACCTTTAAAGGTCATCAACCCCCTTGCACTGAGCAGGGACATCTGCAACTAGATCCGCTTGCTCAGAGCCCCTAACAACCTGACCTTGAATAAAGGTTTCCAGGGATGAGGCATCTACCACCTCTCTAGGCGACCTGGGCTAGTGTCTCACCATTCTTGTTCTAGAAAATTTCTTCTCCGTAGTCTAAATCTCCCCTCTTTTAGCTTAAAACTATCACCCCTTCTCCTGTCACAACAGATCCTGATAAAAACACTGTCCCCATCTTTCTTAGAGGCCCTCTTTAAGTACTGAAAGACCACACAATAAGGTCTCCCCAGAGCCTTCTCTTCCCATTCTGGCCCCATCGTCTTGACACCTGCCCTTTAGCTATTGATAAGTATTGCAAAGACATTCTCTGAATCTTCTTAAGCCTAAATAGCCTCAGCCTCTCTCAGCCTTTCCTTATCAGAAAGATGTTTCAGTTTCCTAAGCATCTCTGCAGCCCTCTGCTGGAGTCTCTCCAGTAGTTCCCTGTCTCTCTTGAACTGTGGAGCCCAGAACTGCACACAGTACTCTAGGTGTGCCCTTACTGGTGCATGGTAGAGGGGGAGAAGAACCTCACTTGACCTGCTGGCCACACTTTTCATGAAGCCCTCCGAGGTACCTTTGGCCTTCTTGGCCACAAGGGCACATTGCAGGCTCATGATGAGCTTGTTGTCCACCATGATTCCCAGGTCCTTCTCCAGGAAGCCAGAAGGTACCACTTGCAGAACCCCCAGCCCCATGCCATCCTGACAGCTGACAGAAGCTTTCTAGAAAACAAGAATGAGCACAGGCCTGCATTTCCCAGGATTTTCAAGTGGAGACCAGTTTTTAGTAGAAATGTATAACTCATGGGCCACAGGCTGGAAAAACACTGTTTGACCTGCTCTGAAAGAAGTCTCTAGAGGCTTTTTTTTCCCCTTTTCCTTTCCTTCTGAAGTGTGCTCCTCCGGCTCGTTTGGTATTTGTGAAAACAAGAGTTTGTCTCCAGTCAGGCTGGCACAGAAATCTAAAGCAGAAGGTGTGAGTTGTGGCTGAGCACACCAGAACTGCTAACACAGGCTTATGCAATCATGCAAGATACCCAAATTACACACTTGGTAACTGAATTGGAGATGCTAAGGTTGCTGTTACTGCCCATGTGTCCGGTTTCCTTATTTTTGTTGATATGAAACATCCTTGATTTACAGAAGATAAGTCATTGAGGCCAGGAAGGTGTTTATGCTCCAGATTTGGACTTTGTTGTCATCTTGTCTGAATAACAAAAATATTTATCAACACAGGTGAAAGTGAAGTGAGAAGCTGGTTTAACTGGCAGAACTCTTACCAGACCGTAGGTGTCACTGTAAGTCTATACTGTTTGCAGGAGTCAGGCATTTGTGGTTCTTGCTACCTTTAATGGTGAAAAGAAGCAATATTTACATTATTTGTTTTATTGTAGGTAGGCATCAGACTCACAGGTCTGAATGTCTCTGCCTTTTTCTTTTCCCAGATTCCACTGATGGCATGGGAACTTCATTTGCTAACGCTGGTTCTTGCACTGCACTTGAGAGGCAATCATCTACTGCAGATGGTGGAAAATCCCCACTAAATCTTCCATACTGTTATTTTGTGTCCTAGGACAGTAGGGAAAAAAATTGTACAGAGATTTTCTGCTTTCTAAAGCAGGTGAGTACTCATGAGACTACTGGGAGAAAATATCTGGTCAATGCATAATACATACACAGGTTTCTGGCAAGCACTGACTGGTAGCAGGTGAAGAATAGAGGAAGCTCTGATTGGAAAAATAACGTATGTCACTGCATTTGTCTTTTCTTTCCCTTTCTGTAGTAGCCAGGAGAGATCTGGGCATATAACTATGAGCTTGCTGCAGTGCCTTTCAAATCAGTTTGTGTTAGCTGGAATAATGAAATCATAGAACTGTGGCATTAAAGGACAGAATAATCTCTGAGTGCTCCTCAGAAGCACCCAGCTGATGACTTGCTGTTTGTGTGCTTGTGCTGGTGTTCCCCAGTTTATAAATAGCAACTCACTTTCTAGTGAAACTACCCATGTGCACTGTCTGGTTACACTTTATACTGGAATAGCCATATGAAAGGCTTCCAAGATTAGTATTAAATGAAATAGGATATTCCTGGGTAGCTTTTATTTTGCAGACATGGAACCTCCAGAGATTTTACATCTGGGAAGGATCATATCACAGCATCTGGTGCCTGGTTATGAATAAAAGTTGGTGTTGAAAAATGACCAGGTAAAATATGGAGGGAAAAAATGACAGTGATAGCAGTTGGAGTGGCAAACTTTAAAAAGTATAATCTTAAAGGCTTTGTCTACTAGGCAGATGTAAACTGCAGATAGCTGTATCTGTAGAAGCCACTGATCATTATTCAGTTCTCAGCTGCATCTGAGAACTGACATCACTACACCTTACAGAGGGTTTCTGTCTCCTCTCTAAGCATTTCAGGCATTGCAACAGAAGGCACCAGGTTATCAAGAATGAGCTGCATAAGCTGATACAGCTCATTCTGTCTACAATGGGTTAAAAAGCATCTGTGTGAGCTTCCCTGGAGCTAACCTCTGGTAAGAGGGTGAAGGCAGGCAGCTGGGGACATCACCTTCCACCATAATGGCTTGGTCCACGCTCACCCTGTAATTAAGACAGCCTAGGCTTCCTTCAGAGGGCTGTTGTTAGATGTATGATCTATCAGTACAGCTATAGCTCAATCTGTTTCCCAATTAACACTAACTTTGATGTGAATATGTTGTGCTCTTGTTCAGAAAGCCAAGACTGGCTGCAGTGGGTTGTATTTTAAATCAGCTGCTGAATCCTGTCTGCTACTCCACTGGATCTGGAAGGTGAATTTACCTAGATCTGGATTTCCCATATTGATTTGATGCCCTTTTTTTGGCATCAGGACATGGAAAGTTCTTCCTTCTCATTTATTAATGTCTGAGTTGGAGTTGGAACTACAATCCCTGGAGATATTTTAAAGATGCATAGATGTGGTGCTGAGGGACATGGTTTAGTGGTGGACTTGGCAGTGTTGGGTTAATGGTTGGACTCAATGATCTGAAAGGTCTTTTCCAACTGAAATGATTCTATGACTTTGTAACAATAACTACACCATCACACTAAGGAAGTTGCCTGTGAGGAAGAGAAAGGGATCTGCATATTCCTCCTCCCAGGCAGACTGTTACTCACACTGATGGTCTAATGAACAATTGGCTTAGACACATTTTGGGCCCATTATATACACAAAAATTTATTCTGCCATTACTCCATCCCACTGCCAGGACCACAGTGCTCCAGTACTTTTCCTGTCTTCAGCACTAAATCCATATAATCCACTTGGCTGTGAGACATTAATTGTCGCTGTCTTAAAAGATATGGCAGAAAACAAACAAGTTAACTCTGAGGGTAGCAAATTAATCAAGGCTGGTTTTCTGGGGGGGTTGTGTCTCCCTGCTGATTGTCTTTAATTAAATAGCAGAAGACTGCAGTGGGAGCATGCCTTTTGTTAGATGTCAGTGAACAAAGAGAGAGATGTTATAAATATCCCAGCTGGGGGAAGGAGGTAACATCTAATTGGCTTTCCAGATTCATTGGATATGACAGAGAAGGAGGCTGTTTTAGTGTCTAGTGAGGTGTTCCAATGTGAAACATGCATCATGCCCTCCCCACTGTTTGTTGCACCTGTCACAGAATGACATAATGGTGGGGATTGGAAGGGCCCTCTGGAGAACACCTAGTCAGCCCCCTGATAAAGCAGGGTCCCTCAGAGCAGGTTGCACAGGATCACATCCGTACAGTTTCTGAATCTCTCCAGAGAAGGAGACTCCACAACCTTTCTGGGCAGCCTGGTCCAGTGCTCTGTCACCCTCAAAGAAGTTTTTCCTTATGTGTAGGTGGAAATTAATGTAGTTCAATTTGTGACCATTGTCCCTTGTCCTATCACTAGGCACCACTGAACAGAGCCTATCCCCATCCTCTTGCCCCCCACCCGTTAGCTATTGATCAGCATTGGGAAGATCCCCTCTCATTCTTCCCTTCTCCAAGCTAAACAGCCCCAGGTGCTTTGGACTGTCCTCGTCAGAGAGATGCTCTGGTCCCCTCATGGGCATAAACTGGAGCATATGAAGTTCCATATGAACATGAACAAAAACTTCTTACCTGTTGAGGGTGGCAGAGCCCTGGAGCAGGCTGCCCAGACAGGTTGTGGAGTCTCCTTCTCTGGAGAGATTCCAAATCCACATGGACGTGATCCGGGGTGGCCCTGTTTTAGCAGGAATGTAGACTAGATGATCCCCAGAGGTCCATTCCAACCCCTACCATTCTGTGATTCTGCATTAGAAGTCCCTCTTAGCTGCTTTGATGAGATAGTTTGATGTGTATTTGTTTTGGTGTCAGTAGTAGCTTCATTATCTCCCAGTTCTCATTATGCAGGGGTGTTGACACTCAGCACTGCCACCCTACATTGTTCCAGCACAAATGTTTGTGAGTTAAATGCTTACTTTTTTTTCTTTTTTTTTTTTTTGTCATGGCTCTTCTTAGCTAACACTATTCCCTCAGGGAATTTACCAAGCAGTAACTCCTGCACAGAGAGTGGGGCAGGAACATAAGGAGGAAAGGCAGGAATTGCATATGGACACGTATAATCATAGCTTTACTTCACCTTCTTTTTCTGTTGATCAGTAACTTTTTCAGGATAGAGCATGTACATAATTTAAAAACATGACGCCTTTTCTGCTTCAACATTGTGAATCCAGAACCTCTGGCAACTGGAGCAGAGCAGATTTAGGTTGGATATAAGGAGCAGATTGCCCATGCATGCGGTTGAGGTCCCATCCCTGGAGTCATTCGGGATCAGACTTGATGTGGCCCATAGCAGCCTGATCTAGTTGGAGGTGTCCCTGCTCACTGCAGGGGGTTTGGACAAGATAGCCTTTGAGGGTCCCTTCCAACCTGATGCAATGGTGTGAATTTATGAATTATTCATCACAGAAGGCTCTCACATCCAACTGCTATGGTAAGAGTTCAGTTGCTTCTCTCTCTGGGTCCATCCATTGTTAATGGCTCTTCATTGCATTCAGCAGTTTCTCCACAAGATGCTCAGTACTGCACTGAGACATGGAAAATAAAGTCTGAAATGTAGCATTGTTTCTCGAATCAAGAGGCTTTCATAATGTGACACGAGCATGTCCTTCAGTCTGTCACTGAAATAATGTTTGACATAGATCCCAGAAGAGAGGCAGGAAAATGTAGCAGATTTCATCAGTTTTGAAAGCATAATTTGATTGATTTTCCCTTTCCTACAGGATTGCCAAACTACAAAATGAATGGTGCCTTCAGATGCCAGCTTCTACTTCATATCCATCAACAGGGAAGCGAGAAAACAAAGACTGGGGCTTTCCACTCCAGTGGTCTGATCACTAATATCCAATAAAATTGATGAGGCTGTCTGAGTTTTTGGCCACTTCTGTTCACTGCGTGTTTTTGCACTCCTGAAGCAAGAATTGGAGATGAGTGATAAGATTCCTTAGTTTGTTTTAACATTTGTTTTAACATTTGTCCATGTTGTTTACCCTAGATTGCTTCAGAAGAGCACGTGTAGCTGTTCTGGCATCTGAGCTGATTGCCTTTGAACCAGGAATGCATTCTTGGACAGAAGCTGCTGTGCAATGTTCCTCTCTTTTGAACTACAAATGATACACATTAGTGCTTTAATGCTGGTAGAGGCACAGCTAGTTAGTTAAGTTCATTATCATGGCATGCACAGTTGCTAGGTTTCGTTCCACATGGTAGCATGGAGTAATTATAACATCTGCTGCAATCCTCCAAGGTACAATGTTTTATTCCTCAGCATAAAATTCTTTCTGAGATTAATTGCTTTGGTCATGTTGCTGAACACCCTCATAGAATCATAGAATATTTTGGCTTGGAAGGAACCTTTCAAGGTCATCTAGCCCAACTTCCCCCTGCAGTCAGCAGGGACATGCTCAATTAGATCAGGCTGCTCAGAGCCCTTTCCAGCCTCACCTTGAATGGTTTCAGGGATGGGGCATCTGCCACCTCTCTGGGCAACCTGGGCCAGTGTTTCACCACCCTGAGTGTAAAAAATTTTTTCCTTCTATCTAGCCTGATTCTTTCCTCTCTTAGTTTAAAACCATCACCCCTTGTCCTATCACAAGAAACCCTCATAAAAAGATTGTCCCCATCTTTCTTACAGGTTCCTTTTACATGCTGTAAAGGCCACAAGAAAGTCTCCCTGGTGCCTTCTCCAGGATGAGCAACCCCAACTTTCTCAGCCTGTCCTCACAGCAGAGGGCTTCCAGCCCTCATCATTTTTGTGGCCTCTTCTGGGCCTGCTCCAACAGGTCCATGTCTCTCCTGTGCTGAGGACTCCAGAGCTGGACCCAGCGCTGCAAGTGGGGTATGGCCAGAGTGCAGCAAGGGTGAACAATGCCTTCCTTCATCTTGCTGCCCACACTTTTTTGATGTAACTCAGGATATGGTTGGCTTCTTGGCTCTGAGTGCACATTGCTGCTCATGTGCAGCTTCTCATAGAATCACACAGAAACACTCAGGTTGGAAAAGACCCTCAGGATCACCAAGTCAAACTGACAACCTTACTCTAGAAGGTTCATCCCTAAACAATATCCCCAAGCACCACATCCAAACAACCTTTAAATACATCCAGGGTTGGTGACTCAACCACCTTCCTGGGCAGCACATTCCAATGCCTGATCACTCTTTCCATGAAAAATTTTTTCCTCATGTCCAGTTTAAACCTACCCAAATCACAGCTTGAGGCCATTCCCTCTTTTTCTATCACTAATTACCTGTAAGAAGAGACCAGTACCATCCTCTCCACAGAGCTTTTTCAGGTAGAGGGTGATGAGGTCTACTCTCAGCCTCCTCTTCTTCAAACTAAATAGCCCCAGCTCCTTAAGTCACTCTTCGTAAGATTTATTCTCCAGGCCCTTCACCACCAGCTTCGTTGCCTTCCTCTTCACTTGTTCCAGCACCTCAGCATCTCTCTTGTATTGAGGTGCCCAAAACTGGACACAATACTTGAGGTGTGGCCTCACCAGAGCTGCGTACAAGTGGACAACCACCTCCCTACTCCTGCTGCACACATTTCTAATGCAAGCCAGGATGCTATTTGCTTTCTTGGCCACCTGGGCCAAGAAACCCTACCTCATAACCCTGTTCACTCCCTATTTCTCCTTAGGGAGAACTTGGCTTTCCTGCTCTGGATTGTTTTTTACATAGGCTGTTATCATCCTGCAGCATATGTCTGCAGCAGCCTAAACTAGGCACTTTCACACAAGTCTTTTTCCATGAGCTGGTTGTCAAAAATGATGTGGCAACCGTGTGGTTTTGCTGCTGAAGGCCTCTCAGGCTACTCGAGTCTTACTGAGAAGTGAAGCTCTATTGTTCTCTGTGTAAACAACAGAACTAAAGAAAGCAAACCTTCCAGTTCATTTAGCACTGGGGATTTTTGCCCCCAAATACAGCACTAAGATAGTTTTAGAGATATCAAGGGAGAATTTGATAATAGGATTTCACTTGCTTGAGTGGCTTAAAGACTCTTTATTACTTTACAAAGATTACATCTGTAGATTAGATGTTAGTCCCTAGATAGAGGCAGTAAAAATCAGTTTGCAGACTGGAGAAGATCTCCTTCAAGTCAGTATCATGACTGAAATTTCCATCCTCTATAAAAACTCAACCCCTCCAGCCCCTCTGTATGGGTAAATACTATTAAGAGCTATGATAAGAATTCAATGGGCTGCTTCATCTAGATGCAATCTCTGACATGAAGTTTGGGTCATTTATGAGCCTTTGAAAAAATTATCTAGAGAGTTGGACAAGATGTGCATTCCCCACTAACCCCAAATCTAGCTTGCTGTTGTTTGCATTTAAAAGCTTTTTATTAGAATCAGAGAACCTTTAAGATCATCAAGTCCAACCATTAATCCACCACTGCTAAATCACCACTAAACTATATCCCTCAGCACCACATCTACAACCCTACTGAGACCACATCTGGAACACCAGAGCCAATTCTGAGCTCCTCGGTTAAAGGCAGACAAGGAACTACTGGAGAGAGTCAAGAACAGGGCTACAAAGATCATGGAGCATCTCTCTTACAAGGAAAAGCTGAGAGAGCTTGGGCTGTTTATCCTGAAGAAGGGAACACTGAGAGGGGATCTTATCAGTGCTTATCAATATCTAAAGGGTAGGTGTCAGGAGGATGGGACCAGACTCTTTTCAGTGATGCCTTGTGACAGGACAAGGGGCAACAGGCACAAACTAGAACACAGCAGTTTCCATCTAAATATGAGGAAAAACTTTTCCTTGAGGATGATGGAGCACTGCAACAGGCCCATATGATTCAAAATCTTATGCAAAAGGTACCATGGGATTGTACAATCACAGAACCACTGAGGTTGAAGCTATCCCTGGTGGTGGTCTGATCTACCACCCCTGCTCAAAAGCAGGGCCAACTCTAGGAAGCTGCCTGTGACCATGTCCAGTTGAGTTTTGAATATCTCAACACAAAAAGCATGCAGGGATGAATCATAAATATTTTAAGCTATACTTGTAATAACAATTAATTAATTACTTAATATTGTTGTTTACAATGCCTACTACCAAACAATGGGGCAACTAAGACAGAGCTAGTGGTGAATCCTTTCTCATTTCATCTTTAAGTCGACCTCAAATCTCTTTTAAAAGATACACTTTTGCAGCTTGGTTCAGTATTTGACAAGTGGAGTTTAACGGTCTGTGTTATGTAAAGGCTAGAGGAGAGGAGCTTGGCTGTCCATTCTAGAGGTCAGTCATAGAATCATTAAGGTTGGAAAAGACCCTTAAGATCATCAGGCCCAACCATAAACTAACTACAATGACCACTAAACCATATCCTGAAGTGCCACATCTACATGTTTCTTGGAAGACCTCCAGGGACGGCAACTCCCAATGTAGTCAAGAAATGATCTCTCAGATGTATTGTTGTAATGGAACCCAGCAAACACAGGAGGGCTCTGTTTGAACATATTTTCCATAGCTGGTGTGGTGCCCAACAGGAGCTGTCTGTTCTGCTGTTACACAACCTGAAGCTAGCTCGCAGCGCAGTTCAGAGAAGTAGAAGATCCTTAAGTGTTTGCTGTGAAACTACCATCTCTTTTGGGCTATGTATATGGGTTTATATCTAAACGTTGTCTTCATCCTGAAGCACAGAAATCCAAAACCAAATCACACAACCCCCAGCCAAAGTGGCTTCTTATGAAACATATGAAAGAAAAATCCTGGTTTTGTCATTTATGCTGAATGTCTCCCTTCCTTATGAAACAGGTTTAAGGTTAGCTGTCACGGATATATCACAGTACATCACAAGCTGCCTCTGACAGTAAAAACAGGCTCTTTCCTTGATTTTACATTACCAATCCTAATTTTTCCATATTGCTGCCATGGAAACAAATGGAGAGTAAAAGCATCAGGGAACAAGAAGCTGCTATAGCATAATGGGGTTTGGTCATTCCACCACAAATAGGCATTCACAACTGGGCTCTGCTGAAGCACTAGGGTATCACTGCCAGGGCAGGGACCTTGCTGGCGTGTCCCAGCATGCAGCTCGAAGCACACTGCTCACCAGGAGGCTTCCATCTCCATTTGAAGCAATGAAGCTTCCAAAGCAGCTGTCCAACATCAGCCAAAGCAAATGGGCCTCTCACATCAGGCAGTGCTTCAAGAGAGAATGGATATCTCCTCCTTAACTGGCTACCACCCCATTCATGGGGCTATCCTGTGAAGAAAAATAGGAGGTAAACAAAATCTTTCTGCACCAATAATATAGCAGCCCTTGCCACTCTCCTTGTGAGAACAGTGTTGGTAATGAGTAGCAATGACAGTAGTAACAAGGAAAGGGAAGCCATAGTTTCACTGTCTGAGGATGCCCATCTGGAATGCAGTACTGCTTTGCTGGGGCCAGGATGCTGCTGTGGGCTTTACACAGGAGGTGTCATGGGCTTGTGTCCTCCCCTCATCCGTGACTCTATACATAAGGAGCTTTATCCCAACATTTCTTGCTGCTGAAAGGAACAACATTGTATGAAGAGAAGAAAGACATCCAGTTGGATTTTTCCTTTTTTTTCCTGCTTAGATCTGAATTTCTTCACTGAAAGAGTGATTAAGCCCTGAAACAGGCTGCCCAGGAAGGTGGTGGAGTTTCTATCCCTGGGGGATGTAGATGTGTAGATGTGCTGCTGAGGGTCATGGTTTAGTGGTGGCCTTGGCAGTGCTGGGTTAGTGGTTGGAATTTATGATCTTAAAGGTCTTTTCCAACCTAGACAATTCTATGATTCTGTCCCATGGTAGGTAGGTTTTTCTGTTAGGCAGTTCCTGAAGCAAGCAGGAGCTCAGCTACCATTACAGGTGGATCATCCTTCTTAGTATTCAACAGAAAGGCCTCTAGAAAATAATGCAGGTGTTAAAAAAGGCAGATTATATAAATCTAATTGGGGATGTCCCTGCTTACTGCATAGGGACTGGACTAGATAACCTGGAAAGACTGAGGGAGCTGGGTGACTTTAGCTTGGAGAAGAGGAGACTGAGAGGTGACCTCAGTAATGTTTATAAATATGCGAGGGGCAAGTGTCAGGAGGACAGAGCCAGGCTCTTCTTAGAGATGCCCAATGGTAGGACAAGGGGCAGTAGGTGCAAGCTATAGCACAGGAGGTTCCACATGAACATAAAGAAAAACTTTTTCACTGTGAGAGTGACAAAACACTGGAACAGGCTGCGCAGATAAGTTATGGAGTCTCATTCTCTGGAGACAATCAAAACTTTCCTGGACATGTTCCTGTGTGACCTACTCTAGGTGATCTTGTTCTGGCAGGGGGCTTGGACTAGATGATCTTTCGAGGTCCCTTCCAACCCATAATGTTCTGTGATTCTGTGACCTCTAGAGGTGCCTTCCAACCCAGTACATTCCCACAAAAAAGGAAATGCTCATGAGCAAATGAATTCCAAGGTAAAACTACTCCAGTAGGATGAAGAACTGTACAAGAATCTTGGATGAATCCTTTAGGACTTAATTATCTCAGTTCAGCTGTGCACTACGACTGCAGATGAATGCCTCCAGTAAGCAATACCAGTTGTCAGCCCCAGCACATTCCCATTATGAAGCTAGTTGACTTTAATGTTTAAATCTGTCATGTTAAGACCACCTCCAGCATGCTGGTGGTTAAAGTTAGATTTTATGATAATTGGGAGTTTTTGTGGGTTCTTTTCAAGACTTTTCTTTTGCCAAGAAGCATAAACCTACACTGACACAGCAAATGATGGATTCATTTACAAACCCTTTGGGAGGGACAGTACATAACAAAGAATTACTGGAATGCAGTTTTAAACCTAGATAATTATTTAATAATCTATTTTTCCTTCTTGGAAAAAAAATATTCAGCAGACATTGTTAATTGCTACTTTTTCTTCTCCTTTCAAGAGTTAAACACACAAAAGAGTAGAGAATATATTACCAAAGGGACTTGGAACAGTTCTTCTTTGGATCAGTGCTACAAAGTGCAGCTAATCAGCATGAAAAGATTAATTTCATATGCTACAGACACTCTGTTCTTGACAAGTGGGTTATCATTTCTTTACAGCAAGCAGTCTTATAAAAATAATTCAAGCCACGCTTAAGCATTTACAAACAGAGGAGCCAGGGAATGATGGACCTGCAGTCACTGGCTGAGGCTGATCCAAGCTTTGAAATCAGTTTCTCACAAGGTTGTTGCTCATTGAATGTGCAGATTTGGCTCATTATAGAACCAGGTCACAGTTTACAAACTCCTGACCTAAATTTGGATGAAAATATCCTCCTACTTCAGCAAAGTTTCAGCTGAAGCTCTGGGTTAAATCTTAATTCAGATCATCATCTGGTCTTTGATTTGGATTACCAGGAGAAATGTTGGCTCCAGACCAGGTTTTCCCTCTCAGATGTTTATTGTAAATTCTGTTGAAGTAGTCCAGATTGATTGTTCTATATACATACTGGAAGAGACCTTGTATATTCTTCATCTGACTATCCAGAAAGACAGAAAGGAAATTACTATGTTGCTGCAGTACAGCTGTGGGTTTGCTAAGCAAATCTGGCCCACAGACACATTTATATAGCACATCTCCCAATCACCGCTTCCATTTTGATGAACCACAAATATCTTGGCATTCTAATCTCTCCACAGCATATTAATGTCAGCTTGTAAAAAAAAAGTAAAAATAAAGAAAAATAAGAAAAAACAGAGAGAGAGAAATAGTGAAAACACTATAATAAGTATTGCCTTCTTCCACTCCAACATTTGATGCTTGCTGTGTCCCTCCGGAGAAGAAGACGAAGGGAAGTAACAAATCTGTGATGTAACACAGACAGGAAATCTCTTTCACTCAGGGTTTGGTAGCATTTTTTAGAGGATACTGACCCTGCATCATGATTTTCCTGTAACTACTTGATTCTACTAACCTGTGGGAATGGGAATCGGAGAATCTTTTGTTTTAAGCTGGTGGGAAAAATAATGTGGGTTTATTAGAGGAAAATATAAGCCATTATAGATGCCAGTACTGTTCTCAAGAACAAACATACTTAAGAAAACAGAAGAAAGGCTATTCTAGTAGAGGCTTGATCAGATTATATGCAGGGCAGGTACTGTCCAAGTGATACTAAAGACTTTCTTGCCTCTAGCAGATGAGGCAGCCACATTTGTGCTGCCTTTGCAACCTGGTCACTGTGCTCCTCCACCTTCACAGACAGCTTGTGCATTTTTCGTCTACCATTGTAACAAATACTTGGTTCTTACATTCTTTCTTTCCAGGGGTGGATACCCCATCCCTGGAAACATTCCAAGTCAGGTTGAGCAGAGCTCTGACCAAGCTGATCTAGGTGCAACCCCTGCTCACTGCAGATAGGTTGGACTAGGTGAGCTTTAAAGGTTCCTTCCAACCCCAAGGATTCTATGATTCTATGTAACAGCAGCAAACCAGTTACTCCCTTATTTTCCTGTGTGTTCAGCTGGAGAAGCTGATGCTACAGTTTGTTAAATCTGTTGAATTTCAGAGGCAATCAGTGAGCCTGTTTTATTTCTAGCTGAAGAAAAACATTTTTATGTGCCTTATAATAAAACAAGTAGGACAATAATCTCACAGCTTTTGCATTATAATTTCTCTTTGAGGTCTTTACCTTTTTCAGAAACTCTAGTGTTACATTGGAACTCAAATACTTGTTAGCTTTTCTTACATTACAAAATAAAAGATTGCTTGCTTTGAAGTCAGTGCTGCCTGACAAATGTGAGGCTGAGGAGGATTATTGAAAGCTAAGAAGGGTCAGATCTGGTTTGACATTAGAACCACCTCTTCCAGTCTTCTGCTCTTCAACAGTACCCAAAATACATAAAAAATGATGTAGTAAGGCAACCATATATGATACTTCCTTTTGTGCTCACCTGTCTTCCAAACATTTTTGGTTTGGAGACTTCCTAAGCAGGATTTATGTTTTGTATATCTGTATTCTGGGGGGTTCTCTTCTATGAGCTTGTCTTGTCTTCCCTTCCCCCCATTTGAGATTTCAGTTCCTTCAATATCTTCTGAGGTGTTCTGCAGCCTATCTGCCTGCTAAAATAAGAACTACCTTCTTTGTTTCATTCGGAGCCTGGGTTTTAGGAGCTTTATTTGACTCCTTTGGTGCTTTTCCTGGAAGAGATGTTTGACAATATCTCCCTTTCTCCTCTGTATCTTACCTCTGAGATTTTATGGATTTACTAGTTTCCTGTTAAAGTCCTGAGAGTGGGATAAGTGTGACATGCTTAGAATTGGAAGTGCTTGAACATTCTGTCATGAATCAGTACCTGGTGGAATCATCATGCATGCTTAAAGCCAAATTCTAGCCCAAATGTCTGACAGAATTGTTTCCCTTGAAAGATACTGATACAGAGATACTGAGCACAGATACCAAAGAGATTCCACTCTTAGCAGCCTCTCAATCTTCAAAGGCAGCCTTCCCAGACAGTTTATCCCTTGTAGCTGTGAACAGATTGAATCAAAGGGTTCTACATAGCCTTGTCTCTCCAGATGTGAAATGGCTTTAATGCCAAAAATGGGGTTTACATACTCCTTAAATCTTCTTATACCAGGCTTCAGAACATGTATAGTTTAAGGACTTGGTTTAAGTGAGGTGCTCATGTTTTGCTTGCCTATTACATAACTTTGCACTTCAACCACTCAGTACAATTAAGTCACATTAAGGTTTCATATGAGAATTGCAGCTTATTCAGGTTTCTTAATAAATATCCCCCCTATACACATTTGTGTGACAAGGTTTTGATAGTGCAGGAAGCGAGCTACATGGTTGACTTTTGTGAGAAGCTGCTAGAAGCTTCCTCCATATCTGACAGAGCCAATGCCATCTGGCTCCAAGACGCACCCACCAATGTCCAAGGCCAAGCCCATCAGTGGTGGTGGTAGCACCTCTGGAATAACATTTTTAAGAAAAAGAAAAAAAACCCTGCATAGCTGTAGCCAAAGAGAACAGTGAGAATATGTGAGAGAAACAACTCTAGAGACACCAAGGTCAGTGAGTAAGGAGGGGAGGACGTGCTCCAGGCACTGGAGCAGAGATTCCTCTGCAGCCCATAGTGAAGGCCTTGGTGAGACAGATTATCCACCTGCAGCCCATGGATGTCCACAGTGGAGCAGATACCCATCTACAACCTGTAGAGGATCCCATGCCGAAGCAGGTGAATGCTCCAAAGAAAGGCTGTGACCCTGTTGGAAGCCTGTGCAGGAGCAGGTTTGCTGGCAGGTTACCCCATGGGGGACCCATGCTGGAGCAGTCTGTTCCTGAAGGACTGCACCCCATGGAAAGGATCTACTCTGGAGCATCTAGTGAAGAACTGCAGCCCATGGGAAGGACTCAGGTTGGAGAAGTTCATGGAGGACCGTCACCCTTGGGAGGGACCCCACAATGGAGCAGGGGAAAAGTGAGGAGTCCCCCCCCTAAGCAGGAAGCAGTAGCAGAGACAACCTTGCCACAACCTCTGTTTCCTGGTACCCTGAGCCACTCAGGGGAAGGAGGTAGAGAAATCAGGAGTGAAATTGAGCCCAGGAAGAAGGGAGGGGTGGGGAGCAGGTGTTTTTAAGATTTGGGTTTGTTTCTTGGTAGTCTGCTCTGATTTGATCAGTAATAAATTTTCCTACAAGTCTCTATTTCCTGGAACAGCAATTGCTGAGTGGTTTCCCTGCCTTTGTCTCAACACTTGAGCCTTTTGTTACAGAATCACACAATTGTTTTGCTCGGAAGAGACCTTCAAGATCATCAAGTCCAAACATTACCTAAATCTACTAAGTCTGGTGCTAAACCATGTCCCTTAGCACCACATCACATCTTCTAAACACCTCCTGGGGAGCCTATTTCATGGTCACTTCATGGAAGAGACTGACCCCCAACTTGCTGCAATCTCCTTTTGTATAGCTGTAGAGATCAAGAAGGTATCACCTGAGCCTCCCTTTCTCCAGATTAAACTGGCCCAGTTCTCTAACTGCTCCTCACAAGACTTGTTCTCCCAGCCTTTCACCAGCTTTGTAACCCTTCTCTGTTTTCTCTCCCCTGCCCATCTGAGGAGAGCAGTGACAGAACAGCTTTGGTGGGTACCTGGCACCCAGCCAGGGTCAACCCTCCATGATGTTAGAAGCAGACAGAATTACAGAATGTTAGGGGCTGGAAGGGATCTCAAGAGGTCATCTAGTGCAACTCCTGTGTCAGAGGAGGATACCAGGTCACACAGGAATGCATCCAGGCAGGTTTTGAATATCTCCAGAGAGGGAGATTCCACAACCCCCCTGGGCAGCCTGTTCCAGTGTTCCATCACCCTCACAGTGAAAAAATTCCTACTCATGTTTCCATGGAACTTCCTACACCTCCACTTCCACCCATTGCCCCTTGTCCTGTCATTGGGCATCACCGAGCAGAGCCTGGCTCCATCCTCTTGGCACTCACCCTTTCATATTTATAAACATGAATGAGGTCACCCCTCGGTCTTCTCTTCTCCAAGCTAAAGAGCCCCAGCTCCCTCAGTCTCTTCTCATAAGGGAGATGCTCTACTCCCCTAATCGTTTAAGGCCTTTATCATTTGTAGGCTATCAACACAGAAAACCTAACTCTCTGCCTGGGTGCTGAGCTTGTCTCCTATCCTGCTGTGGCTTTCCCAGACTCACCAGTCAGCACTGCTGTGAATTCCAGCTGACTGCCCTTACAATGCTCTGTGACAGGCAAGTGCTGATTAGTGAAGAATAAAATGCAAGCAGCAAGAAAAACACTTTTCACAGAGCTATACCACTAAGATCTTAAATTCTTGCAGAGACCACAGGCAAAGAAAATTGCTTTCTAGCTACTACAAAATGCTTCCAGCAGCCTCCTTTGGAAGGGAAGTCTGCCTGGTAAGAGTAGAGGGAAATTGGAGTATGACAATCTGCCATCTATATTATTCCCTCTAATATGCTCCTAGTAGGATAAGGTCAGAATTACTTGTTGTAAACAACAACTTGGAATTCAGTTGATGGAAATGAGATCAGTCTTCATGTTGGTTTTTTTTCAATCTAAGCAACCTTGATAGGAGGTTAAATTTGAATGTGAAAAAGAAAAATCCTGAAGACTTGCTAAGCTGATTAAAAAGCACTGCAACTAAGTGCTGTTACCATTGTGCTAAAATCATAGAACAATAGAATTCTTTTGGTTGGAAGAGACCTCTAAGATCACAGAGTCTAACTGTCGCCTAACAGCACCACGTCCATTACGCCATCTTCTGAAGTGCCATGTCTGCCTCAGCCTGTTCTTTGGGACTTATGAGACAAGCAGAACAAAGCTCTGCCCCACTCGTTTGTCTTCTAGATCTTGTACATTCAACATGTGGATTGTACAGCTCAGCCTAGCCAAACAAACCCATTCAGTTACAGCACCAGCCCAGTTCAGGCATAGAAAGCCCAGCCCAGAAAGGTAGGTTTCTAACATCTTATTTCTGTGTGGATTCTGGGCCACCCCTTCTGGGCTTCATGAAGAGTGTGGTCTGCAGACCATGAGAGGTTATCCTCCTGCTCTGCTGTGCCCTAGTGAGGCCACATCTGAAGTACTGTGTCTAGTTCTGAGCCCCCCAGTTCAACAGGGACAGGGAAGTACTGCAGAGTGTCCAACATAGGGCCACAAAGATGATGAGGGAACTAAAGCATAGCTCTTAAAAGGAAAGACAGAGATCTGGGGCTGTTTAGCCCAGGGAAGAGCAGACTGGAGGGATCATCACAATGCTGATCAATATCTGAAGGGCAGGGGGCAGGAGGATGAGACCAAGCTATTTTTCAGCAGCAGGAGAAGGGGTAATGGGCATAAATTGGAACACAAGAGGTCCTATCTGAATGTGAGGAAAAACATTGTGACATTGAGGGTGCTGGAGCTCTGGAGAAGGCTGCCTGGAGAGGTTGCGGAGTCTCTTTCTCCAGAGAGATTCCAAACCCACCTGGACATTGTGATCCTGGGCAACCTGCTCTGGGTGACTCTGTTTTAGCAGACAGGTTGGACTAGATGATGGCCAGAAGTCCTTCCAACCCCCACCCTTCTCTGATTCTGTGAATTTAAGAGATCTTCTTTCTCCCTTTACCCTCACAGGACAACCCACTCCTCTCTTTACCTGGGGATTATATCCTCCATTGGTAGCAAAACAAAAATCATCTTTTCTAGAGCTTTTGTCCAGCAAGGGAGCTTTGACAGCCTTCCTGTGTTTTATTAACACTGTAGATGGTATTTGTTGAACAGGATATGTACTTACTGAAATGTCTGTCTCCTGAAAGGGTCATTGTTCTCTGATATTTTCTTTCTGTTGGGTCAGCAGGAGTTTATTCCCATCTAATCTTTCATTAGGGCTTTAAAAAACAAACCAAAAAATCTTTAAGTTTTTTAGGGCTGAGGTTTTTTGGTCTTTTCCAAAGACTCGTGGTTTAATAGCAAACTGTTGGGGCAACAGCATAGTTCTTCAAATTAAAGGATAATCCTTTGAAATGCAAAAGGTGACCAGAATAAACACAGAGAGAAATTAAGTTACTGAAATGACTGTCTATGTCAGCATCTCAACTGACTAGGGAAAGACACTCTTAGAGAAACACATCAAAGAAACATAAACCAAAGACAAGATTTTCATAGGGAACCACAGAATCATTGAAGTTGGAATAGACCTCAAGTCCAGCCTATGACCTAACACCACCACATGGACTAGGCCATGTCATTAAGTGACACATCTAAACTTTCCTTGAACACCTCCAGTGACGGTGACTCTACCACCTCCCTGGGCAGTCCATTCCAGTGTCTAATTACCCTTTCTGTGAGCAATTGCTTCCTAACATCCAATCTAAGCCTTCCCTGGTGCAGCTTCATCATTTTTTTCACTCTAGGTCATAGCCATTATCTGATATTAGTTGTCCATAAATTTGTATTTATTTTTTTTAAGATCACAGAAGATATTTGGTCACTTCCACTGCATTCCTATTTGAAAACATCAGTAATTTTAAGTGCCCTCCTATCATGCAATGGTGTGATTCAAAAGCATTTTAAGAAGTTTGGCCTTCTGGATATTCTGATTTTGGTTTTCTTCCAATCTGTTCCAGCTCCATCCTTGGAAACATTCCAGGTGACGTTGGATGGGTCTCTGAGCAACCTGATCTAATTGAAGATGCCCTTCCTCACTGCAAGGTGGTTGAACTAGATGACCTTTAAAGGTCCCTTCCAATACAAACCATTCTATGACTCTGTAAGTTCAATAGCTTGGTATCTGTATGTAGTAAGGTCTGAATGGATCCCTGTACTCCGTAGCCTTGAGTGAAAACCTGGGACCTGTTGAAACACTGACACAGTGTTCAAACAGTTATTTTTTCGGTGGGCAGTGAGTGAAAAAGAACCTCAGTTGGATTCCCACAGCTGAGTCCTGGAAGGTGTCTCTGCCCATGGTAGGGGGGTTGGAAATAGGTGATCTTTAAGGTCCCTTCCAACCCAAACCATTGTGTGAATTTATGAATCTATGAGTCAGACATCCTGGTCATGCAGAAGTTCCCCATTGGACCAGTAGGAAAACCAAAGTACAGGAAGCTTGTATCACCAGGCTGCAGGTAGTTCCAGGGCAAAGACTCCAGTTTTATGGATGTGCCATGGAAATGGCTGCTACACCATGACTGAGATTTCTTGGTGCTCCCCTAACACAGAGATAACAGCACTTAACACCAACAGTGAAGGCAAAGGCAGGAGCTGGGCTTGAATCACTTCTTTCACAGCCCTAGAAATTCCTTGCTAGTTTATTATGCCACATCTCTTCAGACAACTGAAGGTGCTGGTGTTTTTCTTGGAGGGTAGTGATTGACAAGCGCTAGCTAAGGAAGAGAGCTAGGAGGTAATGTCCTGATATGTTATTTGTTGGCCTCACTCCCTGGAGAATGAGTGGTTTTATTAATGCTCTTTCTTCCTATTATTGTCTCTTTCAGCAGAGCGTTGTAAATTCTGACCATTTGTCTTTGAACTGAGTCCTAGCCCATGTTTCTTGTTTAGGAAAATCAAGTGTATTTGAAGGTAAAGTTAGCATTTTCCTAATATTTCCGTTGCTTTGTTGCTGTTGCTGCTCTGATGTGGGAAGACCTATTGGCCACAGACATAACTCCCTCTTTACACACAGCTGGCAAATGAAAACAATATCAGACCATCTCCATGACACACAAGGCTTTTATCCAGCGATGTTTCAGACTTGACTGCAGTTTCCTTTGGAAATGCTTAAAACAACTACATCTGTTTCCTTTCATTGGGATTTTGTGTTCTTTCAGCCAAAAAGGAGAGGATAAAACTCATTAATTCTGAACAATAATTGCAATGTCCTATATAAATATTTTTTGGACTGCAGGTTTGATGGTTGGTTGTTTGTTTAGTTTTTCTTTCCACTAAAAATATAAAATAGCTTGTCTGTTCAATGTAATGAGAGTTCCTGGATACCTCTACATTGCTCTGGTTTGCAGAAATACTTGAACTGGATTTAAACAATCTGGCTCAGATGCTGGTGTCAAGCTAGCAGAGATTACACAGAAAGCAATACAGAGCCAGGCACCTAACAGCAGGAGAAAGCACAAAATGGGTTTCATTTGCCACATCTCTCATGAGCATTTTGCCTCCTACAGTGACTGGCAGCTTGTCATAGCTAGTCTGCCACCAGCCTGAGAACATCCTTCCTGGAAACATGGTAAACACCCACCTCCTACGGCAGATACTGCAGCTATGTCCCAGCCTAGGGCCAGAGAGCACCTCACAGCCTTCTGTAGTGAACAGAGCCATTAGCCAAGTACAGGTTTTGGGAGACAACCTACATTTTGCTAATGTTTCAGAGGAATATTGACTTGTGCAAGCTACAATATCTAATCTAAAACAAAAACCAAGTAATGCCACCTCTCCCCTCCATCTGAGGATCAAGTCTGTCTCTGGATCCATTTGTGCTTCTGGACATGCATTTGAGCTTCTTTGAACTACTGGAGTCAAATGGAGGGCTGCAAAGCTCCTGAGGGGACTGGAGCACCTCTCTTAAGAGGAGAGGCTGAGAGACCTAGCCTGGAGAGGGCTATTTTTGATGCTTATCGATATCTAAAGCACAGGGAGCAAGAGAATGGTGCCAGATTCTTCTTGGTGGTGTCCGGTGACCCAGCAAGTGGCAATGGGCACAAACCAGAACACAGGAGTTTCCATCTGAACATGAGGAAGATCGTCTTTCCTTTGAGGGTGGCAAAGCATGGGAACAGGCAGCCCAGAGAGGTTGTGGAGTCTCCTTCCTTGGAGAGATTCCAAACCTGCCTGAATGTGATCCGGGGTAACCTGCCCTAGGTGGAGCTGCTTTAGCAGGGGGGTTGAACTACATGATCTCTACAGACTCCTTCCGACACTTAGCCATTTTATCATTCTGTGATTCTCAGACCAGTGCATTTCTAACAGATACGATCAGCTGTGGTCTAGTGTTCCCTGCTTAAGGAATTATTTGTTATTCCTCTCTCTTGAAATCACTCTTAATCCAGGCCAAGATGAAGTTTAAATCAAACTACTTAAAACATTTTAAAGAGATTAGACATTTCAAAACATTTGTAAACAAAACCATAAAATAAAAACAAAACCAAACAAAACAATGCCCTTGCAGATGAAGCAGCTTGTCAGAGATCAAATCTACTCATTGAGAGCTTGCCACCTTCCCAAACATCTGCCTGCTTACCCCTGGTTCCAGAAGGGCACCCATTTCTCTCCTGACCAGAATGACAGAAGCTGTCCATCTGGTCTGGGACATTTCTGCTGGGCCAGGTTGCTCTCTGTTAGTTTCTGTTATGGTAATACTGCAAAAACATTTGGTTAACTCTTTCATCCACACTTCAGAAGTCCTATTCCTTCTCTGAGTTACCTGAAAGATTCCTATTTAAAAGTGTGATCCTATATCTTCATGTGTCCCCTCTGCAGCTCTCCACAATGTTTTTTTTTTTTTCTAATTTCCATCATTCATTGGGATACTTCAGACTAGATGCCCTGTAGCATGTTCCGCAGTGTGCTGGAAGAAGAGGTGCATGTTTGTGATTACAGGAGGAGTGCAGCAGTGTCCCTGGGACTTTGGCTGTCTCAGGATTTCCCTACCTTAATCCCCCTTAGAGCTTAAGACAGCAAAGAAGTTTGCTTCCACATCTCTGAGTACACAAAGAGGAAGTAGTGGAACATTGGGGCAGAACATCACAGCTTTTTAACTATTTCTCAGTAGTCAAGATACCTCACAAAAGACCTTTAAGATCATTGAGTCTAACCATTAACCCAGCAGTGCCAGGTCAGCACTAAATCATGTTCCTCAGCACCACATCTGCACAGCTTTAAAATCCCTCCAAGGATAATGACTCCACCACTTCCCTGGGCAGCCTGTTCCAGGGCCTGACAAGCCTTTTGATGAAGATATTTTTCCTAATGTCCAACCTAAACCTCCTCTGGTGCAACTTCAGGCCACTTCCTCTTTACCTATTGTTTGTTACTTGGAAGAAGAGACCAACCCCCACCTCACTACAACCTCCTTTCAGGTCTCCCCTCAGCCTCCTTTTCTCCAGACTAAACAAACCCAGTTCTCTCAATTGCTCTTCACAAGACCTGTTCTCCAGACCGTTCATCAGATTTGTTGCCGTTCTATGGACATGCTTCAGCACCTCAATGTTCTTCTTGTAGTGAGGGGTCTGAAAATGAACCCAGTATTTGAGGTGTGGCCTCACCAATGCTGAGTACAGGGGCACAGTCACTGCCCTGGTCCTGCTGAACACTATTGCTGATCCAAGCCAGGATGCTGTTTGCCTTCTTGGCCACCTGGTAACACGCTGGCTCACGTTCTGCCAGCTGTTGACCAGCACTTCCAGATCCTTTAATGCCAGGCAGTGTTCCAGCCACTCTTCTCCAAGCCTGGAGGGGCTGTTGTGACCCAAGTGCAGGATCCAATTATCTCCTGTTCAGACTAACAATCCTTCGTCCTCCACTCTGCTATGTGCTGGCTGTTTTGTGCAAGCTGAGGGGAGAAATGGATCTCTTGCTAAAGGCACAAGGAAGAAATGTTTATGCTGAGGTTCTGCAACTCACTCACAGAATACTTTGAGTCATCAAATTCAAGCCAAGCTAACACTGCTACTGAAGGCTACAGAATTTGTTGCCATTATATCTTTTTTAGCTCATCACTCAGCTTCGCCCACAGCTGTTGATCAAAGAATGCTCTTCCTATTTATTTTTTACATTTGGGTTGTGAGACTTGTAATAGGGACATGAAAATGCACAGGGTGACTGAAATCTGGGCAAGGAGTGGACTCTCTTCACAGGGTGAAATGTCATTTTCTGAGAGATCAGGACTGGGAAGAGCACAGCACTGTTAGATGTGAAAAGAAAGTACGTCTGTGCTTGAAATGCTGCTGCAGATAACAGAGAAGATGTAATCTTTTAAAAAAAGATTTCCCAGAACAGTGAGACTCAGGGTGAGTCTCAGAGGAATTCCAATCTGGGATGTTAGGCTGGAGTAAATTAATTTACTAGATAAGGACATAAGTTTAAAAAGAAAATAAATCCATTTATTAGTTAACTAGTCTGTTCCTTTTGCCTGGGCATCCTCATCATCATGTTCCATGTAAACTGTGCTGGTTTGGGGCCAGACAGATCCTCTCTTGCCCCGAAAGGGACAAAAGAATGAGACTCACACAAACGGATTGGAGAGTGATGGAAAGTTTAAATGGAAAAGCAATTGGTGAAGCTACAGAGAACTACAAACTACAAAGCATAGTGACAAAGAGTATCCCAAAGCGTACAGAGCCCGTTACATAATTCCCAGAGCTTCCCAATCCTTCATTTCTTCCCACCTGAGGGTAAACCCAAACCCCCCAGGGCTCTTTCTTCCCCCTCCCACTGCTAGGCAAGTCTCAGGCTGGCCAGGTCTGAGACTGCCCCCCCCCCCCCCCCATTCTCCTCCTGGCATTAGGCCTAGACAGGCCTAAGTGGCCTTGAGGATACCCCCCCGGCATTACCCGATAAGAGAGGACATCTCCCATGGGAGCGGAGAGGGAAGAAAGAGGAAGAGAATGACTCTGCAGATGGCCTTATAGGGTGCAGGATTTATGGGTAGAAATACGTCGTTTCCTGTGTCCACCCCTGTGGGTGGGCACCCAGGACACCAGAGGTGCACCTCATGCAGCAGTGGCAGGGGGCACCCAGCCTAAACTGCCACATAAACATAAGAAAAAAACGTTTTCACTGTGTGGAGGACAGAGCCCTGGAACAGCCTACCCAGAGAGCTTGTGGACTCTTCTTCACTGGAGACATTCAAAACACATCTAGATGTGTGTGACCTCCTCTAGGTGATCCTGCTCTGGCAGGGTGGTTGGATTTGAGGATCTTTTGAGGTCCCTTCCAACCCCTAACATCCTGGGATTCTGTGATCATGTATCATTTTCTATCACTCTCTCTTCCATAGTTGAGCTTCAGCTTAGGTTTTCTTCCACACCCCATTTTTTACTCCACAGTCTGTGTAGATACATCTCATGGACTATGTGAAATAACTACAGAAAAATGAGATGCACACTTATTGCTGTGTATTTAGAATGAAAACTGAACTTCTGGGGAATGAATTGCATCAGTGGAAATAGGCCATCTTGGCACTTACTTCCTTCTGGCATTAACTAAGATTAAAAAGTAAAGATCTAGATAGAGCTCACTATGTGCAGAGAGGAGAGAATATAACATTACCGCTGATACCAGATGGTAAAAATAATTCCTTAAGATGCTACATTTGCTTTCCATTTAACAGTTAATAAAATACTTTTGTTTGATGTTCCCCATTAAGATCTGTAGTAGTTTAGATCCACATGTGTCAGGAAATTTCCTTTCTACTGCCTTTCAGAAATAGTGTCCTTAAATATTTTTCTCCACACTTTCCTGAGCCTGTACTTTTTCCCATTTTAAATTTACTCCCTCCCCAAGACAGCAGGACAGAGAGTTGTAGTGTGGCAAGAAGGACACGAGGCAGTGCAATTTGCTGTACACACAAAGAAGTTCCTCAAGCTATGAGTTATCTAATAGGTAATGGATATAAACTACAGCACAGGAGGTTCCACCTCAACATCAGGAGAAACTTTTTCACTGTGAGGGTCACAGAGCACTGGACACAGGCTCCTCAGAGAGGTTGTGGAGTCTCCTTCTCTGGAGACTTTCAAGACCCATCTGGATGTGTTCCTGTGTGACCTGTGCTAGATTCTATGATCCTGCTCTGGCAGGGGGTTGGACTTGATGATCTTCAAAGATCCCTTCCAACCCCTAACATCCTATAAACCTATGATAATATTTCCAAAGGATGGGCCCACACTTTATAATGGTCTTATCTAACATGGTCTTATCACAGCTTCAAGGTTGAGGTGCAACAACAAATTGATAATTTAAGACCTGTAAGTTTGGTCACTGCTATTTTTAAGCTTAAATATCCTTTGCCAAGAGCAGACCTTCTTTAAGATTGCTACAACAGACTTTGGAATGTGTCTTGGAAACATTCACAGAAAATATTCTGGCACAAAGATGTTGTATAAATTCATCAGTTACAGAAAGACAGAATAGTAGGGGTTTTAACAGCCATCTTTAGATCATCCAGTCCACACCCCTGGCTAAAGCAGGTTGCCCAGGATCACAGCATCCAGGTGGACTCTCTCCACAGAAGGAGACTCCACAACCCCTCTGGGCATCCTGCTCCAGGGTTCTGTGAAACTTTTAAAAGAAAGAAGTTTTTCCTCATGTTTAGGCAGAACCTCCTGAGTTCCAGTCTGTGCCCATTGCCCCTTGTCCTGTCACTGGGCACCACTGGAAAGAATCTGTTCCCATACTCTTGACCCCAACCCTTTAGATGTTGATAAGCACTGAGAAGATCCCCTCTTAGTCTTCTCCAGGCTAAACAGCTCCAGGTCTCTCAGCCTTTCCTCATCAGAGAGATACTCCAGTCCTCTCATCATCTTCATAGCCTCCACTGGACTCTGTCTTTCTTGAACTGGGGAGCTCAGACCGTGACATACAACTTCAGATACGGCCTCACTAGGCCAGAATAGAGGAAGAGAACCTCCTTCAATCTGCTGTTCACTCTCTTAATGTACCCCAGGACACCGTTGGCCTTTTTAGCCACAAGAACATGTTGCTGGCTCCTGGTCAGCTTGTCCACCAGTACTCCCAGGTCCTTCTCTGCTTTCCAGCAGGTCAGTCCATTGCCTGTACTGGTGCAGGTGGTCATTCCTCACCAGGTGTGGGACTCTACACTTGCCGTTGTTGAGCTTCATTGGATTCCTCTCTGCCCAACTCTCCAGCCTGCCCAGGTCTCACTGAATGGCAGCACCACTTTCCCACATGTTAGTCACTTCTCTTATTTTTGTATCATCAGCCACTCTGCTTAGTTTTGTATCATTTTATATTTACACTAGACAAGATTAGACGACTCATGCTCTGTAGGACCTGGAGAGGCATAAGCTGTAGGAAAACACGTTTGGGATCCTGGAAAATGCAGTCAACTAATTATTGGAGGTTTGAGCAGCTGTCAGAGCAAAAATGCAATAGTATCTGGAAGTTTCAGTCACCCTGCTGCAGACAAGGTAAACATCCCATGATGGAAGGACCATCTAAAATGTAAATTATGAAAATGGTAGCGCTATGAAAAAAAATTGAAAGATCTGAAGAAGAGAAGCAGTTCCTAGGCCTGAGTAGTGAGCAAGTGGTTCACAATTCGCTAATTCAGAAACATTCTGGGTCAGGGATGATACCATATGGAAAATCCAAGTTCTTCTCAGAAAAAGTTAAGTAAAAAAATATTTCCCCTGAAATGCAGACCCTTAGCAGTGAATCTCAGAAAAGTCAGTAAAAGATAAGACAAAGCTAATCAGATGGAAGAGAGCTAATAGGGTGAAATGCTTGGAAGAACAAGAGTAAAAAGAAAGTTTATGTCACTATGTTAGAAGACTAAATGTTTTCTACCAGTTGAAAATGTTCAGTTAAAACACAAAGAAACCAAATAAAAGAAACCAAAGAAAGAAAGAAAAGAAAGCTATGAGGATAAAATTTGTGTTCTTCAAAACTGGGAGTTATGTTTAAGAGGGAAACGGAAGAAAGCATTAATATGGGCAAGATAAACATGAAGCTGTTAATAGGGAAGGCAAATACCTCTAGCAAAGGTGTTAAAAGTAGTAAAAGGAACTTATGCAAACATCAGACGTAGGAAACACGCCAGAGAATTGGTGAGCTTGAAAAATGATCTATGTGTAAAAGGCACACTCAAGAAAGATCAGACTGGAGCAGAAAATGTGAAGTTGATGCCAAAGCTTCACTGTTCACTGCTGAGGAGTTTATTGAGTTCCTCATACCAGGACCAATCTTTAGAGAGAAAGAGTCTGAAGATTTCTCTCAAACTGAAGTGTTGATACAAGATTTTTGTGCCTAGAAGAAAATGTATACTATACAATATCAGAACCACGTGGTATTTACCTAAGTGCTCCAGAGGAACTCCCTGAGAGGGTTATGAACAACCAGTGGTGCATGATATACTGCTTAAACCAGCCCGAGCACGAGAGAAATATAAGGTGATAAATACAATGGAAAATATAAAAAGAGCAGAGTTAGTGCCTGTATGGATAAATGTGAGGCATCCAGGAGAGGCTTTAAAAGGAGAATAAAGCCTTTCACGGGACAAGTATATAACCATATAAACCTATTGCTGTTCTTCGTTCTAGTCACTGAATGTGTAACAACAACTCAGCTGATACAGTGATTTCATCAGCAGGAATCTGACATGTCTCAACACAGATATTTAAAGGAGCCCATGTAGGAGTGACCTCCTCTAACCAGGCTGAGAGACCCAGGGCTGTTTAGGCTGGAGAAGAGCAGACTGAGAGGTGAATCTTCTCAATGGTCATCAATACCTCAAGAACAGAGGCCAAGAGGACGTGGCCAGACTCTTTTCAGTGGTAGCCAGCAGCAGGATGAGGGACAATATGCACAAACTGCAACACGGGAAGTTCCACCTGAACAGGAGGAAATATGACTTTCATGTGAGGGTGCTGAGCACTGGACTAGGCTGCCCAGACAGGTTGTGGAGTCTCCTTTGGAGAGATTCCAAACCCAACAGGACATGACCCTTAGCAACTTGCTGTGGGTGATGCTGCTTTATCAGAGGGGTTGGACCACATAATCTCTAGAGGTCATTTCCAGCCCCTACCATCCTGAAAGTGGTGACATTATTCATTTTCTAGAAAATAAAGGGTAATAAATGTTTGCCTTTTGCAATTGAAAGAAGTTACCAGTAAGGCCCAACACTGACTCATGCAGTTCATTAAATGAATTGGGAAGGGACTAAAAATTGAGGTGGTGAACTTAGTAAATGATGCAGAATTATTTGGTCTAACCCAAATCAAAGCAGCCAGCAGAGTTCTAGCAGGATCTCATGATTTTCAGAGAAAGTAAAGAGGGAACAATTAATTGTAAGAATTTATTGGCAACTAATGAAATAATGAGGCAGGAAGTTTAAAGCAAACTTTCTGCAAGTAATTAAAATGTAGAACTCATTGCCACAGGATGCTCCAGAGCCCAAAATAACTTCTAGAAAGAAATTAAGGGAAATTCAAGAAAAAACAGCTCATGCAGCACAGCTAAACACAAAAATGTAGGTATAATTTCTGGCTTAAGGAGCCTCTAAACAAGTTCCTACTGGAAGCTGGGAGGTAAAGCAGTGCAAAGGTTACTCTATAATTGCACTGTACTTATATTCTTCACCTGAGTATCTGCTGTCAGCTGGATTATGGCCAAATGAATGAAGAGTTATGAGTACTGACACCTAAGAACTGGGACTAATCTATTAAATTTGTTTCTTTTTTCTTGCCTTACCCATCTGTTTGTATTTGTTTCATCTTTTAGGTTTGGGACAAGAATGTGTATTGTATATTTATAGAGCAGTTAGTACAATTAAGCCCAACAGCATTTACATTTTAGCTCTGGGCTTCCAGAAGAGAGACTGAGAGGCCTGGGGCTGTTTAGTCTCAAGAAGCCTGAGAGGGGATCTGATCAGTGTCTATAAATATCTGAGGGGTGGGTGACAAGTGGAGGGAGCCAGTCTCTTTTCAGTGGTGCACAGTAATAAGACAAGGAACAATGGATGCGAACTGGAACACAGAAGGCTTCACCTCAACATGAGGAGAAACCTCTACAATGAGGGTGACAGAGCACTGGAACAGGCTGCCCAGGGAGGTTGTGGAGTCTCCTTTTCTGGGGACTTTCAAGACCCACCTGCATGCATTCCTGTGTGGCCTGCCCTAGATGATCTTGCTTTGGCAGGGGCGTTGGACTTGATAATCTCTGGAGGTCCTGTCCGACTTCTAAAGTTCTGTGCTTCTACGATGTTGTTATTATATAAAAGCTGAGCTACCTTTCACAGAAAAGGGTTGTGAACTGGAATCTGTGAATCAAAACTGCAAAACAAAAGGGAAGGAGGTGAAGCTTGAGGGAACAGCTTTGTAGAAGCACTATATTTTCTATTCTTTGCCAAAGAGAGACAAAGTTACAGAACTATTTTCACTGATGGGAATGCATTTGGGACAGCTGGCTTGGATATACGTGATCCAGCACTGAGCAGGATCCCATGTTGAATAAGGAGCTGTAGGATTTCCTTCATGATCAAATATAAACATAATATGAAAATATGTGTTCTAGTAAAAAAAAAAAACAACAAACAAAACCAAAAACAAACCCAAAAAAACAAACCCACATAAAAGCATTTAAATATCTGTGAATTTAAATGTGTAAATATCACATATTTTTTTTATATGTGAAGAATGAAGACTGGAAAGCTCCAACTCTGGGCAAATGAAGAGGTGAGTTATTGGTGATTTTTCAGAGAAAGAATGGTGGGAGGATCGAGCCAGGCTCTTCTCAGTGAAGTCCAATGATAGGACAAGAGGCAGTGGGTGCAATCTGGAGCAGAGGTTCCACGTAAACATAAGCAGATCTTTTTCACTATGAGAATGACCTTGGAATAGGCTCTCCAGAGAGGTTGTGGAGCCTGCTTCTCTGGAGACATTCAAAACCTGCCTGGATGTGTTCCTGTGCAACCTGCTCTGGAAGAGTAGTTGGAACAGATGATTTTTCAGAGTCCCTTCCAATCCCTAACAGTCTGTGATTCTGTGATTACATCAGAGGTCAAAAATAGACCACAGCTACTCACTGAAGTGAACAGAAGTGCAATGGCACCACCCTATTCCATAGTCACCTTGTGAGAACGAGACCATGAAAACTTGCATGTCACGGTTGTGAAAAACAAGGAGAGGGACATACATAACTACAACAGGTTTTGCTGCAAGGAACTATCTCACTTATCCTTCAGAAAATGGCTTGGACCGGACTGGGACTTGTGCTGTCATTGTAGCAATCTCTGTAGAGTGACCAAAACTTAAATGCTGAAAGGCTGTAATGAGGTCTCCTCACAGACTTCACTTCTTCTGGCTGATGTCCCTGTACCACGGGAATGTCTCTTGGAATATTATCCAATACTTACTTTGAAAACAAATGTAACATTCTACTTTTGTAGACACAAGACTAGCAATCCTAGCAAAGATGTAGTGGTGGACTTGACAGTCCTCAGTTAACAGACTCAAATGGTCTTAAAGGTCTTTTCTGACCCAAAAGATTTTATGGTTCTACAAGGCACGATCCTGCAAAAAGCAGAAGATTTGGGCAAGTTTGCAGACTAACCAGAGACATCTACAAATCATAAGAGACTTACACAAAGCTGCTGTCTTTGTATTTCTTTGTGCCATTCCTCATTATTTTTGGAAATATCTGTCTTAGCTAACTCAGAGATTAGTCTGCATTGTAATTTGCAATTGTTTTTAAATGTACTCTAATTTGTACAAGGTCAAAAGGAATGCTTTTGAAAGGAGACGTGAGGTCTTTGTTGTCAGCAGATGACAGCATGTTGAAAAGTTAGCAAAATGCCATGGCAGAATAAAAGAGGGATTTTGGGTTTTGTTTTCCTCCTTGACATGAATTGCTGCACATTCAGGATTTCTTTGTATCAGGGCTCAGTCATCACTTTCAGAGAGAAGAAATGTCTCCTTGATAGGAAAGGGCAAACTAGATCTGTGTTTTCCTTTAATTGTATCAACATTTACAGTGGTCTGAACCATCCCCATTGTAGTTCCAACCAACAGGAAGAGATTCTGGAGAAGGAAACCTTTGTGAGAAAAAACCTTCATACAGCTCCTAGGGGGTTTTGTGTTGTTTTGGGTCTTTTTTTTTTTTTTTTTTTTTTTTTTTGCACTGAGGGACAAACTTGCTCTCTGTGGGTCATTCTGCAGGACTTGCCTCCAGATTCCAAATGGGGAAGAAGTCATTTAAGCTGTTCATCAGCTTCCCATGCAGCATGGTTGCAGTATAATTCCCCTGAAGACTTTCTATGAGGGGTTGGGATGTCTCCTTGCCCTTGCTGGTCTGAGGAGAACACAGAGGAGGTTCAGAGAAGGAAAGCATGTTTGATACGGTTAACCTGAAGCCTTTTTCGCCCTTGTGGGTTGAGCTAAAAAAAGGGAACAGAGAGAGTGGGAAAGAAAGTGGAAGAGAACATGACTCAGTGTGACCAGCTGCTGCTTGGTGTTGGTTCCACTTAGTAGCCATTTGTGCACTTACTGAGGAAATTTTACATGAGACTTTGGACCTTGAAAAAAACTCTCATGAGTTTCCCTTTGTTTGAGGAAGGATTGCAGAACTTGCCAAGAGATGATACTAAAGTAAAAAGTTCTTTCTCCTGGTTTTATCTGGATTTTCTAATACATCAGGCCAACAGAATTTTTGATAAATATAGGATTGTATTTTTTCCTTCTGATTTTTTTTCCCCACAGAAAGACTTAAAATCATATTGAAGGAGTGAAATATCCTACTCTTACAGACCTGTTGGAGCAGGGTCAGAGGAGGTCACAATGATGGGAGGGCTGGAACCCCTCTGCTATGAGCACAGGCTAGGGTTGTTTAGCCTGAAGAAGAGAAGGCTCCAGGGAGACCTTCTTGTGGCCTTCCAGTACTTGAAAGAAAGATGGAGACAGTGTTTTTAGCAGGGCCTGCTGTGACACTCAAAGGCTGATGGCTTTAAACTAAAAGAGGGAGATTTAGTCTAGAGAGGAGGAAGACATTTTTTATGCTGATAGTAGTGAAACCCTGGCCCAGGTTGCCCAGAGAGGTGGTAGATGCCCCATCCTTGGCAACATTCCGGGTCACGTTGGATGGGGCTCCAAGCAGATGTCCCTGATGACTGCAGGAGGGTTGGACTAGATGACATTCAAAGGTTCCTTCCAACCCAGAACATTCCGTGAGTCTATGATCTTACAGGACACCACAGTAAGTTGGCAGCCCTGCATGCATCATGGCTTAAGGTGATTCCAGTGACTGTGAGCACTAAAGCCAGCAAAAATCTTAAGGGAACAAACCCAAAATTTTCTTCTATAGCAGAAAGAACTGTAAGAAAATTTTGGTCCAGCTTCTCAAGAGCACATAGCCCTTTGCTGGCAATCCCCCTGCCTATCTACTGGGGCAAGAATAGCTTCATAGTGTCTGCTACTTAAAAGAGAAGCAGTTACAAAGAGAACTAGCCACTAACACACTGTCTTCACTTTTATCTTCAAACAACAGATGGTGTTAATCTGGAGTTTTGCATTCCTCCAAGTGCTGGAATCATGAAGCAACTTGCTTCCAACAGGACCCTGAAGCACAGTGTAGCACTAGGGAAAACAGTCAGAATGAGCGATCAGAGCAAAATATGCCGGCTGTCAAACAGACGTCGAGTCAAATCTTTATCTGTTTGCAAGACAGGACGTCACCCAGCTGACAGCTGTGGGTCTCATCCTGCTCTCAGTCACGCTGCCTGAGTGGGGAGTAGCTCGTGTGAGTCACTAAAATCTGGAGTAGCTTCAGAGACTGATAGCTGTTATGACAGGTGAAGACTCCTAAGATGAAAATTGTGTTCATGTGCCAATTTTACACTGGAATAAGTACACAGCGCTGCACAACTAGGTCATGTTTCCATGGAGTTACTTCAGATTTCCTCCAGTTACCAAGCTCAGCCTCAGTGATTGCCCAGGATGAAAAGTTAAGGTGACGCTGAAGCAATTTCTTTTGCATTTCAGGTGGGGAAATGTAAAATAAATAGCATGCAAGACCCCCACATTATTAGCTAGTGTGTTTGAAAGAATCCTGCCGCAGTGTTTTATCTTTCCTTAACTGCAAGCCAGAACATATAAGATTTAATTATTTAGAGAACAGGGGGGAGGGGAAGTGTGCCTTTTGAAGAAAGTCCTACAAGTTTCCAAACACTTCAACATTTCATCGTGGCAATCAGCCAGATGCCAAACAAAATGCTGCTTTCCACCAGGGATCTGACAGGTGGCCTTTCCACAGTTTACACACTGAAGTGAGAGCTGATGTTCTGCTGCTTATTTTTCTGCCTTTTAAGTTATTCCTTTATTGAAGCCAGACTGCAGACCTCTTTCCACGTAATAAAAGATAAAATCTTTCCCTGAATATCTGAGGATTTTAGCATGCTTTTATTTTATCCATATCAACTCAAGGGATTATTATTCACACGTTCAGATGAAGAAATGCTGGGCTGGCAAGAGAGAGAAATACATATGCAGGCAAAAGATAAACTATTTGAAGCTTCAATGATAACACAGAGACAGATACCAAGGTACAACCCAGGGCAAAATCCCACCTTTCCCTCAAGGCACTTCCCCTGTTTCTGGCCAGGAGGAAGGTTGGCATCACAGCCCTGATCATGCTTGGCTCGACCCCTGGCTCCATCTGCCTGTGGCTCTCCACCTGCCACCCACCGGCGCACCCAAAGAGACACCTTCAGGGAGAAAGAAGCACAGTTTGTGGTTGCATTCCACTTCCCTTTATCTCTTCTTTCTCAGTGTTGGCCTAGGGCTATCAAATCTCTCTGCAGCTTTTTCTGGAAATCCTCTAAACTGAGAAAGTATCAGGAGAGACAAAGTACAAGGTGAAAATGGAAGTCAGATAGCTGTAGGTTGTACATCTCATTTTCTGTGTTCCCATCATGTACAGTGTCCCTACAAACACGCAGCAAGGTCCAAGTGAACAGATGAGAGAAACCACCAATCCTTCTGTAGCAAGGAGTTTCTTGAAGAAACAAGAACCATGGCTGATTCAATGGAATTGCTCACAACATAATCAGGTTGGTGAGGCTCACATCTGACTCATTTTAAGTTACTTCTGGGACCAGATTCTCATAGTCCATAAGAGAATCTTATGAAGTTCAACAGGAGCAACTATAGATCCTACACTTAGGGAGGAATAACTCCATGCATCTGCAAAGGTTAGGGGGTAATTTGTTGGAAAGTAGGTCTGCAGAGAAGGACCGTAAGCCAGCAAGGTGTCCTTGTGGCCAAGACCACCAGTGGTCTCCTGCAGTGCATTCAATAGAGCGCAGCCAAAGGGTTGAGGGAGGTTCTCTTCCTCCTCTGCTCTGCCCCAGTGAGGCCACACCTAGAGTATTGTCTCCAGTTCTGGGTTCCACAGTTGAAAAGTGACAGGGTGGCCTCACCAGTGCTGAGTACAGCGGCACAATCCCTTCCCTACTTTGAGACTTTCAAAACCTGCCTGGATGCATTCCTGTGAGGACTATCCTAGGTGATCCTGCTTTGGCAGGAGCATTGGACCTGATATCTTGAGGTCCCTTCCAACCTCTGATATACTGTGATACTGTGATACTCCCTCTGGCCACGCTATTGCTGATACTAGCCAGGATGCTGTTGGCCTTCTTGGCCACCTGAACACACAGCTAGCTGTCAACCAGCACCTCAGGTCCTTTTCTGCTGGGCAGCTTTTCAGCCACTCTGTCCCAGGCCTGTAGCACTGCATGGGGTTGTTGTGACCCAAGTGCAGGACTTGGCACTTGGCCTTGTTAAACCTTATACAATTGATCCCAGCCCATCAATCCAGCCTGTCCACATCCCTTAGCAAAGCCTTCCTACCCCCAAGCAAATCAGCACTCCCACCCAGCATCTGAGTGTGCACTCAATTCCCTCATCCAGGTCATTAATAAGGATACTAAAGAGAATTGGCCCCAATACTGAGCCCTGGGGAAGACCACTAGTGACAGGTCACCAACTGGATTTAACTCCATCACCATTCTTTGGGCCTGTTAATCCAGCCAGTTCTTAACCAATGAAGTGTCCACCCATCCAAGCCATAAGCAGCCAGTTTCTCCAGGAGGATGCTGTGGGAAACAATGTCAAAGCCAAAGGAAAGATGAGCTGTATTAGATAATGCAACATAGAACTAAAAAGGATCAGCATTTAAGAGGGAGATTCTGACAAAGAGAGGCCTAAATCCTGACCAAACATTCACCTCACGTTAAGAAGTAGCAACAGGGGATCTTTCATCCCCATTGCATTTGTGTTTCTGAGTTTGGTCTACTCTTGACCACAGTATCTGCCCAATTTCTGAAAGCTTCCCATGGTAGCATCTGGCCAATACTGTCTGCCCCCCACTGCACGAAGGACATGAGGAATGAAATGTCTTTTTCTTTTATAGCAGGGACTATTTTAAGTTGTTAGATATGTTGATATGTATTCACACTACAGAACACAAGGTCAAAGTAGCAGCTTTGCACTTAAAACAGGCAGGCAGACAATGCTAAGTCTGTGTAGAACCTCAGTTTCTGGAAGAGTTTATTCCACTGTGTGGGAGCTTTATTTTTGTGAGGAGAGTCCTCTTCAAATGGGCAAGGTTGTAGCCCATAGCATTGCTCTTACATACAAGCATGAGTATGTAGAAATACAAAGAAGCCTAAGAGACCTTGAAAACAGTAGACATATTGGAGTTGTTCTACTACACCACAATGCTGTAAAGGGACCTTTCCAATTAGAAAATTTCAAGACCAAAATGTGTGAATAAATAGGGTAGTGGGCATATTTACTACATGCTGTGAGTATTTTGGCAGAAAACTCAGGTCACAGAACAAAGTCCTCTGTTTTCTGAACCCTCAAAGTAAGCCAAAAAGAAATTAAAATGTGGCACCATCGTACTGAATTGTCCATCCTTGGCAACAATCCTCATGTTTGGACCAGGCCTTCCCATCCAACCCTTTGTTTTCCAGAAATCAGAGTAGGGTACCACTGGGTTTGTCTACAGTACAAAGAAAAGCTAGAGTGTGACTGAAGGGGAAGTACACAGCACATTTTTGTTTAGGGTCTCAGCTTACATCTATCCATGACAATAGCAGAACAACCACGGATTCCAGGCATGATGCTCAAGCAGATTACAGAAGAAGCATAAAATTGTTCACAATTGTTAGCAACATTCCACAGTACTTAGAGCAGGCAGAGAAATGCTTGAACTCCTTTGTGGGTAGTAAATAAGCCAATATGCTCTTGCCATTTCTCCTCCCACTCCATACTCCTAAGAACACTAAAAAAAACCCAAAACAAACAACAACAACAAAAATACCAGAAGAAATATAATAAAAGCAACTCACCAAAGCAGGCAATTCCTTAGGAATTTTCTGGTATTCAGAACTTCTGAGATTATCCAGCAACTAAACCACAGGTCCCCTTACCCTTTTGGTCTTACAAAACAACAGTCTTCTGTGCTCAGATGCAGTAATTACAGGCAACAAGCACAAAGGAAAGCAAATAAAACAATTTCAGCTGCCAGACCCAAGCACACAATTGTGTATCTATAAAGGTAATTACAACTCAAAAGATCAGTCATGGGTCTTGTTTCTTCCAATTATCCTTTTGCCCTGAAGAAAAGCAATTATCACATAAGTAATTCTAATAATTTTAAGATTTGTTTTGCATATCTGCATCAAATCTGAATGCTGCTCTTTTTTTCTTTTTATTCCAGGCATCTGAAGTGCATATGCTGAGCCAAACATTCTATTTCTGACTAATTTCTAATTCAGGAAAGCCCTGGTCCATAAGCCACTGACGACAATGGAAAGAAAAAGAACCCATGGAACTTTCTGTTGCTAATTCAGACCTTTTATTTTTCACTCTTATCTATTTTTATGTCACTAGCCTTTCTTGCCAATAGGCATTACAAGCATAAGGAAACCAAGAGACTCCAGAGACAGGCAAATATCAAAAGCTGACATGTTTTACTCTTACTTTTCAGCTTTACAGTGAAAGTAACACTGGCACAGGTTTCCTGCAGAGGTGGTAGAAGCCCCATCCCTGGAACCATTCCAGGTCAGGCTGGATTGGGCTCTGAGCAACCTGCTTTAGTTGCAGATGTCCCTGATGACTTCAGGGGATCTAGAAATAGGTGACTTTTAACAGCCTCCCTCTCTCCCGCCGTCCACTTCCCCCTGAAATCATTCTATGAAATGTCTTTACTTGTTGGTATTAATAGCAAAGTATCTGGTCAATAGGTTTGTCTGCAGAAATAAAATACCCTGGATACCCAATCCTTGACCCAAATCCTTGGGTCACCTGGTTGATCCCTCAGGGCATCCTGCTCCCTGTTTGGAAGGAAACAAACACATGCCCTGATTCATAAGTACTTGAACAAAATACCTCATAGAAAACTAATCTGCTGCTTAGAGCTTGATGAAGAATCTCATTAAATTAGAACCACTAATAAAATGCTTTTGCTTCAATAGGGTATTTGGAGTACAGTCAGCCTTTGGAAACATTCATCATACATTCAACACCTCTCAAACCCTTTTTTGCAGAGCAGAAAGAACTACAAATGAAAAAGCCAGATCTGGGTGCATTCACTAGCTCTTGCTCTACAAATTAAAAAGGCAGATCTGGCTACTTTCAGTATCTCTTGCTCTCAGGAATCAGATCACAGCTGAAAAATCAAACCCAAAAATTACTGCTATAACATCAGTGGATGGGATCCTGATGAAACCTTGAAAGGTGGCCTCATTTCAGGGGCACTGAAGGAAGGTCAGATCAAGCTTTTCAGGTTTATTTCCCCTATAGACAAGCAAATCTCCATGAAAAACCTTCTCAAGCAACCTCTGAAGGATGAACTCTTGAGTCAATGAAGGAGCAGGCCAGGCTATGCTCAATGCCTAGCTTGGGCTCAGCCCAGCATCCACATATAGGTCCAAGCTAAGGGAAATTAAGCCAGCAAGCAAATTTTGGCACCATCTCCTGGTGGCCACAGTGACCTCACATATCTATTATGTATTTTCTTTTGCATGCTCTGTGTGTTGTTGGCTGATGTCTTATTTTTTGTCTGGTTTCATTGTGGTTTGGCTGTGCCTTAGATCACTTGGCTTGCCCAAGTCTGCTCTCACTTGATTCATAAAGCTGCTGCAGTTTCTTAATGGGACAGTTACAGACTAGAGAATCCATTTCTAAGGGGTGGGGGTTGTTGTTTGTTTGTTTGTTTCATTTCATGATGCATATGAACTATTTGTTCATTCAGCTGGCTGAATACAGAGCAGGAGCATGTTCAGGAATTTGGGAAGAGGACTATGATCAGCAAAGGTCATGAAACCCTCCTTAAAGTCCCAGGGCTGTTAGCAGCTCAGCATAAGAATAACAGTTTTTAAGGTGTTCTGTGGCAAGTGTTCTCTTGTTCTATGATGTGTTTTTTTCTTTTCCTACATAATCTTTTAAGTTCTCTTTCCATAACTTAGGTGTAGGCAATGGCTTTTACCTCAGAGAAAGCTCTCAACAGATCAAACAAGGCAAAGAACTAGTTGTGGTTGTTCAGCCTGAAGAAAGCTCCAAGGAGACCTTACTATGGCCTTTCAATACTTAAAGGAGGCCTAGAAGAAAAATAAGCACAATACTTTTATAGCAGGGCCTGTTGTGACAGGTCAAGGGGCAATGGCTTGAAACAAAAAGAGGGAGATTTCGACTAGAGGAGATTTACACTGAGGGCAATGAAACACTGACACAAGCTGCCCAGAGAGGTGGTAGATGTCCCATCCCTGGAACCGTTCCAGGTCAGTTTGGATGAGACTATCAGGAACCTGATCTACCAATTCACAGATTGCGTTAGTTTGGAAGGGACACACAAAGGTCATCTTTTCCAACTGCCCTCACAGTCAGCAGTGACACTTCCCACTAGATCAGGCTACCCAGGGCCACATCAAGTCAGATCTTGAATGTCTCCAAGATGGGGCCTCAACTAAATCCCTAGGCAAACTGTTCCAGTATTTTACCACTCTCATTGTAAGGAACTTTCTCCTGATGTCCAACCTAAATCTACCCTGCTCCAGTTTCAAACCATCACCCTGCATCCTATTGCTACAAGCCCTTCTAGAGTGTCCTTCAGCAGCCTTCCTGAAAGATGCCCTTCAGATATTGAAATGTAGCTCTAAGGTCTCTCCAGAGCCTTCTCTTCTCTGGTCTGAACAGACCAAATTGTTTCAGCCTGTCTTTATAGAAGAGGTGTTCAAGCCCTCTGACCACCTAGTTGAAAATGTGCCTGCTGACTGCAGGAAGGTTGGACTAAATGACCTTCAAAGGTCCCTTCCAACCCAAACTATTCTATGATTCTCTGATTTGGATCTATAGCTTTTTACTTTAGGTCTTTCCAAGCTGCCAGCAGCTTTTTGCTGTGCTGATCAAAGCCCTCAGCTGTGCCATAATCAGAATGAGAGTAACAGATCTGTTTGAAACCATCCAAGTGTCATCTTGTGCCATGTATCAGTGTTGAAAGATGATTACACAAAGATGAAATAGCTGACTAAGTATGGTTCCATTACTCTTTGACCACAGGTTGCAATTGTTGCTTTGCATGCAAAAATTCATCCCAGAAAAAGAGTTATTAGGCCAGACGGGTCTCCAGTATAAAACTGGAAAAGCATATCAGTTCACATTTAAGACCACCAGCACTTCTCTGATGATTCCTGAGCTCAGATGAGTAGTGTCATGAAAGGACAAGGCCTACCCACATCAGCTCCAAATTTCAATAAATTATATAATGCTTTTCTGTATTTATCACTAAGAATATAAGAACAGGAGAAGTGGAATCAGAAAAAAAAAGATTATTTTTGGTATGAAACCTTTAAACCAGTTTCTTAAGTATATTTGGGGAGATAAATCCTGTAAAAGAAGCTGGCAGAGTACTGCATGGGGGCTTGGCACAAAAAAGAGAAAAGCACTGTAACAAGTTTATTTTGATGAATTATTACTGTCATGAACAAATCTGGGAAAAATTCTGGCTTCAGGAAGGACTAAAGAAACTGCCTACCTTATTTTAAGGTCACAAAACCTGCACAGTTTGAGTAGTGGAGTTGTACTTAACCACCTGTGAACTTAACATAGTGGCATAGTGGATGGATGTTTGTAAGGCTGAACTTGGACCCAGTACTGCTCACAATTCAAGATCCTGAAAAATAAACTTATTTACTGTCCCTTCTAGAGTATAAAAGAATTGAGCACTGTTTAATAGAATCATAGAATCATTTTGGTTGTAAGAGATTTTCAAGATCATTAACCCAGTGTTGCCAGGTCCCCACTAAACCATGTCCCTCAGCACCACATCCCCACATCTTTTAAATCCCTCCAGGGATAGTGACTCCACCACTTCCCTGGGCAGTCTGTTCCAGGGATTGACAAACCTTTCTGTGCAGAAATTTTTCCTAATATTCACCATATTCCTATATTCCTAATATTCAAAATATTCCTAATATTCAATCCAAAGCAGAGAACTGATAGCATCAGCATAAAATACTCTGACTTCCTTAAATATCAGCATTACATTCCCATGAACTCCACACGACACTTCACAGAGTACTGGTCACTAGTTTAGCGCTAATGAAAACGGTGAATACAACCTAGAGTTTAGATGGCCTTTGAACTCAAGAATTATATGCATGGAGATGGAAAAAAAAAAAAAAAATGGAGCTTCCACAGAACCACGGGTTCATTCTAGAGAAGATCACATCCTGCCTCAGTGTCCTCTCTAATTGCTCACAGTTACACAGACCATTTGTAAATGGGTGGTGTTGGCAATGGTGGTTAATCTGCCATTTCACAGACACTCAAGTGACCAAAAATGGGCCTGGCTCAACCTGGTGGTGGAAATTGCATCACTGGAAACAGATCTGTGTACTGCCTACAAGGCAAAGTATGAAAAATCAGAGGCATTTTGACCTTACCCTTTTAATGGAGGTAGATGCAACAGCATAATTTCTTGCATCAGCACAGTGTGGCCAGAAGGACTAGGGAAGTGGTTGTGTCCCTGTACTCAACACCGCTAGGGACTGCGCCTTGAATACTGGGTTCAGTTTAGGGATGCTCACTACAAGAAGGATCTTCAAAGTCTGGAGCATGACCAGGCAACGGCAATGAAGCTGGTGAAGGGTCTGGAGCACAAGTCATCTGAGGAGTGTCTGGGGGTTCTCTAGTGTGGAGGAAAGGGGGCTAAGGGGAAACCTTCTTGCTCTCTGCAATTCCCTGAAAGGAGGTTGTAGTGAGATGGGGGTTGATCTCTTCTCCCAAATAACAAGTGAAAAGACAGGAGGAAATGGCCTCAAGTTATGCCAGAGAAGGTTTAGGTTGGACATAAGGAATGATTTATTCCCCAAAAAATTGTTGTGAAGGCCTGGAACAGGCTGCCCAGGGAAATGGTGGAGTCCCTATCCCTTTGAGGGATTGAAAAGCTCTGTAGATGTGGTGCTATGCGACATGGCTCAGTAGTGACTTGGCAGTACTGTTGGGTTAATGTTTGGATTCTAGCTGTAAAGGTCTCTTCTAAGAAAAACTGTTCTATGATACTAGAAATGCTGCTTTACTAACAGCCTTTCTTTAGGTATGGTCTCCATAGCATTCATGTAGTTATCATGTAGCCTCCTTGCAGCAGGTTAACATATATCAAATTGTACCTGGGGGATGTGGTCAATGAAGTCCAGTGGTTCTGAGATCAGGAATTGAGTGTTCAGGCTGAAGGAAACCCAAAATGAAACCATTTCAGAAAAGCTCCCCCATGAAATACAAGACCCCATCAAAATCGTACAAATGGTACTGAAATGGAAACCCTGGGGCATTACTAAGTTCCACTCCTACAAAGCCATTGGCCTTGAAATGAGAACCTTCCTCTGAAAAGCTTTCATTTCTAAAACAGGCTTAATGCAGCAAATCATGCAAGATAAGAGGACACTGCTACTCATAACTGCACAGCTTGCCTGTCAGAAAAAAACCATTCTTGATTTTCACAGAATCACAGAATGGTTTGGGTTGGAAGGGACCTTAAAGATCATCGAGTTCCAACCCCTGCCATGGGCAGGGACACCTCCCACTAGCCCAGGTTGCTCAAGGCCTCATCCAACCTGGCCTTGAACAGGGGGCATCCACAGCCTTCCCGGGCAACCTGTTCCAGTGTCGCAGAACCCTCACTGGGAATTTCTTCCTAATCTGCAGTCTCAATCTCCCTTCTTCCAGCTCAAAGCCATTGCCCCTCATCCTGTCACTACAAGCCCTTGTCAAAAGTCCCTCCCCAGCTCTCCTGCAGCCCCTCCAGGTACTGGAGGGCTGCTCTGAGGTCTCCCTGGAGCCTTTCTGCAAGATGGCAAGACTAAATGCAAATGTTGTTAAAAGTGTTGCCTTTTTATTCCAGCACTGCAATTGCCAACAGAAGAGCTGTACATTTTAACAGCTTAGTTCACAGCTGGTCTGAAAATCCAAAAGCAAGTTAAAATTGCTATAAGATTTTAAAATCCATTTATTTTTAAAGTATTTTTTTAATAAAATATTTGGAGTTTATGCACATGTGAGGACACAAGTGGAAGGAGCTGGGTGAGAGGACATCTAGGTATTATTTCGAATCATAGAGCTATTAAGATTGGAAGAGACCTTTGAGATCATCAAATCCAACCACTCACCTAGAGCTCACAACCCCACCACTACTGCTAAACTACTACCACTAAACCATGTTACTAAGCACCACATCCTCACATCTTTTAAATATCTCCAGGGATGGTGATGCCACCACCTCCCTGGGCAGTCCATTCCAATGCCTGATAACCCTTTCTGTGAGGAAATTTTTCCTGATACCCAACCTGAACCTCCTTTGGTAAAACTTGAGGCCATATCCTCTTGTCCTGTCAGTTGCTGCATGTAAGAAGAGACTGACCCCCACCTCACTCCAACCTTCTTTTAGGTAGTTGTAGAGGTCGATGAGGGCTCTGCTCAGCCTCCTCTCCTCCAGACTGAACTACTCCAGTTCCCTCAGTCATTCCTCATAAGACTTGTGTTCAAGCTCCTTCATCAGCTTTGTTGCCTTTCTCTGGACATGCTCCAACTCCTCAAGGTCTTTCTTGTAGGGAGGGGTCCAAAGATGAACCCAGTATTCAAGATGTACCCTCACCAATACCAAGTACAGGGGTACATCAAACAGCACATCAAATGAGACAGAACTGTTCTCCTTTGCTTGGATCAAGGAATAATTGAACTGTAAGAATATCCTACAACAAAGACCAAATCTTCTAGTGGGAAATGAGATTGTTGGGAAAACACATCACACAGCGTATAGCCAGTTCAGACCATGTTGGATTTGCCCTAGATCAGAGGCCTGCCCTGCTTTCAGCATGAGGCTGGCCTATCTGCTTGTTCTTTCCGCAGCTCCCTCCAAGCCATAACTGAGTAGCAGCAGTTCATGTAGTTTGGTTAGCTCCAGCCCTGCCATTATGTCAGTTGCTACTGTTTTCTGGATCAGTGGCAGCCTCCAACTATTAGCCAGTGGCCTCACTCCAAAGCTGGACTTCCCAGAGGCTGACGCATGAAAGAACAGACGTCTGATATTGGTGATGAGCCAGGACACTTGGTTTCCAAATCAAGATAAAACTGCAATCATGTTCATATTTTTTTCCTGTGGGAAAGATCCTGGTTTTTTGATCTTCCCAGTGCAGAACTCATCACTGCCAGTGTCCTTAGTTCCAGGGCTGAATGTTGTCAGAATAAGCACAGACATTGTAAAATATATTAATATGTGCAGACACACTACTGAGTAAAATTAGTCTCCATCAGAACTGAACTGTCTGAATACATCTTGGCACTCCTTCATTCTGGGAGCAATTAAGACTGAAGCAAACACTGTCCAATCCTCTTCTGGAAAACCAAATCCAAGCACTTTATGAAGGCATGTCACAAATGTGTGCTCCTACATGTTACTTCTGAGTTTCCTAGCAGAAACTTGTTAGCAAATTCAGTTCTGAAGGGATTACTCGTTAGCTGGTAGCCATGTGGAGCTGAAAACCAAGCAAGAGGGATAAAGATTTTGTTTACATTTTCACTCCAAATAAAGGACAGATCTTTTAAGTAGCAAAGGATTTCTTGAGCCAACTGCTGATCTTTCAGTCAAAATAACTTTTATGAAAACCCTCAAAAAGTATTTGGGGTCAGCTCTTACATAGGACTGAATATCTAAGGTTTACAGACAGAGTGTAAGCAGCAGATGGGCTTCCCACAGCAAGAACACATGCAGGTCAGAAAACCCTACTGCCAGAAGTCCTTCATGTGCTCCACTGCAGTATCTACATGAGATCTTGTAGGTGCATTTGCATCTTTATAAAAAAAAAAACAACCAAACAAGAACAATCTGATATTGGTTGCATGCAAATGGATCCATTGGTAGAGGAGAAGTTCATGTTCAGTCTGTCTTCAGATACTCTGTTAAAATGGTGCTTTCCTAGGTTAATGTCCTGATACAACTGATCTGTAAAATGTTCCAAAACCTCACATGGCCATATTCAACTGAAGAGAGATTAGATCCTCTTCACTTTTTGATATTCATCTCAAAATGAGTATTTTAAGAGTGAGGGGGGAAACAAAAAAGACATGCAAAGAAGCACAAGGTGAGGAAGTGAGGGTTCACTTCCAGTTTCAATAAGAAATGTTCTCCTTCTGTGTAACTTTAATTGACAGAAACACAGAAAATATTTGGTTGGAAGAGACCTCAAAGATCATCCAGTCCAATCCTCAACCCAGCAATGAAGGGTCAATACTAAACCATCTCTCTGAGCACCAGGTCCACATGCTGCTTAAACACCTCCAAGGATGGCAACTCCACCACTGCCCTGGGCAGACCATTCCAATGTTTGAGAACCCTTTCAGTGAAGAAACATTTCCTAATATTCAGACAGAACTTCCCCAGCCCAGCTTGAAACCATTTCCTCTACTCCCGTTGCTTGCCACCAAGGAAACCAGGCTGCCCCCTCTTTGCTCCAATCTCCATTTGGGTAATTGTAGAGAGCAATGAAGTCTTCCCTTAGCCTCCTCTTCTCCATACTGAAGAACTCTAGCCCCCTCAGGTACTCTTTGTAGGATGTGCTCCAGGCCCTTCACAAGCCTCATTGCTCTTCTCTGAACATGCTCCAGCATCTTAATGTCCCTCTTGCAGCAAGGAGCCCAGACTTGACACAAAACTGGAGGAGACCTCTTGGGTCACTGAGTCTGGACAACAGAATTTAGAGTATGAAGCACAATATATACTGTGTATGCCTTGTACAACAATTGCTGTTGTACAGTAAGCTCATATAATGGCACAACACATGATTCACTATGTTAGACAGGACCAGTTGTTGCATATGCAACTCACCTGGAGGTGAGTTAGAAATATAGAATCCTTTAGGTTGCAAGAAACCTTGAAGATCTTCAAGTCCAACCACTAACTCAGCACTGCTAAGTCCACCACTAAATCATGTCCCTCAGCACTAGATCTACAGAGGTTTTTAAGTACCTCCAGAAGAGGTGGCTCTATCACTTCCCTGGGCAGCCTGTTCCAGGGCTTGACAACCATTTGGGGGAAGAAGTCGTTTCTAATGTACAAACTAAACCTCCCCAGGTGCAACCTGAGACTACTTCCTCTCATCACTTGACTTATTTGGGAGTAGGGATCAACCTCTGCCTTGCTATGACCTCCTTTCAGATAGCTGTAGAAAGCAAGGTCTCCCCTTAACCTTCTTTTCTCCAGACTAACCACCACCAGTTCATAGAATCATAGAATCAATAAGGTTGGAAGAAACCTCAAAGATCGAGTCCAACCTGTCAATCTACACCTCATGACTATCTAAACCATGGCACCAAGTGCCATGTCCAATCCCCTCTTGAACACCTCCAGAGATGGTGACTCCACCACCTCCCTGGGCAGCACATTCCAATGGCCAACCACTCTCTCTGTGAGGAACTTTCTCCTCACCTCCAGCCTAAACCTCCCCTGGCGCAGCTTGAGACTGTGTCCTCTTGTTCTGGTGCTGGTTGCCTGGGAGAAGAGACCAAACCCCTCCTGGCTACAACCTCCCTTCAGGTAGTTGTAGACAGCAATGAGGTCTCCCCTGAGCCTCCTCTTCTCCAGGCTAAACAGTCCCAGCTCCCTCAGCCTCTCCTCATAGGGCTTGTGCTCAAGGCCTCTCACCAGCCTCGTTGCCCTTCTCTGGACATGCTCCAGCAATTCAACATCTTTCCTAAACTGAGGGGCCCAGAACTGGACACAGTACTCAAGGTGTGGCCTAACCAGTGCTGTGCACAGGGGTACAATGACCTCCCTGCTCCTGCTGGCCACACTATGCCTGATGCAGGCCAGGATGCCATTGGCTCTCTTGGCCACCTGGGCACACTGCTGGCTCATGTTCAGCCTACTGTCAACCAGTACCCCCAGGTCCCTTTCTGCCTGGCTGCTCTCCAGCCACTCTGACCCCAGCCTGTAGCTCTGCATGGGGTTGTTGTGGCCAAAGTGCAGCACCCAGCACTTGGATTTGTTGAATGCCATCCTGTTGGACTCTGCCCATCTGTCTAAACAGTCAAAGTCCCTCTGCAGAGCCCTTCTACCTTCTAACAGATTAACACCTCAGCTGCTCCTCACAAGACCTGTTCTCCAGACCCTTCACCAGCTTCATTACTCTTCTCTGAGCCCAATCCAGCACGTCAGTGTCGTCCTTGTAGTGAAGGGCCCAAAACTGAACCCAATGCTCAAAGTGCAACTTCACTAATGCTGAATACAGGAGGACAATCACTTCCCTAGTCCTGGCCACATTGTTGCTGATAAAAGAAATTATCCTGTGGCATCTATCTCCTTTAGACTGATGCAGTCAAAATGCCTCCTTTGTACTACAAGGATGCTTGTTTCAGCAATAGTTTTGATTGTCACTGCCTTATGCAATTAACCTGAGCCACAGCTCTCTCTGCCACCCTGAATCAGATGAAATGCCTTATAGAAAGAAATGCTGAACAATGGTTTCCTTTAAGATAGCAATTTCTTCTCTCTTTTGCTTGTTTGGTTTTTGTTGTTTTTTTCTTTTACCTTTGAGATTTACCTGCCCACAGTGTCATTTCAAGGATTTCTGGGTTAAAACCTCAGGCAATGATGACTGCTTGAAAGAGAAGCCATCCCCCATCAAAGGTGAATGCTCAAGGGCTCCTTCTTCAGGGGAGCTTCCATTCTTTTCACAATGATCAGGCAGATGTTGGCTGATCTTTGCCTGGCAGCTGGTAGGTAGGGCAAACTGCTCCCTGGGCAGGAGTAGGGGGGTGTCACCAGCCCTCCAGCTGTGCACTTGAGCCAAGGTTTGCAGTCGCTGGACAGACTTTGAAAAAGTACAGGACAACTTTCTTGCTACCATGCAGTGAAAAGACCATACATAAGCCTGTGTTGCTTCAAGTATAACCAAGCTTACCTCCAGTCTGCTGTCCTTTTCATCTAGATGAGAGCCCTGCCCTAGCATGACCTACACTTTGAAGAATTAGTTAATTTTCCCCTCTGATTAATAGCTTATGTAAAATTAGTAGGAAGGAAAAAAGATGTGCTAGTTAACCACCACATCTTTCTTGGCAAGAGGATGTAAACGTTAAAGGCAGAGATAATATTACCTCCCTTGGGCGTTAGAGGCTTGGTGGTTTGGAGCACATGCCTTTGATAATCAACATCAGTATCTCTTTCATGTCACTGAACAGAAAATAGGGCCTCTTCAAAGAGTCTAAACTAAGAAAAGAAATTGTTAAACAGGCCTGACTGGGTTGAGCAAGGCTGGAAATTAAGTACCCTGAAGGGGCAGGATTAGAAGCGAGGTCAGTGCTCTCAGACAGGGCAAGGGAGCACGTTAATAGCCCTCTGTGCTGCCTCTGAATTTTGGTTCAGATGGCTGTCACTGAATATCCACACGTCCCTCCTGTTCTCCCCCTCCATATGCTGCCCCGGCGATTAGCATTCTGCCTTCATGACATAAAATACATGAATGTAGCTGGTGGCCAGGAGATTACTGACCTCAGGTTTTGAACTGCTATAGAGCCTCAATTATACAGCTTCACTAAGAGTGTGTTTTGGTTCTTTTTTTTTTTTTTTAATCCTGACTTTTTCATAACGTTAATCCTCTAGAAGATACTTGTCTTTTATCTAAGACACCAAGGCATTCAGCAAATGCACATGAAAGAATGATCCTTTGTTCCTTTGCTATCCAGGCTCCCGTTTCATTTGTGCTTCAAACAAAGGAATTATTTTCTAATGACTCACAGTTCTCTTTACCTTAACCCTTCTAGAGAAAAGTGACTTGCTGTACACTGATGAGATCACTCTCCTAGACACTGAGACAGAATGAACCTGTCAGCAGCAGCACCTATAGAAAAACACATCTGGTTTTAGTCTGGGCATTTCTAAGGTTTTTAATACAACTGGACTCTCAGTAGTGACGTACCTGGTTATTGAAGGTGTCTCACAACATCAGAGAATCATAGAATGTTTTGGCTAGAAAAGGCCTTTAAGATCATTGAGTCCAATCGTTAACCCAGCATTACCAAATCCACCTCTAAAACATGTCCCTCAGCACCACATCTACACATCTTTTAAATCTCTCCAGGGATGGTGACTCCACCATGTCCCTAGGCAGCCTATTCCAGTCCTTGGCAACCCTTTCAGTGAAGACATTTTTTCTCATGTGCAACCTAAACCTCCCCTGGTGCAACTTGAGGATGTTTCCTCCAGACTCTTCACCAGATTTGATGTCCTTCCTTTGGACATGCTCTAGCACCTCACTGTTCTTCTTGAAGCACTGGGTGCAGCCTCACCAGTGCCAAGTACAGAAGCTCTATTACCTGGTCCTGCTGGCCACACTATTGCTGATTGAAGTCAGGATGCTCCTGTCCTTCTTAGCCCCTTGGGCACATACTGGCTCATGTTCAACCCACTAGAGGTCCTTTTCTGCTAGGCAGCATGTCCTACCTTTCTGGACTGGCTAAGAAGTGCTGCAGAGAGAAAGTAGGAAGCAGAATCTGTACTTGCAATATAACTCCAGAGCATTACTAAGAGCTATGTCCAGGTCCTCAAGTGCCTGTCCTACCATGGCTGCACACTTGGAGACACATAGCTCTAGAAGCTGCATGGTAGTCAAGATGCTAGCTTGGGCAGGGAGCCACAACAGTACATTTCTGCTGCTTGCAGTGACAGAAGATGTGAGCCATGGGCAGCAGAGGATCTCTGCAACACAATTCATTGTGAGAAGTCAATGATACCTCCCAACAAAAGCCAAAGGAAATGAGGTACTTTGTTTAAGGACTTAAGGAACCTGCTTTCCAGCCTGGATTCTTTTGAGACCAGACTCTTTGCCAAAAGCATCTTTGTGTGATTCTAGTAAAGGGTTACTTTCTGTCCAGCAGAAACATGCATAAATCAAATAAATACTGCCCACACAGGGCAGGAACCTTTGTCAAGCACTTTGCTAACACTTTGGTGTTTAAGCACTGGTATAGCTGGTAGGGTTTGGATTCTGGTGTTGGTAGCACCTGAGAGAGTTCGTCCTGGGCTGCAAAGGTCTGGGCATAGGATCATAGAATCATTTTGGTTGAAAGAGACCTTTAACATCATCAAGTCTAACTATTAATTGTATACTTCTTGAATTGAGTGCCAGCAATTTGCTTAGTTCTCAAGTTGATAAAGAAAAAATGAGAGCGTGTGAGAGCAAATCTTCCACCACCTACTGCTCACTGGTGCTCTGGCTTAAATTGCTTTGCACATTCTGTCCTTATCTACTCAAATATATCGGTTCTTTCTCATTTCACTTATTTCCAGGGAGAGTTTCTTACATTTCGTCTCAGACTGCTTCACGAAGGCAACAGCCAACCCTCAAGGTTTTGCTCCAGAGGACCTTAAGACCAGAAATGAACATTTCTCCAAGTAACAGGGAGTCAAGCTGCTGAGATGCTCACAAATTTGATGCTGTTTCTGGTGAACTAGAGAGCAGAGCCTAGTAAGCAAGGTCCTACCATAGCTGCACAAAAATCCCACACACAGAGCTGCCTCGTACACATTTCCCATGTGCCCAGCCAGCAGGAATTCCAAGCAAAACAGGAGATTAAAACATTATCTCCAGCAACAGATTGCAGGGCTGCCTTCCCACAGCTTCTGCTGCAGCTCTGGAAATGAAGTAATGTTGAGGAGGGGTCTAGTTGATGAGACAGTTTACCCCAAGCACAACCAGGCCTGTCTCCAGCTCCATCCAGACTGCACAGGGAGCCTTACTGGGATCCTGGCACAGCAGTTATCTCTGGAGAAGACCCAGTGAGCCAGGGAAAAACAGATAGCATTTGTGAGATAACTCCTCTATCCCAGTTGAAAACTGCATGGCAATGTTCATAATTTAAGCCAATAGCTTGTTCCCTGCACAGAGAGGCAGAGAATGGCTTGGGTTGGAAAGGATCTTTATCTAGTTCAACACCCCTAGAGTGAGCAACCAGGACAGATTGCTCCAATCTGACCCACTTCCAGGGATGGGGCTTCTACAACCTCTCTTAGCATCCTGGGCCAGAGTTTCACCACCTTCAGCATAAAAAATTCTTCCTTCTATCTAGTTTAAATCTCCTCTCTTTTAGTTTAAAACCATCACTCCTTGTCCTGTCACAAGAGACCCTGCTAAAAAGCCTGTCCACATCTTTCTTATTGGTGCTTTTTAAATACTGGAAGGATGAAACAAAGTCTACCTGGAGCCTTCTCTTCTCCAGGCAGAACAATACCAACTCTCAGTCTGTCCTTACAGCAGGGGGGGTTCCAGCTCTCACATCATTGTTGTGATCTCCTCTAGACATGCTCCAAGAGGTCCATGTCCTGCTTGCGTTGGGGAATCCAGAGCTGGACCCAGCACTGCAGGTGGGGTCTCAGCAGAGCACGGGGACAGAATCTTCTCCCTCCACATGCTGCCCACACTGCTAAGAATGCAGCCCAGGACACAGTTGGCTTCTGGGCTGCAAGTGCACATCTCTGAAGATATCTCCTCTCCAAAAAGATCTGCATGAATTTTACAGTAATTCTATTTCACAGTATCTTTTTGAGGGAACTACTGTTGAGGTACAGTTGAGTGTGTGTGTGAGTTAAAGTAGGAGAAACTGAGGCATGATGAAATTAAGTATCTGTCTCAGAAAGCCAGAGTGGAATCAGAAACAGACTGATCCTGAATTTCTAGTGTATACTATCACACACACTCCATGATGAAACTCAGGAGATCTGGTAACTAAACCTTGAGTGCTATTTCAGATTACCTTATTAAGGATGAAGTTTGTTCTGTGTATCAAGTATCTAGACCTGTTTTAAGAACAGTGAGCTCTCAGTCTCAGTTAGCTCATGTCCAGTTCACCAGGATCCATACAGGTCTGTGATGTCAGCAGAACTCTACAGGTGTAGGATGTTTCTCTTTTCCCAGAAGGACAAAATGGCAGATTTCATAAACCTATTCAAAGAGCAGCAAAACTCCTTTGATATTTCTCTCCTACTTCAACAGGGAGGATGCAATGCATCCCAATGCAGCCATGACATGAAATTTAGTGCTTTGTTAATTCACTGTTCGTATAGATTTTGTCTAAATGGCTGCAAAACAGTGAATTTTATTCAAGATGAGATCTCACTATCGTGTGCTTAGCCAAGAAACGTGTTGCTGAAAAGCCAGAAGAGTTAGAGTGACATTCTGCTCAACAAACTATCTTTCCTTTTGTTCTGCATGGAGAAACCATCAGGACATTGCTGTTTGTTTTCTTTTTTGACTGCATTTCAGTCAGTGATATCAAAAGCTACAGCTTCAAGGTGACACTAGATACGTACTCTTGGGACAAACAACATGGGCTCCACAGTACCAAGGAGAAGAATACAATTAAGAAGGAGCTTGATTTATGAAAAGGAGACTGATAAAAACCAAAATAAGCAGACATGTAAGAAAGTATTTAGATATTACCATTATTCCATGTAAGGATGGGGAAAGGACTTTTTTTTTTTTTCTTTTTTTTCTTCTTTACATTTATTTTCAAGAGGTGACTCAACAGAATTCAAAGCTACATTCCCCTTCATGGAGCACTTGTTCCTACAAACAATACCTGTCTCGTAAAGCGGTCTGTGTTGACAATGACAGGCCTGAATAAACACTCAGCTGGCACACAGGTTTCCATTAGCTCCAGTTTACATGCCTTGTCATGCTTCTCCAGATGTCATTTGTCATTGGGCTTTGCACAAGCTCAGCAAACACTCTTCTCCCACAAACCTGCCCCCATTTCTTTCCTAGGAGAAAAGGGAAGGGAAAAAAAAAAAATAGTGGGTTGGTGTTATGAGGACAGCACAATCACTTCTTCTGTGGGGCACTCAAGCTTTGCATGAAAGAGCAACTTCAGGTCTTTTGTCTTCAGACCGAGAGCACAGCCCTGTTGTGCGGCCACCTCCGAGGCAGCTCTCCTGGCATAAGGCTGTGCACTGAGACAGCACAATGAAGCCCCCAGGTGAAGCATGGCCAAGCTGGAGGGTTGTTTCAGAAGTACTTAACTGACCACAGAGTTTTGGTGCTACTGACAGATCTGCCAGCCAAGCAGTTGTCAGAATTCATCTGTTTCCAACTTTCACTGACCTTAAAGATATATAGAAAGTTCTTTGCTCACATTGGGCTTCTGGGTGCTTGTGCATATTCCTCACAGGGTAGTTCAAAGGCTGGGCATATCAAGCAACTTTAAATGTACACAGCATGTACGTACAAACACCCCAAAACATATAAGGATCCTGGAGTAAACCCCATGTCTAAAGTCATTTGGTGACATGTTCATAAATGTGCTCCAGAGATCGACCCTCACACAAAGCCAACCCTGAGCTCAGGCTGTGGGCTTGTGATCAACATCTGATGAGGAGTTGTAGGACACTTTGTCATTGCTCCCCACCCAGCACAAACGCTGCCCTCGGCTCAGTCTGGTTCCAGTTTAGAAGCGGCGACATTTGGCGAGTCAAAGTGACCTCAGCTTCATTGAAACTATTAAACAGCCAGCAGGGATTTACGGGAATAGCAGGGACCAGATGGGAAAGCACCAGGACGGGGGACAGTGGAGCTACAGATCCAAAGGTCATTACTGCTCTGTAGGGAGCTCCTGAGCCACATGTGTTCTAGTCCAGCCCTCAGGCTAAACAGCGGCTGCAGAGCTTGGTGGCCTGGGGAGAAAAGTTCCTTTCCTTCCCTTCTCAGCCTGCAGACAGCCCCAGCGCTCCCCAGGCTGCCTCCACTGCGATGGACATTTAACCAGCAAAAGCACCTGGAAGTCAGGCTGTGCATGTTTGTTTTTACGAGGAGGGGCAAAGGGTTAAGCAGCAAAGCAGAGATGGAAAAGCAAATGACAAGCCAGTTTCATGGCCCCATTCTGCTCTTCTGGTGGCTCTCCAGCAGCACAAGAGCTGCCACCTCCTCAAAAAGCGCCTGGGTGGCTGCTTACCATCAGGTCCCAGCTCCTCTGAGCTGCCTGCAAGGCTTACATTAGGGTCAGGGAAAGTGAAGAGCAGATGTGCCCCCCCTGACACTATGGCTTTATGAAAAGGACAGGAAAATAAAACAAGATCTTAAGTTTTGTTGCTGCTTTCTTTGGTGTTAAAAGCAAGATTTGGGCATTTTCCAGAGGAGGGTTGCTCACGTGAATAACACATCACCTCTGTTAGATTTCCATTAAATAGGTAAAATTCAATGCCATGGAGACATGGCAGGGACTGGTTTCATACCCTGCTGCCCCACATCTATGACTGCAATCCCAGCATCTCCCACTGCCTGCTATCACCTGGCCACCACATGCCACCACCAGCTTCCAGTGCTCCACTCATGCCAGCATAGCAGCACCCATGGATGGATTCATCCATACAAACAGGTTAGGGCTTTCTCCCCTCTGTCATCCAGTTACAACTGCAGTCATTAAATCAGCACTCCCCATTTCTATACTTTTGGAACACTTCCTCCTCTACCACCATAGAATCACAGAATGTCAGGGGCTGGTAGGGACCTCAAAAGATTGTCTAGTCCAACCCCCCTGCCAGAGCAGGATCATCTCTACCAGAATTACCTGATCATCTCTACCAGAATTACCAGAATCACCAATTACCCTCTCTGCTAAAGCATACATCCCAGTGTGTACAAACGATGAAACAGCTGGAGCCCTGCAAAGAGATAGAGCCATGCAGCCTAGCCCTCAAGGGCAAACTGACCCTGACAAGGAATGCTAGAAAATCCCAAGATAAATCTGTGAAAGTACCCTTCAAGCAGGATTTGGTGCCATGGCCTCTGTTCATCCTTAGATGTTATTGCCCCTTTGAGCAGGATGAGTATCAACACAGGGGGTGGTAGTCCTTTGTCATGCTGCAGGAATGTTAACATCCTCCAGATTTAAACGGCGCCATCTGAAGAGCAGTTCTTGTTCTGAAATTAATTTTTCATGTGTGCATCATGAGGTCCTAATAAAAACCTCACCAAAAAAAAAAAAAAATTGCCTTTGTTGTCCTCCAATCCCAACAGGACTCCTTTCTCCCTTGGCATTTCTCATCATTGTTGCTGTCTGTAAGACAACAAGGTTGTTGTTAAGGTTATAGGAGCAGCTTCACAAAATGAAAAGGATTTTTGTTTTTCCACAAAAGAGAAAAACAGAAAGACAAAACCAAACCAAACCAGAAAGAAGATTTTTTTTTGTTGTTGTTTTTGAGGCGGGGTGAAGGGGGTAGAAAGAAGGAACAGAAATGTGCCAGGAAGCAATATAAAAAGAAGCAGAGAGTTTTGATGTTTTCTTTTCCCTCCTCCTTCATTCTTGTCTGAATTACAGGGCGTAGCATAGTATTTTCAAAGCATCTTTTACAAACTTTATTTAGTTCAAGTGATTCACATTTCCCGAGCAAGGTTAACCAAAGTTTCTCCCCTTGCCCCCAGCTCTTCCCCAGCTCACAACTAAATTCTGTCACATTGTTAAAAGTAATTGTCAGAAAGGAGCCTTTCCTGATATCCTCCAACTGCATTTGTTTTTCCCAACGATTTGCAGGGTGGCTCATTGCTTGTTCAGTTCAGAGAGTGATTTTAAAGCACTTTGCACAGTCTGAAAACTCAGTTTTGAATAAGACTGATGCACATAGCTAAGACTGAGAACTTCATGGTCAGTGCCACCAGAGCTTGCCATCTTCTTCCAAAAATTCAACCCCAGGATGAAAAAGCAAAAGGTTTATAAAGTCACCTGATGTTCTCTCCTAGACTGAGCTGAGCACTCTCTGGTCTCAGCAGGAGGTGAGATCAGATGCACAAGAGAAGACATCAGAGCTTATCTGTGACCTGTAGGCCTTCACAGACACTACCTGCATCTCCAGCTCCAACAATACACCTGAACATCATAGGCTGCAAGCTGATTCTGGGCTTGAGACATGCCTCACTGATCTCCAGAACTATAAAAGTACTAGTGTGTTAAGCCCTCCTCAGCTGCCAGGATTTATTCCCCCTATTTTCCATATAATAGCCTATGCTGCTCCTCGTGGTCAGTACTTACTACTGGCCTCCCAGCTCATCATCCCTGCCTCTGGGAGAGTATCCCCTAAAATTCACACAAGGGCTGTATGAGGGATGTGCAGTCACTTACTTAATCAGTTTGTAGAATTCTAGAATGATTTTGGTCTGAGTGATCCTTTAAAAGTCATCCAGACCAACCCTCCTGCAGGCAGCAGGGACATCTTCAACAAGATCAGGTCACTCAGAGCCCCAAACCACCTGACCTGGCATGTTTTGAGGGATGGGACATCTACCACCTTCCTGGGCAACCTGAGCCTGGGTTTCACCACCCTCAATATAGAGAATGTCTTCCTTCTTTTTAGTATAAATCTCCTCTATTTTTAGTTTAAAACCATCACCCCTTGTCCTGTTGCAATAGGGCCTGCTAAAGATGTTGTCATCAACGAACTCATCTTTCTTCTAGCCCCCTTCAAGTACTGAAAGGCTGAGCCATCTCTTCATCAGGCTGAAGAACCCCAGCTCTCTCAGCCTGTCCTCACAGCAGAAGGGTTCCAGCCCTTGGATCATTGTTGTGGCCTCCTCTGGACCTGTTCCTACAGATCCATATCTCTCCTGTGCTTAGCACCCCAGAGCTGGACCAAACACCACAGATAGGGTCTCAGCAGACCAGAGCAGAGTGGTAGGATACCCTCCCTTGACCTGCTGCCCATGGTCCTGGGGATGAAGCCCAAGATTCAGTCCAATCTCTGCACATTTTCTCATCCCTTCTGGCTATGGATTAGAGGAAACAGCAGCAGCCACATCAGGGCTTCAGGAGTGTGAGGATATGTACAGAGTCTGGGGGAAAGCCAGACACTCAGTTAAAGCAACAAAAGGTTGAGAGTGTAGGACCTGACAAGCCAAGCAGCCAATAAGAGAAAAAGGCTTTAAATAAAATCTGAATACTTAAAGAAAAGATCAACATAGGAAAATTTTACACTTTCCTGCTTCCTTCTCACTGACTCAAGGAGAAGCTTCAGCTGTCTCCATGAGAAACAACTGTAAGGTCAGGTTTGTTTGAAGGGAGCAAAGAGGAGAGCCTCTGGTTTCTTTCCAAAAAATCAGTTTATTTTAGATTCACAATAGGTCAGGAAGAATAAATTGCAATGGATAGTCTTCCTGTGTAGCCAAAGATATTTCCAAGCAGGAACATGACATTATAAAAACACCCAAACAAGTAAATAAAAGGAGGCTGAAGAAAGACCCAACCCTCAAAGCTTTCTGGCTGCAGAACAGCCTCACTCCTGTATATGGTCAAGAGTAAAATTACGTTTGAATGGGGAGAGAAGGGAAAGAGTAGCTGTGACTTAGAGGTAGATAGTTACATGTCAGAAGAAACATCACTGCATGGAATGAAACTCTGCCAGCGCGGCTTAGTCTTGACCATCTGTTGGAATCCCTTACACAACAAAGGAAATGTTCTACCAGCCAGAAAACTCATAACTCTGCTGAAAGATGCAGTCTGTCACCTACAATAAATTAGAGATTCATAAAATGGTTTGGACTGGAAGAGACCTTAAGGATCATCTGGTTCCAACCACCCCATCATGGGCAGGGACATGTTCCACTAAACCAGGTTGCTCAAGGGCCCATCCAACCTGGCCTTGAACACTTCCAGGGAGGGGGCATCCACAAATTCCCTGGGCAACCTGTTCTGGTGTCTCACCACCCTCATTCTGAAGAATGTTTTTCTAATGTCCAATCTAAATCTACTTTCTCCAGCTTCAATCCATTCTCCATCATCCTATCACTACAAGCCCTTGTAAAAAGTCCCTAACTAGCATTTTTGTAGGCCCCTTTCAGGTACTGAAGACGAGCAGACTAAGAGGGAATCTCTTCAATGCTGATCAATATCTAAAGGGAAAGGGTCAAGAGGATGGGGTGCCCAGTTCCAGTAGAGCACAAACTGGAACACAAGTAGTTCCACCTAAAGAGGAAGGAAGTTTTTCCTCATGTGAGGGTGGCAGAGCACTGGACCAGGCTACCGAGAGAGTTTGTGGTATCTCTTTCTCTGGTGAGATTCCAAACCCACCTGCACATTGTGACCAGGCAACCTGCTGCGGGTGACCCTGCGGGTGACCAACCAGTGGGGTTGGACTAGATGACATCCAGAGGTCCCTTCCAACCCACACCATTCTGTGGATTAGGCCCACAGAATCACTACTGTTTGAAATATTCTGCAGCTAACAAAGAAAACAAAAAAAAAAAAACAAAAAACCAAAACAAACTATGAAAGACACAGATCCCATAAAGGGGAAAGTCTACAGGATAGATTTATATTATTATCTACTGATATTCCTAGTCCTAAGAACCTGGAAACAGGATGGCCATGTCTCCAGAAGACATTATTTTTGCCTAACAGAGAGCTGGATTTTGGTAACCAGGCTCTAAACAGCCCTGCCTAGCCATTTATGAACTATGTCTGCTGTCTGCCTGAAAATGGTCTGTGGCCAACAAGCTTCAAGCAGTGGGAGATAGGAACAGGCCTTTGGGCACCCAACACTGGATGTCATGGGCCCAGGGCTGTCATTTTTCCATCCTATTGCCATACCAAAGCAATAACCACTGTCTTGCTGAGTTTCCAGGCAATAAAGTTGCATTTTGCTCTAATAGCCATGATCACTGATAGTTTATGTTCATCAAGTGACACCAATCTAAAGTGATGGGCTGCCAGAGGATGAGAAAGCATTTTACCCTCAACTGTTTCTGATGTGTTTGTGTGCACAGTTCAGTTTGCCATTAAGAAGGGCAAATAATGACCCATCTCCAGTTTGAGGCTGGATCCCTTAAGTAATAAATTGAAAGCCAATGTTTAAACAAAGAGATGCAGCTACAAACTCAGCTTGACACTCTCCAGGAAAAGGGTCATTAGGCAGCAGAGGCCAGACAACCTTCATCTGCCCCTAGGACGTTTCCGATCTACTTTAATGACCACAGAAGATGTAATTCATCTTTACTCAGCCCAGTTCAAACAACACAAGGGTCTGAAAAAGTCAGGTCAGTTGCTGGATGTAGGTGCATGATGGCTCTACTCATGTCTTCTTTCCCTTGTAAGCCATCACTCAGGTATGCAGCTTGCAAACTGCACCACCAAGCAACCTAACATCACTCAAGGGGTGTGTTTTGTCCCCACCCCAGGTGCCAACATAGGGAAAGGCTGTGACACTGTGCCACAACCTGGAGGATAGGAGGGGATCTAGGAGCCCTTCCAGTGCTGATTCAGAAGAATCAGCATGATCCCTGGCATCTCAGATGCACCAACAGCTGCTTCACCATCATTTGGAAATGAACATGAATTTTTTTCCACCTCTATCTAGGCTAAATCTTCCCTTTTTTAGTTTAAAGCCATCACCCCGGTCCTGCCACAAGTTGTCTAAAAAGGATTGTCCTGATGTTTCTTCTAGGCCCCCCTGAAAGGTCACAGTAAGGTCTCCTGGAGCCATCTCTCCTCCAGACTGAACGGCTCCATCTCTCTCAATGTTCCATCTCTCTGATCATTGCTGTGGCCTCCTTTGGCCCCACTCCAGCAGGTCCATCTCTCTCCTGTGCTAAGGACTCCAGAGCTGACACAGTACTCCAGGTTGCATCTGCCAGAGCAGAGGGGTAAAAAAGAATACCACTGACAGTTCATAAAACCATCTCACTGCCTCTTCTCTCCATTATCCTAGGGCAGAATCCTCAAGCATGGAATAGGATTTCAGCAGATTGTCTAATGTTGCCATGTGGCTTTTCCTATTGATTTGAAGATAAACTATTAGTCTCTGAACTGCTAGATACTGGGATACAAACACAATCCTCCACTTTGGAAGACTACTTACTATTTTCTCCACCCCCTGAGGCTTTCTGTCAACACTGATAACCCCCATCTAGGATGGGAAAGGATTGAAAATGTTTCCACTTAAGGGTAATCAAATTATTTTTTTTCAAGAACTTGTAAAACCCAAACAACTCTTCTTCCATCTCATTCTCCCAGCATAGAAAAGAAAGATCAGTTATACCCTGTGGAAAAAGGCATTTGAGAGAGGGACTTCCTTCCCCCTAAAGAGAATTCCAAAGCAGACAAGAGTAGCAATAAAGAAAACAAGGAAACAACACTTAAATTAATAATATATGTTCCTCCTGAGCTGTGGTTCTGTTGCCAAAATGCAGAAGATGGGAATTCACTGAGTATCAACTTAGTGGAGTCACAAAAATGAAATAAATGTCTGGTGCATAACTACAGGCCTTATTTTAGGCTATATACAGAAGCTTCTTGCTCTCCAGACAAGAGCTTTAGTTTTAAGTTCTTACAGCTTTCTCTTTTCTCCTCTGTATTTTACACTTGGAACCTACACATGAATGGAAAATGCTTCTTCATTCCAGAGCACACAGCTGAATGCAAATATTCCTGTTGAAATCCCACTCTCAAATTTAACCTCTCAGCAATCCCACCAGCTGATAAGGTTCAGTCCGTTATAAACTGTACAATCTAAATGAGAAAAATGTTCCCAGAAGCTGTGCCTGACCCTGGACTAAAAGAGCTCAGTTAACCATGTGAACCTTCCATCTGTAAATGAAGAAACCTCCCTGTCAGAGGCTGTTGCTGCTGACAAAGCTCATCCTCAAGCAGCAGCAAGCATGTGCAGTCCTGGTGGGTATGTGCTGTGAGGGCAGGAGGGTATTTTACATTTTTTATTATTAGTGGAGGCACCATCCCAGGAGGTGTTCAAAACACATGTAGACATGGCACTTGGGGACACAGTTTGATGGCCATGGTGTTGGTTTGGCAGTTAGACTTGATGATCCTTAAGGTCCCTTCCAACCCAAACTATTCTATGATCCTATGAGCTTAGAAGTCTTTTCCAACCTTAATGATTTTAGGATTCTATGATTTTATTTTGTTTTCAATCTTAGGGCACTTTCAGAGCAATAGAGGTGCAGGCTAAGTAATTGCCATTAGGACAATTGCACCTGATTAATTACACTTAGAATTTCCACACCCTAATTTGGTGAGGAATTAGCCCGTACAGAGACCAGTGCTGTTTAATGCCTTAATTAATGACATAGTGGGGTTGAGAGCATCCTCAGCAAATTTGCAGGTCGAGACCAAGCTGAGCGATATGGTTGACACATGCAAGGTACAGAATGTCATCCTGGGGAACCCGGAAACTTTGAGAAGTGGACCCATGTGAACCTCATGATGTTCACAAGGCCAAGTGCAAGATTCTGCATCTGGGTTTGGACAATACTTGGTATAAACACAGGTTAGAGGGTAAGGGGATTGAGAGTAGCCCCACAGACATGGACTTGGGGATACTGGTGGGTGAAAGGCTGGATATGAGCCAGCAATGTGTGCTCACAGCCCAAAAGCCAACTATACCCTGAGCTGCATCCCAAGCTGCGTAGGCAGCAGGTGGAGGGAAGGGATTCTGCCCCTTTGCTCCACTCTGTTGAGACCCCATCTGCAGTGCTGGAGTTCTTAGCATAGGAGAGACCTGGACCTGTTGGACTGAGGCCAGACAAGGCCACAAAAATGAGCAGAGGCTGGAGCACCTCTGGTGTGAGAACAGGCTGAGAGAGCTGGAGTTGTGCAGTCTGGAGGAGGCTCCAAGGAGACCTTATTGCAGCCTTTCAGTACTTAAACGGGTCTGTAAGAATGATGAGGACAATATTTTTATGAGAGCCTTTTGGAACGGGACCTGGGGCAATAGTTTTAAACTAAAAGAGAGGAGATTTAGACTAGAGAGAATTTTTTTTTACGTTAAGGGTGGAGAGAGCCTGGCCCAGATTGCCCAGAGAGGCAGTAGATGCATTCTACTGCCTCTCTGGAGCAGAGGAAGCATTCAAGGTCAGGTTGTTTCGGGCTCTGAGCAACCTGACCTAGTTGAGGATGTCCCTTCTCACTCAGGGAAGTTGGACAAGTTGACCTTTAAAGGGCCCTTCCAACCCAAAACATGCTGTGATTGTATGATTCCATGATCTAACTGCCAGCTTGATTTGGTTATTCACATGCCAAAAAAAGAGCTCAAGCTGAAGGTCCTTGCGGAACTTGTTTGCAAAGCAACGTAACATGCATTTTGGGAGCTCAAAGGCAGAAGACAAAATTAAGGTTTTGATTGTAAAAGCCTAACTAGGGATGGGTTTGATGGGAAAATGAGGGCTGCCATGCCTAAGTGAGCACATCTGGTCAACTTTATTTTTAACAAGACAAAGACTCTTTTCTCCAAGGCCAAGACATTAGATCTTTAATCTTTTTCTATACTTCTCATGCTTATTGCATATGGCTTATCATAAAGATATCTTTATCACTTCTTCCTTTTGATTAAAGGCTCTGAGTAATGCTAGCCAGTATTAATAATGATGCCCTAAAAAGAACATTATCATCTCATAAGAACCTTGCAGGGAACACAGTGTTGGTCTCATGAGCCCCTCTCATACAGATCAAGAGAAAAAAATAGAATGAAACAAACCATGAAGAGCAAGGTTCTTCATCTACATTATGTTGGGAGTATCGTTCATCTTTATGAGAGTGAAAGCTTGGGTGATCCCTTTTTTTACATTAATCACACAGTGAAGCTGCTCAGGTATTAGGCAGGCAGGTTGGGGGGTAAGGGAGAGGGAAGAGAGAGAGGAAAAAAAAAAAAATTGGCTCAGAACTTCATCCCAAACAGAAACCAAATGTTAGTCACTTGAAGCACCATAAACTTCTAAAATGTTTGAGTTAAAGGAAGCAGTGAAAGTAGTCCTAACCAGCAAACTAAAAGTCAAGCCAGCAGGTATGTGCATGAAATACACATTTTCAGTACTTAAAAGAACCTAGAAGAAGTATGGGAACAGGTTTTTTTTCAGCGGGGCCTTTTGAGACAAGACAAGGGGTGATGGTTTTAAACTTTAAAAAAAAATAAATTTAGACTAGACAGAAGGAAGAATTTTGTACATTGAGAGTAGAGAAACACTGGCCAACAGCTTGTGCAGAGAGGTGTTAGATGTCCCATCTGTGGAGACATTCCAAGTCAGTTTTTTTGGGGCTCTGAGCAACCTGATTGAATCACAGATTCAACCAAGTTGGAAAAGACCTCAGAGAACATCAAGTCCAACCTATTGAGTTGAAGATGTCCCTGCTTATTGCAGAAGGGTTGGACTAGACAACCTTTAAAAGTCCCTTTCAACCTAAACTAGTCCACAATTGGTCAAAAATATGATTGAGACCAATCATCCATGTGAAAGGTGAGGCTACAGATAAACACCAAAAAAATATTCCCATAAAAGGCACTGATTGCCAACCAGCCAAGCTATTAAAGACAATTGGCATGCATATGGGACACAATGATAATAAGGGTAGGCCAAAAGGAAATAACAATTGTGGGAAATAATTTTAATAGCGCTCAGAAGGATTGCAAAATCTTAGTTTCATGTTATTCTATAACAGACTAATGTTTCCCCATAAATTATAGTCGATTTCAAGGGAAAACAGTGAATGGTAACAGAATCAAAGACATATGAAAGCTTTCAGGTTTAAAGTGACATAGCTCATTTTAAAATAGCTGGGTTTAATTAGCTTCTTCCTATGTCCATTAATGATACATATTGAAGGTCCATTTCCACACACACTGCAGAGAGCTTCTGCACTCAAGAAACTTGGAAAATTGTCACCAAAATCAGCACTTTTTTTTTTTAATTGGCTGAATGCTCATTAAAATAATGAAAATGGAAGAATAGTCCAAAGAGAACGTTTCTGTCCTTCACTGTCATAGACTCACAGAATGGTCTGGGTTGGAAGGGACCTCTGAAGGTCATCTAGTTGAACGCCCTCTGCAGTCAGCAGGGGCATCCTCAACTAGATCAGGTTGTCCAGAGCCCTCTCCAAGCCTTGCTTTGAGTATCTCCAGGGATGGGGCCCCAACCACCTCTCAGGGCAACCTGTTCCAGTGTTCCACCACCCTCATAGTAAAGAACTTGCTCCCAACATCCAATCTAAATCTACTCTTCTCTAGTTTGTAGCCATTGCCCCTCATCCTATCACTTCAGTCCTTTGTAAACAGTCTCCCTCCATCCTTCTTGTAGGCCCCCTCCAGGTACTGGAAGGCTGTTAGTATTTCTCCCCTGCTCCTCCTCTTGTCCAGCCTGAACGACCCCAGCTCCCTGAGCCTGTCATCATAGCAGAGGTGCCCCAACCTCTGATCAATTGCTGGAGAAAAGCCAAACTATGATGCAACAAGCGATGGAAGGAGAGAAAGTGGCCTCAAGTTTTGACAGGGGAGGTTTAAATGGGATATCAAGAAAAATCTCTTGACTGAAAGCAGGTTTAAGCATTGGAGCAGCTGCCCAGGGAGGTGGTAGAGTTACCATCCTTGGAGGTGCTCAAGAAACGTGTAGGCATGGCACCTCAGGACATGATTTAATGCCATGGTGGTGCTAGGTTGACGATTGGACTTAATCTTAGAGGTCTTTTCCAACCAAAGTGATTCTATTATATCCTTAATGCAAACAACCCCAGCACACATGAATCATCAGACCAAAATCCCATCTCAGCCACTGCAAGGTGAGCCTCTGTGTTGTTCATTTTGCATGAGAATTTTTCTTTTACTAACCTAACCAAATGTCTCAGTTTCATAACTTATTAATGCTCCTCAGAGATGTACAAACCAGTAAAAGACTTGTTCCAATACTTCAGCTTGTGATTGTTTAATGCACATCTTGAAGTAGTTGGCAATTAATTTGTGCATGAACATGTCTAGACAGGTGACTAAATAAAATGTCCTTGAATTCATGAAACATGTCACAGATTATTATGGGTTTTGACAGAAACTTAAGAAAACAAGACAAAAAGCATTAATAAAGTTGCCCAAACGCTGAGAATTATTCTGTTTTGTGAACATGTTTGAGGAAGACAGAACGAGGCATCTGATCTGCTTATGATCAGTCACTTTCATGAGCTATTTCAACCAGGCATCTGAAATACACGTGCTGTTGATATTTTCAAGCAGTTACAAATCAAAATGTAGTGGAGCTGAACTGCAATCTGTTAAGTGAAGGCTAATAAAATGTCCTGGATCTGCACAGATGTTTGCTTTGGGTGCATGTGAATTTGGGGTTCATTAATGAACAAACTTGCCAATAGATCTGCTTGGCTCCTGCTGTTTGCAGTTTTGAGGAATCCCGTACTGTCAGCAGGATCTGCACATCACAGAATCCTTTTGGTTGCAAAAGGACTTGAAAATCATTAGGTCCAGCTGTTAACTCAGCACTGTAAAGTTCACCACCAAACTATGTCCCTGAACACCACATCTACATAGCTTTCAAATCCCTCCAGGGATGGTGACTCCACCACTACCCTGGGCAGCCTGTTCCCCTTCGGGGAAGACATTTTTCCTAATGTCCAACCTAAAGCTCCACTGGCACAACTTGAGGCTGTTTCCTCTTGTCCTATCTAACCATGGTTAATACAGCTGAATGACTGGAAAAACAAAGATCTGTTTAAAAAAAAATATTTTTTTCCTTAAATAAAGCTCTGATTTCAAGCTATGCAGATACACAGGAACACAATTTGCCTTTCTTTTGATGGAGCAGTGGATGTTTCAGAGTTTCAAATTAGCAATTTGTTTCATTCCAGCTAAGCAAAAAAATTACTTGCTGGTGTCTCAGAACCATTCCCACACTCAATCAGGCTTCCAGAGTCTTACCCTGTATTCTGTAAACTCAGTATAAGAAAGACATGGACGTTTTGGAGCAGGTACAGAGGAGACCACAATGATGCAAGGGCTGGAACCCCTCTGCTGTAAGGACACACTGAGTGAGTTGTTCAGCCTGAAGAAAAGGCTCCAGGGAGATCTTATTGCAGCTTTTCAGTATTTAAAGAGGCTGATAAGAAAGAGGGGGACAGACTTCTTAGCAGGGTCTGTTGTGACAGAAGGGATGATGGTTTTAGTCTAAGTCTTTTAGTTTAGAGAAGGAAGAAATTCTTTATAACAAGGGTGGTGAAATGCTAGCCCAGGTTGCCAAGAGAGGTAATAGAAGCCCTGTCCCTGGAACATTCCAGGTCGGGTTGGACAGGGTTCTAAGCAAGCTGATATAGTTACAGATGCCCTTGCTCACTGCAGGGTGGTTGGACTAGATAATATTTATAGCTCCTTTCCAATCCAAACCATTCTATCATTCTAAACCAGCTATAAATTGTAGCAAGAAAGCAGCAGTTAATGAGAATCAGCAAAGAAACCAGACAGCACTGAGTGAAAAATCTCTGATACACCTAGGATTCAAGCCTCACACATTAAATCCCAGAACAGAAAAGGTACTTTAAAACATTTTTGGAACCTCCGACTGTATGACTAACAATGAGCTATAATGCACAGTCCTTTTTGCCACTCCTTGATTTGTCCTTGTAAATACTTTCTGCCCAAAGCACAGAAAGTTGAACAAGCAGAGCTCAGCATCTTCTAGCAAATATCCATAGGACTGTGCATCAGCACCTGTGCAAAGGTTTGCTATACAACTATAGATTAAGATTTCCCATTTAGAGTTTTCAGAGTTGAATTTTGCAGTGGCAGCAGAAATGGGCAACCCTGAAAGTTTCTCTCTTCAGAGCACACAACGCTTATTCTGATTCAACTTCAGCCCAGACCTGGGGTTAGCACAGGGAGTATGCTTGTGTTTTAACAACCTCCCTGCCATAAAAGATGGGAAAGTCCTCCTTTAATGAGAATGAGCTGTTTGATTGGAATGGGCTGCCCAGGGAGGTGGTGGAGTCACCATCATTGGAGGTGTTCAAGAGGGGATTGGACGTGGCACTTGGTGCCATGGTTTAGATAGTCATGAGGTTTAGGGTGACAGGTTGGACTCGATCTTTGAGGTCTCTTACAACCTTCTTGATTCTTGATGTATAGCCTCTGAAAATATCTTCTTGTTAAAGAAGATGCATTTGCAGCTTCAGACAGAACTGTGCTGCATGGAAGAAGGGGTCAGCTTGTTTCAATAAAGAAAACTGAAGTCCTCACAGACCAGAGACACTCCCTATATCTTGAAGGCATGTAGTGTCTGACTCTTAAGTGTCAGACAGACTCTCTAGGTTTTCAGGTGCTCTTAAGCACAGATATAGTAAGTGGTCTTATATTCATGATACAAGCCTGGGAGGAGAGGCTGACACCCTGTCAGGCCATGCTGCCAGTCAGCAAAACCTGGAGAGCTGTACAGAATGGAACCTCAGGAGGTTCAATCAAGACAAGTGTAAGGTCACACACCTAGGGAGGAATAACCCGCTGCACCAATACAAGTTAAGGGTTGCCCTGCTGAAAAGCAGCTCTGTGGAGAAGAACCTGAGAGTGCTGATGGACAAGAAGTTTCCCAAGATCCAGCAATGTGCTCCTGTGGCCAAGAAAACCATCCTGGGATGAATTATGAAGAGTGTGGCCATCAGGTCAATGGAGCAAGCAGCTACCAACACCTTACAGCTTGGATACTTCTGCATGGATCAAGGAAAGGCTCTTAGCAGAGAAATTCCCTGTGGTCAGAAATCAGAGTATTGCAAATCCATCACGAGTAGGGCAATGCAAAGCCCACCTCTGCGCACATGAATCTTGGCTAACCCCCTGTGATCTGCTGCAGTAGCCCTGATAGAGGTATTTGCCCTTTTGGTGCCCCAGTTCTCCTTTCCTCTAAACCAGCATAAAATTAACTCCTTACCAATTGCCACAGGAAAGCAGTATCCTAGAAAAATGCCAAGAAAGACTTAATTAAGAATATCAAAATAATTTTTAAGCCAGATGAATGTTCCCTGTAAATACAAAGTTTTATTATTATTGCAGCTGCTCCCTTCCATAGCTTAATTGCCAAAAAAGACTTTATAAGCCTCACATTAACCATAATACTTCTCTTGTTAATGACTAGCAAAACATTATACTGCTTACATATAGGACATAAGAGTTTCACAGCATCACAGTGTGGTAGGGATTGGAAGGGACCTCTGGAGATCATCTAGTCCAACTGCCCTGCTAAAGCAGAGTTACCACAGCAGGTTGCCCAGGACTGCAATGTCCAGGTGGGTTTGGAATCTCTCCAGAGAAGGAGACTCCACAACTTCTATGAGCAGCCTACTCCAAGGCTCTGGTATCCTCACAGGTAAGAAGTTTTTCCTCATGTTTAGGTGGAACTTGTGTTCCAGTTGTGCCTGTTGCCCCTTGTCCTGGTGTTAGGCACCACTGGAAAAAGTCTGACCCCAACTTCTTATTCCTGTGTGACCTACTCTAGGTCATCCTGCTCTGGCAGGGTGGTTGTACTCAGTGATATTTCATGGTCCCTTCCAACCTCTAACATTGTCTGACTCTCTGGTTCTTGACCCACAGTCTTTAGATAAGCATCAATAGATACCCCTCTCAGCCTTCTCTGCTCCAAGCTAAACACCCCCAGTTCTCTCAGCCTTTCCTCAGCAGGGAGATGCTCCAGCACCATAAACATCTCTTCAGCCCTTTGCTGGACTCTCTTCAGCAGTTCCTTGTCTCTCAAACTGTGGAGCCCAGAACTGGAGCTGGTACTCCAGATGTGGCCGCACTAGTGCAGAGTAGAGGGAGAAGAGAACCTCACTCGACATCTGATTTCCGTTCATCACACCAGCATTCAAGCCCCAGGCGAGTATCACTCCATGCCTTGCTCAACCCTGACGTAACTTTCTCTCTCCGAAAATAAAATTTGGGGACAATCTGGCTGTGTTTGTTTGCAGCTTAAACTATTTGAAAGGTAATTTATAGAGAGATTGACCCAAGGTCAGTTATTATGACCATCTTGAAGAAGTGATTGTAAACTGGGAATAGCTCCTGCTTTAATAATTTCATTTACTCTACATAGCAAAACAGAAATAGTTTGTAATGAAAAATGTGTCTTCCAGTGTAAGCACCCAACCTCAAGAGAAATTATAAAGTTAAAAATGATAGCTTTCAGCTGTTGTTCAGTCAGTAGTCCATGTTTCTTCTCTCCTGGAAAGCTGATGCTCCCTCTTGAAGGGAAATTTAAATTGACAAAATCAGAATGGGAGAGTACAAGAGACTTAATGAGACTGCAGCCTCTCCTGCACTCAATAGGAGGCCTTTAATGTGCTATTCACTACCTACAACTGCCACATGTGGGTTGTGCCTGAAGTGGCCATTGTTAATCTAAGATGGAACATCCCATAGGAAAGTCTGGTGGGAGGATTTGATTATGTATAACAGAATTGTCCCAAAACCATAGTTCAAATGCAAGGTAAACCAAGGAGGATCGACTAGTCTTTAATGGAAAGCAAGAGGAGAGTTCAGAACAACTTCTGCCTTTCTGCCTGGTCAATGTCTATTAGCTATCGTTAGAAATACAAGATTTCTGCAGGGATTTGCTAGTGTTTTTCAAGACCACATCAGATGGAAAATCCAGAACCACAGAAATGCTGGGGTCAAACCTGAACTTCCCACAACTACAGGGATTAATGAAAGTAAGTCTGTAGATAGCATAGCAAAGTGTCCCACAGGAATTCATTACATGTAATATGCAAGCATCTGGAAAGACCTAAAAAAGGAGAGGTTGCCATGCTGTTTGCTGGTTTGGCTGGGAGAATGGGATTTCCAACACAAAGGCTTTGAAATGGTGGAGAGTGTTTAGCGTGATGACCTTACAATACTTTCTCCACTGAACTGGTTGGCAACACTATCACTTTCCCACAGTTTAATAAAGCCATTTAGAGGGCCAAATCCTAATCCCAGTTACAGTCAGCCTGTGCTTTTCCCTTCAATGTTTGTGCCTTTTGAAAGCCCTGCTTGCATGGAGTTGCTGCAGTTCCCCAGTTGTAGTAACGCAGCAAGTCAGCAGCAAACAGCCTGCTCAAAAGCACCATGCACATGTATTGGGTCCTAAAAGCATCCACTATCTGAAAATTCCAAATGGGTCAAAGGCTTGGAAAATTACTTCTGAAAAGCAGAATTCATCTTTTAGGGCAAATCTCAGTATCAATATAGACTAGGAGAAGGACTTCAGAGCAGCCTGCAGAGAAGAAACTGGGATGGGTGAAAATCTGGACATGAACCAGCAATGTCTGCCAACAGCCCAGAAGCCAACCATGTCCTGAGCTGCATCCCCAGGAGTGTGGGCAGGAGGTGGAGGGAGAGGATTCTGCCCCTCTGCTCCACTCTGCTGAGCCCCTGCTTTCAGTGCTGGGTCCAGCTCTGGGGTCCTCAGCACAGGAGAGACATGGACCTGTTGAGTGAGTCCAGAGGAGGCTACAAAATGATCCAAGTGCTGAGACACTTCTGCTGTGAGGGCAGACTGAGGGAATTGGGGTTGTTCAACCCAGAGAAGAGAAGACTCCAGAGAGACCTTATTGCAGCGTTTCAGTGCTTAAAGTGGGTCCAAAAGAAAGATAAGAAGAGGCAGACTTTATCACAGAATGTAGTGACAGGACAAGGAGTAACAGTTTTAAACTGAAAGAGTATAGATTTAGATTAGATATTAGAAAGAATAACCTTTAATGTCAGACAAGACACTGGGACAGGTTGCCCATGGAAGTTCCCTGGAAGTGTTCAAAGCCAAGTTGGACAGGGCTTTGAACACCTCATCTAGTGGTAGGTGTCCCTTTAAATGTCTTTTCCAACCCAAACTATTCTATGTTTTTATGACTGACTGCAGATGTACACCTGATGAGCCTCTTCCTTTAGGCAATTCAATGGCAGTCCTCTCAATGATTACTATTTATTTATCCTTGAGCAAATAGCTCTTGATTCCTCCTCTAGATAATGTATGGCTAAGATCAGTGGGACATCCAATTACTGCTTGGAGGGCAGTCAAAATCATCTTCCCACTGCCTTACTTTGAATGTCACCTCTTTCTGCATTTAAAATGTCTCCTCACTATCTTTCAGAACCATTGTTAGGCAGGCACCCTGTATGCATCAGATCTCTTCAGAATGTCAAAGCGTCTATCTCCTTTCCTCAGCCTTCAGTGACAGGATGCCATCAATTTCTCTCATCCTGCTGCTGTTCCTTTCTTCAGCTCTGCCTTTCACAAAAATAACAGACTTCCTGACCTTTCCCAAAGAAGTTTGCAGCCTGCTGTGTTCAGCTGAAGTTAGCTCAAAACACTCTGAAACAGCAGGGGCTCAGTCCTGGTTTGTTTGTGGGGTTTTGTTTGTTTGTTTTTTAATTCCTGGACACTCAGTGCAGTGAGATTTATGTAAAAATTGGGATATTAATGAGATGCATCTTAACTTCTTGACCGTCAAACTATTAACTTAATGCCCTCAATAACATCACTCAACCAGGGAGCTCAGATATTGCCTTTGAGTTGAACCAGATTGCCAGAAACACCCAACATTTATGGTGAAAACAAGTCTCTTGTTTTCAACACACCTGCTTGTATTGGAAATAAAATGTGATAGCTCTCACTTAAAAGGTCTCCAGGCTTCTGAGGCCAGAAACTGTGACGTCTCCTGTTGGAAATGCAGAGGCAGGTCATGTTATCAGAAGCTGCTTGGAGTTGCCTCATCACCTGCTCAAGCATGTCAGGGATGGAGGTGTACTATCATGGTATAGAATCACAGAATCATTAATGTTGGAAAAGACCTCTAAGATCATCACATCCAACCATGATATGATTATATCAATCAAAAAACAGGTTGGGCTTTGTATTGACCTTTTTTCCCTTATTCCTTCCATTCGTCTTTTTCCCCAAAGCAGGGTTTTACTGCTAACACTATGAGATTCATACCTGCTGCATTTAGTCTTTAAGAGATACAATGTGAGGATGTGGGAAACTACTTCATATGCTTTGGAAAACAGGCCTAGCATACAAATCTACAGGCTGGAGATCTGGGAACGCATCTGCTTGCATGTCCCGCTAGCTCAAACTGCTCATGTCTTGAGCAGAGACTTTTGTTTGTTCTGAGATAGATTCTGCTCTGTTTTTATCCAGCCACTGCAGCCAGACTGTGCTACCATCATTCATATTGTGTATACTTATGCTTCCAAAGTCACTAAAAAACCTCTCTCCCAGTGAAATTCCCCAGAAAAATCTGTTCTTTATTCTTCAGATAACCTTGCTACCATCTGTAGATGACTCACAAGGGCATTTACTGCTCAGTTTAAGTGAAGGTGGCAGAATCTGGCAGCAAGAATATTTTTTTTCTCTATCCTGCATACAAAATGGAAAAGGCAGTGGAGGTGTTTGAATAGACACATTGTTCATCTCATCTGTGTGAGGAGGCTTGCTTCAAACTCAGGCTATGTTTCTTGGCAGCAGAGGCCAAAGTGTGGGTGTGACAGCCACTGGTAAAGAAGCTGAGGTGAAGGCTGCAGAGCTCTGTGTGGGCACTGCCATCCCATCACAAGTTTCTCGGGGCCGGGGGGGCAGGGAGCAGCATGGCATTAGTCAGCTGGGCTGCAGCTGGTTGAGCTTAAACAGGTGCCTGGAGATCATTAAACAATCTTAATTTTCTTTATCATCTTTCTTGACAAGTACAATAGAAGGTCAAGCTGCTGGTGTTTAGTTTCTCTTTAGAGCTCAGTTGGTATTTTTAGAGTTAGCATATTCTCAAATTTGTGTGTGGAGACTGAGACTGTGACTGAGGGCCAGCAGTAAGAAGACCACACACCTGTCCAGCTTTCTGATGGGGGCTGTTCCTTTTTCTACCAATTAAGGCCATATAGATTGCATATGGTGGAAAGGTACACTGGGCCAGAATCTAGGTTTATTTGTGTCAATGGATATGTGTGTCAGAAAGACACTTAAGCAGCAGAGCAGAGATCAGGGCTTGAGCCATGAGCTGCCCATTTTTGCATAACTCCTTAAAAATTAACTTTGTGTTAATTGCTTTGAAGAGCTTAACCACAGTTATGTAGTGCATGGCATCACACTTCTCTCTATATAGTGAGTGTTGACACTTTACTTCTCACATCTTTTACTTCCTTCCCAGGAAGAGACACAATCAATCTGCTGCTTTCATTCATCAGTAGCATGAACCCTACAGCTGCCTGAAAGACAAACCCGAAGAAGTCAGAAACTGGTTCTTGCTCCATTATCAGTACCTTCAGCAGTTTCCTAACCCCATTTTTGCTCTTTGTCCCTATTCCAAGTGCTGACATGTTCCAGCATTATCTCTGTAGTGTGCTGAACACCTAGATCACCAAGGCTGGGTACCTGACCAAACTATGAACAGCATCAATGGTCCTATTTGTTTCTGTGGAGCTGGGATGATTGAGAATTGTCTTTTATGGCAGTTCAGAACAGTAGAACAGAAGCCAGCTGATCTCTGGCAGCAACCTTTCCTTGTGTCTAGCCCATAGATATAAGTCCTGAGAAATTAACTCAATGAGCACTTGCATTCCTCACTGTTAGCAGTCTTCTGTGACAACACAGATAAGAAAGCCCAAGAAGAATGTTTCAAGGACTTAAACTTTAAGAAATGGTGGTTGTAAGGTAACTTAAGTCTTCCATCATATTGATTTTCAGTGAAACAAGCTTGTAAATACCTGAAGTACTTTAGAATAGACAGTTTTCTGGTTTTAATTTAGGATCTGCTGAGGAACATTGTGGGATGACAGAATCCATTCCACAAATTAGATTTTGGTCCAGAAAACAATCTGCTTAACCAAGAAAACAGAGCAGAAAGGAAACAGAAGCAGTATAGGATTACACAGGAACCTAGCCTGTGTGTTAAAAATCTTCATTTCTACAGGTAGCGTTTGGGCTGAACTCTCCCAGTTTTTTGGAACCATAGTCTTAAGAATCAAACTGATCTGTTTATGCTCATGTGACCTAGCTGGAAGCAGACAAGAAAACTCATCCCAAACTAAAACCAGAAAGGTGTGAAACCCTCAGACTGGGACAAGTGTCACAGGGGCTTGCAGATTTCATCATGGCTGCAGCAAATAAGCACTTTGGTCCATTTGGTAAGGCTAACTACATCCTAGCATCCATTAATATGCCCTTGTGCTGGGCACAGCTTTGGGAATCACAGAAAGGGAAAGGAAACAAGCCAGAGCTCACTACTTGATTAGGAATTTAAGTGGTCAAGTTATATGCCTGTCTTTATAGATATCTTATCTTTATATGTATGAACTCTCCTTTCTTCAGCTAAGCTTTCCCATATGTGAAGCATTTTGGATCAACAGCTGTTGCAATAACTACCTTTTTTTTTTTTTTTGAGCAAACTTCTTATTGGGGCTTTGTAGATGTGTTTTTAATGGAATCAAGGCCTCTTATCATAAAAAAATAAACAATGGTGACATCTACTCAAAATGCAAGTTATCAACAGGTTTTTAATACAAGGCAGCTGAAACCCTTGCAGTTGAATTGGTGATAAAACCAGCAAAAATATGACTGTGGATCTACATTTTACATAGAGGAAAACTAAGTAAGGAAGAGAGGGTGGAAGAAATCCCACCTAATACTACAGATCATTGCCTGCTGCTGTGTTTGTTTATGTTCTTGGGCTACTCACAATCCTTGGTTTATATGGATATTCATCCACCAGGCCTGCAGTCCCAGGATTATGGATGCATTTAGAGGTAATCTATCCTCATATGTCCCTATTGGTTACCTAAATTTTAAGGATACAGTGCTTGAAGAAGTCCTGTTAGGAGAACACTTAAGCACATGAAGACAGGATAATTCAGGGTGTTATTAATACAGACAGGCCAGATCACAGAAAAAAAGCCATTAAAGTTCATCTTGTCCAATCTCCTGCAGTCAGCAGGGACATCTTCAACTAGATCAGGTTGCTCAGAACCCCATTCAATATCACCTAGAACGTTTCCAGGGAGGGGGCTTCTACTACCTCTCTGGGCAACCTGAGCCAGGGTTTCACTACCCTCACTCAAAAAAAAAAAAATGCTTTCCTCCTACATAGTCTGCTTCTCCCCTCTTTTAGTTTAAATCCATCACCCCTTGTCCTGTCACAAGAAGTCCTGCTAAAAAGTCTGTCCCAAGCTTTCTCATAGCCCCCTTTAAGCACTGAAATGTCAGAAGACTGCCTCCTTGGAGTCTTCTTTTCCCTAGGCTGAACAACCCCAACTCTCCCAGCCTGTCCTCATAGAACAGGGCTTCCAGATCTTACAGACCCAGTCAGGATTCCTATACTCAAAGACATGGCCAGCACGTGGGATAAACCAGGATCCTCTGCAGCATATCACAGCACGTCATGCCCGGGTTCCCAAATAGATGGGAGCTGGGAAGGGGGGCAAGAGCTCCACACTGAGACTGGGAGCTGGGAAGGGGGGCAAGAGCTCCACACTGAGACTGGGAGCTGGGAAGGGGGGCAAGAGCTCCACACTGAGACTGGGAGCTGGGAAGGGGGGCAAGAGCTCCACACTGAGACTTGGAGCTGGGAAGGGGGGCAAGAGCTCCACACTGAGACTTGGAGCTGGGAAGGGGGGCAAGAGCTCCACACTGAGACTTGGGACTTTTTGCATCCCTCCTGTACACAGCTGTTTCTACCTTCACAGCACAGACAGTAATGCTACAAGTATCTTGGTGTAAAGGATGGCCCCACAATGTAATCCAGATGCTTCAGGAAATCTTCCCACCTGAGCTGGCAAACTTCAGAATGGGCTGGAAACTCTTTTCTGTCCTTTCATCCTCAAAGCAATCATTCTCACCCCATTCTTTGTTCTGATGTTCCTGCTTATAATTTTCAGCTGAAGAATATCTTGGATGACCCAAAAATCTTGTCTGTGTTATTGGCTTCTCCCATTCTAGTTCTCCTCATTGTTCTAATGGAAAAAAACAAAATACAATAGCCTCTCTCCAAACTACATCTCACTTAAGGATCTTTGAAAGGACTTATGATGGTGTTGTACACCACTAGTAAGTAGGCATTGGTAGCAAAAATTGTCAGTAATGAACTTGTGTTAAGGTCATTTAAGGAATGATACAAGAAACGATCTGGGAAGTTTGGTGTTGCAAGTCCTCAGTCCCACATCCCACTCACCCTACCAAAGGTGTTTGCTAGGCACAGATACTCAGAAGTATTTTAATGTAAATGACAAAACACTTCTAACTGCTTGCAATGCTACTCCAAGCCCAAAGAATTTGCAACACAGATGCCTGCAGCACTGAAATCACTTTGGGCATAACATACCATTGTCACCACAGATTCACAGTGTGAATGCTGCCAACATTTTGTAGTGATAGGCCTTCAAAACCACTTGCTTGGGAGCAGTGTTGTTTCCTCTGGTGAGCTGTTGACACACAGACTTTAACAAAGAGTACTTGCTGTCAAGTCACAATGCTTCAATAGCTACATGAATAGGTTTCTGTGACTATTTTATTATTGCTCATTGCAAATGGCACAAACTCCTCCAGGCTACACTTACTGCAATGGGATACCTCTGCAGAAAGAGGCAGTCAGTGATCTTCTCCCAGTCCTGTGTTATAGACACAATGAAGAAGTCTGTATCGACTCAGAATTGTTTTGGTCAGAAAAGACCATTAACTTATGCTTCCAAGTCACCAAACCACACCGCAGCCCTCAGCCCCAGCTTTATAATCCCTCCAGGGACTGACACTCCTCCGTGTCCTTGGGCAGCCTGTTCCAGGGCTTCACAACCATTTTGGGAAAGAAATATTTCCTAATGTTCAGACTAAACCTTCCCTGGCACAAGTTGAGGCCATTCCTTCTTGTCCTATCACTTCTTACTAGGGAGAGAAGACCAACCCCCACCTCACTACAATCTCCTTTCAGGGAGCTGTAGAGAGTGAGAAGGTCTCCCCCCAGCCTCCTTTTCTCCAGGCTAAACAACCCCAGTTCCCTCAGCTGCTCCTCACAAGACTTGTGCTCTTGGTACTTCACCAGTTTCATTGCCCTTCTATGGGCACACCCCAGCACCTCAGTGTCTTAATACTAATTTTGTACTGCAGAACAAACTGTGAAAGCCCCAGCAGAGCATACCAGGAACTGCAGCAGATAGTTCTGTGCACAACATCCTTCCAGACTGGCTGCCTGGCCTTAACACACTTTGTGTTTACTCTGCTGTTTCCTGGAGCTCATACTTAACTCTTATCTTCCTTGGATGCTCTGGGGACAATGACTGGAACAGCTCCTAAAGTTGGTGTGTTGTTGCCAATATCATGTATTTTCTTTTCATAGGTGTGGAGACAGCCACAGGGGATCCATGTGCCTCTGTCTGACTCCAGTATTGTCTCTTTTGCATGTGTTGCCAAAAATGATGGCAAGAGACCAATCTCACTCCAGCACAAGCCAAAACAGATAATTAATTTCATCCTAATTGCCAGCTCTGACTGACGAGAAGTATTTTCAGGTCTTAGTTCTGTCAGAAATGGGTTTAGACAAGACAATAATCCTTAGTGGCCACATAGGGAGAGTGCTACTTTAAGCTGAAGTAACTAAACTGACTTGTCATTTCAGGAAAGTCCAGCTCATTGAAAGCTTTTCTAACAGGGGCCAGTTCTCCAGAACTAAGCTTTGATAAGCATAAAATAGCTAACCAAGAGCTGAAGGGTAGCTTCCACCAATCATGCACATATTAGAAAGCATTTACTGGCTTGAGAAATCCCAGAATAAAAGACACTGCCAGAAGCTGGATCATTTATCTACGTTCTTCACTAAATTCACTAAAATTGCAAGATAGCAACCACATGTGATGCCTTCACCTTAGACAAGAAAGAAATACCAATTTCAGTGCATCCTGCTTACTAAAATTAATAGCTTCTTCAACAAAAAGGAGAAACTTCCTTGGGAAGAAGGTGCCAGTACTATACAACCGCATGGTCTCCCATTTCAAACCACATCTCAAACCACGCTGAATCAGCATTAATCAAAGAATACCCACCTCTTGCTTTCCCAAGAAAGAGACATTTTACCTACAGGACAGCCACTTCTGTTCACTTTCAGGTTATAACAGAGCAGTCTTGCAAGGATAAACACAGTCAAGGATAAATCATCAAATACATTGGGCTGCAAAATATCTTTAAGATCAAATCCAGCCATGAACCCAGCACTGCCAAGTCCACCGCTAAACCATGTCCATCGACACCATATCTACACATCTTCTGCGACTCCACCACTTCCCTGGGCAGCCTTTTCCAGGATTTGGCAACCCTTTTGGTGAAGAAATTGTTCCTAATGTTCAACCTAAACCTCCCCTGGTACAACTTAAGGCTGTTTTCTCTTCTCCTGTCACTTATTATTTGGGAGAACACACCCAACAGCAACATATTTATGTGCTCTTAAGCAGAAAAGTCCACATGTAGAAGGAACCTAAGAAGAAACACTTCCATCCAGCCACCCCTTCCAAAAATCAGTATGAACCACACACAAGATCCATCTACACAGCCAGAATAAAACTTTTGAACCAAAGCCCACAGGAGCTCTTACCAGCTTGCACCAACAGCACCTTCATCTCAACCCCTCATCCTCCATGAGTTCATTCTTCCTCACTTTACTTCCAAGCCTTTTAACTAATGAGCAGCTTAACTATCAGTTTATCACCTGTTAGCAATTTATCACCTGGACACTACTGATGACCCTGTTCACTGCAGGGTGGGGTGTGGACTAGGTGATTTTTAAAGATCCTTTTCAACCCAAAACATGGTATGATTCTATGGTATACATAATGAAGTACAAGAGGTGAGAGGATTATGAATCCCTTCTAAAGGCCAGTATATATCTCAGCATTTAGGAGGAACACTTGGAGACCCAGCTGTAACTGTTGAATAAAAAACAAATTTTAACTGACAGCACTTCAGAGAAATCAAAATCCCGGGAAGCGTTTTATAAGTGTCCAGCATTATTTTTTATATATATTATTTTCCTTTTTTACTAAAGCTGAGCTCTTTTTTTTTTTTTGCTAAAGCTGAACTCAGTTGTCATTTTTAGGTGGCTCCAAAGTCAACAGATATTTGCAGTTCAGAAGTATCAGCCCTTTTTGCTACTGATCTTTTGTACACAACCCCTGTGGCACCTTCATTTCTGATAAGACAAGGAATCTGTAATCGTATCCACTAAGGAAAATATCCTGGGACTAGAACTGAAAGAGGTTTGTAAGGGGTCTTGTGTCTGTCTGGAAGAAAATAAGTTCATCAAGCTTAAAACAAATCAGTGCTGATTCATATACAGTGTATGTGAGCCTAAGCGGACTTCACTAATGCAAAAGGCTTGTGATGAATCCTCAGAGAGTTTGCAAACTGAGATCACAGACTCATAGAACCATAGAATACCAGGTGGGTGGGGACCTCAAGGATCATCTGGTCCAAACTGTCTTGGGAAAAGCATGATCTAGATAAGATGTCTCAGCACCCTGGCTTCACAGGGATGTGGGCATGCCGCTTGTTCACATGTTGCCTAGCTCCTAGCTTTGAAGCCTTGAACTGCTCTCTTCATCTTCTCTCCTTCTGCCTCTTGGCTGGTGCCTGTGCAAGGGCTGCAGGACCGCCTGTCTCTCACGCAAACTTCCAACACACTGTCTGAAACAGCTGGTGAACAGGAGAAGCTTCCCCATCCTTTCTCCGGATATTGTATTTTCCTCTATCTAAATTGCCCACCCTCCCAGACAATTCCAGCTAAAACCCATGTCCCACCTTCTATCCCCCTTAGCTTATCTCCCTTCCATTAGGCTTGACAATTAAATGTAACTGTACAAAACATGTAGCTCAGCTTCTTAATTATACCAACAATGAAACCAGCTAATTATTGACAACTCTTCCTATCTGAAAGGAGGCAATCCAGGTGCAATGCCATGTGGGGAAGTGGTTGTCCAGGGAAGACTTCTGTGTCTGTCTTGGCATCCACATTGCCCTGTTTGAATCCAAGTTAAAAAATTGTAAAAAGCCTTTGAAGTAGACTCACTGTGTCATCTGCATGTGTGTGCAGCTGGTTTACTGTTAGCATGGCCAAAACAGATAAATGATTTTGTGTGCCTGACCTTTATTTGTTGATATTAGCCTTCATTCCTGGAAGTGCGCTTTGTACACTCTCCAGCCCTTGTCTGGATGCTCACAACATCACTTCTTCCATATTCCTAAAAAGTGCCACACAATAAACTTGCAGAGGACTTCACTCAGAATCATAGAATGGTAGGAATCACAGAATTGTCAGGGTTGGAAGGGACTTTGAAGATTATCCAGTTCCAAACTCCCCTGCCATGTGCAGGGGCACCTCACAGTAGATCAGGAGTTGAAAGGGATCTTTGGAGATCATCTCATCCAACATCCCTGCTAAAGCAAGTTCATCTTAGAGCACAGCATCACATCCTGACAGGTCTGGAATCTCTCCAGAGGAGACCAAACAACATCTCTGGGCAGCCTGCTCCAGGGCTCCAGCACTCTCAACAGCAAAAAATAGCATCTCCTCCTGTTCAGTGGAACCTGCTGTGTTCCAGTTTGTGCCTAGAGCTAAAGAGTCTGATCCTTTAGCTATTGGTAAGCATTAAGAAGATCCCTTCTCAGTGTTCTCTTCTACCAGATAGAGCACCCCAGGTCTCTCAGCCTTTCCTCATCATGGAGATGCTCCAGTCTCCCCATCACGTTTGTAACCCTCCTTTGCTTCACTTTCTCTGGTAGTTCCTTGTCTCTCTTGAACTGGGGAGCCCAGAACTGCATCCAGTACTCCAGATGTGGTCTCACTAGGGCAGAGTAGATTCTATGATTTCTGAGCCTAATTTTAACTGAAGGAGAGGGAGTTTTCTAAGTGCTGCCAGGTCTTAGTCATTCAACAAGCCTTACCTCCCCCAGGCAGTCTTGCTCAAGGACAGGATGAAATAGTGTTCAGGGTAGTAGGTAAGGTAAGATGCTGTCAGCTCGTGGCTTTTAAAAGCTCCATAAAATATTCAGAGCATTCAGCCGCCCACGCTGCCTCAAATTACCAGTTTCTCCCACGCTGTGTAGCCTTTGAATGTGCTTAAATAAAGCTCCTTTCACCTGAGGTCACTGTTGCTTCTTCTTCTGTAGATAAAAAGCACTGAAGTCTGAGCTTTTCATGTAGAGCAAAGACCGCAGCAGATAAAGGTCTTGGCAGGCTAAAGAGATGACCTGGTTTGAGCTAGGGCAGAACCAATTCTGGTCAGTGCTGTGAATTCTCAGATCAGTCTCTGCTCAGTGAGGGCACTTTACAAAGTTCAGAGCACGTTTGCACAGCCAGGGGCTGCTTCTGAGAGTGCTAATGGGGAGAGTTACAGTCAAGGGCTGGGCTGCAGAAAGGCTGTGGCTTAGACTTGCTCCTGTGCAGACCAAGGGCACTGCCACATCTTCTGCCCCACCTTGGGGTGCAGGAAGTCAGAGTTAGCATCTGTGGAAAGAAGTGGACATGACAGGTGACCCTAAACTGACCCTAAACTGACCAAAAAGGGATTCCATTCCATTCATATTCAGTATAAAGCTGAGGAATCACCAGGGTCAAGTCTTTTCTTCAATAGCCAGCTTCATAAGAGGACTCTGTCCAATCTGTCTTCAATCCTGATCTGTTTGTTTCTGAATCCAGTTACAGAATCCAGCTGCTGAACCTGGTTCCCATCTGCCACTGAGTCCAGTCTAGGACTTCCTCAGTGCCTGCCCACAGCATCGTTGGTGATGGTGACATCACTGCCACCAGGGAGTTTGGTTTGATATTGGTTTATATCTATTTGTATCTGTTACCAGGTGCCACCAAAAAGAACCTGTCGCCTTCCTCTTGACACTCAACCCTCAGATGTTTACAGACATTACAGATCTCCTCTCAGCCTTCTCTTCTCCAGACTAAACAGTCCCAGTTCTCTCAGTCTTTCTTCACAAGCATCCACAGGTTCCAAGCAGGCAGGATACACTTCTCCACCAGCACCAGGTTCTGGCATACTGCATATTAGGCTGCCCAGGGAGGTGGTGGAGTAATCATCCCTGACTGTTTAAAAAAGACATGGGACTTTGGACATAATTTATTGGGCATGGTGATGATGGTTGGACTTGATGGTCTTAGAGGTCTTTCTAACATTAATGATGATATGATTAGAAATCTGTAGGAAAAAGAACTTTCAGAGTAATTCAAGTCCTGTGCAATAAAGTTTAGCTGCTTACATACATCCAGAAAACCAAATTCTGGGGATTACAAAGCTAGAATGAACTTGGACTATGCTTACTTCTGCTTCCTGGAAGGTGAAATGTTATCAGAGAAAGAAAAAAAAGTTAGCTTTCAAGATTTTCTTTGTTGTTGTTGGGGTCTTGGTGATGGTGGTTTCTTTCTTGTGGCAGGTTTCTCTGCTTTTATTCTGTAGCATGATTTGATGGAACAGCTGGTGGTACCCCATGCTGGAACAACAGCTGGGAATGGTCATGTAATGTTTCTGGATAGCAGAACACAAGCCAGCAATCTCTGTCTATCAGCTATCGGTCACTTTCCTTTTAATTAGTTTCAGATGCAATGTCTAAATAAGTCATGAAATGTCAGCAATCCCACACTCTGAGGCTGTCTGAGATTCCTCAGATCCCAGGTAGAGCTCGCTTGGTTTTGGTGCTGCAGTCCACTGACCTTTGAAGAAAGAAATCCCCAGCTGTGTTCAAGGAGCTTTTTTTCAGAGCACACATCTAACAAACATCAGCCTTAAGACAGAGTATGTTTAAAACCTGGCAGTAAAAGACCTTAAACCTACTTGAAGCAGGATCAGTCTCACTGAAGTAAAATTAACCAAAGCCCTCATCCAACCCTAGGCAGCTGGGGAAACATAGAATCATTAAAGTTGGAAAAAAACCTCTAAGATCATCAAGTCCAACTGTCAACCCAACACCTCAATGCCCACCAAACTACGTCCCAAAGTGCCACGTCTACACAGTTTTTTGAACACCTAAATCAGAAATGAGAAGTAGCTGGAGATGGTGATTGACTCATCCTCTTGGATACCTATCTGAGGGTGGGTGATGCGCCCTCTCTACCACTGAAGTGAAGTGACTGAGTCTTTGCTTTCCGGTTAAAGTGAGGTGAACCCTACTTTTACTTTCTACAGATTTGCAAATTTTTTCACTGCCTTGAAGAACAGAAGCAAATCCCAGCTTTAACCCAGATGTCCTCAGATTTCTGTCTGAAGCCATGTGGGTTGGAGCAACCTAAGAGTCTTAAATAATAGTCCTGAGAGAAGCACTCTAGGAGGTTTGCTTTCCCCTCTTCAGTGCACATCACCAATACACTGATTTTGTGAATATTTTTTCAGCAGTAAAAAGATGGCCCCTTGCTGCTCACTACAAATACCTTATTATAATAAAATCATATAATCATTTGGATTGGAAAAGACCTTTAAGGTTACTGAGTCCAAACATAAATGTAACTGCCAAGTCCATCACTAAACCACATCCCTCAGCACTGTGCATATACATCTTTTAAATACCTCCAGGGACTTCACCACTTCCCTGGGCAACCTGTTCCAGGGTTTGACAACCCTTTTTGGCAGAAAAATATTTCCTAGTGTCCAACCTATACTTCCTCAGATGCAACCTGAGGCTGTTTCCTTTTGTCCTATCACCAGTTACTTGGGAGGAGAGACCAAGCTCCCACCTCACTCCAACCTCCTTTCAGGGAGTTGTAGAAAGTAACAAGGTTTTCCCTCAGCCTCCTTTTCTCCAGGCTAAACAACTCCAGTCACCTTAGGAACAGGAGTTAGGGTCTGGTCTCCAGACCTTTCACCAGTTTTGCTGTCCTTCTCTGGGTCCACTCCAGCATCTCAATGTCCTTGGAGTGAGTGGACCAAAACTGAACCCAGTATTCAAGGTACAGCTTCACCAGTGCCAAACACAGGATGAAACACATGTACCTTAATCAAAATGTCCTTTTAAAGAAAGCAAGTAATTTTTGGTTTTGCTTCCAGATAGATAACCCTGAATAGATAACCCACAATAATATAGGGAAGAAAAAATACAAGAATAATCATGAAATTATAGAATCATTAAGGCTGGAAAATACCTCTAATACCATCAAGTCCAACTGTCAACCTAACACCACCAAGCCTACTAAACCATGTCCTGAAGGAAGAAAGTGGAAAGAAAGCGAGAGGGGAAAAAGGGGGAAAACAAACAAACAAATAACAAATACAACAGTGAAGGAAAAAAAAAGAAAAAAAACCCACAAAATGACACTGACCCAACAGGTTCAAAGCCATTGCAGATGCACTTTCAGGTGTCTGCTTGAAAAATATGTCATGGCACCTTCCATCACTGCCTTGCAAAGCAAAACTTGTTTACTCGAATCTTTTAGATTCTTGATAGCTAGGTGGGTATTTATTAAAAGTTGTCTATACCCTACATGCCCACAGTGTAACAGTTAAATCATAGAATCATAAAAGTATTTTGGTTGGAAAAGACCTTTAAGTTCTTTGAGTCCAACCATTGATCTAACACCACTGTAGCCATTAAATCACATTCCAAAATGCCATGTCTACACAGTTTTTTAACACCTCCAGGGATGGTGACTCCACCACTTCCAAAACAGGTGGGCAGAAAAACACCAAGATGGGACATGCACCCCAATAAAGCCAATGAATTCTACATTGCACTGGCTGAGAATCCATTTTCCTTTGGATTGTGGCTTTTTTCTAAGTGTTACAGGTACTGCAAACCCTTTCAAGCAACAGCAGACTCAGTTTAAAGTATGTGATATACAGCATTCAGAGTCCAGAGTTAGAAAAACACATTTTTAAAGCACACCATTATTGTTATTATTTACTACTATAGAGTATCAGCCAAGGAAAATATTTCTGTCCTCAGAAAAATCTGAAATTCCCAGTAGGGTGGGACACAGCTGACATTCCTCATGGTTTGCTGTCTTGTTTGGAACACCATGTGGTTCACAGCTAAAGGGCAGAGATGTTGCTACTGAAGAATAGCAGTCACCTCAGAGAAATGCATGGCCTAGAGTGTTCCATACTTCACCTGGAACAGAAACACAGAGGCAAACAAAGGAAGGAAGGAGAGGTAGTTTACTTTGGATTATTGCTGGTGATGTGATGTCATTGTGACTTGTTAAGCTCTCTTTGTACTGGAGCCTTTCCACAATATTGGTAACAGTGGTATCAGTATGGCAAGGCAGCTGCACCATTCTTTTATGTCCAGGAACCAAAATGAGACTTGCATTAACACCTACAGTATCACGTTTCTACATTAAAACCTACTTTTTACTGCTGCAAAGCCAGGAAGCCTTTATTTTTGATCTTTCAGGAAAACTACAGTGATAAACAAGTGCCTGTATGAGGAAGAGGAAACAGGGTTGATTGGATAAAGCTTTCAGCCTTTTCATCACACACATATGGCCCTTCTTCCTCCCTCAGAGTCTGGTGGACTGCCAAGAACCATGAAATCTCTGAGCTTGGGTACAGAAGAATCAGTGAATTCTCATGAAACAAGTGAAGAAGTGGTTATTGCCTGAGTTAAAAAAGATACAGACATGGGCTTTCCAACAGGCCCTTTTCTTTCTCCATCATGGGCCATGTACTGCATCACACAGAGGCCTCATCTCTTGAAATCTAGGTCCTCATGGCACTTGAATTTGTTTCCACTTCCACATTTTGGAGGCAGTCTCGAAGCAGACACAAGGCCAGAGGTTCATCAAGTACATGAAGTCCAGTAATGGGATCCTCTCCAGGAATGTCATTTGGCTTTTTTATAATGAGGAGATTTCATACCTGAGTCTGCAGAAGGTCTGAATGACAGCCTGTTGTCAAGGTCTTCGTTCTTAGCAACCCATATCAACCTTGGACTTTATTCCAAGGCCATGAGTTAAATATAGGTATCTGACATCTCCAAAATGCCAAACAAAGAAACTGACATGGTGCAAATAATTTTGTCTGCTATCATAGTGGCAGAGCTAGGATAGCAATAATCACCTGCCAAAATTGCCCTCAATGCTTTCCCTTTGATGAGAAAAACACATGGTCATCCACAAGACCATGGTTTCATCAGTATAAATCAAAACCCAATAAGGCACTTTTTGCTGCTCAAGTAACATGAGGGAGAGAGAGGCAAGGGCTCTTTTCTCCTTTCTCACATGCAAGAATCATAGAAACACAGAATCATTTTGGTCGGAAAAGACCTTTAAGAGTCCAGCTGTTAACACACCACTGACAGTTCAGTACTAAACTATGTTCTTCAACAGCACATCTACAACATCTTTCCAATCCCCCTAGGGACAGTAACACCACCACTCCCCTGGGAAGCCTGTTCCAAAGCTGGACCATTCTTTCAGCAAATAAATGTTTCCTAATATCCAATCTAAACCCCTCCTAGCACAACTTGAGAGTGTTTCGTCTTACTGCTTGGGAGAAGAGACTGACCCCCACCTTATTCCCACCTCCTTTCAGGGAGTTGTAGAGATCAGGGTCTTCCCTCAGCCTCCTTTTATCCAGATTAAATAACCTCAGTCCCCTCAGCTATTCCTCTGAAGACTTGTTCTGTAGATCCTTCACCATCTTCATTATCCTTCTTTGGACATGCTCCAACATCTCAGTGCCCTGTAGTGAGTGGCACAAAACATAACCTGGTATTTGAGGTGCAGCCTCACCAGTGATGAGTGCAGGGGGATAATCACTTCCCTGGTCCTGCTGGCCACACTATATGTAATGAAATAATTTAGTGAATCAACTCATAGTCTGAAGAGGCAAAAGCATTTCTTCTAAGGAACTTAGCATCTTCATCTTTAAGAAGACATTGAAGCATCTTCTGTTTCTGTTAAAGTTTATGAGAAATTTACAATTGGCATCAAACTGAAGAAGTTGATCTTTAGTGTATAATTCACAGAAATTTAGAGAAGACTATGTAGTGGAGGGAGAGCATGAGTATTAAGAAAACAAACAAAGAGAATTATTAGTTTATTTTTAGCTCTTCTTTTTTTCTTACAAGTCCATTAAGCAAGCAAAGTATATTGTTGGATTCTGGAGCCAGAGCAAAGACAACCCCTCGAAGCACATGATATTTTAATCAAAAGATAACTTAGATAATAAATGTTAACTATCATCATATTTACAGGGTGTTTGTGAACCTGAACACAGAAAGGCAAGGAGAACAAGTGATTCTTACTCATCCCTTCAAGGCTATCCAGTGAGGATAGATGGAAAACCATAATATTCACAATGAAGAAACAACCTTTTCCTTTCTCTCTGTTGGGCCTACACAGCACAGCTAATTGATGCCATATGCTGCCTCATAAAGAGCTTGGCAACTGCATAGCTTCATGCCTTTTGGGGAGTCAGCACCACCAGCAACATCTCACAGAAAGGGAAATGGGGGCAAAGACATCAAGTGTCTGGTCTGAAATCACTCAGCACTGTCAGTGTCAAGTGCACCATAGGGGCCATGGTAAGGACCCCCCAAAGTCTGAGGCGGCTCCCCCAGGAATCCTTTTTCCACACCAGTCAGCTGGCCAAGAGACTGTGACCAGGAGGGATGGGACTAAGCTCCCAAAGGAAAATACCTCAAAGATTTTGGCTCCTGTCAGCTAAGGATAGATCCCAGCACAGTCATTACTGTGGGCAATAATGCAATATTGTTGTCTCTGGCTCCCACTGGAAAGGAGAACCTATGGAAGATAAGAGTTAATTGGTGCTGATGACCAATTTGGTCATGCCCAATTTCCACCCTCTTTCATGGCCTACTGCTACCTCTGGGCAACCTGTTCTAGTGTCTCAGCAACCTCACTAGAAAAAAAAAATCTTTGCTACATTTAATCTAAATCTTCTCTCTTTTAGTTTAGAACCATCACCCCTTGTCCTGTCACAACAGGTCCTGATAAAAAGTCTGTCCACAGCTTTCTTACATGCCCCTTTAAGTACTGAAAGGCCACAAAAAGGTCTCCCTGGAACCTTCCCTTCTCCATGCTGAACAACCCCAACATTCTCAGCCTCACAGCAGAGGGGTTCCAGACCTCATGCAAATTTTGTGGCCTCCTCTGGACAGAAAACCCCACAGCTGGACTCAGCACTGTAGGTGAGGTCTCACCAGAGCAGGGCAGAAGGTCACAAAGTTAGTCCTTTGTTCTGCATGGGAAACTTCTATTTCTGTATGGGTGCTTTTGTTGGTTGTTGACTGGGTTTTGCAGTGTTTTGGTTGGTTAGTTGGTTGGATTTTTCTTCCTTCATAATTGTGGTCATGGTGCCTGAGCCCTACTGCAACACTTCCTTTGATATCTTACCAGCTAGTGATGATGTCAGGCTGTACTATCATTAGAAAAAGTACATCAATGTTGAGTCAAACAGGTGAATTTAAGCCCGTTATAACTGTGGGTTCAGAGAAACAGGAATCAGACCTTCCATTTATGCTTTTAACTTCATTAGACACAAAAGAACCCATACACAGGGCTTACCTAGATATGAAGTATACAAGAGCAATAATTCTTCTAATAACACTTCCAAAAGTGATGTCATTTACTTCTCTTTCCTCCTTTAATGGGAAACCAACCAGCCCAAATTGGAAAAGCAGTTCAACAAATACTGACTCCACATAGAAAGACTAACCTGCATTTTCTTATCCAAGGGCCAAGGAAAGCTGCACATGCTGGAAGCTGGAAAACTGCAAAGAGAAAAAGACAGAGGTTTGTGTCTATTCCCAGGCAAGCAGCAACACCTCTCCTGAGCCAGGACATTTCTGGTTTGGGACCATTCCTGGCCACACTGGATAAAAGGTCAGGCTCTCAGAAATGTTTCCTAAGCTACATTCACTTCAGAGAGAAAAATCAGTGCCTAACATTGTCTTGAGCCAAAGGTTTGCGAAGTCCACAGAAAGATTCCTGCTGGCCTTAGTGCTCTTTGGGCTGCTACTCCATGTAAAGCATGGAGCAATTTGGCCATGATTGTCACTTGGGAAGCGAGATGTGGTGTTTCGCATCAGCTTCTATTGTAGGCTACACCCCACACAGAACATACTGCAATAATTAGCTAACATTTACTGGGGGTGGATCACAGCAGCTAGCGTTGCACTGGAAAGAACAGAGAGATGTAAAGCCAGTTCTTCTGTTACACAAACATCCCACAGCAATGAGGATCCAGTAAGACATGAAAGACACCAACAGTCATAAAGGGCAGGTATAACTTTGTGTCAGACATCTGGATGTGCTTAAGGTGGTTTGGATGTGGTACTTGGTGATATGGTTTAGGGGTGAACCTTATAGAGCAGGGTTATCAGTTGGACTTGGCGATCCTGAGGGTCTTTTCCAACCCAAATGTTTCTGTGATTCTGTGATCTGCACCTCCTTAGAATGAATCATAGAATAGAATAATAGAACAGTTTAGGTTGGAAGGAGCATTAAAGGTCATGTAATTCTCTAATTTAACCCTCCTACAGTCAGCAGAGACATCTTCATTTGGAGCAGGTGGCTCTCAGCCCTATACAAGATGACCTGGAACGTTTCCAGGAATGGGCATCTGCATTTAGCTTGTATCTGGGGCCAAACTAGAGTAGTTGCTCTGTTATACAGTGACCCTTCCCCAGCAGAGACGAGGGCTCAGGAAAAGGAGAGTACACCCAGAAGTCAAAATGATGAAATAAGCAAAGTGATTAAATAACCAAACTGTTACCAGTGTCAATACAAGATCTATAAAGTCATACTCAGCCCAGCAAAAGTTCAGCAGTCACAATGTCCAGAAAGGCAGTCCTCAAGAGCAGGAAAGGGGTGAGAAAGAATGAAAAAGAAACCAAGCAGAAGTCTCCTCTCTTTCACAAACTTCCTCCTTTACACTGAGTGTGATGCTTGTGGTCTGGTATCCACCTGTGAGCCAACTCAAGTCAAGTGTCCTGACTGCTTCAGAACTGCTAATGGATTTCAGCCCATGGCTGGCCTGGGATCCTGTCCCAGCACAACCAGGACAACAGGGCTTCTACCACATCTCTAGGCAACCTGTGCCAGTATTTCACCACCTTCTTCCTAGCAGGTGGACTAGGCCAGGTCACCAGAAGGCTGGTCTAACACATCCTTATACTTCAACCACACTCAAACCCATAGTATCCTGCATGACAAAAAAACCCCAAACAAACCATGACTGGCCACCCAAACAACCAAATAATCTTGCCCCTCCAAATACCAGACAAACTCGACAGAGCCATTTCCAAGTGTGCCTCGTGCAGGTGGCACCTTTCTCTTTATGTGCGTTGTGTTGTCCTTACCATTCATTATCCAGTGGTATTTAAGTCTCTTAAAAGTCACTTAAAAGTCTCTTAAAAGTCTTACCTCCATCACTACAGACCAATAAGTTCATCAGGGAAACAGGACTGTGGTAACAATAGACTCTGCAGGTCTGCACACCTGCATAAATATTTACACACTCAAACCCTTCTGCTGTAAATCTTTTGGGGCTGATATGTTAGGATTTACTCCAGCCCCACTGATGTGTTCAGAAATTGTGTCATCTGAATTAGCGGCTTCACATTAAATAAGTGGTGACATGACAGTAAATACAGAGTCAGAACTCTTATAAGGGATTTATGTTACTTTATGTCACTTAATCATAAAACCACAGAATGGTGGGGGCTGAAAGGGAAGAGAATATCTACTCTACCTGCTCTGCTAAAGCAGGGTCACCCACCACAGGTTGCCCAGGACCACAATGTCCAAGTGGGTTTGGAATCTTTCTGGTGAAGGAGACTCCACAGCCTCTCTGGGCAGCCTTCTCCAGGGCTCTGACATCCTCACAGGAAAGAAACTTTTATTCATATTCAGGTGGAACTTTCTGCATTCCAGGTTGTGGCTGTTGCCCCATCTCTGGGCACCACTGAAAAGAGTCTGGCCTCATTCTCTTGAACTCCACCCTTTAGATACTGATCAGCACTGAAAAGATTCTCTCTCAGTCTTCTTCAGACTGAACAGTCCCAAATCTCTCAGCCTTTCCTTCTCAGAGGGATGATCCAGTCCCCTCAGCATCTTTGTAGCCTCTGTTGGATCTCTAGTAGTTCCCTGTCTCTCTTGAATTGAGGAGCTGAGAACTTAAGCCAGTACTCCAGATGTGGCAGAGAAGGAAAACCTCCTTCAATCTGATGGCCACGCTTCTTTGAATGCACTTCATGCCCATATGCAGTGTAACTAAATGAAGAGAATCCATAGGAGCAGTGAATTAACTGTATAACTGTTTCGTATAACTAATTCGTATAACTGTTCCCTTCTTCAGGTCCTGGAAAATCATTGCATGCCATTACTGGAGTTGTTCAAGTAAGGGTAGCACGAGTTGGAAGAAAGTGTATTAAGAAACAGAAGGCAGATTTCAGCTAGTTGTCTCCTGAAGGACCGAAAAATACCTAAGCAAAAATAGGTAACAGGCCTAAAGTTTTACAGGAAGAAAAGCAGTCTGGAAGAGAAAAGAGAAAAGTCTTTCCTGCTAGTGATAACAGTTTTCAAAGAAGTGCAGCGTTAGATCTTCTGAGGAACCTCTTGGACCCCTTATTTTATTATTAACTGTTTTGAAACAGCCATTTATAGAAGAGATCTACATTGCATGATAAAAAATTACTAACACATGTCCCACACTTGGCAAAAAAAAGGCAACTTGGGAATGACATTTTATGAATAATTGACACCATCACCAAACAGTGCTTGCATCTCTTCTTTGGGCTTCATAATACATTTTCCCCCAAACAAGAGAGCTTTCTCATGATGCAGTCAAATGGAACCTATTAAGCTTTAGGGATGGCTGAGAACATCAGGACTGGGACATGAGAGCATGTCTCGGACCTTAAGACAAACAGCTGTGTGCGGACCAGCCACAGACACTGCTCTGCACCAAGGGAACTCTGGGGATTGCTACAGTGCAAACAATACATTGAAACAGTGAGCTTTGGGAAACTGAGGCTGAGGCTTGACAAAGATCTGGGAGTCAATCACAAAACACTCAGCAATATATAACTCCCAGAGCAAGCAGCAAAAAACTGTGGAGAGCAAAGATAATATGAGACATGGAAATGGCCAGCTAATTGCAGTAATATGTATGGTCCAGTAAAGAACCCCAAACAGATTGTTGTTGCATACATGCATGGTATGTGGCTTGGCCTGGAGAAAAGAAGACTCTGGGAAGATCTTATTGCAGCCTTTCAGTACATAAAGAGGCCTATAAGAAAGATGGGGACAGACCTTTTAGCTGAGCCTGCTGTGACAAGACAAGGGGTGATGGTTTTAAACTAAAATAGGAAGATTTAAAGTAGAGATAAGGAAGATATTTTTTACCATCAGGGTGGTGAAATGCTGGTACAGGTTGCCCAGAGAGGTGGTAGAGGCTCCACCTCTGGCAGCATTCCAGGTCAGGTTGCTTGGGGCTCTGAGCAACCTCCTCTAGTTGCTGATGTCCCTGCTCACTGCAGAGAGGTTGGACTAGATGAGCTTTGAAAGGTCCCTTCCAAAACAAAACTCTTCTGTGATTATATGATTAGCAGTCCTTTCATTGAGAGCTGACTGATGAGTCTTGTTCAGTCAGAGTGACGCCATGAAGAATGGCTGAGCAGGTCCCAGCACTGAGCTAGTGGCTTATTCTGGTTGAAAAGAAACACTCTTGCCTCTTAAAAACCAACTGATTCTTACTAGATTGCATCCTGCAGTTAAGGCTGAGCTCCAAGCACACACCATCCCTTCTGCTGGGATGGGCATCCCGAGGTGACTTTGTCACACAGACCTTGAGCCCATCAGCCTTGTTTGGGTAGAGCAAGGTGAATGACACAGTTTTTTGTCAATACAGGTGTTCTTCCAAGTGCACATTTCTGCTGCCCTTAACTCGAAGCTCATGATTCAGACAGACTACAGACTGAATGTGGTGGTTATTGAATAGCCAGGCTGGTTTCACAACATACCTCAGGAAGGTGCACAACCACAAAGTGCAGGAAGAGAGGGATTATCTGTAGGTCACTCCCAGGGTATCATTAGCTTCACCCGGTAGTGGTTTGTTGTTGGGTTTTGGTGGTTTTTTGTTTGTTTTGTTTTGTTGTTTTTTTTTTTTTTCTTGAAATATATTGATTCTTAAGCCTTAAAAATAATCTCTGTCCTTGGAACCACCTACTTACTCTCTGGTGCATATGTATCATCCACATTTTTCTTTCCTTTATTTTCAGTCAACTCCAAAAAGCCTTAAAAGCTTAGGTCTGACAAGAGGTGAAAAGTCATTTAGCACCATGATACATATTTGTCAGCCAAATGGACTGCAAACTCAGTGTTCCACTGTAGGTTGGTTGTTTTTTTCTTTCTCCCAAAATAATTTCAAATGAGAAAAATGAGAGTCCCTTGAAAAGTTCAGGATTTGCAAATGACCTCAACTCTCACACATCTAAATAGAAATAGCACTCCCTCTTTTAAAGCTCTTCAGATGAGGGCTCCATTTTTTAGGAAATGATAGTTCTTCCAGTTGAGAGGTGTCCCTGCTCATGGCAGGGAGATTGGATTAGATGATTTCTAAGGTATCTTCCAGCCACCTACCCTTGCTCATGTGATGACTGCCAGTGGCTCAAAAGGTGTTGATCTGGTGGAAAGAAGATGGGCCGTGATGAAAGCAACACAGATTGAAGCACTGCTGTTTTCTACTTAAAGTATGTTGCCTGGTGGAAAATGACCTGAGGGTATTGGTTGGTATCTGGCTAAATATGAGCAAGCAGTGCGTCCAGGTGGCCAAAAAGGCCAACAGCATCCTGGCCTGTATAAGGAAGAGTGTGACCAGCAGGACCAGGGCAGTGATTTCTCCCTGTACTTGGCACTGGTGATGCTGCACATCAAATACTGGGTTCAGTTTGGGGACTGTCACTACCAGGACGTTGAAGTGCCAGAGAAGTTAAGCTGGTGAAGGGTCTGGAGGATAGATCTCAGGAGGAGCATCTGAGAGAATTGAGAGTCTGGAGAAAAGGAGGCTGAGGGGAGACCTTCTCACTGTCTACAACTCCCTGAAAGGAGATGGTAGTGAGGTGGGAGTCGATCTCTTTTTCCATTAAACAAATGGTAGGACAAGAGGAAACAGCACCCAGTTGCATCAGGGCAGGTTTAGACTGAACATTAGGGAAACATTCTTCCTTGAAAGGGTTGTCCAGTCCTAGGACAGGCTACCCAAAGCAGTGGTGAAGTCCCTGTCCCTGGAGGTATTTAAAAGCTGTATAGATGTGGTGCTGAGAGACACAGTTTAGTGTTAACAGTTGAATTTAATCATCTTAAAGGTCTCTTCTAAACAAAATGATTCCATGATTCTTTCAGACCATTTCTCCCAACCACCCTTTTAAATCACTTTCCTGTTTTATCAAGATTGTTAGAAGCTGGAAGCTAGGAAGATCCCTGTAGATATCCAATTTATTCTGCACTGGTTTCAGCTGTTTTCTCTCCATTTCCTGTGCTCTGCCTCCTCCTTTGAGCTTTTATTGCTCCCCTCTGGAAGCAGGCTGTTTCCACCGCTGCTGTAGGTATAGCTCTTTGCATTCAAATCTATTCTTTTCATTACACCACATAAAAATTGCTGATAAACTGCAGGGGAAAAAAAAGAGGGGATAAAAAACTGGTACTGTGCATGGCATCAAAGGGCTTTGAGAACAAAGCTCAAAGGACAATCCCTAAGAATTGACCTGTGACCATTTTTCTGAGTTCTTATACACTCCAGTGTGAAATGGCTGTATTTTATTGTGTTACACTTAGCACTTCAACTCTGCCCTTTGGTATTAATGGGAATGTCCTTCAACTGGAGCTCCTTTTTGGTCCTTTTCTTTGATTCATTAGTTGTTTACTGCAGGCTGTTAACAACCCTAGAACTAGCTTTAATCCACAGCCAGAGTCTTTAAATATAGTACATCATCAACAGGTAATTATTCACTTTGAAGTCTTTCCTCCTTTTTTTTTTCTTTTTCTCTAGCCTGGTGAGGTGATATTTGGGGCTTTAAAGTGTGGTAACAGAGGACTTCCATCAAAGTACCAACATTAGTGATGCAAATGTCAAGAAGCTTATTTGTGTGCTTTAAGCATAGCGATAGCAAACCTTTACCTCCTTCTTCCCTGCTTTCCTTCTTGCTTGCTTTCCTGCTTTCTTTCCTTCCCTTTTTTCTTATTTTCCTTTTTACTTGTTTTCCTTCTTTCTTGCTATCCTGTTTTCCCTTCCCTTCTGTTTCCTTCCCCTCTCTCTTCCCTTCCCTTCTCTCATTCCTCTGTCTTTTCTTTCCTTGTTTCTCTCTTTCTCCCTTTCCTTCCCTTCTCTCTTTCATTCTCCCCTTTTTAACTCCCACCACAGCCCTGCAAAGCTTTTGATGCCGTAGCAGCAGTGGTACTTTAGAACTAGGTAAGTGCAATATAAATACCCAGCACTATGCTCTCAGTAGGAGCCTTGGCCCTTTTCATGGTGCTCAGCAGGATTTTATTTCATTACTCCCACTGGAAGCCAGCTCAGAAATCCAAAAGCTGTGTATTAAAATTCAAGACTGGTGGCTCTAAACTTACTTCTGCATAAGCATAACTTCTTGGTGCTGCATTGATTCCAGAGGTCTTTGACTCAGGTTCTTTGGCTTAATTTCAGGAAGGTCCCTAAGACAATGATTAAGTGCTTCTGTACCTGAGGCTTTCCTAAGTGCTATCTGATGCTGGAATATGTTTCCTGAAGATCTTGCAGAAATGCCTGGGTTGATCCCAGATGTTCTGAGAAAGACGTGAGTGGTGCATATATTACAACTGGCCTCCTCAGGCTCAGAGATGATCAGTCTGTGGTCTCTGGTGCATATTTATCCAAGGTTGCTGAAAACTCAGGTATGGTAAGCACCTGAGGTTTTGTTGTTGGGGTTTGTTTTTTTTTTTGGTGTTTTTTAGTGGGTGGTTTTGGTTTGTTTTTTTTTTTTTTTTTTTTTTTTTGTCACAGTATTCCCTTTTAATCTCTGCAGCTTTTATGACCCAGTAACAGTCTGTAAACAGAAATAATTTCTGAGGAACAGCTGCCCCATAAATGCAAGACAATGACATTTATTGAGATAAAGGGTGGAATCTTCTCTGGTTATCCAGATGTCTCTCACTATGTGCTTTTGGGGTGCTCTCATATGTGATTTCTACCAAAGGTGGCACTGGACATGTGGATATTTTCTTACTAGGATTTCCATGCACATTTGCATTTCTTTCAGTTCACAGGCAGAAGCAATCACACATGCAATATAAACTATGCAGATTTCTGCTCTCCCAGTTACCAGCAGAATGACTGGAGTGACTAAAGCAGTCAGAATGTGGACTTCGCTGCTTTCATCAGGATGACATCCCTAAAAAAACACTAAAGAAAAGAGCATCTTCTCCAATTACAGATGAATATGCAAAGAGCCAAGTTTTATCCTCATTTCAGTCATGCTTCCATTAAGTTATCTTGGACAAAAATCATGGAACAAATGTTATATCCCACAGGTCAAGCCACTGATCACAAAAGAACTAAGCCAACACATTAATTAGGATGTCAGGGGCGCTCTATGCATCCCAAATTGTCCCTGCTCAATGCAGGGGGGTTGGACTAGATGGGCTTTAAATGTTCCTTCCAATCAAAATCTTTCCATGATTGTATGAAGGCAAGTGTGAGCAACCTCCATCTTCTGCACTCTCTACAATTACCTGAAAGGAGGTGGCACTTAAGAGCATGGTGGTTTTGGATTTGATGATCTTACAGGTCTTTTCCAACCTTAATGATTCTACGAGTCTCCTGCTATGTAATCCACAGCATCACAAGAGAAGATGTGTGCGTACTGAGGAGTTAAAACCATGAAAATTAGGCATCCAGTGAGCAATATCCTTGCTTTTAGGAAAGATCTAAAAGCTTCTCCAAAGGGAAAAAATAACAGCTCAGAAAGCCTTATCTTTGCAAGCATCATAAAAAAAGGTTGTAAGCTGTGTGCACTACAAAGGCACTGCCTTCACCCCTCCGCCTCTGTGATTTCTTTAGATTGAAGAAACCTGTTGGCTTGAGTTCTTAAACCCCAGATAAAAGCTTTGATTTGTTAATTAAATTTTTACTGCTATCTGCATTTGATATCTGGCTCAAATTGTATCCTCTTACCACAACAGAAAAAGTCACATCAAAGGAGAGCTCCACCTCCATGACCTGTAATTAGGGAATTTACTACTGGGTGACACTGGTTGTAAGATGCACCTGCCAGGCAGCCCCAGTGTACTATCTACACCTCAAAAAAAAGGGGAAAAAAAAGCCATTTTATTCAGCTGTGGTGAGCCAGCACATGCTGAACAAAAGGGCTATGTTTTGTCAGGAACTGGTCTAGTATATTGCTTCTCCTGAGACAGACAGGAGCTTCTGAAAACAAGGAGGCTTTTTTTTCCCCCCTGTTACCTCATTAAATTTGGGATAAGGACAAGCTCACACAGAGACATGCTGACCTAGGAGAAAAAGGAGGAGTAATGGGGATGGAGAGATAAAGGGAATGAGGGGAAAAAAAAAAAAAAGAAGAGTAAAGAGAAGAAAATTAAAATCTATCTTAGTAGTCACAACAACATAAGAACCTACTCGTAAATAAAACACTGACAAAGTATTAGGAAACTAGGGAAGGAGAAAGATAGGGTAGAATAGAAAGGAAAACAAAGTAGAAATAATGAGCATTTACTGGTATATCTGGTGGAATCAAACTTCAGTGTGCAGAGTATTGAGGGAACTGGGATTGTTTTACTCTGGAGAAGAGGAGGCTGAGGGGAGACCTTATTGCTCTCTACAACTATCTGAAAGGAAGTTATAATGAGATGGGAGTCAGTCTCTTCTCCCTGGTGTCAGATGATAGAAGAAGAGGAAATTGCCTGAAATTGTGCTGGGAGAGGTTTAGGTTGTATATAAGGAAATTTTTTTTTACTGCAATAGCAGTCAGGCTGCCCAGGGAAGTGGTGGAGCCACCATTCCTGGAAGTGTTCAAGAAACGTGTGGACATGGCACCTGCAGACATGGTTTAATGGCCAGAGTGTGTTAGGTTGACAGTTGGACTTGATGACCTTGGAGCTCTTTTCCAACTGAAACAATTCTCTGATCCTATTCTCCCCTTTGAACACCCACACAGGTAATGCAGAAATTCCCAGTTTTTGTCAAAGCATTCTCCTTGGCCTTCATCTATTTTCCACTATATTTTGAAACAAGCAGAGATGTATCATGACACAGGCTCACAACGTTGTCTTTGTTAAACTTGGGAGCCTCCCAGGGAGCCACAGAAGTTGTTATTAGTTTTTGTGTTTGGGAAACAAAACAGAAAGAAGGAAAATAAAGCAGTGCGTTGACTGGGCTTGCTGGATAGGAATTTTCCCTGGAGTGGTAAATGTACATAAAATATCCATATTGCAGAACAGGCATTTTCAACATGAGAATAATAATTGTCTTGAAAAAAGTATATTGAATTTTCTGTTGGGAAAACCAAGATGGAAAATTAATGCCCTTCCACTCAGAATGCTTTTGTTAATACTGCTGCAGTGACACAGGGACTACCAGGCTGGCAGTCAAAAAAATATCCAGTTAGGTCCTCTCATACGGGTTAATGCCCAAGGCAACCCTTCCACAAAAATTAATGAATAGCATTATTTTTTTTTTTTATTCCATGCACATATTGCTCATCTTAGCCTGATTTTTTTAATTTCTATTTTCCCCAAACTTTTTTATTTGTTCGTTTTCTTTTGTTTACACAGAATCACAAAATGTTAGGGGCTTGAAAGATCATCTAGTCCAACCTCCGTGCCAGAGCAAGATCGCCTATACCAGGTCATATTGGAATATGGTTTTGAATATCTCCAGAGAAGGAGACTCCACACCCACCCTGGGCAGCCTGTTCCAGAGTTCTATCACCCTCACAGTGAGAAAAAATTCCTCCTAATGTTTCCATGGGACTTCCTGTGCTTCAACTTCCACCCATTGCCCCTTGTCCTGTCATTTGGCATCACTGAGCAGTGCCTGACTCCATCCTCTTGGCACTCACCCTTTACATATTTATAAACATGAATGAGGTCACCTCTTAGTTTGCTGTTCTCCAAGCTAAAGAGCCCCAGCTCCCTCAGTCTCTCCTCCTAAGGGAGATGTTCCACTCCCTTAATAATTTTTGTAGCTCTGTGATGGACTCTCTCAAGCAATTCCCTGAGGTCCTTCTTGAACTGAGGGGCCCAGAACTGGACACAATATTCCAGATGAATCCTCACCAGGGCAGAGTAGAGGGGGAGGAGAACTTCTTTTGACCTACTGACCACAGCCCTTTTAATACACCCCAGGATGCCGTTGGCCTTCTTGGCCACAAGAGCACATTGCTGGCTCATGGTCAACCTTCCATCCCCTAGGATCCCCAGGTCCTTTTCCCCTCCATTGCTCTCCAACAGGTCAGTCCCCAACCAATACTGTTACATGTGGTTGTTCTTTCCCAGGTGTAAGACTCTACACTTGCCCTTGTTGAATTTCATTCAGTTTCTCCCTGCCTGATTCTTCACCCTAAATCTCACTGAATGGCAACACAATCCTCTGGTGTGTTAGCAACTCCACCCAGTTTGGTGTCATCAGCATACTTGCTGACAGTGCACTCTGTTTTCTGCTTTGTTTGTTTCTAAAAGGAGGCTCTAATTTTCTGATTAATTTTTCTTTTCTTTTCTTTTCTTTTCTTTTCTTTTCTTTTCTTTTCTTTTCTTTTCTTTTCTTTTCTTTTCTTTTCTTTTCTTTTCTTTTCTTCTTTTCTTTTCTTTTCTTTTCTTCTTTTCTTCTCTTTTCTTTTCTTTTTTCTTTTTTCTTTTCTTTTCCTTTCCTTTCCTTTCCTTTCCTTTCCTTTCCTTTCCTTTCCTTTCCTTTCCTTTCCTTTCCTTTCCTTTCCTTTTCTTTTCTTTTCTTTTCTTTTCTTTTCTTTTATTTTCTTTTCTTTTATTTTCTTTTCTTTTCTTTTCTTCTTTTCTTTTCTTTTCTTTTTTCTTTTCTTTTCTTTTTTCTTTTCTTTTCTTTTCTTCTTTTCTTTTCTTTTTTCTTTTCTTTTCTTTTCTTCTTTTCTTTTCTTTTCTTTTTTCTTTTCTTTTCTTTTTTCTTTTCTTTTCTTTTCTTCTTTTCTTTTCTTTTTTCTTTTCTTTTCTTTTCTTCTTTTCTTTTCTTTTCTTTTTTCTTTTCTTTTCTTTTCTTTTTTCTTTTTCTTTTCTTTTCTTTTTTCTTTTCTTTTCTTTTCTTCTTTTCTTTTCTTTTTTCTTTTTCTTTTCTTTTCTTTTCTTTTCTTTTCTTTTTTTCTTTTTCTTTTCTTTCTTTTCTTTTTCTTTTTTCTTTTCTTTTCTTTTCCTTTCCTTTCCTTTTCCTTTCCTTTCCTTTTCCTTTCCTTTCCTTTCCTTTCCTTTCCTTTTTCCTTTTCCTTTCCTTTCCTTTCCTTTCCTTTCCTTTCCTTTCCTTTCCTTTCCTTTCCTTTCCTTTCCTTTCCTTTCCTTTCCTTTCCTTTTCTTTTCTTTTCTTTTCTTTTCTTTCTTCTCCCCTTCCCTTTCCTTCTCTTTCCTTTCCACAGAGAACCTAAAATCACTTTCTTTGACCTAATTCAGAGTAAACCTGGCCTCACTATAACCAGGGAAAAGTGTACTGTTGACTTCAGTGTGCCCAAATTTTTGCACCTTGTGTCCCTTCGGTCAGAGAACACTGACTAAACAACACTGCTGAAAAGCGTGGGGGGAGGTGTACAGTGGTATAAAGGGTCTGTAGACATCAAAGGTTTTCTCTGTTTTCATTGGAACTTCCAAACACTGTGGAAATATTTACTAAACCCAACTGATGTGATGTTTCTGAAAGCTTGGATCAAAAACACCCATTAAGACAACCTGGGGTTTCAGATCTGGAAGGTTGCCAGGGCATCTCTTATATAGCAGCCATGCCCCAAAACTCAGCATCACCCTTTTCTTCAGTCATCTGTCCTTCTTATGTGCTATTGGAGTCATCTTCAGTGGCATTTCCGCTGATACAGTGTAGATTTCCTCAGCTGACAATAGCAGGAGCTGAGGGCAGGACCTGCTCAAATCCCTATATCAGGCTTAATCTTTTTAAGGCTGTCTTAGAAATGACAATCCACCCCAGCCAGGATTGTAACCCCTCTGGGTTTCCTCACTGCCTCATGAAACTTCATAGAATCATTTAGGTTGAAAGAGATCTTTAAGCTCATTGACTCAGCACTACCAAGTCACTACTGACCCATGACCCTCAGGAACACATCTACACATTTTTCAGTCCCTCCAGGGATGGTGACACCACCAATTCCCTGGGTAGCCTATTGCAGTGTTTGACAACCCTTTGGGTGAAAAGATTTTTCCTAAAATCCAACCTAAATCTCCCTCCTCTGGTGCAACTTAAAGTTATGCCCTCCTGCTTGTTACTTGAAAGATCAAAGCCTACCTCACTGCAACCTCCTCTCAGGTAGTTGTAGAGAGTGAGAAAGTACTCAACCTCCTTTTTCTCTAGGCTATGGAATCCCAGTTCCCTCAGCTGCCTCAGAGGACTTATTCTTTAGACCCCTTACCAGCTAATATTGTCCTTTGGACCCACTCCAATGTCCTTCTTGTAGAAAGAAGCCTAAAACTGAACCAAATATATGAGGTGCAGCCTCACCAGTTCTGAGGACCATCACTGCCCTACTCTGCTGGCCACAGAATTTATGATAAAAGCCAGGATGCTGTTTGCCTTCTTGGCCACCTGGGCACACTGCCGGCTTGTATTCAGTGAAAACACAATCAGGGATGAGAAGAGAAATAGGAACATAGGTCAGGGTTGGGCCTCTCAGCATCACAAAGCAGGCTGGGGCTGAAAACTAAGTCCTGATCCCTGTTCACTGACCAGCATTATTTCTGATGTTGCTCAATAGAAACACATAATCATTTAGGTTGGAAGAGACCTTTAGGATCAGCAAGTCCAGCTGTCAATGCAGCACAGCCAAGAACACCATGGTTTAACCTTGAGAAGACCAGGATGCAAGTCGCAGGCAAAGTTCCAGTCTCCCCAGTCCTAGCTTGACTGCGTTAAACTGCTTCCTGACTATGTCCTCCAGCTGCCCCTAACCTGGATAAAAGCTGTCACAAGAGCTGTTTTCCCCTCCTGAGAGTAGAGAATTTTTTTGAAAGCTGGGAGGGCATGGAACAACATTCAGAAGTGCTGAATCAGCTTTATTCCAGCTGATTCTCTGCTGTTGAAAGGGAGATTAGCCTGGTCCCCTTTCCCTCCCTCCAGCCTGATTCTTTGGGCCTGAGGACGGGGCAGGTTTTGGTTTTGGTTTTGGATGGGTGATGGTCAACACTTTCTGTTTTCAAAAGAAGATGAACATCAAACTTGAAACAAATCTCAAAAGAGTGCAAGAGCAAAGTCACTGGTTTTAAACTAGAGAAGGGTAGATTTAGAATGGCTATTGGTTCTTTCCTATGAGTGTGAGGAAACACTGGAATAGGTTGCTGAGGGAGATGGTGAAGGCCCTGTCCCTGGAGACAGTCAAGGTTGGGCTTAATGGGGTTCTGAGCTACCTTTTCTCTTTGGGGATGTCCCTGATGACTGCAGGGAGATTGGACTACATGATCCCAAGAGACCCCTTCCATGTAGTGCATTCTATGATTCTCTGATTCAGTGTGAGACCAAGATCAGAGGATGACCTCAGCTCACAGGTACTGCTTTTGTGACTCAGACTGCTGAGGTTACACAAAATTCTCAGGCAGTAAGCAGTGTGACACCTTGCTGTTGTGAATTCTTGCTGCCAGCAACCTTCACATCCTGGGTGAGGGGTACGTGAAGCTAGGAGGGTTGACAGCACCTGGATCCTGGCAATTTCCCCAAAGCAGAATAATTTTCACTTGGGTGAGAACTAACCTATTCTTCAAGCTGCTCATTTACCATAATAATGAAGGCCCTGGGGCTGGACAAAAGGCACAGCAGGAAACTCAAGTGGGGTTTGGGGGACAAAGGTAAGATGCTCCTTAATGAAGAAAGGGATCAAGCTGGTACACAGGAGGACATCACTGGTCTTGTGTTTGGAATGAGCAGGCAGGAGGTTAGGAACATGGTGAAGCTGTCAAGGTATTTTGTTTTCAGGTGAAGCTGGTAGCACTCCTGAAGAATTTTCTAGGAATGCATTTGCTAGTTTCAGCCTGAGGTCTTGAAATGAGAGCAAAATTATCCTGATCAATAACCTTGAGGGCCTGGAAACAGGCAAAAGGGCCACAAAACTCCTTCAAAATAGTATCAAAGTACATCTGAAGTGTGTAATTTCGCAAGACAGGCAAAATCTATTTCATTGCCACAAAGACCAGAGGAGCAGAGACACAAATGTTGAGTTTCCAAATAAGAGTAACATCAAAGGGCAGATAATAACAGGAAGTGTTGAAAGGCACTTTATCTGAGTTATGTGGAGGGTCCTAGGTCACACTGAACTGGATAAGTAAGATTTGGTCTTACATTTCTAGAAGAGGCCAGCAACCCCCACAGGTGTCTATGGCTCTTGCACAGAGGTAAAACAACAGAGACGACATCTTGGGTCTCTTCATAAACCCTAGAATCATGGAATACCAGGTTGGAAGAGACATCAAGGATCACCTAGTTCAACATTTCTTGGATCTAGACTAGATGGCTCATCATCCTATCCAGCTGAATCTTAAAACTTTCCAATGCTGGAGACTCCACCACTTCCCTGAGGAGATTGTTCTTGCTGTGAAAAATTTTCCTCTTGGGTCCAGTCAGAACCTCCCCAGGAGGAAGATGTACCCATTACCCCTCATCTGATCTAATGGAGGATGCCCCTGCTGACTGCAGGGGGGTTGGACTAGTTGATCTTTGGATGTCCCTTCCAACCCAGACCATTCTGTGATTCTATGATCTTTACCACCTGACTCCTTGCAAAAAGGGGGTCTCCATCTTCTTTGTAGCCACCCTTCCAAAACTGGAATGTGGTAATGAGGCCTCCTCTAAGCCATACCAAAGTGCAGATGTACCTTCATGCTATATGTGGGTCAAGCTGGTTACAACCAAGTTGTCCATAAGAGGCAGAGCCTAAGTCCATACTGGATTCCTGACAACCATCTGGGTTTCCATGCTAGGCAAGCCAATCTCCTTGCACTTGGAGCAAGCCAACATGTGGGCACCATTGACAGCTGAACACCTCTGAGTGCTGCTGAGATCATAGCTAACAGAGCAGAGCCAGGCATAAACACCAGAAACTGGAGTAAAACACATTTACAGAGAGAGAAACTCCACAGCTGCTGCCTGGACATGGAAAAAAGCTCCATCTCTTTTGATTTCCAGAATCAAAGCAAGGGAATACTGACCCGAGTCTACCTTCCAGGGCCATCAATAGTCACAGAACATTTTAAAAGCCGTGTCTAAAAGAAATGAAAAGCAATGAGACCTATTACACACTTTTAAAGTCATTCCAGGTCAGTTATGAAAATACATCCATGGTCTATTTGCCTAAAAGCAGAGGGCTGTGATCCTTGTTTACCAAGTAAAACAAACATCTCGAATGGCAGGGGGAAATGACCCTCAAGTGCAAGTCTTTACAAGCCTCCTTGTTACAGTGAGATCAGTGTGCCATGTGTGCCTGTCATTTTTTTTTCCAGGGCTTTTTCTTCTCCTCTTCCTGCTTTTTGTCAGTGCTCCTGACTTCCCGTCTGCTTTCTATTTACAGTTGTTAAAGGGAGGGACAAAACCACACACCATTAGTTTGAAGTGGGAAAGAAACAGGGATTAAAGTGCAAATAAAAATTAACCTGATGAATGATCGTTCTGGTAAACAAGTTTGCATGGAAAGAGCATAAAGGATACACAATTGGGTAGGTACATCAATTGCATAGGATATAAAGTTGTGTAAGAACACAAACTGCATAGACTTTTGAAGCAAAAAAATTTGCCATTGACCAGCATACAGACACTTTATACCTTTGGTTCTTTCTGTAAAGTATGTAAAAAAGTTGATACAGGGCACAGTTTTGGTACATTTTCCCATCTTCATAGAAAAACCTTGGAGTCCTGGTGGACAATAAGTTCTCCATGGAACAGCAATGTGCCCTTGTAGCCAAGAGAGCCAATGGTATCTTGGGGTGCGTCAAGAAAAGGGTGGCCAGCAAGGCTAGGGAGGTTCTTCTCCCCTTCTACTCTGCCCTAGTGAGATCACACCTGGAATACTGTGTCCAGTTTTGGGCACCCCAATTCAAGAGAGAGGGGACCTGCTGGAGAGAGTCCAATGGAGAGCCACAGGGATGATTAGGAGACTTGAGCACCTCCCCTTTGAAGAAAGACTGAGATCCCTGGGGCTGTTTAGTCTTGAGAAGAGAAGACTGAGAGGGGATTTGATCAATGTTTATAAATATCTGAGAGATGGATGTCAAGTGGAGGGGACCAATCTCTTTTGGTGGTTCACAATAATAAGACAAGGAACAATGGATTCAAACTTGAACATAGAAGGCTTCACCTCAACATGAGGAGAAACTTCTTCACAGTGAGGGAGATGGAGAACTGGAACAGGCTGCCCAGGGAGGTTGTGGAGTCTCCTTGTCTGGAGACTTTCAAAACCAACTTGGATACATTTGTGTGTGGACTACCCTAGGCGATTCTGCTTTTGGCAGAAGGGATGAACTCAATGATCTCTGGAAGTCCCTTCTAACTTCCAATGTTCTATGAAAAAAATATTTTTTCCAGTTCTACCAACTCTGTTCCATCACCTCAAGAGCGCTTGTGCCAGTCTGAGTGAGGTTCTCAGTTTGTAGGCTTTCTTCCTCCAAAGTTTTTACTTTATCAATAACCAAAAATCACAGAATAGTAAGGGTTGGAAGGGACCTCTGGCAATCACCTAGCCCAACTGTCCTGCCCACAGCAGGTAGCCTAGAACCACAGCATCCAAGTGGGTTTGGAATCTCTCCAGAAAAGAAGACTCCACAACCTCTCTGGGCAGCCTGGTCCAGTGCTATGGCACTCTCACAGGAAAGAATTTTTTCCTCATGTTCAGATGGAACTTCCTGCATTCCATTTTTTGCCTGTTGCCCCTTGGCCTGTTTCTGGGCATCACAGAAAAGAGTCTGGCCCCATCTTCCTGACTTCCACTCTTTAGATATTGATAAACATTGAGAAGATCTCAAAACCTCCCAGCAAATTCTCCTTTGCACTGGTGGTCTCCTCTTTAACACAAACATATTAGTCACTGTGTGGGTACCTCTTAGAAGTTTAATTATGCCACTCATGAGAAACATAGAATAGGTTTTGGTTGGAAAAGACCTTTAAGATCCTCGAGTCCAGCCATTAACCAAGCACTGAGCCTTAACCTGATTTCCAACCCATCTGCTAGAATTTAGTGCCCCATCCAGCAGCATCACAGACCCAGTGTCTATCCTTGTTGATGCAGCTGTTATTTTCCACCGGATGCATCCTCCACAGGCTGGGGGCAGTTTCACTCTCCCAGCCTTTTTTGTCAACAGTACTATTCCTCCCTCAAAAGCCTCTTGCTGCGAGACTTCAAATGTCAACTCAGCATCTATGTGTGTCTTCACCTCAGCAGCCAGCATGCACTGAAACTCTCTTGATTACACCTCCTCTCCATCCCTGAATGCTCACCCACCCTCAGCCTTCAAAGCCCTCCAACTACTCTTTTATTCCCTCAACTCTCCCCTGGTTACAATACTAGATTACTCATTTCACCTACTCTGTGGCACACTGCGGTAATCATCCCCCTGTACTCAGCACTGGTGAGACCACTCCTTGAGTACTGGGTTCAGTTTTGGGGCTTTCACTACAAGGACACTGAGGTACTGAAGCTGGTCCAAAGAAGGGTAACAAAGCTCATGAAGGTTCTAAGCATAAGTCCATCCTCGGAGAAATAGCTGAAGGAACTGGGGTGGTTTAGCCTGGAGAAAAGGAGGCTCAGGGGAGACCTTCTTTCTCTCTACAACTACCTGAAAGGAGATTGTAGTGAGTGGGGGTCAGTCTATTCTCACAGGTTACAAGGGAACGGCAAGAGGAAACAACCTCAAGTTGTGCAAGGGGAGCTTTAGATTACATATTAGCAAAAATTTCTTCCCCAGAAAGGTTATCAGACCCTGGAACAGGCTACCCGTGGCAGTGATGGAGTCCCCATCCCTGGAGGAATTTAAAAGCTGCGTAGATGTCTTTCTGAGGGTCATGGCTTAGTGGTGGACTTGGCAGTGCTAAGTTTACAGTTGAGCCTGATGGTCTTAAAGGTCTTTTCCAACCTAAATGATTCTGTGATTCTATGAGTCTGTGAATAAAGCCCTGATCAGAGGTTTGAGAGAACAGATGTGACTAAACAGCTGAGATTTTCTCTCCAGCCCCAGCTCTACTATTTTAGCTTTAAGAGAAAAGCAACAGTTGGTACTAAAATGGTCATTTGGCATATGTGCTTCATTGCTTATCAGCTCATTCACTCAACAACAAAGACAGGAAAATGCTGCAGGGGTCATTTCACCAGGAGAAGGCTCAGAAACCCTGGAAGTCTGTGATGAAAATCATTTAAATAGATTAAGTCAATGGTCAGAATGAGTGTCTGTGGCAGTAAATGGGAACATATTAAAATGGTATGGGAAGTTTAATCTGTGATTGATTTCCCAACAATTACCCAGCTTTCTAAATCTCTCCATATCATTTAACGAGGTGATTTCAATGTTCTAATAAAATGTGGCAGGGGAATGTTTCCAGATGTCCTGTGTGCAGGGAAGTAAATGCTTCCCTGAAACCATAATCTCTGTATTAAACCAACTGACATCATCTTCGGATTGAATTGATCTTCTGTCATGATTACAGAGGTAGGAGTCACTAAGAAGTCAACTAAGAAGTCATGAGATCTTAGAAAATCCTTTCGAATCACATCAGTTTTATCCAAACCAGAAATCTTCCCTCTCTGTGAATTTCTTGCCACAATACACCCTTGCTTTTTAAGTGCTGATATATCTGGTTTGACAACATTTTTCTAAAAGTGATTGCTTATTCCTCCATTAGAAATGGAAAACGTGGCTGCCTGTGCCATGAAAGTGAGTACATTATCTGACCACTGCCAAAACAAGACCAACAGGTATAACCCCACCTCTCAATCTGCACCTTGAGAAGCAAGGGAAAAGCTGTGATGAAAAGCTCAGGAGATGGGGAATTGCACTGGATCAGGCCACTTGTCAAACACGCCTTGCAGCTGACACCAAGAGGTCACTAAGGTTCCCAGCCCACTAGAAAACACTCCTTCAGTATAAAGATTGATTTTTTAACTTTTTTTTTTCCATTTACAAGGTTGCTGCTGCTCTGATTTCTGTACTTCAAAGAGCTCATTCGAAAGAGTTTGCATGACACATCACCAGACCCATACCCACTGTTGTTCATGCATAATATATATAATCATAGAATTATTTTGGTTGGAAAAGACCTTTAAGATCACTGAGTCCACCTATTATCTAATTCTACCAAGGCTGGTGCTAAACCATGTCCCTCAGAACCCTATCTCTGTGTCTTTCAAACACCTCCAGGGATGGGGATTTACCCACCTCACTGGGGAGCCTATTCCTGTGTTGAAGAACCATTTTAGTGGAGAGCTTTCTTCTCATGTCCTACCTAAAACTCCCCTGGCGCAACTTGAGGTGGTTTTTGCTCATTCTACCACTTGTTACTTAGGAGAAGAGACCAACACCCACTTCGTTACAACCTCCTTTCAGGGCATTGTAAAGAGAAAGAAGATCTCCCTCAGCCGCCTTTTCTCTAGGTTAAACAACCCCAGATCCCCCAGCTGCTCCTCCTAAGACCTGTTCTCCAGACCCTTCACCAGCTTTGTTGCCTTTCTCTGTACCTACTCCAGCACCTTAATGCCTTCCTTGTAGTGAGGCCCCCAAAACTGAACCCAGTATTCAAGGTATGGTCTCAGTGTAGTGATGAGTACAGAAGAACAATATAAAATGTGTAACATATATATTTTAATAATATAAAGCAATTGTTGCAACATGCTAGAGGATGACTGTGAGCATCCCTGGCATCTCTCAGATACCAAGTGAGACTACATGAGGTGACCCATGGCAGCAGTGTTTGGCCCATCTTCACCAGACATGCTTCCCAAATTTGTAAGTCAACTCAGAGGATTTTTGGTTGGTGTACAAATCTGTCTTCTGCAAAGTAATCCAACACCTTAAAATTCAAGGATGAAACTATCCCTCATTAACTTTCCTTTCTGTCAAGGTCTAAGGCCAACAGAGATGAGTGACAGATGTTCTCTATGAACACCCTCCCTTCCCAAAGGGGAAGAAAAAGAGAATAAGAGAGAGAGCCTGAAAAGTTGGGAAAGAAACTGAAACAGGTTTAATAATAACAATAATAATAAAAATTTGAATATATACAAAACCAGTAGCAGAAAAAACCTCTCTGATGGCAATGATGTCACTGGCACCACTGATGCTCGGGACTGGCACTGAAGAAGTCCCAGACTGGACTCAGGGACAGATGAGGACTAGATTCACAAAATGGATTTTGGAACTGGACTCAAGCACAAAGGGATTGGGATCAAAAGCAGAATGGACAGAGTCATCCTTGGACACCAACCATTTAAAGAAGAGGCTTGACCCTGGTGATCTGAAGATGATGTCCATGGGATGGAATCCCTTGTTGGTCAGTTTAGGGTCACCTGTCCTGTCCCTTCCTCCCCACAGGTACCACCTCTGACTTCCTTCTGCACTTGAAGGTAGAGCACAAGAGGTGGCAGTGTCCTTGGTCTGCACAGGAACAAGTCTAAGCCAAAGCCTTCCTGCAGCCCAGCCCTTGGCAGTAACTTTCCCCACCAGAGCTCTCACTGCTAGAAGCAGCTCCTAGCTGTCCAAACCTGCCCTGAAGTTCAGAAAGTGCCCTCACTGAGCAGAGACTTGGCTGAGAAGTCAAATCACTGAAAAGAATTAGTTTTTCTCTGCCTCAAATCAGGACACCTCCACTACCCACAATTTTGGTCAGGAGCAGTGACTACAGTGCACAAAACCTATGCCTCCATTTTCCATCCACTGGAAACTAGATGATTTGTCTTTGCCTTTATTCACCCATGAAAAACAAATAAAAACTCAAAGCTAATCCCTGAGCTGAGGTCACCCCATGCCTTGATTTCAGTGAGTGCAAACACAGCCCACTTAGCAGAGAGAAAAGGGGAAATGAGTAGCAAACCTAACCCCTTCTGCTCTGTAAATAGTCTCGTTAGCTCTTGGCTATCACAAAGGCATATCCCACATTGCATATGGCAAATATTAACCAGATATTGACTACAGCTCTATTCACATGACAGTAGGTAATGCATTTGGTCCTCCAAGCTAGCCATGTCTGGATGTGAAGGTTTATATTGACATTTGAAAGACTACAGAGGAGGAAAGGAACATTTTCAATGGCCTGTATTTCACAATGTGCAGTTAGGTAAGGGCTTAGAGCCACAGATAAGAGCAGCAGCCCAACAGGGAGGATTTTTTTTCCATGCCTTTGAATATTATCAGTTAAACAAGTTGAGTTTATTGGAGCATATCCAGAAAAGGGCAACCAAGCTGATGAAGAGTCTGGACAACAAGCCTTATGAGGAGTGTCTGAGAGACCTGGGGCTGTTTAGCATGGAGAAGAGCAGCCTGAGAGGGGATCTGCTCAATGCTCATCAATATCTAAAGGGCAGGGGGCAAGAGGATGGGGCCAGATTATTTCCAGCTGTGTCCAGTGGCAGGGCAAGGGACAACAGGCACAAACTGGAACACAGGAATTTCCATCTGAACAGAAGGAAAAACTTCTTTGCTGTGAGTGTGCCAGGTGGATGAGGCTGCCCAGAGAGGTTGTGGAGACATTCAGATTCTGAGCAACCCGCTCTGGGCGACCCTACTTTAGCAGGGGAGTTGGATTAAATGATGCCCAGAGGTCGCTTCCATCTTCCATCATTCTGTGATTTTGTGTTTTGTTTGGTTTTTTCCTTTCTCACACAAGAAAAGGTGGGGCATGACACTCTTCTTTCAATGCTACCTTCATTTCTAGAGACAGCCTTGGTGTCCCTTCATATTTCTCACTTGGACATTCACACTGGCATCCATGCCTAAGGATGGGCTCAGGATCTTGTTCTTGAGGGCAGCTACACTTCTGTCTGAACTTTCTCAATAATATTTAGTAGAAGAAATCCCATAAGAACCGTATTTTCATGGGTATAACCCCAGGTTGTGTGCAACCCCCACTCCCACCAGTTTACCATACATCTTACAATAGTTCTAGTTCTTACCCTCTCTTTTGAATCTGTCTTTTCATATCTGTGAGAGATATCTCAAGATACACACCAATTACACTTTTATTCCAAAGAAGAAGACTTTTAAAGAGGCTTGGTTCCATACTTGGATATGAGGAGACCTTATAGCAGCCTTCCCATACTTGAAGGGGACCTACAGGAAAGTTAGAGTGGGGCTATTTATAAGGGCCTGTGGTGACAGGACAAGGGACAATGGTTTTAAAGTAGAGCAGAGTAGATTTAAATTACACGTTAGGAAGAAGTTCTTTACAATGAGGGTGGTCAGACACTGGAATGGGTTTCACAGAGAAGCTGTGAACACATCATCCCTGGAATTGTTTAAGACCAGGATAGATGAGGCTTTGAGCAACCTGAGCAACTTCCCATGGCGGGGGGTGGAACTAGATGACTTTAGTCCCTTCCCAGGATAAGCTATTTTATGATTCTTTGATACCCTTGATAAAAAAAAAAACGGTAGTCCTGTTTGCTGAAATACTTTCTTCATCTACATGTTATGCAAAGATGTCAAATCTACATCCTCATCAGATCTGATGGGTAACGTAGGAGACTCCATTTCTCCATTCCTAGATACATCTATTTATGACCTTGTCTAGGCACCAGCTTATTCCATTCCTGCTGCCAAGTTTCCTTCTTCTACAGTTCCCTGCTACAACAACAAGCAGGCAGATATGTTAGTGTAGCAGCGTATCTTAAGAAGCAAGAGGAAATGAAGAAAGAGGACAAAAATATATCAATTAAAGCAAGAATTCAAAACAACTTTGAAAAAAAAAAACAAATGGTCAAAACAGCTCAACTTGGAGAAATTGTTTATCTCAATTTGTAGGTAATTCAAAGTGACAATAAAGAATCAGTTAACTATGTTAACATGTGGAAGATATTTAATGTCCAGGGAACAAAACAAGAAATACTGCTGTCAGAAATGAGGCAAAACAAGAGGCTGGAATCAATCAATCCAAAATGCTTCACAAGACTATGGAGCAGTGTAGAGTTGGACAGTTTTTCAACGCTGCAGTCATGGGGGAGTACACACTTCAAGTTTGCCACCTCAGAAGGAGACAATAACTGCATGGATCAGGCCAGGAGAAACTCTAGTGTAAGAGGAAAAGTTTTATGAACATGAGAAATGCACAGAGTCCTCTCCTTATTGTAACAAGTACAATTAAAAGTTCTTCCGCTGATGAATAAAATACTTCCTTCATTTACAAAACAACCTCCCGTAAGGGAAACTGAGCCCTGAGCAGACCTGTGTCCTCAGAGATCTGCTTTATTAAAGAGCTCAGGCTGAGAAGCTCTAAAGAATTTCAACAAAACCATTTGGAAATCTTCAGGGATATCTTGTGCCATGCCTCAAACAAGACCCTAGAGCAAAAAAAAAATTAGAAAACATTAAGATGGATGAGATAAGAGTGATCCTGCAATTATACACCACGTGGGGAGAGGTGCACCTTTCACAGAACACACTTGCAAGATCTATCATTGGCATCAAAGAGAAGTGCATATAATAGCAAACCCCGGGAACTCCAAACAAAGCTGAGAGCCATACAGGAAAAGTGGTGGTGTGATAAAGCAGAGGAAATCCAGCTGTATGCTGATAAGCATGAAAGGGTTTTGCGAGTCAACACGAAGAGGCCCTGCTTTGGTGACGCTGATCTAATAAGGACAAAATTGCTTCCAACCTTCAGTCCTGCATGGGACACCTCGAAGAAAAAGTTAGAAGACTTGTTTGTTGCAGCTTGTGTTTGCGTTGCCCACACACAGCCAGGTTGCTACAAATTCACCTCAAAGTCTCTAACCTATTTCAGAGGGTTGTAACAACTTTGAAATTACTGTTTGTTTTGACAAGATGAAAGTCATGGCTGCCTCTGCTAATCGGAGAGCCTCTGGCATTACTGTTGATGGATAATCACAATGTGCAATATGAAAAGGCAAATAAACCCAAGGTTTAAAAGATCCACCATCTTCAGAGAAATGGTGTTTCTCTTTTCAGCTCAAACACTCACTGTAGGCACAAGGTGTGTAGACTTGACAGTCAATTTTAATGGTATCAAGAGATATACACAGTTTATTATTCACTATTTTTCTTTTGAGCTATTTTATCTCTGTCACCTATTCAAACTGTGATGAGTCTTGGGACTTCAAGCTAGCAGCAAAGTGCATTAACATTCGATGGCTAGAAGATAAATCTAAAATCTGAAGTGGAAATAAATGGAGGCAATTATGGATTGGAATAAGACATCAGGTATTGGGAATTATGCACTAGCATAAGGCAATTAAGTATTGGCATAAGGCAATAGGTATTGAACAAAGCATTAAGTGGTAAATTTGTCATACCTTTAAGTCTTTAAATCATTATTTAATATCTTCCTGAGAGAGATGTTGTAATTTAACAATAATTCAATAATGGAACTATGTGACAACGTTCTTTAGTCTAGAAAAGCTTAGTAGAAACTACTTCATTGGTTAATAAAATTGTTTCCAAATTAATGCTTAAATGGTTTCAGTGATCAAAACTTACTGCCCACCCACATTCCATAGAAGTACTCAAAACTGCATGGAAGTGAAGCTTAGATTGTGCACAGGTCTTCTGCTGGCCCTCTGTGGTAGGGAGCAATGCTTCCTAGTCTGTCAGGGAATGTAGAGGTCAGGACTTCTAGCTAACTAATCGCAAGCATACGCATCCTTAATGCCTACACATGGAAGTCTGCTTTATTCTGTCACTCAATGGGAGCCCAAAAGGAATATTCCTTTGACTGTGAGTCACCAGAGCAAGCAAAATCTCAACTTCATAAAATGATATCTCTTCAGTAGGAGGGAATGTTTTCCATATGTTGTGGGATTAAAACTACAGCATCATATAACAGATTGTTGTTTGGGTGGATACATTCTGAGAAAAGCCTTCTTTCTATAAAGAGCTATATAATAAAGGGAAATTAGACAGAGAGAGTTATTTGTACAGGGTTAACCATTAATAGCCTGAAATAAAAGCTGAACTTTCTTTGGCAGCTTTATATTGTTCTGATCAGCAAAGCAAAAAAAGAGCTGATTTTTTAAGGAATACTCATACTTTCACAACTGAGGCCAAAACCACACACTATGATAATTTCATTTAAGCATCTACTGATTTGGCTGAGAGACCTGGGGCTGTTTAGCCTGGAGAAGAGCAGAGAGAGAGGGGCTCTGATCATTTCTTGTCAATATCTAAAGGGTGGGAGTTAAGAGGGTGAGGCGAGACTCTTTCAAATGGTGCCCAGTGACAGGGCAAGGGGCAACAGGCACGAACTGGAACAAAGAAAGTTCCATCTGAACATGAGAAAAAACTTCTTTGCTGTGAGGGTACCTTTAAGAATCACAAAGTTACAGACCTCTGGGAGCCTAGAGTGTCCACAACATGGACCAGAAGGTTCATCCCTATATAATTGGTTGCAAAATCAGGTTGCAAAGTCAGTTTTCTTCCCTTTCCCCTCCCTCTCTCCTCCTGAGAAGGGCACACAGGCTGTTATCTCTTGCAGAGGAGGGAGGCCTGGTGTCAGCCTTGGCAATGCTGCCAATTAGGCCTGGGGTGACCTAATTGGGGCCTGGAGCTACCTAATTCTCTACTGCTAGACATAAAACTTTTAAGCGCGGAAAATTACTTCCAAGGCATCAGTCTCTGTGATATATCAAATCCAAGCAGCAATGTTAAATAGCATTAGTCAGAAAGCAGAATCCTGCAAAATCTTCTTGCTCATAAAAGCCTCCTTGGTCGTTAAGAATTCCTTATTTTCCATTCCTATTTAATTCTTAAAATTAAGTTTGTGACCCATGTCCTACTTGCCTTACCTCTTCATTAACTTTGCTTTGGAAGAGTTCTGCCCTTCCAAGCATCTCAGGACACCAGGAATAGGGGAATATCATCAAGCACATTTTACAGCTCAATAAGCTAAGAAACTCAGCTGCTTCCTAGAGGTTTTACATGGAAGACAAAAATGAGAGTTAAGGCAGAAAGAGATCTCAATCATAAAAGTGTGAATACAATCAGAGGAACCAACTCCAGTTCCAGATTCCTGTCCTCCAGGCCACTGAGAAATGTACAATGTACAAGAGCTGAGGCTAAATTAATCTCAATTTGCATTCAGATTGAAATATTACTCAGAGGGTTTCTGAATTACATCACAGAAATAATATTCTGACTTAATTTCTCTACCTAGTCTAAAATGACCCTTAAAAAGGGTTTGCCAGGTAACAGTTTGCAAAACAAATGCAATCAAATAGTCTAATTCTTCTAAAACTCTTCAAAAGTATCATCAGACATGAGTGAGCAGGGGGTTAAGAAGACTTTAGTAAAAGGTAAGAAGAAGAGCTAGAGGCAGCATCAGTAAGATGATATTTATGAGAGTGGATTTAGACTAGATATAAGGAAGAAATGTTTTACAATGAGGGTGGTAAAACACTGGCACAGATTGCCCAGAGAGATGGTAGATGCCTCATCCATGGAACCATTCCAGGTCAGGTTGTTTTGGGCTGTGGGCAACTTGATATAGCTGTAGATGCCCCTGCTGACTGCAGGGTGGTTTGACAGGATGACCTTTAAAGGCCCTTTCCAGCCCAAACCATTTTATGATTCTATGTTTATAGCCTCCTCACTCTCCTGTCCCTCTCAGCTGGTGTACCACATAGTGAAAGCTTTGGTTAGAGTGATTAGTTGGTTAGAGTGGTTACTTGGATCACCTCTTGTAGGCTTCATAGAAACAGTGAGAAAGGAAACTTGAACGAGCAGAGCTCTAACTGAAGCAGGCAACATTATAGGTGGCCCTGAAGTGGCTGAAGTTTTCCAAGTGGCCCATGACATGAGTGATTAATGTAAGTGGAGAAATGAGAAGCTAAAGCTGTTTATTTGAAAGGACAATAAATTAGAGACTTCCTGACTTGTGACTTCTGAAGGGTCCTAATCTGCTCCTGTACTGTGCCTTCTGGAGTAGTCATTAGGCAGCCCTGGAAGAGTGTGTCACTCCCACTAGCATGTGATGCATGGAGGGTCTGTGCCTCCCCTGCAAGAGGGCACATGAGCAGCCTGCTGAGGAAATCAAAGGGACAGGAGTTGGAAGTGAAAAGAAGACATGGCAGGTGAACCTCTGAGAACAGTTGTTTGCACATTTTACACATTCTGAGAATACATTTCACAACTTAAAAGCAGTTCATGCCCAGGTTTTCCTCATCAGCATATACCACAAGTATACCAGTGCAGCTGGAAATGTTGACCTGCTGCTCACAGTGCTTTGGATGTGGCCCAGGATACAGGTGGTTTCTGGGCTCTGACCACACATTGCTAGTTCATGTCCAGCTTGTCATCTACCAGCACCCCCAGGTCCTTCTCTGCAGGACTGATCTCAATGCCTTCGTTCCCCCAGCCTGGACTAACACTGAGAATTGCTCTGACTCAGGTGCAGGACCTTCATGAGGTTCATACAGGCCCACGTTTTGAGGTTGCCCATGCAGGTAAACAGTGCAACACAAGAGGATCACCTCAGAGCAGAGTTCATTTCAGTCTTTAGCCCTGTGAGTTGAGGAGACCTGTGATGAGTGCACATGCACCAGTCTTTGAGCTTTCAGTGCACGGCCCAAAGGTGGGCAAAGCACCAGCCAGTAACACTGAGCACTTCTGCCTGCAGGTCTCTGATCTTCCCACCTTGAGTGCTTCATCCTGACTCGACTTGCCAATCTCCTCAGTTCAGCCCAAATGCAGATGCTGGAGTCTCAGTGTAAAACCAGGGCAGGGAAATTGTTCTAATTAAAAATAAACCTCTCTTTAAAAGACAAAAAAGTGGTCAATACTTCTCATACAAATCCTGCAAACCATGAGTTTGATTTGGCAATCACCTACAAAGCCTTAATGGTATAACCAAAGGGGCAACAAACTGTAGTGGGGATGGGAACAAATTATCAAAACTTCCTCTACCAGCACTGTCAGCAAAGCCAACACAGTTCCTGAATTTAATCCCTAAATCTTCTAGGGCGTGATCAGACCAACACTTAGGAAAGGTGGCTCATGCTTAAGTGGCTGAATGAAAGGGACCTTAATCTCCTTCTCTTGTAGTCACGATTTGGAGTAATGAAAACACTTTAGACAGATGCATGATTGTTATGTTGATGATGTCCCTTCAACTATTTACAGAAGCAGTGCCAAGATACCACAAGAAAGGCTGAGCATAAAGTATTTCCAGCACATCAAAAAGCAGGAAGTATAGGAAATCTTCCCACTAGAAGAACCTGATCTCATGAGATTTCCAACTCAGTTGCTTAACTCTTGCTTTCCCAGTAGCTCAGAGGGTAAACTACGTCAAGCTCAAGGTTCCATAGCAAGCTAACAGAGAAATGGTGGAAATCGTAGACATGTTTTTAAGGCAGAATTTAAGTGAGTCCCTTCACTGATTGAACCTGAGGAAAGCTGAAGGTACAGATGTTCAATTCAACTTCCAGTTTGATCTGGTTTCCCCCAAACTGGATGTCAGCAGTTAGGACGGGGGCAGTCACTAAATGAGTGACTGGCTCTTTATAACCCCCTCTCCCTTCCCAAAGAGAAGAGAAAGAGAATAAGGAAGAAAGACTGATGGGCTGGGAAAGAAAACTAAACCAACTAGGATGAAAATAAGAATAATTCAGTGAAACAGAGACAAAGAGATAGAAACCTATATGGAACCCAAGCCCTGATGGCAATGATGTCACCATTGCCACCACTGATACTGGGGGCAGGCACTGGGGAAGTCCCAGACTGGACTCAGCAGCAGATGAGGACTAGATTCAGGAGCTGGATTTTGGAACTGGGTTCAGGAATACATGGATCAGGATTGAAGGCAGAACAAACAGTTCTCCTTGGACACTGGCTATTGAAAAAGAGACTTGACCCCGGTGAACCCTCAGCTTGCTCCTGTAGATGACACCCATGGGATGGAATCCCTTGTTGGTCAGTTTACGGTCACCTGTCTTGTCGCCTTCTTCCCACAGATGCCACCTCTGATTTCCTGCACCCCAAGGTGGGGCAGAAGATGTGGCAGTGCCCTTGGTCTGCACAGGAGGAAGTCTAAACCAGACTGTTTCTGCAGCCCAGCCCTTGACAGTAACTCTCCCCATCAGTGCTCTCACTGCTAGAAGCAGACCCTGGCTGTGCAAACCTGCCCTGAACTTCAGAAAGTGCCCTCACTGAGCTGAGACTGAGCTGAGAAGTCAAATCCCAGACCAGAACTGGTTCTGATCTAGCTCAGATCAGGACTTGTGGTAGTTACATTTTTAGAGCTCAATCAGAGCATGTATTTTGCTGTGCTCTGCTGGTCTGTGTGCCAGGGGAAGGGGGCAGTGCAGGCCTGGATGACAAGGAATCAGCAAGCAACAGCATCTAGGAATCACTTTGATGCCTACCCCTAGAGGTTTGGGGAAACTGTTATTACTGGTTAAGAAAGATGGACTTGCATCAGCATGGAAATGAAAAATATTGCATCAATGAGGGGAAAAAAAAAAGGCATAAACAGAGGTTTGAGTTTGCATTTCAGAGTCTCTTCAGGTTGAGGCTTCAACTGTCAAAATAATTCCTGGATAAGCAGAGCCCTGAAATCAAAACATTGGTTGCTTGTACAGGTAACCTCACTACCTGGGCTTAACATCTTAATAGATCTCCATCTAATACAATTCAGGTCAAAGCTAGATAATCCATAAATGGCTGCATGAAATGGTGCCCAAGAGATTTACAGCAAGGGGTTAGTCCAAAGTGCAGCCTTCAGCTGCTGATGGTCTGAGGGAGATTGAAAGTGTGTGTCAAGAAGGAGCCATCTCCAGAGCAGGCCCCATTTAAGAGCAATGAGAGAACAAGTTACACAAGCTGCAAGGTGAGAGGATGGACAGCAATGGAGCAGGGAACAATTATAGAACAATAGAATCATAGAATGGTTTGGGTTGGAAGGGACCTTTAAAAGTCATCTAGTCCAACCACTATTGTCTCTTAACCTGGACCTGGTTGGTGTGCCTTTTGACAGTCTTACCTCTCTCCTTCCCTTCAAGAGGCATGATGGTACAATTATCAAAGTACATTTGTGTACTCCAGAGCAAAGTTCAGCTTGACTCCACCTCACTGCAGGCTCAGCCACTGGAAGACAGTTTATGAATGTCTGTAACATGACCAAGTATCTCAGCCCCAAGGCTGAACTGGTTTAAAATGAACTGAAGCAAGCTGCTTCTAAATGGAACTAAGTGTCCATGCCACATTACAAATCCTTTGAAGTTAAATTTGCCAGAGGAGCTCCAGATTTTCAAATGAGAAAGCTATAAAAATAATGTAGATTTTCCTGATGCTTTAAGTAATATGTTACTCCAGACTTTGGGTTTATTACTAATACTGGTAGGCATGTGCAAACACTTGGCTTCTAACACTTTGATGCGTTTTACAATTGTCTTCATTTTTGCCTAGCTGAAGATTAGTTTAATGAATATAGTGACTGGCTTAATCAAATCACATGCATGGCAAAATAGACTAAGCCAAGAAAAAGCTCCTTCACTGCCTGACAGATGAATGTCACTTCTACCAGTGATGCTCTGGCCAAAGAGGACTCATACAAACTGTTATTCATAGGCTCATAGAATAGGTGGGATTAGAAGGGACCTTTAAAGGTCATCCAGTCAAAATTGCTGCACTAAGCAGGAACACCTGCAACTAGATCAGGTTGCTCAGAGCCCCAGACAGTCTGACCTGGAACATTTCCAGGGATGGGGCATCTACCATCCCCTTTGGGCAACCTGTGCCAGTGTTTCACTGCCCTCAGTGTAAAGCATTTCTTCCTGCTATCTGGTCTAAATAGTTCTAGAGCCAAACGACAAAGAAAGAAGTAAAAGCATGAGAAAAATACCTCTACAATAGTACATTGAACATTATATGATCTTAACATTCATAGAATCAGAAAAATCACAGCATCATTTAGGTTGGAAAAGGCCTTTAAGATTATCAAGTCCAACTGTTAACCCAGCACTGCCAAGTCCATCATAAAACTGTGTCCCTTAGCACCACATCTACATGCCTCTTAAATCCCTCCAGGGATGGTGACTCCAGCACTTCCTGGCAGCCTGTTCCAATGCTTGACCACCCTTACAGTAAAGAAACATTTCCTAAAGTCCAGTGTAAACTCTATTTCATTCAGAGATATGTAGCTGGACATAACCACCATACTTTCAGCAGAAAATTTCAAGCCATTCAAGACGAGTGATCACTGAGAAACTGAATCCATAAAAAAAAACATTACCAGGTCCTGTTGAATACTAATGAGCACTTCCCAGAATAAAAGGTGACCAAAAGGTCTAGCAAGAAAGTATTGTTGGAGACAATATACAGCACAAAAATGCCTTTGAAGTGAGGGACAGAAGGCTAAATCAATCTTGAAGCAGTTATCATAGAGCCATAGAACTGTTGAGGTTGGAAGAGAACTTTGAGATTATCAAGTCCAACTGCTCACCTAGAGCTGACAATCCCACTGCTGTTGCTAAGCTACTACCACTAAACCTCATCTCTAAACACACATCCACATGTCTTTTAAATACTTCCAGGGATAGTGACCCTACCACTTCCCTGGGCAGCCTGTTCCAGTGCCTCATAACCGTTTCTGTGACGAAATTTTGCCTAGTATCCAACCTTAACCTTCCTTGGCACAACTTAAGGCCATTTATTCTTATCCAATCACTTGTTGCACGTGAGAAGAGACTGACCTGCACCTCACTTCAACCTTCTTTAAGGTAGTTGTAGAGGTCAATGAGGTCTCTCCTCAGCCTCCTCTTCTGAAGACTAAACAGCTCCAGTTACTTCAGCCATTCCTTGTAAGATTTGCATTCAGGCTCTTCACCAGCTTAGTTGCTCTTCTTCAGACATGCTCCAGCGCCTTAATGTTGTTCTTGTAGTGAGGGACCCAAACATGGACACGGTATTCAAAACTGTGACCAGGTAGAGAAGGAATAACAGGTACCAAATAAACATGGGAAAAGCAGAAATTTTAAGAATCATAGAAGTGAGTATTCGTAGTTGATTCATAAGATCACAGAATCATTTACTTTGGAAAAGACGTCTAAGTTCATGAAGTCCAACCATTAATCCAGCACAGCTAAATGATAATTCCTTCAAGAACCATCAGGCTCTTTTTGAGCTTCTGAAGCACCATGAAGGTCTGTGTCATACTCAGAAACAGAAGCATTTTTCATCCTTTTAAAGGTGAACTCAACAGCACCAGAGCCACTTGAGTAGCAACAAAATCATGTGATGACAAATCCCTCAATACTTTATATTTTATATGTGAAAAAATATATATGAATAAATATACATAAATATATTCAAATATAATACATAAACACATAATAAATGCATATAATAAATACATATCAAATAGACTTTCCCTGTGTGTACATGATTTTGTGATTCTGTATTATGGAGGCAAGGAAGTTTACCAGGTTTTTCCAGGCATGTGCCACGAAAATCAGGAAACAATGGAACTGTCTCCTGGGCAAGAAACAGCTGCTCAGTGCAGACAGTAAAGGTTACCAGACTATTTAATTACTACTTTTACCCATTCACAGCAGAAGATTATATTAAGTATATGGACAGCATCTAAAGATACTGAATCTAAAGAGTCTTTCTTCTTACTTTAGTTCTTCACACTTCTCCTTTGTAGTAAAACAATGGTGGATAAATGTGCGAGTAGAAGCAGTAGGTTTTCCCTTCCTATCTTTGTTTGTACCTACTTATTTTAATGCAAATATTACTATCCTATTGTAGCTCTTTCCTACTTGAGCAGCAGTTCTTGCTATCTAAATGTGAACAGGACAGAACCTTCTGACTCCTAATTAAACTGTCAGAACAGTTGAATTATGAATTTTCTACATCTAGTAATACTATGCAACCCACAGAAATTTTCCTCCCAGCCAAAGATAAGGGGAAAAAAATGCCTCAAATGGATGGCTGGCATGTCAGCAGCTTTTATGAAGGCTTCAGAGAGAGCAAAGATGCAATTTGCCCTGCCAATATATTATTTCACAGCCTGAGACAGGCCAGAGTTGATTTAGAGCACAAAAAGAGATTCAAGAGAAGTTCCTCAGAGGAATCAGGCCTCCAGGTGCCAGGTTCACAGGCCAGAAAATGGGGCCAGCTGCTTGTCTAGAGGGGTACAGAACTGTGGAGGAGGGAGCAAAGCAGTTGCCTGTGTATTCCAGACAGGCCAGAGCTACTCAGACTTGGCCAGCATATCAGATTCAACTTGAGCTCAGAAATAATAATGGTCTGTTCTCCCTTTTTTTTATGTCCTTTCAACCATCATGCTATTTTTTGTGCTTCACTTGCTGGCACACAGATCAGTCACTGTAGGACCTGATTTACAACCTGTATTCCAGACATGGCTTCTAGCAAGAAGCAGGGGTGGGCAAAAGGGACAAGTGTGTTTAAACACCTATTGTGCAGAGTCCCATTTTGGCTCCAGGAGGTATTTGGAAATATAAGGGCAAGAAAAGAGGCTGATACCTCTAACATTTATTTATATAGAGAATCAGTTTGGCTGTTTCCATAGAGTGAACCCAAGCATTTGTCAGTGAGTCCCTCTTTAAAGGGCTGTTTTGTTTTCCCAAGACATAGAACACGTCCCAGCAACTCATTATGGGTATCTTTTGTAAACTGAATGGAAAAAGAATTGCTTTATTGCAGAAAACTAAATAAATCTGACATCCCACACCATGTATTGATCCCACAGAATCACAAAGTGGTAGGGATCAGAAGGGACCTTTGGAGATCATCTAATACAATGAAACACCCAGATCAGGTTGCAGAAGCCTTTAGATTATAATTTAAAACCTAGACATAGCCTTCATCTCATTTGGCACATGGGGCACGAGCAGTAATCATAGAATCATAGTACCATAAAACCATTTTGGTTAGAAGACATCTTTCAGATCATTAAGTCCAACTGTTAACTTAGCACAGCCAAATCATGAATAATTCTTGTTTTGATCACTGGGAAAAAAATTTTAGATCCATCCACCTGAAATGGAGACCATAAATTACAGCCTGTTTAAGAGAATATACAGAATACAGATTCTCCTTCCACACCTACACTGAACTCCTGCAATGTGGGAGCCTAAGCAAAAGTGAGTTGTCTACAGGCTCTTCATCTGGTGGGAATCCCACTGAGAAGGCAGAGATCATTTCCTGGTCATGGCACCAGGCTGGGTGCCAGCATGCCTGGGATAGGAGGGAAACAAGGCTAGAAGGATATTGCTGAGGGCTGGGGGGGATGAACCCATTGTCCCAAAGGTCAGATCCTCCTTTGACAACGATATCAATGTAGCCTCCATTCCCACAGAGTCCTCTGAAGGCTACTTAATGAGGTGTCCAGAAAATCTCAGGTTCTTCCTACTGTCTAGGCCGATTCTCTACTCTTTTAGTTTAAAACCATCATCCTATATCCTGTCACAAGAGACCTTGTTAAAAAGTCTGTCCCCATCTTTCTTAGAGGCCCCCTTTATGTGTTGAAAGGTCACAATAAGGTCTCCTCAAAGGCTTCTCTTCTCTAAGCTGAAAAATCCCCACTCTCTCAGCCTTTCTTCACAGGAAGGCTGTTCCAGCCCTCTTTGTGATCTCCTCTGGAACTGCTCCAACCAGTCCATGTCTAAACACCAAAAAATGGATGGTTCATTGGGGCTTGTAACTCCATCTGTGCCCAGAAGAGTAGAGCTCTGTGCTTTTATGCCTAGAGGCTGGTTATGGTCCATGAACTGTAACATATCCATGCCAAGATGATGAAGCTGCTGCTGGAAAGTCTCCTCAAGATAAAATGACAGGAGCTGACTTCAGTGAGATTTAGTCTGGGTCTAGTTTTTGCAGAAATGGAGAAAGCAAGCGAAAAGTCTCTTCTGTTATTGAGAAGTATAAATAAAATACCTTCCTACTGGGGAAATAGAACTCTAAAGGAAGCATAGGAGTGATGGAGCTGCATCACCACTGCACCCTATACCCACACAAAAGTGGATTAGATGAAGCAATGCCTCTCTGAACACTGTGCTACACCGCAGAACTATGTTATATGGGAGAGACTTTTGGAGTAGTGGAAGCAGAATGACTACAAGGCAGAGTGACTTGACCATTTTTATTGCTGTGATTAGATTAAATCCAGGAACAAATATGCCCTCACACACTACTAACATTGTGCTACCGTGGTCTGTACGTATCTTTGTGAAAATGTTGAGGCTAATACTGGAAATCCTAAGAGGAATTTTGCTTCTCTCCATCAGCTCCTTGGAAAACAATGTGGTTGCAAGCTGTTTTCAGCACTGAATCACAGAATGTCAGGAATTGAAAGGGACCTCAAAAGATCATCTAGTCAAACCCACTGCCAGAGCAGGATCACCTAGACCAGGTCACACAGGAACGCATCCAGGTGAGTATTGAATACCTCCAGAGAGGGAGACTCCACAATGCTCCTGGGCAGCCTGTTCCAGTGCTCTGTCACCCTCACAGTGAAAAAGTTTTTTCGCTGACCTGTATCTAGCAAGTGGTCTTCTGAGTATTTTCAGCCTTAGAAATAAGTTTAGAAATAAGTTTTTTCAGATGCTAACATTTCTGGAACAGAAAAGTGGTATTATGGAACCATAGAATCATTTTGACTGGAAAAGACCTTTATGATCACTGAGTCCAGCCATCACCCAACTCTAGCAAGCCTGATGCTAAACCGTGTTTCTTAGCACCACATCTATTGGCAAGTCTGACCTATTGGTAAAAGATTAAGATGTACTCCTGAGTCTCAAGTTTCAATCTGGTGAGCTCACATCTGGAGGTGAATTGTTAGAAACTTAGGAATGAAGACAGTATGCAATCTGGAAAGCAAGGAAACTGCAAAAGAAAACTCTGGGTGAAGAAAAGTTATCAGTTACTTCTAAATTTGTAGGAGCTCATGTTTCTAGACTCTTCATAAAAATCAGAAGGAAAAGCTTTGCTTCTGGAAATAAAATTGAGTTTGTAAAATTGAGTCCTCCCCATTCAGCATTTCTTCTGCAGCATCACAGCCATGAGAGCCTGAGCACAAGTCCATCATAAGTCCCAGTCCACCACAATTGGCACCAGCCTGCCTCTGCCACTCCTACTGACACCTATTGCTGTTCAAAATAAAGGCTAGCTTAGAGCAGTGGAGAAATTTATCTCTGAAAGGGAAGAATCCATCCAGGCCCAGCAAGGGCCTAGGCACTCTGCTGCACTGGGAGATAAGTCCTCTCCCCACCATGGAGACTTGTGGGGCCATTGTCACACCACAGAAAGTCTCTGGTGGTTCAGAAAGAGGGAACATTTTTGCTGAAGTATGATTCTGACCACAATTATTTCACTCTTGAGTGAAGTTATTTCTATTTTTTTATCGTTGTTTTAGGAGGCTCCATTTCATCAGGAGCTGGAAGTCTCCATATACACAAACACTCAGACAGGAGAAAATTCAATAAACAGCCTGCCCTGTTATAATAATAAAAACAATGAAAAGGCTATTGAAATCTTAGGCTGTAAGGATGTGAATCAATAGTGCTCTTGTTCCTGTTTCTAATTAGACCTGGACAACGTGCCTCATTAGGCAACGAGGCCATGGTCTGCTCCTCAGAGGCAGGAGTGGGATTCTTCTCAGGCAGTTGTTCGTCTAATGCAGCAGTGATAAGGCTCAAACGAGGGCTGCCTGTCCCCGGGACTGCTCCCTGCAGGCAGGAACTTTCTTTATGCCATACTTACACAGCAACCCTGCAAATTTCACAGTTGTTGAGTACAAAATAAAATACACTGACCTGGACTGGCTGGAGAATTGGGCAGAGAGCAACCTCATGAAGATCAACAAGGGCAAGTGTAGATGGAGAGGAATAACCTCCCACACCAGTACAGGTTAAGAGTTAACCTGCTGGAAAGAAGCTGCTCAGAGAAAAACCTTCCAGTCCTGAGGGACAGCAAGTTCACCCAGAGCCAGCAATGTGCTCTTGTGGCCCAGGAGGCCAGTGTTGTCCTGGAGTGCATTATGAGTGTGACCTGCTCAACAAGAGAGGTTCTCCTGACCCTCTGCTCTGCCCTAGTGAGGCCACATCTGGAACACTGTGTCCATTTCTGGCCTCCCCAGTTTAACTGGGACAAGGAACTGGAGAGAGTCCAGCAGAGGGCTACGAAGACGCTGAGGTGACTGAAGCATTACTGTGAAGAAGAAAAGCTGAGAAGCCAGGGGCTGTTTAGCCTGGAGAAAACAGAGAAGGAATCTTATCCGTTCTTATGAATATCTAAAGGGCAGGTGTCAAGAGGATGGGGCCAGAGTATTGTCAGTGGTGTCCAGTGATAGGACCAGGGGCAGTGGGCACAAACCAGAAGATGGGAAGTTCCAGCTGAACATGAGGAAAATATTCTTTGCTGTGAGGATGACATAGCACTGCCAGGATATCCAGAGAGGTTGTAAAGTCTCCTTCTCTAGAGAAATTCCAAACACAGGTGGACATTGTAGTCCTAGGCAACCTGCTGTGAACGAGCCTGTTTTAAGCAGGGGCGTTGGACTAGATGATGCCCAAAGGCCACTTCCAAACTCTACCATTTTCTGCTTCTGTGATTTTTCTTTTTTTTTTTTTTTCTTTTGTTTTGCTTTGTTTTTCTGCTTAAGAGATTTGTAAGAGATTTGGTATTGCCAGGAAGCTATGGTACTCTGGTATCTAAAGGTTTTAGTCATCAAAGTGGCAATTAGAACTAGTCATGAGATTTCTGATGACATGTCATCTCACTGGAGAGAAATGGATTGGTAAGAGCCAGAAAGCTTCCTGTTAAAGCAGATCTGTTTCAATGAACCAACATCAAACCACAGGTAATTTTCCACTGGAAAACTGCCCAGCTTCTTACCAGCTACCTTGATGGGCTGTTGGAACACAGGGATCATAGGCTTGCTGCCACCGAACTGAAAGCCTGGTAGTGCTGGAAGACCTGGGCTGAAGCCAGCAGTTCCAAAAAATCTAAACTCCCAGCCCCAGCCTTGGCTCGATGTCCTGCTCCATACGGGGCAGCAGTGAGGCTGGAAAGAAGCACATCCTGAGGAGCACACTTTATTTTGGAAATACCATGCGTCATTGTTTCCTGTTCCTAGTTGTTTGGGTTTTTTTCCCCAGAAACTTCTGTTTTGTGGGTAATTTTGAAATAACTGGTTTCATTCCAAATCAGAAGAAACCCAAAAGTCAGGATTTCCCACGAACCAGGAATTTGTTAATTTGGCCAGTCCTTCTGGTAACAACCCAGCGAATTCTCAATTAAATTGGATGTGCTGCTTGATGGCAATGAGCAGTTTGATCTTCTACACAGCTTTCCCAAGAGAAGTCATTTTGCTTTCTGCTGCTAGTAGGTGAAGGCACACGCAGTACCTGGACCAGGACTCTTCTACTAAGGAAGTGTCCCCACTGCTCAGTCAGGCTACCACATCATGACCTGCTGAGTCCTTTCAGAACAGGGCGAGTCCTGCTCTGAAATTACAGCAAAGGAGTGGGGGATATGACACATGCCAGACTCCTGGTCTGTATCTTCTTAAGCATATCATAAAATAACAAGCTCTCAGAAAAAGATGGGCCAGTGCAGAGCACAGATTCATCTGATGAGAAATATGGTGAGCTGCATGAAGTGTCCCTCACTAACCTCTTTATTACTAACCTTGTAAAGTGGTAGAGAGTTGGCTTGGGAAAGAGAATACAGATCACCAGCAGTTTAAACCACAACTGATGACAAACCAGGATGGCAGCAGCTACTTCACTATTGATATTTACATCAACAAAGCACTTTTCAAACCCCATCCTGAGCAGGGCTAAAATCTCCAACACTTTTTAAATTCACACAGCACAAGGGTCAATCCAAGCCTGACCCAAAACTCCTAGAGGAAGTACCAAACTCCAAGTCTGAAATCACTTCTTCAGAGAGCTTGTGAATTCCAAACTCACTACCACTGCTAAGGACTCTATCCTGCCCAGCTCAGCCTGCCCAAGACCCCAGTGACATCAAGGACAATATTCATGCAGATACTCGTGGTGATTTCTCTGCAAGAGAGTGCCCTGGCTGAACTTGACTCCCAAAGAGGTCTACCATGGTCAGCACAGAGAAGGTTGCTAGTTGAAGTGAAACAGTTTGAAACACATTAAAACCATGAGCCCTATACCTTCAGGTGCCAAACAACCTAATTTAGATTATTTTTTTGGATGTGAGTATTGTGTGGTCATTGTTTAGGTTGGAGTATTCCTGTATTTAAGCACTTCCCAGGACTGGCAATAGATCAGAGAGGAGACTTGCAGTTTCTTTTAGGAGACTGAGAGACACATGGGGAAAAACTCCTTATGCTGCCCCTGGAAATAAGACACTCTTTGCTATGCAGCTCTCCTGTTCCTGAGATCCAATGAAAGAAAGGTGCTCTGTCACTGCGACAAACCTCCAAAGATGTTATCACTCTGTGATCTGGAAGGCAATACTAGACCCAGTCATTCTTCCCAGCCTGTGAACCTATAAACTCTGGTTTGAATCCCAGATTCTAGCTGGGATCCTGTAAGTCACAGGCAGGTAACATGGAGGAAGGTCAGTGTATGTGCATTAATACCTTTATCTATCTCCTGTCTCATCACATGGTGAGTTCACCTTTCTGCCCTTTATTTGAGTTTGGGGACATCCAAAGCAGCATGTGCAGCAAATCCAGGGTGGTAATTCTACCCCTCTGCTCTCAGACTCTGACACTGTGGTACTGTGTCCAGCTCTGAAGTTCTCAGCACAAGAAAGACCTGGACTTGTGGAAACAGGTCCAGAGAAGACCACCAAAATGAGAGGTCTGGAAACACCTCTGATCCAAGGATAGGCTGAAAGAGTTTGGGAAGCCTGGAGAAGGCTCAAAGAAAAACTTATTGTGGCCTTTCAGTACTTAAAAGAGGACTACCAAAAAAAGCATGGGGACAGACTTCTTATAAGGCCCTATTCCTATAGGGCAAGATATGATAACTTTAAACTGAATGAGGGAGATTTAGCCTAGATAGAAGCAGGAAATATTTCACTCTGAGGCTGGTGAAACCTTCACCCAGATTACCCAGAGAGATTGTAGATGCCTCATCCATGGAAACAATCCAGGTTAGGTTAGACAGGGTTGTGAGCAACCTGCTCTAGTTACAGATGTCCCTGCTGACTGCAGGGGAGTTGGACTAGATGACCTTGAAAGGTCCCTTCCAACCCAAAGCATTCTATGATTCTATAACACATTTATTTCCACTTCTGAAACAGTGAGCAAGTAAATTTTTTGGCTAGCTCATAAATCCATTGGCCAAAAAAGAAAATCAGAAGAAAGGTAAATTACACATATAGGAAAATATTAGGCACCAATTTCCAGTTTTATGCCTGAAAATCAAAAAGACATCTTCTGATCACTGCCAGCAAAAGCAAAAGTTGCAAGATACTTGGTAAGAGCCTGGCAGTGAATGCCGCTGCCGGTGGCCATCTGTATTGGTATTGTACCACAAGGCTTGTTTTGTATTCTTCTCTGTTAATAAGGGTAATAAGTAGAAACATGTGCTGTGTTCATTTGTGACATGCTAGGCACATTTAATGCACTGCAGAATCTAAGAGTACATGCTTCAGAAGAGTTTAGAAGAACAGAAGGTGTTTGTGAAGGTAACTTACCTGAGGGAGTGAAAAAAAAGAAAAGCTAAGGCCAGCAGGTCAGCTGAAACTCCTCCGATTTTCTGCTCATGTTCTTAAGCTGGTAACCTGAACCTCAGACAACAAGATGTCTAATGTTCACCTTCATCCTTGATGTGGCGGGTTGGTGTAAGAAGATGGCATTGGTTTAATCTAAGAAACAACCACAGAGTCTGCAACACAGTAGTGCTTGATTGGGATGACGGCAAAGAGAAAAGATCAAAAAGACAATGGAAAAACACAGAGAAGGAAACAAGGAGGAAAGAGCACCAAAAATATCATCTCTTCTCTGAAGAGAGACAGCCTCACACTCATAGTTCTGACACAATGAAGAAAGAAAGAAGAGGTACAATACAGTTGAGTAAGTCAATAACCTCCACAATTCAGCCTTGCTATTTCTATAAACCTTTCATTCACAGTTTGAGTTTCTGATACATAAAGAATCCTAAATATACATTACAGTCTACCAAGCCACAATTTAAGCTATAATTCGGTCCTCTGCACAGAGTAAGTTGGATCAGAGTTTCTTTACAGGGTTTCTTCCAGCAAGAAATTTCTTATGTTGTGCATGTGGATTTCTGTTGCTATGCCAGAGCATTTCCAGAGCAGATCATCTGCCATTTCAGATACATTCACAGAAATCTACATTAAATTCCTTATTTTCAGTAGCTGCTGTTCTTGATGGTAGTGATCCTTCATGCCTCAAAAATTTCTATCATGTTCTTTGCATGATGCATAGGTTCATCTTTCCAAAGGCATGATGATTTTACATTAGAAACTTCTCCTCAGACCCATGCGAGTGCCAGCAGTGGAACGTCATTTCTCTTACAGCCACAGCTGTGGATGGTTATTTCACAGGTCATTTGGCAAAAACTACATAATTTTATAGGCTTTCAAAAAAGATTTTCAAGAGAAAGAAAAAGTGGAGACCTTTTCTGGAGGTGTCTTTCCAATCATCTTTGACATCCCAGGTTATACCTCTGAGCTGCCATAGACATAATGACTTTCCACGGGTGAACTTATTACTTCTAAAATAAGGCAGCATTCCAGTGCTACCATGTGCAACAAGTTGATTACAGCCTATGGGATCCATAAATCAAAATGCCATGCGGTAATGTTTGATGCCTTAATGTCAAGTCCAGTCTGTTGGTATGAAGTAAGTAAACCCTTATTAAGAAATTGTGAACTTTTTTTATGTGATGTACTCAAACACAAGAGCTCATTAGAAAAACCTCCAAAAGAAGAAAGCAAAGAGTGAAAAAACACAACCGTGGAAGCAGGAAATTTAACCTCAGCTGCTAAGATCTAAGTAACTTTTACCCAACTTACTGTCAGCAGGGAGCATTTCAGGACAGTTTCATTATGCCTGTGAGAGTATTCAGTTACAGTTTTATCTCTGGGAGCTTCGATAGCGTTGATTTGGCAAGCAGTGGGATATTTTTATTCCAGCTGGGTGACTTCTAATGGGAATAGGAATTTGTGTGGCTGATGAGATACTTGAATGGACTAGTACTTCTTCAGATATTAAGGTTTAAACAAATCCAGAAATAGGATTTTACAGAATCAAGGCCCGGGAGACACAAGACTGACTACAAACACTTGGTAACTGTAGAACTGGCAGAGTTTCCCACTAGCTTTTTATTTTACTATTTTCATGGAAAACAGCAAAACAAATAGCTTAACTTAACAATTTCCTTCAACCCCTTCACAACAGCCCATACAATCATAGAATTGTCAAGGTTGGAAGGAACCTCAAGAATCATCTAGTTCCAAACCCCCTGCCATGGGCAGGGACACCTCACACTGGATCAGGTTGCACAAAGCCACGTCCAGCCTGGCCTTAAAAACCTCCAGGGATGAGGCTTCTACCACCTCCCTGGGCAACCTGTTCCAGTGTCTCACCACCCTCATGATGAAGAATTTCTTCCTAATATCCAATCTGAATCTACCCACTTCTAGTTTTACTTCATTCCCCCTAGTCCTACCACCACCTGACATCCTAAAAAGTCACCAGCTTTCTTGTAGGCCCCCTTAAGATACACAATCACACAAACAACAGAACATTAGAGATGCCTCTTTATTTTTTCATCCCTTTTATTTACAGAGAAAACTTCCACTGCAGAGATCTCTGCCCAAAAAGGTAACCCTGAACTGAGTCCAGTCTCTTTTCAGTAGTGACCAGTCATAGGACAGGGGGAAAATGGCACGAACTGGAACATAGGAGGTTCCACTTAAAGATGAAGATAAATTTCTTCATTGTGAAGGTGACAGAGCACTGGACCAGTGCCCCAAAAGGTTGTAGTCATCTTCCCTGGAGAGATTCTAAATCTACCTGGACATTGTGATCCTGGACAACCAGCTGTGGGTGACCCTGTTTCAGCCCTGCTAGGGGTTGGACTAGATGGTCTTCCCTTTCAACCCCCACCATGCTGTGCATTCTGTGATTCTGCATTGCAAAGATTCCTGTAGCTCACAGAGCTCATGATTTTTTTAATTTTTTTTTGGTCTTGGAACAAGTAGTTCTTCATTTCAAATATCAAAACAGATGACACCATTTATGTGTCTATCCTGGAATATTTACAGAAGGCTGAGATTTTGGGATTGCTTGGGAGGGAACTTCACAGTCTCAGTAATGTTGAGTCCAGAGCGGACCTCATTTCAGGGCAGTTGCACCAGAAGGAAAGGAGTTTCTGGGTCATTTACTGTAAGCTTCGGCTTAAGCAATCTGAGAAGTACCAGAACTGAAGCCTGTGGGTAAGCACTAAGTTAATCTACAAGGGAAACATTCTCATTATGAAGAGCTTTGCCTTTATAGTCTTCCCAAAAGCAACACCATCAGGTGAAACGTTAGATCACCACAGGCAGTGGAGAGCAGCTACTGGGTCTATTCAGAGATTTACAATCAAACACACTTCATTTCATTTATGTTTCTGGTCATATATTGTTAATGTTCTGGGAAATATTCCAATGGAGGAGTTTGGAGTCAGCAATATTTTTCTGGAAAAAGGGTATTTTAAAGGAGTGATCTCAGTGACTGATGCAGGCATTCCTACTTATGAACTTGTCAGTGGGAGTAACACCTCTCCTATCAAATCGAATTCAACTCGTGACTGTAAGAAAATCTCAGCATAGTTGAAAATCAGACATCAGATGAGGAAATGCTCATGAAGAAAACCGCACAGAAGTATTATTTCCCAAATCATTCAAGCAAAAACCCCAATGAACCAGCCCTACACAAAAAGACCAAATGTGTGGGAGCATGTGGATGCATCACATAAAGATGGGTGAGACTTTTCTTATGAGACTTTCATCAGCCTTATCCTTCTATTTCCAGTCAGTAAGTTTAACCCCCTAGACTTATATTTGCCGTGCTTTCAGTTCAGCCTGTGGGCTTATCACTACTAAATTCAGGTGGGATCAGGGAAGGAATGGCCCAGCTATTAAAATGTCCTGAATATCAATAAACAAAAAGAGAATGAAAATGAATTAATGGAAGTTATGCCCTCTTGCTCCTCCAGCTTGCAGCTCTGAACCTTTCATGCTGTCAATATCATGCAGTAACAATATCAGTAAGAGCTAGGCTACACAAGCTTGTTCTGTTTGTTGTAGCAACAAGTTGCACCTCAGTTAAACAACAATGACATAATTTTGGACATGCTAATTGCTTAGTCTTTCAAAACAGGCTTCTCTAAATCTGAAAAGTATTGATTTTGCCAGATACATCAAATTCACTGTATTGTTCTCAACAAAAACTGTAGAATATAAATTCCACCCTTAGAACTACATAAACTTAAGCTTAATTCACACGAATTGAGGAAACAAACCAGTGAAAGGAGTTCACTGGCCAGAGCTAGTCCTAAAATGACTGATTTAGGGACATGGTTTAATGGTGGACTTAGTAGTGCTGGGCTAACAGTTGGACTCGAGGATCTTAAAGGTCTCTACCAACCAAAATGATTCTATGATACAATCTTTTAAGGGTTTTCTCCATGAAGGAAAAAATAAATACAGAAATTTTGTCTTTTACCCTCACTCAGAAGAGCCCAGAGTTATGCTGACCCAGACATGGGTCTTCAAGGTAGATTTTTGTAGCACTGCTCTGGTCTCATACCTTATTAAAAATTATGCCAGTGTCCCATAACTATTAATAGGTGTTGACACTAAAGACACACTCAGAGGGCTAAAGAGGAGATGCAAAACATTTGTAGTCTAGAGGAAGTGGCCAAGAAGTGTGTTTTCCCCCCCTAGATACAGTGTCTCACTTAATCATGGCAGGGGGGATATCTGAATCCTTTTGTTCTGAGTTTACTTTGGCTCCTTATGATGTGAGCTCACAGGAGGTGCTAAGAAGCAGAGGTTTCTTCAGGAAGTTCAGGGTAGGGAGAACTGTTTTTGTTCTGCATCTGAATGAAAATCTGCTAAAAATGTGTAAGCACTGGACTAGCCTCTTTATTTTCATAGCACCATTGTTATTTTCTTTACAGTGTGGTTCTAAAACTCTTTAGGGTCTTTCAGCTCCTCCAGTCAATGGCTAATGACTGGCGAGGTTAAGACTGATATTTGCTTTTTCTCCATCTTGTCTCTCCAAAAACTTCTCATCAGAGGAGGCTGTTGCTATGACCTGACCTTGACCATCCTTGGCCACAGTTCAGAAACGACAGCAAAGGAACAGTAAGTCTGATGTGCTGCTTCCTGTTGGGCTGTGTTACTAAAACAGCAAGCTCCCCTGCAGAGATGAACAGAGCTTGAAGCACAATGGAGGGGTTGGTTGTGGGGCACACCTGGAGATCTCATGAAATGGAAAGGGCTTCGCAAAGAATCATAGAATCATTTTGGTTGGAAAACACCTTTGAGTCCAACCATTATCTAGTTCTACCAAGTCTAATGCTAAACCATGTCCCTCAGCACCGCATCTCTGCATCTCAAACACCTCCAGGGACGGGGATTCAGCCTCCCTAGGGAGCCTGTTCCCATGTTTGATAACCTTTTCAATGAAGAATTTTCTTGGGAGACAGAAGTACATAGCCTGGACATAAAGGTGAGCAGCAATATCCCATGTGAAAAAGCACAGGTTTTGCTCTCCCTGGGGACTGGGTGACTTTCTACATTCTGCAATTTCATAGAATCATTTAGGTTGGAAAAGACCTTTAAGATCAAATCCAACCATTAAGCCAGCACTGTGAGGTCACCATTAAACCATGTCCCTCAGCACCACAACTACACAGCTTTTAAATCCCTCCAGGTATGGTGACTCTACCAGTTCCCTGAGCAGCCTGTTCCAAGTCTTGAAAACCCTTATTTCCTAGCAATACAAGGGTGAGACTTTATCACGTATGAAGCCTTATGCTTTATTTTAAGGCTCTGACCTTCTCTCACATACGAATTTTTCTCTCTGCATACACAGCTAGAACTAAGGATGCTGCACACCAGTGACTGAACTTCTACAGAGAAATAAACATTTGAGTGGTAATTTTGTATGTGAAAAGTTTAGCCCCAACAGGCTATGGTTATCTTCAGGAATATTCAACAGGAATGTTATCTTCAGAAACAGTACTGGAGCTAGGCCCATCTCACCAGGAGAAGATATGTAGTAGTCAGCAAACATATTCAGTCCCAGCTGGATAAGCACATTTTCTTTCATCAAGAAAAATCTTGCCCTGTTAGAAATAATGTTTAAACCTGGTGCCTTAAAAACAGCATCAGTCATATGCAGCTTTGAGATGATTTGCCAAAGGCATGGCTGCAGATTTCTAAATTACAGAATCACAGAATAATTCAGCTTGGAAAAGACTTTTTAAGATCATCTAGTCCAACCCTCCCTGCAGTGAGTAAGGACATCTTCAACTAGATTAAGTTGCTTGGAGTTCTGTCCAACCTGATCTGAAACGGTTCCAGCGATGGGGTTTCTACCACTTCTCTGGGCAGCCTGGGCCAGCCTTTCACCACCCTCAGTGTGAAAAATTTCTTCCTTCCATCCAGTCAACATCTTTTCGTCTTTTTTAGTTTCAAGCCGTCACCCCTTGTCCTATAGCAACAGGCCCTGCTAAAATGTCAGTCCCCATCTTTCTTGCAGCCCTTCTTCAAGTACTGAAAGGGCACAAAGCCTCCCTGGAGCCTTCTATTTGGACTTAACAACCCCAACTCTGTCAGCCTGTCCTTACAGCAGAGGGCTTCCAGGCCTCATATCATTTCTGTGTCTTCTTCTGGCCCCACTCCAACAGGTCCATGTCTCTTCTAAGGACTGCACAGTTGTAGCCACCACTGCAGGTGGGGTCTCAGCAGAGCATAGGGGCAGAATCCCCTCCCTCAACCTGCTGTCCCCACTGCTTTGGATACAGGCCAGGACATGGTTGGCTTCTGGGCTGTGAGCACACATTGCCAGCTCATGTTCAGCTTTTCACTCACCAGTACCCCCAGGACTTATTCCACAGGGCTGCTCTCCATCCCTTCATCCCTCAGTCTGTATTGATACCTGGTATCATAGAGTCTATGATACATGGGATTGCCCTGATCCAGCTGCAGCACCTTGCAAGCTCCTGCCCATAGTAATAAATCTTCATTATTCATGCCCATTTCATTGGTAATACAATTTAAACAAAAGCACCTCCTAATGAAAATAGCTGTATACCAACACTCAAGAGGACAACCATCAGTTTATCACTAACCACAGGTCATCTTACTGATCTTACTTGGGTATACTGAGCAGCAGTTATCAAAGTTTATACCACATATGCATATCGTAATGTTTTCCTATGAGCATCTTCGAATTGTCTCAAGTGATTCAGATTCACATCTTGCATATTTTCTTAAGAAATATGTAGGTTTAAAAAGTGCTTCTAAGAAATTCTCTGAAAAAGAAAAAAAAAAGTGTTTGTCAGTGCACTCATACTAAAGTGATTCTGAAAAACAAGGGCGTGAACAGACCAATACAGCCTTTAAGAAGCAATGTGCTCATGAACCTACCTCTAGAAGTTAAAAAAAGAGAGAAAAAAAGAATAAGTGAAAGAAATCAGGGGTTTGAGGTCTTTTCTCCACTCACTAAGGCTTTTGGCTCAGCCTTCTGAAGAATAAATACAACACTGCATGATATAAAATTCATAAATAGAAAATAAAACTGAAAAATACTGACTCCAATAACTATGAGGAGAATATTAATTGCATTCAAAAGCCAAACAAAACAAAACAAAAAAAGGTATGTTTCAATTTATTTTCAGGTAAGTTTGGACTTCAGTGTGGACCACACAATGAGCATGTTTGTTCTATGCAGATTGAAATCGGACCACCAGGGAATGTTCATTTCCAACAAAATGTGGAAATATACTATGTCTAAAGGTACTTTGCAACTGGGTTGACTGGAAAGCACATGGCTTTAGCCACAGAAATAAAACTACTCTTTGTAACTTGGTCTCATTTGAAGGTCTGGCTTGTGGACCATGTTTCAGCTAAACAACCAGTCATCCATAAATCATTTGTAAGAATAGTTTTATTAACTCATAAATAATAAAACCACAGCACTTCTAATATTCACTTAAAAGTCCCATCATTTGCACCTCATCATACTCTAGCCCAGACTCTTGTAGCAAGAAGACATAGTCATAGACTCAAAGGATTGTTTAGGTTGGAAAAGATCTTTAAGATCATTAAGTCCAACCATTAAACCAACACTGCCAAGTTCACCAATAAACCATGTTCTTCGGCAGCACTTCTACACAGCTTTTAAATTCCTCCAGGGATGGGGACCTCACCACTTCCTGGGCAGCCTCTTCCAGGACTTGGCAACCCTTTTGAGGAAGAATTTTTTCCTAATGTCCAAACTTAACCTCTCCTGGAGAAATTTAAGGCCATTACGTCTTATCATGTCTCTTGTTACCTTGGGAGAAAAGACCAACCCCCACCTCACTGCAACCTCCTTTGAGTCATTTGTAAAGAGCAAGGTGGTCTTCCCTCAGCCTCCTTTTCTCCAGACTAAACCACGCCTGTTCTCTCAGTTGCTCCTCACAAGACTTGTTTTCTAGACCCTTCACCAACTTCATTGCTCTTCTTTAGACACGCTCCAGCACCTCAATGGTTACAGGTATGAAGATTGCTCATTCTTGTACTATTTTGACTAGGCCTGTGATCCCTTCAACTCTGCAGCCAGTCATGGTTTAAGTGACTGGGAAAGCAGACCCTTGTGAACTCAGTCCTTCAGTTGCCTTCCCCTCTTCCGATCCCTCTCTGCAGTAGAATGTGAAAAACATCTATCATCCTAGCCTTAAAGTTTGTGATAAAATGATTTAATTACTATTTCCTCATTGTAGACTTATGCTTTACATATACCAGTGAAATCAGGTCAAGCTGATTAATGGAGATGGGTCAGCAAAGAAAAGTAATTTCCTAGGGATTCAAATTGGATTAACTTGGGGTGGGGAGAATAGAGGGAAAACAAAAATAAAAATTGTGAAAAGTTGCCTTGTATAGAGCCATCTTCATTATGAAAATAACTTCTGTTGTCAAGACATCCTAGAGTTCTGAAATCTTTTGCTTTTAACTAGGTCTTGAAATCTAAGTCAAAAATAATTATGCTCAAGTCATCTTTTATGCCCTCAAAGAATGCAGCATTTATACCAACTTCAGTTTTCCTGGGATTAGTAAAAATCTAAGCGGTTATAATTGCAAGACTATCTTTCTGACAGAACAAACATCCACAGGGAAGGTGGCAGTTTTCCAATTTGTTTCTTTAAAGCACATGGCAGTTCAGACTGTTACATCTGCTGTGAGATGTCTAGGAAAACATTTTGCAGTAACAGTGGCTGATTCTCAGAATGGTAAGGGTTTTGAAGAGACCTCTGGAGATCATCTAGTCCAACCTCCCTGCTTAAAGCAGAGGCAGCCAAAGCAGACTGCACAGAATCATGTCCAGGTGGGGTTTGAAATGTCTCCAGAGAAGGAGAATCCACAACCTCTCTGGGCAGCCAATTTCAGGTGCTCCAGCACCCTTGAAGTTTTTCCTGATGGAGATTCCTGCGTTCCAGTTTGCGTTTATCATCCCTTCTATTATCACTGAGGACCACTGAGTCTGGTCCCATCCTCTTGATGCCTAGCCTTCAGATATTGATAAGCATCCACAAGATTAACCAATTAGATTGAAATTAAAAAAAGAAGATTTCTTTACTGAAAGAGTGCTCAGGTATTGGGAACAGGCTGCCCAGGGAGGTTATGGAGTCACTGACCCTGGAGGTTTTCAAGAAACAAGTAGACATGGCAGTTTCAGACATAGTTTAATGGGAATGGTGGTCTTAGGTTGACAGTGGGACGCAAAGATCACAGAATCACAGAGTATTAGGGGCTGGAAAGGACCTTAAAAGATCATCCAGTCCAACCTCCTTGCCAGAGGAGGATCACCTAGAGCAGATCATGCAGGAATACATCCAGGCAGATTTTGAATATTTCCAAATAGGGAGACTCTGTAACACCCCTGGGCAGCCTGTTCCAGTGTTCTGCCACCCTCTCAGTGGAAAAATTCTACTTCATGTTCACATGGAACTCCCTATGGCTCAACTTCCACCCATTGCCCCTTGTCCTGTCATTGGGAATCACTGAGCAGAGCCTGGCTCCATCCTCTTGGCACTCACTCTTTACATATTTATAAACATGAATGAGGTCACCCCTCAGTCTCCTCCTCTCCAAGCTAAAGAGCCCCAGCTCCCTTGGCTCTTCTCATAAGGAAGATGTTCCACTCCATCATTTTTGTGGCTCTTGGAGGACTTTTCCAACTGAAACAATTCCCCGATTCCAAGATACCCATAAGCATGGATGAGATTCTCCTCAGCCATTACATATGTGACAGATACATTTACCCTTGTTTACACAGTTTATGTTTCAAGCAAAAATAATAATTAAAAGGCAGAAAAACAGATTTTAAGAAGAAACTCTGCCATAGATCTAGGAGCTCTGTCATAGGTTCTAGCCATGCATTTCTATCAACTAGAGTTTTTTTTTAATCACACTTTACAATCTACAGCTAGAGATGCCTTTAATCTATTAGAAATAATAGCAGAATAAGCTTTCCACTTGTTAATTTTATTACACTAAAGATCCAATTTACTTTTAGCCTCCTGTGCCAGAAGATCTTGGCTGTTTATTCTGGTTGGAGCATATAAGAGTTGGTGCTACTTAGAAAGAATATTTTTCCCCCCTCTTTCCAAAACATAAACATTTTACAACATTTAAATGCTTTAATTTTTCTTTCTTATAGCATATGGCTCTAAGTTGGCACTGCTGGGAGTTATTGTATTTAATGGCACACAATTAACTAACCTCCAGCTGCCTAGGAACACAAATGAGGAAAGCTCAGCTAGATGTTTTTACCATTTATGATGCATAGTCCACAACATATAGGGTTGATTAGAGTATTGTGAATGGTATCCAGAAAACCTGGGGGTTGGCGTTGCTCTTGTTTTGTTTTTAAACATCTCTTTCAAAATTTCAGCAGCAAAGCCCTTGTGCTGTTTTCTACATTATTCTTCAAATTGCAGTGAGGAAATAAAATGTAAATTAAGAATCTCCTTCAGTTTTTCTGCTTACCATTGCTTGGCTTTGTCTGCCCACACTAAACTTGCACTGGGGAAAAAAAAGCTACCAATGTTTTAGCAGCTTGGGCATTAGCAAACCATAGGAGCTTCTGGTTTGATAGTGGTGCAGTAAGCTCATAGAATTGTTTTGGACGGAAAAGACCTCTAAGATCATCAAGTCCAACCATTGACCTAACACCACCATGGCCATGTGTGATGGTTTAAATGAGAAGATGTTGGCTTCAAAGAGAATTGATCCCTGAACACAAGCAAACCTCTCCTAGACATAGCTACAAGAAAAACATTTCCAAACCTCATGGTTTGACCAAAATCTCACATTGCCAGCAGGTGGCGAGAGGGGATACTGCCCTTCTGCTCTGTTCTGCTGAGACCTCACTTGCAGTGCTGTGTCCAGTTCTGGAGTCCTCATCACAGGAGAGACATGGAGCAGGTCCAGAGGGGGCAACAAAAACTCATACAATCAACAAGGTTGGAAAAGACCTCAGAGATCATCAAGTCCAACCTATCACCCAGCACCACATGACTAACTAAACCACGGCTTCAGGTGCCACATACAATCCCCTCTTGAACACCTCCAGGGATGGTGACTCCACCACCTCCCTGGGCAGCACATTCCAATGGCCAGTCACTCTTTCTGTGAAGAACTTTCTCCTCACCTCCAGCCTAAACCTCCCCTGGCACAGCTTGAGACTGTGTCCTCTTGTTCTGGTGCTGGTTGCCTGGGAGACGAGACCAACCCCCACCTGTCTACAACCTCCTTTCAGGTAGTTGTAGAGAGCAATAAGGTCACCCCTGAGCCTCCTCTTCTCCAGGCTAAACAGCCCCAGCTCCCTCAGCCTCTCCTCACAGGGCTTGTGCTCCAGACCTCTCCCCAGCCTCGTCACCCTTCTCTGGACATGTTCAAGTATCTCAATGTCCTTCTTAAATTGAGGGGCCCAGAACTGGACACAGTACTCAAGGTGTGGCCTCACCAGTGCTGAGTACAGGGGCAGAATGACTTCCTTGCTCCTGCTGGCCACACTATTACTGATACAGGCCAGGATGCCATTGGCCTTCTTGGCCACCGGGAACACTGCTGGCTCATGTTCAGCTGTCTGTCAACCAGTACCCCCAGGTCCCTCTCTGCCTGGCTGTTCTCCAGCCACTCCAACCCCAGCCTGTAAAATGATCAGAGGGCTGGACCATCTCTCCCATGAGGACAGGCTGAGCTCTTGCCAGCCCCAGATGAGTTTCCTCATATTTTTGAATATTTTTGAACTTGTGCAGCCTGAAAGTACAGTTAACTATCTTGCAAAAGAAAAAAAAAACCAAAAAAACAACCAAACTAAAAAAATAAATAAAACCCCACACAATCTCTCATTCTCTAAGTTCAGTTTTCCTGCACCTATCTTAGAGATGAGAAACTCAGCAAACTAATAAGTCAGCTATTGTCCCTTGTTAGTTTTGTCCATACCATCCTAGTGAAAACCATCCCAATCTAACTCTACCTTTGTAGTAAGAGTTTTCCCTAGCAATAATAAGATGGTTGTTGCAGCTCTACTATCAATGGTAAAATTACACTTCCATACAATTAATGTGAAATTAGAGTGGTGTCTAAGCATTTTCTCCTTCAAAGATCATTGTGAGAACAACACTTCACATCCCCCTCCTTGGTCTAATTGACCAGTGAGAAGCACTCACATAAGTTGCAGAAATTCAATTTGGAATTCACAAGATGCAAAAAGGAGAAAGAAGGCAGGAGGAAGGCAAAGAATAAACTAACCCAAAAAAAAGGAGGGGAGGAAATCTTCCCTGAAGCTACGTCTAGACTGTGGGATCCGAGAGTACTTCCCACTCTCAGATCCCAGTGTGCACCCTTGCTGAGACCTGACTCCTTGTCTGCATGAGGTCTGGGCATGCCATCCTGGAAAGTCACAGGAGACTGTCTCCTGGAAAAGTGAAGAAAAGATGAAACTGAAATTATTGATCTTTATACAAGCTTTTGCTTCCTGCTTCTCTTAGGAAAGATGCTCTGCTACAGGACTAAGAAAGTTCCTCCAGCCTTTAAATTTAAGATTTTATTATTATTTATTACTATTATTTATTACTATTATTTCAGTCACATACCACAAGCAACCTCCCTGATTAAGTGCACTAAGGAGAGTGTGCCCAGGAGGTCAAGAGAGCTTCTCTTCCCTCTCTACACTGCCCTAGTCAGACCACATCAGGAGAACTGTGTCCAGTTCTGGGCTCCCCAGTTCAAGTGGGACAAGGAACTACTGGAAAGAGTCAACAGAGGCTACAAAGATGCTGAAGTCACTGCAGCATCTCTTTAATAAGGAAAGGCTGAGAGACCTGGGGCAGATTAATTACTCAAGGGTAAGGGGCAAGAGGGTGGGGCCAGATTATTTTCAGTGGTGTCCAGTGACAGGACAAGGATCAACAGGCATGAACTGGAACCCAGGAGATTCCATCTGAACGTGTGGAAAAACTTCTTTGCTGTGAGGGTGCTGGAGCACTAAACCAAGGCTTCCCAGAGAGGTTGTGGAGTCTCCTCCTCTAGGGAGATTCCAAACCTGTCTGGACATTGCAATTCTGGGCAACCTGTTCTGGGAGACCCTGCTTTAGAAGGAAGGTTGACTATATGATCCCCAGAAGTCGTCTTGCAACCCCTGCCATGCTGACATTCTGCGATTAAATAATTTGCTCCTCAGCAGGAGGCACTGCTGGCTCCTCAGCATGATCCCTCTTTGAAAGCCAAAACCTACTGAGAGAAAGAGAGTACAAATCACCAGCCTGGGTGCCACTTCAAAGAGCCTGGAGTTGTGATCTTGTTTGTTTGTTTGGTTTGGTTTGTTTTCTGTCACAGCTTCAGTCAGTTTGGAACGTCAATTGCCAACCCCAGAGCCTGGTTCTAATTGTGAAGACAGCAATTTAGGGTGTTGTCTATATCTCTGCCTCACATCAGTCTCCTCTTAAATGCTGGAAGAGGATAACATCTCTCTCACACACACATCTATTCAGACAAAATTTACTGCTTAATTCAAGACCAAAAGAAATAAGCCACTGTATCATTACTTTAATGAGGAAAGCTGTCCAATCTTATCCAAGGAACATGAAGATTTACCCACCACCGTCATCAAGTTCAGGTTTACACCATCTGGACCAGCATGATTCCACCCCACATAGGCACTGATAGCTGCTTCTTACATGTTTATGCTTTCTGCTGGGGGAGACAAATCCTTTGGGAAATCTGATTTTGCAGGATGGTGCATGGGGCAAACGAGCTGCCCTAGAGTTGCACTGAAGCCAGTCATCTCTCAACAGCATCCAGAGCTAAGGCATGTTTTGACAGGCAGGATTGCTCAAGTCCCAAGCAACCTCTTCTTCCTCTCACATTGAAGTGTCTCCACTGAATGTTTTGAGGACCACAAAAATGATCAGAAGCCTGAAATCCCTCTGCTACGAGGACAAACTGAGAGAGTTGATGTTGCACAGCCTACAGAGGAGTGCAAGGGAGACTTTCTTGTGACCTTTTAGTAATTAAAGAGGGCCTGTGAGAGAGATGGGGACAGAGTTTGTAGCAGGGTGTGTTGTGATAGGACAAAGGATGATGTTCTTAAACTAAGAGGGAGACTTGGACAGGATAGAAGGGAGAATTTTGTTTTACACTGAGGGTGGCAAGAAACTCTCAGATTGCCCAGAGGTGGTAGATGCCCCATCCTTGGAACCATTCCAGCTCAGGTTGGCTGGGGCCCTGAGCAACCTGATCTAGTTGCAGATGTCCCTGCTCACTGCAGGCAGCTTGTTGTAGATGGCTTTTAAAGGCTCCTTCCAACCCAAAACATTCTATGACTCTATAAGCCTGTTATTTTACTCTGTCTTGGGAAAAGCAATATTGCAAATCACAGCATAGTCCTACCAGCAGTGCAGTTATCTGAGCTGCTGATGAAATAGTCTCCTCCCACTACCTTTCATATTTAAGGGTTTGAATGATATTTCCCATATCAGTGGGAAATCAGTTCCAGTGTATTTTTCTGTGCCAGTTCTCAATTTTCCTGTAACCTCTAAAGCACTTTAAAAGGAACCAACAAATCCCCTGTCTCCTGCTTAGAATAAACACCATCATAAGTAACTGAATAAACAACTGCTGGCAATAGTGGTAGGGAAAAAATTAAGTGGTATTAAGTTATTTTCATTATATTTTACCTATTTAGTTTATTTTTTTTTCTATTTATCTTTTTTATTATTTAGCATATTTTTGTCTTTACTCAGCAGATAAATTTTATTTTACAATCTGAAAATACCATTGTGATTAGAGCAATAAGAGCATCTGTCCATTTGGACTGTTTTCTGGATGGTCTGGAAATCCCTGAGGTGTCCAAGTATGGAAGAGTGAGAGGGACATCCAGCAGCAAGTGGCTGGAGAACAAATCAAGAGGATGCACTTTCCTCTCTGCAAGCAGCTCTGCAAGGGAGAACTTGCATGTTGCTAAGAAGGAGGCAGCGTGCATGACTTCCATCCGTGTGTTTGGAAGATGTGTTGGAGTCAACAGTGGAAAGGGTGAGATTCATCAGCCCCTGTGTAGGCAGTTGACTCATGAGTCATCTCACCCCAAGAGTGACATCTAAAAACAAGTGGGCTGTGGTCTATTAAGTGCTTATTTCCAGAAATGACTCTAAAGGAGTATGGATGACTGATTTCTGCTGTTGGCATTCAAAAGGTAAACTTTGCTTTTAGGCAGACCAATCCTAGTAAGAGTTTCTCACTTGTAATCTCTGAAGTTGTGATGCCTCTTTATACTCTGCAGCTAGATCCCTATAATTGCATCCATGAATCATATGAAATCTGTTTTAGGAGAAAAATGTGCTTGTAGCAGGATATTGCTATCTCCAAAGATGGCCAAAAATACAGTACGGGAGATTCACTATAACTAAGATTAATCACTGCTTATTTTACATGTCAAGTGAAGAACTTGTACTCCTTTTTTAACCTACACATAGGTAGGTCCAGCACCTAATTTGGGGCAATCCTCAATATTGATACAGGCTGAGGGATGATGAAATTGAGAGCATCCCTGCAGAAAAAGACTTGGGGTACTGGTGGACAAAAAAACTGGGCATGAACCAAAAACACACTCTTGCAGCCCAGGCCAATGCTATCCTGGGCTGCATCAAAAGAAGCGTGGCCAGCAGGTCAATAAGAGTTGATTCTACCCCTTTGCTCTGGTGAGACCTCACCTGGAGTTCTGTGTCCAGCTCTGGAGTCCCCCAACACAAGAGAGACATGGACCTACTCGAGCGAGTCCAAAGGAGGGCTGCCAAGATGGTCAGAGGGCTGAAGCACCTCGCCTACGAGGACAGGTTGAAGGAATTTGGGCTGTTCAGCCTCAAGAAAAGGAGGCTGAAAGGGGACCTCAGAGCTACATTTCAGTATCTGAAGGGGACCTATGGGAAGGATGGGGAAGGACTGTTTAGAAGGACTTACAGAAAAAGGATGAGGGACAACAGTTCAAAACTGAATCACAGTAGATTGCACATAAGGAATAAGTTCTTTACATCCCATGTTGCCCAGGGATGTGGTTGAGGCCCCGTCCCTGGAGACATTAAAGATCAGACTCAATACGGACCTGGGCAGCCTGATCTAGTTGGAGGTGTCCCTGCTCACAGCAGGGGGGAATTGGACAAGACCTTTGGGGGTCCCTTCCAATTAAATATAATCCAAACTTGTAAATCTGCAGAGACTGTGAAAAAAAGAGGTATCTATGAAGAGTGCTCTTAGAAGCACCTCTGCTATTCAATCCAGCACCCAGTTCAGTATAGTTAATATGCTTTGCTCTCAAATCCTTCTGGTTTAAGTAACCTGAAGATATTCAGAAGACATGCAGATGTGGTGGTGAGGAACAGTTTAGTGGTGACTTGAAGGTGCTGGGTTAAATTTTGGATTCTGTGAAAATAAGAGCTGCTTTTTTCTCCATGAGAGAACAACAGATGCCCATCATTTATGTGAGAACATTGCATATATGCTGTCCTATAACAATGCATAGATTGAATTTTAATATCTTGGGCAAGAAGGGGCATGTCTGAAGCTCAAATTTAGATAGTCCTCAGCCTACCTGTGTCCTTTTTCTCAGTTCTATATGTACATATGGATTTCTTGGCATGGCTGAGGTTCACAGAATGGTTTGAGTTGGAAAAGACCTGTAAGGTTCTTCCATAATCACCACCTGGTGAGAAATGCACTCTCCAGATACTAAGATAGAATCTTGCTTCCTTCCATGTGCATGTGGGCACATGCATAACCCAATACAAACCATATGCATGGATAGATATGGGGAGCAGAGAGCCCAGAAGGAAAAAAAAAAGGCAGACTTCATTCTGCATTCTTATGTTCTCAGTGAAGCAGCCAAACAAGTGCCTGCTGCAACATGCTTTTACTTCTCTGCTGAAAACTAACAAAGTTTATGGAAGGCAAAATCCCAAAACATACCATTTGACAGTTCTTCAGTAGCAGAGAGCAGCTGGTCAACAAGGCTGTGTATGACTCTTGGATTTCTAAGTGGTATCTGCCCCTTAAAGCAAGCTCTTGCCAATTACATTCATCCAATATTTTCCAAATGTTTGCTTTTAAAGTAAGGCATTTTGAAAAATGCATTAGTTCCCAGTGATAACACTTTAAAAGAGATACATCATAACATTTTCATTTCAGAACACTTTTGGATTGTAAGGAAATGTTGCTTTGTGAGGGGTTTTATTCTGCTATTTGTACACTATGTCATGACATCCCCAAGAAGTCTTCCTTTTATAATGGAAGAAACATTGAAAGAAACTCTCAAAACATTTTGTCATAGAATCATTAAGATTGGAAAGGATCTGAAGGATCAACCAAGTTCAACTGTTAATCCACACCCACTAAATCGCATCCCAAAGTGCCATGTCAACAAGTTTTTTTGAGTACCTTCAGGGATGGTGACCCCACCACCTCCCTGGGCAGCCTGTTCTAATGTCTGACCACTCTTTCAGTAAAGAAGTTTCTAGATTGATGAGTGGATGGATACAGGAAATAGAATAGAATAAAGGAGTGGAATGGTGGAGGTTTAATTGTGAAACCATAGAGATAAAACGTCCTCCAGGAGACTAGAAAGTCTAGGGGGAGGACACAGGATATTGTCATCTGTTATTCTACTCGCTATCCAGCTAATCTGCTTAATCTGTTCTGAGATGCCTGCATTTCAAAACACATGATTGCTTATGTATACATCTTTATTTTCTGAACCAGTTTGTTTTGCATGAAATTTTAAACCAATATGTTTTCATTTTAAGTCAAACCAAAATGGATTTCCAACTCTTGATGTATCCAAGAAGATAAAAAGACCTAATTTCAACCAGATCTTATTACCAACCAGATCCTCCAGGGAGCACAATCCAATGAATCTTTACCCCAACTGACTAATAAAGGGCAACATCTGATGATAGAAGTCTTGGTATAAGAGTATCATTAATATTGGCCAAGGAATTCAGACTCAGAAGTTGTGGGGAGGGATGTGTGTGGAAACAACACATTTTAAACTCTTACGTTACAGATGAGACTCCAACAGAGATAAAAATTAGGCTTTCACAGACAGGAGAGAAAAACGCCCTGAAGTTAATTAAGTACATAGTCCTTACTGCTGGCCACAAAATGAGACCTTCAGAGTCCCTGATGATGAGCACAGCAATAAGATAGCACATAATAAAAGTCACATTTTTGTTAAAAAAGGTTCTCCTAGCTCACAATTGTATAATTTAAAACCCCACCCCAAAAAGGAAACAAAGGCACAAAGACCAGATTTTTCTTTACATTTCAACTATTTTCCCATCAAAAGGGGAAAGTTTGTCCAAGATGCTCATATTGCTCTAATCATAACAATGTTTTCAGATTAAAGTTTCGTGAAATCAATTCTATCTGTTGCATACTGAAAAAAATTGCACTACATAATATCAAAAGATGCATGAAAAGCAGATCCAGAGAGATGATTCTGCCACTTTGCTCTAGTGAGACCTCACCTGGAGTACTGCATCCTGGTCTGGAGCCCTCAATATAGGAAGGATATGGACCTGATGGAGCCAGTCCAGAGGAGGGCCACAAAAACGATCAGGGGGTTGGAACACCTCTGCTATGAGGACAGGCTGAGGGAGCTGGGGGTGTTCAGCCTGGAGAAGAGGAGGCTTCAGGGAGACCTAATAGCATCCTTCCTGTACCCAAACGGGGCCTCCAAGAAGGATGGAGAGAGAATGTTTACAAAGACCTGTGGTGATAGGACAAGGGGCAATGGCTTCAAACTAGAGAGGAGTAGATTTAGATTGGATGTTAGGAACAGGTTCTTTACCATAAGGGTGGTGGAACACTGGAGCAGGTTGGCAGGGAGGTGGTTGGGGCTCCATCCCTGGAGATAATGAAGGTGAAGCTTAACAGGGCCCTGGGTGGCCTGATCTAGTTGAGAATGCCTCTGCTGACTGCAGAGGGGGTTGGACTAGATGACCTTCATAGGTCCCTTCCCACCCAGACGATTCTAGGACAACAAAAAGCTAAGTGGAAAAAAAAAAAAAAAGGTCAAACTAAATAGGAAAAAAAAAAATCTCTCAGTCCCCAAATGAAAAAATAACTTATCAGTATTTATTTTTTTGTACAACTATTGCCAGCAGTTGTTCATTCAATTACTTACAGTGGTGTTTATTCTAAGCAGAAAGAGAGGAGGTTTGTTGTTTTCTTTTAAAGATTTTTAGACATTACTGGAATGCTATGAACTCACACAGCAAAACACACTGGAACTGATTTCTCAGTGGGAATAGTTTGTTCAAAACCTTAAATACAAAGGTTAGTGGGAGAAGACTATTTCATCATCAGCTTGGATGACTGCACTGTTGGTCAGACTGTCCTGGGTATTGCAATATTGCTTTTCCAAAGACAGAGTGAAATAATGGGCTTAAAGTTATAGAATGTTTTGGGTTGGAAGGAATCTCTCCAAAGGAGACTCCATAACCTCTCTGGAACAGGCTGGTCCTTCACTCCAGCACGTTCTCATGTTCAGGTGGAATCTCCTGTGTTCTAGTTTGTACCCACCACCCCTTGTCCTGTTCCTAGGTGCCACTGAAAACAGTCTGGCTCCATCCACTTGACCTCTTCCCTTTAGCTATTGATGAGCATTGATCAGATCTTTCTCAGTCTGCTCTTCTCCACACTAAACAGCCACAGGTCTCTAAGCTTTTCTTCCTCACAGAGATACTCCAGTCCCTTAATCCTCCTCACAGCCCTCCACTGGACTCTCTCTAGTAGAACTTCCCTCAACCTGCTGGTCAGTCTTCTTAATGCACCCCAGGATGCCATTGGCCTTTTAGTCCACAAGAACACATTGCTGGCTCATGGTGAATTCAATGACCTGCTGGAAAGCACCTCTGAGAAAAGGGACCTACGACTGCTGGTGAACAACCTCTAACCTGTACTTGTGCATAGTGTTGTTACACCCAAGGTCACCCCCAAACATCTACTGATACATGAGGTGATTCCTTCCAAGGTGCTGGATACTACTCTTGTCCTTGTTGAGAAAGTTTTCCCTACCTTCCTCAAAATGGGATGAGCTGACACAAGAAGTCATCCTTTCCCTTTCATTAATAAAGGAGCCTTGAGAATCCGCTCACCTAGATCCACACATTTTAGGTGGTCAAATTGCAATTGAACAACCCATGGAACTCCTGTGTCTGAAGCAGGTAGAGGAAAAAGCTGAGAGGCAGGAATGAAGGACCCTATTTCAACCTCAGCTAGTAACTTATTAGGATAAGCTTGTAAAAAGAAATTTCTGCTCTTCAGTTCTTTGGGTAACCCACTGCAGATTCCATAAGGAGTCTGTCACAGGCTTATTATGACACCACTTTGACAATTATTTGATCTATGGATGATGGATGAAGTCTATGAACAAAGCACCAGTAGCCACATGAAGAAGTCTGCTTAGAGATGTATACATCACTTGATAGACTTAAACCTCTGTGATCAGTCTTTGACCACTTACAGTAATCTATTTCCTAAAGTTTTGCTGTAGGTTAAAGATTAATTGCAAAAACCATAGAGATAAAAGTCCTCCAGGAGACTAGAACGCTGCAAGGGAGGGCACAGGACATCATAATTTGTTATTCTGTTCCCTTCTCCTGTATCTCCCTCTCAAGAAGCAGACTTCGTGGTCAGCTCTCTCTGGACGTGTGGCTTGCAGCCTGGGGGAGGTTTGGCTGGCTGGGGGATATTTTTTGCTGCATCGTTGAGGCCTAGAAGAAGCTTAGCTGAGGCCTAACTTGGGGTTTAATTGTGACCTAGCAGAGGCCTAGTTAAGGGCTTAGCCAGGGGGGCTAGGTCAGGGTCGATTCATATGCACAAATGATTCGATGCATATGTACATCTTTTTACCTTGGCACCTTCTGTAATGAGTATTTCTGTTTAACTTCCAATTCTGTGTGAAGGTGTTTATTTACTCCTTTGGGGTAAACTCATTCTGTCCTCAATCCAGAGCTATTCTCTCTCAAACCAAGATGCATTTCAAATTAAAAGAAACAAACAAATTAAAAAAAAAAAAAATCACACACACAACAGCAAAACCAAACTACAAAAAAAAAAAATTTGAAAAAAAAAATCAAATTTAGATTGACTGTGTAGGACAGCATTTGAAACAAAGATGCACATTGCATTTGGTATGTGTGAGTCACCAAAATGCAGGCAACGTGGCCCTATGGATATTTTTATTCTTGTTTAAATCAAGCCAGAGGTAGAACTTAAAAGGAGTTTAGCTGTTCTTGGTTGTGTATATTCATGTATACCGCACACACCAGATTGCAGCATGTGCTAGTGGAAGAGTCATTCCAAGCAAGTGGGGTGAAAAAGAAAAGAGAAAAATAATCAGGAAAAAAGCATTATCAAGGCTTTTAAAATAAAAACTTCTAAAACACCTTTAAACTGTAACGTCTTGTGCAAAGAAAAGCCTGAATTATGTAAAAGCAGGCAGGGAGCCAACATCTGGCAATAATAAGATTGTTTTGTAAGCAGGCAGTTTTCTACACAGCACGCAGCTCTTGATCCACATTAGAGCAAAGAGCAAATCTGTGAAGATGTGCATGGCCTCTGGCTTCCAGACGGATACCCTCGGCTTTGAGTGAAAATTTTTGTGTCATTTGATCTCCTAAACCAGCCAGCTGAGATGAGTTATATTCCCCCTGCCAGGAACCTCGAAAGAATTGTTCAAACCATAAGCTCATTCCTGCTGAATTGGAAACAAATGCCATAGCTGCCTTGGTGGACTTTGAAATCAAACTCTCCCCAGCTCTTCCCAGAGTTCCTGGGAGGAAACTAAACTCCTTCCTGTGTCTGCTGCTTCTGTCTCTGTAGAGAGACCTCTATCCCTCCACTCCTCATACTCCTCCTCATCCTTTCTCTCCTCCTCCCACAACTGCAGTCTCTCATTCCAGAAAGCCACATCACAGGCTTTCCTCATGTGTTAGCCATCTTCTGCTTGCTGCCATTAGACGCTGCCATCGCCTCTAGAAATGGAGTCCCTTAATTAGGTCCAGAGACCTGGAGAAAAACAAGGCCATTCAGGGTGACAGCCGGCCAGCAGCTTCTTCCCCTTGCTTTTTGGTGGTTTCAGTTTGGTTTGTTTTGGTTTTCCTTTCTTAGAAAGGAAGAAGGAAAAAAAAAAAAAACCAACCCATAACTTGGTCCCATTCCCTTCTTCTCACCTGTACAGTCCACAGGAGGTCAGGGTCTTCAACTAGACCCTACAAAAAGAAACTGTTTACTCTGGAGCTGGTTTTAAAAGACAGAAAACCAAAAAGGAAAACCACAGAAAAGCCTAAATTTGCCAGGCTACAGGACCCTGGGACTCCAAAAGCCTACAGTGTGCTCCAAAAGAGTAGGCAGCTACTGGTGGTTTAGTGGGTATGGTGGTGTTGGGTTGATTGTTGGTCTTAGTGGTCTTTTCCAACTTTAATGATTCCATGATAGCTACTTCCCCAACTGTGACGGTCATTGACACTCACAGCCACTGCTCAGCACACAAGGACAAAAGGTCTCAGAGGCCATCCCTTGAGTGCTCAGAGCTGCATCTGGGGATGGTTTAGATTTTGTTTCAGCCTTCATAAGAAGCATGATTGCTTTCTGTTAAGCCAACAACAATTGAACCCTCTCAAATATTTAACTCTTGAGTATCCTTGCTGACAAAAAACCTGTGCATGTGTACTCCATTTCAAACTGCCTGGCTGCCCTCTCCCTTCCCATCTCCTGCACCAGAAAGCTTTCACAGATTTACTGTTTCAAAGACATTTCACTGCAAATCTAATATTCACCTGCTGAATAATTTAATCCTACAATGCTTTGGGTTGGAAAAGTCCTTTGAAGGTCATCTGGTCCAACTGCCCTGCAGTCAGCAAGGATATGTTCAACTAGATGATGCTTTAATCATCATATCAAAGACATTTCCTCGATCTCCTTACTTTCTAGCTTTCATTTCGTGGAAAGATTACACCAGAGATCCAATCGAAGCTGTAAGTCACCACAGCTGCATATCAGCAGCAGTTCAGACCAGGTAGTGTAGAGCCACCAGCTATTTGCTGGTATCTCCTTGGCTTTCGTGTTTGCTCAGTCATATGTATTGATCTGACATGCAAACATAAAAGTGATGGATTTTCCATAGAAAAAACAGCAAATTAAGCTTTTCCAAGAGCTATTTTAATAATCAATCTGTTCTTCACTGCTCTAAAAATATCCATGTAACTTGGATGACACTCAGCAAGAGTTGTTTGCCACGCATTTCAGCCAGTCTCTATGAATCAATGCCATCAGGGTCTCCTTGGAATTTCAGTATATAAAAAGAAGGAGAAAGACCCAGCTCTTAAGTTCCTAATTCTTCATATACCTGGAAGCAAGTAGGTTTTTCTTCCAAAATGGCAAGGTAGATCACAGTCTTCTATGTTTCAAAGGTCATCATGCACTTTGCTGTATGTAGATTGGAAGTATTGGTCAAGGCTGGGAAAAAATTAGCAAGTTATGGGTGCAAATGGAGCAATATGACCTTTGAAAATCTCCTATAAAAAAGATGGGAAGATTTTCCTTCTAGACAGTGAAATTGAGTTGAGAAGAACTATATAGAAAAATGAAACACCTAGGTCTGGAAATTAGTTTATCCTTTCACCTTATGGTCATATTAAAATATTCTGTATAGGTGTCAAGGGTTAGGGATGGGCCAACCACTAGATGAAAGACAAATGCTGTGAACCTCTCTCCCTTCCCAAAGGTTAGAGAGAGACTGCTGGGTTGCGAAAGAAAACTAAATCAGCTTTAATGAAAATAATAACAACAACGTGAAATAGATACAAATGCATAGAAAAGTAATATTGAACCTCATCTCCCTGATGGCAATGATGTCACTGTCATCAATGATGTTGTGGGCAGGCACTGGGGAAATCTCAGACTCAGAAATAGATGGGAACTAGGTTCAGGACTTGGATTCTGGAACACACAGATTAGGATCAAAGGCAGAATGGACAAAGTCCTCCTTAGAACCAGGTTTGACCCTGGTAATACCTCAACTGTGTACTGAAGAAACATCCATGGGATGGAATCCCTTGTTGGTTAGTTTAAGGTCACCTGTCCTGTTTCCTTCTCCCTTCAGGTGCCACCTCTGACTTCCAGTGTGGGACACAAGATGTGGCAATGACCCTGATTTGCATAAGAACAAGTCTAAGCCAGAGCCTTTCTGCAGCCCAGCCCTTAGCAGTAACTCTCCTCATTAACATTCTCACTGCTAGAAGCAGCCACTGTCTGTACAAACATGCCCTGAACTTCAGAAAGTGTTGGCACTGAACAGAGAAGTCCAATCACTGGACAGAATTGGTTCTGCTCTACCTCAGACCAGGACAACAAGTCTTAATCCCTCTCATCAACATGCCTGCAAAACAACTCTGTTTGCATGATGCCAGCCATCACAGCCAGAGCAAAGTGCGTGCTCAGGAGAAGCATCTGGCACTTGGGAAGGATCTTCAGAGGAAGTGACAGAAGCAGCCTTCCTCTACCACTTCTAAACAAAGCTTCACCAAACACAAAATTCCTGGAAACTACATTCTGAAGTCCAAGGACAGATTTTTTTTTCCAGGGGAAGTTAAAACAAGGAGGAGATCAAAGACCAGATAGGAAGAAGCAGGTTGTAGCAGTGGGAGATTCAATCATCAGTGAAAGAACGGGATGCATGACCCTGGAAAGAAGCACAGGGGAGCTTGTTTTCCAAGAAAGGTGGTGGATTTGACCGGAAACCTGGGCAGGGTCTGAGGAAGCCTGGGGAAAGAATGTGCAGCAGTGATCTGCCTGGGCATCAATGACACTGGTGACAGATGGACATTCTGGAGGTAACATGTTCATGGAAAGGAAACTGCAAACCAGGATTTCTACAGTCTCTTATCTAAGGGTGGCAGAAAAAAGCCAAGTGACTATAGGACAAGGATAGTCCTTGCAGGAATAAGTTAAATAGGGTATGAGTAATTTGTTAGTTCCCACAACAGAGGGAGGTCACCAGTTCAGTTTTACTGGCACTGGTGCTGAGAAATGAGATATTTACTCTATGTCAGAAAAAGGGGTGAAGCATGAGGTAAAGATTACTGATGACACTTATGCAGAGGAACAGGACCATGAGCAGACTGTGAAGCATTACTGAAGCAATGGCAGGGAAATCAGACAGCAGCTGAAATTCATTGGATGTAACTGCAAAGCAATGCATGTGGGGAAAGACAATTCCAGATCTACAACCAACAGTGGTGGCTTCTGAAATCATAAAATCACCTCGGCTGGAAAAGATCTTCAAGATCAAGTCCAACTATTATCTAACCCTACCAAGTCTGCTGCTAAACCATGTTCTCTCAGTACCACAGTACCAGTCCTTTTGGAGAGGAGGGGAACAGGCTTTAAATGGCCAAAGGCTGAGAGGTGGTGGCAGTTTTAAGCTCTGCCTAGGAAATTTTCCACAAATCTTGAACAGAAATTAGTAGAATGCAAATAAATCACCACTGGATGTAAAAGGGAAAATAGTGATAAGGTCTACATTATGCTATTGGTCTGATTACCAACATAAAGCTACTTGTGTACACTAACTCTTCTCTCTCTTTTCAGTTTCCTTTACTCTGGCAGATACTAGCTGGCTTTTGCTTAGCTGCTGCTGATCTTGGCTGTGTTCTTTGTTGTAGTTAAGTACTAACAGCAACTCTCTACTCTTCTCTCTCTTTCACCTCATACAGGGGGGAAGGGAGCAGGGAGGGGGAAGCTGTTGCTAACCCCCTGGTTTTGTCCAGGGGGGTTCTTGGGTTGTTTATAAATTGTAAATGTATGTAAATATTGCATATTTTGTACATATTCATTGCATGCCATATTTCTAGATTGTAGTTTTGCTTACAAATACAGCTTCATTTGCTTTCAACTCAGTTGGTCTGGAAATTTTATGTTGGGGGTAATTTCAACCCACCACAGAAGTGCAGGGAGGCTGATAAGACGGTGTAGAAGGGTTTTCATATGATGAAAAAGCAAGGACTCTGAGCCTCTTGCTGTGGAATAGTAAGACCTAATTAGAGCACCTGCAGCTAAGGTCTACAAAGTCACAAACACCACAAAGATGTCCACTTCTGCAGCTACAAGAAACTCATACACTCAGATGAGGCTAGAAGAACTTTTTTGAACTTAAAACTAGGCAGAAGGAGATGGGTTTTTATACAGCCATAATAAGGCTGTCCTAGTCAAAAGACATTGTGCATACAAGAAGTTTGCAGATTGGTGGGAAGATGTCAGAAAGATCCATAGAGAGCTATACTGAACAGCCTGAACATGGCAGGACCAGAAGGTCCTTGAGCTGAAAATAGAAGCTGTGAGTGGACTTGGGAGAGAGGAGGTTAATATTTAAATATATTTGCCCAGTGCCTACTCATCCTACTGTACCAGCTTATTGTTGATAGGACAACACTGGGCAAGATGGACCTTAAGTCCAGTCTGGTGCTGCAGTTCTTCAGAGCATTATGGTAGTCCCTCAGACCTTGGCAGACTGATTTCCCTTCTGACACTCATTTCCCAACCAGAAAACCAAACTGAGGGCAGGAAGGGAGTGTTACCAGAGAGGGATGTCAATGCTCATCTTACCCCACACACCATCACTCACTGCTGGAAGTAACCTAATGTTTTCTGCAACAGATTCAAATATTAATCCAATTTGTTCTCCTCATTGGCATTCCCGTACTTCCTGAGCTGATTTTGAACATGTACTTTGAGTGAAACAGCAGGAAAACAGAGCACAAAGAGAAAATTGAATTCAGATTTGTGACAGCAAATGTTCATACCAATAACTGATTTCATGAGTGAAATGAGGATGATCACAGAAGGAAAGTGTATGTTCAAGCCACAGGAGAATACAAAGCGTCTTGGTTTTCATATTTTACATATTCTCCCAAGAATTATTCATGTACATTTTTCACAATTACCCTATAATAGCAAACACATTTTTAAAGAACCAAAAAAAAGTGCTGACAATATTCAGGGAAAATATAAAGGTAGGGATCACAAGAGGTGAAGCACAGTAAAGAAAATAATTCCAGCATGCTGGTCACCTGTATTAACCTCCCCAATATCTTTAGTACATTAAAAACATTTAATTATTGACCACTGGAAGATCTCCAGTCATCAGAAGAGTGAATCTGCCAGTGTTTGTACTACCGACTTCAAGAGTCTGGCTGGCTGTGAGCAAAATGACCTGCAGAAGAACCATAAAATAGAACCACAAAATAATTTTAGGTGGAAAAGACCTTTAAGATCATCAAGTCCAACCATTATCTAACTCTACCCAGGATGGTGTTAAACCATGTCCCTCAGCACCACATCTTTGTGATTTTTAAACACCTCCACAGACTGAGATTCAGCCAACTCCCTGGGGAGCCACTAAGCAGCATTATAATTCTGAGAGTTGAAGAGCTTGTTTTAAAAGACACTTTTATCACAAAGAGAATTGAGGAGGGAAGAGTATGCCAGACCAACATTCAGAAGCAACATATCCCATGCAATGTCAAACTTGGTTTTTACATGGTGCTAAAGCAAAAGATAGTCCTTTATGAAGGAACAACGAGGCTTATGCTCATGATGAAAATTCAAGTGTTCCTTAAAAACCATGTTTTGATACGTAACATTGTTTTAATAGAAAAAATCACTAATTTTATAATTATCATTTAAAAACGCCTTTAACAATATAATTGTTCCTGTTCCTGCCTTACTACCACCAAAATATCTCCAAAAAGAGCACTCCACTGCTCAACTCCAAATGTGTTTTAATTTTAAAAGTGCTGAAGGCATCTGACAAACACCCAAATAAATCCCTGTGAGAACACAAAGCACCTTTAAAGTACACATTTATTTAAAGTTTCTGTTAAGCCTTTCAAAGCTCAGCTAGTATCAAAGGGAAAACATATCCAAGGCACTGTAAAACCATCACAAACACTTTGATTCTAATATATTAATATTCCCATAGAAATAGCTCAAATTCCAAAACAATAGGAAGTGTTGTTCTACCCACAGCGTAACCCCATTTATGAGTTTATCATTTTCACTGGAAATTCTGCATTTATACCATTAGAGAAATGTAGGAAGGAAAAAAATCAAAGAACAAAAAGATTGTGTGCAGCAGTTTCCTCAGCCCGTTGAAGCTTCCTGGGAAGCAAGCGGCAGATTTTTGAGATAAGACACAAAATCAAGTTGTGTTCAGTCAAGCTCTGTTACAAATCACAGCTGAAGCTTGGTCTCAAGAAGTCTGCTCACTCCTGAAACTGAAGGAATTGGCAAGAGTGGTTTTTATTTTCTTTTAACACAATATATATACACACACACATATAAAATATGTATAGAGAGACATATATAGTTTCTCATTTTTTATGTACAGTAGGCCCACACTCACAACAGATGGAGAAAGCATCTGATCTAACTGAAGAAAGAGCAACCACACAGTGTTGTCAAACAAATATTATGTTGTCAACTAAAAGAATGAACATCAGTTTCTTCCCCAAACTTTTCCAAACGCTTTTTTCATACTCAAGACAACTTCTGCTTTTTTTGGGTCAATGTTTTCTACTATATCAACACATTTTGCAGCTAAGAAGTAGACAATAGAGGAAAGATTAGTACTGCATCCACTGTGATGAACATGTATTAGCACTGACTTCTAACAGCACTGTAAGCTAGCCTGGGATCTACCTGGCTGTAGAATAGCTCTTTGGAGAAAGATCGGGTGGACAAGTTGAGTACAAGCAAACTGCACTGCTGTGGCAAAGAAAAGCAACAAAATGATGGATTGCATCAGAAGGGCATCACCAGCAGAAATAAAGAAGGCATTATCCCACTCTTCTCAGGGCTAGTCAGGCCACACTCGGAATAATGTGCTCAATTTTGATCTCTCTCACAGAAAAATAGGAAGGACAAGCTGGAGAGGGTCCAGAAAAAGGCCATGAAGATGATCCAAGGACTGGGAAGCTGCTATATGAAGAAAGGCTGAGAGAACTGGGTTTGTTCAGCCTTGAAAAAAGAAGTCTTAAGGGAGACCTTATCACCACGTCCCAATTTTTTAAAAGTGGCAACAAAGGAGATGGAGACTTCCATTTTACAAGAGGTCCCATTGGAAAGATGAGTAATGGGTACAAGTTCATCCCACGGATTGATTGGACACAAGAGGAAAGGGTTTTAGAACAAGGGCAATCAGTCATAGGATATTCTCCCCAGGGAAAGGGTGAAGTTCAAACTGGACATTTTCAAGATTCAGCTGGACAGGATGCTGGGCCACAGAATGGTCCAGATCGAAAGGGACCTCTAAAGGTCAGCTAGTCCAACCCCCACTGCAGTCAGCAGGTGCATCCTCAACTACATCAGACTGCCCAGAGTCCTGTTGAGCCTCACCTTGAATATCTCCAGGGATGGGGCCCCAACCACCTCCCTGAGCAACCTGTTGCAGTGTTCCTCTACCCTCATGGTAAAGAAACTGTTCCTAACATCCAATCTAAATCTACTCTTCTCTAGTTTGAAGCCATTGCCCTTCATCCTGTCACTCTAGACCTTTGTAAACAGTCTCTCTCCACCCTTCTTGCAGGCCCCATTCGGGTACAGGAAGGCTGCTATTAGGTCTCCCTGGAGCCTTCTCTTCTCAAGGCTGAGCAACTCCAGCTCCCTCAGCTTGTCCTCATAGCAGAGGTGTTCCAACCCCCTGATCTTTTTTGTGGCCTTCCTCTGGACCCTCTTCATCAGGTCCATATCCTTCCTATATTGAGGGCTCCAGACCTGGACACAGTATTCCAGCTGAGGCCATCTTGTCTAGACCATGAGTTTCCCCAAGAAAGTTTGGACCAAGTGATCTTTGAGGTGTCTTTCAAACTGGTATTCTATGATGATCTTATGATTGTAATACCGAAGCCTCTCACCCCTGGAAAGTGAAGCTCTGGCTTCTCTAGAGCTTTTCGGTTTCCCATCATCATCCAGGTGGCTGGTTAGGAAGCTGAGAGATCGTGATGGCAAGAAGCAACACAGGAGCCCACCAGACCTTTACATACCCTGATTGATCATACTCATTTCAGTGAATAAATACTCCATCAGGATAAGATCTGCTATCAAAGAAGCTTTATTGAGTCAGAAAGAATTACTGCGTTTGATCCTAGAAATAAAAACCAAACCAAACCAAAGCAGCATGTTTTAGGAACAGGTTGTCATTAGTGGTTTTCTCAGGCTGCTGAGCTCTCTCATGGCTGCAGTTCCCCACTGAGGCATTCAGATTTTCCTCACTCCCTAAACACGCAGGAAAAACAGTCCCTGGAGCCCCTTATCCTTTCAAGGCATGATACAAAAACCACAACAAACCATTAAGCAAGCAATTCTTTTCAAGACAGACCATTCCCAGTCCTCTTTCCTCTTGTAATTTTTGTGGACCTCTTCTGCTCTCCAAGTCCTGGGAATTCACCTCATACTTGACTGGAGAATGTGGGAGGGGGTCTGCTAAATGTCTTCCCTTTTTCTTCCTTCCAAGTTATACCTTTCTCTCCCCCTTCTCAAACCATCTGCAGATCCTTATCTGGTTAACTGGCTCTTCCATAGCAAGTCAGAGCCTCTGTCAAACAGAGCTCAAGAAGGTATGGGATAAAGACAATGAAATCCAGAAATTAAACCATTACAGCAGTCTTTATTTACTCTGGTGTTTAAGACTGGTTTAAACTTGATGTATTAGACAAACATATTTGGACTAAAATCACTTTCATACCACCTCTAAATTGTGACAGAAGAAAGAAAACAAGATTTGGGGATCAGAACACTAATCACCTAAATGTAACTAATGCAGTCATACCGATGGAAGAAAGAAAAATGGTAAATTTTGATTCAGTCTACAAGCAAAAGAAAAAGCGGGTCCCCCTGAATTAAATGTTGTCCAGGACATTTTACAACAGATTACTGAAGCCATGAGGGCAAACACATGGAAATAATCATGGGAGACTTTGGTTACTCCCATGAAAATTCAAGAAGTGACACAGTGGCTTGTGAGGCAACAGCCAATTGACTTGTTTATTTTGTATGTAGTATAAATGTCTGTCTCATGGAGCAACCAGAAAACTGACAGAAGGAGAAGCATTTCTTGACCTAGTTCCAAGAAATCCACAGGACTCCATTCAAAATTTATTGCAAAGAGCTTTCATGATTGCTAATCAAATTCAAAATCCTTGTAGGAATGAAAGGGAAAGAAACCCACCCCAGATTCATGTAAGAAACAACACAGAAGCATGAGAGGTTAGTAAGAGGAGAATAAGCTAAGTTGCTAAAAAGGGTGATGAACCTGAAGTCAGTTAGGAGACTATCTAAAAATATTTTACTAGGGTTTCAGAATAAATCAGTGCCACCTCTTCAAAAGTTTCAGAGAGAGAATAGTGAAGTACATTCAACATTGTTAAATGTCAGACTAAAGGAAGCTCTTACAAGTAGAAAGGCATTGCTCAGAAGTGGAGGTCATTTCCAAGTGAAGAAAAAAAAGGTACAAAAGTTTAGACGTTAAATGCAAAAGCATAAACAAATCAGAGCCACTTTGAGGAATACTTTAGAATTATAAAAACCACTAAAGTCAGAAAAGGGGTCTAAGATCAAGTCCAATTGCCAACCCAACACCACCACACCCACTAAACCATGTCCCAGTGTGCCATGTCTACATGGTTTTTTAACACCTTCAGGCACTCCACCACCTCCCTGGGAAGCCTGTTTCAAGGACTGATAACCCTCCAAGTCTATTAATTTTTCCTAATACCGAACCTAAACCTTTCCTAGTGCAAACTGAGGCTGTTTTCTCTTTCCAGGTAACAAGCACTAGGACAAAAGAGATCAACACCCACTTCACTACAACCTCCTTTCAGGTCTCCTTTCAGTCTCCTATTCACCACATTAAACAACCACAGTGTTCTCAAGAGCTCCTTGCAAGACTCATTTTCTAGACCCTTCACCACCTTTGTTGCCCTTCTCTGGACAAGCTCCTGCAACTCAATGTCCTTCTTGTAGTGAGGGGCCCAAAACTCTGTTCAGTATTCAAGTTGCTACAGACATCCCAAGCAATCACCAAAGTCTTGCAAACACAGAAGCAGCAAGAGCTTTGTCAGAGTTCCTGTGACTAATACATGACAGAAGTAAAAGCAAAGCTCAAGGTTGTATCAAAAAAGCTGAATATCTGAGTTGGTGTTTACAAAGGAAAAGCTCAGAGAGAGGTTCATGGGTGAAGCAAGTTTGAAATCTCCAACTGAAGTGCCAGTGGCAGGGGATTAGAGGAGGTCAATAAAACAGTAGCAAATCTCTAAGCCCAGATGCCATTCACCCAGCGGTCCTGGAGGAACTGATATACACAAGCCTAAGTACATGATTTATCACCTCAATGGCTTCAAAGGTCTCTCAGCACAGAAAACTGGAAGGCTGTGTAGATGAAGAAACTTATTAGCCAGATCCCAGGAATAAGGAAATACAGGATACTGTAGACCATTAGTTAGATTTCCACATCAGGCAGATTTGTTAGGATACATCCATAAATATATCCTAGTAAGTGGTTTTTTAATATATATAAGGCTGCCATTCCTGCTAGATGCATTGCAGTTCTTTGAAGACATCAATAACCATCTGAATAGGATGACTCATTTGATATATGTGGATTCTCAAAACACCTTCAACAGATTGAGAGACACATAGAGAAGATAAGTTGTCATGAGAAAAGGTGAAAAATTCTCTCAAGAGTTAGTATAATTAGTAACTTCTTTCAAGAAACAAAATCCACCCTGACAGGAGATCTGCTCTATGATCTCTACTTCTCAACCTATCCACAACAGATCTGTAGCAGGGGCTGAATAACAAGTAAAGGTTATTCAGAAGATAAAATTATTGGCAATATGAAATTCTCAGCATCCTGTAAAATTCAAATATACTGCAGAGAGTTACAGCAAAATTGCTGCATGACTGAACAATAAGATATCAGATAGTTGTCCACACCATTAAACATAATAAAGGAATGCATGTCAGGAAGAATAACTTAACTATAAAGTGCAGGAACATGGCACGTTTCCAGCTTTTTCCTTGGCAATTCTGGTCAAGTACAAAAGAAAGTCCTTTGCCAAATAAGCTCATGGAGTCAACAGGACCACACAAGGTAGTCCTGAAGTCCTTGGAGGGGAAGGAGAAAGGCTGAGAATAAATTATATCAGGGTATAGCCAAACAGCAACCAAGTATTTTCAAGCACATTTTTCACCTGCTATCTTTCCAGTTCTCACATTCAGATGACAGCATTTCACGTGTCTTAGGCCATGTTGAGCAGGTAGTGGGAAAACACCAAACCTGAGTTTGACTTACATCCAATGTGCACATGAAATTACAAATCCTTTCTAGAATTATTGCCTACATTAAGTTCATACCTGGGGCAGTTGCTCTATGACACCAGCCCAGCAGAGATGAGGGTTTGAGAAAAGGAGACGACCACCACAGGCAGAAGAGAAAATGGATCTAATAAAACTGATCTCAATGTCATTACAAAGTATATAAAGCTGTACTCACCCCAGTAAAGGCACAGCAATCACACTAAGCAGGAAAGCAGACAGACAAGGAAGGGCAAGGTCAGAAGGAGTCCAAGCTCTCTTCAGCAAACTTCCTTCTTTATACTGAGTGTGATGTTGTTGGTCTGGGATCCACCTGTAGCTAACTCAGGACAGCTGTCCTGGCTGACTCCAAACTGCTAATGACCTGCAGCCCATGGCTGGCCTGGTATCCTGTCCCAGCAAAACTGGAACGGTTGTATACAAGCTCTTCAAACACTGGATATGTCCACTCTCAGGTAGATAGGAGTGTGATTAAACCAGTTTTCTCTAACAGTACTATAGGTTTATGTTGTTGACATTGGTTTGTTGTTGTTTTTTTTCTTTTAATATCAGCTGTTCAAGTAATTCTCAAATAGCTTCTTCTGCATCTCCTTTTCAAAGTCTGACAAATGGAATTTCCCAGAGGAAACCACACTACTAATCATTTCTCATTGCAATGTATTGCAATCTGCACACCATATCCCAGAATAAAGAAAAAAATATTAAAGTATTACTACAGGCAGTGCCTTGGCACTGGTTTAGTGATAAAACGAATACCAGTGTGGATAACACTAACCATAAATTATCCCTTAAACATCATCTCCTCGAGTTAAGCTACAAGCACAGGAAGGGCTCACAGTCAGTTACAGCAGATTTATGCTTGCTGGCACCACAAAGGATGTCAACTTTTCAACAAAATGGCCACCAGAGCAAAATACTGTAAATATATACATATATATTCATTCATTTTAATCAGCAACAATGACTTTTGCTTCTGTCCCAGTTTGAACTGGTTGCCCTCAAGGAAGCCACAAAGTTGCAGTCCTCCAGGAGGTACAGAGTGTCCAGGAGGTGTACTGGAATGTGTAATATTTGCATTTCCTCCCATAAATCCTACATCATTATGAAGCTGGCTGAGACGTCAGTTGCATTCTCTTTCTTCCTCTGCACATGTCTGGATGCGCTGAGCTCCCTTATCTAGTGTGGTGGGAGGATGGTTTCAGTCTATCTGTGGCCTTAGGGGAGGCAGTTTCAAACCTGGCCAGCCTGAAACCAGCCTAGCAATGGCGGGGGGGGGGGGAAGAAAGACACCTGGGGCATATGTGGAACCCCAGACTGGGAGAAGAGTACTGAGTTTTGGTCTGATTTGGTGAAGGTTTTTGTATGAAGCTTTTGGCTTAATGTCCAGAGAAAGGCCATGAGGATGATCAGAGGGCTGGAGCACCTCTCCTATGGAGACAGACTGAGAGAGTTGAGGCTGTTGGAGAAAAGACTCTGCCAAGACCTTATTTTGGCCTTCCAGTATCTGAAGGGGGCTACAAGAAAGCTGGGGAGGAACTTGTTAGGGTGTCAGGTAGTGATAAGAATAGGGGGAATGGAGCAAAAAACTAGAAATGGGTAGATTCAGATTTGATGTTAGGAAGAAGTTCTTCACCGTGAGGGTGGTGAGACACTGGAACAGGTTGCCCAAGGAGGTGGTGGAAGCCCCATGCCTGGAGGTTTTTAAGGCCAGGCTGGATGGGGCTCTGAGCAACCTGATCTAGTGTGAGGTGTCCCTGCCCATGGCAGGGGGGTTGGAATTAGATGACCCTTGAGGTTCCTTCCAACCTTAACAATTCTATGTTTCTATGATTAATGAGCTTCTGTGTTAAGCCCAGAACATGCATTCCTGTGCATTTTATATCCTATACTATGCGCACCACTATGCATCGTAATATTGTAGTATGGTAACTTGTGAAAAGCTTTTCCATTTAAACTTTCCAATACTCCAATCCTGAGTGTAAAGCAGTCTTCATTTGCCACAGAGGAATTAGAGAAACCTGTCCTGCTTAAAACCATGACAGCTTCTTCAAGGGAAGAATTTCTACTACTTGAGTTGCAGAATGCCTTGGCATGGAGGTAAGGGCTCTCAGGTCATGGCATCTCTAATTTTGCCTTTTCCAACCTCAGAAAGTTGCAATAGAGGCTTCTACAGGGCCAGCATGAAACCTAATTTGTCTTTCTAATGTCTTTCAGAGCCATCAGAAAGGCACAATCTAAATGCAAATTAATCTGAGGATACAATTTGGGCTGTTCCAGAGTCTTATCTATGTAGACAACTGGATTTTTTAATAGAGATTTGAAGTGGCTGGTGAGGATAAAAATCTCTGAAAATGAACAGACCCCAGCAGAGATAAATTCTACTAAGGGAAAATTTGCAGCTGCCTCTTTGGAAACATTCCTAAGGGAGTGTGTCATGTGCTAAGAAATCCATTCTGGGTAATGCTATAAAATTGCTCACCTTAATTTGTATTCCAAATTCTTCTCTATTGAATAACAATTTATGGTGCACTCCAGTGCCTGCCAGAAACTCCTGAATGAAAGCCACAGCTGTGGCTGTTATTGGGCAGAAATTACAATGGTGCCTGATGCATCTGTTCAGTGCATGAATGAATTCCCTGTAGGTTGTTGGGTTTTTTTCAATAACTATCAGGACACTGGCTTTTTTGAATGGTCTTCAAGGGGTCTACCTGGGGACTGGCACACATTCCATCCAGGCAACTGCTGAAGTCAGAAAAAACCTTTGAGATCATCTAGTCCAACCGCTCTCCTAGAGCTCACAATCCCACTACTACTGCTAAACTACTACCACTAAACCATGTTCCTAAGCACCACATCCTCATGACTTTTAAATACCTCCAGGGATGGTGACTCTACCACCTCCCTGGGCAGTCTATTCAAATGCCTGATAACCCTTTCTGTGAAGAAAATTTTCCTAATATATGACCTGACCTCTCCTGGCACAACTTGAGGCTGTTTCCACTTGTCCTGGCATGTGCTGCATGTGAAAAGAGACCAACCCCCATCTTGGGGCCCCATCCCTAGAGATATTCAAGCTGGGGCTCAGCAGGGCTCTGGGAAACCTGATCTAGTTTAGGATAACCCTGCTTACTGCAAAGGGCATTGGACTAGATGACCTTTGGAGGTCCCTTCCAAACCAGACCATTCTCTAATTCTGATTGCTTCAGCCTTCTTCCAGGGAGTTGTAAAGGGCAATGAGGTCTCACCTCAGCTTTCTCTTCTGAAGGCTAAACAGCCCCAGTTCTCTCAGCCATTCCTCAGGAGATTTGTGTCCAAGACCCTGCACCAGCTTCATTGCTTTTCTCTGGAAACACTCCAGCAATTACATTTTGTAGGAGCAAAATGAAATCCTTGATCAGAAGGGCTTTTCTGGAACTCTGAAGGGATCATGTGCTGGAGGACACCTAGGAATGTTGTTGAGAGCATCTTTGGCAACTTAATACATGGCTGAACACCCCAGGTGGGCTGTGCTCACTTTTCCTGTAGCGCACTTTGTATAAAGAAGCAGAGAACTGACCTGAAGTTTATTGCACCCTAGGATGTTCTCAAAGCTGTATGGAATGGAGACATTAAAGGCTGGGCTTGACAGGGCTCTGAGCAACCTGATCCATTTGGGGATGTCCCTGCTCACTGCAGGGGGGTTGGACTAGATGGCTTTTAAAGGTCTCTTCCAACCAATGAATTCTATGATTATGATGATCATATGTTCACTATGGCTGCTGTAGATATAACACAGGGGCAGTACTGGGGGTTGGACTAGATGACCCTTAAAGGTCCCTTCCAACCCAATGAATTCTATGATTCTATGATTATGATGACCCTGTGTTCACTATGGATGTTGTAGATATAACCCAAGAGCAGTATTGTGGGTTGGACCATTAAAGGTCCTTTACAAACCAGAATATTCTATGATCTCACCACCCTACCTTGTATGAAGCAAGATTCTTCCTCTGTAAAAATGCAATACAGACTAGCAACAAAATGTCAAGAGAAGAACCAAAACATTGACAAATTTTCAGATGCATCACTGCCAGAAAAATGTCAGGCAAAGTCTCAAATGACTCAGTTCAGGCTGGCAATGAGAGACCACAAAAATTCAAATCACACCAAAAGTAGAATGTCTTAGAGATTTATCTTACTTCTCAGATTATTCATTGCCGTTTAAATATTAGCCTAAAGAGTCAGCTGTCACCTTTGCAGTAGCTCAGCCTCATAGATCACATATACACCCAGCTGCCTAAACAGAAGCAGACTGAAGAGATAGAAGTAACTAACTGTGTTTTAAAGTTTAAAAAAAAAAAAAAAAGCAAAATGTGGCTTATTGAAAGAGACAAGGCATTCATGTTGGCTTTCGAATCTGAAGGCACTAACTATTTACTCCTGAATTAATCTGGGATTGACTAAATCACCCCAGGAATGTGTTATCATGTTTTTCAAGAAAGCCTCTTCTATTTTTAAGTGAAAGCCATGGCTGATGTAATCATATCATCTGAGCTTCTCAGCAATTACCAACATATGAATCCAGCTTTGATTAAAGAAGAAATCAAACACATCACAGAGAAGATTTCAAAGAGTCCATTATGCATCTCTGACTAATGCCTTTGAACATGTCTTGTGTTTGGAGAAACAGTGGGGAGCTCCACACACTCACAGGAACCACACGAGAGGCAAACCAGGAATGCTTTGGAGAGATGCTGCAGCCCTTGGGACCGCTCCCTCTCTTCAAGTGCTACTCTTGATGTGAAGCATACTCCTGGATGGCAGCAGCAGCTCATATGTGCCTATGCTCATCAATACCTTCTTGCCTCATGCTTATCACAGCATTTCACTGAATCACAGACTGGCAGTGTTTGGAAGGGATCTCTGGAAATCGTCTTGTCTGACCTGCCTGTTAATACAGGGCCACCCACCACAGGCTGCCCAGGATCACACCTGATCACTGTGAACCTGGTCTGGATGATGCTGCTTTAGCCGGGGAGTTGGACTAGATGATCTCCAGAGGCTCCTTCCCACTGCCAGCATGCTGAGATTCTGGGATTCCCTGAAGCCAAAATGATTTTAAAGTATTTTATTGAAGGCAGAATTTCAATTGTCTTCTGAAGTGGTGCATGATCATTTTGCAGTCTTTAGTTCCTTCTTCCTCTTTTCCAGCCTCTAGCAGAGAAAAAGTTAGTGAAGAATTTCTGTTTTACTTACCAAGCTTCTCACAAGCTTTCCATTATGTTTTCAGCTCAGACCTCAGAATTCAAAACTCATTCTTTGGGGATGAAACTGGATAAATACAAAGCCCACAGTCACTTGGGATACTTCCTGCACAGAGCTGGTGACAGCCCCACTTGTCCCATACTCACGTGTACACTCCGTCATTTAATACGTAGGGGTCTGAATTAAAGTTCCAGTTTGTTCCAGACATTAGGAATGGTTAAAATTCCTTTTGTTAGTTATATGATCTCTATTAACCAGCACCAAATTTTTGCAGCTCTTGTTCAGAGAAAGATCAGAACAGCTGAGATATCTGGAATTGAAAGTAAAAGCAGAGTTGTACAGAAAATGTGCGGCATAGATAGGAAATCATGTGCTTGTACAAACTCCCATCAAACAGGACTGTAACACCATGCCATGGAATTTAGACCTGGGGCTGTTTAGCCTGGAGAAGACTGAGACAGGATCTTCTCAATGTTCATTAATATCTAAAGGATGGGGGCAAGAGGATGGGCCCAGACTCTTCTCAGTGGTGCCCAGAGACAAGGGGCAACAGACACAAACTAGAACATCTGGAACATGAGGAAAAACTTCTTGCCAGTGAGGATGCCAGAGCCCTGGAGCAGGCTTCCCAGAGAGGTTGTGAAGTCTCCCTCTTTGGGGAGATTTCAAGCCTACCTGGGCATCACGATCCTCGGCAACCTGCTGTGGGTGATCTGCTGCTGGGGGGTGGGCAAGATGATACCCAGAGGTCCCTTCCAACGCCCACAATTCCATGATTCTGTGAGATGAGAGAGAGTAGATGCTCCACAACTCTATGAACTTAGTGAAATTCATTAAAATAATTTACTGTAAATTCCAAACAACCACAATAAATCACACTTCAAGAGTAAATTCAAAATGTATGTTAGACAGGACCTTTCAGCTAAACATTCAGCTTTCTGGGCTATATACGACCACTAGTTCTTACAAACTTGGAATTTCTACCTGCAGAAGACTGGTTGGTCATCTGCAGTTGACTACACTGTTACATATAGTTTTTCTTTTCAGGAAAAAAGATGCCTGGACATCAGGAGTCGTCCACAGTGCAGAGCTATCAAAGCAGGAGAACACAACTGGTGAAGGATACTAATCAACACTTTCCCACCATTTTAAAATCTTCATTGGCACTGATGAAGAAGATACCTGAAAGACTGGGAAACAACTCAGTTAGGAAGGACTGTGTTGTGCATAGAAGCATGTGAAAAGAGACAACACATCACAAATAATTTCCTTAACACAGCTTTATCAAAACAGTTTTTGTTCCTAGACCTATCTGTGATCAAGTTTCCTTCCAGTGTGGATTGGATAGGAAAATAAATTATCTGGGTGATACTGATAAAGGTCTAGATTTTGGCTGAAGCAAAATACAGACTCAGGTTGCGTGTGCACCTGCACTCCAAGGTCTCACCACCTCATTTCATCCAACAAGAGAAAAGACATGAAATAAATGAAAGATCTGCTGGTATTTTAATTAAGCTGATGGGCTGGGCATGTTCTCCTGTAATTGTAGGCTGATCAGAATTTTGTGTGTGAGGCTTTCCAGCTGCCTCAGGCTGTCTAACCTGTTTGTTTGTAACATCTGTAATGATTTCTGTCCACTCAAAAGAAAACAAAAAACCCCACACAGAAATCTGGCTTGCTGAAGTGAATCTCAGAGAACACTTCATAAAAAGAAATTCATCAGTTTTAGTATTTTGTAGCTTTGCGATGATTGAGTTACCATATAGCTGTTATCTTCTGCTTTATTATTTAGGGGGGGGGGAGGGGGGGAGGGGAAGAAGAAAAGGAATAAAAAATAAGGAGGGAAAAGGAGAAAAAGGGTAAAAGAGGAAAAGTGTGAAAAAAAGGGAAAAGTGAGGGGGGCAAAGAGGGGGAAAAGGGGAAAGCAGGAAAAAAGGGGAAAGCAGGAAAAGAGAAAAGGAAAATAGAACACAGGGGGAAAGGATAATAGAGAAAAAGGGGTGGAGAGTAAAGGGGGGAGAGAAGGAAAAATGCAGCCCTCTGGTGACCTAAAGTGCCCCCAAATATCTTTATGTTTTCAAAACTCAGTTCCAGATTTAAACTTAGCCTCTCAGTGTCTCCAAAGCTTGAGTCTTTTTTGATTCCATCTAAGCTTTTTGTGACATTATTGCCCTTTCCCAAAACCTCTCAGCACCCTATAAAACATATAGCACTTGCATGTCACTGGGCTGTAACTCAAAGTTCTGGCTGCTCTTCCTTGTCCAAAACATATTGTCTTAGAAGCTTTGTTCAAACCAGGACCGAAGAGGAACCTGCAAATTCAGCCCACTGAGCAGCTCTGAGTGGATAGACAGCACAGCTGTCAGCTTCTCAAATCTGTGCTCTGAGTTATGTAGCTCCCAGGCTACATATCTCAACACTTCAGTCCATTTTCCTAGAAGAGATGAGAGAGCCTGGGAGATAGCATCACTTGAAAAATGCCTAAAATTATTCCTCCACCCAGAGGATTTATTTGAACTGCTAATGATATGCTTTCTTTCTATGCTGTGGCAGTAATAAAGCTTCTGCAGTGCAGCAATCCCAGCTCCAGAGTGCTCTTGGAGCAAGAGCAGCCCGGCTTCAAACCTGTAACTGTTTATCCTTATTGGCATTCCATTTCGTCAATTCATCTCCATTATCACATGCATCTTGACTTTGGTTTCCTTGACAAATCAAACATGTTTTATGCTCAGGCAGAATGAGGATTTCTCAATGCTTGTGCTCAGAGCACAGCCATAAACGTGGAATCTCCGACAAACCATAGAGCAGAGCCGAGAGAAGATCAGAGCCACAGCAGCAGCCAATTCCTCATGCTCCAATTATCAGCTACTCAGCATTTTCACTCTGGTAAATCTCTACCTCAAGAGCTTAGGAAATGAAAAGTTGGTTACAACACAGACATTAATGAGCCCTCTTTTAAAGAATGCATTTGTAATTATCGTAAAGAAACTTAATTAACAACATCCTTCTCCAGCCTTCCCCCCCCCGCCTTTTCAAATCTCCTCCAATTTAAATTTAACGTTAAAGAATATCTTCACTTTTATGGTTCTATTAGCGATTTAGGGAAAGATGCCTGATTGTGTTGTAATCAGAGTGACATTTTAATGCAGGTAGTAATTTGGTACTGTTGTATGTCATTCGTGAGGTTCCATAAGATTTTTCCATAGATTAAAACATATTTTAAAAAAAATCTGTTTAAAAGAAGAATGTAGGCAAAGATTTTTATCAAAGCTGAGTGATAGTGACTTTCTGTTGAATGACCTTCTGTTTATGTTTTCAGCAGATGAAAACACTCAGCAGAAAAGTGTCAAGAGATATCTGAGCCATCTCTTTCTTTCCCACCCTCCCCTCCTCCCCGCCCCCCATCCCCCATTTTAGTGTAGCAGATGTACAATGTTTCAATCATTTTGGTTGGAAGAGACCTTTAAGATCATCAAGTCTAATCATTTCTAACCATTGAATACAACAAACCCATGTGTGACACTTCATGACAATTTGTGACATCAGACAACCTAGGTATTGGCAATTCTAGCTGCCCTTTCTAAGTTATGGTTGATTTGTCAATAAGCTCCACCTCTGCTTTTTATGTCACTTGAGGATAGAGATCAGGAGTGCAGACTGAAGAGCGGGAAATGGAAATTCAGCCTCTCTGCCCAATAGAGAGATTCTTCTTCGAGATTGTAGAATTGCCTAGGTTGGAAAAGGCCTTTAAGATCATCAAGTATGACTCTTAACCCAGCACTGAAATGTCACCACCAAACCACAGAATCATAGAATGGTTTGTGTTGGAAGACACCTTAAAGATTGTTGAGTTCCAATCTGTTGCCATAGGCAGAGACACCTTCTACTAGATCAGGTTACTCAAGACCACATTCAACCTGCATTTGAACACTTCATCAACCTATCAAACTACTACATTTTACTTTTTACCTTCTTTTTAAACAACAAAATTTGGTCCAACATTCCTCAACAACACATATAACGTATCTTTGAAATCCCACTGAAGACGGTGACTTCACAACATCCCTGGACGACCTGTTCCAGGGATTTACAACCCTTTCAAGGAATAAATCTTTCCTAATCATAGAATAGAATCATAGAATCATTTTGGTTGGAAAAGGACATTAGATTCATCATCCAATCATTACCTGATTTTACCAAGGCAGGTGCTAAACCATGTCCCTTAACACCACATCTCTGCATCTTTTAAAACCCTCCAGTGATGGCAATTCAACCACCTACCTGAGTTCAAACTAAAGGTCAACCTACACCTCCCCTGCCACAACTCACAGCAGTTTCCTCTTGCCCTATTGTTTGTTACTTGGGAGAAGAGACAGACACCCACCTTGCTACCTCCTTTTGGGTAGTCAAGAAGGTGGTTGTCTTTTAGACATTTTGAATCAATCTCATTTTCTACCAAGGACAGAAGAAACAACAGATTATCCTCCCTGGGCTGAAGCTAGGTCTTCTGTAAATATCCACCACAGTACTTACAGAGATGATAGCCCAGAGGAATAGAGTCTGGTACCCATGTTTAGAATCATAGAAATACAGAATGTTAGAGATTGGAAGGGACTTCCAGAGATCATCTTGTCCACCCCCCTGCCAATGCAGGATCACCTAAGGCAGGCTGCACAGGAATGCATCCAGGTGGGTTTTGAAAGTCTCCAGAGAAGGAGACTCCACAAACTCTCTGGGCAGCCTGTTCCAGTGCTCTGTCACCCTCACTGTAAAGAAGTTTCTCCTCATGTTGAGGTGAAACCTTTTATGTTCAAGTTTGTATCCATTGTTCTTGTCTTATCACTGTGAACTACCGAAATGAGATCAGCCCCCTGCACTTGACACCCACCCCTCAGATATTTATAGACATTGATCAGATCCCCTCTCAGTCATCTCCAGACTAAACAGCCCCAGGTGTCTCAGTCACTCTTCACAGAGGAGCTGATCAAGTCCGCTAATCATCCTTGTGGCTCTCCATTGGACCCTCTCCAGCAGATCTCTGTCTCTCTTGAACAGGCGAGCACAAAATTAGACACAAGATAACTTTATTTTAATACCATGCAAACCTAGGGGAATCTTGGCAGTGTCATCAGTGCAAGGAGAAAGGGAACTATATAAGACAGTGACAACATCACTTTAATTTTCCCATATGTGAGTGAAACCTCAAAGTAAACCACCTAGGTGCACAGGTCTATTCAAGCTACTATACCTGTGGGGCATTATTAACAAAACTTTAAAGAAAATTTATGCAATTTTACTGCAATTTCCTTTTTGTCTAACACTCATTTCCAAACCTTTTGAAATATATTATGTTCCATTAAACCCCTTACCATCTTGCTCCTTAAAGTTAACTAGGACTGAATTTTCGATGTGTTGTGCCTGGCCCTACGTTTAATTACCTACACTCTGAATATTAGACACCATGCTGATTTCTGAAGAGGAAATGACCCAGAATCATTGGAAGCAGATGAAGTTCATTTTAAGATGAAGCAATAACTTATATTAGAGGATGTAAAAGGTCTTAACCTCCAGTCCTTCAACATACTGCAGCAAAAAGTTTCTCTTTTTTCTTTTTTAATTAAAAAAGAAAACATCTGCAATGCATTTTTCCCCCTCCAAATTAACTCCACAGTCTTTAAAAGAAAAAAATCTGCCTGGTTAAATGGCTGTACATACATGGTGTGACTCATCACCCAACTTGGCTGGCCTGCTTTGCTGGTTGTTGAAGGCACCAGGTTTCCCTTGGGTTGCAATCATTCGGCATGCTCCTGAAGCACGATCTTAGTTTCTGTCAATATTTCATTAAAAACATTAAAAATAAGACATGATCAATCTGAGAAACACACAAACTTTTCCTAGTGTGAAGCCTTTCCAGCCTTTTATCGGCTTAAAATTAATTGGCTTCCCAGAGCTTCATCTGGCTTGGAACTCACTGTTAAAAATGTCTGATGGTTTGCTGAAGCACAACTAGGAGTTTGCTTGGCAGTTACTAGGATATATGGTACTGGCCTCTTAAAAAATAAACTAATAAATGGGTGCAGCTATAATGGTAATTATTTAAGGTATCACAGCAATTATTTAGCACTTGTCAGACTGCTTTGTTTGAATTCAGGGAAACAGCAGAAGGTGGTTACTCAGAATAGACATTTTAGAAGTGCTTCAGGAAATGAATGTCCAACTGGTATATCAATCTTGTCCAGTCATTATCAGCCAACTAAAAGCTGAGTTAATTAGGTTTTCCATTAAGTGCACTCTATCTCCAGTTTACAGAACGCTAACTCAATAAGCTTCCAAGGGCTGATCCTGACAGCGCTATAAAATTCCCTAAAAATAATAAAACAAGCTTTAAAGGCAGAAGCAATCGCATTTTGCCTTTTGAGCGATCAGGCCAGGATGTCAGAACACAGATGAGGATTGTAGGCAGATTAGTCAGCCTAAACCAGAGGAATTGATATTCACCATTGCAAACAACGTTGGACTCCATAGGGAATGCCTGCTGCCAGCCCTGCAACAAGGAAACCTGCAGCACATTAGTGTTGGAAGTACTGTAAAAAGATTCCAGCAACACCAGATCCCAAACAATACAGGCTCTGAGCAACCTGATCTAGTTGAATATGTCCTGACTCACTGCAGGGGGGTTGGACTATATGACCTTTAAAGGTCTCTTCCAAACCAAACTGTTCCATGATTCCATAAACACTATAAGATTAACATATTTTAATTTGTCCTAGCAAACATCTAACTAGACACAGCACAGGAACAAGTCATCACAAGGGCTACTGTGAGAGATTTCTCATCAAGATTACCACAGAAGAAAAATTCTAATTTGATTTGGACAGTTGCAAAATTTCCATTATTTCCCAATTTTATTTGGTCAGAAAACCAAAAATACAGGGACCTGTAACTGTATTGGACTTTGATTGCTAAAGACTTGCAGTGTGTCAATGGCAAAGTCTTTTCCCTGTCTCAATATCCAGATTTCTTGTCCCCGTATACCTTTTCTGCATAATCCCCCCAATTTGGCTTAGACCTCTGTTCCTCCATTGCTCTCATTTTCTTACTATATCTTCATGTTCCTCAACCCAAGGCTGTAAATTCCTAGTTCAGAGAAATATGGTGCCTGCCTCTTCAAAAGTAAGTATTAAAATCACCAATGGATCCCCTCAGCCCTCAACCTCACAGTGATATTCCTGTTGCAAAGCAAACTTCCTCCTGAACACAAAGACTGTGGAGATGCAGAATGGAATTTTTAGGCATGCTGGTTCTTTCCTGCTGCTCAGCATGTGGAAGGAGAGGAGCTTAATTCTACATCCTGATGGTTTCATTGGCTTCTGCTAAGCCCCTTTGTACACTGACCCAAGGACTGCAGCTGATGACAGTGGCTCATTACTATGCAGGTAGGGGACCACACGCCAAGCTTGGGCCAACATGCAGTTGAACAGGCCAAACATGTTTCCTGTGATGTTTGATGAGCCAAAAGAAATTAAGAGCAACTTGCAACTCAGTTATAGGTTAGCCATAAACCTATGGTATCTCAGGAAGATCATTTCCACCCATGACACAGGTATGAGACACAGAATCATAGAATGGCTTGAGTTGGAAGGGATCTTAAAGCCCATCTAGCCCCCTACCACAGCCAGGGACACCTTCTACTAGACCAGGCTACTCAAAGCCTCATCCATCCTGGTCTTGAACATTTCCAGGGATGAGGCATCCACAATGTCTCTGGGCAACTCCTTCCAGTGTCTCACCACTCTCACAGTAAAGAACTTGCTGGTTTAAATTTGAAGTTCATGCTCCATTTCTATGAATTTGTCCTGCATTCAAAGTCTTGCAGAAGAGCCAAGCAGGTACCAATGATTTCTTCTTTTAATACTCTCTTAAAATTTCTAAACAAATTATTCCGACATAGTTTCTACCAAAAGCCATCTGTCATAGAATGGTTCAGGCTGGAAGGGACCTCCAAAGGTTATCTAGTCCAAACTCCCCCCCCAACCCCTGCACACAGTCAGCAGGGACATCCTCAACTACATCAGGTTGTGCAGGGCTTCATCGAACCTCACCTTGAATATCGCTAAGGAAGGCGCCTCACCCACCTTCCTGGGCAACCTGTTCCCATGTTCCACCACCCTCATCTCCAAACACAGTTCAGGCTATTCTCCAAACTTTCCCAGATGTGCAAGTTTCTCTCCAAGACTGCTCCAAGTGCCAGCCTTTACCAAATTTCACGCAGTTTCGTCTAAGAAAAATTATACAAACAAGCAAAAGCAAATAATTTTTGACATTTCAAAAGAACAATTTATGTCCAGTCCATGGGTTGGGCAAAGTTTCAGGTCAGCTCTTTATTTTACCTCTGCTGGTTCCCACATTGCAGTTTATGATGGAAATCTGAACCTAGGAATGCTTTTGGAATGGCTACAGCCAGTCTGGACACACGACACTAAAAACCAGGCTTAGAGATTCATTTGCTCAAGAGCAGCAACCAAGCACCTTTACCATGTAATATTAACCATTAAATACAGGTTATTTGAAAGGCATTTGAAAGCTAAATTAGGCTTAGTATTACCTTTTATGTTTTATGGGTTGTGGAAATTTTCCCTGCTTAATTATCAAAGCATTTTATGACCCTCTACAATATCCAGGAAAAGAAGGACAGAATTGAAAGGTGGGGGAGGCAGTCTGATCCATCAAGGCATCCAGATGAAAGCCTGACCTCCAGAACTCCCAGGGAACGGTGGAGTTTTTTCACCTCCCAAGGTAAAAGAGTGACTGCCCTTTCCAGGAGGGCTGGACACTTTGAAACTCAAAGCTGAGAAGCAACAGCTGTAGTCATTTGTATGGTATGGGCATGTTATGCCCAAGATGATGCACCAGAGGTGGCTCCTGGGCCTTTGAAGAGGGTGGTTAAGGCTTGCTATGAGCCCCAGCTCCTATACAGGCAAATCCTCTCTCTGCTGGGTAATAGTCACAGAGAGCAGGAAAGAAAGCATGGTGGCTGCAAATCATCACCATGGTGTCTTTTCACCCAGCACAGGCAAAGGAAACAGAGCAGCCTGTCTTTTTATCAACCCAACTGAAGCACTGAAGAGAAAAAAGCAATTTATAGTCTCAATTTTTTCCCTAAATAACCATGGCAATCCCAAAGTATATACATTTTTCACAGCCCCTGTGGCCTGGCTGATGTTGCAGAGGGTCTGCAGAGCCTCTGGAGCCACCAGTAGCAAATGTCATGGCAGTAGAGAAGTGAACTGAAGCATTGGTCACTACCTGAGCAGCCTTTTATTCTCTGCCTCTCCCAGCTACTGCAATAGCAAAGACAGACACCATCCTCTCATGTCTGCACAGAGTCCTGCACCAGAATCATGTTTTAGGTGGAAAAGTCCAACTCTTAACCTGTCATTGCCAGGTAATCACCAAACCATGTGCCTAACCAGCACACCTACACATCTTTAAATGCCTCTCAGAATGGTGACTCTCCCACTGCTCCATGCAGCCTTTAGGTAAGAAATCGTTCTTCCTGTCCAACGTAACCCTCCCCTAGTGCAACCTCAGGCAGTTTCCTCTTGTCCTGTAGCTTGCTACTTGGGAGAAGAGAACACTTCACTTCAACCTTCTTTCAGGGAGTTGTAGAAGGCAAGAAGGTCTCCCCTCAGCCTTCTTTTATCCAGACTAAACATCCCCAGTTCCCTCAGCCACTGCTCGGAATACTTGATCATTTGGTATGCTCCATGTGATGGTACTCAAGACGATCTGCTCCATAACCTTCCCTGGCACTGAGATCAGACTAACAGGCCTTTAGGTCCCCAGTCTTGCTTCTGACCCTTCTTGTAGCTGCTCAACCAAGAGAAGTCTCCCAAGCTGTCTGCTCACTATAGCTCAGAATCAAATAATTCAAAAACAAATTCTTCTAAAACTACTCCAGATTCCTCCTTCCCCCATTGCAGTCCATAGGGAATTTGGAACCTAAGCTTCTTGGAAATCCTCCTAGGAGTTTAACTGGATATTGTATAATTAAAGATTATTAAAAACACTATGACCTGACTAGCCTGTCCTTTGAAGGTTTTGGCATTCAACAGAGGAAACTACGAAAGTCTTTCGGTGAGCCATAAATTATCTTCCAAGTTACGGTAATAAGGGAGTGTCACATTTATTCAGTCTGCTTCCTTCCTTTTTCTATCAGATGAAGTTAAAAACTGAGCACCATAAATAATCCAGGCACACTTGCCAGCACCCAGGGCTGGCCTGGATTTTCTAAGGCCATCACAAGCTGTTCAATGAGCTTCCTAATGCTGTCAGACAACCGCCAGCTCTGCAGTCTGAGAAGCATGACTTAGCCTCAGCACACTTACTCCTTTCACAACATGGCTGAGCAAACAGTGAACCTGACACAGAGAATCAGGAACACATAGGATCATTTTGATTAGAAGAGACTTTTAAGATGCTCAAGTCCAACCATTAAGCCAACACTGCCAAGTCCAACACTAAACCATATCCCTCAGTACTACATCGACATGTCTTTGAAGTACCTCCAGGGATGGTGACTCCACCACATCACTGGACAGTCTGTTCCAGGGCTTGGCAACCCTTTCAGTGAACAAATTGTTCCTAATACCCAACCTAAACCTCCACTGGTACACCTTGAGGCCACTTCCTCTTGTCCAATTGCTTATTACTTTGGAGAAGAGAGCTGCCCCATCTCACTACCTCCTTTCAGGAAGTTGTAGAGAGTGAGAAGGTCTCGTTTCAGACTTTTTTCCCCTCCAGGCTAAACAACCTTAGTTCCTTCAGCCACTTCTCAGAAGAGCTGTTCTCCAGGCCCTTCACCAGCTTCATTTTCATTCTCTGACATGCTCCAGCACCTTAGCATCCTTCTTGGAGCAAGTGGCCCAAAACCAAACATAGAATTCAAGATGCAGCCTCACCAGTGCCAAGTACAGAGGGAAAGTTACTTCCCTACTCCTGCTGACCACACTATTCCTGATCCAATCCAGGATGCTGTTGGCCTTCTTGGCTACCTGGGCACCCACTGGCTGTCAATCAACACCCTCAGGGCCTTTACGACCAGGTAGGTTTCCAGACACTTCCTCAGTCCTGGAATATTGCATGGGGTTGTTTTGACCAAGTGCAGGACTAGGCACTTGGCATCATGCTGGCCTCTTCCCATAGATTCACTCTGTCCAGATCCTTCTGTAGAGCCTCCCTCGACAGCTCTCAGTTTAATGCATCATCCAGCTGAATTCAAGTGGTCTTTTATCTAATGGAATGATAAAAGGTTAAGCCCTGCATCCAGCAGGACAGAAATTATCTCCTCAAAACTGAGATATGACCACAAATCACCTTACATTCAAACTGCCTGGTGAATACCTCACCTAGATTTAGGCAGCTCTAATTTAAATAACAATTTAGTTGAAAATACCAATAAAATAGTCATCCCACTGTCCACTGCTGCTTCACCCAGACACAGCAGCTCTCTTTCTACTGACAATATATAGAGCCAGGGTCAATCTCCTTCTCTGGAGAGATTCCAAACCCACCTGGACATTTTGACCCTGGCAACCTGCTCTGTGTGAACCCACTTCAGTAGGGGGTTGGACAAGATAATCTCCAGAGGTCCCTTCCAACACCCACATCCCCCCACACACTCCCCTCTGATTCTGATGAAAGAAGTAGGTTGGTGCTCTATGTCTTGCAGGGAAGTGCTTTAATAGGTAGAATTTATCAGCTTGCACCTTTCTTCTTAGAAAAAATACAGTGGTTCTGTCACTTCAAAAGCAGGCTTGGAAAGCTTCCCTTTTCCCTTCCTGAGGAAAAGCAAAACCTTGGCAGCTAAAAATAAATAAAGATCTGGGGAAATGAGAAATTACAATAGAGCAGAAAGAAGAGATAAATTTAGGTTTCTGATGATCCAGAAAGGAATAGACATCCCAGTTATGGATGCTACCTCAGAAAGCAGCCCTTTGGAGATGGAGATTATGGGTCTAAACAAGGGAACTCAACCTGCAGCCCAGCTCTGTTTAAGTTGATATTAAGGTAGCAAAGTCTCAAATCAGACTTTTTAGCTAACAAAGCAGAACCACACAGCAGCTTCAGGTCAAACATGAAGATACATTTTTTATAAAATAGTAGCAAAAAAAAAAAAATTACTGGAATAAATTAAATGACAAATTACCTCCAGGTTTGGCTACAACTGTGTATTAAAAACCAAATAGAGACGGTTTTAGATGTACAAAGCCAGTCTGTGTTTTGGAAGACATGATAAGAATCACATATTGATACTCCTGTCTTGTAAAACATCACCAGTAAGACCACTGCTGTATAAATCACCTGCAGGGTGGATGCCTAGGAGCAGTGCATTTCAACTGCACACAATTCCACCACAGGGCAAAGCCAGGTGCCTGCTTACTTCCTGGGTAGTACCTACTCATACAGCTCATGCTCGTCCCCCACCTCTGAGCCTCAAATCTGGTAGTGTCATAGAGAGAAGTTGAGTGCTGAAGAAATCACGCAACAGTTCACACTTCCATGTTCAAGCTGGGCTATGATATAAAACCAAGATAAAAAAACACAGCAAAAGGATGAAGGGAAGGAGAGGAGCAGCCATGCAGAGGCTCCACAGCAGCAGGCAGAGTGGTGCAGATTTCAGTTGAATAGTAACCCCCTACAAGCATAGAACACATATGCAAACCCATAGCAAGGCATACTTTGAGCTCCTATATCTCTCCCCCAAAAAAAAAAAAAAAAAAAAGCCTGAACAAACAGCACCAGTAGCAAGCCTTAAAAATTGTCACTGAGATAAGTTGTATAAATCTGGTATTTCAGTTCTCTGAAAATAGACTTTGGCTGTTTGATTCAACTGTAAATCAGGATCCCTGTTAATCTGGCTTTAGAGTGGCTTTCCTGCACAGGTTTGAAGGTCTCAAAGGAATATACTGTTGGTTGATTTATAAACTAGCCTTGCTGAAAAGTTGATTTACCATTGCTTTCTGCAAACAGTGAATTGAAGCTAGCTGGTTCCTCTGAATATGCAAAGCCTGTACTGTATATAAAGGTGGGAGAGTTTGACAGCTCACAGCTAAGTAAATCACACTGATCCCAGTGTTTGCCTTGAGATTTACAGTGCACACTGTAATTTAGTCCCCAGTGCCAACTCACAAAATACAGCCAAATAGGATAATGTGCTGTCATCTCTTCATACATTGGAACTTCTTTCATTTACCCATCATTTCATTCCACCCAACAAAATCCACTTTGAAAAGCATTACCAATGACATCCAGAAATGTTTTCAAGCTTAATTTGACCACAGTCTCAACCAGGGCATTTTATCTCTTCAAGCTTCAAGAAGTTTCCTTTTGATTTCCAGCAATGCTTAATTATTTAAATATGAATCACTGCATGCAGTCACAGTTAAAAAACTCAAAGCAGTGAGCGTAAGTTCCAGAGGATTTCTGAAGCTTAAAAGGGTAACCATAGACATCTCAATTCTAGCAAAAACAAACAACAAATCCCACACAAACACAAACAAAACAAACAGATAAAACCAAGGAAAAGAAGGAAAGAAAGAAACAAACCCACAACCCAAACAGCAAAGAGTATCATGACTCATTAATTGTTCAGTCAATATTCTCCATAAGCACTGTTACTGCACATTTAATAAGAATACTCTGCCCTAGTGAAACCACTCTGGAGCACTGTGTCCAGTTCTGGGCTCCCCAGTTCAAGAGAGAGATGGAAATACTGAACAGAAGCCAGCATAAAGCTACCAAGATGCTGAGAGGACTGAAGCCTCTCTGTGAGGAGGAAAGGCTGTGAGACCTGGGGCTGTTTAGCCTGGAGAAGAGCAGTCTGACAGGGGATCTTCTCCATGCCTATCAATATCTAAGAGGAGGAGTCAAGAGGATGGGACAAGACTCTTTTCTACTTTGTGCCCAATGATGGGACAAGAGGCAATGGGCACAAACTGGAACCCAGGAGGCTCCATCTGAATATGAGGAAAAAATTCTTTCCTGTGAAGGTGACAGCACCGGACCAGGCTGCCCAGAAAGATTGTGGAGTCTCCTTTGTTGGAGAGATTCCAAACCCACCTGGGCATTGTGATCCTGGACAACCTGATCTAGGGAAACCTGCATTAGCAGGGGAGTTGGGCTATGATTTCCAGAAGTCCCTTCCAAGTGCCACCATTCTGTGATTTTGTGAATACTGTAATATTTCTTTCTATGCATGAGACAAAACACAAGCCTGCAATCAGCTGCAACTTTTTTGAAGCTGTTTCAGGGCACTACATCTTCTCAAGGTCATTTAGCCAACCCACAGACCACATTCCATACTCAGGAAGCCAGGCTCTTTACCTACAGAGGTGCCCCAGCTGTCGCCGTACTGCAGATGGCAAGATAGCAGATATTGTTCTTTTGTACTGATGTTTAATTTGGCAAACTATAACTTGACACAATCTTTATAGTGACTTCTGCTTCTGGCAAAAAATTGTGTACCTCATTGGCCAGCTGAATAATGAGGAAAGATTATCTCCTTTGCAGAAAATTATGCCGCCAGCATCACAGTATGAAGACAGTGTAATTTATAACTACTTCTCTCCCTCCTCCTTTCATTTTGGCCTGGACACTAGGTCTTTTATATCAAATTTCAAGACATTTTTCATTTTAGGAGCTAATCTGTTTGGTTACTGAAGTGGAATGACAGAACACACCTGTGATCAAAGGGGAAGGTAGATGGAAAAAACATCTCCTGAGTTCATGTACATGCTACATCCATTACCCTGACCTTGTCACACAGTGCTCCATATAGGTTTGGTCAATTATTAGACATTTTACAGTTATTTTCAGAACAAAGAAACTATTGAGCAAGTCTGGCACGTGCTTTGTTCTTTATTAATTGAAACTGTCTTGGGTAATGATCTGAGAGAGGTCAGATATATCTTCATTAAAAAAAAAAAAATTAAAAATCCCTTTGGCATGAAGGAGCAGAGGCAAAACCTAGTTTGGGATGGAAGCAAATGAAGCTGCATTTACCAGCAAACTAAAATCTAGAAATATGAGATGAAATGAATACATACAAAGTATACAATATACATATATTTACAATTTATAAACAACACAGAAGCTCCTCAGAATCCCCTGGACAGATCCAGTGGACCTGTTCACCTCCTCCTCCACTCCCTCCCTTCCTTCCTGTTACCTCACACAGTAGTCAAAACAGAGATACCCTTGGCAAGGCCATGGAAGGGAGAAAGGGGAAAGTTGCAAGCAGAAGTGGCAGAAGAAGAAAGGAGAGAAAGAACTGTTTATGGCTCTGCTCTATATACCCATTAACAATCCAATGAATAATATAGACCTTATCATTATTTTCCTTTTGCGTCCGATGGTAATTTATTTTACTTTCAGCCTTTGTAGTCAGGAACTAGGCTAAAGTTCCCCTTTCAAACTGTAACAGGGAGTAAGACCACCCCCTGCTACCCAACCCAAAGGAGTTATCAGGACCCTCTTTAAAGTGAAGAAATCCCAGATTCACCACCTGGCTTAAATTCATTGAGGGTTTTCAAGACCCAGATTAGGCTAATTCAGAGTTTTCCCCCAGGAGCAGTTTTAAGTGTCTGTTTTGTTCCAGAGGCGAACAAAGAAAACCAAACTCTGAGTGCTGCAGTTTTTTTCCACAAAGATGGAACTTTTCTCACCCAGTCACTTTTAATTAACTTCACTCGTATCATGAGAGCATTGACACATGATGGGATTGTAAGGCTTAGGAGACAAAGCTAAGGGCCAGGATCCCAGCCCTGCAACTCTCTCAGCACTGCAAGTAGGGACAAGACTGCAGGCATCACTCTAATGAATGTTTCCCTTAAGACTCATGGATTTTTAAACCAGTTTTAGAACTTTTAAATTTTTTTTAAACTCTTTTTTTTTTTGTCCAGGAAGCATGCTCAAACTGGGAAAAGCAGGGGGAAATGGTCTAGAAGGAGAAATCAGCTCTGAGCAGACTGTGAAGAACCTGCTTATCAGTTCATCTCTGCTACCTGTTGCTGCTCTGTCCTCTGTCCAATACCCAGGTCATGTTCCACTTAATGCTTTACTGGTTCAAAAAGAAATAACAGAGAATGAAGAAGAAAAGCCTGCTTTATCAGCTCATTTACTTTCCTCCTTCATTTGAAAGAATAAATTATTTATGATATCATTACTATGGAGGCAATGATACTGTAGCAGAGAGTTATGTGCATTTAGCAAAAGACAGAAACTCAGCAAACTCCTTCAAGGGAGAAAATGAGTGGCCTGCTTATATGTCCCACTACAGCAACAACAAAACTAACAATAACAAAAACAGTCATAGGAAGAAAAATTAGAAAAAAGCCTCCTTTTCCCTCCATCCATCCCTGCTGAATTATTTCCTGTGGTTCAACAGTATAAAAATTATGTAGAAAATATTTAGTTTAGAAAACTGCCTCAAGATTAAAACAGAAAAAAAAAAAGAATTTGCATTTCAACATCACTTCTCCATCAGCTTTAATGAAACACATTCAAAATACAAAATATCAGTCCAGAAAAGGCAGAAATGTGGAAGCGTGTCCTACAAAGACGGGCTGAAGGAGCTGGGGTTGCTCAGCCTGGAGAAGAGAAGGCTCCAGGGAGACCTAATAGCAGCCTGCCAGTACCTGAAGGGGGCCTACAAGAAGGATGGGGAGAGACAGCTTACAAAGCCTGCAGTGATAGGACGAGGGGCAATGGCTTCAAACTAGAGAAGATTAGATTTAGGCTGGGTGTTAAGAACAAGTTCCTTACCATGAGGGTAGTGGAACACTGAAACAGGTTGCCCAGGGAGGGAGTCGATGCCTCATCCTTTGAGATATACAAGGTGAGGCTCAACAAGGCTCTGGGCAACCTGATCTAGTGGCTGATGCCCCTGCTCACTGCAGGGTGGTTGGGCTAGATGACCTTTAGAATTCCCTTGCAACCCAAAGCATTCTGTGATGCTATGTTATTTGATAAATGTTGAATTGCCTGGAAAGTATAACCTTGCATTGTTGCAAGGCTCATTTTCACTGCATCATAGATAAAGGAGCCATTTTGACATCTCTTACAATAAGCTTTTTCTCCACTGGTACGTGGGTCCCTATCTCTCTTCCCTTGAAGGATGAACAATAAGACACATTCATCATTTTCTCTGTAGGATTATAAAAAAAGCAGGTGCTGGGAATTCTGGAGATGTTCCTGGATCCAAGCTAAAGGAGGGGAGATTTAAGATTAGACATCAGGAAGAAGTTCTTCACCGTAAATGTGGTTAGACACTGGAATAGGTTGCCCAGAGAGGTGGTGGGAGCCCCATCCCTGAAGGTTTTTAAGGCCAGGCTGGATGGGGCTCTGGGCAACCTGATCTAGTGTGAGGTGTCCCTGCCCATGGCAGGGGAGTTGGAACTAGATGATCCTTGAGGTCCCTTCCAGCACTGACAATTGTGAGATTCATTGCAAAGTCTTTATACCACTTCTCTGAGCAGAAAACCTGTTCTTCTAGTCACCATCCTATTCCAAGGGCATGAAATCCTGTCTACCAGCACAAAAAGCACTCCCAGTAGAAAACAATATCTATTTGCTCAAAGGCAATCTTGTGTCATTCTGGAAAAACAGCTTCCACTCTATAGCTAAAGAGCAGGCAGACTGGATCTACTAGTCTCCAATATGCCATGGGAATATTTCCTTTGAAATACCATTGAGGATGCCAACATAGAGACACTGGACAACATCTGAAATTCTCAGCTCCCTTCTCCCACCCATGTAGTGCTCAATGATGTCGAACTGCCATACCATATTTCCAAATTCAGGACTGAATTCTGTCCTGAAGTAACAAAGGATTCCAGCACGACCAGGGCACTTACTGTGCCCCTGTACTCAGTATTGGTGAGGCTGCACCTCAGATACAGGGTTCAATTTTGGGCCCTTCACTACAAGAAAGACGTTGAGGTGATAGAGCTTGTCCAAAAGTAGTACAACCAAGCTGGAGAAGTGTTTAGGGCACAAGATTTCTGAGGAGCAGCTGAGGGAACTGACGTTGTTTAGCCTGTAGAAAATGAAGTCTGGAGGAGACCTTCTTGCTGTCTACAACTCCCTGAAAGGAGGTTGGAGCCAGGAGGGGATTGGTCTCTTCTCCCAAGTAACAAGTGATAGGGCAAAAGGAAACAGACTTTGATTGCACCGAGGGAGGTTTAGTTTGGACATTGGGAAAAATTTATTTCCAAAAAAGTTGTCAAGCCCTGAAACGCTGCCTGGAGGAGTGGTGGAGTCACCATTCCTGGAAGGATTTAAAAGATTTCTAGTTGTGGTACTGAGGGACATGGTTTAGTGGTGACCTGGCAGCGTTGGGTCAATGGTTGGACTCAATGATCTTCAAGGTCTTTTCCATCCTAAAGGAGTCTATGATTTTATTGTTTACAGAGATATGCGAAGGTGGGAAACACAAACTTTTGCCTGCATTTTTTTTCTGAGCTAGCAAAAATTCTCTGAATGCCCCCTTAGTGATAATGTCTATGCATTTTGAAGTCCATTTTTTTTCTGCAGTTGCAGACATGTCTACAAAATAACAGCAGTTTCTGTAAACTGACAAAATTTGCATATCTTGATAACAGACTAATCAAATCTCTGCAAAAAAATTTAGATAAAAAATTAAATCAGAGCTTTTGATGCAGAAATATTTTTTTAACTGATTTTTACTTTCACATGTTCTGCTTCTATCTAGTTTTAGCTAAAGTCTGAAAAACAGAGTAATTGATTATTGTTTCAGTATCTCCACCTGATTCAAATTTAGGAAGCTTAGTGAAAATGCTTGAGCAATTCTGAACTGGAAGAACTGCTAAGCATTTATCCCAAATTTTGCTGTGGAAAAAACCCACTATTTGTCAAATTGAAACTTATTAGTAAGAGGTAAGCAACTATTTCAACAGTCTCAGGTGTGAAAAGAAGAGGTGGAATGTAAAAAGGGGAAGAGAACCCACTGAAGCCAAGAGTCCAGCAGGCCAGCATAACCCCTTACTGCTACGTGCCATGAATCTATGAACCCCAGACCCTATACATACAAAACCAAGCAGCACAAAGACGCTAAACAAGGCCCACTCCAGAAGATAGCTCCTCACAGCAAGCCACCATTACTGAAGTTTTCCACCCAACTTCATGCAGACTGGATTAAACCAGAACCCAGAAAAGGGCCATCATCTCCAAGGCATTTTATCTTTTGCTAAATTGTGGCCTTACTTTGAACAAACAGGCCTGTCCCAGGAACATGTTTACAAAAGGAAAATTCCCAACAAGCAATTCTCTGATCAAAGATCTAGATTAAATAATCTGAAGACATTGCCAAGAACCATCTGTTTCTTCTATGCAAATTTCCAAGTCTTTCTTCAGCTACTCTTCGTTAATTTTCTACAGTTGTCTTGTTTAGTTACTTGCCCCTTTTTATTTCTTTTTCTTTTTTTTAAAGAGCTAGAAAATTAATTGTTTCTTCTAACTACTAAACGAGTGCAAAAGAAAAGACTTAATGGCACAAAGAATGACTTTTTGACAGCAAGCAAAAATTTCCAAGACTAAAAAAAACCCCTGGGCTTGCTGACAGAGGAGCTGTAACTGGAAGGTTGTGCAACTCACCTTGTGGCTCGTTTGGAGGACAGAAAGAAGAAATATTCACATCTCTAACGCTGGCACTATTCATAAGCATGAAAACCCTACAACACTACCCGTAGAAAGACTTGAGCTTGTTCTGCTCCTGCTCCCAAGCTGACAAGAAACCCACAGCTGTGGTTAGCAAGGCACCAAGCCCAAGCTAATAAAGTTCAGCTGAGGAGCAGGGCATATTAGTTTAGGCCTGGTGCCATGCTAGGTTGCTCTATGGCTTCCAGTCAGCTCAGAGCAAAGACAGAGCAAGCTCACATCTCCTTGTGAAAGGTCACGTAGCCATTACCTAAGATAAATACAAAGACACAACATAAGAGCTCTAAGTCTTCAGGTTTGCAGACATACAGCAGTTAGAAATGTCTTTGCTAAGCTCTGCCTCATCAGTGGGTTACACTCATTCCTGATTCACCCACTGGACCCAGCAGGTGCTTCACCACATGGAAATATATCCTGGTAGAAAACTAGACATACTGCAGCCAAAGATGTAGGGTTAAGAAACATGCAAAAGATTTTGGATATGTATTTCATGTAAATTATCTACTATGTCTGAAACAAAGATCTGTAGAAACAAGAAAATTCAGCATGGTAAAGCCACTAGTGCTGTCTCTTGACAACATTGTGTGGTACTTTGAGACGTGTTCTGAAATGCTATGTGTAATATGGTATTACATTGTCATACAAATAGAGAATCACAGAACAGTTTGAGTTGGAAGGGACTTTCAAGGGTTATCTACATACATCTAGACATATTTATTAAGGAGTGCACCATTTCAAGGCTCTGGATGTTGACTACTGTGTAGATAATTCATTACTTGATTCTATCAGCAAGGACATCTGCAACAGGTTGTTCAGAGCCTCAAACAATCTGACCCTTGAACCCAGCTTTTGAGGGACAGGGCTTCTATTACCATTCTGGGCAACCTGTTGCTCCATGTTTTGCCACCTTCAGCATAAAAAAATGTCTTCTTTCTGTTTAGTCTAAACAGTCTCTTTTAGTTTCAAACCATCACCTCTTGTCTTGTGACAAGAGACTCTACTAAAAAGATTGTCCCCAGCTGTTTTTTTGTCTAGGTCCCCTAAAGACAATAAGGTCTCCCTGGAGCTTTCTCTTCTCCAGGCTGAACAGCCCCAACTCTCTTAGCCTGTCCTCACAGCAGAGGGGTTCCAGCCTTCAGATCATTTTTGTGGCCTCCTCTGGACCCTCTCCAACAATATGCTCATGACATGTTTACAGCTGACTTCTCTAATATGATATTTTAGGGCAGAGACCACTGCACTGGAGATGAGCAATGGGAATAGAGAGAAAACACTTGTCAACATTCACCCTTCAGAGGTTAATACCATTGGTTTGAAGCCCTCAGCTCTGGTTTGAAAGAAAGGTTAATATCCTGCCATATTTTTTTGTGGGAGCAAGATCTGTCTCCAGAGCTGTCACGATACCACACCGGGATTTAAATTGCTACTGCTCTTCCAAAATCTTGTTAAGCTTCAGAATGTTTCTAAGACAGAAGCTTGAAAAGCACAAGGCAGATACAGGTTGGTATCAATATCTAAATTATCATTCTTGTCTGCTATGAGTAACTTACTTCTTTGGCAGTCTGGCTTATAGCCTTCAGAAAGAAAAACCAAAATCTTTCATCCTTTTGTTCAGAAAGAAAGTTAACAACAAGGGATTAAAATGTCTGCAAATTACTGTAACTGCTCATATTTCACTGCTGAGGAAAGAGGCTGTTTCATTCTTTACTGTCAGAGCTGTATGGTGGCATCTCTCACAACTCTCATGCATGGGAGAGCAGCAACATAAAACTGCCAAGACTCACTGAATCTCCGAAGTGATTGTCAAGTAAGTAGGTGTGCTGGTCTTTAAATCGATGTGCATCAAGCTGTTTCTTGGCATCTACATGGCAGTCTGACAATTGTGAAGTTAACTCCACCAAACAAGGTGCAAACAGAAAAAAAAAAATATTGCTCAGTCATCTTGCCTTGGATTCCCACATCATTCAAACAACATCTACAGAGAAGTGCCCTTTGTTGTGTGACCACATCACCAAATTTGGATCATAGGATCATTAAGGTTGAAAAAGACCTCTAAGATCAAACGCAGCCACCAACGCAACACCACCATGCCCACTAGACCATGACATGAAATGCTATGTCTATGCATTTTTGAACACCTCCAAGCATGGTGACTCTATCACTTCCCTGGGCAGCCTGTTCCAATGCCTGACCACTCTTCCAGTAAAGAATTTTTTTTCTAATATCCAATCAAAACCTCCCCCACCACAACCTGAGACCATTTCCTCTCATCCTCTTGCTAGTTACTTGGGAGGAGAGACCAACAACTACTCAGTTTCGTGGTGTAGGCCCAGAACCAGTGCTACAGACTGCTGTACAAGGGCAAATTCACTGAGATACTCTTCTCCCCTCAGCAAAGCACAAAGCATAACCACAAAAACTGTTCCACATACCTGGAAGTGTTAGGAGATTAAAAAAACCTGATGTGTACATGGGAGGTATTAGATATGTATGTAATGATTTCTTGTCACAGCATGTGAATGCAGCATGAGATTTAGGAACAATCTCAGAATAAACTCCTAAAGCCATTAACTGGCAAACTCTTCATATCTGCAAAGTCCAGACCCCAAAATTAATTCATAAGCATCCAGTAACCTCCTTCTCTCCCTGGGGACATAACGTAATTTCAGCATTGATTTCACTGCCTGCGTTGTGATTGAGATCCATCTGTCTGATATCCTGGGCTGCATCAGAAGAAGTGTAGCCAGCAGGTCAAGAGAGGTGATTCTACCACTCTATTCTGCTCTGGTGAGACCTCACCTGGAGTACTGTGTCCTGTTCTGGGGCCCTCAGCACAAGAAGGGCATAGACCTGATGGAGCAGGTCCAGAGGAAGGCACAACATCCAAAGGGCTTGAATGCTGTGAGGACAGGCTGAGAGAGTTGGGGTTGTTCAGTGGGTAGAAGGGAAAGTTCTAGAGAGACTTTATAGAGACTTTTCAATATCTGAAGGGGACCTGTAGGAAGTCTGGGAAAGGGCTGCTTAGAAGGGCTTATAGGGACAGGGCAAGGGGTAATAGTTTTAAACTAGAGCACCATAAATTCAGGCTAGGCATAGGAAGGAAATTCTTTACAATGAGGGTAGTGAAATACTGGAACAGGTTGCTTAGTGAGGTGGTGGAAGCCTCATCCATGGAGACATTCAAGGTCAAGCTTGATGGGGCCCTGAGCAACCTATCTAGCTGGAGATATCCCTGCTCACTACAGAGAGGTTGGACAAGATGACCTCTGAAGGTCCCTTCCAACAGGATGCACTCTACGATTCTCACAAAAACCTTGGTAAGGAAGGGTTCAGATCGCTTATCTGGGATCAACCAAATGACAAGAATGAGCATTGTGGCATTTACACAGTCCTTCTGATATAAAGATAGTCATGAGATTTTCAAAGCAAAGGCTTTGTTGATATTTTTCTAAGTTCACCAAGGTGAAAGTGTGTTTGCTCCACCCAAAGCCAGAATGACAGTTATGTTTGCATGAATTCTTCCCATGCCTTCTACCTTTTTGAAACAGTCAGACCTTAGCTCTTGTCTCATACAGACTTGTTTCCACCAGGTAGAGTTATGGTTTTCAAGACTTCTGTCAAGAGTCAAGTGAAACAAGAAATGGAATCTGTCTCTATCTTTCGTGTTTAAGTTTTTCATATTTAAAAGAAAGAGACTGAGTTTAAAAACATCAAAAGGTTCAAATCAGGATCCAGCTTGAAAATTAAGGCAAATTCAAAGCAAGATTAAAAAGCCACAACCTATAATTTTGTATCTCTTCTTTAAGATCTGATTGTACTGGTCTCTTCCTCACAAGGAACCATTTCACATCATTTTGCTTTGGAAACCTTCATACTTTCCTCCACTTTTTCCTTTAGAAAATTGTGAACTTGAAAATTTTGGTGTAGAAAATGGGTTAATGACATGTTTTGTTCTACATGGAGTCTCTTATGAGAAAAGCTTTAAACACCTGGGGCTGTTTAGCCTGGAGAAGAGAAGACATAGAGGGGATCCTCTCAATACTTATCAATATCTGAAAGGGTGGGGGTCAAGACAAAGGGGTCAGACTCTTGTCAGTAGTACCCAATGACAGGGTAATGGGCAATGGCCACAAACTGAAGACAGAAGAGTCCACCTAAACATAAGGAAAAACTTTTCCTGTAAGGTTGACAGAGCATGAACAAGGCTGTCCAGGGAGATTGTGGAGTCTCCTTCCCTGGAGAGATTCCAAACCCACCTGAACATTGTGATCTGGGCAACCTGTTCTGAGAGACCCTGCTTTAGCAGGAAGCTTGAACTACATGATCCCCAGAGGTTCCTTGCAACTCCTGCCACGCTGGCATGCTGTGATTAAATAATTTGCTCTTCAGCTGCAGACACCACTGAGGTGTCCTTTCCAGCCTCTACCTGTCTGTGATTCTGTGAGTCACACTGGTCCTGAATTAAAGTCTTTTATTATTGTAGAGTGGATAACTTTATTAAATTACTAATACCCACATACAAATCTGGTGTAAGGAAAACCAGTTTTCAATTTTGTGTACAATTCTGGATGAAAGATATGTGGAGAGACCATTTTCTGATCTGCAAAAACCTGTCTTCTGGCCTTTAATATCCTTTTACTTTTTTAATTATGAAATCAAGAATTGACTTTTCACAGTTCTCTTTCTGTGCTGATATTTACAAGGAGCTAGAGGACTGATATTTTTTTATATACTGCAGATCTGAAAATTACTCTTGGACTTAACACCGTCTTTTAAATGCCAAGTATTTTTGTAAAGACTTCACAAATGTCTTGGATTTGTAGTTCATGAAAAGTTTTATTCTTTGAGAGACTCTCTGAATACTTTTGCCAGGGAAATGGTGGTAAAACGGTTTTAGCACTTCTGTGGAAACTGTAGCAGAGATGATTAGAAATTATAATACACAGAACAAGGCCTTGGAGAGTACATTAGGTTTTGCCAGCACTTGAAACCTTAACTATAAGCTGGTCAAAGGAAACCAAACATAAACCCCTCTCTCCTTTCCCTTCCCCACTACAGACAGTTCAGTCTTTTCACACACTAAAAAAAAAATAAACAAAATAGCAGAAGAATGAAAATACTTAGATCCAGAGTGGTTGTTATGTTGCATCAAAGAAGATTAAATCAGCCTGGTTAACATTACCCACATGGCAGAGTAATGGCTTGAGGCAACAGAACTAGAAACCTTATGAGCCTCTGCCATCACATAGCCCAGTCTTTAAAACCATGAATTTCTTCAGAATTGGGATTCAGTGTTCCCTAGGGAAATGCAAAACTTCATGCAACATCTTGTTTTAACCATAAGCTGAATTTTTCACTTGTTTTACAGCTGAACACTGGGCAAATCTAAAAGAAGAACTGTTGAACGTTTAGCTTTGCTGAAGACAAAACTTCATGTTGGTAGTGACACTGGTGGGCCTAAAAATTTGTCCTCCCAAAGGTAATTGAGGTCATGACCTGGCATACAGCTCAGACATGACCTGAAAAGTCTTTTCAATGAGGCACAAAAAGTTACTTATTTATGGGGAAAAAGGCAGAGAATTGCTACTAGATCAGAAACAGCCTAGAAAACAAAGGATAGGATCAAGAAATGAATTATCTATCTAGCAGCCATCAGCCAGAGAATTGCTACTAGATCAGAAACAGCCTAGAAAACAAAGGATAGGATCAAGAAATGAATTATCTATCTAGCAGTCATCAGCCAGAGACTTGAAATGGTGCACTGCTTAATCAATATGTCTAGACAGACACAGATGACCTTTAAAGGTCCCTTTCAACTCAAACCATTCTGTGATTCTATATACCTTGGAATATCTGTAAAAACCTGGGGATGGAATCAGTCATCACTGACAGGTGATTTGGTTATCCAGGACTTGGTCCAGGCCAGAGCAGACTAGCAGGTCAAGAAATCACAAACACAATGGTAAAACCAAACATAAAACAGAAAACTTGTCCCTTTGAAATACAATTTTAAATAAAACCTAATCTTATACGTTACAGGGTTCTGACAAACATCTCAGTTGAAGCAGAGAGAGTGTGAGGCATGGCAGGGAGCCTGCAGAAAGTCTGTCATTCAGTTCCAGAATCACAGATTGGTAGGCATTGGAAGGGGTCTTCTGGAGATCATCTAGTCCCACACCCAGAGCAGGTTGCCCTGGATCACAATGTCCAGGCAGGTTTGGAATCTCTCCAGAGAAGGAGACTATAACAAAACCTACTCTAATGCCCTAGCACCCTTAAAGGAAAGAAGATTCTCTTCATGTTGAGATAGAACCTCCTGTGTTCCAGTTTCTGCTCCTTGCCTCTTGTTGTATCACTGAGCACCACTGAAAATAGTCTGGACACATCCTCTTAACCCCTGCTGGTTAAATATTGATAAGTTTTGATCAAATCTCCTCTCAGGCTGCTTTTCTGCAGGACAAACAGCCCCAGGTCTTTCAGTCTTCCCTCATCAGAAAGATGCTCCAGTCCCCTCACCATCTTCATAGCCCTTCATGGGACTTTCTGCAGTAGTTCCTTGTCTCTCTTGAACTGGGGAGCCCAGAACTGGACCCAGTACTCCAGAAGTGGCCTCACTAGGGCAGATTAGAGGGGGAGGAGCCTCAAACTGCTGGCTACACTCCTCTTAACAGATCACAGGATATCATTTGCCTTCTTGGCCATAAGGATACATTATTGGCTTATGGTGAACTTTTTGTCCACCAGCACTTTCAGGTTCTTCTCCATAGAGCTGGTTTCCAGCAGGCCAAGTCCTCATTTGTACTGGTGCAGGGGGTTATTACTCCCTGAGTGCAGGATGCTACACTTGCCCTAGCTGAACTTCATGAGGTTCCTTTCTACTCAACTCTCCAGCCTGTCCAGATCTCACTTGAATGACAGCACAGCCTAGTGGTGTGTCAGTCACCCCTCCCAGCCAGGAGCAAAGGTTTGGCTCCATAAGGAAGAGAAGGAGTAACCACCTCAGTGAGGGCATTACAGGGTGGAGTAGGATTAACCAAGAGGCAGAGCTTCTCCTGTCAAATAAATCTGGAAACCCTGGAACCACTAACGTTAGGAAGGCAATGACTGATCTAGAATTTGATGGAAATATCTAAAACATGGCATATTCTGAGAAGAATGGATAGAGCCTTTCTGTCACAGACTCTACAGTCAGTGCAACAAACCCCAGCTGCATTTCCAAAGCACAGTACTTCTCCATAAAGCACAGGATTAAAGTGAGGAGCACACTATCCTGAAAGCTGGAGAGGCTGAGGCGTAATCAGGATTCAGACACTGGGATATGGAAAATAGGCAGTTATCATCATTAACAGCAATACTCTTGGAAGAGATGTTGTACCCTATGCTTTCGAGCACAAACCAATTATTAGGTACTGCAATTAAGACTGCATGCAGACAAGATTGGACTAGCTGCCTGCTGTGAAGTTCATGAACCTCTTTTAGGATCCAGCTGATGAGCTGTGAAAGGCAAAGCCTGCAAAAGACAAAGTGGGCTGAAGCTGTTTTCTCCTTGCAACAGGAGCTATACGAAGATCCTGTTAAACAAAATAAATGTAAAGAAGAAAGTAACTCCAACTCCCACGATCCTGCTTCAGTTATGGTTTTCTGATCTCTTAATCTCTCAGACTCCTTTTTTTTTCCCCCTCCCTTTATAATTTTCCACAATGCTCTGAGATGTATGATTTTATATTTCAGATTCATTGCCTTCCTGATCTAGATTTATCAGGCACTTTGAAGTCAGACATAGTGACACCCTTTCAAAATGACCTAGATAAAAATGGGTGCCTGCATTTCACAGGCATGTGAAAATTTATAAGAGCAAATCATTCCATGTGATTTTAAAAAATGGCCTGAAAATGCATATGGCAAGAAGCATTTTTGTGTGTCTGTGAAATGAAAAGAAAACCACTTCTTCTAAGAAAAGGTCTTTAGACAATTTTAAAAAGGCTACTTTGTGTGTCCAAATTCTTTACAAACAATTTATCCAAGCAACAGCTGAAGATCATTATCCAACCACCTGATTACAAAAGGAGGCAACAATTGAAAGACAGGTAGTATCTTTCAGGTCCATACAGCATACAAAGGCATACAACCCTTCCTCCAGCTTGTTTCTTTTCCTCAACTTCATAGAATCACAGACTCCTAGGATCACTTTGGTTGGAAAAGAGCTTTGAGATCATCAACTCCAACCTTTAAGCCAGAACTACCAAATCACCTCTAAGCCATACTCCTCAGCACCACATCTACACATCTTGTAAACCCCTCCAGGGATGGTGACTCCACCAATTCACTGGACAGCCTGTTCCAGGGCTTGACAGGCCTTCCAGGGGAGAAGTTTTTCCTAATGTCCAAACCAAACCTTCACTGGCACAACTTGAGGCTGTTTCCCCTTGTCCCATCACTAGTAACTAGGGAGAAGAGACCAACCCACATCTTGCAACCTCCATTCAAGTAGTTGGAGAGAGTTATAAAGTCTTCCTTCAACCTCGTTTTCTCCAGGCTAAACAAGCTCAGTGCCCTCAGCCACTCCTCACAAGACTTGTGTTCTAGACCCCTCATCATCTTTGTTGCCCTTCTTTGGACACTCTCCAGCACCTCAATGTCCTTATTGGAGTGAGCGGCCTGAAACTGAACCCAGATAGATATCTTCACCAGTGCCAGGTACAGAGGAACAATCTCTTCCCTTCTCCTACTGGCCACAATATTCCTGATACAGGCCAGGATGCTGTTTGTCTTCTTGGGTACACGCTGGGTCCCATCCAGTTGGCTGTCAACCAGCACCCCAAGGTCCTTTTTCACTCGACAGCTTTCCAGCCACTCTCCCCCAAATCTGGAGCATTGGTTGGAGTCATTTTGATCCAAGTGCGGGACCCAGCTTTTGGCCTTGTTGAAACTTATCACATCAGCCTCAGACCATCAATCCAGCCTGTCCATGTCCCTTTGTAGAGCCTTTCTACTCTCAAGCAGATTGACACACCCACCTGACTTGGTGTCAACTGCAAGCTTACTGACAGTGCTCTTGGTCCCCTCATCAAAATCATCAACAAAGATACCGAAGAGAACCAATATTGTGCCCTGAGGAAGTCACATTCAGTTGGTATAATAAACCGCTTAAATCCCCAAACTATCGAAGCTACCATGCTGATACCAATACTCACAAAGCTGAAGACTGAAAAGGCACACTGCATATGAATTTAAGATATCAGATGAAAACTTCCAGTGAACAACAACAACAAAAAAAAAAAAAAAAGAAAACCAAAACAAACCCCAAAGCTGTACTAGCAAATACTTCTTAAAAAGTGTGTGTTGAAGTTCCACCTTAAAGATCCTCCTGATGAGAATGAAAAGCTGACAGGCTTTGGGGGTTTATTTCATTTTCTTTGACTATTGATGTTAATAGGAATGTCCTGTTCAAAGAACTTCAATGCCAGGAAAGAAAAGAAAAAAAGAGACAGACACAGGGGTGAGTGGATGCTGCAGATTCCTCACAGTTATAAACGAAATACCGGAAAACACATCTGGGAGCCACATTGCTGAAGGCTGAACAAAGTGAACCTAACGATCTGAAGGCTGAAGCAGCACTGGAACTGAAGGCAGACAGAGCCCTGCATGTTGAGCAGACCAGAAATACAAAGCATCATGTCTACCTCCATCATCTACACTTGAGAGATTCCAATTCTGCCAAAACTGTTTTCAATATAAACGCATCAGGTCTTGTTTGCCTCTCCCAGACATGCAATGAAGGGAGACAGCAAAACGCTGGAGAAAATTGCAGATTTTCTTCTCAATATTCCCCTGTGCCTTTCCCGGCTTCATCTTGAAATAGCAATGCTGCTGGGGTGTGAGTACCAACCTCACTCTTCCCATCAGAGGAAATAATTGCAGGTAACAGGAGCTGCTCAATGGCAACCTTTAAACTCTTGGACAAGTACGTCATGCATGGAAACTGCACAATTCCTACTTTTAGGGGATCCTTGGTCTAAGTATGTTTGGCAAACAAAACCTAATACTGCTTGGAAGAATCAGCCCAAGGGTTTTCTTCCTCCAGTGGTCCTGTGGATTATTCTATGGTGCATTATCCATCACAATGCAATGCTCATCCCCACATGTAACTGATGTCAGTGACAGAGGAAATCATGCCTTGTGGCATGGAAAGCACCTTACCTAGGTGAATGTTCTCCACCACACTGGATATTTTTTCTTGTTCTATTGCTTGTTGATTGGGAGAAGAGACCAATGTCTGCCTCGTTAGAACCTGCTTTCAGGTAGTCGTAGAGAGTGATACAGCTTCCCCTTACCCCCCTTTGCTTCAGATTAAACAATCCCAGTTCTGTCAGTTGCTCCTCATCAGACCTGTTCTCCAGACACTTCACCAAATTCACTGCCCTTCTCTGGACCTACTCCAGCACCCCAATATCTTTCTTGTAATGCAGCAGCATTCATCATTAACTGGATCTAACAAGCAGCAGAGGCTCCCACCATGAAACAAAGCCACAGCCGAACTGTGGAGTGAAGTCAGCTCTGGAGCCCTAGAGCATGGGAAAGACTTGCAAATGGCAGAGGAGACCAAAAAAATGATCATAGGGCTGGAACATCTCTGCTCTGAGGAGAGGCTGAGAGAGCTGGGATTGTTCAGCTTGGAGAAGAGAAGGCTCCAGCAAGACCTTCTCATGCCCTTCTGGTACTTAAAAGGGCTTAGGAGAAATACGGGGACAATCTTTTTAGCAGGGCCTATTGCTGGGCAATGAGTGATGGTTTTAACCTAAAAGAGGGAAGATTTAGACTATAGAGGGGAAGAAATTCTTTATCATGAGGGCAGTAAAACACTGGTCCAGATTGCCCAGAGAGGTGGCAGGTGCCCCATCTCTGGAACTGGTCCTAAAGGGCCTTTTTAAAAAGTATCTAGTGTAGTGAAACTTCCCAGGTCAGGTTGGACAGAGATGTGATCAACCAGCTCTAGCTGAAGATGTCTATGCTCACTACAGGAGGGTTAAACCAGATGACCTTTAAAGATCCATTCCAACCCAAACCAATTTATGCTTCTATACCTACAATTACAAAACTACTTAATGGAAAAATCGTTTAGCAAAGACTACAAAGGGAATGGGAAAAAAATCCAACTTATCAGAAAAAAAGGTATCACTCATTGTTGAATGCTACCAGCTACCAGGACAACAGCAGTGACTGTTCTGTCTGTAAGGGTGTTGGGTTTGGCTTTGTTTTTTTGGATGGGGAGGGTTGGGGTTTTCCTTGGGTTTTGTTTTGGTTGGTTGGGGGTTGGGTTGGTTTGCTTGTTTTTCTGGGAGGTTGGTTTGTTTTTTAGGGGGGGTTGGTTTTGGTCTTTTTCCTTTTTGAGGAAGTTCCTTCTAGAAGCAACAAGGCCATAGATCATAGCCTCCCTTTTTATTGTGCAGCCTTCCAGAACAATGAGGCCCTCACAAGCCACAGCACTGAAAATAATAAGCAGCTTTAATTAAAAAAAGATTGTGTTTTTATTTATTTAGATTTTTTTTTTCCTTTAACCAAATTGCCACTCCCAAGGCCAGCTCAGTCAGCTCTGCAGAAATGTAGACTTACTAGATTCCATGAGAAACCAAAGAAAATGTTAAGTAGCTAAAAAGGGGGCTCAGCTGGGGGGTGGAAAATGGAGTAAGGGGTCTGTGTAGAGTTTAGCTGAGCAATGACTGAGGGGACATATGGTAACCGGCTACAGGCATCTGTTAGACATAAACAGCTAGCAGAAGTGAGGATAGGAAAAGAGCAACAGCTAGAAATAATGGTAACACTAAGAAAGGCAAAATTTAGACTAAACATCAAATTTTTTCCCTGTAACAGGTATTCCCAGACACCTGAATTAAAATACTTCTCTTTGTGCACAGTTTTATCCCCATGGTTTAGAGTCAGGCAGTATGGAGAACACAATCTTGCGCTGTTAATCTCAGAAAGCAGAGAAGGTTTCTCTCCATAAGAATCATTTATTCTGCAACCTGCTCTGGTAGGAGGGTTGGCCTAGATGATCTCCAGGGGTCCCTTCCAAGCCCTATCATCGTTCTGTGGTAACAGGGCCGCCAGTGGCAGGGACTACCATTCATTTCAGAAATCACTTCTGAAAATTAGCTATTGCTTATGTAAGATAAAAACAAAATCAAGCAAATGGAAACAAATCCCAAGGAGTGACAGGTTCATCAAAACACAATCATAGAATTGCCAGGCTTGGAAGGGACCTCAGGGGTCATCTAGTTCCAACCCCTCTGCCACAGACAGGGACAACTCACACTAGATCAGTTGCTCAGAGCTAAAGCAGAAGTAGTTCTGCACACTTTCTGTCCTCTTTCTTTGAGCAGAGCCTCCTTTTTTTACCTGTTTTTAGAACAAAATTTAATACATAAAAATACATCCCCATCATATCCCATATCCCAGAATATTTTAGCAACAGCATTGACCTGTCAACATTTTCCACCATCTCAAGACTCTTGAGCTGGTATCTCTTCTGTGACTCGATCAGTGAAAACCAGGTGTGCATTCTCTAGGGTCATCTTGGTGGATGTATATTCAGGAATGACAATTTCTGGATGGTATTCAAACATTCCTCTGGCAAACAGCTATAGATGCACACACTGACCTGTATCTCTTCATCTGCTCTGTTTTTTTCTCAGCCTTGTAACCACAGCCAGTATATGGATTTCATCACAAAGAGGTGCCAAGTCTCTGCAGAATTAGAAAGGAGGAAAACTGTGTGACTCATCCTGAAGAAGACCAGATGTAACGTTCCCATTACCTGTTACAATGAACACATCATCATTTCAAAACCTTGATTTTCAAGGGCTGCACTGGCAGTTTCCTAACTTTTCACTAACATTTGGAAGAATTGCTCCCCAAAAGGTCTTTTCTCCTATGGTGAATGCACAGGGAAGCAGCTTCAGCACATTTCATCTTAAGCCCACATTTTAAGTTTACTGTTCAATAACTGCAGTCCCGAAAGGACCCTACATGACTTTGTGAAGCTTAACCAAAATGCTAAAAATCAAACCCAATTCCTAAATATTGAAGCAGTGGTAGAATGTGTTGTTCAGATCCTCACAGCACACAGAGAACAGGATGGTCACCAAAATGATGAGAGAGATGCAATAACTCTCCTATGAGGACAGACAGAGGTGTGGGATTAGTCAGCCTGGAGAAGCCTTTGTGGCAGCCTACAGCCTTCCTGTACTAGAAGAAAGGTAGGGACATTCCTTTCAGCAGTGCCTGTAACAACAGGATGGTGTTTTTCAGGCTGAAAGAGAGGAGATTTAGTCTAGACAGAACAAAAAATCGTTTTATACTGAAGGTAGTGGAATACTGGCACAGGTTGCCCCAAGAGGTGGTAGATGCCCCATTGCTGGAAACATTCCAGGCAAGACTAGACAGGGCTCTAAGCGACCTGATCTGTTTGCAGATGTTCCTGATCATTGCAGAGAGTTGGACTAGTTGACTTTTAAGGTCCCTTAAAACCCAAATTTTATGATTCTATGACTGTGTAAGTCCACCAAGCCTCTCTTCAAAGGTTGGCCACATAATCTGCTTGACTGCTCAAGGAGACTACTAAAACAGTTTATATGTGCCTCTGTCTTTACAAAAATCCTTCCTGCTTCCCATGCACTACCTCAGAAGCTTCCCATGCACTACCTCAGAAGCTTCCCATATTCCCTCTGATGCACTCAATTTGCTATATTTTACCGATGTCAATACTTGAGAGTTGAGGCAATCCCTTCCAAGACACCATCTTTTATGTAAGCTTACATTTTCCCTTTCCCTTGGCTTGAAAATACGAAACATAGGACACCATCCTTCAGTAGCTGCAGACAAACCATCTGCTCCCCAAAACACAGCAGCTGAATACTTGAGTCATTGAAGAGCTGCTGATAGTTTATACATCATTTCCTTCCAAATAAATACCCACAGGGACAAAAAAGGAGAAATGTCTATCCAGCCATACACACACATTTGATATATCAATCTAATGCCCCATAAAGCTGACTTCAGTGTCAGGAAAAACATTAAAATGTAGGGCTGAAAGAGGTAGTGCAGAAACTCTATAATATATGAGAAAAGAGACTGACAATACATTCAAAACCTTCCACCAGTCTTGACGGAGTTACTGCCTGATCTCTTCTGCAGACTGAAATCACAGAGTTGAGGCCTCTGAGCTGGCAAGCCATGAATATTGTTGCGCCTGGAATACTGTTTCTTTCGGTACCATTATATATTTGCAATAAACCAAACATACCCATTCTCTATGAGTTTGTGGGGACACTTGAAAGTGACCTCATCTGGCACAAAGCAAATCTCCACTTTGTTTGCATTCATGTTTAACCACCGTGGAGTCCAGGGCCACCAGCTTATCTCTAGGCTGAGCTCATAGAAATATTGCAGCTCACATCAAAGCTGAGCAGAGTCCTGAGCTAATCAACATGATGACCTCATGTAAGAGAGGGTCTGAGTTCAATGAGCTTCATCAGATTCTATTACACAGGGAGCCAGCCCAGCTGAGCTGGGATTTCAGTATTCCGTGTTGCTGCTGCTTACCAGAGTGGAACACACACACAAAAAACCCCCACAAAAACCACACATACACAAACCCTAACAAAACACACACACAACCACCAAAAAATACCCCAGAATGCAAAAATACCAAATAAAACAACAACAAAACACAGCAAAACAAGCAAAAAAAAAACAAACAAACAAACAAAGAAGAGGTGGGGGGAAAAATAATTTTCATGTATAATGTCTAACAAATCCAGGCAGGAATAAAATCATAGATTCCTGTAGATTGGAAAATACCTTTGAGATCATCAAGTCTGAAATCATATTATGCTCCAGAGTTTTCCAATCAAAAGGTTTTTAAGCTTGAACCACATTCATCATCTGGAGAAAAAATATTTGGCGAATGAATAAAGCAGAAATAAGAAACCTCAGGTGCATTTTCCTTAGCCACCCTTTTTTGTGGCTGTTTATAATATGTGGTTAACATAAAATCGCTAAGTTTGGAAAAGGCCCTCTAAGATCATCAGCTCCAACCATCAACCCAGCACCACCATACCCACCAAACTATGCCCTCAAGTACCAGGTCTACTTGTTTTTTTTGGACAACTTCAGTGTTAACATGGAATAGTCTGTGGTTGGCTCTGCCAATTTAGTTTTGGGGGCTAAAAAAGCATAGCATCTGAGAGCTGTGTCAGCTCCTTCACCCTGAAATCAGCAGCAGCTTTGATTCAGGTGAACTCATAGGAGGACACAGAGGAGGATTTCCCAGGTTGCCCCTGTTGCTAATGAGCAAAAATTATTTGCATGGAAAGGCTGTCCCCAGGGAGACATTTGGACAAGAGTATTCTGTTGTGGCTGAAGAAAAAAAGAGGTTTCTGTTCTCCTGGAGCCCTTTGGTATGTTCTGGTTGAGGAATTTGAAGTCCACCACAATAATCTTCCAGCATTTCTTCCACTCTAATTGAAAAGGAGACAAATGAGAGAAGACAGCGGTGCAGAAACACACTCGAATTAAGTGCAATTTCCGAAGAAAATACTGATGGAATCTTGTCAAAGTTTGGAAGAAATTATCATAAAATTGCATTTATGCAAAATTTAGTGTTCCAGAATGTTCTGAAATTATGTTTGAATCAATCATCCGTGTGCTACCCTAGGCAGTAGAGTGGCACTCTTTCAATATGTTGCCCCAAACATGCCTTTGTTAATACCTTCATTTTCTAGCTTTCAAAAACACATTTTCCAAAGGTTGTTCATCCAAGACAACATTTCCCATGACAGATAATTGCTTTCAGATTCAAAAATACACAGAAACACCAGTGGCAACCAGTGCATCCACAGGGGAAAATAAAATTTAAAAAAATTTAAAAAAACCAACAGCCAGTGTGAAGTTTCAGTGACTGCTATTATGGGAGCAGACACCTCCAGTATCGTCCTCATGTCCTGCAATATGGATGTGAAACTGAAAAGGGAAGGAACCAACCTGCTGCAAAGCAGCTCTGCAGAGAAGGATCTGAATTCCCAGTGGACAAGTTCCCCATGAGCCAGAAGGCCAACAGTGTTCTGGAATGCATCAAGTATCACCGGTAGGTCAAGGGAGGTTCTCCTTTTCCCTCTACTCTGCCCTAGGCAGGCCACATCTGGAGTATTGTGCCCAGTTCTGGGCTCCCCAGTCACAAACAGACAGGGAACTGCCAAGAGAGAGTCCAGGTGGAAGCTACAAAGATGCTGAGGAGACTGGAGCATCTCTCTGATGAGGAAAGGCTGAGAGACCTGGGGCTGTTTAGCCAGGAGAACAGCAAACTCAGCCAGAGTTAAAGGGTGGGGATCAAGAGGATGGGGCCAGACTCTCTTCAGTGGTGCCTTCTGACAGGACAGCAGCTAACAGGTACAAACTGCAGCTCAGGAGGTTCCATCTGAAAATCAGGAGAAACTTCTTTGGTGTGAGGGTACTGGAGCAGGGTGCCCAGAGAGGTTGTGGAGTTTCCTTCTCTGGAGAGATTCAAAAATCCACCTGCACATTGTGATACTAGGCAACCTGCTGTGGGTGACCCTGCTTTAGCAGGGAAATTGGAACAAATAATCTCCAGAGATTCCTTCCAACCCCTAACGTTGTGTGCTTCTGTGAAGATTTGAAATATCCTGATCCAGAATTTCCTGGCATTGATTATGCTCCTGAAAACCTGCTTAAACATGACCAAGTTATCTGTTCTGGGAAAGGAAAAGCTGAGGGCAAAAGAAAGTCTATAAGTGTCTTCTGGTCCTCACCTGGGTGACCTATAACTGGATTTGTTGCATATACTTTGTGATTTTTTTTAAAAAAGAGGGCAGAAAATAAGTCAACCAAGGCAACAAACACCCCACTCCTCCTGAAGTGCATATGAATAAATACTGGATAAAAAGGGCATTTTTTTAGGGCTCAAAAGCAAGGGCATGGGACAATCAAGGTTGTAGAGCCCAGAAGCCAAGAAGGACTTCTGCTTCAGGGTGGTCCAAAGGATGATGCTTCTTCCCCTTGGACTTGATTGCATTTGCTTATAAGTGGGAAGACACAGTTGAGGAGTCCAGAGCTGCAAGCAAGCTATTTACAGTGAACTCTGAAAATTTCAATTTCAAGCATACCTGAGGACTTGCAAATGCAGACTTATGCTCCCTGACATCATCATGATCCAGCCAGAAACTGAGCTCTGGAAACCTCTCAGTCTTTTTTTCTTCTTTTCTTTTTTTTTCAGCTACAAGATGAAACATTCTTGTGACAGATGATGCCTAGAGTTCTACACTCTTGGCTCCACCAGCACATATATACCCCTAATTTCTATGACGACCATCAACTTCACTCCCTACTTGAGAGCACAATGAGTTAGAGTCATAGAATCGTTTTGAGTTGGAAAAAAACCTTTAAGATCTTCAAGTTCAAACGTTATCTAACTCTATCAAATTTGGTGTTAAATCACATCCCTTAACTATGAATCTAACAGAGGGAAAGTTTTACATAAATTTAATTTTTTTTACCCCATCAGGCATCTGATCTGTAAGGGCACAAAGGCTGACAACGTAGGCTCTCCTTTCCTGTGGCAGGGATTTGAGCTGACAGCCTCACCGCTGAAGATTTCTCCTCATTATAACACTTCTTGTTACTATGTAAAGAAGCTGAGATTGCTAATGAAAACTACTCCCCACCCTTGGGTTTTGGTTTTTTGTGTTTTCTGTTGTGCAATTTTCAATTATAAGAAGATTTGTGAAGGGGTTTTGGAGATGTTTTGCTGATTCCTTGCCTCCCCACTACCTCCCGCATTCGCCTTTTTATTTTGTCTTTCATCTCCTTTCTGATGCCCCACATCCCATCGTGCCACACTGCATTGGTTAAATAAACCCCTAAATCTAGCTTTTGTCTAGCACTAATCCTTTTATTTCCTAAATCTTATTTAATCCAAAGGGCTTTCTTTCATCTCTTTAACTGTCAGTTGGGTCACTACCGTTTCCTATCAACAGCTCCTGCAAATCCTGTATGGAGTTAAAAAGCTTTCAAGTGTTTCTATGATTCCCATTAGGTTCTGCTCTTCCCAACACCTGCTAAAGACCACATTGCTGCTGTTCATGTTCTTCTGCCTCCTCTCTCCCTGAGACAGCTCCCACCTCACAAGACCAATAATCACTTCCAAAAGGTTTTCCCCTTTTTTTTTTTTTTTCTGGATAACTTCCTGCCCTAGTTCCAGTTCAGACACTGCTTAAACGTGTGTTATTTAATATAGTGCAGAAAAGGTCTTTGGTACAGAAGATCAGGAAGAGGGATCTCACCAAGAGAAGCTTTCCCTGATGCCACAGAGAAGGGGTTATTACTTGGGGTTTTCATGCATTAAATCACTGCCTGTAGGAAAAAGGCTCTGCATTTCCTCCTTGTGTCCCTACTTCCAATCTTGATCCTTTCCTAGCCAGTGGAGCACAACTGGATTGACAAGGTGGGGGAGAAGCAGCTTTCAAAAGTCACTCTCTGTAAGGAGCATCCATTTGCTAACACTCAGCAGGTGCTGTTAGCAAAGTCCTGCCTTCCCAAAAGATGACCTTTCACAGTCCTTCTGCGGGTTGAGATGCTGAGCAGAAGCTGTAGTGAGAGGACACTTAAGTTCTCACACTTGCAGACCATGCATGCCAGCTCTCTGCTCCTAGCCCTTGATGGCCCAGAGGAGCTCCTCACACTCTTCCTTGTTCTGTAGCTTTCAAAGACCCTGGTACAAACTGCTTATGTGTCTGCTGCTCCTCACACCCTCCCATGGCACAGTTAGCAGCAGTAAATGACAAAGCCTGGAGCTGGCAAGCATAGAAATACCATGTCACAGGATCACAGGTTGTTAGGGGTTGGAAGGGACCTCCAGAGATCACCTAGTCCAATCCCCCTGCCAGCGCAGGACTGTAGAATCTAGTGCAGGTCACACAGAAACACATCCAGATGGCTCTTGAAAGTCTCTGGAGAAGGAGACTCCACAACCTCTCCGGGCAGCCTGTTCCCTTACAGCAAAGAAATTCCTCCTCATGTTTATGTGGAGCTTCCTGTGTGGTAGTTTATATCCATTGCCACTTGTCCTATCACATGTTCTCCAAAGGGAGCCAGAGCTACTGTTATGCCATGGTGAAAATCCTTATCAAGCTGCCTAGCCTTCCTCCAGACACCCCCTCACCTCCCTCCAAAAGGTCTTGGTGGTTTTTTGAAGAGGCTAGAGTTGACAAGTCACTTTTGTATCCTGATGGACAAATAGCCTGGAATGTAGAATTGTAGAATTCTTTTGGCTGAAAGAAACCTTTAAGATCATCAAGCCCAACCTTTGTCTAACTCTACCAAGTCTAATGTTAAACCAGATGCCATTTAATAATTCAGGTTTAAAATATGTGAGTTTAGTTCCCTTGTGATCACACCAGCATGCTTACTGAATGATGACCACCCTGGTTTCTTAGTGACGGGCACCACGTGCAGAGAAAAAGACCATTCAGAGCCACTATGCAGCTGTATCCTGAGCCATAGCTGTCAGGCATGGAAGAGGAAGCACCTGTAGCCCCCCATTAGCAACCCCAAATGATTGTGTTAGGAGACAGGGAAAAGCCAGTGTCAATACACAGTTCACCACAATCCACAGCCACCACCAAACTCCGTCTTTCCCCAGGTGTTCAGCTGCCTTCCCCACATTTATTCACAGGCTGAATACATACAACTTGGAGAACATCCATATCTACAGATAAATAAGATTTCTGGATGACTGAGAGAGAGAAGAGGTTACCTTGGCAATGACACCGAAGAGCCCCTGTTCCCCCCACAGCTCCACTCTCTAGCCCTGGCAGCTGAAGCCCTCTGTTGCCAGCAACACTTGGAGCAGGTCCAGAGGAGGCCACAAAAATGATCAGGGGGCTGGAATCACTCTGCTGTGAGGACAGGTTGAGAGAGTTGGGGTTGTTCAGCATGCAGACGAGAAGGATCCAGAAAAACTTTATTGCAACCTTTTGGTGCTTAAAAGGGACAAGGAGAAAGATGGGGACAGACTTTTTAGCAGGGTCTGTTGTGACAGGACAAAGGTGATAGGTTTAAACTGAAAAAGGGAAGACTTAGACTAGACATAAGGGTGGTGAAACAGTGGCACAGGTTGCCCAGAGAGACAGTAGGTGCCCCATCCCTGGAACAATTCCAGTTCAGGTTGAATGGGGCTCTGAGCAACCTGATCCAGTGAAAGATGTCCCTGCTGATTGCAGGGAGATTGGACTCAATGACATTTAAAGATCCCTTCCAGCCCAAAACGTCCTATGATTCCCCCCAGCCCCCAAACACTACCTCCTAAAACCCGCTAAGAAAGTCAGGCACAGGATTTCACATTAAATGCTCCCAGATGGACCCAGTGTATGCAACCAGTTAAACTGGCTGGATGGGTGCTGCAGTCCACAGCTGCTCCAGTTCCCCTCAGAAGCAAGCTGTTATTTGCTCCCTTTTGCACAACACAAGCCTCATCTCTCTGCAGACATGCAGTAGCACGTCTGCATCCTTTGCACTCCCATACTCATGCTTTAGGGTGGGCCAAGCAAGTTGAAACTGCAGAGCCTTTTATTTATGCTGAAATATTGTCAAGAAGGCTCTTAAGAGTGAGATGAATTGGACTGTGAAATGAGCAAGGGAGTGTGGTAATTGTAAATTTACCCTCACTCATGTCTTTCTTATAAGGCTCATACAAAATCTTCTAATACTTTTAATTAGATTTTGCTTGGTGTAAGGTCAGTATTTTACTCCTCTGTGATATTCTACCAAAGCTAACTAAGAGCTACAAAGTTCATAGCTGGATGATTTCTGGGAAAAAAACCCCAAACTTTTAAACCCACAAATGTCTTGTACTGAAGGTTGAACAACTTGCCTCAGTATCCAGAATCCAACATTTCTTCCAGCCTGGAGGGTCACCCACCACCCCTCACCCCTCACAATCACCTGCTCCAATGTGGATGTAATACCAGGATGCAATGCAGCCAACCCTCTCCTAGGCAATTTCTCAGCATCATTCTGGAGCTCACAGTGAGCCAGAGATGACCACAATAAGCAGTAGGGACAGGACTGTCCTGCTTTGGTGGGAGATGAGTTGGACAGCTGTGAACTGTGTTGTGCCAGCTCCCTTCACCCACCTGTCTGGGTGACCATTTATAGCACCACTTCATCATCCACCAAAGATTATGATTCCATCTACCAAATAAGACAATTCATTAATGAAAGAAAAACTAAATAGAAGTTGCTGTTGAAGAACACACAAACAAAAGCTTAAGCATGTCAGTAGGTTATCAAGACCTCAGCAAGGACTAGACACCTGCCTGCTATATTCAAGAACCTTCATGAGCAGAAAGTGATGAGCCCATGAGCTTTGATGCTTTTCTGGATGAGGATGCATGCATCTGGAAGGAGGGGGAAAAAAGCCACAAAACACAGATAAGGGGAAAAAGATAGAGAAATCAAAAGTCCAACATCTGTTAAACTAAAAAATTCTGGAACATTCTCCCCTCCCATCCTCCAAAGAAAAGAAACCAAAATGAAACAAACCCAACAAAACCCAGAAAAATAACACAATCCACAACATTAATGCTTACAAAAGACTATCACACAAATTTCACATGTAGGTTTCATCCTGTAGCTAAGGTCCTGCCAACCCAAGATAATGAAAACTCTGTTTTCCTGTGATATCTCCAAAGGCACCATCCAAAGAAGTAAGCATCCAATACAGCCAAAATCTCAAATTAACAACACTAATTTAAAATCGCTTTCTAGATATGCAACAAAGAATGTAGAGTGAGTGGAATTTCAGTGTGGCAGCTTAAAGCTGGAGAGCAAAGTCCTGCTGCCCTCTGAGACTGGCAGAGGAGATGTGTGGAAATACTCCTACAAAAGATACGTCATAGAATGGTTCAGGCCAGAAGGGACCTCCAAAGGTCATCTAGTCCAACCTCCTTGCAGTCAGCAGGGACATCCCCAACTACACCAGGCTGCCCAAGGCCTCATTGAGCCTCACCTTGAATATCACCATGGAATGGGCCCAAACCACCTCCCTGGGCAACCTGTTCCAGTGTTCCACTACCCTCATAGTAAAGAACTTGTTCCTAATCACAACTGAGCTGTGGGGTTACCAAGGTCTGTGTTGCTATGAGATGATGTTGGGGTAAAGAGTAGTAGCACCTGCCCATAATTGGCATCTGACAGAATGCTGGAGAACCATAGATGATGTAAAGGACATTATATTGAAATTCATAACAACTTTGTCATCTCCAAACTTCTCACTTCAACAGGAAGTTACGTGAAAGAACAGAATCATAGAATCCTTAAGATTGGAAATCGCTTCTAGACCATTGAGTCCAACCATCAAACTGTGTTAATATTAGAATATGGGAACACTTCAACTCTCTAAAGACCCAGCACTTCCAGCAACAAGAGGGACACCAGTGTAACCCACTGGTTCTTCAAAGTTACGTGGAGACGAGTTTAAAGTTGTGAGATCTGCTATGGAATCTCATAGGCTGAATTCATTGAATCATTAAGGTTGGAAAACACTTCTAAGATCACAAAATCACAGAACCATCAGGGTTGGAAGGGACCTCAAGGAGCATCTAGCTCCAACCCCCCTGCCATGGGCAGGGACATCTCACACTAGATCAGGTTGCCCAGAGCCACATCCAGCCTGGCCTTAAAAACCTCCAGGCATGGGGCTTCCACCACCTCCCTGGGCAACCCATTCCAGTGTCTCACCATCCTTATGGTGAAGAACTTCTTCCTGATGTCTAATCTAAATCTACCCTCCTCTAACTTGGATCCATTCCCCCTAGTCCTATCACTATCTGACACCCTAAAAGTCCCTCACCAGCTTCCCTTCAGATATTGGAAGGCCACACAATAGTATCTCCTTGGAGCCTTCTCCAAACTGAACTATCTCAACTCTCTCTGTCTGTCCTCACAGGAGAAGCACTCCACCCCTAGTCCAACCAAGTTCATCAATACACATCTCACGTGCAAAATGTTCCATTAAACTAGGAAAGTTCTTCACTTAGCGACACAGTAGCTGATTTCCCAATATTTAACACAAAGCAAAGCAAGTGGAAGTTCTAGCAGGACAAGATGTAACTGGCAGACCATCATTTACGACCTTGGTATTTTTAATTAGGGTTGTGGCAATAGTTTAGGAAAAACAGAGGAAGAAAACACTGGACACAAGGCTCAAAAGCTGCCTAACAATTTCTAAGACGTCATATAATCACCTACACACTTAGGCAAGGTTTCTGTTGCAAGTTTGCTCCTTCTGCCATAGTCCCAAGTTCAGAATACACACAGGCACCAGCAACACCTGAGCATATTCCACAAACAATGGCAAGTTGGAGAGAAATTGAAAAGCAAATCCCCCAAACCCTCATTTTTCATCTGGATTCACTTTAGAGTCTTTCATATCCTGAGATCACCCTTCTCCAGGAATTACATTACTCGCCCTTTACCACAGCCATTCACAAGTAGTAAATGTGTTTCATAACAGAAAGCTGGGAAAGAAGGGAAAATGCAGTTAGATCTTGAATTTTTTTCTCCCCTGGTTTTGATGACAAATTCAGAATTATTTTTCCAACTCTCTTTTTTTTCCCCTAAGTTATGAGGAAAACCACTTCATGTTTTATGATAACTTCTCCTTCAAGTCACCAACTTGACATGAGGATAAATCACAATCAGGTAAGCAGGACACAGAAACACCTTACCCTCCAGCACAAATTAAGAAAAATAAGTAAGTTTGCTGAGACAAAAGAAGAACTAACATAAATCCTCACCAAGACAGAAAAATGGGGACAGGTCTCTGAGTAGCATGATTTAGTTGAATCTGCATGATCTGCTTCCTGCAGTGGGTTAGACTAGGTGACCTTTAAAGGTTTCTTCCAACCCAAACCATTCTGTGATTCAGTGGAAAACACACAAGACCTTGCTGCAAATAAATGAAACCCTTTCACAGCATCACAGAACGTTAAAGGTTGGAAGGGACTTCCAGAGATCATCTAGTCCAATGCCCCTGCCAAAGCAGGGTCACTTAGGGCAGGCCACACAGGAATGCATCCAGGTGCGTCTTGAAAGTCTCCAGAGAAGGAGACTCCACAACCTCCCTGGGCAGCCTGTTCCAGTACTCTGTCACCCTCACTGTAAAGAAGTTTCTCCTCATGTTGAGGTGAAACCTTTTATGTTCAAGTTTGGATCCATTGTTCCTTGTCTTATCACTGTGAACTACCGAAACGAGATCAGCCCCCTGCACTTGACACCCACCCCTCAGATATTTATAGACATTGATCAGACCCCCTCTCAGCCTTCTCTTCTCCAGACTAAACAGCCCCAGGTCTCTCTATCTCTCTTTACAGGGGACATGCTCAAGTCCCCTAATCATCCTCAAGCCCCTCTGTTGGACTCTCTCCAGCAGATCCCTGTTTCTCTTGAACTGGGGAGCCCAAAACTGGACACAATACTCCAAGTGTGGTCTCACCAGGGCAGAGTAGAAGGAGAGAAGAACCTCCCCAGCCCTGCTGGACACACTTTTCTTGATGCAACCCAGGATACCATTTGCCCTCTTGGCCAGAACGGCACATTGCTGTCCCATGGAGAACTTGATGTCCACCATTCAGAGAATCATTTTGTTCAGAAAAGACCTCTAAGATCATCAAGCCCAACCATCAACCTAACACCACCATGGCCATTAAATCATGTCCTGAAGCGAACACAGTTCATGTTGCCAACCAAATGTTTATGTTTATCCCTTTCTGTCCTTAGTGCCATTCTGGATGTAGGGGATGACCACATCAGTACTGAGGCTGTCTGGGAAGCTCAGTAGTCTCATCAAAGCAGCCTGACCAGAAGCTGTGGCATTTTCTGGGGAGTGCAGGACCATTTCACAGCTCCTTGCAAACAGGCTCAATCACAGCACTGTCTGCTTTGATCAGACCTCTCTCCCAAAGCATCTGGACGGAGCCTCAGACAAGAGAAGCTCAGAAAAGGAGTTGGCTGCTTGCCCTGCTGTAGCTGAAGAATTTGAGTGGGGTGGAGGAGATGGAAGGGGGGAGAGCATGTTATTTCCAGTGAAGGGAGAGATACAGCCAAAAGATTCCAGATTTGCAGCAGCTTTATCAGTGTCGAGAATCAACACCTTTCCTTACAGCGGGAGGCAGGAGGGGCTAGGATTGACTGTCTGGGTTTTGAAAGGTCTTACACCATCTCCAAATCCAGAGGCTAAATATAGACCAATCTAGGCATCATTTCTTCTCCTGTCTAATTCATGGGATTTTGAGGGACAGAATCAAACCCAAAATCAGGCCAAATTCTCCACCAGGGTTATACTGGGAGATAGAGGTAGGGATCAATGTTGTAGGAAGGGCCTAACTCACATATGCACTCCCTGGAGCAGCCTGTTCAGTCCCACAACACATAGTCAAGGTGCAGTTGTGTGCAATTCCAATGACATCTAGGGTGGATGTTGCCCTGACTGGCATATCCTTGCAACCCCCCTGGTCACAGAAGACATCTGTGTTGCACCACACATACAGGAACAGGAATATCTACAGTCAGATGTTTTTCTCTCTCATGGAAGTGGTAGGTTGTAGCAACAGGTCTCAGTTAGATTATGTGCAGAAGCAAGATAACATTCAGCAAGATAACAGCTGCTTTCCCATTTCCTCTGTAAAGGCAGCAGCTCTAGGACTACCAGTGTAAGAAAGACACTGACCCGCTCAAATGGGTCCAGAGGAGGTCACAAAAAGGATCTGCTGTGTGGACAGGCTGAGAGAGTTGGGGTTGTTCACACTGGGGAAGGAAAGGCTCAGAGGAAACCTTGTGATGGTCTTTCAGCACATAAAAGGAGTCTACAAGAAAAATAGGGAGTCTTTGTCAGGGAGTATAGTGATAGGATGGGGGTAATGGTTTCAAACTGAAAGAGGGCAGATTTAGGTTAGATGTAAGGAAGAAATTCTTTACTGTGAGGGTGACGAGACTCTAGAACAGGTTGCCCAGAGAAGTTGTAGATGCCTCCTCCCTGGAAGTGTTCAAGATCAGGTTGGATAGGATTCTGTGCAACTTACTCTAGTTGAGAATTTCCCTTTCTATGGAAGTGGAATTGAGACTACATGATCTTTGAGATCTCCTCCACTCTGTGATACAATTCTATGATTTTCTAGCATGTCATTTTAAAGAAGCCTTACAATGACCAACATAAGTGGTTGTCAGAACTTGTACACCCCTAATGTTCAGAAATGTCACATAGTCATTACACAGACCAAAGGTTCTTCTGAGCTCTGACAAACCCTGAAGCTTTTGGCTTCCCTAGTTCACTGTTCAATCATCACCTAGGCTTGTGGTAGCCCAAAGAGCTCACCCTCTTGCTCTCTTTCACTCTTAGCTTTTGTGTTTGCTGCCAAATAGTGAATCACCCTCTGCATACTTCTAAGCCTTAACTGGAGACTTCAGCCATGTTCAGCAACAAGAATTGCCAAGCCTTGGACTGACCCACCAGAGATGGGCTCTGAAACAACACTAGCTATAAGCAGCTCAAGGGATGATACATACACTGTTTTTCCTGCTCAGCCTGGAAGGATGAACCCAACGCTGACCATGTAGGAAATGGGTCATGCAGAAAATAGGGTACTGAGTAGGAGTCAAAAAGGCCAACAGCATCTTGGCTTGTATCAGCAGTAAGTGTGGCTACCAGGACTATGGCAATAATTGTGCCCCTATACTCAGCACTGGTGGGAATGCATCTCAGATAATGGGTTCAATTTTGGGACTCTCACTACAATAATAACATTAAGCATCCTTATTAAGCAATGATGCTGGTGAAGGGTCTGGAGCACAAGTGAGGAGCAGCTGATGTAACAGGGGTGTAGCCTTGAGCCAAAATAGGCTAAAGTGAGTCCTTCTGGCTCTCTATAACTACCTAAAAGGAGATTGTATGAAGGTGGGTGTCAGTCTCTTCTCCCAAGAGACAAGTGATAGGACAAGAGGAGATGGCCTCAGGTTGCACCAATAGAGGTTTAGGTCAGATATTAGGAAAAATATCATTTCTAGAAGGACTGTCAAGCTCTGGAACATGCTGCCCATGAAAAGAGGAAGCGTAGGTGTGGTGCTGAGGGATATGGTGATCTTAAAGATCTTTTCCAACCAAAACAGTTCTATGAGTCTACATGTACAAGGACAGCAGAGTTTACCCTTCCTTGAACGTGAAGTTTACCTAGAAGGCAAATGGGTTAGATACAAGAGCCTCAGATACTCCCCTCTATTGCTTTCATGTACACTAAGTCAGAGATAAATGATCACAACCCTGCTGGTACCTCAGCCAGAGACAGGAGCAGCAGCACTCCAGGTGCCCTCTCCTCCCTGCCATATACATACTGGCAGTAGGAAAGTTGTTCTTGGCAGAAATTCAGCAGGCATCTCTGTCTGCAAACATCTTCACTGCAGAAGAGGTGAGAGAGCTCCTGGGAGCCCTAAAGTCACTCAGGATTCTGGTAAATAACAATCTTTTGCAACATGAGGTACAGCAGCACCTCAGAGAACTTAAATCATCTCTATTTCTAAATATTTGCTCCACCAAACTTGGTGGAGCTGCCACAGTATTTGCATCCACTGAGGGTTGAGGTAGATCCAATAGTCCTGCGTATGCATCCTAATCTGGCTGTGATTTTTGCCAGTGACACTTCAGTTGAAGACAGCAATGGAAGAACTCCTCTCAGAGAATTTTATTGACACAGATGTCTTAGATATTTTTGTCTCCACTGCAGGAGACAGCACTGGGCTAAACTCTGCGACTGCTCACTGACTACAGCCAATCAGCAGAGCAGAAAAAGCCCTACCTGGTAGAAAAAGTTAGTTATTCAAGTCTTATCATCACATGGTGCTTAAGGAGGGGTCTGTGTAAGCCTTTTAAACCCCCATCCTTTTTCATGGAGCCTTGGTCTCAGAATCTTGGAAAGGCAGCACAAAAGATAGTTCCTGAGTTTCACTCATCAGAATTTCTCCTTATTGCCCTCATCTGAAGAGGCCAAGTGACAGGTCCTCCATTTTGGGTCACAATCACCCCAGGAAATATTACAGGGGTGACACAGAGTGGCTGGCAAGCTGTCCAAGTGGAGACAGACCTGGGGGCGTTGGTCAGCAGCCATCTGAACATGAGCTAGCATGTACCCAGGTGGCAAACAGCATTCTGGCTGAACTGAAAGAGCTATCAGGGCTGAAGTGGGCATGAACTATCTTCCATTCATCTTTCCTCTTTACAAAGAAGCTTCCTTGACCAAGGATCTTCCCAGACTCGTATGTTTGTACAACTCTGATATGGCCGCTCCTTTGCGGGATGTTCAGAGGTGCATCAGCACAGGTACTCATAGTGTGCCTCTGAAGTTTGGGTACACAAATGAACCATCTCTACCTTTTTATTGCTTATAGACGGTCTACACGAGACATTTGATGCAGACTCCATCGATACCTCTTTTGTGTTACAACAGAACTTCCTAGCTTTCACCACCATGGAAGAATAGGATGCTCAAGAAGAAGATTCTAGATACAGTTCCATATCTGAAGCCCAGTGAAAGCAACAGCCAATCATCTTCCTCTGCAGGGCCCTGAGAACAGACAAGAAGCTCAAGCTCACCAGGAGGGTTATAAAATTCAGTGGGAAAGATGACAAATAGCCAGAAGACTTCTCACCTGTGGAAAGGACACTTGCTTAATCATCTCTGCCAGCTCCCACAGCATAAGTATTAGAGAGGGGAAAAGAGCAGTCCCTCTGTTAAATAAATCTCAGGCTACTCACATGTCCAAGCCAAAACCTTGAATTCCATTTCATACATTGAGAAGGCACACCAAAGACCCAGCAACTGATGCCATGCAAAAATCCAAACAAGTGGAGTGAAGCCACAGGTGATGCTGAAGAAAAAAACAGTGCTCATCCTTGAGACTGTATTCACTTGGTGGGTTGGGACAGGGAGGAAAGGGGCAGGGAGGAAAGGGGCAGGGAGGAAAGGGCACAACTAAAGTAACAATGAAGCTGATGCATGCTTTAAAAATATTGTTTCTAACAAACATGGGCTCTCCAGTGCAAGACAGACAAGGAACTACCAGAAAAAAGGCTATGAAGATGGGGAAAAGACTGGAGCATCTTATGAGGAAAGAGAGGTTTGGGGCGGTTTAGCCTGGAGAAGACTGAGAGGTCTGCTGATCAATATCTAAGGGGCAGGAGTCAAGAGGATGGGGCCAAACTCTTTTTGGTGGTGCCCAGCAACAGGATAAGGGGCAACAGGCGCAAAGCAGAACCAAAGAGGTTCCATCTGAACACAATGAAAAACTTTCCTGTGAAAGTGGCAGAGCACTAGACCAGACTGCTCAGAGAGGTTGTGGAGTCTCCTCTGGAGAGATTTCAAACCCTCTTGAACATGATCCTGTTCATCTTGCCCTAAGTGACCCCTAAACCATTCCCCTCAGCACCACATCTACATCTTTTAAATATCTCCAGGGATGGCAACTCTATCACTTTCCTGGGCAGCCTGTTCAAGTATGATCATACCACAAAAACCCAAGGCCAGGAGCCATGCTGTAACATCTCTTCACATTTGTAAGGTAGCAATGAGTGGATCTGCTCAGCCTGAAGCAACCAGGTTTGGTGATTCAATAAACAGACTTTACAAACAGAACATAGCAAATAACATTTGAAATAACCCCAAAATTCTCCCTCCGTAGTGCAAACACTTAAGCAAAGCTAAGGATGGTTAGAGGAATGGTACAGTGTGGATTAACACATGGATATGCTTTGAAGAAACTGTACCCAATTCCCTATAACGCTTCCAAGTCACTCTTGAGGAGACAGGCAGTGACATATTTTCTAAACTTTTTTTTTAATTAATTTTATTGTGGCCAAAATCAACACTTTTCAGTGGAGTACGCATTGATTTAGTGAGTGTTGGCAATTTAGAAGTAGTCAGCTGAGGAAATTATCAGCCTAGAATTTAGGAGACTCCAGCCTAAAAATTCAACTCCACTCTGGCACAGATTTACAGAGTGCAGAACCATTCCCAAGCAGGTAGAAGTTAGAGCCCAGTGCAGAGCAGCAGTGAGCTGTCAAGGCAGGACAAGGCTGCAGGGCAGTACTGCAACACAGGCACTGCAGGGCTCCCATCCCTCCCCTCAATCCAAGCGTACAAATCCAACTATAGGAGAAACCAAACCATGTCATATATCAACTTCCCTACAGAGCTGCTCCAACAGGGACTGAAGTTCAAGAAATCCTGGTGGGATCTGCACAGGACCACACAGAAACAGTTAAAAGAAATGGGGAAAAAAATAAAAATAAAAATAGGAGAAAAGCCCACACAATCAATGCCCTTTTCAGATCCAAACCACCCCAGCCAATGGGACAGCTATGGAGATCTCCCAACATTGACACATCAGCATCCAAACCACCCCAGCCAATGGGACTGCTATGGAGATCTCCCAACATTGACACATCAGCATCTCCAAAGCTAGTTGTGCTTTTTCTACTTGTTTTGGGGGTTTTGTTTTGTTTTTTTAATAGATCATGATGATCATCACACACCCCAATTAATCATCCACCACAATCACCATGTCATCACCACTCTCTCTGGCAGTGTGTGATGTGACAACCCATGACAAGAGGTTGAATTACTGAGACTTTGTTGCAGCAACTACGGAAGAAACACAATAGTGGAGGATTCTGACCACCATCATCATCTATAAAAGTTACAGAGCTGCTTTTAAAATAAAACAAGGAGTCAAGACATTTCTCAGCTATGTTTCTCAATGTCTCTGCTGGGTGGGTGCCTTGCTGAGGTAGAAGTGGTGGGTTTACAAGGCAGACAAAGCCATGTATATCCCCAATTCTCTGTCAAAATTAAAAGCAACATGCAAAAACAGTAGCACAGGATCGCCCTTCATCCTAAAAAGACTAAATCATCAACACCTCTATAATTAAACTTTGCCAGAATCCAAAATCCACCAGGTTGTTTCTCTAAGTTATCAGTGAACATGTATTAGCTAAATAAAGACAGAAGTCAAGCTCCTCCTGAAGGCACTGCTGAGACAGCACAATAATGAAGACATGATTTGGTACAATCAGCACAGATTCACCAAGGGCAAATCCTGCCTGACAAACCTGGTGGCCCTTCTATGATAGGGTCACGTCATTAACAGATGGAAGTTGAGCAACTGACATCATTTACCTGGACCTGAGCAAAGCCTTCGACGCTGTCCCTCACGACATCCTGGTATCCAAGCTGGTAAAGTCTGGGTTTGATGGGTGCACCATTCAGTGGATAAAGAACTGGCTTGTGGCCACACCCAAAGAGTGGCTGTCAATGGCCTCCCACAGGAGGCCAGTGACAAGCAGAGTCCCTCAGGGCTCAGTCCTGGGACCAGTCTTGTTCAACATCTTTGTTGGCAACATGGACAGAGGCACTGAGTGCCCCCTCAGCAAGTTTGCTGATGACACCAAGCTGTGTGCTGCAGCAGACATGCTGGAGGGAAGGGATGACATCCAGAGAGACCTTGGCAGGCTGGAGAGGTGGGCCCATGACAACTTCATGTGGTTCAACAAGACCAATTGTAAGGTCCTGCATCTAGGTCAGGGCAATCCCTGGCACCGATATAACCTGGGCAGTGACTGGCTTGAGAGCAGCCCTGAAGAAAAGGACTTGGGGGTGCTGGTGGATGAGAAGCTCAACATGAGCCACCAGTGTGCACTTGCAGCCCAGAAAGCCAATTGTATCCTGGACTGCATCAAGAGAAGTGTGGCCAGCAGGTCGAGGGAGGTGATTCTTCCCCTCTACTCCACTCTGGTGAGACCCCACCTGGAGTACTGCATCCAGTTCTGGAGCCACTATTACAGGAAGGATATGGAGGTGCTGGACTGTGTCCAGAGAAGGGCCACAAGGATGATCAGAGGGATGGAGCACCTCTCCTATGGAGACAGACTGAGAGAGTTGGGGCTGTTCAGTCTGGAAAAGAGAAGGCTCCAAGGAGACCTTATTATGGCCTGCCAGTATCTGAAGGGGGCTACAAGAAAGCTGGGGAGGGACTTTTTAGGATGTCAGGTAGTGATAAGACTAGGGGGAATGGATCCAAGCAAAACTAGAAGTGGGTAGATTCAGATTGGATGTTAGGAAGAAGTTCTTCACCATGAGGGTGGTGAGACACTGGAACAGGTTGCCCAGGGAGGTGGTGGAAGCCCCATCCCTGGAAGTTTTTAAGGCCAGGCTGGATGGGACTCTGAGCAACCTGATCTAGTTTGAGGCATCCCTGCCCATGGCAGGAGGGTTGGAACTAGATGCTCCTTGAGGTCCCTTCCAACCCTGACAATTCTATGATTCTAATCAAACAACACTGAGATTCTCTAAGAGCTGCTTTCAGGAACAGCTCATGTCAGAAGTGGGGTAATAAAAGTCATCTTATAGGATATATACTCACTGTGTCTCTTACAATATGCATCTGAAGCATATGCATCTGAGGCATATACACCTTTCATGTACTAGCTTGAGGTGAAACCATTATAGAGGAATTTCTTGAAGCACAAGTTGGTTGTAGATAAATAATTGGTAACAGCTCTTGCAGGCATATTGGTTTCTGCTGATATGTAGAGTCTTGATGCCAGCAAATATTCACTGATTGTAGCAAACATGTCTTGATTACTGGGAAAAAAAAAATCTTAAATTAAAATACAATAGGTACATTAAGAAATCTCTTTGTAGCAAGAAATTAGGAACAACAAATCCTTCTAGCTCTTATATATGTCCTTCATTGTAAACTCAGTAATTCCAAATTAAGCACATGCAGAAGTGTCGAAAGGACTGAGGCCATCAGAGAGCCATCCACCAAGTACTGACAACCTAAGTAACGTGCTAGTTTCAGGAAGACTGCTCAGAGCTGTAAGACTGACTTCAGGCATGAAGTAATTTCAACACTGGACCCCAGTTTAAGACTGGGTGTTGACACCCTTACAGCTGAGATGCAAGGTTACCAAGCAGTGAGACTCTGGCCCAGATTGCCTAGAGAAGTATTTGAAGCCCCATGCCTGGAAACATTCCAGGCCAGGTTGGATGGGGCTTTGACAGCCTTATCTAGTTGCAGATGCTCACTGCAGGAGGGTTGGACTAGATGAGCATTATAGGTCCTTTCCAGCCCAAAATTCCTAATGTCCACAGAAGCAAGCTTGTAAGTACATGCACAACTTCAAGACTCAGCCTTGATTCCATTAAAGCAAGCTGCAGACTTAACTTTTACACCCAATAACATTTGTAGTGTCCAAGTACTGCATGTAGAATGCGTAGGCGATGAAGTATTTTGTGAATGGTAGGACCTTGCTTCAGAATGTTTTTCATGTAAATACACAGCATGATTACAAATCATCGTTTTTAATGGAGAACATTTTAGCAAGCAAAAAAAAAAAAAAAAGTTGAGTTTAATCCCATTTGTCCCCTAAATACAGAAAATTTCATAGTTATGGAATCATGGAGTTATTAAGATTGGAATAGACCTCTAATATCAAGTCCAACCATCAACCCAACACCATCATGCCCACCAAACCATGACCTGAACTGCTATGTCTACACATTTTTAGACCATAAGCTTGTAGAGATGGAAGTGTTCAGAGCCAAGTAAAATCCAAGAATAGCTTACAGTGGGAGAATGAAACAGTTAAAGTCAGAATTTGATATTATGTTTAGATCAAGACTCCTAGTGAAAAACCAACTGGATTAGTGAAAAAACACACACCTGGATTTAAGGAAACGTAATCAGGATTTTGCTATAGACCAGCCACATATTTTGGTCTGGAAAAGACAATCTCTTGATTGTTCTGAGCTGGAAAATAATCATTAAACAGTTTTAAAAAGAGGCATTTTTAAGAGGTTTTCACTTCTGAACTGAGCATGAGGCAATAGCAGATTAATTTAATATTCTAGAATTTCATTTATTCATTCCCTTCCCTACAGTACATTTAAATATTCAAGTATTTGCATGAAGGGTGATGTTTTTAGGCAGTACACTGCCACAGGGCTGGTGACATGTGTATCTACTTAGGCCAAGATGACATTTTGTATTGTTATAAGATGGAAAAAAGTAAACCGACACCCCCCTTAGATCTTTGTCCCTTGCTGTGAAATAAAAATCCCATAAGAGCCATCAAAGCACAATGGGGACTTAAAATAGCAAATTAGTAATCAAAACTATCCAACACATTCATCTTCACAATGGTGGCTGAATGCAGGCCCTGCTTCTCCCCACAGAGGATCATGGGGGTGATGATGATGAAGGGCTTAAGAACAATTCTATGATTCCATGAACATGAACTGAGTGCAAATTTGTCAAGGAAGCAAGCAGGGGTAGGTTGCTCAGTCACAGAGGCAAGATCATCTTTATCTGTCAAAGTGCTTGTATGAGACCATTTCTGAGGAAGCCTTACCTATAGAAGAGTGATCATGGAAAGGAACATTTGGGGCACTATAGAATCATGGGATCATTTCGGCTGCAAGAGGTCTTTAAGATCTCTAAAGGCCAACCTTTAACCCAGCACTACCCTGTCACCACAAAACCATGTATCTCAACATCACACCTACATGTCTTTTAATTCACCCCAGGGATGGAGATTCCACTGCCTCCCTGGAGAGCCTTACCTACTCCTGGAGAGAAGAAATTCTCCCTAATGTCTAACCTAAACCTCTCCTGGCATAACTTGAGACTGTTTTCTCATCAAAGGGCATATTATGCCTGACAAATCTGGTGGATTTCTACAACAGAGTTGCAGCTCTGGTAAATATAGGAAGAGCAACTGATGTCATCTACCTGACCTTGTGCAAGGCATTTAACATCATATAGCATCTCAGAGACTTAGAGACATCCTTCTCTTGAAGAGAAGCTCAACATGAGCCAGCAGTGCACTCATGCTGCCCAGAAAGTAAACCATATCCTAGGCTGCATCAAGATGATGTAGCCAGCAGGTCACAAGAGGTGATTCTTCCCTTTACTCTGCTCTTGTGAGACCCCAATTTAAATACCGTATCCAGTTCTGTTGTCCCTATAAGAAGGGCATGGAACTGTCAGAGTGAGTCCAGAGGAGAGCCACAGAGATGATCCAAGGGCTAGAGCACCTTACTGTGAGGATAGGCTGAGGGAGCTGGGATTGTTCAGCCTGAAGAAGAAAACTCTGGGGGAATTTCATAGATGCCTTCCAATGCCAAAGGGAATCAGTATGATTTAGGCGATCCAGTCTAAACCTGTTATCCCTCAGCTTAAAACAGTTTCCTCTTGTGCCATTGCTAGCTACCCTTATGAGAAGTCCCTCTCCAGCCTTCCTCTATGTTCCTGTGATGGTTAGTCTTTTCCAATCTTAACTCCAGGTCCCACTGTGTCCAAAATAAAGTGTGTAAGGAAATGCAAAACATGAAGGCTGACCCTTTGGCAGAGCTAAGATGGAGTTTTTGTTTGGTTTTTCTTTGACTGTGGGAGAGCTAAACACGTGGCAGCAACAGGCAGAGCACTGCTAAGTCACAAGGAGCCTTGAATTACCAGCCAAGAGCATGTGCTCACTGTGTAGAGGAGGTCATTTGGTAATTCTCACAAGCATGAAGGTCAGAGTGAAAGGCAAGGATGCAGCGGCAGGCTTCAAAAGAATAAGGTGAAAGGAACTTCCCACCCTAAAAAAGCGCTGCAGTAACAAACAACTCATCCACTTTACAGACAAATAAGCACCCTTCACAGATCTGTCCAGCTCTGCTTTCCCTACATCTCCCAGTCCTATGTCTAAAGCCTAAACCAGCTTTAGGCTTCTCTTTTCCTCCTATACCAAAACAAAGGTGTGCCAGCTGCTAAAAAATAAAGCCCACAACAGGAAGCCACCCACCCTGTGACCCACCAGAGTTTCCCTAAGGCTTCAAAGTTACATTCCGTCTTACCAAAGCCCGATGATGTGCACCATCTAACCCCACACAATCCCAACGCCTTTGAGTTGCTACTTTGTACTGAAGTTAACAGGTTTGGTAAAGCCCTCAGCAGGATTAAAAACACCCTGTCCAGCTTGAACATGTTTCTTTAAGGCTTCTGACCTGAGGTTCTGGGTTTGCTCATAACTTCACTGTTTTATATGTTTTTACCCAGAAACTGGCTCTTCCTACTCTCCCCATCCCTAGATCTCCACTCTGCTCCAACCTGCTTCCCTAACCCCCAGCTCAGACCTAGAAAGGAAACTAATCCACCCTAAAACCACTTGAATGTAATTTAGCTGATCAACAATGAGCTCAACATCTCTTCAACCCGTGGAGAGATGTCTCCACCTAAGCCCAGACTCTGCCCTGGTGAGACCTCATCTGGAATATTGTATCCATTCTGGGCCCCTCAGTTCAAGAGGATCAGGGAGCTACTAGAGAGAGTCTAGCACAGAGCCACAAAGATGATCAAAGGAGTGGAACATCTTCCTTATGAGGAGAGACTGAGGGAGCTGGGGCTCCTTAGCTTGGAGAGGCTAAGGGGTGACCTCATTCATATTTATAAATATATAAAGGGTGAGTGCCAAGAGGATGGAGCCAGGCTCTGCTCAGTGATGCCCATTGACAGGACAAGGGGCAATGGGTGGAAGTTGAGGCACAGGAAGTTCCATGTGAACATGAGGAAGAATTTTTTCACTGTGAATGTGCTGAAGCACAGGAACAGGCTACCCAAGGGGGTTGTGGATTTTCCCTCTCTGGAGATATTCAAGACCCCTCTGGATGTATTCCTGTGTGATCTGCTCTAGGTGATCCTGCTCTGGCACAGGGGTTGGACTAGATGATCTTTCAAGGTCCCTTCCAGCCCCTAATATTCTGTGATTCTGTGAAGTTCTTGCCAACCATACCATAAGGTGGTGAGTCATGATAAATGTATGTTGGAACTTTCTTCCACTGTGGAGCACACCAGCCCAAGTTGCCCCTTGTTTCTCTGAAGTTCTACGTGATTATTTTAGCCAGTTCCTGGACACATTATGTTAAATGCAGGTTGGACTTCTTCCCCACCATGGACCTCATCAGCCCAAGTCACCACCACTTCTCTTAAGTCCTACCTGATGGCATTGAGCCATTCCTGGCACATCCCTCCAGATCTGCCTGCTCCATCCATGGACTGTTTCAGCCTTATGGAAGTAAAATCGCTGACTCCAGTAGCAAAGGGGTCATGGTCTTTCTACCACTAGTATGAAAAAAAGAGCCTTAAGAAGTCTTAGTAGACACCTTACTAAAAAGGAAGGGTGGAAGGGGATCGAAGGATGTACTGGAAGAACGCATCACAAGATGTTAAAAGAGCACAACAGGAAGTAAATAACTCAGAGGTGCTGGCAGTGCCTGCAATGCCCTCAGCACAGAAATAAGCCAGAAAGTGAGAAGATCATCTAAGAGGCTAGAAGAGAAATACCACATATCAGTGCAAGAGTGGGGAAAATATCTACAGCCACTGGGAACTGAACACAGCAAGTGCAAAGCTCTTTAAGCTGCTAAAAGCTGATCTTCCTGCCATGTAGGAATAGTACCACATTAATTCTACAGGGTTGGTCTCTTCTACTAAGTAACTACTGATAGGACAAGAGGAAAATAGCCTCAAGTTGCACCAAGGGAGGTTTAGGTTAGACATTAGGATGAACTTCACTGAAAAAGAGTGGTTGGGCATTGGAATGGGCTGCCTAGGGAGATGGAGTCACCATCCATGGAGGTGTTCAAAGAACACAGACATGGAAGTTGGGGACGTGATTTGGCAGGCATGGTGTTGTTGGGCTGGTGGTTGACCTTGATGATCTTAGAGGTCTTTTCCAGCCTAAAGAATTCTATGATTCCATTCAGTGATTCTGTTAATAGATATGGGTTTGGAGCTACACCCTTATCAGACAGAGGTCCTATAAGCAGGTGCCCGATGACTTAAAGACAATGTTTATCTAAATGCAAATCTAATTGTGACAGAACAAAACCTATCAGAGAAACATCACCTGAGACAGAGCAGGAACTTTTTTCACACATCTTTCAGGCAAAGACTAATTTGCAAGTCATGAAAGTCCAAAACTGCAATCATGACTTTGTATTCAAATAGCAACACAGAACAACCCTTAGATACTTTTCTGCAAGAACTGCCACCTAACCAGTTGTTTCTATCCTGTTTGTAGCTTGTGTTTAAGTATATTACCCTAGATTTATAATAGTAACTACTACTCTACTGCTGAATTCAAAAGATAATTAATTCAATCCTGTTCCTTCAGGCCATTTCTCTACCCTCATTCCCCAAAGCATCCCCTTGGTTAACTCAATCACTCCTTTACGTTCCTACCTTCAATCAAAGAAAGGTTTCTACAGGCCTATTCATTCAAAATTAATGGCAGAGATTTCACAGGCACAAATCACAACTGTTATAGAGGGTTTGACCACAGTATGGAAAAATTTAAGCCAAACACAAATGAAGAAAATGGAAGAGGAAAAACCTTATAGGTAAATGGCCTTTTTCACAGCCCCACAGTCCTGCCAAGGGTCTATTAAAATGGAATATGACATGCTAGGTAAGAAGATATTAAATGCTCAACAAAATGTCACAGGCAGAGGTGGAAATTTTATCCTTCTCATGGAAGAATAATAAGAAGAGAAAAAAAATCTCATCACTGGATTACAATGAGGAAAGATTTCTAAGTGTCTTGGATTTTTTAACCATAGGGCAATAAAAATCAGGCAATATGGCCCCACAACCTGTTGTCAATATGACCACTCAAGCTTTGAGGTGTAACCTGGCAGCTGACAGAGACAAGACATGCATGATTTTATTTATTGCTAAGACAACTGTTCTACCACATTGTTGTACATAGAGGAACAGCAGAATTAAATTATCCAGATGAATGCTCAGGATAGTGTCAAAGACAGGGGAACCTGAAATCTAAAAGACATGAGAATATCTTTTATTTCTCTTAAGTCATAGCTCAGCTACCATCTGGAAAATCTTCCAGACTGAGCAAAAACCTGTAATCCTATGACTCTGAATAGGGCTTTTCTCAAATGTGGTCCCTTGACAGGAGTATCCATGCTGGGTAGGGAATGCCCAAAGCTAAAAGAAAAAGACAGACCCCATTGGCAGTTTTAAACTAGTTGTTTCATGGGCAGGAAAACTAGCATTGATAAGATGGGTACTGATAAGCATTGATTAGATCCCCTCTCTGTCTTCTCCAGGCTACCCAGCCCCAGATCTCTCAGCCTTTTGATTCCTCATTGCCCAATACAGGTGCGAGTTCACATGAAACTCTTCCCATTGCTGGTGGTTTGAAGGTATCATTCCCTATAGTACCAGGGCTTATACTCTGGTCTTTCCTCATGTGTCAGCACTAACATTGCTACATATCTCTCTCCTCCATCTGTCCAAACTTCCAGATATGCAAAAACTTTCCAATTATTACCAACATCAAGTTTGGTTGAAATTTCCCAGTGGATTCAAAAGAGGATGGGAATATTAAAGAACCATACCAGAGGACATAGAGGTCTCCACACTGTGCAGATAACAGTTATTCAGGTTTAATGAGCACTGAGCTACAAATTCAATATCATTGATATCAGGAAGAAGTTCACTGAATCTTAGAATGGTCTAGGTTGGAAAGGACCTCCAAAGGTCATCCAGTCCAACCCTCTCTGCAGTCAGCAGGAGCATCCTCAGCTAGATCAGGTTGCCCAGAGACCCGTCAAGCTTCAGCTTGAATATCTCCAGGCATGGGGCCCAAACCACCTCCCCAGGCAACCTGTTCCAGTGTTCCACTACCCTCATGATAAAGAACTTGTTTCTAACATCCCATCTAAATCTGCTCTTCTCCAGTTTGGAGCTATTACCCCTCATCAGTCTCTCTCCATCCTTCTTCAGGTACCGGAAGGCTGCTATAAGGTCTCCTCAGAGCCTTCTCTTCTCCATGCTGAGCAACCCCAGCTCCCTCAGCCTGGATCTCCCATGCTCAGCAGTCAATGTTTTCCTACTAAGACATTTTCTTTATCATACAAGGTTTGCATAGCTTTAGATAGTTGTTAGGCCTTAATCTAATAAATACACGTCTGCATGTAATAAGAATTTGATGATGTCAGCCTAAGTCACATCACAGGACCAGAATGAGCTTGTATCTTCCTAGTTCCTGGACTGGGACATTATTCTGCTTTGTGATTCTATGGTTATTTTGCATTTTTATTCTATTTACCATCTAATTCAAAATAAGACACAGTCTACTTTTTGGCAAAGACAGGACAGAAAACCTTGTCTATATGAAAAGCAAAAAAAGAAGAAAAATTATTTGGAAAATTAAAAGCCTTTGGACTGCAAAAACTTCATCCATGGTTTTAGCACACTCTTTGAAGGAAAGAAATAAATTAAGGACATGGAAGAAAGTGAAAAAATGGGAGTATAAAGTAAGATGGGCTTACCAAAGGCTGAACTTTTCAGAGTAACAGACTTTCAAACTAGAGAAATGAACCAGTTTTCATATATCTGGACTTCATTAAAGTTTTTTCTACAGTGTCATATGAGAAAAAACTACACTGTAGCAAATGGGAATTGAATTCAACAATTGTAAGATGGTAAGAAACTAACTACAGGGAAAGGTGCTGACAGCAAAACAATTGGTCTGGAACAGAAGTTGTCTTGGAGTTCTTCAAGAAACTATATATTCTTGTTCATGCCTCTGGCTATTCAAACATAGCAGAAGGATGGATCTATTATCAAGAGTGGCAAAGAGTGGGGTACTTAAAAAGTGTGGCTTCTGCAATAAACATATTTCTGTAGATAACACATGGCTTGGCACATTGCTAGAAGCTGCCCATGACTAGCAGTAGGCCCACTGGATGGATACTCACACAATCACACAATTACTGGGGCTGAAATAGACCTCTGAAATCATCAAGTCCAGCCTACGACCTAACATCATGATGTTAGCTAAACCATGTCACTGTGTGCCACATCCAATCTTTCCTTAAAGACCTCCAGGGGTGGCAACTCCACCACCTCCCTGGGCAGTCCATTCCAGTGTCTAACTACCCTTCCCAGGAGGAAGTGCTTCCTAACATCCAAACTAAGCCTCCCCTGGCACAGCTTCAGGCCATGCCCCCTTGTCACAAGTTGCCTGGGAGAAAAGCCTGACCCCCACCTCACTGCAACTTCCCTTCAAGTAGTTGTAGAGCGTGATAAGGCCACCCCTGAGTCTCCTCCAGGCTAAATGACCCCAGCTCCCTCAGCCTCTCCTCATTAGACTTTCCCTCCAGTCCCTTCACCAGTTTTGTCACTCTCCTCTGGACCCACTCCAGCACCTCTTGGAGTGACCACTACTCACCACTACTACCAAAGCTGCTGGCACTTTTTGGTAGTGGGGTCAAGGGGAAGGGGATTCCGAGTTTGTGTCTGAACATTGAGAAGAACCAGATAACCTCAAGACATGGAGCTCTGGAAATCAGCATTTAGCAGTGCCAAGCATAAAGGCAAGCAGTAATTTAGAAATCCCTAGGATTTTATGTCATAGGCTGGGATTTCATTAGTTTGATGAGGAGCAGAGAAAAGAATGAGTCACTCTGTAACAGGAGGAGCGAGAACCGCACCACACCTATGATGTCACTGCAGAAGAAAATATGGTCCTCATATGCAGGCAAAATTATTTCCCTATCCAGCAGGAATAGAAATTATAGAATCCTCTCATGAAACCACCTCAGTAATACCATACAGTCCCAGTCATGCTTGAAAACACATACTGGAAGAGGTGTGGGTTGTGGGATGAGGCTAAAGCAATCAACTTATGAACCCTACAAGAAGAAGGTTTGAAAGCAGATGTAAAGGATGTCTGTAAAAAAAAAAAAAAAAAAAAAAAAAAAAAAAAAGCAGGGAACATCAAATGCAGATACTGATCAGCATTACTTAAGCTGCAAGGCAAGATCAGCATAAGAGCCAAACATATGAATTAATATATCAAAACTGTCACTCAGAAATATTTTTCTGAAACAGGAAAATTGCATTCTGAGCCCAACACCAAATTTCTAATAATTCATTCAGAAAGCCCAGTCTACTTCAGTACATTAGTTTTCTTCTTTGGTGTTAAGGCTGAGAGCCCTAGGGCTGTTTAGCCTGGAGAAGGCAGAGAAGGGATATTCTCAATGCCCATCAGTAGCATGTCAAAAGGATAAGACCAGACTTTTCTTGGTGCTGCCCCAGTGGCACAATAAGAAACAACAGACACAGATTAGAACCCAGGAGATTCCATCTGAACACGAAGAAAGTCTTCTTGACTTCATAGGTGACAGAGCCCTGGACCAGGCTTACAGAGAGGTTGTAGAGTCTCCTTCCTGGGAAATATTCCAAATCCATCTTGATTGGATCCTGGGCAACTGGCTCCAGGTGACCCTGATTTAGCAGGAGGATTGGCTCTCCAAAGGTCCCTTCCAACACCCACCATTCTGTGGTTCTGTTATTCTTACTAATAAACAGGCATCCTAACCTCCTATACACTTAGAAAAAATTAAATGTAGCACTTGAAGAACAGCCTCAGGTATCAGTACAGGTTGGGGACTGACTTGTTGGAGAGCAGTGAAGGGGGAAGTGGATGGAAGGCTGACTGTGAGCCAGCAATGTGCTCTTGTGGCCAAGAAGGCCAATGCCATCCTGGGGACTATTAGAAGGGGTGTGATCAATACGTCGAGAGACGTTCTCCTCCCTCTCTACTCTGCCCTGGTGAGGATTCATCTGGAATATTGTGTCTAGTTCTGGGATCCTCCGTTCAAAGAGGACCTCAAGGAACTGATGGAAGGATTCCAGTGCAGAGCAACAAAAATGACGAAGGGAGTGGAATATCTTCTTTATGAGTAGAGACTGAGGGAGCTGGGGCTCTTTAGCTTGAAGGAGCCTAAGGGGTGACCTCATTCAAGTAAATGAGTGAGTGCCAAGAGGATGGAGCCAGGCTCTGCTCTGTGATGCCCAATGACAGGACAAGGGGCAATGGGTGCAAGTTGAGGCATAGGAATTTCCGCAGAAACATGAGGAGGAATTTTTCACCATGAGGGTGGTGGAACACTGGAACAGGCTACCCAGGGGGGTTGTGAAATCTCCTTTTCCAGAGATATTCAAAACCTGCCTGGATGTATTCCTGTGTGATCTGGTATAGGTGATTCTGCTCTGGCAGTAGAGTTGGACTAGTTGATCTCTCAAGGTCCCTTCCGGCCCCTGGTATTCCGTGGTTCTGTTATAAAGCTGGCAAGTTAAATCAAGTCAGCTGCCAAACTGAGGCCCACCTCAGGTCAAATTAATAAGGACAGAATTGATTTTTTTTTCTCTTAGGTGTTACAGTGTATGTAAAGGAGACATGTAGTCTATAAAGCTGGTTTGTTGTATTTCATGCCAAGACTTATCCTTAAGAGTTGCAGGCTCAACTACATAATCACTAATCTTTCAAAGTGACTCACTTCAGTGAGAATTAAATGCACTTTGGGTCAGCCACCTGAATTCTAGTTAAAAAAAAATAATAATAATCCACAAGACATTGATTCAATATGATCAAGACTCTTTCTGTACAGCTCCTCCAGTGCTAGGCTTGTACAAGAAGAATTTTCCACTTTTCAATTTCAGTTTGAATAAATCAATCTAAAATGCATTTCCATAGCACCCACGTGGTAATAAATAATTCAGAAAAAAAAATTGTGAAGAAATCAAATTCCATAGCATTTAGATGAAGCCACATGAACTCATGCTGCATTCTGAACTCGAATTTGTGTTAAAGGACAATTGTACCCAGAAGTTGAAATGTGGAAAAAGTTAAGGGTTTTGTAAGAGGGGATTATTCCCGGAAACAATCATGATACTTTGGTGTTCTCCTCACTCAAACAACTTCACTCCTCTTTCAGTGGTCTTCATCTGTTTATTTATAGATCACTCGATTCTTTGTATTCTTCTCCACCAACCAAAAAGACATCTTCCCTACAGAGTCAGAGGGATGTACAAGGCAAGAATAAGACAGACTGAGGACAGCAACGTATATATTTTCCAAGAATAAAAGTTCATTAGCTGCAAATGTTTTCCCATCCAGCAAAGGCCAAAAGGAATTACCAGCAAGCTTCTTAGGAGGCCCTGCTTCTACCACTGAACACATGGGCTGAAAGCGAACCCATGTACAGGGGTTCATTTGAGAACTTGGATAGTGCTGTTGTGTCATATACACATGCTGGCATCCACCAAGAGATGACAATTAGTGAAAGACAACATAGCATATTGCTTTCATAGTGTTTATGGAGCACATGGCACCATACTTGTTTACAGAACATTTGCAACAGCAAAGTCTGCAGCAGTGAAAACTGCCACTCCCACAGAAGCAATGATTTTAAACTCACAGAATGGTAGGAATCAGAAGGGACCTCCAGAGATTATGGAGTCCAACCCACCTGCCACAGCAAATTCACCTAGGACAGGCTGCACAGGAATGCATCCAGGTGGATTTTTCATGTTTCCAGAGAAGACGACTCCACAACCTCTCTGGGCAGCCCATTTCAGTGCTCTGTCAGCCTCGCCGTAAAAATGCATCTCCTCATGTTGACATGGAACCTGCTGTGTGCTAGCTGGTACCCCTTGTTCCCTGACCTTTCAATGGGCACCACAAAAAGAGACTATCACCACTCCTTTGGGAAGTTCAGATATGACTAAAGAGGCACCAGTTATTGCAGCCTTTCAATGCTTAGAGGATATGCAGAAAAGATGGAGAAGGGCATTTTACCAGGGCCTGTAATGATAGGACAAGGTGTAATGGTTTTAAACTAGAAGAGGGGAGATTTTGAGCAGATAGAAGTGGGGCACTGAAACAAGTCATGCAGAGAAGTTGTGGATGCCCCATCCTGAAAGTTTTAAAGACCAAGCTAGGGCTTTGAACAACTTTATCTAGTGAAAGATGTCCATGACCACATCAGGTGTTTGGAACTAGATGATCTTTAAATGTCCCTTCCAATCAAAACCATTCTGTGATATTCTGATTCTATAACTTCAAACAAAATGTTCATGGTCAAAATTAAGAAGCTGCATATGCAGAAGAGTCACTTTCTGAATTAATCTTGGTAGGCTTTTAGAGTCATTAAACATCCTTTACTTTTTAGCAGTAGAATTTCAATTTTCTGATACAATCTGTGGAAGTCCATAGAATCACAGAATGGTTTGAGCTGGAAGGGACCTTTAAAGGTTATCTGGTACAACCTGTCTACAGCACAGGGATACCTTCAGCTACATTAAGTTGCTCAGAGCTCCATCCATCACAGAAAAACTGTCTAAGCCAAATTCTCTGGGAAAATAAAGGGAAAAGACATTTCCCTTAAAGCCATCACCACTGTCAATGAAGCATGCTGGGGGAGGGAGGCAGGGATTGGATATGAAAATACAACCACTTATAGAATATAAATCATAGATTATGGTTTGTTAAAACAAGAAATCACACAAACAAGACACATTTAAAAAAAAATAGGTTCCCCAAAACAAAGTCAGCACTTGAGTCTGGATTCTGCAGACACATGCATATGGCTTTATTCACATGAGGCACTCTTACTATCAACATTTAGCCCATATCTGAGACTAAATACCAGCAGTGATCCCCCTGCCCAGCAAGAGAGGGGAAAATCAGGAAAAAGAGAGAAAAAAAACGCAGGTTGAAATTAAAAAGGACTTAATGAAATAAACAAACTGGCAACAATGTCAATATAAAGTATATAAAGTTGTACTTAGCCCAGCAAATTGCAGCAGCCACAAAATCCAGAAAAGCAGCCCTCAAAAGCAGAAGAAAGAAGAGAAACAAGGCAAGGAAAAACTCAAACAAGCAGTCCAAGCAAATTTCATCCTTTATACTGAGTATGATGCTTATGGTCTGCAATCCACCTGGAGCCAATTCAGGTCAGCTGTCCTGGCTGACTCGGAACTGCTAATGGTCTGCAGCCTATAGCTGGCCTGGGATCCTGTCCCAGCAAAACCAGGACACTTACAACAGTGTGCTCCTTTGGACAAAAAGGCCAAGAGTGGCCTGGGGTGCATTAAGATTAGTGTGGGCAGCAGGTGCAGGGAGGTTCTTCTCCGCTCCCACTCTGCTCTAGTGAGGCCATGCCTGGACTATTGTGTCCAGTTCTGGGCTTCCTAGGTCAAGAGAGACAGGAAACTATTGGAAAGAGTCCAGGAGAGGCTACAAAGATGCTGAGGAGACTGGAGCACCTCTGTGATAGAGTGAAGGCTGAGAGAGTTGGAGCTGTTTAGCCTGGAGAACAGACTGAAAGGAGATCTTCTCAATGCTTATAAATAGCTAAAAAGTAGGGGTCAAGAGGACAGCAACAGATTCTTTTCAGAATGCCCAGAAACAGGACAAGGGGTGCAAGCTAGGACCCAGGTGCTTCCATTTGAACAGGAGGAAAAATTTCTTTGCTGGAGGGTGCTGGAGCCCTAGAATAGGCTGCCCAGAGAGGTTGTGGAGTCTCCTTCTCTGGAGAGATTTCAAATCTGCCTGGACATCGCAATCCTGAGAAACCTGCTGTGGGTGACACTCTTTTAGCAGAGGGTTTGGACTAGATGATTTACAGAGGTCCCTTCCAACTATTACTATTCTGTGATTCTTTGAAGCTTTTTGAATATGATGGAATCAGATGTATGCATAAAGAAAAGAAAGGCTTGGTAGGTGTATATTCATAAAGTGTGAAACCAGCATTTTTTCCATGCATTGTAAATTTAGTATCAGATTTATTCTTACCTCTTCTAGCTGCCAGATTCACCAAGCAATGAAAGACCAACCGCAAAGAAATAAGCTTCGTCACACTGATGTGTAATGTTCAGAGCATGAGCTGATACGTCAAACACAAGTGCTAATCTTCCTCTGCACATCATTCTTTCTCACTAGCTGAAAGCACTCAGCTTACTTATTTTTTTTCCTGCTTATTGCATCTCCTTATCAGCTCATGCAACCTTGGCACTGAGACCATTTTCATGCTTGTCAAGGACGTCTCTGAGGTATCAGATAAACAAACTCTTCTTAGTGTGGTGTAGATTTTACCCAGGTCTACAGAAAAAGCAAAGCTGAATAAAGACTATGTTTTAAGGGAGTCCATAAGTCTGGAAAAGCTTTATTTACTTTGGTCAAACTTTTTTTTTTTTCCCTTCCTAAATAAAAAGACAGCAAATTAAGGCAGGATGGTATTTTTTCTCATCATAGAGTATGGAAATAGTGAAATGAGAAACACTAACCATGTTTAATTTGGAAGGGTTGCTTTTTTTTTTTCTTTAGAAAATCCTTTTTCTTTAGGAATTCTCTGCATTAAATGACCCAGCAAACACTAGAAACTGGAGGGGTTTTCTGCAGAACTTAAATCTCCCTTCAAGCCTTGCATCTCTCAACTAATATTTAGCACTTGCCTCATTACCAGCTTTTAGTTTTATTAAAGCCTGAAGACCATTTACATATTTCACCGAAATAAAAATGTATTCACAAGTAACACAGGACTCCTGTCTTCAGTGCTTTAAGTCTTAACTCCATCAAGGCTGACGAAGAACCAATACAAAACAGGGATATCATAGAGTTGCCCTTCCTATCTCACATCAACAGTGAAACAACCTCAAGAAGGTGGAAACGTGTGACTTGCTTTACATACGTAGAAATACACCAATTTCCTTTACATAATAATCTGATTTCCCTTATGTCATCCATAGAGTTTCCTGCTACCAGTGCTTGAAAGGAAAGTCACTCAATTTTAATGCTGTGGGACTTCCTGGACACAGTTGTACACGCAAGTTGGTAGAAAAATTCTTCTAAAGAATAGAATTAGGAGTGGCACAGAAATAAACATCATACGCTGGGAAGAATCATGGAATCATTTTGGCTGGAAGAGATCTTTGAGATCATCAAGTCCAACTGTTCACAGAATGTTAAGGATTGGAAGGAACCTCGAAGGATCATCTAATCCAACCCCACTGCCAGAGCAGGATCACCTAGAGCAATTCACACAGGAATACATCCAGGCAAGTTTTGAATATCTCCAGAGAAAGAGACTCCACAACCCCCTGGGCAGCCTGTTCCAGTGTTCCATCACCCCCGCAGTGAAAAAATTCCTACTCATGTTTCCATGGAACTTCCTATGCCTCAACTTCCATCCATTGCCCCTTGTCCTGTCATTGGGCATCACTGAGCAGAGCCTGGCTCCATCCTCTTGGCACTCACCCTTTACATATTTATAAATATGAATGAGGTCACCCCTCAGTCTCCTCCTCTCCAAGCTAAAGAGCCCCAGCTCCCTCAGTCTCTCCTCATAAGGAAGATGTTCCACTCCCTTCATCATTTTTGTGGCTGTTAACCCAATGCTGCAAGGTCACCACTAAACCAAGACCCTAAGAACTCACATCAACATGTTGTTCTAGCAGCTCCTGGATGGGCTCAACAGGTGTGTTGACCAGGGAAGATCTGGTGATTTTGAATTTTTGGTCTCACCACTGGCTCTTAGAAAAACTGAGTATCTGGACTGGATCAGCAGTTTTCCCATGGAGAAGTAACTGATTCAAGGGCACAAAGCACAAGGTAGTAAAAACATCAGTTTCTCCCACTCCTTCCGGAGGTCCAATCTATGCTGTCCAGCATATCCACCAGCACATTCATGCCCCTGTAAAAGGTGGTGAGATCACTGCAGTTTCAAAGATATTCAGAGTGAAAATGAGATTGACAGTGAGGAGCTGCACAATGGTATCAGAAAACTGGCCAAGGAACAGCATATCAAACTAAATTGGGTGTAAATGAACACACCTGGTCAAAACAAATCCTAACTTAACATCTTGTCACTTAGGGACAAGATTTTAGGGTCATAATAGATAACTTCATTCATCTGACTGCATAAAAAAAGCAATGTGCCCAGGAATTGTCAGGTGGAAGCAGCTGAAGGAACCAGGCAAAAAGGAGGCTCAGGGAGGACTTTACTGCAGCCTTTTAGTACTTACAGGGGGCCTATATGAATGAAGTGGAGAGACTTTTTATCAGGACCTGTAGTGACAGGACAAGGGATACAACTACCTGAAGGGAGGTTGTAGCGAGGTAAGGATAGAATCATTAAGGCCTGAAAAGACCTCTGTGATCATTGAGTCCAATTGCAACCCAACTACCATGACCACTAAACTATCCCGAAGCACCACATCTACAGCTTCTTGAACACCTCCAGGGATGGCAACTCCACCACCTCCCTGGGCAGCCTATTCCAGCACCTCATCACTCTTTCAGTAAATATTTTTTCCTAATATCCAACCTAAACCTTCCCTGGCACAACTTAAGCCCATTTCCTCACTACAACCTCCTTTCAGGTAGTTGTAGAGAGCAGTAAGATCTCCTCTTAACCTTGAAGTAACAAGCAGCAGGACAAGAAAAAATGGTCTTAAGGCGTCCCAGGGCAGGTTTAAGTTGGATATTGGGAAACATTTATTTACTGAAAGAGTGATGAGGTGCTGGAACAGGCTGAAGGGATTTAAAAGACCTGTAGATGTGGTGCTAGGGAACATGGCTTAGTGGTGAACTTGGCAGTGCTGGGTTGACGGTTGGACTTGATGTTCTGAAATGTCTTTTCCAACCAAAATGATTCTATCATGAATCTATTATGATTCTCTTTGGTGGGAACAGCAAGGGGAGGGGGGGGGGGGTTGCTGCCTTTGGCAAGGCACAGCTCTCCCACCTTTGACTACATGTTTTATTGTTCTGTGCATCTCTCCACAGAATTTTTTTTTCCACAGGACTGTGCTGACTGGAACAAAAAAAGCATTCATTTCACTGACACTTCCCAAGGGAAAGCATGTCCTAAACAAAATCCTTTCCAGCAGCTTTCTGTGCGCAGGAGCGATAAGATGGCTCCCTGGAGGACGGGTGCGTGTGTCCCCTCAGTAGCTGCCTTCCCTCCTGCCGAGCACAACTTGTTGGAATTGCACATATAAACCCAAGGGTTGTTTTTACTCCACCCACGCACTGCCAGGAGGTTTTCTAGACTTCCAACATGTTGTTTCCAGGGCGACCATTGATCTCAGATTTCAAACATTGCCAGAGCTGCTTATCCTCTTGCTATTCTCTCCTCCTTTTGGAAAAAGACATCTGCGAGTCCAATTTTGCCCTAAGGAGACTCTGTACTGCACACACCAGTGGGGATCTAACAAACCCATTAGTTAATACCTGAGGATTTCTCTTGGTCATGTTTCTCATACAATGCTGCTATAAAACACCAGCAGTATGTGCCTTGGGGTAATGAAGTCCTTCGTGTTTAATTTCTTCTTGTCCTCAAAAAAACTTTACAAATAAAAAGCTAGGCCTCATTTAGGTTATCTAGGTTTTTTGGGGAGGGTCCTTCCAGCAGAAGGAAATGGCTATTAAACCTTTTTTTGCTGCTTCCCACACCACTACCATATCACAGAAGCACAGAATGTTAGAAGTTGAAAGGGACCTCCAGATATCACCGAGTCCAACCCCCCTGCCAGAGCAGGATCACCTAGGGTTAGTCCACACAAGAACACATCCAGGCAGGTTTTGAAAGTCTCAGAGAAGGAGACTCCACAACCCCCCTGGGCAGCCATGCAGGAAAGCTAAAGAGATTGTAAAGAACAGCCCACAATGGAAAACCTGAACTCATTGTGTAAGCACTCCAGTGATAAGAGATAGAGACCCAGCAAGGTTTCCAGAGGCTCCAGAGGAGAGAATGGAAGCACGCAAGATGTCATGGGTTCAGCTGGATCTGCTGATGAGTATTCAACACCTTGCTGACATCATGCCAGCTCTATAATGAAAGTGCCATCTGGAGCAAGCATCACAGGGTTTGTAGTTTGGATTGTACGTTCAGGGGCTTTCTGTTTCCAGGGTTCTTTGCTTCCAGTTTCCAGTTTGGGGTGTTGGTCTTTTCCACTGGGCTAGCTGCAAGCTTTGGGGGTGAAGGAGTAGTTTTATGGCTGGCTTCTGCTACTGCTTCTGCTTTTGGTTTTCTGCCAAATAGCTAAGGTACATTGTATTATTTTCATTAAACTCTCCTTATCTCAAACTACAAAGATTTCTGTGCGTTTCCCTTGCTCTCAGTCACGGGAGTGAGTCTTGTTTAGCGCAGGCTGTGTTAAACCAGGACACAAGACAAGCAGACGTGGTCATACCACATGCAGAGATGTCCATACATGCTCCACTGCCTCTCTGGTTTGGGAGCATACAGTCCCATATTTCCAGTAAGAGCAAGCACAAGGTGAATTGGTGCTTCAGCCTCCTGCTGGGCAACACAGTGGCCATGCAGCCTGAAGCTCCTGCTCCCCACCAAGAATGGGGCAGGATCAGTCATTTGAGTAATCTGTGCCTGGAAAACAGACAAAATCCAGCCCCACATGAGGTTCTTTTGTAGCCATCAAGTCAAAGGAGATAATTCTGCCCCTCTGCTTTGCTCTGCTGAGACCACACCTGCAGTGGGGTTCTCAGCACAAGAGAGACATGAACCTGTTGGAGCAGGGCCAGAGGAGGCCACAGCAATGTTCCGAGGGCTGGAACCCCTCTGCTGTGAGGACAGGTTGAGAGCTTAGATATTTCAGCCTGGAAAAGACAAAGCTCTGGGGAGACCTTATACCAGAGGGCCTGTCGAAGATGGGGACAATCCTTTTAGTACAATCTATTGAACAGGACAAGGGATGATTTTTAAACTAATAGAAGGGAGATTTAGGCTAGACAGAAGGAAGACATTTTTTTACACTGAGGCTGGTGAAACCCTGACCCAGGTTGCCCAAAAAGGTGGTAGAAGCACCATCCCTGGAAACGTTCTAGGTCAGGTTGGATGCAGCTCTGAGCAACCTGATCTAGTTGCAGATGTTCATGCAGATGACCTTTAAAGGTCTCTTCCAACCTAAAGCATTCTATGATTCTAGCAAACACAAATCTCCACAGCTCATCTAACCCTAAAAGTCAGCAGGCTAAAAAGGTCCTCTTCGACCACATAGTTAAGGACACAAACTAAAAGAGTCCTCCTCGTGCCAAAATACCTTTCTGTATTCCATCCTAACCACTCTGGAGAGAAGAGACAAAAAGCAGCCTTCTTTATGATTCCCTTTTGAACTAGCTGCATTATTTCTGGGCCGTACATTAAAACAGATGTCTCATTGATTTCCCAGCCACAAAGGAATCATTCTTTTCATGTCTTGTGACGGATGTTTCTTCAGATGAACAGCTTCGACTTCAAACAGCATTTTTCTACCTCATGGGATAACTTTCCCCAAACCGATTTAAAAATATCTGTTAGCAAACCACAGCCAGCCTCATTGCATTTCTTTAGCAAAGGGTGAGGAGAAATGGTGGCTTTTCAAAATTCTGCAGAATGTCACTGGCATTTGGTTGGGGTTGTTTTTGTCCCTTACAGCACTGATCGTGACAGAACATAACAGGTGCCTAATTAAGGAGCATTTAATTATTTTTCTCTTTTTTTCTTGTTTAAGTCTCATTATCAGCCCTGAAAGCAAAAGCCCCAGACACATCTACATTTCATTTCAATCACCTCAGCTTCATTAAGGAGGGCAAGTTTAATGCATCTTCTCAAAGTGTTTTGTAGGGTTTGTTTGTTTTGTAACTTGAAAGGAAGGGAAAACACTGAAGTATATAAGAAAAACCCAAATATGTTCTGCTTTGAAAGTAAAATGCCCTGTGCTGAGGTAAAGGAAAACTGGGGGAATAACTTTGTGATTTACCAAAACACAAGAGAAGTATTTTGTATTCCATTTTGGGTTTTGATTAAGAGAGGGACACAATGCTAGAAAGACTGCCTTAGTCTTTTGTCATTAATCCTTGGCCACACAAATCCTTTGTCCCACTTCAAGTCTTTACAAATGGGGAAATAAACCTCTCCCATGAGCTACTTAGTTGAAGAGAGTCTGATGGGGTGGGGGAGAAATGCTTGATTACAGCTTTAACACAGCTCTTGATTTCACCAGATGGATTTGTAGTGCCATTCCCTCCAGCAGATCTTGGGTTTTTTTTTTCTGAAGAGGCTGTAAAGAAATGTAAAGAAAAGAGCAGCTAATGCATCTCACAATGAACGTGGCATCATAGCTACAAACACCAATTAACTTCACAGGCTGCTGCTATCTGACCAGAGCACACCTGAGCATCTGCTTCTTCAGAATATGCAGCAGCTGCTGTTTACCTGTCAAACAGCATTTTAAAAGGTCTCACACAGGGGACCAAAAGTACACGCACAAAGTCACTTTGTTAAATCAGCTTCGAGCTTGTAAACACCATGCTCATTAGAAATGCAATTCAGGAGAAGATCCAGGTTTATGATTCAAGAGCAAAGGCAAATAGGAGAAATGGAAATGTCAAAGCTTCATCTCCACAAGGAGATTGCTCATCTTCATCACAGCAGTATACAAAGACATGCCTGCTTCTGCTTCTCACATAACAGAGTGTAAAATAAAAGGAAAGGTGGTGTGGTTTGGGGAGCAGACGAGAGAACTGGGCTTGTTTAGCCTGGAGAAAAGGAGGCTCAGGGCAGACCTTCTCACTCTCTACAGCTCCCTGAAAGGAGGTTGTAGTGAGGTGGAGGTCTGTCTCTTCTCCCAAGTAAGAAGTGATAAGACAAGAGGATATGGTCTGAAGTTGCACCAGGGAAGGCTTGGGTTGGATATTGGGAAAAATTTGTTAACTGAAAGAATGGTCAAGCTTTGGAACAGGCTGTACAGGGAAGTGGTGGAGTCACTACGCCTGGAGGTGTTCAAACAACATGTAGACTGGCACTCTGGGGCATGTCATAGTTGCCTTGGTGGTGTTGAGATGATTGTCTTAGAGGTCTTTTCCAAACTTAATGATTCTCTGTGTCCATGACTGCTTATGGCACAGGCATGTATGCAAATACCAGCAGACCTGGAGCTTCAGCATCCCAGGCTGCATGATCCCTCTATCTGCCCCAGCACAGCAGCACTGCAGGAGCATGGGTTGAACACACAGATGAAAATAAATATGTGGGGTGACATCCTCTCCACATGAAAAGAGGAGTCTGTAATCTCCGTGGGTGTTAGTTTAGCATAATCCCTGCAGAAAGGTTCAGCTTGGTTTAAAATCCACAAATGTCATATTTAAGAAGGGCCCATTCATTTGAGGCCCAAATACATAAACATGCCTTGAGTAATAAAGCTAAAAAGGTACTTTTTGCTGATGTGTTGTGGTTTAAGATTTCTGAGAAGGTGAAGTATGGAGCTCAGTTGTTGTTTTCATTTTCTGAGGGTTTTTTATTATTATTAAGTTTTAATTTACTTTGGCTCAATCTTTATTTTGTAGGTATGTAAATACAGCCCATCCAGTGCCAATAGCTAGAGCAATAACTCCGGTCAAAATGAAACACAGAGCTTTAGGCTATAAACCTCAGACAAAAATCAAAGGATTTAAATGAAATCTGACATGGCAACTCATTAAATTCAAGACTATCCATGATATTATATTAAGCATCAGTTAAGTGCATCTTTAAACAAGACAAAGGCAAGTTCAGGAAATGAAACAGTCATTGCCTAGAGATTTAACATGCTGGAGACAAAGAAAACACAACACTGTTGAACCAAAGCAGAGGAATCACCCCAGCTAGTCCACAGCCTTATCTTCAAGACCTGTCCATATCAGCATCTCCAGAGTCATTCATCTCTTTTATAGAATAAACCCTAAAACCAATGTCCAGGTTGGCTGGCTGAACTGAACACAGTATTTCCAGTGTGGTTACACCACCATGAAGACGTCAGAATTTTTAGTCATTTCACATCCTATCTGTTAGGCTTTTGACCAATAAGTTTGGTTTTGAGTTCTTTTCTTTTGCATGCTGAACAAAAAAAAAAAAAAAAAGCAAACCTTTCACAGTGACACCCAAATAGTGATTTTTCAGGATATAAAAAAGTGCCATACTGGGTAAGATTCAAAGTCTCAATCTACAGACCCATTTTGAACAATGTCTAGGAAATATTCTAGGTCCACAATATTGTGGAATATTGTGTCCAGTTCTGGGCCCCTCAGTTCAAGAAGGACCTCAGGGAACTGTTTGATAGAGTCTGGCACAGAGCCACAAAGATCATAAAGGTAGAGGAACATCTTCCTTATGAGGAGAGACTGAGGGAGCTGGGGCTCTTTAGCTTGGAGAAGAGCAGACCAAGGGGTGACCTCATTCATGTTTACAAATATGTAAAGAGTGAGTGCCAAGAGGATGGAGCCAGGCTCTTCTCAGTGATGCCCAATGACAGGACAAGGGGCAATGGGTGGAAGTTGAGGCATAGGAAGTTCCATGGAAACACAAGGAAAACATTTTTCACTGTGAGGGTGATGGAACACTGGAATAGGCTGCCCAGGGGGCTGGGGAGTCTCCTTCTCTGGAGATACTCAAAACCTGTCTGGATGCATTCCTGTGTAATCTGCTCTAGGTGATCCTGCTTCGGCAGCAGGATTGGACTAGATGATGTTCTGAGATCCCTTCCTGCCCCTAATATTCTGTGATCCTGTTACTCTATGATGTCCCTGCTCACTGCAGGGATGTTAGACTAGTTGAGCTTTAAAGGTCCCTTCCAGCCCAAATCATTCTGTGATTCAGGGGAAAGCATACAAGGCCTATAGCAAGTAACTGAGATGATCTTCCCTCCTTCTATGCCAGAGAAGTTCTGTATCACTGCTGTTACTTTATTATGACCCAATTTAAGTTTATTATTAGACAGCAAAAGCTGTTCCAGTTATGTTCAAGCATATCATGCTGGTCTTCATCTTTTAACTCACTTTCAAGGTTCTTTTTGAGCAAGAAGAATCACTCAATGCAGATGTCATTGCTCCACAATTACTCATATTGCCTTTTGCCCTTTTGAAAGCTACGGATCCAACACAGTGAATAAGTTAAAGCAGGTAAATTAAAGCAATAAAGTCATGAGATCTTTAGATACTTAGCTACCGCCTTAAGCATATAATGTTACGAAGCTGCTCTGTTCCTGTGTATGTGTAAATAATTAGGATGTAGATGAGGGTACAGCAGGGTTTTTTCATAAAAGAAGTAGCTCCATTCCTGGTGTTTTGAGAGCTAACATAATCTATGCTGATCTGCACTACAAACAGCCCAAGTGGTCATCTCTCTGCTTAGGCATACAGACATTGAATGGCAATTCAAAACAGATTTTCCCAGTCCACCAAATCAAGCCCTCAATCCCCAGAGGATTAAAAATGGTTAAGAATATGGAAATTTAAGTAGCTGCCAAAATACATCTGAGTGTGGGCATATTTTAATACATAGTGCATTAAAATCATAAAGTTTTCTCAGTGATGCTTTAAAGGGAAAAAAAAAGATAACATAAAGGACTCAAGGGAGAATAAAAAGCTCAACCAATGAGGATATCAAGTCACAAAACACCTGTGTTAGAATCACAGATGTTTTGCTCTGAGAAATTCAAAGGATCGATTTCCAACCCACTGATCCCTGGAAACATCCCAGGTCAGGTTGGACAGGGCTCTGAGCAACCTGGTCTAGGATGGAGATGTCCCTGCTACTGCAGGGAGTTGGACTATATTATCTTTAAATTATCCTTCTAACCCAAAAGGTGCATTTAAGTACTGAATTGCCGCAGTAGGGTCTCCCTGGAGCCTTCTCTTCTCCAGGCTGAACAAACCCAAGTCTCTCAGCCTGGCCTCACAGCAGAGGGGTTCTAGTCCTTGGATCATTTTTTGTGGCCTCCTCTGGACCTGATCCATCAGGTCCATGTCTCTCCTGTGCTGAGGACTCCAGAGCTGGACCCAGCACTGCAGGTGGGGACTCAGCAGAGCAGAAGAGAGGGGTAGAATCCCATCCCTCCACCTGCTGCCCATGTTGCTAGGAATGCAGCTCAGGACACATTTGGCTTCTGGGCAGTTCTTGTACTATTGTCTTTAAATTTCCTTCAGCTGTGCATAACAGATGGGTGACATGTTAGTTGTATTTACAGAAGGCTCTCATACACAGAGCAACAGAGATGGAAGAGGAACAGCCTGTTTAGTTTTGGCATGAAGGACTTCTCTTGGAAAAAAAGTCTACTGAGAGGTTTAGGGGGGCCTTTTTTCTTAATTGCTTTGGTTATCAGTTTGGACTTAAACATCAATCCCACAACTCTATTGTTCTCTGCTGGAAACTCTTAATCAAAGTGTAAACATTAATCAAAAAGGAAATAAAACTAAAATTACTTCTAAACCACAGTGAGTTATGTCTTGGCACCTCTACCCTTTTGACCTTGTTATCACTGATGAATCCAGCCTATTGTGTTGTGTAGTAAAGTGGTGGCTTGCAGGAGCTGTAGCACAGGCTGCAAGTCACAGACTGACAGTGCCATAGATCGGTTTAAACCAAACTATTGAAGAAAACCAACAACTCCCATTCACAGAATCCCAGAATCCCAGAATGATAGGTGTTGTAAGAGTCCTCTGGAGATCATCTAGTCCAACCCATCAGACAGAAGTCTGGGAGTAATTGGAGTCTTGTACCACCTCATGAAACTCATAATGGGGAGAAAAAGTTGCAGAGAGAGTCTGTAGAATAACTGGTTGGGATCTACAATTAGTAGATCTACCATTAGTGGATCACTGTTTATACTAATGTTTTGGCAAGACAGTAGCAGTTCAAAAGGTCTTACTCCTACCTGTGTCAGGAATCACAAGTCCTTAAGTTCAACAGCGTTTGTGTCAGGTTGATTTGCATCAACATCTCATTCATGTTTATAAATACATCAAGGGTGAGTGCCAAGAGGATGGAGCCAGGCTCTTCTCCGTGATGTCCAATGACAGGACAAGAGGCAATGGGTGGAAGTGGAGGTGTAGGAAGTTCCATAGAAACATGAGGAGGACTCTTTTCACTGTGAGGGTGACAGAACACTGGAACAGGCTGCCCAGGGGGTTTGCAGAGTCTCCCTCTCTGGAGATATTCAAGACCCACCTGGATGTGTTCCTTTGTGATCTGGTATAGGTGATCCTGCTCTGGCAGTAGGGTTGGACTGGATAATCTTTTGAGGTCCCTTCTGGCCTCTTGCTTTATGTGATTCTGTGATCTTCAGCTGCACACACAAGCACAGATTCACAAAATCACAGTGTTAGGGGTTGAAAGGGACCTCTGAGATCATCTAGTTCAAGCCCCTGCCAAAGCAGGATCACCCAGGGCAGGTCACACAGGAACACATTCAGCTGGGTTTTGAAATTCTCCAGAGAAGCAGACTCTACAACTTCTCTGGGCAGTCTGTTCCAGTGTCTCCTTGTGTTGAGGTGGAACCTCCTGAGTTCTAGATTGTACCAGTTGTTCCTTCTCCTATCACTGAGCACCACAGAAAAGAGACTGGCACTTTCATCTTAACTCTAACCCTTCAGATATTTATAGTCATTAATAAGATCCTCTCTAAAGCTTCTCTTCTCCACACTAAACAGCCTCAGTTATCTCAGTCTTTCTTCATAGGAAAGATGTTCAAGTTCTGCAGTCCTCCTTGTAGCTCTCCACTGGACTCTCTCCAGCAGATCCCTGTCTCTCTTGAACTGGGGAGCCCAAAACTGAACACAATATTCCAAGTGCAGTCTCACCAGGGCAAAACAGAGTGGGAGGAGAACCTGCCTAGACCTGCTGGACACTCTTTTCTTAACATTTTTTTCCTCAACTTTTCTCCACACTAGAGAAGAACTGATATATTCTGTCTTCCTCTGGCAAACCACTGGACCTGTGAGGAAGCAATGGAACAGGCTGCCCAGAGAGGTTGTGGAGTCTCCTTCTCTGAAGACTTTCAAAGCCAGCCTGGATGTGTTCCCGTGTGGCCTGCCCTAGGGGTCCTGCTTTGGCAGGGAAGTTGGACCTGATGATCTCTGGAGGTCCCTTCCAACCTCTAGCATTGTGTGATTCTGTCACCTAAATGCTGTAATCATGATTTCAGCTACAAAGATGGCTGAAGAAATGTAGAACGTCATTGCTCTGTGGTGGGATCTTACCCACACTAGGTCAATGCTCTGCCCTTCTCATCATCTCTGCTTTAGCCTGATGTTTTGCACTGGGTCATCTAGGCACAAGACCAATAAAATTCTGTCAAGATCTAGATCTAGCAGCAGGCTGCAATTACCATCGGAAAAGATGCTTTCCTAGTGATATCATTTCAGTGTCATCAGAGCTGCCTGAGACAAACACTTCATTGTTTTATTGCATAAACATCCTTCTAGGTCATGTCTGCCTTGATGAACTTTGCCAGTGCCATCAGAGGATGGAAGATGACAGAGGAAGAGGTAGCCAAAGTGCGTCAGCTCTGCAAGGCTGCTGTTTCCTGGTTCCACAGCTATGCATCCACACATCATCCATTGTGGAGCAGCTCCAATATGCTCAAGAGAGTCATGGACTAGCACTTCATAAGCAAAACCTGCTGCTGAGGGGAAAGAAAGGTTATGTTTGGTTTTGAGGTTTTAAATGTTTTCTTTTTTATTTTTTTAATTTTTTTTCTTTCTTAACCCAAAGGGATCCAAACCAGAAGTTCCTGCCTGCCTGAAAGAATTAGGCATAGGACATTTGTGGCCTGATTCTCCTCTCAGCTTGAGTAAGTCAGAGAGATTGATTACAGAGGTTCTCCTCCCACCCTGCTCTGTCCTGGTGAGGCTGCTCCTGGAGTATTGTATCCAGTTCTGGGCTCCCCAGTTCAAGAGGGACATGGAACTACTAGAGAGAGTCCAACAAAAGCTACAAAGATGCTGAGGGCACTGGAGCATCTGTCTGAGGAGGAAAGGCTGAGAGACTTCAGGCTGTTTATCCTGGAAAAGAAAAGATGGGAGGGGATCTTATCAATGCTAATCAATATCTAAAGGGTGATGAAGATGAGGCTGGGCTTTCTTCAGTGGTGACCAGTGTTAGGACAAGGAGCAATGGGCATAAACTAGAACACAGGAGGTTTCACTTGATGTTAAAGAGAAACTTCTCTACTTTGAGGTTGTTGGAGGTCTGGACCAGGCTGCCCAGGGAGATTGTGGAGTCTCCTTCTCTGGAGAGGTTCCAAACCTGCCTGGACATTGTGATCTTGGGCAACCTGCTGTGGGTGACCCTGCTTTAGCAGGGGCATTGGATTAGATGATCTCCAGAGGTCTCTTCCAACCCCTACCATTCTCTAATTCTGATACCTACGGTGAGCTGACAGAGCACTTCAGGGTAAAACCAGGACAAAGAAGACATGAATCTGCACCATGCTAATGAAGCCATAGCGGCAGCAGCTGTCCAGCGCAGTGTCAGCATTTTCAAACCAAAATGATGTTGATCTTTCAGCTGGAACACACAAGATTTTGAAGCTCGTTCAAGTAGTCTGCACCAAAATATTCAATTCCTTTCCAGCGTTGTGTAATTGCAGTTGACAAAATAGGTCTGTAGCCAGTTGAGGCCAAGAAAAATGGCAATGACTTTACCCTCTTTTCTCTGCTTGCCAATTTTTTGCCCAGAGGAAAGAGAAGACTGACTAGAGTAAGCAACAGCAATGAATAAGGAGCCCTTGTGGGTGTCACAAGGTGTGACATTTTCCACTTGGTGACAAGAGGGACTATTGTGACCGCAACCTACAGCGTGTAGACCACTGAAGTCATACAGCAGTTCCTGCAGACAGACCACAACCCATGGCTGACTCAAAAGGTCTACATTAGAAGGGTTTGGACACTGGAAATTGTTTTTATCATTTGCCTCAAGCAAGAAGAGAAAACTTCCATTCTGTGCCTCAGATCTTCTTTTTAAAGCTAGTTCTTTTCGTAAAGTCTACCAAAAGAAGAATCTCAGATGATTCTGTCTGCAATAAATAAATCTCATTTCTTTGCAGGAAGGCAAGTCCAGCTCCCAACATTCGTCCCCATTAGAATTTGAGATCCAACAAAAAACCTGATCCTACTTGATCCAGCACAGCTAGACTGCCATGGGGGATGTGTATGTTTTCAGCATACAGTGCTACTGGTCTGCCCAGGCTTTGCTTTGGCCTTTGAACTTCACTTGTAATTCCCTGTTTAGCTCCTGACCTTTCTTCACAGGCTTCTGATCTGACCTTTGCTAATTTTCTTCCTCCTAATCCTGACCTGCTTGTCTTACATTGTTTAAATCTGATCTGCTATCCTAGAATCTGCTCTGCAGTTTATAGTCCCTAATCTTGCAGCTAAGCCTCTGGGACCTTCTCCACAAGAGCTTCTGGCTAAGTGCAGCCTATTTCCTAGAATCTAATTGTCCGCAGTACCTTCATCTCATCTGCAAACCTGATTCCAGTTTGAGCCTAACGATTCAAATGTCCAGGTCCTGTGTTATCCTTTCAGACTCACCACATCTTTTGTGATACTCTCCTGTGTCACCTCATCTCTCCTTCCCACTTCATAGAATCACAGAATCATAGAATCATAGAATCATAGAATCAGTCAGGGTTGGAAGGGACCACAAGGATCATCTAGTTCCAACCCCCCTGCCATGGCCAGGGACACCTCACACTAGATCAGGCTGGCCAGAGCCTCATCCAGCCTGGCCTTAAACACCTCCAGGGATGGGGCCCCAACCACCTCCCTGGACAACCCATTCCAGGCTCTCACCACTCTCATGGGGAAGAATTTCTTCCTCACTTCCAGCCTGAATCTCCCCACTTCCAGCTTTATTCCATTCCCCCTAGTCCTTTCACTACCTGATATCCTAAAAAGTCCCTCCCCAGCTTTCTTGTAGGCCCCCTTCAGATACTGGAAGGCCACAATAAGGTCACCTCGGAGCCTTCTCTTCTCCAGACTGAACAGCCCCAACTCTTTCAGTCTGTCCTCATAGGAGAGGTGCTTCAGCCCTCTGATCATCCTGGTGGCCCTTCTCTGGACACGTTCCAGCATGTCCATATCCCTCTTGTAACACTTCCAAGTGTGTTGACCAAGAGAGAATTCTTATGGGGTTGCTGGTCTCATCTTGCACATTGTATGGTTTCTGTCACACAGCTGAATATTTGACAGTATCATAGAGTGACACCAAGCAGCCACAAGGACGTTCCCCTTCCTTTTGTCTGCCTCTCCTGTATTTAAGGTCCATTTTCACTACCTGAACTACTCCTTCTTGAGCAAGAGAAGGCCAGCCCCACTGATGAATGCAGCTTCCCAGGATGCACCCTGGCTGGATCTGCTGGCTATTTCCAGTGGTATTTGTTGGAGAAGGTGGGAAGCTGCTTCTGCATGCCCAAGCCCTTTGGAAATCTGAGTATTGCAACACACCCAAACAGCCTAAATTAGTCAGCAGCTGTAAACTAAGGATAAGACTGGTGGAAAAAGAGTTGTCCTCTTCCATACCACCAAACTCAGAAACAGCTCAGAGCTACTCAAGCAAAATTAGCTTTAGCTGCTCTTGGGAAAGCCCTGATGAGTCACAATAAGTTTCCCATACCAGTGTACTCAAACAAAGGTGTAAAATGTTGCTGACTAATATTAGGAAACCCAAGGCAGATACAATGCACAAATTGGTCTCCAGGATTCACAAAAATACTCCTTCTTAAAGTCACAGGCAACATTTAATAAGTTCTACAGCTCACAGTTACTCCTTCCTTTAATCATCTCCTAAGATCTATGGAGCAGTGTGATCCAGAAAGTTGTTGGCCTCTCCAGTATATAGAGAGAATTGCTTAGGTTGGAAATGACCTTGCAGATCATGAGGTCCAGTCATTAACCCAACACAGCCATGTGACCACTAAACCACATCCCTCAGCACCACATCTATAGGTCTTTTAAATCCACCCCTTTCCTGGGCAGCCTGTTCAAGGGTTTGACAACCCTTTCAGTCAATATATTTTTCCTAGTGTCCAACCTAAACCTCCCGTAGCACAAGCTGAGGCAGTTTTCTCTCCTGTTGCTTGTTACTTGGGAGAAGATACTAACTCCCACCTTGTTCCAACCTCCTTTCTAGTAGTTACAGAGAGCAAGAAGGTCTCTCTTGAGCCCCCTTTCTTCCAGTCTAAACAATCCCAGGTCCCTGAGCTGCTCCTCACAACACTTGTGCTCTAAACCCTTCATCAGCAGCAGTGACAGCAAAGTAAGGAAGCAATCTGGGTGGATATTTGTGAATGTTAACAGCAGAAAGTTATCACAGGATCATAGAATGGCTTGAGTTGGAAGGGACCTTAAAAATCATCTAGCATCAACCCCCTTATCGTGGGCAGGGACCCCTCCCACTAGATCAGGTTGCTCAAAGCCACATTCAGCCTGATCTTAAACACCTCCAGGGATGAAATGTCCACAATTTCTCTGGGCAACCTGTTCCAGTGTCTCACCACCCTCACAGATGTAGTTATCGTCCTTACCTACAAAACATACTTACAGACTGACTTTCTTCTTTCCTTCCTAGCTAAATACTCCAATCTGTATGCACTGACACACTGATTCTCTCCCTCACTCCTCTCCTGAGAGATCGCACAAGAAACTAAGTAGGTGGGGATTTAATATTGTATCACTCCTATAGGCTTATTCTGAGATGTTTATAAAGAAGGAAATCAACCTCTTCCTGGATACCAATGAACTGTCAACCTCCTCCAGCCAGCTCCTTTGGAAGGCATGAAAAGCCTTTCTCATAGGCAGGTTTATTAGCTTTGCTCCAGCTATGAAAGAGGAATGAAAAGAAAGCAGCAGGGTCAGATGAGGAGCATGCCTCAAATCCTTCCCTTGAACTCCTCTTCATATTCACCAGAAACATGCAGAAGCTCGGTATGTGGCACACATCTCAGGTTGTGTTCATGCTTCCTGGATTTGGGAAGGATTTGAGGAAGGAGAAGGCAAGCAGCACATCAGAGCTTCCCCTGCAGCAAGATGGCTTAGACATTACCCTTGCTGTGTGTTAAAGTACCTGGAATAAACCAGGGATTGTTCCCAGAGACATAAACAAGAGATTCTTTAACTTTCACACAAGGCCTTGCAATTTCATTTTTCCCTTCACACATGGATCTGGGAATGCTGTTTGCTAAAATATAAATGCCCCAATTTTCTGTGTCCCAGCGGGAAACCTGGAACATCCATTAACAACATTGGAGTTTGCCAATACCCTGAAACCCACAGCACTGGGTAAAGCACCTGGCCTGACAGTTCTTAGGTTTATTTTTATGCCTTTCTCTCTTTTTTTTTTTTACCCCAACAAACCTGCAGGTAACTACATTCTTTTCTCAACAAGTCTCTGGAGGTGTGTTCTGTCCTCTCCACCTTAAGGGAGGGTTTGATTTCGATGGTTTTCCAAGCTGGGCTGGAATCACAAATTAGGCTTGAACTATTGACCCATATCACAAATTCTGGGAGGCAAGTTAGAGAAACTCCTGCTCAATATCAGATGTCTGAGCCACTTGGGAATCCGTAATAGCTGGGACAACTCGGATGATACCTTTAGCAGGATTAGGACACTAAGCCACACCAAGCTTGGACAAAGAAATAGCTGTTGTCCATGAACAGTAAATACACACACCTCCTATGAAGTGATTTTGAGTCCTCATCTATGAGAAAAGGACTGGGAAAAGACTCTCCTGTAGAGACAGTTGGCTCAGTAGCCAAAATAGTGTGAAAGAGGGAGGTAGATGAAAGCCACCTTTAGTGTAGAAGGTGGGAGGTTAAAATGGATCACATCCCTGGGGAGCAGAGAGATGTCTAAACGCTTCCCGGACAAAAGTAGCTGCAGCTTCAGAAGAAAGAAAATAAAAATACCCAGAGACAGTTGAGGGGCACAGTGATACACCCTTGTGAGGGCTCAGGGAAAGAGCCCTTTGTTGTTACTTGCCCTGGTGGGTGGTGGGACTTCTGAGTTTGGAAACCAAGAGAAGAGAAAGAGCAGTTGCTGCAAAAGGAAGGTTGTGCCTCACCACACCCCAGGGAAGAAAGGATTAATGGAGAAGCTCAGGAGGAAAAAGAGCTATGGGTCTGAGCTTAGGGCATCCACCATCACAGCTCAAGAAAGCTGCTATGCTGCAAAAAAAGCCCACGTGTGTGACAGAGTCATGTGCTGAGATAAATTTGATGGCAGGATCCCATCTTAAGAAGCAGGAGAATTTCACATGTAGCTCTCACAACAGAATATTTCCTCCTGTTCCTCTGTTTGCTCCCACTCCTATGAGAAGTGGCTGAGGGAACTGGGGTTGTTTAGTCTGGAGAAAAGGAGGCTGAGGGGAGATTTTCTCTCTCTAAAACTCTCTGAAAGGAAGCTGGGGTGAGGTGGGGGTCACCTTCTTCTAACAAGTGACAGCATGAAACAGTCTCAAGTTGCATCAGGGGAGGTTTAGTTTGGATATTAGGAAAAATTAATGGTTAGATACTGGAAAAAACAGTGCACAGGTATTTCACAGAGCCACAGAATCACAGAATAGTGGGGGTTGGAACCTCCCTGCAGGTTCACCTAGACCAGGTTGCACAGAATCACAATGTCCAGGTGAGTTTTGAATCTTTCCAGAGAAGTAAACAACTTCTTCTTCTTCGGATTTCAGTCCAAAAATGTTGCTTCTCCTGAAACATCAAGTATGGGGAGCTGAGAAGCATAAGTGAGGCTCAAAACAACTTCAGCACCTGCCTGGTTCTACCAACTTCCTTAGCGCAGCTCTTTTCCTACTTGCTCTGAATTTATGGCCTGATGCAGCAGCACACTGAGCACATGTGCAGTGAAAGCCTGGTTATTGCCCATAGCATCAAAAAATGTTGAGGTGCTTGTCACAGGCATGACCTAAGGAGAAGGAGTTCTTCCCTCCTAGACACACTACACCTCCCTGGTGGACTCTCCTGGCTCTCTAGCATGAAGCTATGTCTCCACGCCTGCATGAAAGGCTCACTCCTGCCTTTCCCCTCACTCTCCCACTGCCAGTGTTGTTTCAGCCTTGCACTTGCATTTCCTGTAGTGATCTTGCTCTGACCTTTGACAGGCTCCACATAGTTAATTAAGTTTGGCTGTAAGCTGCTTCAGTTCTTGCGGGGGTTTCATTTTGCCCTTCCACTGCAGGATACAGCTCTTCAAGGGAGATGAATTCTGTCTCCAGGTGAAAGTACAGAGTCTTCTTTCATGGATTTAAATTAAACTCGAGGTTTGCACTGACATCAGAATTTAGTCCTAGTACTTTCAAGTCCTGCCAAATTCATAGAAATAGAGGGCAACTTGCTTCAAAATCTACCTCCCCTCATTTTAGTGTTTTAATTAAACAATATTTATAGTGCAATTGGAGGTGCATATGTGTATTTTGAGTGAACATTAATATTTTAAATTATGCAATTAAATGAATTATGAAAATAAATTAGATGCCTGCACTTCAGGGAGTCAGCACAAGCAGGGTCAGAAAGGATTTCTCCTCTTTTACCTGTTCAAGAAAGGAGACGAAATTATGCATGTTAAATGCTAGAAAGTGGTTCTTGAATTAAAATGTCACAGGGCCCTCAAAAGAGAATAAAAGGCTAGGTAAGAATGATTAATGTGCTTCCACACAAAGAATGATACTTTTTATATATCTTTGACCTTCTAAGGTCAAAGGGATTATAGGACTGTTTGAAGTTCAGGAGGAGCTGAGCAAGGAAACAAGAGGGCTTTTCACAGAGTGATGAGAAGCTGTGGCTGACATTTCAAGAGCTGAAAGCCTGTTTTGATTAACTCCTTCCTTCTCAGGTAAGAAAACAAAAAAAAAATGCTTTTGAGAGAAGAAAACAAAACAAGACTACAAATGTGACAGAAATAATCCAATTTCCTCTGCAAGTACACTGACCTAAACTTGAAGTTCAGCAGAGCCAGCATGATCGACCATGAGGAGGCAGAAAAGAAAGACCCATGGAAGACAAGGTACAAGAAAGCAGGGCAGCATGATATTAGCAGTGGATAAACTACCATTGCTCACTGAACTTTAGGAAATTATGAGGACATCAGATTCTGCAGCAGACATTGGGGGGGTTTTATTTTTTTATTTTTATATTTATTATTTTATTTTTATATTTTTTTTATCTTAGATTTTTCATAGAATTGTCAGTGCTGGAATGGACCCCAAGGATCCAACCCCCTTGCCATGGGCAGGGACAGCTCGCACTAGATCAAGTTGCCCAGAGCCACATCCTGCCTGGCTGTGAAAACCTCCAGGCATGGGGCTTCCACCACCTCCCTGGGCAACCTGTTCCAGTGTCTGACCACCCTTAGGGTTAAGAACTTCTTCCTGATGTCTAATCTAATCCTCTAGCTTGGATCCATTTCCCCTAGTCCTATCACCACCTGACATCCTAAAAAGTCCCTCCCCAGTTTTCTTGTAGGCCCCTTCAGATACTGGATGGCCACAAGAAGATCTCCTTGGAGCCTTCTCTTCCCCAGACTGAACAGCCCCAATTCTCTCAGTCTGTCTCCATAGGAGAGGTGCTCCAGCCCTCTGATCATCCTCGTGGCCCTTCTCTGGACATGCTCCAGCATGTCCATATCCCTCTTGTAATAGTGGCTCCAGAACTGGATGCAGTACTCCAGGTGGGGTCTCACCAGAGTGGAGTTGAGAGGGAGAATCACCTCCCTCAACCTGCTGGACAGACTTCTCTTGATGCAGCCCAGGATGTGTGCACACTGGTGGCTCATGTTTGAGGATTATTTCTTGTACATTTTTGTGCACTACTCCATGGGTAAGAGATTATCAGAGCAGCTAATTGAGGACATAAAAGCAAATACAATGTGTGAACTAGAGAAAGGAATAAAGCATAAGGACTAGGTTTGATTAGGTTAATTTATCCTCAGTGAGTATTTTCCTTGCTGAAAAAAAATTCCTTGTGAAAGATGGCAAGGAAGGAGAGTTTAATTAATTACTTTGGCAGTGAGATCTTAGACAGATGAATGACAGAGAGAAGTGTTTCATTTCATATTTTCAGCATTCTTTCCCTTTCTTGGTATGTTTTCCTTCATTTAAAATCACTCAATTACTTCAAATAAGTGGGTTTTTTTCAAAAGGCTTTAAGATCCCACAATGGAAACTGAATATTTTACTTTGGGTCAAATAAAAGGTTTGGGTCAAGGTTAAATTATTGATGTTTTGTAGTATAATTAGATATAGCTATGTAGGGTTTAACATGAACATTAATTTATTGCAAATATATGCAGTTATATCAAACATAAAGTAAATTATGTATATCCACTTAGCCATGGAAGTAAAAGTGTGGAGGAAAACATTTCCTTCTTTCTCTGTTCTGAAACATGCTATAAATTTTACATTTTCATGCCACAAAAAACCAAAAAGAAAGTCCTGATGTTGAGCCATAACATCATAGAATGTTTTAAGTGGGAAGGGAGCCTTTTACAGAATCACAGAATGTTGGGGGCTGGAAGGTACCTCGAAAGATTATCCAGTCCAACCCCCCTGCCAGAGCAGGATCACCTATACCAGATCACACAGGAATGCATCCAGGCAGGTCTTGAATATCTCCAGAGAGGGAGACTCCACAACCCCCCTGGGCAGCTTGTTTAAGTTTCAAGGTCAGGAGTCCTTGCAAAGCAGGAAACAAATTTCACTCAGGGTCACCTCTATAGCAAGAGCCTGCTCCAGTGTCTCCTCTTCAGCTACCTAACTGCTAATTCAGTGGAGATCTTGTATGGAACAACTGGCTCAGGATTTGCCTCTCTCCTTTTCACTTTTGCCCAAATTTCCTGAATTTTTGTGAATGAAATTAAACTTTTTCACTTTTCCAAAATGACTCTTCATCTTCTAGCTCTAACCAAAAATTAGAATGAAAAATCTCATTGATCAGTCTCTCTTTTCTCTTATCCTTAAGCTATGAACACTAGTACTTCACTGTTCTCAAAGCAGATTGTTCAACCTACATTACACTTTCTCAGCATAAGCAGAGGTTGACAATAGAAATGCTCCATCTGATTATACAAAAACTTAGGTACAAGTATCACGTTCTACAGAACTGCAATGTGAGCTCTTGTCATGAAGGAACCTCTGAAACTGAACTGGAGATACCTTGCAAGTCTCCACAGTGTAAAGACTCATAGAATGCTTTGAGCTGGAAGGGACCTTTAAAGGTCCCCCAGAAGTCCAAAGCTTCTGCACTGAGAAGGGACATCAACTTGATCAGGTAAAAAATATCAGTGTAAAATATTTCTCCTCTCTTTTAGTTTAAAACCATCATTGCTACAGAGTCCCTCTCCATCTTTCTTCTAGGTCTTAAATACTGAAGGGCCACAGCAAGGTCTCCTCAGAGCCTTCTCTTGTCCAGGCTGGACACCCCAACTCTCTCAGCCTCTCACAGCAGAGGGTTCCAGCCCTTGGATCATTTTTGTCACCTCCTCCAGATCCGCTCCAACAGGTCTGTGTCTTTCCTGTGTTGGATCCAGCATCGCAGGTGGGGCCTTAGAGTGGAGTAGAGGGGCAGAATCCCCTCTCTGAGCCTGCTGCCCACAATGCTGGGGATGCAGCCCAGTATGTGGCCACATAGAGTCTTGATTTTTAGATCTTTCTGAAAGATGTATTCCATCTTAAAGGCTTCATTCAGACTACTGTTTACTCTGGACTCATAAATTCACACGTGTTCAAGGATTTATTTTTTCATTTTGTGGAATATTTGCAATGCAATACATGTAGCAAATGACAGATTGGTTGAATTCACTGAATCATTTTGGCTTGAAGAAAAGTTTGAAAGAGCCAGACTCAGGAAGATACTAGCTGTGGCATTATTTTAGCTAGGATTTTAGCAGTTGGAGAACAGGGATGAATGTGAGAAAACACTACTTTCCTTCCTCTGCCAGTGGAGATGTAAGCAACAACATTCAACTCACAGATGTTCACCCACAATATCAACCCTTTTTCATATTCAGGTCAGGATATCTGTCTCGAAATGCCCTGTTAAGTAGTTTCACTGATAATTAAAGGAATTTATGCAGGTCCAGAGGCCACAAAAGTGATCAGAGGGCTGGAGCACATCTGCTGTGAAGACAGGCTGAAAGAGTTGGGGTTGTTCAGCCTGGAGAAAAGAAGGCTCCAGGGAGAACTGATTATGGCCTTTCAGTACTCAAAGGAGAGCTATGAGAAAGATGGAGACTGTCTCTTTAGCAGGGCCTTTTGTGACAGGACAAAGGGCGATGGTTTTAAAGCAAAAGAGAGGAGAAACATTTTATGCTAAGGGTGGTGAAACACTGGCCCAGGATGCCCAGAGAGGTGGTAAATGCCCCATTCCTGGACACATTCCAGGTCACATTGAGTGGAACTCTGAGCAACCTAATGTAGTTGAAGATATCCTGTGCACTGTAGATAGGTTAGACTGGATGACCTTTAAAGGTCTCTTCCAACCCAAAGCATTCTCTGATTCAGTGATTCTGTAACTTAAGAAACAACTGAACTGCAGGTTTCCCACCTTTCAGTTAAGCATTCAACCCACGGGGGTAGAAAGTCATATTGACATGCTCTAGTTGTCTCAGTGTCTAAAAAGACCACATAGGGCAGAAGACCTTCAACAGAAATTACTTTGGAAGCCCAGCTAAAACCTGATGATTTGGGTTTTTACTACAGAGATCTAACTTAAAATTCACTGTTTTTCTGATTCAGGAACTTGGTAGCAGAGGCAAAGTGAGCTGTACATGTCAGAAGTGGTTAAAGGCTACAGCATGCAAAGAAGGTGTGTGCAAACTCACCCTTCATCTTTACCACTGTTATGCTTTAAAGCAGGGGCTGGAGTGAAAGTGTTGCCTTCTGGTCTACTTTTTGCTATATATTTTTTGAAATCTTCAAGGGAAATAGGCACAGGAGGAGGTGGAGGTAGCCTGCAAGTTAGAACAGTCCTCTTGGTTGATTTCTGTGTTCCAATAAATATTTATACAACTTTGGAAAGTGACAAATCACAGTTCTCTGGAAATAGATTAAAAGTGCCCAGCTCCTCCTTTTCACTTTCCAGTTTTGTGAATCTGTCTCTCTATTTCCCTTGCTTTTCTTGTAAATGCTTCGAAAACAAAATGTTTCCTTTTGGATTAAACAGAATGTTTCATGCAATTAAAAAAAAACTTAATTTAGCAGGGGTTTCATTCTTCCCTGGGCAGAAAAAAAAATGGAAAAAGTCTGGATTAATTTTAATCCAAACTGAAACCTTCTATGTTTTTTTTACCCAGTCACCAGAAGAAGAAAGAAACACTCCCCCCCCACCCCCCAAAAAAAAAAAAAAAACACAAAAAAACACTTCTTCACATAGACTTAATGGTAAATTCAATCCATTGCAACTGCTAGATCTCACTTGCACAGCTACTGTAAGCACATCAGGCTACAAAAACATATTGTTGCAATAGGGAAAGGTGTGCCAAGCATGTCTGAGTGGAAGACAATATGATTATTGTAAGACAGTTGAAAAAGGAAAAGGGAAAGTGGGATAGAGAGAAGAGAAGAGAAGAGAAAAGAGAAGAGAAGAGAAGAGAAGAGAAGAGAAGAGAAGAGAAGAGAAGAGAAGAGAAGAGAAGAGAAGAGAAGAGAAAGAGAAGAGAAGAGAAGAGAAGAGAAGAGAAGAGAAGAAGAGAAGAGAAGAGAAGAGAAGAGAAGAGAAGAGAAGAGAAGAGAAGAGAAGAGAAGAGAAGAGAAGAGAAGAGAAGAGAAGAGAAGAGAAGAGAAGAGAAGAGAAGAGAAGAGAAGAGAAGAGAAGAGAAAGAGAAGAGAAGAGAAGAGAAGAGAAGAGAAGAGGAATGAGCAACGGAGAAGAGAAGAGAAGAGAAGAGAAGAGAAGAGAAGAGAAGAGAAGAGAGAGAAGAGAAGAGAAGAGAAGAGAAGAGAAGAGAAGAGAAGAGAAGAGAAGAGAAGAGAAGAGAAGAGAAGAGAAGAGAAGAGAAGAGAAGAGAAGAGAAGAGAAGAGAAGAGAAGAGAAGAGAAGAGAAGAGAAGAGAAGAGAAGAGAAGAGAAGAGAAGAGAAGAGAGAAGAGAAGAGAAGAGAGAAGTGTGCAGTGTTACTCAACTTGGAGGACTGTGAAAAGCAAGCGCGTAATGGGAAATTTGGCTCTGCTGTTCTGTAACATGAATGAAAAGAATTAAAAAGAAAAATCAATCCAAACTCCTACACTCCTGCATGCAAAACCAGGTGAGCCTATGCCAATTCTTCCCAGCCTGTGTGTTGAGACTTGGCTGATGCTGCATTCCACAAATAATTCCCCTTCTCTATGCCTGCAAGACATTTTGGTGTAGGAATGGGAACACAACCCACCACTTTCAAACAAAATGGTTATTCAAAAGTGGCAAAGTCTGGGGTGCCTCTAATCTTTCTTGCTTAAGAGGTGGCATTTAAACTTCCAGAGATACAGACAGAAACTTTGTTTATAGGTCGAATGCAACTCTGAGGAAATCCTGCATCTCACTTGCCTCTCCTAAAGACCATGAAACCCTCTTACAAGGCCTCCTTGTAAGAGGACATTGTTGATATGTAAAGATAAGGATGTTGTCACCCATGCAGGAAAATGTTCTGAATAAAACATAAAACTGTATGGCCGTAAATATTGTGCAGTTAAAGGACTGACTAGCACGTAAAACCATTATGTTGCTTGCATGGAACAATGCACCATCCCCCTTCCTAATGCTTTATTATTAGATGAACATCTCACCATTTTTTACATGCTTCACATTAACACAGTTCCAATAGAAAGGAAAAAAAAAGAAGAAAAAAAAAGAGAGATTATTTGACTTTATGTAGACTGAGAAAATCTCACCTTCTCCTGGATTCATGAGAACAGCACATATAACCAAATCACCTGCTTTAATTACAAATAGCTTATTAAGGCTGATTACTTATGCATGATCATTCTCCCAGAGAAGCTGGTCTGGTGCTACAAGGCTTAGTGATGTCTGAGCTCCCCTGGTTGGTTTGTGTGTGTGTGTGTGTGTGTGTGTATGCATTATAGCTTTGCTGAGGCAAGTTCTATTCTTTGACTCTAAATGTCTCTCCTGTGGCTCAACCCTTTCCTGTTGCTTTCATGAAAATGAGAAATAGTCCTTGATCACTAAGTTCCCAGGTCTTTCCTCACATTGACAAAGGAGATTGTTGTTATCCTGCTGGCAAGTGCTTTTTGAGCTGTACCAAAGAAATGTGATTCAAGTGAATATTCTCATGGATCAGGAAGAGGTTTTTTAATCCTCTGTAGAAGCGTTAAGGACACAGGAATGGGAGCATGTGAGAGAGGCCAAGGGCAACTGTGCAGTAAACCCAGCATTTTGGGGAGTTCCTCGGATTTTTCCACTCATGATCTCACTTCCCAGTGTATTTCAAGGCTAATGACCCCACTTCTGATTGCAATCAAGTTCTCATCAAGCCATCTCTTTAGTACCATGAGTTCTAGTTTGTAAACCAGTGTCCTAGGGATGTGGTAAAGCAATAACTCCCTTGTGATTGCCTGCACTAGAACAGGCCGCCCAGAGAGGTCATGAAGTCTTCTTCTCTGAAGACATTCAAAACCTGTCTGGGTGCATTCCTCTGTGGCCTGCCCTAAGTGATCCTGCTTTGGCAGGGGGCTTGGACTAGATAATCTCTAGAGGTCCCTTTCAACCCCTAACATTCTATGATTCTTTGATTTGTCAGTCTGTGGATGCCACTGCAGCTTGGTAGAACCCCACAAGGATCGATGTCTAGTTCTGCGTGGAACATATGTACAGGTCAGCTTTAGGTACATGCCTGTACATCCACTAAAGCAGCAGAGGGAAAATATATCCAACAAACTGTTTTGGTTTAATAACAAATAATTCTTTATACAGGGTGAGGGAACATCTGCCACACATGAGAAACACCATCTCAGACTGCTTTAGCCATTAAGGGAACCTTGGCTGGAACTGGAACTTTCAGGTACATGTTAGTAGTAATGCCACATGCCTTACTCTTTCCAAATACAGGGAAGATCTTCACATGGATGCACAAAAAGCACAGAAGCATGGATTAATTTTTTCTCCCTCCTGCCCCCACAGCCCTGGCCCCATTCTCCCCCTTAAGGAGCATGCTTGCCAGAATGCAAGCCAGGAAATACCAACTTCCATAGGCAGTGCCGCTGTGGGTGGTTTGAGGCTGGTGCACCCATCCCTCTGGGGGAACAGATGTTGCCACTGATTCACTTTGCAAGCATGTGAGTCTAAGTCTACATCTGTGACAACTTACAGGAAAGAATTGTGAGCAGCTGTCGAGCAAGAAAGCACAGAGTGAAAAGTCAATTGAGATGTAAGGGAAGATAAGACATCAGCCCAAAAAGCTGACACATGGAATCTGTTTGATTCAAGGTGTGGCAGATTTACCTGAGAGAAAGAAGGAAAGGACAAAAGAAAGAAAGGGAAAAGAGAAAGAAAGGGAAAAGGAAGGGAAAAGAGAAAGAAAGGGAAAAGGAAGGGAAAAGGAAGGGAAGGGAAGGGAAGGGAAGGGAAGGGAAGGGAAGGGAAGGGAAGGGAAGGGAAGGGAAGGGAAGGGAAGGGAAGGGAAGGGAAGGGAAGGGAAGGGAAGGGAAGGGAAGGGAAGGGAAGGGAAGGGAAGGGAAGGGAAGGGAAGGGAAGGGAAGGGAAGGGAAGGGAGAAGAAGAGTGACAGACAATTCACCAAGTGCCCCATGCCCAATCCACAGTGACCACTCTGATGTCTCACATTACAGGTTGTCCAGAGGGGTGGTGGAAGCCGTATCCTTGGAAACATGCCAGGTTAAATTGGACAGGGGCTCTGAACAACCTGATCTAGTTGTCCCTGATGACTGTAGGGGGTTTGAACTAGATAACTGTGAAAGAGCCTTTCCAGCCCAAACCATTCTATGACAGGATTCCATTCTATACCTCCTTTCATACGAAAACATAGATGGAAGGGATTTGTACAATATTGCAGAACTTCTAATGAACTTCTGATTCAAGTGCTGCAGCCCTCTGCACCTTCTTGCCCATCTCCTTCTTCATCCAGCAAAGCACTGAGAGGGTCAGGCCGAAATGCTGCCCCTTGCCATTTTCAGTCATTATCATCCTTCACTACAATGAGAGCATTGATTCAGTTCTGCTGGTCAAATTCTGTTTCTTTTACCCCTTTCGATACAATATTGGAACAATATGTTCAGATGACAGCAAAGAAAATGAGGCTGATGTATTGCTCATTGTTTGTAACAGGGGTTGTAATTCTCTAGGTGAAGAGTATTGCCTACACAAAGAAGTAAAGCTACCTCCATGCCTACACAGGAAAGTGAACACTGGGAGGAAAAAAATAAAAAAAAAAAAAAAGGAAATCAGCAAATATTTGATCAACTTTCTAAACAAACATCTCCCAGATGGTTTTAGATCTGGGTATTTATGAGCTTTCTCTGGATATTACTTGCAGCCCAGAAAGCAAATCACATCCTGGGCTGCATCAAGAGAACCATAGCCAACAGGTCGAGGGAGGTGATTCTCCCTCTCAACTCCACTCTAGTGAGACCCCACCTGGAGTACTGCATCCAGTTCTGGAGCCACTATCACAGGAGGATATGGACATGCTGGAGCATGTCCAGAGAAGGGCCACCAGGATGATCAGAGGGCTGGAGCACCTCTCCTATGGAGACAGACTGAGAGAGTTGGGGCTGTTCAGTCTGGGGAGGAGAAGGCTCCAAGGAGATCTTCTTGTGGCCTTCCAGTATCTGGAGGGGGCTACAAGAAAACTGGGGAGGGACTTTTTAGGATGCCAGGTGGTGATAGGACTAGGGGAAATGGATCCAAGCTAGAGGAGGGGAGATTTAGATTAGACATTAGGAAGAAATTCTTAACCCTAAGGGTGTTGAGACACTGGAACAGGTTGCCCAGGGAGGTGGTGAAAGCCCCATCCGTGGAGGTTTTTAAGGCCAGGCTGGATGTGGCTCTGGGCAACCTGATCTAGTGTGAGCTGTCCCTGCCCATGGCAGGGGGGGCTGGAACTGGATGATCCTTGGGGTCCTTCCAACCCTGACAATTCTATGATTCTATATTTATGATACCAGGCTTACTAGCTGAAATGGTTGTAGAAGGCAGGAATACACAAGGTTGCACACTGAGGGCAAACAACATTTAAATGTGCGTTTTCCCCTAGCCCAACATGTATCAGGATTTTATTACTGCACTGGTCAGTCACAAAACAGAAACAAGTCCATGAGGCTTAAGCAAATTAAGCCGCTCATGTAAGAACTTTCGCAAAGTTACTTGCAGTGTCAGTAGCCCAAAAGATAGTTATCTTCAGAATCTTCAAACAACTTAGAATGATAATTAACCTCATTTAGTTGAAGATGAGGGGTTTGGCCAGTCAGAACACTTTTCTAGCAGTTGCCAAGGCTATCATTTTGCAAAGGGAAGCAACCTCTTCAAAATTATGTTCTTTATGAATGTTTTGTCTTTAAGACCTGTGTGGTTCAGGGACGTCTTAAATTCAAAGGGAGTTATTTGCCTACCTGAATAGTTTCTCTTTCTTATGTGGGTAGGACTTTCCCTACTGCATATGCTAGTTGTAGCAGCTTAGTAGCTACATGCTGAGTAGAGATTTTTTTCCCCCTTTTTTGTTGAATTCCTGGAACATTGGACTGCCTGCAGTGCACAGAACACTTCTGTATATTCACATTGTGGTTATGCATTGTTTTTATAAGTATTACTGCATTTATAAATTACATTGCACAGAATCACAGAACGGTGGGGGTTGGAAGGGACCTCTGGAGATTATCTAGTTCAGCCTTCCTGCTAAAGCAGGGTCACCCAGAGCAGGTTGCCCAGGATCACAATATCCAGGAGGGTCTGGAATTTCTCCAGAGAAGGAGGATCCACAACTTCTCTGAGCAGCCTGCTCCAGTGCTCCAGTACCATCATAGCAAAGAAGTTTTTCCTCCTGTGTTCCAGTTTAAGTTGTCCCTTGTCCAGTTGCTGAGCACCACAGAGTTCAGCCCCCCTCTTGCCCCACCCCCCACTATTGATGAGCGTTGCTATTGAGCATTGAGAAGATCCTCTCTCAGTCTCCTCCAGGCTACTGCAAGCTATTCTTAACTCAGCTTCTCCTCTTTAGAGGAGATGGTCCAGTCCCCTCAGCATCTTTGTAGCCTTCACTGGACTCTCTCCAGTAGTTCCTTGCCTTTAACAATACTGAACTGCAATCACTACTAGTAGTTTATTTATCTTGATTTCTTAAGGCCCACCACATTTTCTCAAGTCTTTGTCTTCCTATGTACTCCTTCTGCCTTGACTAACCTAAGTTATTTTGGAGGCATCTGCTGACATTTCCTCTGGGCTCACCATCATTTCCAGGTTACTACTGTACACGCTAAACATTGGCTCTAATACAGAAACTTGTCAGACCCTGCTCTTAGGATTTTGTAATAATGAAAACTGACCACTGATGGGAATCAATTCCTTCACCCTTTTCCAGTAACAACAACTCCTTAACTTTTAACCAGTAACTACTTATTTTTTTAATAGCTGCTGTTAAAAGTCTGTCGAAGTCTAAATAAATTTAGTTAATTCCTTTTTCTTTATCCAATGAGCACTTTGTTGACATACTCAAAGATGTCCAAGGATTCACTCAGCACAATCTCCCACTGCAAATATGCATTATGATCTTCCAGGTTCATTTGATTTCATTACTTTGAAACCTTTCACAAGGACTGACCATAAGGTTCATGTCCTGAACCTTCCTGGTGTAATATAATAATAATATATAAAGAAAGCAAGAGAGACAAAGACAAACAACAAAAAGAGGGAAAGAAAAGAGAAAGGGAAAGGGAAAGGGAAAGGGAAAGGGAAAGGGAAAGGGAAAGGGAAAGGGAAAGGGAAAGGGAAAGGGAAAGGGAAAGGGAAAGGGAAAGGGAAAGGGAAAAGGGAAAGGGAAAGGGAAAAGGGAAAGGGAAAGGGAAAGGGAAAAAGAGAAAAGAAAAAGGGAAAAAGGAGAAAAGAAAAAGGAAAAGAAGAAAAGAAAAAGAAAAGAAGAAAGAAGAAAGAAAGAAAAGGGAAAAGCAAAAAAGAAAAAGAAAAAGAAAAAGAAAAAAGAAAAAGAAAAAAAAGAAAAAGAAAAAGAAAAAGAAAAAGAAAAAGAAAAAGAAAAAGAAAAAGAAAAAAGAAAAAGAAAAAGAAAAAGAAAAAGAAAAAGAAAAAGAAAAAGAAAAAGAAAAAGAAAAAAGAAAAAGAAAAAGAAAAAGAAAAAGAAAAAAGAAAAAGAAAAAGAAAAAGAAAAAGAAAAAGAAAAAGAAAAAGAAAAAGAAAAAGAAAAAGAAAAAGAAAAAGAAAAAGAAAAAGAAAAAGAAAAAGAAAAAGAAAAAGGGGGAAAAAACCAAGGAAAAGTCAAAGAAAAAAAAAACCTCCCCAAACTTCCACAAAAACCTTTTTCAGTCAGAACTGTGAAGAGTAATCATGCCCCAAAAGTGTTTATTTTCAATCTGGATTTGTAAAAAATGCCATGTTATCCTCTTTTTCTTAAAAGAAACTTCTTCCTTTTTTTGAGCTAAGCTGGTCAGACAACTGCCTCTCCAGGGTAAAATACCCCTTTATGTGGATATTTTCACCTAAATACAGGTTTGGTATCAGAAAGCAATTACTAAGGAAAATGAAAGAGTGAGGCTTCTAAAGGACACACCAAAAAGTTGTTATTATGATGTCACTGTGTCTATTTCTCATGGGCCTGCACCTTGGAGACCTCGTACAGTTTTGCTCCTCCAATCCCCAAAATGATATATTTGAGCTGGGAAAAGTTCAGGGAAAGGTCACAGGGATGATCAAAGGAATGAAACAGCTTCCCCACCAGAAATCACCAAACTGAACTGGCTGGAAACAAAATCACCAACTTGGGGTATGACAGAGATCCATAAATCACACCTGTGTGTCATGGAGGGAGCAAGACGGGCACAGTGAGAGCACTGTCCCCTCAGGGCAGGAATTAGGATAGGAATAGTGTAAAGGGAGAAGGTGGCAGTTGGAAAACAAGGGAAAGATGGACGCTCTTCACACAGCATGTGAAGCTCTGGAGTACTTTGCCTCAGGATGCTCTGGATACCACTGGTTTCAAAAAATAATAGTTTCAGTTCATGGGGAACTGAAGCTCCTCTCCTGTGAAGAAAGGTTGAGAGAGTTGGGGTTGTTCATCCTGAAGAAGAGAAGGCTCCAGGGAAACCTTCCTGTGGCCTTTCAGTACGTAAGAGGGGGCTATGAGAAAGACAGGGCTTATCTATTTAGCTGAGCCTGTTCTGACAGAACAATGAGTGATGGTTTTGAACTAAAAGAAGGGAGATTCAGACAACAAAGACTGAAGACATTTTGTAGAACGAGGGTGGTGAAACCTTGGCCCAGGTTGCCTCACCCATGGAAACATTCTAGATCAGGTTGGATGGGGCTCTGTGCCATCTGCTCTACTCACAGACGGCCCTGCTGACTGCAGTGGTGTTGGACTTAGATGATGACCTTTAAAAATTCCACTCCAACCCAAACCGTTCTATGTTTCTATGGTTTTAACATTTCTGTCCTTCCCACAGAAGAGGACCTTTCTGGAGTGAGCGTTTTGTGGAATCATCTGAGGATCACCCCAGCTGTTGATAAGGAACTGCACCCATACTGAGGAGCTGCACATGCTTGACAATACCACTCTTCAGTATTTACACTCCAATGTAAAGAGGATGTTTTAAAAAAATATAATTAATCCATAGAATATTTAATCGTTCATGGTTTGGGCATTGACGTGTCAGAGCAGAATGACTAAAAGTATAGTCTGGGCTAAGTTCAACCTGTAGGTGTAGAGCTAAAGAGAAATATTTCAAGTAAAACTCACAAAACATAAAATAATGCTGCTTAATGATGCTTGGGCAGGGCTCTGAGCAATGTGTCCTGTTTGAAGACGTCTGTGCTCACTGTGGTGAGAATTGGACTAGTTGACCTTTAAAGGTCCCTTTCCACCCAACCCATTCTATGATTCTATGTCCTGTATAAATGCCTGTATGATATGACACCAAGCTGAGTGGTGCTGTCAATACACCAGAGGGACAGGATGTCATCCAGAAGGACCTGGACAAGATGGAAACATGGGCCCAGGTGAACCTCATGAAGTTCAACAAGGGTAAGTGCAAGGTTCTGCACCTGGGCCAGAACAATCCTCAGTATCAATACAGACTGGGAGATGAGGTGTTGGAAAACAGTCCTGAGGAAAAGGACTTGGAAGTGTTGATGAGTGAAGCTGGACACGAGCAGCCAGTGTGAGCTTGCAACCCAGAAGGTCAATGGCAGCCTGGGCTGCATCAAAAGCAGTGTGACCAGCAGATCCAGAGAGGTTATTCTGCCACTTTACTCTGCTCTGGTGAGACCTCACCTGGAGTGCTGCACCCAGCTCTGGAGTCCTCAGTGTAGGAAGGGCATGGACCTGATGGAGTGGGTCCAGAGGAGGGCCACAAAAAGTGATCAGGGGGTTGGAACACCTCTGCTACGAGGACAGGCTAAGGGAGCTGGGGTTGTTCAGCCTGGAGAAGAGGAGGCTCTGGGGAGACCTAATAGCAGCCCTCCAGTACCTGAAAGGGACTACAAAAAGGATGGAGAGAGACTGTTTACAAAGGCCTGCAGTGACAGGACAAGGTGCAATGGCTTCAAACTACAGAAGAGCAAATTTAGATTGAGTATTAGGAACAAGTTCTTTACTATGAGGGTGGTAGAACACTGGAACAGGTTGCCCAGGGAGATGGTTAGGGTCCCATCTCTGGAGATATTCAAGGTGAGGTTTGACAGGGCTCTGGGCAACCTGATATAGGATGCCCCTGCTCAGTGCAGGGGGCTTGGACTTGTTGACCTTTGGAGGTCCCTTCCAACCCAGACCATTCTATGATTCCATGATTCAAGAGCTCCACTGGATTACTTGATCCTTTAGGGTAAGGAAAAGTAATTTTTAAATATTTTTTAAAGGCTTTTTTTTTTTTTGCAGAGAAAATGTCTGATGTTATGGAAGAAAGGGGAAAATATACTTGATTGTCAAGATGAACTATGGTGTTTTTAAGCTTGCCTAACTGTAATTAAAAATTATGGGCTTGTGAACTTTTTTATCTTGTTTACTTACATACAAACAATCCCCCATTTGTTTAAAAAAAAACCCTAATCTGAGATTTGTTTATACCCACTGAAAGCACAAACACCAATGCAGCAACATCAGACCATCCAACAACAATCATGGTTGCTTAATTTGACAGGGTCAAGCTAAAAAATCCCTTGGGCTTGCTTAATAAATAATCAGTCTAAAAGGGGTCGGTAACACTTACCCTGGACTCATCCCAAACTTCAATTTTTCAGAAGCCTTCCAGGCTGGTGAGACATCCTGCATGAAAAACTGACTCTTCTTGGACAAGAATAAGCAACATGGCCTCCTTAATATGAAGAAGTAAATTCTCTGGGTCTCATTTCTGGAACTGTCACCAAACCATTGTATAACTCAGTCAGCAGCACAGAAGGCATTTTTTCAATTAAAGGAGGTTTTCTTCTATCAAAAAATGTGACTTTTGTAAACATAGAGATTTGTGGGGTTTAAGAAATTCCAACTGATTTCTTCTTTTATTTTATGGGGTTGTTTGCTGTTTGGGGGTTTGTTTTGGTTTGGTTTTGGTTTTTGTTTTAATTGAATAAAAAAAGCTTTTCTATTTGCTACTTTAAAATCATGAGAAAACTCCCAGTCCTCTCTCTCCTATCTTCATTTAAGTTCTGCTTTCCACTGGAAAGAAAAAAGCCGTTATGAGAGATAAAAAATATAGTCAATATTTTTAGCTTTCTATACTCAGCTCTGGAAAACCGATTAGGGAATAAAGATGTCAACAAAAAATGTTTAAAAGGCAACCTAAATGAGGCAAATTTGAATAGATAAAGTACTGAACCTAAATCTGGCTCATTTCACATATCAGACATACAATACCCCAGAGCAGAAACAGTCAAACAACAACCCTGGACTCAGCTGTAAGATCCATTTCACCTGTAAGTCCCTGCTGTCCCAGGCTCACGGTTTTCTGCATCCTTCATATCCCATCCCAAGGAATTCGCCCCTTGGGATACCACCTAATACTTAGCCAGTCCATCCTAATGCTCCTGGCATTGGTGTAGGCATTGTCCCCTCATGCTAAAAACTGACTGGATTTAGCAGTTGGTATTTTATATCTCTAGATGCCACTCAGAAGAACCCAGACAATTTTGAGAAGTGGGCCTATGTGAATCTCATGAAGTTCAGCAAAGCCAAATGCAAAATCCCGCACCTGGATCGGGGCAACCTGGGGTATTGATACAGGCTGGAGGATGAAGGGACTGAGATCAGCACTAGGGGACAGACTTGAGAGTGCTGGTAGATTAAAAGCCAGCAATGTCTACTTGCAGCCCAGAAGCCCACTGTATCCTGGGCTGCATCAAAAGTAGCATGAGCAGCAGGTGGACAGAGGCAGTCCTGCCCTTCTACTGAGTGAGATCTCCACCTGCGCCTGAGTTCATCTCTGGCGTCCTCAGCACAGGAGAGACACGGACCTGTTGGAGTGGGGTTAGAGGATCATAAAAATTATATGAGAGCTGGAACCCCTTTGCTGTGAGGATAGGCTGAAAGAGTATGGTTGTTCAGCCAGGAGAAGAGAAGACTCCAGAAAGACCTTCTTGTGGCCTTTCAGCACTTGAAGGAGTCTATAGAAAACATAGAGACAGGCTTTTTAGAAGGGTCTGTTGTGACAGAACAAGGAGTGATGGTTTTAAACTAACAGAGGGAGATTTAGACTAGGTAAAAGGAAGAAATGTTTTACATTGAGGGTGGTGAAACCCTGGCCCAGGTTGTCCAGAGAAGTGGTAGGAGCTCTGTCCTTGGAAGTATTCCAGGTCAGGTTGGACAGGTCTCTGGGCAACCTGATCTAGTTGCAGATGTCCCTGCTGACTGCAGGGGTGTTGGACTAAATGACCCTTTCAACCCAAACCACTCTGTGATTCTAGTATTCTTTTAGTGGAGTAGAGACCTAAAAGTAGACGTAATAGGTCTACACATGGAAGTGGGGTTTCTTTAACATCACTATGCATCCAAATAATTGCACTAGGCTTCCAGTGCTTGCCTTCCTGTCCCTACACTCATGTCCCCTCAACCACTCAGACTAAGCAAAGTACAGAGTTGCTGTTTTTCAGTCTCAGGCCCCCTTCTTTCCCATATGCTTTGTGTTTGGGTTAGGCAACAGGCTAACACTTTAGAGACTGCTTATTAGCATCCATGTGGATGTAATTTAACTGTCTTTTATTCCAGTCATGCTTTTATTTGAAATTTTAAAAGATAGTGGTACAATACTAACTGGAAACAAAGAAGAAAAAAAATCATGCATGATTCCTTTCAGAAAAGACATGCTATACTATGAAATGGTGGGCCACTGTGCAAAATAAATCAGGCTGTTCAAGAATACAAATTAAAAGGAGAACTAATAAATAAATACAAGTATCAGTATCCATAGAAGCATAGAATGGTTTAGGTCAGAAGGGACCTTAGAGATCATCTACTCCAAGCTCCATGCCATGGATAAGGATGCCTCTCAACTAGACTTGCTGGTCCAAGCCTCATCCAACATGGCCTTAAATATCCCCAGAGTGGAGGCATCCACAACCTCCCTGGGCAGTCTATTCCAGAGTCTCACCACCCTTGTACTGAAGAACTTCTTCCTAAGATCCAGCCTAAACCTACTCCCTCAGCTTAAAACCATTCCCTCTTGTTCTATCACTGGATAGGACATGAGGAAATGTGCTGTGTAGAAAACACAGAGAAAGTTTAGATTCCATTGTGTTATTGCATGTGTTTGTGTTCTTGAATAATCTGATATATACAGTCATGAAATCATAGAATTTGGTTTGAATGGACCTTTGAGATGATCAAGTCCAACCATTATCTAACTCTACCAAGTCTGGTGTTAAACCATGTCCCTCAGCATTACATCTCTGTGTCTTTTAAACACCTCCAGGGATGAGGATTCAACCACCTCCCTGAGGAGCCTGTTCTAGTGTATGGTAATCCAATATATAGAGGCTGGTCCATACCTGTGTCTGGAAGACATGCCTCTGCGTTAACAACCCCACTAGGTGGAAGGAACTGGTGAATCCATGCTGCTGTTCAAGCTGTAGGTAAGTGGCACTTAAGCACTGAATTAAATTAAATGACATTAAAACATGCTCTTAATAACCTTAATGACTTAATAACCTCAAACATTATCAGACACATGGAGGATACTGTTTATTTTCATATGTGCACTTCATAGGTCAGGCAGCTAAATTAATTTGGACCAAGGTCTTTGTTAAGACCCTTCTTTGTTAAGACCCTTCTTTGTTAAGTGTAAGGACCATGATTTTTATGTTGAATGAAGCAAGATCCCATATTCACACAGTTTATTTCTGAGGAAATCTCACATATTTGTAAGCATTACTGGTTCCTTTCTGGAAGCTCCTAACGTTATGCATAACTTCATCAGTTTCTGGCATAACCATTTTTGACATCACACATATTTGAGCATGCAGCACACACACATGGAGCCTTTGCAGAGCCCAGCATCAGCTGCATTCTCATGGAAGGATGGATTTGCCTTTAATTACAGGGCTTTTGGGCTGCAGGGAGAACAGTGTGCTACGTGATGGTGGAAGGAGCAAAGCTATGTCTACCTGCATGGGACAAGTAGTTCCACCTAGGAACCCTTCTAGGGTATCCCTGGGACCAGGACTAACTTGTTCTTATGGTAGGACTGGGAAGTTCAGTACAGTGTTCCCAAAGATGGGATCTGTAATTTAAAATATAGGTGTTGAAAGAACAAGATGGATTTTCTGCTTTTGGATGTTTGTTCCCATCTGGGAGAGCAGCTGCTTCATGTGGCCAGCACAAGCTCCTCTGTGGCCACTTGCCGAGCAGAGAAGTATCTGCCCAAAATATCACTGAATCATAAATGCTTTGGGTCAGAAGGGACATTTAGAGGTCAACTAGTCCAACCCCCCTGCAGTTATCAGGGACATCTTCAACTAGATCAGCTTGCTCAGAACCTACTCCAATCTGACCTGGAATGGTTTCACCTCTCTGTGCAACAGAGACTAAGAGGGGATCTTCTCAACAGATCAATATCTAAAGGGTGGAGGTCAAGAGGGTGAGGCCAAACTCTTTTCAGTGGTGTCCAGCAGGATACAAGGGCCAACAGACACAAACTGGAGCACAGGAGACTCTATCTGAACATGAAGAAAAGCTTCTTTCCTGTGAGGTTGCTAGAGCACTGGGACAGGCGGCCCAGAGAGGTTGTGGAGTCTCCTCTAAAGAGATTCCAAACCCACATAGACATTGTGAGTCTGAGCAACCTGGTGTGGGTCACTCTGCTTTAGCAGAGGGGTTGAATTAGATGATCCCCAGAGGTCCCTTCCAATCCAAAGCATTCTGTGACTCTGTGATTATGGTGTAACATGAAGTGATGTGATTTCCAGAGGAGAAGCAGATGTCCATCCACTGTGCTACTCAATCACTGATGATCAGTACATCAGGCAGTCAATCCGCATCAGCAGGAGTAAGAGAGTAGGGTAATTACAAAGTGTTTTTCCCTGACAGATCATAAAGTTACTATCCCAGATGGGAAAATATATCTTCTGCTCACCAGAAAATAGAAGTGAACAGAATCGTGAATGGTTTCCATCTGAGAAGCAACAATGTCTTGTAGATAAAAGAGTGCTGTGCATCTCAGAAAGCTGGGTAAAAAAGACCTGACTGGAAGCCCTGGAATAGATCACGTAGATTACTTTTTTAAATACTCACTAATTTTGGAGGCATCAGTTTGTTTAATGAATGTTTTTTTAAAGATGCATAGTTCTGTTGTACACCAAAAGTGTGGTCAAGTCCTGGAAGAGGCTGCTCAGAGAAACTGTAGAGTCAGCATCCCTGAAGGGATTTAAAAGCCATGTAGATGTGGTGCTGAGAGATGTGGTTTAGAGGTGGACATGGCAGTGCAGAGTTAAAGGTTGGACTTGATGGTCTGAAAGGTTTTTTCCAACCAAAATAATTCTATGATTCTAAGGACTCTGATCACCTCAGGCCTCCTCAATAGGTTGACAGAGGGCATTTTCTGAGAAGCAAGTTGAACTTAAAAAAAAATAGTGAAAAATTAATCATTTCTTTCTGAAGTCTTTGAAAAACATTTCACCATATGGTAGGGAGTCGACTAAACAGCTCAGAAAATTACAAGCCAGTGAAAAGAACAGATTACCATGGTGAATATTATGCAAACTTAATGACTTCAATTCAGGAGAAGTATTTGCTGAAGTTCAACAGATCCTCTAGCTTCAGTTTCTGAATGTATGTGATGAGGCTTGAGTTGAAATTATAATAAAATCTTATGTAGGCTCATGCTCATTGAATGCAGATACAGCCTGCAAGAATTCCTTACAATGCCAGGGCCTTTCCAAACAGATGGTTTATTTTAGTTTTACAAAACCAAGCTGTTTAATCTTGTGACACCATCTACAGTTTAGACATGAAAGGATTTGGCATCAATACATATATATGTGTGCATGTATGTGTGTATGTATATGTATACATATATGCAAACACATATATGAACAGACACATAGTTAAGACACAGCTTAAGTATTTTAACACTAATATTCATCTGCAGAAGAGAAATGTCAACATGAGAATGTAATGTAGTCGGTGTGGTAAACTGTACTCTATTCTGTTTAGTGTTTCTTCAGCTGCAACTGTTCACCAAGGGTTCTCCAGCAGCAGATAAATATTTCTTCAACAAAAGCTTATGAATTTTTTCTTGCTAGTGTAGCCCTCTAAGTGTTAACTGTCGCCATAGCTCAGGGGTGTTACTTCCCTATATCATTATAATAAAATATTTTTTGCCTGTGAGTGGTTTGAATTGTGTCTGCTCTGTCCAAGTGTCTTAGCCTGCTTAGTTAAACCATGATTTCTCCAACTTCAAGTGATTGAGCTATTAATTAAAAGCATTCTGGTACAAAAGAGGTCTGGCACAACCAAAAGTTCCTTGGTGTTACCATCACAGAGCAAAAAAAGCCCCTGAGCTCTTAGAACATAAAGTCAAGGTATGAAAAGAGTGGAGGCACAAAAGCAGAGGACCAAGAACGGCTCCTTCAACTCTTAAAGTCTGTGTGGCATTGCAGCAACACAGGAAAAATTCCTTGGAACTTAGAGTACAGAAATGAGCCTCCACTCCTACTCTTATCATTCATAGCTTCTTGGAGGCAAGATGCAAATCAGGTCTTAAAACTTAGGGCTTGGAAAATCATAGAATCACAGGATCATAGAATCAATAAGGTTGGAAAACATCTTTGAGATTGTCAAATCCAACCATTAATCTAACACTGCCACGTTCACCACTAAACCATATCCCTCAGCACCATATCTACGTGGTCTTTGAACACTTCCAGGGATGGTGATTCCACCACTTTTCTGGACAGCCTGTTCCAATGCTTAACCACTCTTTCATGGAAGAAATTTTCCTAACATCTAGCCTAAACCATCCTTGGTGCAAATTGAGGTCATTTCTTCTCATCCCATCACTTGTTACTACGGAGAAGAGACTGACTCCCACCTTTCTACAACTTCCTTTCAGGTAACTGTGAAGAGCAAGAAGGTCAGACTCCTGTTTTCCAGACTAAGCAAGCCCAGTTCCCTCACCTGCTCCTCATAAGACTTTTGTTCTAGACCCTTCAACAGCTTTGCTGCTCTTCTCTGACATGCTCCAGTACCTCAGTGTCCTTTGTGTAGTGAGGGCCCCAAAACTAAATGCAAGGTATGGCCTCAACAAGGCTGAAGACGGTGAGAAAGTCACTGCCCTAGTCCTGCTCATCAGGACTATTGCTGATACAGGCCACGATGCTGTTGATCTTCTTGGCCACCTGGGCACACACTGGCACATATTCAGCCTGCTGCCAACCAACTTCCCCAGGTCCTTTTCTGCTGGGCAGCTTTCCAGCCACTCTTCCTCTATGATCACTCAGAACCATTTCAGGCCCAAACCAGCAAAGAAACATAAAAGTAAGTTAAAGAAACCCAGCTGTTCACTTAACATAAAGGATTAAAATGCTTACATTGTTTTATTCAATGTTTTTACAGACAATTTTTCCTTCCTTGTCAGACATGACAGATTTTAAACAAAGCTCATCACAACTCATGCTCTGTCCTGAACCACTGCCACTTCTCCTCCTACAGAAATGAATGGTTTTAGCTTCTGAATACCCAGCCAAATACCAATACAGCAAATATTGAGGACAGGACCTCCTTTCTGTTGCAAACAAACACCCCAAGTATATTTTTCTGCAGTTCCACTGTATTAGGCACGATCAAAAATTTCTGCGACAGCCTCAGGGAACATCTCCTCCTATCCTTTTAGTGGGAATGAACCTCCTTCTCTACTTGCAAATTATTTTAGAAGCATTTAATTTGTGGTAATTTAAATTTTTCAAGAGTGCAGCTTTCAAAGAGACATTCTGAAAAGTTTTGCAAGAAATAAGTATGCCTCTGAGATTTATGATGCAGCCAGGGCCCACAGAAATTAAATGAGATAACCAGCATAATGCTGGTTCATGGCTGAGCTAGTGCTGGAACTTGAGAGTCTTGCTTCTCAGTTCTCTGATCTTAGATTGTATGGATTTGAAAAGATAGACATCTTGGGCTCCCAGAGGAAAGGGCTGCAGACGAAATAAATCACTGTCAGAAGTGGGTGAGATTCTACTGAAGTCCTGCCAGGGGTGAGTTGAGCAATTCATCTTCAAAGGACTTCATTGCACCTTATCTCCAGGAAGATATTAATGATATTAATGGCACCTTTACGCAATGTAAGTTTCAACATGCAAATTGTCTTTGTTAAGACATTTCTTTTCGTTGTTTGCACTTGCTTTCAGGCCCAACCATAAAGGATTTGTCACTAGCCCTACAACCTATCCCACTTCTGTTGAAACCAGAGCTGAAACTCCCACTGACTGCAGCAAAAAACTACTGAACTGTCTAAACCTGGAGAAAAACTCCAGCAACATGCTTGAAAATGGAAAAAGCACATGAAGTGCTAAATGTTTCATCATCATCAGATCTGGTTAAAAATAGGTTAATTGCTGTCCTTTATTTAAGGACTGCCCTGCACTTCTCTGTCCTTGGGATACAAGTTATCTCACCTATCATGCCATAAAGTATACCCAGTGCTTACATCTAGGGTGTTTTAACCAGTGAATAAGGAATACAGAGATCTCCAGACCAAAGTTCTGTACTGTGAAGATTCCCAAAACCAAGTATAAGCAAATAAAAGACAGTTTGGGGAGCTCATAAATAGCTACAGGCTCAGGTTAGACTGGAACAAGATAAGTAATAACAGTTTGGTAATGGTCTACCATAAAAGCATGTGAGCAATTAAACAGCACTTCTCTCATGTTCTTGATTTCCCAGTCTTGGTGTTCAAGGGAGAAGTCTGCGAGTGGTGGAGCATGTTGAAGAGGGCTCTTTACACCCAGTCTTCTTTACAGCTCTTCTCTGGGCTGAGAGAGTTGGGGTTGTTCAGTTTGGAGAAGAGTAGCCTCTGAGGAGACCTTATTGTGGCCTTCCAGTATCTGAAGGGGGCCTACAAGAAAGCTGGGGAGGGACTTTTTAGGGTGTCAGGTGGTGATAGGACTAGGGGGAATGGATCCAAGCTAGAGGAGGGAAGATTTAGATTAGGCATTAGGGAGAAGTTCTTAACCTTAAGGGTGGTGAGACACTGGAACAAGTTGCCCAGGGAGGTGGTAGAAGCCCCATGCCTGGAGGTTTTTAAGGCCAGGCTGGATGTGGCTGCTTGGGCCTCTGTGCCCACCATAGAAAACTGAAAATCCATGATGCATATCTGGTATGAAGTGAAGAATTTGTGTGAGCTTCACCCCTTCCTTTTCCTTACAAGCAGCTCCACTCACCGCAGGCATCTTGATCCCACTTGACATACAACAATCATAGAATCATAGAGCAGTTTGGTTTGAAAGGAATCTTTAAAGTTCATCTAGTCAAACCACTCTGCACTGAGCACGGACTTCTGCAACTGAGGCAGATGTTCAGAGCCTTGTCCAGATTGACCTGAAATGGTTCCCGAGGTGGGACTTCCCCCACCTCTCTGGGCAACCTGGATCAGTCTTTCACCACTCACAGTGCAAAAAAAGTCTTCCTTCTCTCTAGTCTAAATCTCCCTCTTTTAGTTTAAAGCTATTACCCTTTGTCGTGTCACAATAGGCCCTGATAAAAAGTCTGTCCTCATCTTTTCTATAGGCTCCTTTAAGTACTGAAAAACCACAAGAAGGTTTCCTTAGAGCCTTTTCCCAGCTGAACAACCCCAACTCTCTCAACCTATCCTCACAGCAGAGGAGTTCCAGCCCCCAGATCATTTTTGTGGTGTACTCTGGTCCATATCTGGCTCCTACAGGTCCATGTCTGTCTTGTGTTCTTCACATGATGGGAAGGGAAACTACCTCTATGTTTGACACAAGTTAAATAAAACTTTAACTAGAACAAGTGATTAAAATAGAGGAGAGGAGGTATAAGGTATCTTCTGGACACTAAGACCACAAGACTGCTCAAGTGCTGCTGTCTGTAATATACAATGATTCAAAAGGGTGCAGAGCAGCTCTCTGATACTCTGGGAGGTTAGCCTCACTATCTATTTTCTAGATCCTAAATAGCACCAGCCCCACAAAACACAGAGATGCCTTACACCACCCCAGCTGTTGTACTCCTAGTTCTGGTACCAAGTACAGATATAAGAGAGGAAATAAATGAACCAGAATTCATCTGCTTGGTGTCTTTCCTTTCCTTCTTTCTTTCTTTTTGTTTTTATTTCCTACAGCTGTAATTCATCCACTGCTCCAAGAAACTCAAAGCTTCTCTCCAAGAGGCTGCTGGTAATATTTTCTCAGCAGATAAGCAGTTTTCCCTACAGAACCTGGCAGCTTTTGAGTAGCCTAGAGAACACCTTACAGCTGCAGACGGAATTGCCTGTGAAGATTGCAGTTTAATTCAGACACTGGCTGGCTGGCTGTGCACGGACTTGAAGAGCATGTGCTTGGATAATGCACTATGTAGAGGTTGCAAAGACTTTATGAATATAGAAAAGAGATATCTTTTATACATACATGCATACTGTACAGGTACATACATCACCTACACAAATGTATGTATATAACCTGCATTTTTACATTGGTAAATAGATGGAAATGATGGAAGGAATTTGAACCTTACTGCAGTTGATTGGAAATATCCTGAGATGAGGCATATACAAGCTGCCCTGTATAGATCATGGAGTTTCCCACCTTGAAGATATTCAAAAGCCACCTGGACATGTTTTGGGGGAACTGGCTTTGGGTGGGTCTGCTTGAGCAGGAGGACTGGATCGGATGACTTCCATAAGTGTCAACAATTCTGTGTTATTCTTTATTTAAAACCATACTAATGTCATTCTCCCCACGAGTGAACTAAGAGTTACAGTTCATACTGTACATGCATTGCTTTGGTCCATGAAGTTATTCTACTTTTTCCCCACTGTTTGGAAAACTGAGGCTCTGAGAAACGAAGTGATTTGCATTGAGTTTTCTTATTGAGCCAGAGAAGAGACTTGCCCCTAAACTCCATTCCACCTCAGAACTAGAAATGAATTCCTTTAGACTTCTTATTGATTTATTTTTTCCCTCCTCCTTATTTTCAAACTATGTGGGAAAATAATGGAATTTTGGAGCCAATTTTGCCTATCATTGTTTGAAAGTGCATGGAAGTGATATCCTCCTGCTGAAGAATGCTGGTTTGTCAGCTCTGGGAAGGTGCTTTGACAGAACACACTTGTGCTTAAACATAGAAGTGGTTTTGAGAGCAAGGACTCTGAGTCTAAAATTCAGTGACTCTTTTGAACAAGACTAATCTTTGCAATGAACAAGTCAAAAAACCCTACATATGCTTGAGAGATCTACAGCTCCAAGACTATACACGCAATTTGAGATCAAGATTGAAAGTGGCTGCTGTAATACCATTCCGAGATATAACCAACCTTAGCATGAGAACAAGAATGGACTTGAGCTGGCCGAAGGGCTACTACAAAAGCCTGGGGGAACTCTGAGACAGGGTCATGCTTTCAGCTTCTGTTTGGCCATTTGTGTGTCTAAGATGTGTTACAAAAGACCCACCACCAAACACAAACACTGAAAAAGAATGAAAATTTCCCATATTCTCCCTCAAGGTCCACCCAGTCCAGCTGACCACTCAGGTAAGCTATGGGCGGAAGAGCAGAAGAGCTTCCTCCTTTGCTTTCTGAGAAGCATCTTTTTCTTCAACAGGGCTTCCTGGAATAGGTTCAGTTTACCACTCTTTGTCCCCTGCTGCAGAAGCTTGCCAAGTGGAAAGGAGACCATAGGTAGTGCTTTACAAGGTATGAAAATCTCATCCTTTTTACTTCTTTAGGAGAATAATTTCACATTACTCATACCCAAAATTAATTAGTCTTGAAAGTTAAGGCTGATATTTGTTTTTGGAAGGGTGGGAAGTGGCTTGTTTCTTAAAACTGAGATGCTAAGATGGGAACAAGAAAGCTGGGGAGGGAGTTTTTCTAACGGCTTTTAGTGATAGGATGAGAGGGAATAGATTGAAGCTTGAGGAGGGCAGATTTAAACTGAAGATGAGGAAGAAATTTTTTACAATGGGAGTGATGAGACACTGGAACAGGCTGCCCAGAGAGGTTGTGGATGTCCCCTCCCTGGAGGTGTTCATCACCAGGTTGGACGAGGCCTTGAACAACCTGGTCTAGGGGAAGGTGTCCCTGCCCATGGCAGCAGGGTTGGAACCAGATGATCTTGTAGGTCCCTTCCAACCCAAACCATTCTATGAATCTATGAATCTATTTCCCCAAGGATGTTATTAACTCAGAGAAGAATTGGCCCTGAAGGGCCAAAAGAAGAAACTAAAGAAACTAAGACAGTAGCTCCCAGGTGCGTTAGCTGCTACTTGAGGCTCTCACACAAGCTTGGCAGGTCATGCTCACCCATTTTCCAGTTTGGAAATGAAACCTGCTTCTTTGGATAGTTTATTAAACATTTCCAGAACTTCCATTTTCTCTGAGAAATTACTCAAAATCAAAAAAGTTTCATTTCACTGAGGAAATACAAGCAGCAATTAACAACCTTGTACATGCTTTTAAATTTTTCTAGGAGTATTCTTTGTCTTCAGAGATGGAAAAAGTCATTACTCCAACTGGGTGCACAGCACCACAGAGCAAGAAAATGTATGAAGGGCATTTTTGGATCACATTTTCAGTCTGCTGGCTTGGCTGTGTGGAGTGGTTTGAGTCATGACATCACCATAGCATGAAACAACATTTATGAAGGCATCCTTGTGGTATTTGAGTGTCATGAATGAATGAAGTCAACAGCTGCAGTGAAGGCTAGGGTGGCTGCTCATATGCTGGATGATTCTAAACACCTTTGCCCTCTGTTTGTCCTGCTTCCAGATGAATGCTGTCAGTATACAACAAGCTTACTCTTCCAGTTGATGTTTCCTGCAGCCTCATCCAGGGCCTAATCTGGCCCTCTCTAGTCACCAACAAGACCCCCAACAAGCTCACTGGGATTTGGACCCTGGAACTCTGATTGCAGCAACAACACCATGAAATCCTCTGTGCTCATAGTAAAGTAAGTCTACACAGAGAAGTTCCTCTTTGGCTCTAAGCAATCAAATCATAAGCACATTTTAAATACCAGAAACAAGTGGAGGAACAAGGAGAGAATTTATTTTATGGAAAGCCATTTGCTTTGTTTGAGTTCTTTACATCCCTCTTTGATTTCTTTGTCTGGGAGGGCCCAAGTTCCACAGGGTCTACTCTTTGTGTTGTTTTACACCTTTATTCCCACCTACTTTACAAATTCCTCTAGGAAAACTGAAAAAGTAACTTCAGATTACAGCCACTACATTTTTATTCTGTTTTTGAGAAACCAGCAAGTTTAGTCTAGCAGATGCACTCTGTGTGTGTGCCTGCATGTCTCTGCCTGTAGCTGAAAAACACAGAGAGAAAAGAACCTATCTGGAAAATGGCCACAAGAACTTCATTTTTATCATGGAGTCATAGAATGATTTGGGTTGGAAGGGACCTTTAGAGGTCATCTAGTCTAATGCCCCTGAAGTGAGCAGGGATATCTTCAACTAGAGCAGGTTGCGTTTTACTACGTTTGGTCTGTATTTTCTATGTTTATTACCAGGTAGCAGACTTCCAACATGTGTATTGTGCCTTAGATGACTAAAATAACTTCATTTGCAAAATGTACTTCTCAAACTTGTTATCCACCCAAACAAGGAATATGTTAGAAGAAGAAAGAGCAATAAAGGATAGACCTCTGTGGCAACCTGCACTATCTCACAGACACAGTTTGCAAGGGAGCACTACCACAGGTACATGCTTGAGAAACTAAACCCAGATTCAGCACCCCATAAAATAATCATAAAATTCAATTGGCTTTGTTAAGGATCTGCCAGGGGAAGGTGAAATATTCTACTCAAATTAGGACCTGAATGTCAAGAATATTTTGCTAAAGGCTCTCTCTGTTATTTTTTAAAAGAAAGAATAAGACTAAAACCCAGCAGCTTAAACACCTTATTATAAAATATAAAAATGGCAGAGGTAGGGACTGATAAACCCTGCTATACCCCATAAACTACAGCATTTTCAGCCCAAATTGAAGGGAGAAGCAAACCAATTGCCACAGTTTAACTTCTCCCTCAAAGAGCTGAAGCCAAAAGAAGAAGTCCAGTAGTGCACATCTCTGTGTATCAGACAGACTCCAGGCCTTGCCTTGTGGATTCCAACTCAACCAGAACTCAAAATCTTCACTTATTTTGATGACTTTGTCATGGACAATTCACAAATGGAAATCTGACCTTTGATTCTTTGTGAGTTAGTCATTCCACTCCTTTGCAACAAATCTTTAGGTCACTCTCCTTTGACTTATTCAAGAGCACATATCGTCTTTTTCAAAACACAATGTAGCCATTAGCAAATCATCGTTGTGGCATTGCCAAAGCATTACTGAGTCAAAGAGCACTGCCCCATCCCATTCTTCTCCAGAGCATAAGGTGTCCCACACACTTGCTGCCTCCATTCTTTCCCACCCTCTCCCTCTTTTATGTATCTTTCACCACTAGATTGGCACTGGCAGCCAGCCAACCCGCCGGCACTTCAGCTAGACAACTGCAATGCTGATATGCCTGGATCTTTGAAGTGTCACACAACAAGTCCAACAAGTTCATTTTCTTCCTATTTTAATACTTTTTATAGAGAGCTCCAGCCACAAAATGCATTTCCCATCAGCCAAAAGGCTCCTTGCTGTGCATACTTCTGCTGATGACTTCCTTTTCGAAAGGTTTTAACCCCAAATAATATTTTTGAGACTATAGCTGAGAGGTGCCCTTATAAATTGTTTTCCATTACACCTAAATTAGGTATATCCCCTGCCTTAGAAGCTCAAGTTCAAAAAGTCATGGTTGGGTTGGTTAATATAGTTTTTAATGAGCACTGATGTGACATGCTGCTTAGATCAAAGTGCAGAGAGCTGTTAGTTGTCACTGCTTCCCATTACAGCCCATTCTGAACTGGGGCACAGTAATGAAACAAGTAGGACTGGGCATATAACAGTTGCAACTGATGATCTTAAAGATCTCTTCCAACCCCAAAGATTCTGTGATTCTATACCTTGTTAAAAGAAAAAAACTTGATTGCGCATCATTCTGAAAAACAAAACAAAACAAACAAACAAACCAACCAACCCCAAAAACATACCCTTAAAACAACTCAGAATTTAAAAGACAAGGAAAACTCAAAATCTGTGTTTGTTTTGGAAGGTACTCCTGTGTCTGAACCCACTGGATATTGATTTAATCCTGAAGCTGTGCTGATAGTAAATCACAAGTAGATCCTCATTTACCAAGTTGGCCAATGGAACAATAGAGTCACTGCCCTTTTCTCTTAGGAAAAGCTGTTAATGATGCTGGCATGGGGGGTGGGGGGTGTAGTCACTTCCCAAAGGAAGAAACAGTGACATTCTGGGAGCATTGACTTTTAGGATAAATTACTTTATGCAGACTATCCTCTGTCACCACTTTTTGCAGATAATTTATTTGCTCAACCTGTCTATGGTTGTGTCTAGAAAAAAAAAGCCTCTCCTTTTGGATGTTGCCCCTTCTAAACAATTTTAAACTAAAAGAGGGGAGATTAAGGCTAGAGAGAAGGAAGAATTTTTTCACACTGAAAGTGGTGGAATACACAGTTTGCTCAGAAAGGTGATAGATGCCCCATCCCTGAAAACATTCCAGGTCAGGTTGCAGATGTCCTTGATCAGTGCAGGGAGGTAGAACTAGATGATCTTTGAAGGTCCCTTTCAACCCAAAAGTACCTTCTGAACATGCTCCTTTTGATGCAGCTCAGGATACAGTTGGCTTTCTGGGCTGTGAATGTACATTGTTGGCTCGTGTCCTGCTTTACACCCACCAGTGCCTTCTCCACAGGGCTGCTCTCAATCCTTTCATCCCATGGCCTGTATTGGCACTGGGGATTGTCCTGACACATGTGCAAGTCCTGACATTTTTCCCTCAGTTAGTCATGGAAACAGTCAAGTGGATGCAGAAGGCTTCTCAATTTGTTGAAATGCTCTGTGTCTAGGGCAGGAATCACTTCCCTTCACACCCGCTTCTGTGGCAACCACAGGACTGGGTTGAAGATGAGCAAGCAATGTTGGTTAAGGCTATTTTTTCAGCCTTAACCAGCATTACTTGCTCATGTGCAGGGACACCTCTTTCTTGAGGGATGTTGCTTTTCTCTGCACATCTCCCTCCAGGTCACTGAGAGGATACATAACCACTAAAGGCTTGGACAGGCCGCCACCAAGTGCCCTGGAAACCACCGTTTCCGGCTTTAAAATCATTCTCTTGTGAAGGCACAAGCATAACCCTAAGAATCCAGGGTGCTGGAACTCTAATTCTGACTCACCACTTGTTTCTATCTCAGTTTCCTCCCTATATAAGTAAGGAAGATTAAATTTATTCTTCTTTCTCGAGGGAGTTGGAAGGAATCATCATTGTTTATATTTCTTATCAAGCATGCAGCGTGTAAACACTTCAGCTCAGTTAAGCTGTTAAAAACTCAGTGCTGCTGATTTTCTAAAAATTTCCCCCAATTTGATACACATTCTTTGCCATGAGGCCCTACAGCTGAGCCCACGAGTCCAAACAGAAACTAGAAAACATGACAGCATCATCCAAGGACATTACAAACAAAAGCTTTGTGCTTAAACTCAGGCACACGAGTCACTCACATGTACAATATTAAGTTCATGCATGTTTGCATGACCAGGCCCTACTAAAAAGCGAAACTAATCAGCAACAGATATGAGGAAAAATGTGCAGGAGAGCAGCTCCAAAGAAGGCAAAATTGACATTTTTAGCTTTTTAAATGTCTGATTTACATGGAAAGCCACAACCACAGAAAGGTTCTTTTTCAAGGCAAGGCCACACATCAACCTTCTTCCTCTCCAGATTATAGGTGCAGTGGTGAGGACTCATTTTGCACCCATTGGGATGTGGGATTCAGGCATCAGGAGCCACTCTCCCTGAAGCTGAGAACTGACCATCTCCACATGCTTTCCCACGCCTCCTCCAGCCCCCCACAGGCACACAGAATCACAGAATCATGGAACCATAGAATGTTTTGGGTTGGAAGGTACTTTTAAAGGTCAGCTAGCCCAACCTCCCTGCAGTGAGCAGGGACATCTTCAACTAGATCAGGTTGCTCAGAGCCCCCTCCTGTGCTTCTAAGCCCCTGAATCAGAAAACAGTGATTTTAAGTCAGATCTCTGTAAACAACTAAATCATTATGTTTTGGATGTGCTTGCACAGTCATTTCTACCGAATCTCTTCTACCCACTGTAGGGATTTGAGACAACTAAGCCACATGAATGTGACTCCGAACCCAATGGGTCGGATGCTCAGATGAAAGGTGGGAAACCTGCAGTTAAGTTGGTTTTAAGTTATAGAATCATAGGCTGGTTTCGGTTGAAAGGGACCTTTAAAGGTTATCTAGTTCACAACTCCCCTTCAGTGAGCGGGGACATCTTCAACTAGATCAGGTTACTCAGAACACCAAGCAACCTGACTTGGAATGTCTCCAGGGATGGGGCTTTCTACCACCTCTCTGGGAGACCTGTCCCAGTGTTTTACCACCCTCAGCGTAGAAAATTAGTCCCTTCTCTCTAGTCTAAATCTCCGTCTTTTAGTTTAAAGCCATCAACCGCTGTCCCGTCACAGCAGCGCCCCACCCACCGCCGGGCCGCACGGAACGCGGGGGGCTGCCCAGCTGCCCCTTCACAGTTCGGTCCTCGCCGTCTCCCGCCCCCTCCAACCCCGCCGAGGGTCCCGCCAGGCCCCGGGCGCCCCTTCCACCGCCGTGGGAGCGGTGTCCTGCGGGGGCCACCCCCTCCTCCCCGCCCTGGGACGAGTCCCCACCTCCCGACCCCTCCTCCTCCTCCTGCTTCAAGGAGAAATATGAAGCGGAGCCGCCGCTGCGCTCCGCGGAGACAGCGAGGGACAGAGCGTCGGCGGCGGAGCGGACACTCTCGGGGAGTGACGGAACCGGAGCGGGGTGGAGTGCGAGCCAGGAGCTCCGAGGAGCGGGAACAGGCCCCCGGAGGGTGCCCATCGGTCCCCGGACCCCGCCAGCCGCCTGCTCCCCAGCGCCGGGCCGTGGGCTGCCCGCGGCGGCGCTGAGGCGCGGGCGGCGCGGCGGGAAGTGGCGGCGGCGGCGGCGGCCGCGGCCGGAGCAAAGGAGCCGGGGAAGGAGCCTTGTGAGGGGGAGAAATGTCCGCCCCGTACAGCAGCCTCATGAAATTCCTGTTCCCAGCCCTGCTGTTGCATGGTGAGTGCGGGGAAGGGGCAGGGTGGGCTGCCCCGGGGTGTTCCTAGCTCGCCGGGTGACTTGTGAGGGCAACTTATCGCCGGGTGACTTGTGAGGGCAGCCCATGGCCGGGTGACTTGTGAGGGCAGCTCATCGCCGCGGTCGTGAGGAGAGGGGTGCGGGCGGGTGCGGTGCGTCCCGACTGCTCGCGCTTGGGGGTTACGGCAGAGGGAAGGTGTGCGTGGATGCCGGAGCGGACAGACCTTGTTCTCTCTGCCTGAGCCCCTTCGTTAGCTGCACCCCTTTACAAAACCCCTGCTCACCGTGTGGAGTGCGGCGTGGAGTGGGTGAAGTCAGGCAGAAAGTGCCCAACTCCAAAGTTTGCGTCGGCAGCTTTATGTTCGTAGAATCATAGAGTACCAGGTTGGAAGGGACCTCAGGGATCATCTGGTCCAGCTTTCCTTGGGAAAGATGATCCAGCGCCCTGTCCAACTGAATCTTGAAGTGTCTAGTGTTCTATTCCGCTCCAACCTTTCTTGGAAGAGGTCTAGATATGATGGCCCATCACCCTGTCCAGCCGAATCTTAAACTGTCTTGCACTCTTGTAGCTACTTGGATGGAGTAGTCAGTTTGGGCGCCTCACACAAAGATGCTTTACTCACCTCTGGGTGAAGGGATGGCCTTACCAAACTCCAGGGAGCTTGGCCGAGGTCCTGCAGGACCCACAGTTCCCCTGTGGGCAAAGAGGAGGATTTTGCCGTGGAGGTGTTACTGGGAAGAGTCAGCGGCAATGCGTACCAGCACCAGGTGCTGTACCCAACTCAAAATGTCCTGCTGCAGAGCGCGGAGGACCTCGGTGTTACACGCAGTCCTGCTTTGAAACGCTCTCAGCTTAGCCCTGGATTGACGCTTCTCTGAAAGTGCAAAGTAGGCAGAATTTAAGTGGGGGGAAAAAACAGCAGATTTAAACTTAAACTTACAAGTTCGGCTTGTAAATCTATATTTAGACACTTAAACAGATAACCTATCTTTTCAGAAAGCCAATGTTCTTCAAGAGCAACTTCTGAAAAAGGAGGGGTTTTAATGATCTGCTTAGGTATGTCCAACATTTGGCAGCCAGATTTGAAAGCTCTGGATGAGAGATATAGTTCTGAAAGGGTGACTCAACCTACTCCCTTACAGCATTGTTTCGGAAGAGGGTTCCTAATTCTGAAGTGCTTTGTAGCATCCAGCCCACTTCAGTGAAGTTTCTTAGGACCCAGTCTTGGTTGTAAAAAGAGGAATTTTTCTTCACAATGCAAGGGACCTGCGTGGCTTCAGTGTGAGATCTGTGCTGGGATTTCGGAGCTTCTCCTGGGGTTGGTTTTGTGCGGCAGGGATTGGCTCTCTCTCTGTTTGTACAAGTTCTAAGCACACAGAGGGTATTTAATTAATAAAGAGCACGGGCTTCTGATTGGGTATTTAATCAATAATAAAGAGCATGGACTTCTGATTGTGTACTTTGTTTTGAGTAAAGAAGGAGCAGGAGACCCCATTTCCCAGCAGGGGGGTTCGTACCCTTCTCACAAGCTTAGCTATGAGATCCGGAGAGTGCCGGAATGTGTTTAACTGAGCCAGACCTGCCAGGACGCCAGAGGTGTTCTTTAAAGCTCTATGATCTGAGATGTGAAAGTCGAAATGGGAGGTTTGAAGTTAGAGGGTAAAGAGAGAAGGTGTAATTACAGGGTTGGAGTCCCCGGCTCATCTGCTTGGAATTACAGAGCAGAGCTGAACCCTGGCTGGAGCAGGAAACAGATCAGGGCCAGGGATCAGATCAAAACAGCAGCTGCCAAAAGAGGGTGAAGGACGAAAGTCATCTATTTGTTCCATCTGCAGCTATATATCACTGAATAACATAAAGCTAAGTTGTTGCAGAAAGATGTAACTCAGTGCCTTGCATGTAGAGAGTCGTAGAGGTGCACAAATTGGATCTGAGCTGCAAGTGCTGGGAAACTACTGCCCTCTTACAAACTTTAAAGTGAGATCAGGGGCATATCATGCACTGAAACGTAGCCTGAATGTAGTTACTCTCTTAGCTTTAACTTGGCTTAGAGCTCTTCCTTCTGTGCCATGGAGTCAATAGGAACATCCTTTGGTCAGCAGCTGGCCCAGATTGGTGATTTGTAAAAATCTGCAATCCCATGGGATTGCAGTGTTAAGCCTCTTTACAGCACATCATGTTTTCTTTTTATATTTCTATTGCATGCAGCAATTAAAGGGTTAAAAGTGAGGGAGTGTGGGTGGGTGGTTGAGGATTTTTGGGCTTAAAGGTTTAAAACACAAGTTAAAATGCCCTGTAAGGCAAAAGCTTCTTCTTTCACTGCATTAAGAAATGCCTGCTTTAAGATAACTCAATTGAAGTTTGGCTGAAAACTTGTCTTCATTTATCAAAATTAAACCTGTTAAAAAAAAAAAAAAAGAAGAGGAAAGAAAAACCAAAACCCAAACCAACAAAAACTGAAAGGTTTGCAGCTGGAAGTTGTCCATTATCACTGTTTTCTTTGCTTAGACAAAAAAACCACAGAAGTTTCAGATGTCAAATGCTAAGATCATTCAGCTCCAGAAAACCTCGTTAATAAAAGCTGCGTTCAAGTGGATTCAAAACAGATCTGGCTAATTTCTTCTGCTGATATAAACTTTAAATACAGATACTAAGAAGAAGCTTTAGCTTATTTTCTGATTGTGTAATGAGTTAGAAACTCTATAACAATTTGTTGAACAGCAAATAGGACTAATAAAGGTGAGGAAGACAGGACTGGGCTTTTCAGAGCAAAACAGTTTATGCTTTTAAAAGTTGTCTGGCAATATTGCTTGAATTAGTTACTCAGAAGTGATTTCTTTCAAAACTTCTCCAGGAAAATAAGAAGTAAATGTATCAGGGGATAGAAATACTCAGATTCATAAAATGGACAAATATTGTGTTCCATGCGCAAGGAGTGAGTGATCTGTTCCCTCAGTAAGTGATCTGACCCCTCACTGATCTGCTCCCTCAGCCCCCTCTTTCCCTCTTTATTGTCCTCAGGAAGACAACAAAAAGGGAAAGAGGGGTCTGATGGAGAGTGGGATTACATGTAGTGAGCTGGTTCAGTGTTGTCTTTACTCAGACACAAGTCCTGTCACCACTGGGGGCAGTTCCACCTGAATCAGTCCTGGTGCCGAAGTGTGGGTGGAGGACAGGGCAGAGGTCTGCAAACTGTGGCAGATGTCTCTGACAGTTGACAGTAAGCAGATGTTTCCTTCAGAGAGGGCAAGATCAAACTACCATTGACATTGAACTGAACTTATAGCCCAGTGTTGCACCAAGTGGCAGAGTTCCTGCTGCCCTGAAGGGAGATGAGTTTTAACCCTTTGGATCTTCATAAAACATAGAATCATAGAATGTTTTGGGATGAAAGGGAACTTTAAAGGTCAATCCCCTTGCAGTGAGGAGGGACATCTGCAATGAAATCAGGTTGCTCAGAGCCCTGTCCAACATCACCTTGAATGTTTTCAGGGATGGGGCATCTACCACCTCTCTGGGCAACCTGTACCTGTATTCCACCACCCTCAGTGTGAAAAATGTCTTCCTTCTCTCTAGTCTAAATCTCCCTGTTTTAGTTTAAAATCATCACCCCTTGTCCTGTCACAACAGGTCCTCCTAAAAAGTCTGTTCCCATCTTACCCATTGGTTCAGTACTGAAAGGCCACAATAAAGTCTTGCTGGAGCCTTCTCCAAGCTGAGCTACCCAAACTCTCTCAAACCCTTCTTCATAGCAGAGGGGTTCCAGCCTTCACATCATTTTTGTGGTCTCCTCTAGACCTGCTCCAACAGGTCCATGTCTTTGCCTGTGCTGAGAACCCCAAAGCTAGACCCAGCAGGTCAGTCTCATCAGAGCTGAGGTCTCACCAGTCCCCTCACTTGACCTGCTGGCCACACTCCATAAAGAAGCCCATGCTCTGGGCAGTAGCATTTCACTTCACATGGGTAGCAGCAGTCATCCTGAACTTCAACTTAGCAGATGTTATTGGCTGTGTAACTGCTTGGCACATGGTTCTCTGACCTCCTCAAGGATGAGGCATTGAGTAAGGACCAAGCTGTAGGATAACAGAGAATCTCAATACTGGACCAAACTCCTTGGAGAAGCTTCTTTTTAGCTGCCCCATGTAAGCATACTTTAGATCTCTCTTCAGGATGTTCTCTCTTTTGAAAGCTGGACCTGGAAAGGTTGTGTGCACAAGTAAGGCAACAGATCCATGTGAAAGGAAATCATTGTCCTGTCTGCTTCCAGGGCCATAAAACCAGCTTTCCTTTCCCAACCTTTTTGTTTGTAGTAGCTAATTTAGGTCCCAATCCTGCAAGGACTCTTTGAAGTTTCAAGTGCAGGGAAAACATTGGTAAACACAGCCTGTGGCTTGGTAACAGGACATTATATTCTCCATGGCAATTACGTAAGCTCGAGCTGTAGCTCAAAGCTTGTCATGGGCATTATCTCACACTATCCCACATCAAGAAAGAGGGCAATCCAAACATCTATTTATTTAATTGTGCAGGGCGACTGCCCAGATAAGGAGAGCTATAAACTTAAGCCAGCCAATTATTCTTTATCTGCTGCAAGGTTTTTCAAGTTTCGGGCACGTTCTGACTTGCAAAGAGTTTGCAGCAGAAATAAAGCACAAATGTTAAAAGTGTTTCCATCAAACCATATTTTGAGCTTGTGCAATCAGTCAAGGTTAGGGTTTTTTTTTTCATCATAAAATTGTACACTTCTGTGCTTTTTGTTATATAAATGAAAGAAAAATTGATGTAGTTCCTGCTGAGCAACCTTAGTCTAAATCCAGGTTGGAATCCTACTTTTAGGTAGCATTTATTCTCCCATTTGGCAAAAGGTGATCTCTGGAGAGCAGCTGTGTGGAGAAAGACCTGGGACTCCTGGTGTAAAAGTTTATCATGAGCCATCAGTGTGCCCTTGTGTCCAAGAAGGACAATAGTATCCTGGGGTGCTTTGAGAGATTGAGGCCAGCAGGTCGAGGGAGGTTCTTCTTCCCCTCTGCTTTGCCCTAGTGAGGCTACATTTGGACTGCTGTGTCCATTCTGGGATCCCAAGTTCGAGAGAGACAAGGAACTGCTGGAGAGAGTCCAGTGGAGGCTACAAAGATGACAAGGTGACTGGAGCATCCCTCTGATCCCTGTTCCAGGGCTTGGCAATTCTTTTGGGGGAGAAATGTTCCATAATATGCAACCTAAACCTTCTCTGGCACAACTTGAGGCCTTTCCTTCTTGTCCTATCCCTTGTTAGTTGGAAAAAGAGACTAACCTGGCTACAACATCCTTTCAGTTAATTGTAGAGAGCAAGAAAGTCTCCCCTCACACCCCCCCCTTTTCTTCAGGGCAAACAACCCCAGTTCCCTCAGCCTCTCCTCACAAGACCTGTGCTCTAGACCCTTTACCAGCTTCATTGCTCTTCTTTGGACACTCCTCAGCAGCTCCATGTCTTGTAGTGAGGGATCCAGAACCCAACACAGTGCTCAAGGTGTGGCCTCACCAGTGCTGAGTCCAGGGGATGATCCCTGTCCTACTCCTGCTGGTCACACTATTGCTGATCTAAGCTAGGCTGCTGCTGGCTTTTTGGCCACCTGGTCATGCTGCTGGCTGATATTCAGCCAGCTTGCAGGTTTTATTCTAGCATCCCGTGTGGGTTTTTTTTGTTTGTTTGTTTATGGGTTGTTTGGGTTGTCTTTTTTTTTGTTTTTTTTTTGTTTTTTTTTTTTGTAGCAATGTTGGCAGAGAGCTTTGCCACAGCCACTTTTGAAACACTGTTGAGTACCTGGCTGCCAACAGATTGTCCTTTCAAGATTTGTATTTTACTTGCAGCTATGTGCAGAAATCTTTGAAGCACTTGAAAGTAACCTATCTTAACAATTATTTATATCTTGAAGGGTTGTTCCCACATCAGATACAGGGTTATAGGTGAACCTGAGAGCCTCAGGTCCTTTGTTTGTAGTGGCAGCTGTGCTGACCTCCACTTGCCCACCCAGATGGATGTTGCATGTGCTCCTGTAAAGTGTGATCTGTAGGACGTGGGCTGGGATCCCCAGCCAGATGTAGCACCTCTTATTCTATTTTCAATTAGTTCAGTGCTAAAGCTGTGATCTATACTGTTAGGGCTTGGTCATGAAAGAGAAGTTGGGTATCAACTCATCAGAAAATGAATTTGGTTTGCTTTGTTTTTCTAGCTGGCATTTCAGATGGAATTTTCCTTTTCCTTTTGAACTTGCTCCTTTGCATAATGAGCCACCATGGGGTGGGTGATACAATCCTATGACCTTTGGTTGTAATGTAACGAATGTGAACATCAACCAGAAGCTTTACAGAATTGTTGCTATGAGTCTCATGTGAAGACTGGGTCTTGTTTGGAGTCTGTCACACTTTTGAGTAATAGCATGGTGGATTTTTTTTTTTTTTTGTCTTTGCAAGGGGGGTCAGATTCCTTCATAACAGAAAAATTCAAAAGTCAGTCAGAGAGAGTCTAAGATACTCTCTGTTGAGTCCAATATGCTTAGACAGGGTGTCTCAGAGGTATTGAAACATTCCATCTGTTTTTGCTGTAGAGAACAGCAGACTTGGATCTCCTTGAATGAAAGTAGTGGCTCCAACTATGCTGCAACTGTATCTAGGCTCCAAAGTGGACTTTTGCAGAGCCAGGAAGTTCTTTTCCCAGCTTCACGAGAGCACATTTTAACCTTGAGCCTTTCAGTGATGTCTCAGTTAACATGGTCAAGTAGACTTTTTTAAATCAGAATCATAGAATCATTTTGGTTGGAAGAGAACTTTAAGATCACCAAGTCCAAACTCAATGACATCATCCCTGCAGGAGGGAACATACAGAATGATAGAGATTAGAAGGGATCTCTGGAGAACATCTAGCCCAACCCCACTGCCAGAGCAGGTTCACATAGAGCAGGTTGCTCAGGACACCATTGAGGTGCGTTTTGAATGACTCCAGAGACAGAAACTCCACCATCTCCCTGGGCACCTAGTTGTGCACTGCCAAAGGTGGAGCAGGGGGACACTGTGCTGGTTCTGAACACCTAGTGGAATCCAAAAAAGGAAGGAAAAGCACAGGAAGATTGTGTTCAGTTTACAGCCCTGTGTGGGAAGCATATCACTGGTCTTGGTCTTTGATCTTCAGATGGGACAAGGGGAAGTTATGGCTCCTTTTTATGGTAGGCATATGTACAGCCATATGTTAGTAAACACAAAGGCATTGAGATGATTACTTGGTAAGGAAGAAGCCTGTGCTAAATTATTTCATTGCCTCAGCAACACAAATGTAGGTGAAGTTCCCATCATTGCTGTTTAATTTTACACCATATTCTTGTGTTACGTGACGCTGCACGTCAGTGTTTACAGCCCTTCCTCCGTATCTGCAGCCTTCAGTATATGCTCATGCCTGCCTGCCTTGATTACCTAAACTTGGTTTTGCCCTCATTTGCCATAGCTGGGTGGGCAGAGTCACAAAGAAAAAGGATTGTTTAGGTTCGAAAAGACCTTTGAGATCGTTGAGTCCAACCAAGGAGAGATTTCTTTCCTTTGATGGTGACAGAGCACTGGAGCAGGCTACCTGGAAAGGTTGTGGAGTCTCCTTCACTGGAGAGATTCCAAACCTGACTGGACAGGATCCTGTGCAACCTACGTTAGGTGGCTGTGCTTTAGCAGAGGGGTTAGACTACATGATCTCCAGAGATCCCTTCCAACTCCTACCATTCTGGGGTTATATTAACCCTGCACTGCCAAGCCCACCATTAAATGACGTCCCCAAGCACTACATCTACATGTCTGTTCAATCCCTTCATTGATGGTGATTCCACCACTGCCCTGATCAGTCTGTTCCCAGCCTTGACAACCCTTTTGGTGAAGACATTTTTCCCTGATGTCCAACCTAAACTTCTTTTGATCTGTACCTCTTCACAGATACAGACCTCTGAGGCCATCAATTCCAATCTTTCTTCCATCCAGTGATGACAGTTCATAGTTTTCAAGCTGCTAACAAACTACACCCATGTGACAGGGAGAACTGGGACTCAGTTGCTGTTGAGCTATATCAAAGAGAAGACACTCTATAATACCACATCAAGTTTGACTCCTTCTTAAAACCCTCATCTTTTCATTATTTCCTTCAGGGAATAATTGGGAATGTATCATGTGGTTACTGCATTTTCTCCTTTGATATCTGCACATACAAGATGGTATCCTCCCACTGAGGAATTTTTGCTTGGAGAAATGCAATGCCCAAGTATGTTTAAATGAATAAATCTTTCATTTTTTTTAAGTGCATCTGTATTCATGAATCATATGACATGAGCTGGGCAAAATACAATTGCTTGAAAGCCAGTGGTATGATAAACATGCCTTGGAATTAGTCACTTGAACCATTTCAAAGCCTCATCCTGATGGCAGATTTCAAACTCTTAACAACTTCAAAAAGAGATGGAAATTTTCAAAGGCTTTTTCAGTGTGAGATAATTTGTTTGAAGGAGGCATCCCAGCAGAGTTGTTTCTGTTGACAGTTAGTAGTGATGGCTACAGCTTCTACTGGGTTACCTTGCAGGAGGTGTCACTTCTGACCCAAAAGCTGCTCTTAGCCCATGGATAGGAGCATTCACTGTTTCAAAACGAGGTGCTGAAGTAGTGTGGGCTGTTTAGTGTGTGGAGAAGGGTGTCAGAAGACAAGCTCTCAGTTCCTAACTATGACACGTAGAATCCTAGAAAGATTTGGGTTGGAAGGACCTTTAAAGGTCATCTAGTCCAACCCCCCCTGCAGTGAGCAGCGACATCTTTCAACTAGATCAGGTAGCTAAGATTTGTGATGACAAAAATCAAACCACTGGTAAGGTTGTCTGTGCCTGGCTGAACTTGTTCTCTTGGTGGTGTGAAGGCCCTGTGATATCTGCTCCATACTCACAATGGTTCAGATAAACTAAAAAAGCTCAAGTTTTTGAGAATGTCAAGTGCTGATCCAAGTGATGTGGGCTGCAGACACAGCCCAGAGCTGTACACAAAGCAGTTGACCCTATCCTGCCTCTCTAAAAACAGTGCATCACCCTACCATGGCCCTAACATTTCTGGCTGCAGAACAGGAGTTGTTTGGATCTAAGTCTAGCCAACAATGTAGAAATACCTGAAAAGTCTTAATGTGCAGAAAGGGAGAAGTATTGACCCTTTGAAAGTCAGGTTCCTTTAAGGGCATCTCAGACAACATGCTCAAATATCAAAGCTTCTCTACTGTTTATTACCCTTTAGAAAGTGAGCCTGTAAATTCTCACCCACACTGAAGAGTTTTTTTGTAACCTGCAACAAAGCTACCAGATTTTCCAGTAAAGACTCTGAGGTTGTTTTTCATGGATCTCAGTATCTGTAGATCATTCAGTGCTCAGCACTCTTTACATTCCCTCTTTTATTTTAAAAGCATCACCTCTTGTCCTGTCACAACAGGCCCTGCTAAGATGATTGTGCCCATCTTTCTTAGAGGCCCCCTTTAAGTACTGAAATGCCATGAGAAGGTTTCCCAGGATGCTGCACTAAGCATCTCAGCACAGTGTAGGGTTGTAACATGCATTGGTGAACCCCAGCAGCCTGGTTCTTGAGCAGGTCAGCCAAAAGCACACCAGAAAAGGTGAAGGTGAATCCCGGACTCCGCTCCTGGAAGCACATGTTAGTGAGACATCCCTCTCCTGAGACAGCCACCCTGACTTCCCAGTCACACCGTCAGCCCTCTACCCCACCACATATTAACTTTCCAGCCTGCTGCTTCTTAAATTCCTTCTGGTAAAGTAATACCATTTCCAGCCCATTATGTAAGGTTCGTGTTTGTCACCTCCTAACCTCTAGATGTATTTTTTTTCCTTTGATCTATGTTTTCCAGCATATCTTGAGAACAGGCTGTGCCTAAAAGGGTGAAGACACGTTCCTTCTGAAGCTACATCTTCATTTTGTCCAACTAATACCATGTAGAGAGAGCACTGGTGATGGGGGGTTGGATGTATACCGTACTAGAAGCCAAAATTACAGAGTGATGGAGATAAAAGTAGCTTTGGATGTTCCTCTTCGCTTTTAAAATAAAAATAGCCAAATCTCCCTTTAATTGAGCACCTCAGTCATCACAGAGGCTTCCTGTGTGCAGAGTCTCTGCTTTGAGTATCTGTTTTCCCTTGGATTTAAGGAGTAGTCTCTATTTGCAAGTTTATTATAGAAGCATTCAAATTAGAGGTGAGCTGAAACCTCAAAGGTTATGCCCAGATCTGGATGCAGCTTTCTTAAGGTTTCAAGGTCCGTGTTTTTGATTGTCCTGACCAGAGATTACAGAGGTGTCTGTAAAATTCAGGTTCAGAGCCACAGCTCCTGGGTACGGAAATGCCACACTTTGGTTCAAGCCCTTTTCCTGAGTGTATTTCATAGACTACCAGACTGGTTTGGGTTGGGAGGGACATTTAAAGGTCATTTAGTTCAACTCACATGTAGTCAGCTGGGACATAGGCAACTAGAGCAAGTTGCTCAGAGCCCCAAACAACCTGACCTGGAATGGTTCCAGGGATGAGGCTTCTACCAGGTTCTCTGGGGAACCTGGGCCAGGGTTTCACCACCCTCAGCATAAAACACTACTTACTTCTGTCCAGTGTGAATCTTCCTCTTTTAGTTTAAAACTATCACCCCTTGTCCTGTCTCAACAGGCCCTGCTAAAAAGTCTTCCTGTCTTTTTTGCAGGTCCCTTTAAGTACTGAAAGGCCACAAGAAGGTCTCACTGGAGCCTTCTTGTGTCCAGGCTGAACAACCTCAGCTCTCTCTGCCTGTTCTCATAGAGAAGGGTTCCAGCCCTCAGATCATTTTTACGGTCTCCTGTGGACCTGCTTCAGCAGGCCCATGTCTTTCATGTGCCAAGGACTCCAGAGCTGGACCCAGCACTGCAAGTGGGGTCTCACCAGAGTGGAGTAGAGGGGCAGAATCCCCCCTCATATTTTGTGAAGCAAATTTATTTAGTGGATATTGGTGGGATGACAGAGTGGAAGAGGTTCTCATATTTATTCCCTCACTACAAGAAAGTCATTGAGGTGCTGAAGCAGGTCTGGAGAAGGGCAACAAAGCTGGAGAAAGGTCTACAAAACAGGTCTTACGGGGAGCAGCTGAGGGATCTGAGGTTGTTTAGCCTGGAGACAAGGGGGCTGTAGTGAGGTGGGGGTCTTTTCTCCCTAGTAACAAGTAATAAGACAAGAGTAAATAGCCTCAAGTTGCACCAGGGGGGGTTTAGGTTTGGTATTAGAAGAAACTTCTTCGCTCAAAGGGTTCTCAAACACTGCAACAGGCTTCCCAGGGAGGTGGTTGAATCCCCATCCCTGGAGGTGTTTGAAAGATGCAGAGATGTGGTGCTAAGGGACATGGTTTAGCACTAGACTGAGAAAGATGATGGTTGGAATTGATATCTTAAAGGTCTTTTCCAACCAAAATGATTCTATGACTGTTTTTTTCAGGTGAGAAAAGAAAATGTAGGCTGGACTTTCCCAGACACATAACAACACAAACAAGTGTCATTCAATACAAGATGTTCATAACCTTCTTTATCGTGTTGAAGCCCTTCTTACGAAGCAGAGTCTCATGATAATTTAACCTTTGCCTTTTACAGGGCTGGGAGAAGGTTCTGCCCTTCTTCACCCAGACAGCAGGTCCCACCCTCGGTCCTTGGAGAAGAGTGCATGGAGGGCTTTCAAGGAGTCACAGTGTCACCATATGCTGAAACACCTTCACAATGGAGCCCGCATCACTGTGCAGATGCCTCCCAATATTGAGGGTCACTGGGTCTCTACTGGGTAAGGAAAGAGAAAACAAGATGCTCAAGTAATCTCTGTGGAAGAGAAGAGGGGAATGAAGAATAGGTATGATTCTAAAGGACATTGGTTTAGCACCAAACTTGGTGGAGTTAGATACTGTTTACAAAGGCCTGTAGTGATAGGATGAGGGGCATTGGTTTCAAAGTAGAGAAGAGTAGATTTAGATTGGATGCTAGGAACAGGTTCTTTACCATGAGGGTAGTGGAACACTGGAACAGCTTGCCCAGGGAGGTGGTTGAGGCCCCTTCCCTGGAGATATTCAAGGTGAGGCTTGACAGGGCTCTGGGCAGCCTGATCTAGTTGAAGATGCCCCTGCTGACTGCAGAGGGGGTTGGACTACGTGACCTTTGGAGGTCCCTTCCAACCCAGACCATTCTGTGATTCTATGATCAAAAATGGTTCTATGATTCTGTGAAGCAGAGAGGTAAGAATGAATATTCCCCACCTTGAACAGTACTGGAAATAGTTTTCTTTAATATGGTGATGCTCTAAATTCAAGGTGCTTTCTATATGTCTGCATAAAAGGAGAAGGAGCAGCAGTATGTACATTAAGAAAGCATGCTGTAAAGCTGTCTTGATGAATCAATTTATAGCCTGGATTTTAAACAGCATGCTGTGAAATATCTTTAAATCTCTCTCTGAATAGGAAGGATCCCAACAAGTTGCCAAAATGGATGCTTATCCAAACAGAACCTTGTCCTGTCTTTGACTCCACGCATCAGACTCATTGAATAGGTCCTTGTTTTTACAGCCTGTGTCTAGCACAGGTTTTATTAGCAAAAAGAAAGAAATGAAGAAGCAGTATTTCTGACCCTCTCTCTACACGATGAGTTGTAATTCAGAGAGTATTCATGCCCTCTTTGTCTCAGCAGGCAGTACTCACAGGCTTATTAAAAGTGACTTGGAGCAGGAAACACTTCAGGGGGCTGTTTAACAGAAGGGAGAGTATTTACCTTAAGCAGTATATATATGACAAAGGGGACAAGTTTGAAGGCTTTCTATAGGAAGTGGAATTTAACTGCCATTTACATCTTCAGAAAAAATAACAACAAAACAACCACCACCAACAACAAAAAACCCCAAACAACGAAACCCCCCAAAAACCAAAACAAAACCAAAAAAGAAACAAAACCAAAACAACAACTAAGTTTTGTACACTATAGGTTGGGGACTGATCTGGTGGAGAGAGCTGAAAGGGAAAATGACCTGGGGGTCCTAGCTGATGGAAGGTTGACCATGAGCCAGCAATGTGCTCTTGTGGCCAAGAAGGCCAATGGCATCCTGGGGTGTATTAGAAGGGTTGTGGTCAATAGGTTGAGAGAGGTTCTCCTCCTCCTCTACTCTGCCCTGGTGAGGACACAGCTGGAGTATTGTATCCAGTTCTGGGCACCTCAGTTCAAGAAGAACCTTAGGGAACTGTTTGAGAGAGTCCAGCGCAGAGCCACAAGGATGATAAAGGGAGTGGAACATCTCCCTTGTGAGGAAAGGCTGAGGGAGCTGGGGCTCTTTGGCTTGGAGAAGAGGAGACTAAAAGGTGACCTGAAAGTGCTGAGAGGATGGAGCCAGGCTCTGCTCAGTGATGCCCAATGACAGAACAAGGGGCAATAGGTGGAAGTTGAGGCATAGAAAGTTTCATGGAAACATGAGGAAACATTTTTTCACTGTGAGGGTCATGGAACACTGGAACAGGCTGCCCAGGGGAGTTGTGGAGTCTCCCTCTCTGGAGATATTCAAGACCTGCTTGGATGTGTTCCTGTGTGACCTGCTGTAGGTGATCCTGCTCTGGCAGGGAGGTTGGACTAGATGATCTCCAGAGGCCTCTTCCAGCCCCTAACATTCTGTGATTCTGTAAAAAACCAAACAAAACCCACAAAAAATACTCCAAAATCTAAATATTGCATGGTCCAAATTCACACCAGGTAGAATTTTGGCATTAACTGCCACCCCTGTTGAAAATCTGATCGGAAGAGCTGAGGGCATTAGGAAGAATTCTTTCCCTGAATGAGTAATCAAGCACTGGAATAGGCTTCCCAGGGAGGTGGTGGAGTCACCATCCCTGGATGTGTTCAAAGGTCATTTAGATGTGACTCTTAGTGATGGTTTAGTGGTGAACTTGGTAGAGGAGGGATAATGGTTGGACATGATGATCTCAAGGGTCTTTTCCAACCTGAATGATTCTATGATTCTGTGACACAGGCCAGAGCTGGTGGAGCTCCACTGAGAAGCTTCTACAGCAGCACAAAAGTCAGTTTGTACTTTTCTCTGGATGTTTGGCATTTCACTTTCTAGTGATATCATCTCTTTTGCTAAATATGCCACACAAAAGGGAAGACTGGATGTTTAATAAGCTGCTGCTTTTTTTTTTTTTTTCTGAGAGGAATTGAGTCACATGGTGGTCCCTATACAAAAAGATAAAGCAAAACATGGCTCAAAACTGTATAAGCCTACAAAGATAAAGCCCTTAGATATGATCACCATGAAGCAATATACTAATCCCTGCATAGCAGCAGAAGAAATCATTGGTTAACTGGCAGCCTACAGATGCCTGGTTCCCATTTGCTCCTGTCCATGCTAGAGGGATATTAGTACCCAAGTGTCTCTGTTGGACCTGTGGGGGCTTCACAGAATCACAGAATCATCTGGGCTGGAAGGGACCTCGAAAGATAATCTAGTCTGAGCTCCCTGCACTGAGCAGAGACACCCTCAACTCGATCAGGTCACCCAGAGCCCTGTCAAGCCTCACCTCATGTATCTCCAGGGATGGGGCCTCAATCACCTCTCTGGGCAACCTGTTCCAGTGCTCTGCCACCCTCATTGTATAGAACTTTTTCCTAACATCCAATCTAAATCTACTCTTTTCTAATTTCAGACCACTTCCCCTCATCCGGTCACTGCAGGCCTTTGTAAACAGACCCTCTGCAGCCTTCTTGCAGGCCCCCTTTCAGGTACTGCAAGGTGGCAGTTAGGTGTCCCTGGACCCTCCTCTTCTCCAGGCTGAACAACCCCAGCTCCCTCAGTCTGCCTTCACAGCAGAGGTGCTCCAACCCCCTGATCATTTTTGTGGCCTTCCTCTGGACCAGTTCCATCAGGTCCCTGTCCAGAGCTGGACACAGTACTCCAGGTGAGGTCTCCCCAGAGCAGAGTAAAGTGGCAGCATCACCTCTCTGGATCTGCTGGCAACGCTGCTTTTAATGCAGCCCAGGCTGCCATTGGCCTTCTGTGCTGCAAGCTCACACTGCTGCTCATGTCCAGCTTCTTGTCCATCAGCACCCCTGAGGCCTTTTCCTCAGGGCTGCTTTCTGTCCCCTCCTCCCCCAGCCTGTATTGAGAGTGCTATTCTGACCTCACGGCTCGGTCTCGTCACCTGTGGCATACTTGAAATGAGTAAAAAGGCTAAAAAGTCCTTCCTGTCTCTTTCTGTTTTCCCACAGCTGTGAAGTCAGAGCAGGCCCAGAGTTCATCACCAGATCTTACAGGTTCTACCACAACAACACATTTAAGGCCTATCAGTTTTATTATGGTGGCAATCGCTGCACCAACCCCATCTACACCTTAGTCATCCGTGGCAAGATACGGCTCCGCCAGGCGTCCTGGATCATCCGAGGGGGCACCGAGGCCGACTACCAGCTACGCAGCATCCAGATCATCTGCCACAACGAAGCAATAGCCAAGACATTAAGTGAGCTGGTGAACCATACCTGTCCTGGATTTGTACCAGAGGACAGTCCCTGGGAGCAGGACGTGAGCTACGATTTGCTGAGAGAAGATAATGGCTGCGAATGCACCAAAGCTCTCAATTTTGCCATGCACGAACTCCAGCTGATCCGTGTGGAGAAACAGTACCTGCACCACAACTTAGACCACCTGGTGGAGGAGCTGTTTCTTGGAGACATTCACACTGATGCTACTCAGAGGAGGTACTATCGACCCTCGAGTTACCAACCTCCTCTTCAAAATGCCAAAGTAAGTGTGTGTCTGTCTGATCTCTGTATAAGATACCAGTGAGAAATCCCACGTTAGTTATAGGGTCACAGGATGTTAGGGGTTGGAAGGGACCTCTGGAGATCCTTGAGTCCAACCCCCCTGCCAGAGCAGGACCATAGAATCTAGCGCAGGTCACACAGGAATGCACCCAGATAGGTCTTGAAAGTCTCCAGAGAAGGAGACTTCACAACCTCTCTGGACAGCCTGTTCCAGTGCTCTGTGACCCTCACAGTGAAGAAGTTCCTCCTCAAGTTGAGGTGGAACCTCCTGTGCTGTAGTTTCTATACATTGCCCCTTGTCCTATCAGAGGGTGCAACTGAGAAGAATCTGTCCCCTCCTTCTTGACACCCAGCCCTCAGATATTTGTAAACGTTTATTAAATCCCCTCTCAGTCTTCTGGTCTCCAGACTAAACAGCCCCAGGGCTCTCAGGCTCTCCTCATAGGACAGTGCTCCAGTCCCTCAATCATCCTTGCAGTCCTCTGTTGGACTTTCTCCAGCAGATCCCTGTCCCTCCTGAACTGGAGAGCCCAAAACTGGATGCAATACTCCAGGTGTGGTCTCACCAGGGCAGAGTAGAGGGGCAGGAGAACCTCCCTCGATCTGCTGGACACACTCCTCTTAAGGCACCCCAGGATACCATTGACCCTCTTGACCAGAAGGGCATATTGCTGACCCATGCAGAACTTGTCACCCACTAGGACTCCCAGGTCCTTCTCCACAGGGCTGCTCTCTAGCAGATCACCTCCTAAGCTGTACTGGTGCAGTTTATTATTTCTTTCCACATGCAGGACTCTGCACTTACCCTTGTTGAACCTAATTAGGTTCCTCTCTGCCCAGCTCTCCAGTCTGTCCAAAAACCCCAAAAAATTAATCTTTGCATCAGCTGCCATGAAAGAGTCCTTTGGTTGTAGCTAGCCATGAAGTTCTCTATACCAACAGGTTCTGAACTTGTCCATCTGTCCTAGTGTTTGCCAAATGTAGGAAGAATAGTAGCAGAGACACTTTTTTTTTCTTCTTCTTCAAAGTCCAAGCAAACATGCCACTGAAAGGTTACAACCCTTCTTCTTTGAACTCTTTTCCTTTTCTAATTGTTGCTCCACAGGGACCCAGCTGAAAATGAGTTGAAATGCTAAATTGAGTTTAAAACTACAAGTCACAGCCTCCTCTGGAAACTGGACACCTTGAATAAATAGAAACCTTAAATCAACTTGTTTTTTTAAGGTTCCTACAGTCATACCAGGAGGTTGGGGAGGCCAGGAAATTGCCTCTGAAGTGAATCAGGTGTATTGTGTGGAATCTTTCATTTCAGGCTTTCTTCATTTCCTTTTTTTTGTTTGTTTTTGTTTCAAACTTATAAAGGCCTGCCTAAAATAAGCTAAGAGGGTTCACATTTTGAGTTAAATTTATAGTTCAGCCTCTATATATAAGAAAGTTCCACCCAACTCAAGAGTTTACACAGCCTGTAAGTTGGATGTGGTAGTCACATTCATTACTTCTGTGGTTGAGATGAATGGTAATTAAAAGCAAATGATTGCTGGCTATGTTAGGAATGCCAAAGCCACATGATCAGGACTTTAAACAAATAGAATTGGACCTTCTCCAGATCCCTGCAGTGATTTTCACCACAGGATGGTAAATCAAAAGGGTTGTCCAAAAAAAAAGAAAACCAGACAGCTTTATGCTGAGCTACAAATCTGAATGAACTCACAGATTACTGTATCTCAAGTGTTCATATAAAATCAGGGATCTTTTAAATGTATTTCATAAGTCATCTCTTAAGGCCTTATGAATTCTCTTAGATAAGAGCATACCTCAAACAAATTCCTCCTGTGAAATAAATACATGGAAGTTCCTGGGTGGAGCTGATGAACAGGTCACTGAAGAGGTTGATCCTAGCATTCCTCTAGATATTGAGAGCAATGTGCTCTTGTGGCCAATGGTATCCTGGGGTGTATAAGAAGGGCTGTGCTTAGTAGGTCAAGAGAGGTTCTCCTCCCCCTCTACTCTGCCCTGGTGAGGCCACATCTCAAATATTGTGTCCAGTTCTGGACCTCTCAGTTCAAGAAGGACCTCAGGGAACTGCTTGGGAGAGTCCAGTGTAGAGCTATAAGGATGCTGAAGGGAGTGGAACATCTCCCTTATGAGGAAAGGCTGAGGGAGCTGGGGCTCTTTAGCTTGGAGGAGACTAAAGGGTGACCTCATTCATGTTGATAAATATGTAAAGGGTGAGTGCCAAGAGGATGGAGCCAGGCTCTGCTCAGTGATTCCCAATGACAGGACAAGGGGCAATGGGTGGAAGTTGAAGCATAGGAAGTTCCATGGAAACATGAGGAAAAAATTCTTCACTGTGAGGGTGACAGAGTACTGGAACAGGCTGCCCAGGAGGGTTGTGGAGTCTCCTTCTCTGGAGACTTTCAAAACCCACCTGGATGCATTCCTGTGTGGCCTGCCCTAGGTGATCCTGCTTTTGACAGGGGTGATACCCATTGGTACTTGCTGATGAACATCTTAGATGTCTATTGATGTTGTGAGTTTATCAAGATGTTCGAGTTGTTGCATGTGGAGCTTCTTTAGCCAGCATGAGGGAGCATATGGGTGGTAAGGGCTGGATGAGGGAACTGCTTGACCATCATCGTGCACATTATGCAAGATGTCTCCTATTAGGACAACACCAAGGAGCTGGGTACTTGGTCATAAAATCCCACCTTAATTACTAATGCCTCGTAGCATGATAGAAGGCTTGAAGGAAGCATTCATTCACGCTGCAGGAGGCCAGAACATGTTTTTGGAGATATCTGCTCCAAAAATGACAGGAAATGTGTACCACAGCAATACTGGGAGGCTTATTTCACATGTGACTGCATCAGCAATAGAACTTTGTAAACAAAGAACTCTTTGTGCTCTTTTATCATCTGAGAGAGTAAGGGGAAATATCAGAGCAGGGCTGTGATGACCAGTCCTTCCAGTTAGAGCTTTATTTAGGAATGAGGCTGGAGTGGTCTGGGACAGCACAAGAACCCTAAACTGTCTGGAACATCAAAAGAAGCCTAAGCTGTGCTAGAATAGCCTTTCTTCTGCTTTTGCCATGCTCTGACATTTGCTGGCCATGCACTTCCGGTAAAACATTTTTCCCTTGAAAACACAATTCCAATGGATTGGTTCTCTGTAGCAAGTTGGGAGCTGACCTCCAACAGGACCTGGCATTTGCAGCTGATCCACATTCCACGTATGGAGACTGGTGGTTGGGCTCTCCTTTAGCCAGGAGGTCAAAGAACAAAGTGCACAAAGACCTCTACTACAAGAGGGAAGACAGAGACTAGAGAGAAGGCAGACATTTTGTTATGATGAAGATAGTCAAACATTGCCATAGGTTGCCCAGAGAAGTGGTAGATGCCCCATGCCTGGAAACATTCCAAGTCTGGTTGGACAGGGATCCGAGCAACTTGATCTAGTTCAAAAACTGTGTAGACATGGCACTTCAGGACATTGTTTAATGGCCATGGTGGTGTTAGGTCAATAGTTGGACTCAATGATTTTAGAGGTCTTTTTAAACTGCAACAATTCTATGATTCTATATTCCTGCTTAGTGTGGGGGTTGGACTAGATGACCTTCAAAGGTCTCTTCCAACCCAAACCAGTCTGTGATTCTATGAAAGATTTGTGTGCTCTTTGTAACTCAGTGACTCTTGAGTTACAGTGCTCTGTACTTGAGGAGGTCCCAGGGAAACATGAGCATAAGTTAATACGTAGATGAGAAAATCTGCAAAACTTTACCTCAACCAAAAAGTGTGATTTTGGAGAACAGAACCCCTTTGCCAGAGCAGTGCCACTAGACTTCTAGATGAAACCTACACTAGAAGGGTTTCTTTTGTACGTTATTACTTGCAAATAACTCTTGGTTAGGGAAATGGTGAGGGGCAGTGAAGAAAGAATATTCAAAGAATGTTCAAATAGGTTAATTCCGAGTTTATGAACAACAGTGCAGTGATACCCTCCAGAGATAAGCAAACAACTTCTAGCTAATGCTGGTCCTTGCTATTCCTCAGCAGCACTGTTGGCTGTGGCTTCTTTGAAGATGCTTAGTGCCTACATTAGGGCTAGACACGGGCTGAAGCACGAGGCTGCTTCTCATCTCTGTGTGAGCCTTCAAGAGCTCAGAGTTACTTTTAAAACCCCCTTTGATGATTTAGCTACCACTGTCTGTTCTACCACTGCACCAACAGCCTGTCCAAACACAAATAAAGTACCAGATATCAAAATCATAGAACAGAATCATGGAATCATAGAATGGTCTGAGCTGGAAGGGATCTCCAAAGGTCATCTAGTCCAAACCCCTCTGCATTAAGCAGGGACATCTCCAACTAGATCAGGTTGCCCAGAGCCCTGTCAAGCCCCACTTTGCATATCTCCAGGGATGGGGCCCCAACCACCTCCCTGGACAACCTGTTCCAGTGCTGAACCACCCTCATAGTAAAGAACATATTCCTAACATTCAATCTAAATCTGCTCTTTTCGAGTTTGAAGCCAAAATCAATGATTTAGCCTAGCAAAATCCTTCAGATCAACTCAACAAACCCATCTAAATTAGTAACACCTTCCTTGGTTTGGACATATAACCACAGTTGCTTTATCTTCTGTAAGAGGGAAAAACTTGCTGATAATACTGCTCCATGGTTCAGAAGGATGGATTAGTTTTTAAAGCTGTAAGAAACACATATGGCAGCTTTATTTTGGAATATTCTCTTCCTGAAGATGGGCATTCAAGCAGTCCCTTCAGGTTTTCTAGGATATTTTTCTTGTTGATCCTTCCCAAAATATTCATAGATTCATAGAATGTTTTAGGTTGAAAGGAAACTCAAAGATCATCTAGTTCCAACCTCTCTGTCATGGGCAGGAAGACCCTCCACCAGACCAGGTTGTTCAAGGCCTCATCCAACCTGGCCTTGAACACCACCAGGGAGGGGGCATCCACCACCCCCATAAATTATAGAGTCACAGACTGGTAGGGATTGGAAAGGATCTCTGGAGATCATCCAGTCCAACCCACATGCTAAAACAGGGTCACCCACAGCAGGTTTCCCAGGATCACAATGTTGAGGTGGGTTTGGAATGTCTCCAGAGAAGGTGACTCCACAACCTCTCTGGGCAGCCTGCTTCAGGGTTCTGTCATCCTTGAAGGAAATAAGTTTTTCCCCATGCCTTGTTAGTATCACTTCAATGGGACAGATGGCATGCAGCCACCTTCATCTGAGCAAAGGGGCAGTGTTCTCCTTGTTCTTGACTTTTGCCCAGACTGGAGTCGTTTATGTGAAAGAAGAGCAAGCAGAAGACTTCAGCATTTCATGTTGGTTGTGTTTTTCACACACGTGTATTTCAGTTTCATGCAAGGTTGTGCAACAGAAGGACATCGTAGATCAGACAGTTGTGTAATGGTGGTGCCTTCAGATTCTTTCACTATCTTTCCTTTCATGGGAGCAGTTAATAAAAACCATTCCTCAGTATCTTAAAATATACTGTATGTGTTTGCAGATAAATCTGAGCATATCTCCACCCTCCTTCCTGATTGCAGCTTCTCTGTTCCCCACCAAAAGCAATCCCAAACTGACAACCCTGCAAAAGAGTTACCACTCTCTCCAGCATTTCACTTGCTTCAGGATTTTTTAATTAAAGCTTTAAATCTTTGTTATTCTTCACCCCCCTTGGCAGGCTGAGTTACAGCCGTGTCAGCCGTGCTCGTCAACTCCCCAGAGCCAGCTGAAGGCACGTCAGCCAGCTCGGCTTCGTATGATGAGCTCATGGAAAGCCTGCAAATTATCACTTTTGTGGTGGAGAGAGATTGTGGCCATTTGTTAAAGTGTTGTCCTGCTCTAAAGTTATCTGCAGTGGTGGAGGAGTGGAGCTTGGTGCTACATTGAACAAGTCATAAAGTGTCCTTTCGGTGGCTTCGGCTCCTTGGCAAAGTGGGCAATATGATGAGTCTAGTTGGAGGCCTGGATCTAATGGAGGCCCTCAGGGGTCAGTACTGGGACCAGTGCTGTCCTATATATTCATCAGTGACCTGGATGAGGGCACAGAGAACACTGTCATCAAGTTTGCTGATGACACAAAACTGGGTGGAGTTGCTGACACACCAGAGGGCTGTGCTGTCATTCAGTGAGACTTGGACAGGCTGGAGAGTCGGGCAGGGAGAAATTAAATGAAACCAAACAAAACCAAGTGTAGAGTCTTGCATCTGGGAAAGAACAACTCCATGGATCAGTATTGCAGACTGATCTGCTAGAGAGCAGTGAAGGAGAAAAGGAACTGGAGGTCCGAGTGGATGGAAGGTTGACCATGAGCCAGCAATGTGCTCTTGTGGCCAAGAAGGCCAATGGCATCCTGGGGAGTATTAGAAGGGCTGTGGTCAGTAGGTCGAGAGAGGTTCTCCTCCCCCACTACTCTGCCCTGGTGAGGCCACATCTCAGACATTGTGTCCAGTTCTGGGTCCCTCAGTTCAAGAAGGACCTCAGGGAACTGTTTGAGAGAATCCAATGTAGAGCTGCAAGGATGCTGAGGGGAGTGGAACATCTCCTTTATGAGGAAAGGCTGAGGGAGCTGGGGCTCTTTAGCTTGGAGGAGACTAAAGGGTGACCTCATTCATGTTGATAAATATGTAAAGGGTGAGTGCCAAGAGGATGGAGCCAGGCTCTGCTCAGTGATTCCCAATGACAGGACAAGGGGCAATGGGTGGAAGTTGAAGCACAGGAAGTTCCATGGAAACATGAGGTGGAATTTTTTCACTGTGAAGGTGATGGAACACTGGAACAGGCTGCCCAGGGGAGTTGTGGAGTCTCCCTCTCTGGAGATATTCAAAATCTGCCTGGATGTGTTCCTGTGTGACTTGCTCTAAGTGATCCTGCTCTGGCAGAGGGGTTGGACTGGACGATCTTTCAAGGTCCCTTCCAACCCCTAACACTCTGTGAAAGCCATCCAGCATTTTTTGTTGAGTTGGAAGCATTTCCCTGAACTGATGCTCAAGGGTTGGTTTCCATCTAGGATCACCCAATTACTAACACTAAAACTTGGCCTCTGGTTTTCTTGGGTAGTGAGATTGAAAGCAGCCTGATTAAACGTGTCTCCTTCCATTCCCATTTGGCCATGCCCATGACACAAGGCATTCAGGTGGGTGTGAGAGATCACTGCTAAGCATGGCTTTTCTTTCTCTTCTTCTTGAAATCTTGGAACATTTCCAGAGAAGAGCAACAAGACTGAGAGGTTTGGAGAGTAGAGGAGTGGCTGTGGGAACTGGAAGTTTAGTTTGGAGAAGAGAAGCTGAAGGGAGATCTTATTGCTTTCTACAACTACCTGAAAGGAGGTGAGAGTGAGGCTGGTGTTGGTCTCTTCTTCCTAGTTACCAGCGATAGGACAAGAGGAACTGGACTTAAGTTGTGCCAGGGGAGGTTTAGGTTGGATATTAGGAAAAAATTCTTTCCTGAAAGAGTGGTGAGGTGTTGGAACAGGCTGTCCAGGGAGGTGGTGGAGACACCATCCCTGGAGATGTTCAAGAAGTGTGTAGATGTGGTGTTTCAGGATATAGTTTAGTGGTCATGGTAGTTGAGTTACTGTTGGACTTGATGATCTTAAAGGTCTTTTCCAACCTTGATGATTCTGATTCTTCGGTGATTTCCCTCATGGTAATGTGTGCATTCACATGGCAGGGCTTTCCTATCTCAACTTTTATGACTGTAGAACTCTGCAAAACCCTGGACCACTGGTTAGGTCTGTACTGCACACATAGTTCAAGCCTGAACCCATGCTTGAGAAAATCCAGTGCCTGGTCCCTCACCACACATCTGCCTGCAATGGGGATGTGCAACATGTGTGCAACATGCCAGACCCAGCCACTGCTACATGGCCCATCCCATGACATTGCATAAACAATGGGGTGCATCAAGAAAGGTGTGTTCAGGTCGAGGAAGGTTCTTCTTCCCCTCTACTCTGCCCTGGTGAGACCACACCTGGAGTATTGTGTCCAGATTTGGGCTGTCCAATTCAAGAGAGACAGGGATCTGGAAGAGAGAGTCCAACGGATAGCCACAAGGATGATTAGGGGACTTGAGCATCTCCCCTGTGAAGAGACACTGAGAGACCTGGGGCTGTTTAGTCTGGAGAAGACTGAGAGAGGATCTGACCAGTGTCTATAAATATCTGAGAGGTGGGTGTCAAGTGGATGAGGCCAAGCTCTTTTCAGTGGTGCACAGTAATAAGAGAAGGAACAATGGCTTCAAGCTTGAACATAGAAGATTTCACCTCAACATGAGGAGAAACTTCATTACAGTGAGGGTGACAGAGCACTGGAACAGGCTGCCCAGAGAGGTTGTGGAGTCTCCTTCTCTGGAAACTTTCAAAACCCACCTGGATGCATTCCTGTGTGGCCTGCCCCAGATGATCCTGCTTTGGCAGGGGGGTTGGACCTGATGATCTCTGGAGGTCCCTTCCAGCCTCTAACATTCTGTGATTCTGTAATGTCAGACAAGCTGGCCATAGGATCCATATGAAAATGGAAGCCCTTGTTATAAGAGAAACCTGACCTTGGAGTCAAGGTCAGGTTGGAGAGAGCTCTGAGCAACCTGATCTAGTTGGAGATGTCTCTGCTGACTGCAGGCGGGTTGGGCTAGATGTTCTTTAAAGATCCCCTCCAACCCAAACCATTCTATGTGATTCTATATGGAGATATCACATAATTCTATATAATTTCCAAAACACTTTGGGAAATTGCTGTGCAATTTTAAAGACCCTGCAGGTGCAAAACAATCTAATTAGAAAACTAATTGGGTTCACCACTTCTCAGAATTGTCTACTTCTTTTCCTTAGCCCGGGTGAGCTCTGAACTGCAGTGGTCCCACATCTGCCCCAACACCAGGATTTCTGTAACAGGAGCTGTCGTAGTTTTGCATAATTTAGATTTACTACACACCACAACGTTCTATGCCTTTGTCTTCTTAATGTGTCTGGTCTGCTAAATACCAGCTATTTGCAACTATAAAAGGGGACAGAGAGAGCCTGTCAGAAAACTATCAATACCCCAAAATCCTCTGTATTTTTTCCCTCATTTTGTGAAAAGAAACATTTGCTTTTCAGAGAAAAAAATGGAATACCAGAAAATAAAATTTTGCTTTCTGTCTCGTTTGTTGCAGACTGTATCACAGAATCACAGAATGGTGGGGGTTGGAAGGCACCTCTGGAGATCATCTAGTCCAACCCCCATCCTAAATCAGGGTCACCCGGAGCAGGTTGCCCAGGATCACAATGTCCAGGCAGGTTTGGAACCTCTCCAGAGAAGGAGACTCCACAACCTCTCTGGGCAGCCTGTTCCAGTGCCTTGGCACCCTTACAGCAAAGAAGTTTTTCCTCCTGTTCAGATGGAACCTGCTTGGCTTATGCCCATTGGAAGGTGGAAGTTTCTGTATTCCAATTTGTGCCCATTGCCCCTTGTCCTGTCACTGGGCACCACTGAAAAGAGTCTGACCCTATCCTCTTGACACCCACCCTTTAGATATTTACAAGCCTAAATACCTTCTAGCAAGACCCCAAGCATTAAACCCACGGCATTGTACTCCTCAGATAATCAGAGGAGATGTTCATCCTGTCCACTGCTGCTTTTATTGCTCTTCAGTTTATGTCATGCCCAAATGAGGTTTTTATTAGAGTATTTAATAGCGTTTGGATTCAAATGTCCTTTGCCTCCATCCCCTGTTTTCTTTGAATGTCTGTTTCCAGAAAATAATCTTTCCCTGAGACAAATGGAAAGGGAGTGATTTGCAAAGCCTCAGCTTCAGTAATTAAGAGCCAAAAGAATCCAACCTAAAAAAAGGCAAGAGCAAAAGATAAAGTCCTTGTTAAACATAAATAATCATAGAATGGGTTGGGTTGGAAGGGACCTTCAAGATCAGCTAGTTCCAAGCCTCATTTTTACTCCATTATTTGTTTATTACTCCATGATTAAAGCAAATTGCCTCATAACAAAACTAAATCTTCCCCTTGGATAAAAATTGTACCTAGGGAGTTTACACAGGACCACAGAGGTCACAGAGCCAGATGAACTACAGACAGCTCAAAAATCTCTATGTGAAGTTTTGCAGTGACTTAACCTGGATCTTCCTTTAGTTTGCCCAAGGAGTCATAGACTCATAGAATGTCTGGGGTTGGAAGTCATCTGCACTGAGCAGGGACATCTGCAACTAGAGCAGGTTGCTCAGAGCCCCAGACAACCTGACCTGGAATGTTTCACAGAATCACAGAATGTTAGGGGTTGGAAGGGATCTCGTCTAGTCCAATCCCCCTGCCAGAGCAGGACCACCCAGCACCACATCTACTCAGCTTTTAAATCCCTCCAGGGATGGGGACTCCACCACTGCCCTTGCAGCATGTTGCAGGGCTTGACAGCCTTTTGGGGGAAGAAATTTTTCCTTATGTCCAATTTAAACCTCCCTGGCACAACTTGAGGCACTTTGCTCTTGCCCTAATAGTTGAAAGGAATCCTGATAGACACCAGCATCTAAACCATTGAACTGCAAAGTTCATTTCAGAGAAATGCAGATGAGGGAATCATCTCTTAGCTGCTGGCCTGATGTGCAGTCTTATGCCTACAAAACCTGGATAGAGTCATGTTGTAAAGTTCTGGAACGGGGAACTGTTCAGGGAAGTGGTGGAGTCCCCATCCCTAGAAGGATTGAAAAGCTGTGTAGATGTGGTGCTGAGGGACATGGTTGAGTGGTGACCTGGCAGTGCTGGGTTCACAGCTGGACTGAATGGATCCCAAAGCCCACTTCCAACCCTGACAATTCTGTGATTCCAATCAAAACGATTCTATGATTCTACATTTCAGGTGCTTGGGAGGGGGAGGGCCTGCAAGAAGACATGAAAGAGCTAAGGAACAGCACAACATATCCCTTACAACACAACATAACATACCCCTTAAAACACAACATATCCCTTACAACGTGGAGCCGGTGTCACTTCAGCATGGAGCAGCCAGCCTGATTCATTGTCCTGTCACAGCTAGTGCCTAACAGGGGTTCCTCTCTGCTTCATTCCAGAACCACGACCGCACGTGCATCGCCTGCAGGATCATCTACAGGTCAGACGAGCACCACCCTCCCATCTTGCCCCCCAAGGCAGACCTGACCATCGGGCTGCACGGCGAGTGGGTGAGCCAGCGCTGCGAGGTGCGGCCAGAGGTGCTCTTCCTCACCCGCCACTTCATCTTCCACGACAACAACAACACCTGGGAGGGTCACTACTACCACTACTCCGACCCCATCTGCAAGCACCCCACCTTCACCATCTACGCCAAGGGGCGCTACAGCCGGGGAGTGCACTCGGCCAAAGTGATGGGCGGCACCGAGTTTGTCTTCAAAGGTAGAGTGCTTCACAGCCCTGGGGCAGGGATGGAGGGGCCACGCAGTTATGGACCAGAGCAGGGCTCACTCCTCGTGATTTGACAGCTGATGACTTTCTTCTGTCCTTTCCTGGAGTTAGACATTTGGTGGGAAGATTACAGGGGTTGCGTGAATGCTCAGCAAAGCTGTACAGCTGTACTATATTGCACACCACCAAAGCAATCAATGCTGCATCCAGTTCTGGTGCCCCCATCATAAGAAGGGCACTGAGCTGTTGGAGCGAGTCCAGAGGAGGGCCACAAAGATGACCTAAGGGCTGGAGTACGTCTGCTATGAGGACAGGCTGAGGGAGCTGGGATTGTTTGATCTAGGGAAGACAAGACTCTGGGGGGGACCTTGCAGCTGCCTTCCAATACCTGAAAGGAGCCTACAGGAAGACTGGAGAGGGACTTTTCATAACAGTGTCTAGCAAAAGGACAAGGGGGAATGGTTTTAAGCTGAGAGAAAGCAGTGTTAGACTGGATCTTAGGAAGAAGTTCTTCAGTATGAGGGTCGTGAGAGTCTGGAACAGGCTGCTCAGGGGGATTCCTCCTCCCTGGATGGGGTTCAAGGTCAGATTGGACCAGGCCTTGAGCAGCTGAGTCTAGTCGTGAGGCATCCCTGCCCATGACAGGGAGGTTAGAATAGATGATCTCCAAGGCTCCTTCCAACCTAAGCCATTCTATGAATACTTATTTGAGTCAGGGATCTTTAACAGCACAAGAAAACAAGAGATCACATCACTAAGGCTTGGAGTCCAGTGGACAGACTTCAAGCATCTAAGCAAAGTGTCTAAGATCTGTATCCTAGGGCTCCTTCAGCAGGGAGACAAAAGCATCTTCAGAAGGCATTTCAGGGTCATAAATGGTATAAATAATTTTCTGGTGGAGACAGGTAAAGCAGTGTGGTGGCTTGACCCAGGCTGGACTGAGCTGCCCACCAAAGCCACCTTGTCACGTCCCTCCTCAGCTGGACAGAGATGAGAAAATACAAGGCAGGCTCCTGGGTGGAGACAAGGGCAGGGAGATCACTCAGCAATTAACCATCATGGGCTAAGAAGACTCAGCTTGGGGAAATTAGTTTAGGTTATTACCAATCAAATCAGAGAAGGGGAAGGAGAAATAACTAAATCTAGAAACACCTCTCCACCCTTCCCTTCTTCCTGGGCTCAATTTCACTCCCAATTCCTCTGCCTCCTCTCCCTGAGTTGTACAGGGGGATGGGGAATAGGTTTGCGGTCAGTTCATCACACATTGTCTCTGCTGCTCATTCCTTCTCAGCAGGGAGGCCTCCTCACACTCTTCTCCAACAGGAGGCACAGGCTGCAGGGGAATTTCTGCTCTGACACCTTTTCCCCATCCTTCATCACTGACCTGGTGTCTGCAGAGTTGTTTCTCTCACATAGGTAACATAGGAAGATAACACAGCTGTGGTGCTTTCCAGATCTTCCAATTGGAACTAATGATTTCATTAGCTTTGTGGGGGAACAGATGTTTAAAATGATGATAAATGCTTTATAAACAGCCCTGCTTATGGATGGATACAGATGGCAATAAAACATGAGCTGAGTTTTATTGCTTCCTCTTTTATCTGTCCTCTCACATAACCAGTCAGGCTTTATCTGTAAAGAATTGTCTGGGATTGATGAAGAGAGGAGGGGAGAGGGAGAGGGGACTTTGGGGAGATCTAGTAGCTGGAAAGGGACTGTTTAGAAAGGCCTCTAGTGATAGGACAAAGGGCAATGGTTTGAAGTTAGAGAATAGATTTATACTGGACATTATGAGCAAGTTCATTTCCCATGAGGGTAGTGGAACACTGCAACAGGTTGCCCAGGGAGGTGATTGAGGCCAAACCCCTGGAAATACTCAAGGTCAGGCTCAACAAGTTTCTGGGCTATTCTCTAGTGGAGAGCGTCCCTGCTCACTGCAGGGAGGTCAGACTAGATGACCTTTGGAGGTCCCTTCCAGCCCAAGCTGTTCTATGATTCTGTGAAAAGCTCTGGTTAATCTTGGCTAAGATATGTAGCCATCAGGTTTTCTTCAGAGGAGTAGCGTGTTGTGTGTGAGAAGCAGTTATGTCAGAGGTGCAACTTGATGTAACCAGATTTGCTGGTCACACCTGTGATGCGAAAAACTGTTTTAAAAATGGCCAGCCAATCCTGATTGGACAGGGTGTGTGCCAATCCATGTGTTGTCTTAGCTTTTCTTTATAGAATCAGAGAACCATTTTGGTTGGAAAATATCTTTAAGAGCATCGAGTCCAACCATTCTCTTAACTCTACTAATTCTGGTGCTAAACCATGTCCCTCAGCATCATATCACTGCATCTTTCAAACACCTCTAGGAATGGGGATTCAACCACCTCACCATGGAGAGCCTGTTCCAGCATTTGAGAGCCCTTTCAGTGAAAAAATATCTTCTAATACCCAACCTAAACCTCCCCTGTTACAACTTGAGGCCATTTCCTCTTGTCTTATGACTTGTTACTTGGGAGAAGAGACCAAGCCCCATCTTGCTCTACAACCTCCTTTCAGGGAGTTGTAGAAAGTGAGAAGGTCTCCCCTGAGCCTCCTTTGCTCCAGACTAAACAACTCCAGTTCCCTCAGCTGCTCCTCATCAGGACTGTCTTCCAGACCAGTTGTTTCTGCCTCTCTGCTGACACCTCCTCTCTTCCTCTCTCGCAGTAAACCACATGAAGGTCACCCCCATGGATATCTCCACTGCCTCGCTGCTCAACGTCTTCAACGGGAACGAGTGTGGGGCCCAGGGCTCGTGGCAGGTGGGGGTTCAGCAGGACGTGACCCACACCAACGGCTGCATGGCGCTGGGCATCCGCCTGCCGCACACCGAGTACGAGATCTTCAAGATGGAGCAGGACGCCCACGGCAGGTACCTGCTCTACAACGGCCAGAGACCCAGCGACGGCTCCAGCCCCGACCGGCCCGAGAAGAGAGCCACCTCCTACCAGATGCCTTTGATTCAATGTGCTTCATCAGTACCCAGACCTGAAGAGTCACCAGAGGAGAATAAAATCAGGCTGTACAGCAGTGGGGCGCCAGAAGAGCAGCCCAGCAGCCCGGCCCTTGCTGTGCTGCTGTTGGTTTGTACTGTGTCATATTGGGATGTTCTCAGATAGAAATGAGCACACAAAAAACCCCACAAAACCAAACCCACCTTAATTTTTCATGACTACAGAGCCAAGGATTCCACCAGGCTGGGGGTTGTTTTTCTTCTCCAAGAAAGGGACATTTATTTTCTTGATGCACTTGAATGCCTGAGAACTGTTGTTCTGTTCCTTACTTCTCCCCACTCCCCCTTCTTCTCCTTGAATCCCAAATGGCACTCGTTTGATGTTTGTGCTTTGAACTTCATCCAGTCTGATCCCTGGCCTGACATGACTGCACAAAAGTAATTGCACTTTAGGACTGCAGAGATTTTTTTATTTTTGGGTGGGGAGAGGGAGGGAGTCCCCTTTTATGGTTATTTGATAACTGCTGGGGTGAATGTTATGATCCTGCTTCCATCTCTTACCACTGTGGTACTCTTCTCCCTCATGTTCCTGTTTCTCATCTGAATTTAGCTCTGGGGAAGGGCTCAGTGTCATGCCTGTGCCAGGAGAGTAGCTTCCCCCTTCTGACTTCATAGCCCTGATGCGTAGAGAAGGAAATCCACAAAGATTTGTCTTGGCATAATCTCAACAAGAAGAAACAGCAAATCAACAGCCCTCTCCGTTCAGATAGCGCTGAGTGGGCTGATCCTGATAATTAAAAAAATACTCAAAGTAATTGGAGCTCTTTTTACAATCATTAAGTTGTAAAAATAACCAATGGCGGCAGCTCTTATTCTATTTCCATAGCTTTGAGGCTTCCCTTTTTATCCAGGGAGTAGTTACAACCAAGCCCCCTCCAAGCTAGGCAGTTTTTCTGCCTGTTGTGCACAGCGCAGCTGAGCTGCTGATACAAGGCTGCAGGGTCTCCTTCTGCTTCCACATTCCTGAGACCTTCCACACTCCCCATGTGGAGTAAGATGCATCAAGTGTAAGGTCGTAGCATTTCTTCATCAGTATCAATAGCTTCTAGCTGCCCAGTCGAGTACTGTGTGAGAAAAAGCCTCTAATTTTCAGCATTGTAGGGAAAATATGTCTAGAAGGAAGGTGTTCCAGCTCCCCACTCTGTGCTGTCTGCTGTAGCAAAGGGCTTCTATGAAAACTTAAGTGTGGACCTTGCTAGCAAAACCAGAGCAAAAAGCCACTTTAGCAGCAAATGGCTATGCTCAGCTTCCCCCTCCTCAAAATCCATGTCTTCTCAGAGCTGGAACAAAATTGGTACACCTGGGTTTTGAGACAGCAGGAAGAAGGGGAGAAGGAACAGCTATAAACTGAATGCCAGGTCAGATCACATTTCTCTCCTCAAGACAGATGAAAAGTCACAGAAAACTCATTAAGAGTCAAGAGCTTAGAGAGGGTCAGTAATGACCAGAGAAAGTGTTTCTCCAGCCATCTGATACCAGATTCTCCTTCAGCCTGCTGCAAGGAGCTGAAAGCCAAGTCACCAGGATGAATCAAACCCTGTGAACAGCTGCTCTGAACATCAGTTCTTGATGGTTTATCTGCACCACACAACCACACCTATGTGAAAAGTCAGTTCGGGATCAGACATCAGGAGCACAGTTTTAACAAGAGAGTCAAGAAGGAGACATGATGCCACTGAAAGGCATCTAGGAACTAGGATGGAGTTTGGTTTTCTCCAGCTGGACTTAAGTTTCATATTCAGCATATTTCCAACTTGACTTCCTGAGCTATTGCAGTCAAACAAGTCCCTTAAATACCACCTTGGCTTCTGACTTCTGTTTTAGATCTCACAGCAGGAGAGAATTCATCTTAATTTTTATTTATGACAGTGATGTTCCCTAGATCACACCAGACAAGCTTCCTCCACCAGCATTAGCCACTCCAACATGAGATGGTCCTGTCTCTGGAAAGATATCAATAGGCAAAAGTTGTTGGACCCTTTTCTTTCTCTATGCAAGTGCCAAACACCTGAAACCTGCACATGGTTGCAATGCAGAAACTGAAGCAGAGAGCAAAGGAGCTGCTCCACAGCTTTGGAGCCATCAGGTTACTTGTGGTTTGTGGCCTCTCTCTTAAGTAAGTTGCCCAACATCAAATGTGACAGCAGTTTCAAGAGAAAGATCTGTCAAGTTCTCACCTCTAAAAAGCACATTCATGCCTTGACTCCTCTGAACCACAGACACAAAGGCCTAGTTTCTCCAAGGCTTGGAGTTAGGTTCAATGCAAAGTGTACACAGTGGCCAAGAGATGCATTTTGTTTTTCCCTTATCACTTTGAGGTAGTTAAAGAAGGAGTATTTAGAAAAGGCTTCTCAGAATGCCTTACAAATCTGACTGGGGACACCTCCAGTTTCTTTGTAGTGCTGACGACAAGTGGTATTGTATGATCTGGGTCCTCAGCAGGTGCTACACCAGCTTCCCTCCCTGTGCCTACATACTGTTACTTCATTTTTCTATTGGCCCATACAAGTCAAGTTGGACAAAGATAGAAGTCAGTCTCTGGGATGCTTCATTTATTTGCCAAGCCACATTGTCTGCAAGACTTGTCCTAGGTTTACAGGCACATCACTAGAAGCTAAGCTGCCTTCATCTTTCAGTGTCACCACCACACTAAATCGGCTGCTGCACAGCACCGTCCTCATTAGTCACCCAAAAGAGTCCATGCAGTTTGTTTCTCCAACCTGACCTCATGTGCTGGCAGTCCTGGTTGCTGAAGAAGTTCAGCTGCAAGTGGTTTAGCAGTGGAAGACCTAGAAACTGAGTGGTTTGTCCCATAGTGAAATGCAGAAGCCTTACAAAAAAACGAAGCTATGAACATTGGTGTCTTCAGGAACTGCCAATGTTGCCAGGACAGGAGAAAGGTTTCCCTCAGTAATATCCTACTCAAGGAAATATCTGGCAGAAGAAATGGAAACCTGAAGAAGTTCACAGAATCACACAGTGGTAAGGGTTGGAAGGGATCTCTGAAGATCATCTAGTCCAACCCCCTTGCCAAAGCAGGGTCACTCACAGCAGGCTGCCCAGGATCACAACGTCCAGGTGGGTTTTGAAATCTCTCTAGAGAAGGAGACTCCACAACCTCTCTGGGCAGCTTGCTCCAGTGCTCTGGCACCCTCAATGGAAAGAAGTTTTTTCCTTATGTTCAGGTGGAAATTCTTGTGTTTAGGTGGAAGTTCTTGAGCAAATTGTTTTCACAGGTTCTATTTAAGAAATAGGACAAAAGGGATCAGAAAAAGGAATTCAAACCAAGTGCTCTTGCTGTGTTTCTATCCCGTTTACACATTGTGCCTGCTGCCCTGGGGTAGAATGTCATTTCTATGAACAGAAGTCTGTATTTTGGAGATATAAATGTCTGTCTTGCTTGAGTTGGAGTGTGCTTGCTTAAAGAGTACAGGATTTAAAAAGAAACAAATCTGGTTTATTTTTGTAAACTTACAGGAAGAGATTTTTTCTTTTTTTTTTTTTTTTTTTCTCAGCTATGTTCCAGATTAAACTGCCAGGGAAGTTTAAGCACTTGTTAAACTACTAATTGAAATAAAGGAAAAAAAAAAAAAGCCTAACTGAAAAAAAAAAAGCAGTATTTTTTTTGCCCTTCTATGATGTTTTGTTGACTTCTTACCTGTAAAAAATGATCACTGCCTCAGAAAGCAATACCCCAAAATACCTCTGCTGAGTAACTTGTGCACACACCCCCCTCCCCTAATTTCTTACAGAATCACAGAATTAACCAGGTTAGAAAAGGCCTTCAAGATCAAGTCCAACCTGTCACCCAATACCTTCTAATCAACTAAACCATGGCACTAAGTGCCTCATGCAGTCTTGTTTTAAATACTTCCAGGGATGGTGACTCAACCACCTCCCTGGGCAGCACATTCCAATGGCCAATCACCCTTTCTGTGAAGAATTTCTTCCTAACATCCAGCCTAAACCTCCACTGGAACAGCCTGAGACTGACTCTTGTTCTGTCACTGGTTGCCTGGGAGAAGAGACCAACCCCCACCTGGCTACAACTTCCCTTCAGGTAGTTGTAGACAGCAACTCCTCTTCTCCAGGCTAAACAGTCCCAGCTCCCTCAGCTGCTCCTCATAGGGCTTGTGCTCCAAACTCCTCACCAGCTTTGTTGACCTTCTCTGGACATGTTCAAGCATCTCAACATCTTCCTTAAACTGAGGGGCCCAGAACTGGACACAGTTCACACCAGAAAACTGGTTGGTTTTTGCTTTGTTTTTTTCTCTTCTCTTGAGAACACATCACTGGGAACAGCTCTGACGGATAGTGCTGGGATAATTTGGGTTTCACAGTACATCTTCAGGCTGTCTGAATAAACTAGGGGCTGGAAGTGCCCAGGGAGTAATGATGGTGTTGGCTTGCAAGGAGAGTGCCGCAAAGCAGCTGCGTTGGGACAGAGGGTGTGGTTCAACACAAACCAAGGGGGACCTTATACGTAAAATAGAAGCAAACCAACAGTATTACTGCTCTGCTCTTCCATCCCACCTGCTTTAAGGGCCACCACCTGGGTGAGGAAGCAAGGAGGGATTAGGAAGGACCCTTCAAAAGGAAGTGAAAGATAGAATGGAAGCAAGCCACAGGGTATGAAAAGCTCAGTGCTGTGAGGTTTCACTCCTGCCTCACTTATGCACAGAAAAACAGGTGAAATGCAGTCAGACTTCCACCACCACCCCCCAAAGCTTTGGAGATGACCAGTTTCTGAGTTTTCAGCAGTGACTCAGCAGATCCCTGTAAGATGAGCTGGGTTTTCAGGAAGCATGCCCTAAATTACAAGGTACTCCGAGTGCAATAACCACAGGCTCTTAAGAAGTGGCCTCCCTTCCACACAAAGCACTGGGTAGGGATGAATCCAGGCTTAAATAGATTCTACATGGCATAATTTACTCACTCTTGACACAACAGGGAAGGTTGGGCAATAAAAACCAGCACCACTCATTCTAGATTTTACTGGTGATTTTCCCTCTTACTACAGGTATTTGCCAAGATTTTTTTTCCCCATTCTAGTCTCCTCCTCTGCTGCAGTCACTGCTGATTTTCCTCTTTGCTGCCAGCAATAAAAAATAAGATTAAGAAACAAAATTTCCACTCCACTGCTGAATCACAGAATGTTAGGGGTTGGAAGGGACCTCCAGAAATCATCAGGTCCAAGCCTCCTGCCAAAAGAGGATCACCTAGGGCAGGCCACACAGGAACATGTCCAGGTGGGTTTTGAAAGTCTCCAGAGAAGAAGACTCCACAACCTCTCTTGGCAGCCTCTTCCAGGACTCCATCACCCTCACCATAAAGAAATGTCTCCTCATGTTGAGGTGGAAGCTCCTATGTTCTAGGTTGTACCTGTTGTTCCTTGTCTGGAACACCACCAAAAAGAGCCTGGCATCTTTATCCTGACAGCCACCCCTCGGATATTTATAGACATTAATAACATCCCCTCTCAGCCTTTTCAAGACTAAACAACCCCACGTCTCTCAGTTTTTCTTCACAGCAGAGATGTTCAAGTCCCACAATCATCCTTGTAGCTCTCTGGGGCTCTTTCCAGCAGATCCCCGTCTCTCTTGAACGGGGGAGCCCAAAACTGGATGCAGTATTCCAGGTGTGGTCTCACCAGGGCAGACTAGAGGGGGAGGAGAACCAGGTGAGGACAGATACACCTGTGAGCGATCAAACCATGAGTACCCTCAACAGCTAAAGAAACAGTACTACTGAACTGTCATCAAACACCTTCTCCCCATCTCTTCTTCGCCCCAGTCTGCAGCAGGGTATAGGACCAGTCCATCCGATGGGTTCTAGCTGTGGTGGTACCAAGCCCCAAAGAGAGTAATTAGAACCATAGGTTCAGATAAGGAGATACCTTTAAGATGATCAAGTCCAATCATTAACCCAGCACCACAAAACCACAGCCCTCATCACCACAACTACACATATTTTAAATACCTCCACCACTTCCCTGGGCAGCTTGTTCCAGGGCTTGACAACCCTCCAGGGAAAAAATGTTTCCTAAAATTTAACCTAAACCTCCCCCGGTGCAACTTGAGGCCATTTCCTCTTATCCTATCACTTGTTACATGGAAGAGACCAACACCCACCTTGCTCCAACCTGCTTTCAGGGGGTTATGGAGAGTGACAGGGCTGCAAAGATGGTGAAGGGAGAGGAGCATCTCTTTCACAGGAGAGGCTGAGAGATCTGGGGCTGCTTAGCCCAGACAAGATCAGATAAAGAGGAAATCTTCTCAATGATGGTCATATCTAAAAGGTAGGGGTCAAAAGGGTGGGGCCTGACTCTTTTCAGCACTGCCCAGCAACAGAACCAGGGGTAACAGGCAAAAACTGGAACCCAGGAGGTTCCCTCTGAACAAGAGGAAAAAATTTATTTCATGTGAGGGTGCTGGAGCACTGGGAGAGGCTGCCCAGAGAGTTTGTGGAGTCTTCTTCCCTGGAGAGATTCCAAACCTGCCTGAAGATTGTGATCCTGGGCAACCTGCTGTGTGTGACCCTGCTTTGGCATGGGGGTTGGACTGGATGATCTCCAGGTCCCTTTCAACCCCTACTGTTCTATGATTCTGTGCTAAAGTCTCCCCTCAGCCTCCTTTTCTCCAGACTAAAGCACCCCAGTTTCCTCAGCTGCTTCCCCCAAGACCCATTCTCCAGACCTTTCACCACCTTCATTGCCCTTCTCTGGACACCCTCCAGCACCTCGATGTCCTTCTTGGAGTGAGGAGCCCAAAACTGAACCCAGTATTCGAGGTGCAGCCTTACCAGTGATGAGTACAACGGGACAAGGCAGGTAACTTCTGTGTGTCTTCCATTAATCGGAACTGTCCGTGACCAGCTCCTCCGCATGGATCCCAGCATGGATCTCCCACGGGATCCACCGTGGGGCGGTGACTGGGGCGCAGGGACCGGCGGCAGGAGGCCGGGGAGACGTTGCCATCTGGTGGCTACAATCTGCTCAGCAGCCACTTTCCCGCCAGTTTGCCCCCCAAAACAAGGGGAGTAGAGGGCGAGGAAACCAAAACCAGCGAGTTTAAAGGTCAGTCCCCTTTATGGAGACCAGGAAGCGGCAGCAGCTGAGCCGAGGCCAGGCGTGCTCGGTCTGATTACAGCTATTAATTTAAACCACTTGAGACGGTCAGAGTAGTAAAGATGGGGCAGAGGAGTGCAAGAGTGACATCTTTCAACCTCCCTCTCTCATGAAATACAGGGAGGATCAGCAGATCCTGGGTAACCAGAAGACACATCTTAATCCTGAAGCCAGTTTCTCCACTGTACAGCCCATGGGTTTTTGCACCCAGACAATAAAACCTACACACAGCTTGGTGACATTTACAAATCTTCCCTAAGGATCAAACCAACACTGTAATTTCATTCCACGTGTTCTCTCCTCACCACTGTCCATGTGAGCGAGAAAGAGAAAAGGACTCACAGGAGCCACACTCAGAGGAGATCTGAAGTTACGTTTTCAAGAGTTAAAAAACACCAAAACAAAGCTTTGCACACACCCCACACCCCAAGCCAGCACTGCAGCCCCTCCTGTGTGCCCAGCACCATACAATAGGGACAAAGCTTTGTGAACCTACATGATGTGCACTAAAGGTATTTTTTCCCACATTCCTTAAAGGATACTGGAGTAACGAGATGTAAATACACCATTCTTCACTACTTCATCCATGGAATTATCACTATTTTTAATGAGGAATACCACACATTCGCTAAAACTGATCCAAGAGCTACATAGACTGTCAAACACACTCTACATGCTAAAAAATACTACTGATTTTTGACAGATGTTTCAAATCTGATATTATTATTATTGACTGACTCTAGGAGCAACTGCTTTAGCTTCCATGATTCCAACCAGGAATAGGAGATAACTATCTCCTGTAAGTGGCAGGATGAGGGAAAGGCTTTAAGCTTGAGAAGGGCAGGTTTAGACTGGATATTAGGAAGAAATTATTTACAGTGAGGGTGGCGAGACACTGGAATAGGTTGCCCAGGAAGGTTATGGATGCTCCTTCCCTGGAGGTGTTCAAGGCCAAACTGGATGAAGCCTTGAGCAACCTGGTCTGGTGGAATGTGTCCCTACTCATGGCAGGGGGGTTGGAGTAGGTATCTCTGAGGTCCCTTCCATCCTAAGCCATTCTATGATTCTACAATCTTGAGTCAGCATCCTCCTGCTTCTCTTTGAAGGTCTCACATCAACACCCACCAAGGTTCAGAGTGCAGTTAGTGGGTTGGTTGGACAAGACAGCTTGGCAAGGTTTGGCAAGAAGTAAGGAAGTGTTTCTGCACCCAAAAATAGCAGGAGCAGCTAAAGTAGGAAAGTGGGTTAGAAGTGACTGAAGCAATCACAAATGTATGACACAAGGTAAAGTCTTGTAGTAACCCAGTTCCACCCTAAACCAGTTTGCATGTTGGCACATCAGCACCTCAGAAAGCTTTGTGATCCCAGATCAGACACAAACATGAACATACACAGACACCTACAGAGGTTTTGCATAACACTCTTCTTACACCTGCCCATGGGGAATTTACGTTTGCATGGCTCACCTCACCTGAGCAGAGCGCTGGAGGACTTGGGTCACACATTGCTTTGTCCCTGCTGCACTCCCAGAGCAGAAGCCAAGGAGATCAGGAGGTCCCTGTACATCTACCACTGGTTAAGTTGCTGAAAGTGTTTATTTTTGATGAGATGCTTCATTTCTACACCTCTAGTTCCACAAATGCAACTTCTACATACCTCTAGAAGTGGACTTAGAATACAACCATTTGCTTTTTATTTCTTAGAATCACTGGTCTTAGAGCAGCTTTCAGCTCAGTTTCAGTTGCTCTGAACATCAGACTCCTTCTCCCACCTGTTGGTTGTCACAGAGTCATTAGCATTTCTGATGTACCTGAGCAGAGCAGGTCAAAGTGCAGATATTTTATGGATATAAGCTGGAACAGAGGATGTTCCACCTCAGCATGAGAAGAAACTTCTTTACTGTGAAGGTACCAGAACAGGTTGCCCAGAGATGTTGTGGAGTCTCCTTCTCTGGAGAGACTCCAAACCCACCCAGACACGTTCCTGTGTGGCCTGCCCTAGGTGATCCTGCTTTGGAAGGTGGGTTGGACTCAATGATCTTTTGAGGTCCCTTCCAACCCCTACCATTCTCTGATTTTATGCCTATGTGCAGGTTTGTGTTTCTTCCAACTTGCAGCATTTCTCACCCCATCATTCAGTAGTTTTCCTGCATCACCTCCTTCTTGGGCACTTCAAGCTCTGTTCCCACCCCACACACCCTGCATGAGCTTAGTCCTGTGACAGCTGTTTTTCCCCCACCATGCCTGGAGCTAACGTGCTCCTAACACACTTCTCTCACCCACATGTTGACAAGTGCTGGGCTACCTCCAGCGTGCTTGATCTTTGCCCAAGCTGGCAGCCTGGCAAGCACACCAGCACTAACTGGTCCAACAGCAGCAAGCAGGACAGGGATCTTTCCAGCTCACTGTGCCAGCTTGCCCTGGATGGGAGCACTAATTTAAATGTCTTTCATCTCCGCTCTAATTTCTCTGTAATTGGAGGTACTTGGTATCTGCAAAACATCAACCTATCAAACACAGCTTCTATTAGATTTCAAACCCACACAGGGAGTAGTGCAAAGATGCAGTCACCACATAAACTTTGTCTCTTTAAGGAGTTCAGGTTTTCCACAACCAAACTGACCTTCCTTTGGCATTGTAAGCTGGTTCCTGTGGAGGCAGGATGAAAAGGTAATTTCACCTCATCAGGAGAGCAATCTGTTCTGATTTTCTTGAAGCTGGGACCTGAAATGAGATGCCTAAGGGCTAAACCATTTCCAAGGTATTGCACAGGAAAGCGAAGTCTGAAGGCAGTGCCATCAAATTGAAAGCTGCATTGGAAATCGGATGTTAGAGAGCCCTGGGCATGAACACAGTGAAAGTCCTTCTGTTTCTGAGACTGGTCACCCTGTTTGAGGCTTTACACCATGAGGATGGAGAGAAATTCCCACTCCTGGTGAAGGCCACAGTAGATTTCAGCATACCTGGGGCGAAGGCAGCACACACAGACCTTTCTAACAGCCCAGCTCTCCTGAGAAGACAAAGCCACCAACAAAGCCTCCTCTGAAGGAGTTCATCTGGCTGTTCACATGACCTGTCTCTGCCTACCAGTACCCCTTCTCTTGACACTGATCACTCCTGAGATGTGGAACAGGTGTCTCCTGTTTATCCTGTTGGATTTTTCAATGAACCTCAGGTGGTTAAGGCATCAAGACAAATGAGCCACCATGTGAGCTCCAAGCTTCTATGAACCGCTCCATCACCAAAGCTGCACTCCTTCAGACCTCTGATTACAGCTCAGGGCTCTCTCTTGCTTTGACTAAGGGTTCAAGTTTTGTTTCCTGCAGACTCTCCTCCTAAGCCTTTCCAACACATGGTGCTATCAACTAGACTGTCCTACATAGTCATAGATTAGTTTGAGTTGGAAGGGACTTTAAAGATCATCTAGTTCAACCCCTCTGCCACAGGGAGGGACACCTCTTACAAGACCAGGCTGCCCAAGGCCCCACCCAACCTGGCTTTGAACACTTCCAGGATTGGAGCCTCCACAACTCTGGGCAACCTCTTCCAGTGCCTCACCACCCTCATGGTGAAGAATTTCTTGCAAATGTCTAATCTCAATGATCTAAACTGATGCCTGTCAACCATTAAGAAACAGAGCACCATCTTTATATAGAAGACCATACAATCATGGAATACTTTGGGTTGTAGAATCACAGAATCAGTCAGGGTTGGAAGGGACCACAAGGATCATCTAGTTCCAACCCCCCCTGCCATGGGCAGGGACACCTCACACTAGATGAGGCTGGCCAAAGCCTCATCCAGCCTGTCCCAACTCCCCTGCAGTCAGCAGGGACATCTGCAACTAGAGCAGATTGCTCACAGCCCCATCCAAGCTGACCTGGAATGGTTCTAGGGATGGGGCTTCCCCCACCTCTCTGAACAACCTGGGACAGTGTCTCACTGTGGGAAACATTTCTTCATTCTCTCTAGTCTAAACCTCCTCTCTTTTAGTTTAAAACCATCACCCCTTGTCCTGTCAGAGAAGGCCTTGCTCAAAAGATAATTATTAGATTCTCATTAATGTTCCTCAAAACAGCCCTCATATCTCTGCAGCCTGGAAAGCAGCAACAACAGAAAAGCATTTAGGAATTCAGAGTGAAAACATGGCAGTAGATTTAACCTCTGTAAGAGGCTGCTCTTGCTGGAGCACCTTCCCTTGCAGGAGTCCAAACCCAATTAGGCTTTAATAGAAGAAGTGCTTGGCTCTTCTGAAGAAGCATTTCCTTCAAACGTCAGAGCCTGGCTGTCTGTGTAATTTGTGTTTGGACGATCAAAGCAGTGATGGAAAAATGTTTAGCCACTCCCGTGGGTAGAATAAAGAGACAGCACCAGAAGCAGTGGAGTCATAGAGATTCACAACTGTTTTCTTTCACTTGAGAAGTACAAACAGCACCGGCTCCACAGAAGGTTCTCCTGGTGCACAGATACACTTTTATCTTTCAAGACGGCAAATAAAACATGCCCAAATGTTTAGCATCCTTTAGTTTTCCTATTTTCATTTTTCCCCCCGACCTCTACTCTCTTCAGCACAGCTCAGGCATTTTTACAAAGGCATGTAGGTGATAGAATGAGTGGTGGTGGCTTCAAACTGAAGAAGCTGGATTGAGATTAGACATTTGCAACAAATTCTTCCCCCTGAAGGTGATGAGGCACAGGAACAGGCTGCCCAGAGAAGCTGTGGAGGCTCCAAGGCTGGAAGTGTTCAAAGGCATGTTGGATGGGGCTTTGAGCAGTGTGGCCCTGTAATAGGTGTCTGTGCTCATAGCAGGTAAGGTGGAACTAGACGATCTTTAAGGTCCACTCCAACCCGAATCATTCTGTGATTCTAATCCCCAACAGCAAAATCCTGTTCAACACCTCTCTACCAACCCTGTTTTCTGCCTGCCCAGCACTCAGCTCCAGTAGCAGACAAGTCAACAGACAGGTCTTTAAGAAGATGCTTTAGAAGTCCATGAATGATTTCCAAGCAGCATTTCAGAAATCCAACCAAAAAAACCCTACTTGGACAAGGTTCAGGAAAGGCTTGATGAGAAACAGGATGGAGTGTGCTAGAGAACAGAGGCTGTGCCTGAACCAGCCCTTCCTGATCATGCGTCCCCACACCTGTGCTTCAGATTCCCCACCTCTAAAGCCAGGATAAGCAATGCAGGCTGAGGCACTCACAATGATTGCTATTTATTACCCACTCTGACAGCAGCCTAGCCACTGATGACCAATGCCATCACCTACACACCTGAACCTGTACTAGCTAGAACTTTCAAGAATATTCTGAAATAATTATTCCCAGATTATGAGACCCCATGTGCAGTCCTGTGTCCAGCTCTGGAGTCCTCAGCACAGGAGAGACACGGACCTGTTGGTGTGCAGCCAGAGGCCACAAAGTAATGCAAGGGCTGGAACCCGTCTGCTGTGAGTACAGGTTCAGAGAGTTGGGGTTGTTCAGCCTGGAGAAGGCTCCAGGAAGAACTTTTTGGGGACTTTCAGTACTTAAAGGGACCTATAAGAAAGCTGGGGACAGACCTTTTAGCAGGGCTTGTTGTGACAGGAGGGTTATGGTTTTAAACTAAGAGAAGGAGATTTAGACTAGAGAGAATGAAGAAATGTTTTCCACTGAGGGTGGTGAGACACTGTCCCAGGTTGCCCAGAATGGTGGGGGAAGCCCCATCCCTAGAACCATTCCAGGTCAGCTTGGATGAGGCTGTGAGCAACCTGCTCTAGCTACACATTTCCCTGCTGACTGCAGGGGAGGTTGAACTAGATGAACTTTAAAGGTCCTTTCCAACCCAAACCATTCCATTGACTGCAGAACTTGGATGAGAAGCAAACTAACTTAAAAAACAAACAAAAAAAAAGCAACAAACCAGAACTCACAAGGTGGTGGTTTAGTTTTTCTTATGCACAGGTTTAAAATAATTATTTCAGTAACTCTTAATTATTTTTAATTAATTTTCAATCTACTTCAAACACCTGAGCTGCAACAGCTGTGTGTCTCACACCTCTGTGTCTGGATACTCTCTAACAACCTTTACATATTTTCTAAAGAAGAGGGAGGGGAAGAGCAGAGTTTCAGCACCAGCAGCCATAGAAGCAGCTGCTATAGAAACAAGAGATTCAACATCCCAGCATTACAGACTTGGTAAAGTTAGAGAATGGTTGGACTCAAATGATCTTTAAGGTGTTTTCCAACAAAAACGATTCTATGATTCTATGGTGAGGTACTTATGCCATGATTTAATTAAAATGTGACTGCTAGAGGACGAACTAATTGATTTAATCCAGAGCAGTTCCCAGATCCAGTTCACCACGCAAACACATAAACCCTTGTCCTAGCAGGACCATAAAAATGGTCAGAGGGCTTGAACATCTCTCCCGCAAAGACAGGCTGAGAGAATTGGGGTTGTTCAGCCAGAAGAGAACACTCCAGGGAGACCTTTTTGTGGCCTTCCAGTACCGGAAGGGAGCCTACAAGAAAACTGGAAAGGGACTGTTTACAAAGGTATGCCGCACTAGGAGAAGAGACAAAGGTTTTAAACTAGAGAAGGGATTTAGGTTGGACATTAGGAAGAGGCTCTTCACTATGACGATGGTGAAACACTGGAACAGGTTTGCCCAGTGAGGTGGTGGAGGCCCTATCCCTGAAGACATTCAAAGTCAGGCTTGATAGGTTTCTGAGCAACTTGATATAGTTTAAGATGTCCCTGTTTATCATAGGAGGGGTTGCACTAACAACCTCTGGAAGTCTCTGCCAACCAAGTGCAATCATAGAATGGTCTGGGTTGGAAGGGACCTCCAAAGGTCATCTAGTCCAACACACTCTGCAGTAAGCAGGGGCATCCTCAACTACATCAGGTTGCCCAGAGCCCTGTTGAGCCTCACCTTGAATATTGCAGGGGATGGGGCCTGCACAACCGCCCTGGGCAACCTGTGATTCAGACGAGGCGCAGGCACTGACCTTATGGCCTAGCAGCAATGAGTCAGCCAAATAAAGAATCAGTTGTTTTGCTTTTGCACAAGACCTCATTTCCATGCAACCGTTTGTCCCTTAAAGGGCGAATAAAGATGGTGACACCATGGCTACCTCTTGCTTTTGGAGCCCTGCTAGAATCAGCAGTTCTTAAGCATAAGAAACCTGTGTTCAGAAAGAACACATCACACAAAGTTTGATCAGATACTTGGTTACATTGAGGGTCCCTGGAAGAGAAATTGACAGGAAATAAAGAAATTGATCTAATTTAATCCTCATTAGTTTCAGTGCTTCCTACAGGAGCTTGAACCTTCATGAAAATTGGATCCTGTATACCTTCCGCCTCCTGTCCAATATTTATATATGCCACCAGACCAAGCTGCCACAGAAACTCAAAATAAGCAATGCCAGAGCTCCCTGGCTGCAGTGGTCAGTACCACACAGGGATCTGCCCCTCAGGAGACACAGGAACTAGCACAGAAAGCAAAGCAGTATGCGTACAAAGATGAGCTACAGTTTCCAATCCCAACTGCAAGCACGAAGAGCAAGGCAGTGCAATAGTACAGTAGCTGTTGCTTGAGGTTGCTGTGTAACTGTGGAGCTTTCATTCCATCTTTTGCCACAGATTGAAGCAAGTCACTTCAAGCACAAACACCTGGGGACTCCAAACAAGAGAACTCTTTGTCATGACGATTATAAATCCCCACAACCCATCAGCATACCCAGCTTTGCCTGCTCTTCACTCCAGCGCTGAACCTTCATGCTCTTTGCCAGCAGTACCCAGAAGCAGGCCAGTGAGGTGGACACCTATTAGGACTTTACAGAACGGAGGGAAAGTCAGGGAGAGGTTCCAAAATAAAAAGAACACTTACCACATTTTTAATGGTTTATTAACACTTCAATTTTTAATATGTTTGAAGAAGGCCTGAAAGATAAATTTTGCTTATTGGCTTTGTCTTTTCCTCTTTGGCAAAACGTCACCTTCCACCTCCTCCCTCTACCCTACCTTCTCCCAAGAGGATAATGCAGTTCCAAGCTAGCGTTTGGTTGCTGCTTATACGTAAACTTGCTTCAACCATAGCAGCAGAAACATGCAAGCCTGGGCCTTAGTGTTTGTCAACAGCTTTTAAAGAATGTGTAGAAATGCACCAAAATGTTGTACTTTGATATCAAGAATTGTTTCTCCAATGAACTTCATATATATATATATATTTTTATATTTTTAAGTGGGTTAAATTCAGTGCCCAGAATTACCAGAGAAGCTATATCATCTATTTCACTAAGCTTTTTTTCATTTTTCTCCCTGAACCATCATTACTGCTACTACTACTCTTTTTAAAGTGCTATAGTTATTAAAACTTTACTCTTGCCCTTTAAAAAAAAAAAATCATGAGGGCAAGCTGCACAGTGTATTGAACTGAAGTTACACATTAACCCTCACAACAACTTTATGGGCATCACACCACTGGGAGCAGAGGAGAGACTGCATTTCCCCACACTTACGTAAGCAGGCAGAGACAAAGCAAGAAGTTCTAACCAACCATTTCAGGAACAAAGACAAACAATTTAATCCATATTACAGAATTTCACTGAGTACAGTTGATCTCATCCAAAGTGACTCCTGAGAGCAAAAAGAGTTTGGTTGTTTTTCGGGTTTGTTTTTTTTTTTTTTCAGCATTACATTTTATATACAGCTAGGAAGGGTTTACTGGACACCAAGACAGTCTGCTTATACCATTAGTAAGTACACTGGTGATGAGACCACCACACGCTTTTCACTTTGAAGACATTGCTTAAACCATATTTTACCACCACCTATTTGTTAGTTATGAGAAGAGTTATTTCAATCTCTGTTTAGGGTTTATTTTTTTTTTTTTACCTTATTTCTGCCACCAGACATCAAAATGTCAGTCAGCTGCATCAAGCGATGACTCCTTTTCCTGCTCTCCAAGTGCTAGCTACCCTTGGAAACTTCCATATTCTGTGCTATAATGCTTTAACATCTTCCAGAGGATTGATTTCATTTTTTTGTTTTTCCCTTCAACACAGGAATAACTATGCTCTGTCTGAAGCAAACTACATCCTGCACACTATTGCTTTTGTATTTTCCACATAGGAACAGGCTATGAAAGTTTTTGATGTGGCGATGTTCTGTTACCAGGACCAGGGGGTGGGGAAAAAAATACATCAGGAAGATTATTACATCATTCTGAACCAGTGGAAACAAAATAATCAAGATCTCTTAACATGTTGTGGTTTTGGTTTTTTTTCTTCCAGTCACTGGGATGGAAGGAGGCTTGAATGCAGACATTGGAACAAGTAATTGAGAACATCTGTGCTTGCATGCTCAAGTGCAAAGATAAGCAGTGTTTGCATTTTCTTCATCATCTTCCTTGCACACGGGCAAGATGTTACAAAAGAAGTTTATCACCGAGAGCAATGACAGAATGTGATGTAATTGTGAGTTTTCTTCTTCAAAAATCAAACAACAACAGCAAAAAAACACTTGAAATCAAAAGGCAACCAAGATCATGTACATCTTCTCCAGAACATTTTAGTCAGCCACACAAGGTGGCATATACCGAAGTTTAACACTTAGCTGCACCACATCCAGTCAAGCTGCCCAAGACAGCACATGCATTTTGCTTGCAGGAGTATTCCCCCTTTCCACAATTTTTTCAGTTGACAAGTAACCCCGTGGTTTTGATTATTCAGAAGTACAAGGAGTATTTTGCTCCAACGTTGTTTGGTTTTATGACATGCTCAGATGAGGCAAGACATAAGATTAAGTGCAGGGAAGCATTTCAGACCCCCAAACATGGTGTTCTGTAAAACTCAGCTATACATGGCTAAACACAGGTAAATCTGCCAAGAGCTGGATCAAAATTATTTTTGTTTTCAAAAGGTGAGCACAGCTGAGGCTCACTTAGCAAATATCAACTCTTCTGCATCACCAGATTCTCTATGGGTGCCTGAATGGTTCAGCTTGAACTTTGAGTATCTGCCACAATAGAATTATAAACCCTGTAATTTAATATATGTTAATCAGGTAACCCCATGAAGTCAAAGAACTATGTTGACTCTTGGAAGACACCCAGAAGATCCAAAGGTGGAACAGAAGGTTGATTATTATACTCTCACACAATCCAAGCAAGTTGTTAATATATTGAAAACACTTGTATCTGGTACTTGTACCTGCTGGATATCCAAACTAATCTGTCCCAAACCAAGTTCAATAACCATCCTCTCTGTAGCTGAAAGCAGCCAGAAAACATATATTTTCTTTTTTTTAAGCAAATGAAATGGAAACCAATTTTTTTTAAACCCCCAAGCTTCAATTACAACAGTCTAAGCCAGAGACTTAAGCAAATGGACTTCAAAATAGCCACTTGTTACAAGTAGTAAATTACCATGAACAATGAACTTGTTAGGAACCCCTCCTAAAAGTATGACACACACAAACAGGCTATCCAGCAGAAAAATCTGTTAACAATTTTATTTCTTTTGTAATGTTAAATAGTATGGGACATGACTGGAAGGATGAAGAACTCTCAACACCGCCTCACAAGGAATAAGAAAGAAATTCTGCCGTGACATTAGCAAAGTAAAGGAGAAAATTTACACAGTAAGAGGCACCATTTCCCCCAGAATACCTCTCTTGTCATATTCCTGAATGAGTGGGATTAGCAATCTAATAAATCATTTTTTTTTCCAGAGGTAACAGCAACAGATAAAACTTTAAAGGATTATTAAAATAACATTTACAAGACTCTGAACAAATTTCTGAATTCTTATTAAAACCACAGAAAAGAAAAGAACAATTCTTTTGTTTATGAACTTTATCATTAAGGACTGACTGTGCAACTGACACCTGCTATTGATGACAATGTACAATTTTGTCCAGGAGCCAGACAGTTTGTCTTGTCAGATTGTGTTTTCTAACCGTACGAGATCATTAAAGGCAAAGCCTGTAATGATGCTGTACACAAACAAACAAACCAAAAAAAAAAAGAAAAAAAAAGAAATAAATGGCCACTTGGGCCATACTACCAATGAAGTGGTAGGTAAACAAATCTTTTTTCTGGCCAAGAAAAAAAATATAAAATGAGGGAAAGGAAAAAAAAAAAAAAAGAGAGAGGGGGGGAAAAAAAAAAAAAGAGAAAAAAAAATGAAGCCGCATTTTGCATGCTTCTCTCACACATCCTTTCTACAAGATGAACTTCCCTAGAAAGAATCCGATGAAAATGGCTGCAATTACAACCAGAAGTGAAGGAAGAGAATTAGAGCCGTTATCTCTGATGGCCAAAGCCGTGGGGGATCCAGATTTATCCGAGTGCGCTACCTTTCTGAGCCTCAAACCTTCATCCTGAGGTTGGGGGAGGAGGGGAAAAACAGATGAAAGAAACAAGATTTACCAAGACATCTACTTCACAGTTGTAAAAACTGAACTCAAAGGCCAAATTTACTGCTGAACATTTAAATAAAGTTTAAAAGAAAGAAGATCAGACCACACCAAAATATGAACATGGTGAGCCCTAGTATTTCAAATAAGGACAGGTAACCTGGCTGCTCTCCATCCTCTGGTTAAGAAATACTCTGAAATTCTTGCTAGGCACAACAAAGGATCCTGCTTTTACTTACTAATTAGCAGCAATTCCTTACTTTTAAGGAGAAGCCTCTGCTTTGTGCAGTATCTTTCCAAATATCCCCATGTCATCACAATTACAGGTGTGGACAAACATTTTTTTTCATGGTTCTTTAAAGGCTGTCATGGCCAAATCCTCAAATAGCAAAAAGCAAATGGACAGAAAAATCACAAAGCCACAACTTGCCTAGGTACAGGTTACTAAATAGCACCTTTATATCAAGATACTGGCAAGTAGTTCTTGCTTACCCCCTCTGGCCAAACAACTGTTCTTGTTCCCTAACAATTTGTGGTACAGAATGCTACTGCCCCTTTGGATTTCATTGACTTGTTCTTAATAAAAATGACACTTTCATTCAAAGCTATTATGCTATCTCTGATTTAGACTTGAGGTAACCACTACTAATTTGACATCTCTAATTTAGACTTGAAGTAACTGGTACTAATTTGGTATCTCTGATTTAGACTTCAACATAGACCACCATAAATAGCACCTAGACTTGAAGTCATGGCTACTAAATTGGTATGTCTGGATTAAAGTTTAGTAACTGCTACTAATTTGGCATCTCTGGATTAAATTTGAAGTAACTGCTACTAATTTGGCATCTCTGGATTAAATTTACAGTAACTGCTACTAATTTGGCATCTCTGGATTAAATTTACAGTAACTGCTACTAATTTGGTATTTCTGACCTACACTTCACCTAAGACCACCATAAATAGGACCAGTTCATTTAATAAAATTATGTAGCTTCAGTATCTCATCCGTGACCATCACAAAGTCTCAATCACTGAGAAATTCAAAACATAAGGTCAGTAAAATCCTGTTACAACTCAATCCTGACAACCACTAGTAGTTGTAGTTGTCAGAGGTAGTTGTAACTACCTCCTGGAATACACATCTAGCGGCCTAATGACAAGCCAGATCTTTCAATCAAGAGATCGATACAAGCAAGGAAGCAGAACTTACTCTCAGGTGCCGATTTTCATCCGTCAGCTTCATAATCTCTGCTTGAAGTCTTTTGCATTCCTCCATTAGCTTCCTTGTTTCGGTGTCATTAAGTGAAACACTATGTGATTTTGGCATCGGGCCATCCTGCTTAGATGTATTCAGGACTGGGGCGGGTTTGCTTGCATCTATGTCATTCTACAGACATTAAGAAAGGCACAGAGAATTTTACTTACCTAGAGAAAAAAACATGACCTACAGCTTAAAAGTGAAACAATCCAGCAACTCATACAGTGCAATGAAGTTTACAGTGTTTACAGTAATCTGAACAAAACCTTCAGGGGGTTGGAGCACCTCTGCTATGAGAACAGGCTGTGAGAGCTGGGGTTGTTCAGTCTGGAGAAGAGGAGGCTAATATCAGCCTGTCAGTACCCGAAGGGCCTACAAGAAGGATGGAAAGAGACTGTGTACAATGGCCTGTAGTGATAGGACAAGGGACAGTGATTTCAGACTAGAGAAGAATAGATTTAGATTGGATGTTAGGAACAAGTTCTTTACCATGAGAGTAGCGGAACACTGGAACAGGTTGCATGGAGAGGTGGCTGGGGCCCCATCGCTGGAGATACTCAAAGTGAGGCTCGACAGGGTTCTGGGCAACCTGATCTAGTTGAGGATGCCCCTGCTGACTGTAGAGGGGGTTGGATTAGATGACCTTCGGAGGTCCCTTCCAACCCAGACCATTTTAGGATTCTATGATTCTGTTGTCAGTTCAAATATTAGCTCCGTATTAAAAAGCAACCTGATCTAGTTGAAGATGTCACTGCCTGTGGCAGAAGGGCTGGAGCTACTCAATTATACTCACATTGCATCTGAAAAATATCTTTACATGGCACTCCAAAATGCGTATGAAAAAAATGGTTGTAAAGACAGCTACTGGACAGCTGGCAGCCTTTACTGAGACCTTTTATACATGTAAATAATGAGAATTCCAAGTAAAAAATAAAAAAAAAAAAAAAACCATAATGCTGAAGAATTTTGTCATAACTGTCAGTTATGTAGAAGTTTGCAGAATAACTATTATGCCAAATATAAAGCAACACAAACAGACCTTCAGTCTGCATACAATGAAACTGTCATCTCCTACACAACTGGAATAGATTGTGTCTGAAGGTCCAAAAAGAGGTAATTGGGATTTTTTTTTTTCGGTCTGATTATATCTTTATCGATGCCACAAAAACAGCATTTAGGATTCCCAAAGCATGCATTAATTTCTAAGCTTCTCTTTTCTACTTCCTTTTCTAACTCACTTGAGTTAGAAACAGACCTTTTAAAACAAGTTTTTAAAATTCTTTAAAAAAAAAGCATTTAATACTTTAAAAAGCAAGCTCTGTGATTCACTTTTCACTGTATGCAAGACTGAAGAGTCTCTAGTTTTGATCTAGCAGTAAAAAAATGCTGAAATAATTTAATAATAAAAATAATGAAATTATTGGTTTTTGCATTAGTCTCCATTGCTGGAGTTTTTATGGTCCAGTTAGACAGGTTGCTCTGCTTCTGAGAAAAGTTCTGGACCTGATGGTATTTCAACATCCCCTTTTGACCTGGGCTGTTCTCTGGATCCTCAAGAAGTTAATCCTGAACATCCTTCTTGCCTGATTTAATATCAATTCCTACAATCCATTTAATCAATAAATCAAATAAATTTAAAAACTAGTCAGGACAAATATCTGCGAGATCCTAACAGTCAGTGTGTGATAGTTTCTTACTCTTTTCTTACTCACCAGTTTATCGTTTTCATTGGGCATTTCAAACACGCATCTCAACTTGGAATCCATTAATTCATCAGGTTTTGCTTCTTTCCACTAAGACAACAATTAACAGAGTTAATTAAGGTGCCAAACTCATGAAAACATCAAACAGTTCATAAGCTTGCTCCTAGGACTTGCTTCCCACACAGCTGAATGCTGCCCTTACCCTAGCTGCAATCTTCAGACCTGCTTCTGAACAATATTTTCTTGGTTCACTTTGACTACTGCAAAGTAACAAAAACTAGAAACAGTTAAAAGCTAGAAATGGAAACTGAATGCAAGGATGGGTCCAGTGGTTTGTTGGGGACAGGGAGGGGACAATACAGCAGTTCCTTTAACACATAATGAGGAACAAGCACCATCTTGAGTCAATTGTAGAACCAATTTCTAGCCCTTGGTTAAATGTACTCCTTATTTCCCATCTTGGAGACACCAATTTTATACCAAAGACCGAAAGACACCTTTTAGTGACTCTGAATTTAATTCCAGAGTAAATTTCTTCAGTTCTTCATACTCTAGTTTTTTAACCACTTCCTCCATTACTACATAAGACAAATTCCAATTTGAGCCTTTTCCAAAGCTGTTTATCAAAACATTTTAAATTCTAATGTTTACCAATATATTTAAATAACTGTGATATATACTGGATTCTCTCTACTAAGCAGACAACTAACTTTCAAAGCACACATTTCAGGTAGTTGCCTTAAATCTTTAGGCTCAGGAGATTGATCTGAAATTTGCAGCAGTTTATCCAACAATAAATCCTCTGAAGTTACCTTAGAATTACAGGTCTTACAGACCAGAACATCCAAGTTTTTCATAACATCCTTCCTTTCCTTTGTTGTTCTTTCCTTTCAGTGCTTTTAGCTGTACAGTAACTTACAGCTGCAATTACCCATTTTCTGCAAGATCTGTTTCTCAGCACAGAAATACTTGAGCACACTAAGAAAGCAGTTGTTTGAAAGTGGATTTTTATATCCTCAAAGAACTACGCTTCACTTGCCACACATAACAAAGAGCTATGAGAGCTTATTAAGGAAACCAGACCAGTAAGAAGAGAGCTGTTAAGCTTTTAAGACACGTAGCTAAAGTTAACAAAATCTACAAGTTTTCCACTGATTTCAGTGAGGAGTGATGCTGAGTAGTTTTACTCTTCAGATAAGGGGACAGAATATAAACCTGCACAGGTCTAGTGGATTTCAGTGAATTATAAAACCTCACCTTTACCCTTTAATTCCTCTCTCCTTCTCTGCCTCAAGTGAACACTGAACATACCCGTGTAAACTCAGGCACTCCTTAAAATCAATTTCCAGAGACAGAATTCTGTGCATCATTCCCCTCCACCTTAATATACATGTTTATGGGAGGCCACATTCACCCTAAAGGGCATATTCTGACAACGGAAGGCTTCCTTTCCAATGCTGCCAGCTTGTAACATCAGAAACAAGTCTCCTTGTTTCTGAACTACTTAAGTAGCACAAACGTTAGTATGTTCTTTCTCGATCTTTTAACAGATCAGTCCTGCCTAAGAACTGAATCTACAACATTTCTATTAAATCTGAAAACAAATCTATCATTTGTGCTGTGTTTAGCCACTGGTATCTTCTAGAGAGACAAATCTCAGTAGTCCAAATGTTTTATTTAATTATAATCCCATTCAACATTTCAGTTAAACACTTTTCAACCCAAACATACTCATTTCAGACAGCTTCAGGCTTGTTGTCTAAATACACTCTTGATTCCTTCAAACACAATCTGTTTATCCCCTTCAGATTAGCTGCATCTAAGGCAGAATATGTCCTTACTTTGTGAGCTGACCTTACCTTAGGCTATTTCAAAATAACCATTCACTAGGTGAGCTCTGACAACTGAGCCTGTATTTAATGTTAAAACCATTGAATCATGTATGTAAGTCACACTTCTTCAGAGAAAACCCAGTTCTTCTCTGAAGATAAACTGCAAAACCATGGTTCATTCACACTTAAGCCTGATTTGTTAAGGAAAAAAGGATCTACAAGTCATTTTACCCCAGTTTGACTTACCACTGCCTCCATATCTGTAATATTTGGTGGTGCATAGGTTGTTTGTACCATAAACTTGTGTTTACTCTTCTCATTTGGGTCATAGTCAAAAGGCTGCAGCATTACTGTTCAAAAGGAGAAAAAAAACTAAGCATAAACCTGTGATTCTTCAGCTGATCACTGTGACAAGCACACTGTCCACTTTGGATTTGCTTCTCACTGAGCAGACTCTTGAGAGTTAAAAGGCAAAAGGAGTGCTGAAAACAGAGCAGACACGCTGTACCAATAGGTACTGTGAGAAGAAAGAAGTATTTCAGAGTCTGGTATAGCTGACATGATTTTTTTATGCAATTACTGTAGCTAACAGACATTTCAGATACAAGTATGAACAAACAGATGCTGTAAAACAGGAAAAAAAAGATATCTCCAAGCAAACAGCACATGACTTTTCTTTCAAATAAAAATATTTTATGGTTAAGTGAACGTGAAGGTAAAGAATCATAGCAATAATGATACGGGAGGGGAGAAGAAAAAAACCAAAAACAGACACAGAGTATCTCAGTCTGGTAGGGGTTCAGAAAAGACCTCTGGAGATCATACAGTCCACCCCCCCCTACTAAAGCAGGGTCACAAAGAGCAGGTTGGCCAGGATCACATCCAGGTGGGTTTGGAACCTCTCCAGAGAAGCAGACTCCACAACCCCTCTGGACATCCTGGTCCAGTGCTCTGGCACCCTCACAGGAAAGAAGCTACGTCAGAAATACTGATTTAACTAGAAAAGCTCATTGTATGCTCTGAACAATCTCCCCATGTATTCTGAAACAGTTCAGGCTGTAGACTTTGATACTGCTTCAGTGTTCAACAATTCAAGTCTACTTTCCACAGCTCTGAACCTTCAGCGGACCAGGGAAGTGACTGTTCCCTTGTACTCAGCACTGATGAGACCACATCTTGAATACTGAGTTCAGTTTTGGAGCCCTCACTAAAGACAGACATTGAGGTGCTGGATAGGATCCAGAGAATAGCAACGAAGCTGGTGAAGAGTCTAGACACAAAATCTGATGGGGAGCAGCTGCAGAAACTGGGGGTTGCTTAGCCTGGAGAAAAAAAGAGGCTCAAGGGAGACCTTCTCACTCTCCACAACCTCCTGAAAAGGGAGTTGAAGTAAGGTTGGTGTTGGTCTCTTCTCCCATGTAACAAGTGGTAAGAAAAGAAGAAATTGTCTCAAGTTGCACCAGGGGAGGTTTAAGTTGAATAGCAAATGAAATCTCTTCAGTGAAGGTGTTCTCAAACACTGGGACAGCCTCCCCAGGGAAGTGGTTTAATCCCCATCCCTTGAGGTGTTTAAAAGAGGCAGAGATGTGGTATCGAGGGACATGGTTTAGCACCAGACTTGGTAGAGTTAGATAATGGTTGGATTCAATGATCCAAAGCTATTTTCCAACCACAATGATTCTATCGATTCTGTAGTTCAACCTGCTTCCATTCACACAGAGTTAATTCTTCATGGCAGGACTAAACTGCATCAGTTTATAAAATACTAGGTACAGTACCAAAATCACTAATTTGGCCTTTCCAAATTCAATAGTACCTATGAAAAAAGTTATTTTTAAATTGAATTGCCTAACTTTAGCCCTTAAATACTAGCTACAAGTTGCAGGTGTTTGCTACAGGATGGTTATCTTTTTTTGCCCCTTAAATCTTTACAAGCAGCATAACCAAAGGGTAAGTGTATTTCACAAATAAAGCACATAAAGGGATTGTAGCATTTTACAATCTTATTTTCAAACAATTCTATTTGGAAAGGTTTAAAAGTCAGGTTTCCTTAACCATTGGTCTCACCATGGTCTGAAATACAACTGATCACAGTAAAGGTATAGGTAAGAAAGTAATTTAGCCCTAAAAATTGTTCCATCAACAGACTACTGAATAGCATGAGGTACTTCAGTTCCCTAAAGCCAAGGGAATAACCTGAAAGATGGGAAAGACATCTTTCCATTACCAGAGAATTTTTTCACACACTGGCAGGATCCTAGGAGTTAATAGCTTGATGTTCTTTGGCCACTCAGTAACAGCTGAAAATATGATTGAATTGAAAAGCAGCAGAAAAAGACAATCCACAGACTTGAGAGCTCTTCAAGCTCTTCACAGTTTTAAGTAATGATAGAAAAAAATCTCATGAATATTTGAAGACACAGTTTGCAAAATATTCATGGAGTCCCTCAGTAGTCCAGAGATCACTTCAAGGAGAATTGCAACAAATAATTATCAAAGCAAGCCTCTGGATAATAAGCTTAAGTTTTCTACACTGGAGGGCTTCATGTCCATGAAATAAAGGGGTCTGAAAGCCAGGAGAAAGAACAGTAACAGGCGCAAGTTGCAAAGGAAGCTGAGTAGCATGATTTATTCTGAAAGGAAAACTCAAAACCAAACAATAGTCATTAATAAGTTAATAGCATGCAATACATGAGATGACAATAAATTATTAATTTAGGGCATCAAACTAAAGAAAAACATGTCTGAACACATTAGCATTTTTGGAAATTATAGAGAATTTTACTTGGTGATTCACAATCAAATGATAAACAAAATGCCTTTGGACTTCCTTAAAGATTGTTAAATCACATCTCCAGCAATAAATTTAAAAAAATAGCTTGAAGCTGAATCAGCAGAAAGCATTACACATGCTGAAAACATCCAACGTTGCTTTAATAGTTAGTTGTGAGCACAGTTTCAGCCCATGGTATCCTGCAGTGATTTCTCTCTGCACAACAATGTGAGAAATCTATTTTTCATTACATGAAATACGAGTCAGCACTGAAAACATTCAGTGGAGAGATTAAGGAGATAATAAAGCGGGTCACTAGAAAAAATATCTGTGCACTTGGCTTACCAAGTGACCCAGAAGAAATTATATACTTAAAAAAAAAGATGATAAAGCTGATGCTTTGGGGAAGAAAACTTAATTCTGAAAAGCACTGTGGAGTCATTGTCACTGTAACAACTGCACATGAAAGAATCTTGGGGTCTGTGCGGCCAAATAACAGCTTGAAAATCCAGTGCTCCAGAAACAAGGGGTATTAAAGACTCTCTGCTATGCAAACTGAACAGTGCAGCAGCAGCATGCTGTCTTCCTTTATTGGAGAATGTGAAATGTTCTTTACAGCTCCAGTATTCTGGAGCACAAGTCTTATGAGAAGCAGCTGAGAGTGTTTAGCCTGGAGAAAAGAAGGCTCAGGGGACAGCTTCTCACTCTACTGATACCTGAAAAGAAGTTGAAGTGAGGTAGGGGATGGTCTCTTCTCTCAAAAAGTGATAGGACAAGAGGAAGTGACCTCAAGTTGCACCAAAGGAGGTTTAGGTTGGATATTAGAATAAACTTCTTCACTGAAAGGGTTCCCAGAGACTGGAACAAGCTCTCCTGGGAGGTGGTTGAATCCCCATCTCTGGAGGTGTTTGAAAGATGCAGAGATATGGTGCTGAAGGACATGATTCAGCACCAGTCTTGGCAGAGTTAGGTAATGGTTGGACTTGATCTTAAAGGTCTTTTCCAACAAAAACGATTCTAAGATTCTGTTATATAAGCATGAACGTAGTAGTCTGAAGCAAAGGTACTGTTAATATCACAGCCTATTGCCAACCTGCTCTTCCTCCTTTCAGAGATCTGCAGATGAATGTGACGAATGGCAAGTGTGGCTGTATGGAGCATTTTTCATGTATCACTAACTCTATATCAAGCTGGCATTGCAATAATGAAGGGGAATAGTTTTATTTCTTTTTTTTTTTTTTAAATCTTTTTAGAAAGCTGACAGGCTCTAAGAAGAAGCATTAGATTACTTCATGAAAGTCTGACACCTGAAATTACATGGTTTTTCTTTTACCTGAAACAATTACAGATGATCCTGGGTCAATAATTCCACTGTTTGGCCTCACACAGTACCGACGAGGCGCTGTGGTCTTCACTTTGAAGCATACTTTTCTATCTGATGGATTTCGTAGTTTGAGATTTGTAGTTACTACATCTGTAAAGGGACCTGAAAATTAAAAAAAAAAAAAAAAAACCAAGGAGGTGGTTTAAACATGGATGTATCTCTGGAAATCTTTTTACACAGTGCAAGTTACTCTTAAAACTTGATGGCAACAAACTCCTAAAGACAGGTTAAACCATACATCTCTGAAGCACAAATACCATTATACCATTACACACTCCATCACCTTAGCCATAATGATGCACATTACAGTAATAAACAAATAACCACTCAATAGCATGACAGACTCAAGCTGCTGGTGCAAAAAGCTCATAGATACATCTGCTAATTACAACAGATCATTCTTGACATCTTAAATACCTAGAAGATCATTTCAATTAACTAATTTAACTTAACAATTAGATTAGACATTTGGAAGAAATTCTTTCCCATTAGGGTGGTGAGACACTGGAACAAGTTTGCCACAGAAGTTGTGGAGGCTTCAAGCATTGGAACTGTTTAAAGCCAGGGTGGATTGCGCCTTCTCCAACCTGGTCTAGTAGAGGTGTCCCTGCCTGTGGCAGAGAGGTTGGAACTAGATGACCTTTAAGGTCCTTCCAACCCAAACTGTTGTATGATTAATAACTCCTTAAACAATTTAAATACCTATAAGGACATAATGCAAAAATGCATCTTGCTGAATTATTTCTTTAGGACTAGAATATTTTGATCTTCCAGAAAGAAAACACTGTGAGCCTGAAACACAGTAACTACTCTTGAGATTTCAGCTTATGTTGGGTTTCTGAGCTTCTAGAGACTTCACAGAAACAGGCATCAATCTTATCCTTCAAACTCCCATATGAGCTAGAACAACGCCAATTCTCATTAGGGATTTGACTTCTCAGCTCAGTCTCTGCTCAGTAAGGGCACTTTATGAAGTTCAGGACAGGTCTGCACAGACAGTGGCTGCTTCTAGCAGCAAGAATGCTGATGGAGAGAGTTACTGCCAAGGGCTGGGCTGCAGAAAGGATTTGGCTTAGACTTGCTCCTCAGCACACAAAGGGCACTGCCACATCTTGTACTCCACCTTGGGGTGCAGGAAGTTAGAAGTGGCATCTGTGAGGAGGATCGGACAGGACAGGTGAACCTCAACTGACCAACAAGGGATTCCATCCCATGGCCATCAACCTCAGGATCAAGCTGAAGGATCACCAGGGTCAAACCTCTTCAGTGACAGAGTCAGAGGAGGAATCTGTCTGTTCTGCCTTCAGTCTCTATCCATGCATTCCTGAATTCAGTTTCAGAATCCGGCTCCTGAATCTGTTTCCCATCTGCTGCTCAGTCCAGTCCACTGGGACTTTCCCAGTGCCTGCCCACAGCATCAGTCGTGACAGTGACATTATTGCCATCAGTGGTTGGGTGTTGGTTTACATGTCTTTGTATCTATTTAGTTTTATTGTTCTTATTTCCATCCCAGCTGGCTTAGTTTCTCTCCCAGCTAATCAGTCTCTCCCTTATTGCCTTTCTTTTCCCCTTGGGAAGGCAGAAGGCTTCATAGAGAGCCTCTGGCATTCAGTAGCTAGCCCAGCCCTAACCCTTCATAACTGCTAGAAGGCAAGAGAGGTGATACTCTTTTGATGCACCTACTCTAACCGTTCCACAGGAAAGAAGCTGTAGTTGCCATGTTTACATATTCAGTGCAGTGTCTTTGCTGAACTGTTTATGTTAAACCATCAGGACAGGAATTGCCTTTAAGGATGGATCAGACACAAGGTGTAATTTCAATGTCAAGCTGCAGAACCACATTTCCCAACAGAGATCACCTCTGTGGGATGTTGTACAGTAACAGCACAAAGAACAAATGAGGTTCACAGTGTTCTCTGCTGTCTTAAGCTTTGTTACACTTGTGTCATTTGAAAGCAAGACTGAACAGGCACTGAAGGGATGTAAATTAGAAAATAGAATTTCATATGAACATGAAATTTATTCAATAGAATTTAATGCACACTTCCTTCTTTGTTGTTCTTTAAAAACCACACATTACTACAAAATAGTTGTCATCAGTATTGAAAACATGACAAAAAAATAAAAATCAAAACACAATGGAAGTAAAAATCCAGTTTTATGTATGTGAAATTAAGTATTAGTGATATAAACAAGTGGTAAGATACAACAAACCCACTAACTGCACCTGACAAAAGAAGCCAATTCTTTTCTGAATACAGAGGTGTCCAGACTGCTCTTAAAGGAATGAGAGAGACAGGGAGAAATGAAGAGAGGCAGTGAACTGCTGCAGAGTCCAACACCAGCCGCAAAGATGCTGAGGGGACTGGAGCATCACTGTGAGGAGGAAAGGCTGAGTGACCGCAAGCTGTTTAGCCTGGGGAAGAGCAGCCTGAGAGGGGGTGTTCTCAACACTGATCAATAGCTAAAGGGTGGATGTCAAGAGGATGGGGCACTGGAACCAGCCTGCCCAGAGAGGTTGTGGAGTCTCCTTCTCTGGAGAAATTCCAAACCCACCTGAACATTGTGATCCTGTGAAGCCTGCTGTGGGTAACCCTACTTTAGCAGGGAGGTTGGACTGGATGATCTCCAGACAGTCTCTTCCAACCTCCAACCATTCTCTGGTTCTGTAAATGGTACTGGCCACTATCAGACATGACTATACTAGAGTGCTAATTACCCCATCCCTGCCTTTGCTTTTCCAAATCCTTCATTTTGAGATAACATTAAGCAGAGTCTTGACACAGGCACAAGGATAAAAATTAATAAAGAACTAAAATAGGAATTACCAACTACCAAAAGTGGGAGAAAATACACTTGAGCTAACAAGTCAGTGAGACTCTTCTGGGAAAACAGGAACTGGTGTTACTTATCTGAAGCTTCCGTTCTAACCTGTCTTTAGATGGTGAATGAAACAGTTACCCTCTCAATCCAATCAAATTTGACATAGCCCCCAACAGGAAGATCTACACAACTACTTCAAAGTTTCCTGCCACTTGTCTCTTGATGGCTCTTGCAGGATCCACTTGCATTTACTAATAGACTGATCCAAAAATAACTATCACCCACACCACAAGCTAAACTAAACTAAGGCAGATGAATACTCATCCAAGTCTAAGGCCAGCGACACACTCAGAAAAGACCAAATACCTATTTTTTTGAGCTACACAAACATTTTGGAGGAAGTTATTCTGGGAGTTTTGCTAACAACCACTCAGGCAAACAACACCATGAATGTGGCTTTCAAAGTTGTTGGTGGCTTTATTTTTATTGCAGCTTCAAAAAAGCAGAGCTCCTCAGGTTGTCTAATCTTGTCAACTACTATTATTAAGGAAATTCAGCTTACAAAATTAAAAAAAAGGCAGCTCAGTTCAAAGACTCATTTTGAAAGGCACAGTCATGAAGGAAAGGAGCTGTACTATTCCAAAATCACTCATTTCAAGACAAAGCAGCAATGAATTTATGAAGCGATGATAAACTGGGTTTTTTACTAAAGAAGATGCTCTGTTTCTTCTGAGACATTTAAGGTCCCCTCATACCTGCCTTCTCCAAGTGCATAATAATGAAACAGAATTAAATATCTTTATCAAGGTCTAGAGCAACTTTATAACAACTTTACCTTTCACCTGCTTTCTAAAGGCTTCAAAGGAAAAGCAAAAAAGTTGTATAAAGCCTCTCAGGATTCACAACCATCAGATTTCATAAAGAGCTGGTAGCAAACAAAACAAAAAGGCAACAGAATTTCACTGTTTCTGCAGAATGCAGCTATTTTGGTAGTTCAGTAGCATCCCGACAGACAGCACAGATCTGAACACAGACTGTCAGGAGCAGACACAAGGATAGTAAAACAGGGGGAAAAAAAAAATCTCCATTACTATTCAGAGGAGCTGCACAATTTAAATTAGCACAACACAGCTTTCAAACAGAAATCATGTAGCAGCAGGAGAGGATTTTGGAGTTCTTCTTCATATATATCACTGCCCTGGGGGAGCGTGGAAATGAAAAGCAAGCTGGCACTGAGTGCAAAAGCCTAAATCGTGATGGTTCCCTGAGGAAAACAGGAGAAGTGGAAGGAGAGGGAGAACCAGGGAGGAGAAACGTTTTAAGCCATACCACAGACCACACCTAAACAAGAAAAGGAACAGACAAAGATCACAGAATCACAGACTGGTAGGGACATCTGCAGATCACTTAGCCCAACTCCCCGGTAAAGCCAGGTAACCCATAGCAGATTTCCCAGGATCACAATGTTCAAGGTGGGTTTGGAGTTTCTCCAGAGAAGTAAATTCCACAACCTCTCTGGGAAACCTGCTCCAGGGCTTTGACACCCTCATGGGAAAAAAGTTTTTCCCCATTTTCAGATGGAACTTCCTGTGCTCCAGTTTATGCCTGTTGCCCTTTGTTCTCTCACTGGGCAATACTGACAAGAGCAGGCCCCATCCTCTTGACCTCTACCCTTTAGCTACTGATCAGCATTGAGAAGATCCCCTCTCAGGCTGCTCTTCTCCAGGCTAAACAACCCAAGGTCTCTCAGCCCTTCCTCCTCACAGAAATGCTCCATTTCCCTCAGCATCTTTATAGCCTCTGCTGGACTCTCTACAGTAGTTCCCTGTCCCTCTTGACCTGGGGAGCCCAGAACTGCACACAATACTCCAGATGTGGCCTCACCAGGGCAGAGGAAGAGAAGAGCCTCTCTCAACCTGTCAGTCAATGCATGCAGACATACTGCACATGTACCAAGACGAACAAACACATCAAGTTCATGCCAGAAAACACAGAGCTGCACTAGGACTGAATTATGTACTCAAAAAACCGATCTCACTCACTGCCCGCGAGAAGCCCAGGCTGAAGCTGGTTTTCACTTGAGCGCTTAAGCCTCAGACAGGCTCATGTCAAACTGTACCCATTGCACAAAATACCTCATGAGTACTCATCTGCTGTTTCTTGTCCAACACATCCATTGTAAACTGCCTAAGGTTATCATTTATCTATATCTGTACAACTTAAGACAAGGGACTTGTAGATCTGCGCTTGGGTTTTCAGAAGTGGCGGCAATTTAATAAAATCCTCAAGCTATCCTGGTGTGAACTGTGATGTCCAATGACAGAAGATCATTGCTTTATAAACCTGCAATTTCAGTCTAACAACCTCTGGGAGTCACAGCTACTTCAAAAGGGACAGGGAGCTCAGCAGTGTCAATTCAAGATATCGATTACAGCATCTTCCTAGAATAAAAGTTGTGAGAGTGCCAGGTTATTCCAAGTGTTTTGAATGGAGTAATGATAATCCAAAGAGAGATCTTTCCTGGCTTTTTGATTTACAAGGGCCTTAGAAAGCAACCACAGGCACCTGCCTCATCACACTCCAAAATATTAGAGATCTCCAAAAACAAGACATACTGAATTTCTGTCCCAGCAATCTGCTAAGCGTGACATTACGGCTGGGGTTGCCTCTGGCAACTACTCATCTCAGGCTACAGTAACTAGCAAGAAAGAAGAAATGACAGATTCTGCAGAGGCAGTTACACTGCAGAAAAAGTAAATTACTATGTATCACTGGACACCTAGCATCTGTACAGAGATCTTTCTCATCAGTGGAGTCAACTTCTCTTCAGATTCAGGTTTCCTTCAGTTTCTCAGGTCCAAAAGTCACCCTTCCTGGGATGATCAAACAAAGGAAAAAATGGCATGAATATGCTTTTCTAGAGTGGGAAGGAAGAGGTTTGACAAACCTCTGCAGCATGTGGTACCCCTGGGAAAGATGAGAGATCACTGACAGTATCTCTAATTGCTGATAAAATGCCCTAGTTTGAGCTACAACAGAGCTAACTCTATTCAGGGATTTGACTTCTTAGCTCATTCTCTGCTCAGTGACAGCATTTTCTGAAGCCCAGGACATGTTTGCACAGCCAGTGGCTGCTTCCAGCCATGAGAACACCGATGAGGAGAGTTATTGCCAAGGGCTGGGATGCAAAAAGGCTCTGGCTTAGGCCGGCTCCTGTGCAGACCAAGGCCACTGACACATCTTGTGCCCCATATTGGGGTGCCAGAAGTGGCAACTGTGAGGAGGAATGGACAGGACAAGTGAACCTCAACTGACCAACACTGGATTCCATCCCGCAGACATCATCCTCAGGATCAAGCTCAAGGATCACCAGGGTCAAGCCTCTTCTTAAATGGCCAGTTGTCTGAGGAAGACTCTGTCCGTTCTGCCTTACATTCCAATTCATGTAACACCACGCACCAGTACAGACTAGAGGCCGTCCTGCTGGAAAGCAGCTCCACGGAGAAAGACCTTGGAGTTCTTTTGGACAGCAAGTTCTCTGTGGGACACCAATGTGCCCCTGTGGCAAAGAGAGTCAATAGCATCCTGGGGTGCATTAAGAAAACTGTGTCCAGCAGGTCCCGGGAAATTCTCCTCTCCCTTTACACCTGGAATACTGTGTCCAGTTTTGGCTCCCCAGTTCAAGAGAGACAGGGACCTACTGGAAAGAGTCCCACGGAGAGCTATGAGGATGATTGTGGGACATGAACATCTTTCCTATGAAGAGAGACTGAGAGAGCTGGGGCTTGTTTAGTCTGGAGAAGAGAAGGCTGAGAGGGGATCTTATCAATGTCTATAAATATCTGAGGGTAGCTGTCCAGAGGAAGGGGACAGGCTCTTTTCAGTGGTGCCCAGTAACAGGACAAGGAATAATGGATATAAGCTAGAACACAGGAAGTTCCACCTCAAAATGAGGAGAAACTTCTTTACTGTGAGGGGGACAGAGCACTGGAGTAGGCTGCCCAGAGAGATGGTGGAGTCTCTTTTTCTGGAGACTTTCAAGACCTGCCTTGATGTGTTCCTGTGCAGCCTGTCCTAGGTGATCCTGATTTGGCAGGGGTTTGGACTCAATGACCTCTAGAGGTGATTCATGTGCTCTGGAATCCAGTTCCAGAATTTAGCTCCTGAATCTGGTTCCCATCTGCTGCTCAGTCCATCCTGGGACTTCCCCAGTGCCTGCCCACAGCATCAGTGGTGACAGTGACATCAACATCATTGCCATCAGGAGTTGGGTATTGGTTTGCATGTCTCTGTATCTGTTTTGGTTTATTGTTCTTATTTCCATCCCCGTTGATTTAGTTTCTTTCCCAGCCCCTCAGTTTCTCCCTTATTCCCTTTCTCTTTCCTTTGGGAAGGCAGAGGGGTCCACAGAGAGCTTCTGACACTTGTCTAGTGGCCAACCCTGCCCTGACCCTTGACATCAGAACAGAGCAAACAAAGAACTTGGGAGAAGTGGACAGGTTTTGTTAACAAAAGGACCCATTTAAGATTACTAAGGCTGTCATGATGTACACACAGAGCCTGTCACAGAATATCACCTCTACCTAAAACTGGTAAAATTGTCATTTTATTAAATACGTAGAATGTCGGATAATTAGAATGCAGATAAACTGTAGCTGTACAAGAGCCTGAATTACTAAATAACTCCAACAGCCTCTTACATGAAACAGCTTAAGTGTTAAGTTTACTGTCCTCTTCAACTGAAGATGTTGAAGTAGAGCTGTTATAAAATCTAATACCTACAATGACTGCCACAAAGCACTCAGAACTGAAGTTTATTTAACCTGTAAACTGGTACAGTTATATATTCATCCACATTTAAACCCAATATAAGTACACTGTGCCAGTTTGAGGCCAGCCAGAACATCTCTTGCCCTGAAAGAGACAAAAGAATGACACATGCAAAGGGATTGGAGAGTGGTGGAAAGTTTAAATGGAAAAGCAATTGGTGAAACTACAGAAAAACTACACAGCATAGTGGCAAAGAACATCTTAAAGCATACAGAGTCCCTTACATAGTACCCAGAGGCTTCCCAATCATTCCCTCCTCCCACCTGAGGGTCTTCCCAAACCCCCAGGGCTCTTCCTTCCCCCCCCTCCCACTGCTAGGCAAGTCTCAGGCTGGCCACGTCTGAGACTGCCCCCCCCCCCCCCCCCATTCTCCTCCTGGCATTAGGCCTAGTCAGGCCTAAGAAGCCTGAGATACTCCCCCGGCATTACCCGATAAGAGAGGACATCTCCCATGGGAGCAGAGAGGGAAGAAAGAGGAAGAGGATGACTCTGCAGATGGCTTTATAGGGCGCAGGATTTATGGGTAGAAATACGTCGTGTCCTGTGTCCATCCCTATTGGGCGGGCACCCGGGACACCAGAGGTGTATCTCATGCAGCACTGGCAGGGGGCACCCAGCCCAAACTGGCACATACACACAAAAACAAACTCCTTGAAACTAACTTCAAAACTTGTTGGGATTACATATTTTAAGTGGCATACTGTGTCCAGTCAGCTTCTGAGTATCTGGCTATGCCAGTGCTCAGCCACCCTCACATTGGAACAGTGCTTCCTGATGTTCAAAAGGGACCTCTTGTGTTTCAGGCTGTGCCTGTAGTCTCTGGTCCTGTCACTGGGCACCACTGTAGTGGTGGCTCCATCCTCTTTGCACCCTCCCTTCAGGTATTTGTACACAATGGGAAGATTCCCCCTGAATCTGTTGTTCTTCAGGCTGAACTGTCCCTCCTCTCTGCCTTTCCTCATAGAGGAAAGGCTCCAGTCCCTTCATCATCTTTGTTGCCATTCCTGGACTCTTTCCAGTATGTCCATGTCCACCTTGCACTGGGGAACCCACAACCAGATCCAGGTGGGGCCTCACCAGTACTGGGTAGAGGAGAAGGATCATCTGCTGGCAACACTCATTCCAAAGCAGCACAGGATACCACTAGCTTTTGCTTCAAGAGCACATTGCTTGTCCATGGTCAGCTTGGTGTTCACCGTGACCCTTAGGTCGTTTTCTGCAAAGCTGATCTCCAGCTGGTCAGTTCCCATCCTATACTGGTGCCTGGCGGGGGACTGTTCCTGTCCAGATGCAGGACTTTGTACTTCTTGTTGAATTTCACAAGGTTTCTGTCAGCCTATTTCTCCATCTCAGCACCTATGGGTACATCCCATCAGGGCCCATGGACTTACGGATGTCCAGTTTACTTAAGTATTCCCTGACCTGATCATCCTCAACCAAAGAGTACTGGAGGGAGATGTCTAAAATGAAAGACTAGTGGTCTGTACCAAGTCAAAACTACTTTGACTGTCCAATAAAAAAACCTAATCTTAACATACACAAAGCATTTAATTGCTCTAAATAGGATTTTATAGTGCTTCCTGAAAAAAAGCACAAATTATACTGCTGACAACAAAGTAAGAGCAGCGGTATTTCCATAAATTTGTTCTAAGAAATTTATATTCTCTGTGAAAACAACCTGAAGAAAATCACAGAACTGCTGTGATTGGAAGAAACCTTTAAGATCACTAAGTCCAACCGTTAACCCAGCAGTGCCAAATCACCACTAAACCATGTCCCTCAGCATCACATCTACATGTCTTTCCAATCCCTTCAGGGATGGTGATTCTACCACTTCCCTGGGCAACCTGTTCCAGGACTTGACAATGCTTTTGGGGAAGAAATTTTTCCTAATGTTCAACCTAAACTTCCCCCGGCACAACATGAGTCCATTTCCTCTCATCTTGTTGCTTGTTACCTGGGAGAAGAGATCAACCACCTTGTTCCAACCACCTTTCAGGGAGGTGTAGAGAGCAAGGTCTCCTTTCAGCCTCCTTTTCTTCAGGCTAAACACCCTCAGTTCCCTCACCCACCCTAGACCCTTTGCCAGCTTTGCTGCCCTCTAGCACCTCAATGTCCTTCCTGTAGCAAGGGGCCCAAAACTGAACCCACTATTTGAGGTGTGGCCTCACCAGCGCTTAGTGCAGGGTGACAATCACTTCCCTTGTCCTGCTAGCCACACTATTGCTGATACAGGCCACGATGCTGTTGGCATTCTTGGCCACCTGGGCACACTGCTGGCTTATATTCAGCTGGCTATTGACCAAATCCCTACAATGTATTGCCAAGGAACATAATTCCTTCCTCTGGAAATAACCAAACCCATAACCATTCAAACACCTTTGCCTGGAAGAAAAATAGACTCTAACAAATCACTTATGTTAAAATTATTCATAGTCTATGAAGCATAACAGCTTTGGTTTCATGGATTAATACTTCAACTTTATAGCTCTGAATGGTCAGGAAAAAACAGTGGATGGAAGCACAAGATTAATAATACCCACAAATAACCATGGCTCTCGGGCAGATATCTGTGCATTAGAACAATAAAACAGAGTCTTTTGTTTCTTATTCTACCCTGGCACTCGAGAAACAGTTATTAGTTTTATTATCAACCTGTATGGAAATGTCGGAATGCAAAAAAGGCTTTAGAGGCAAGCAGCCACAGCTCCTGAAGTCTGATTCTAGGCTAGCATCAGATTTCGACATCAGATTCTATCTTGAGCTCCCCACAGTGACATGCTGTCAGCATGCATGATGGTGATGTATCTGTCAAAGATTTTTTCCTTCTAAGAAATGTTCAGTGCCCATTTCTTCAAACCTGAAATACCTCAACTTCCTCTTTTAAAATGGCACAGGGCCTACATATGACTATAACACCTATATATAGTTATACAGCCCTATATATGGCTATACAGCTTATCAGAGGTGCCTGTGCAGATGCTGGCACACATGCTTCCATAGGGGCTGGTGTAAGGATCCTTGAATCATAAAATAGTTTGTGTTGGAAGTGTCCTTAAAAATCATTTAGTTCCAGCCTCACTGGCATGGGCAAGGAATGACATGTCCTACTAGGCCAGATTGCTCAAAGTCCCATCCAGCCTGGCTTTGAACAGTTCAAGGGATGGACATCTACCACCTCTCTAGACAATCTGTGCTGGCATTTCACCACCCTCACAGAAGGGCTTCCTCCTTGCATCTAATCTGAATTTACCCTTTTACAGTTTAAAGTCATCATCCCTTGTCCTATCACTCCAGCTTTCTTGTAGGACTCCCTTGGGTACTGAACAGCTGCTGTAAGGTCTCTCAGGAGCCTTCTTTCTCCAAGCTGAACAACCCCAACTCTCCTAATAAGCAGAGACATTACACCCCCCTTATTTTTGTTGCCTCCTCTGGGTTTGCCCCTGCAGGACCACGTCCTTCTTATACTGGGGGCTCTAGAGCTGAACACAGCAACCCCACATGGGATCTTGAGAGTGGAAGACACAGAATCCTCTCCCTCAGCTGCTGCCAGCTTTATTTGGTTACATTATCTTGCTGAACTCAGAGTATAGTAAAATTGGTAGCTCCTAATTCTACTAGGACAAATCCTTAAGAATCCCATGATAAAGTATTTTTCATCCCAAAGCACTCTCACTATTGAGCTAACAAGAGCAGCAAAAAATATTTTACTACTAAACATGAGCATTTAAAACAGCAAATTATCCCTGAAGCCCTGAAAGAACTAAGTAATATGTACAAGCAATCTTTCAGTAGAGATGCTGTATTAACAACTTAATACAGTGTTACAAACTCTCCCTGCTGGTGCAACTATTCTCTTCACTGACATAATGTAGGATAATTAATTAATCAGGTAATTACAGAGGCTCCTAAATTCCAAAAATACCATCAGATTTGAAAAACAGAACTAAAAAAAAAAAAATAACAAAAAACACAAACTTCTCCCTTTTTCCTTTTAAATTTGTACTGTATTTTAACCTGCTCTAGCTTACAACATATTTTAGTGATGCTGAGAAGCCCAGATCTGCTGTCTAAAATATTCATATATTCAGCTGCTTAAAATATGTCTGCACCCTCAAGTGTGGAATTTCCAACTGGATACACCTTTCTGATCTGAATTGCAACATTGCAGACACTCTTCCTGCTCTAGAGCAGTAATCAGAATACTTGTAATCATCTCAGAGGACAGCTGTAGTAGCATGTAGAAAAATCAAGTCTATCCACAGAGAACCTGATGGAAAGCTGTGGCCCAGCACTGTTCTCAGTGTGCTCTGAGAACTGGGTATCAGAGGCCAGATTCAGACATCAAATAGAGCACCAGATCTCCCCAAAAACAGAATCTTGGACTGGTTTTGGTTGAAAGGGACCTGTAAAGATAATCTAGTTCAATCCCCCTGCAGTCAACAGGGTTTCTTCAACTAGGGCAGGCTGATCAGAGTCCCATCCAACCTGACCTGGAACGCTTCCAGGGATGGGGCTTCTACCACCTCTCTGGGCAATCCATGCAGTGTCCCCCTGTCCTCAGTAGTATACATTTCTTCCCTATCCAGTATAAATCACCCACTTTTAGTTTAAAACCATCAGCCTTTGTCCTGTCACAACAGGCCCCACCAAAAAGACCACTCCTACTTTCCTTATGGGCACTCCTCCCTGTATAACTTGCCCCTATCTATAAGTCAGTCATCCAAATCCCTGTTCCCAGAACTCTACTCCTCACATTGTCAGACCACCCATCCCCAACACTCCTTCCCCTAGGCCAACCCTCAATATCTCAATCATCATCGTCCTCTCAACCTTAGGCCAAACCACCCTTCCTACACCAGTATCCAGACACTATCAAACTTCACCTTTCCTGAGAACTTCAGATAGACCCCTCCAAATCTCCTCATTATTCCCCACCCAAGCGTTGCCACTCAGACAGGATCTCAAAACATTTCCTTACTACTTTCACATCACCATGGGGAGCTCTGTTACACAGCTAAGAGACATTTTTGCTCTCTACAACTACCTGAAAGGAGGCTGTAGCCAAGTAGGGGTCAGCCTCTTTTCCCAGGTAACAAATGATAAGATGAGAGGAAAAGGCCTCAAGTTGTAACAAAGGAGGTTTTACATTTGACATTAGGAAAAATTTCTGCTCTGATTCTGTATATGACCAATTTAGAATTATTTTTGCCTGCTTAAGTTTTGGAAGGTTGGTTCAGACTGACACTATTCATATTTGAAATTCAACTGGTTTCTAATGATCTCAATACATTCACAACCACGGGATGCCAATTCATTTTTGTACCAGTCCTACCCTTTAGCCTATGCAGCTTTTCTTTTCCCAGTGCTTACCTCTTCCGATCTATTTATAGACAGCAATCAGATCCCCTTTCAGTCTTCCTTTTGCCAAGACAAACAAGGCAAGCTATTCTACTTCATTTATGTTAATAACCTTTCCTTTGCAACATTCCCATTTGGCTTCATTTTCTCTAGGTGTTGCCAGGGACGCATTCAGATAAAGCTTCATTAACGCCACCTTGCCATTAATACTTCCCTCACTACAAAACCAGACTCACATTTGTCTCCTCTCCACTAATGTTTTTCCACTAATCTTTTTTTACCTGCAACTTCATTATTAGTTTTTCAGGTTCCTGGGTATTACATAATCAACATTCAGATCATGGACAAATCCTCCTTAAAAGCTGTGCTAAGGCACGTGAAGAACAAGGATTTGAGACAGCCAACACAGCTTCACCAAGGGCAAGTCTTGCCTGACTAACCTAGTTGCCTTCTACGACAGAGTGGACAAGGAAAGAACTATGAATATCACATACCTGAACTTCTGTAACGCCTTTGATACAATCCTCCACAACATCCTCTCCAAAGGAGCTACAGATTTAATGAATGGACTGTTAGATCAACAAGGAATGGGCTGCCTCAATGTCCAAGTGGAAACCAATGACAATTGGTGTTCCTCAAGGATGCATACTGAGACTAATACTATTCAATGTCTTCATCAGTGACACAGAAGACTTGAGTGCACCCTCAGCAAGTTTGCAGATGACATTAAGCTGAGTCACGCAGTCAACACACTTGGAGGAATGAGATGTCACCCAGAGGGACTTGAGCAGGCTTAAGAGATGGGCCCATGAGAGTGGGCCAAGTGGAAGGTCCTGCACACAGGGTGGGGTAATCCCCAATATCAGTATAGGCTGGAGAATGAAGAGATTGAGAACAGCCCTGAGAAGAAGGACTTGGGGTTACTGGTGGGTGAAAAGCTGGACACAAGCCATCAATGTGCACTCACAGCTCAGAAGCCAATTGTGTCCTAGGCTGCATCCAAAGCAGCATGGCCAGAAAATCGAGGGAGTGGATTGTTCCCCTCTAGTCCATTCTAAATAGAGATCTCACCTGGAGTACTGTGTCCAAGTCTGGGACTCCCAGTACACAGTCATTGAACTGTTGAAGAGTCCAGGAGGTCACAAAAATGGTCAGATGGCTGGAACACCTCTCCTGAAGGACAGGCTGAAGAGTTGGAATTACTCAACCTAACAAGAGAAGGCTCCAGGGAGACCTTATTGCAGCCTTTCAATATATAAAGGGGGATTGTAAGAAAGACGAAGACTCTTTATCAGGGACTGTAGTGAGAAGACAAAAGGCAATGGAACTAAACTGAAAGAGGGTAGATTTAGACTGGACATAAAAAAGACATTTTATATGATGAGGGTGATAAGACACTGGCACAGGTTGGTCAGAGCAGCTGTGGATGACCCATGCCTGGAAGCATTCAAAATCAGGTTGGACAGAGCTCTGAGCAACTTCATCTAGTGAAAGATGTCCCTGTGTTCATAGGAGGAGATTTAGACCAGGTGATTTTTAAAAGTCCCTTCCAACCCAAACCATTCAGTGACTCTATGAAAAAATGGAATGATGTCCAGTAAATCTAGTGGTAAGATCTGATATCACCTGGGGGATGAGACACAGATAGAGAAGAGGTCTCAGATCAGGCTGGCACATTCATGCTCTATTTTATACCACATCCCATTTACCTCCACAGCTTTAATTATTATTTCCTCTAAAGATTTGCATACTGTCTAGGTCAGACCTTTTCAAGCACTCAAGTGTTAAATTAAGAATTGCCCCATCTGAGACCAAATTCAGAGAAACACAGGAGGCAAAAACTTTGGTGTGACTATTTTTTAAAAATTCAGATAAAAAATTATTTTTCCATTGGGAGGTTGGGTTTTTTCCCCTTATTGATGTTATTAAACATCAAACACCTGAAGTCCTACATCAGGACAATATTTAGCAAATGACATCTCAAAACCTTCTTCATGTTAAAATAAACTGAAAATATTTTTCAGTTACATAACTATATACTCCTAAATGCTTTCGCATTATAAAATGAAATATGACATCAGCACTGCCAAAGAATTTACAGCACCATGAAATAATTGTATACAACACAAAACCCCACTAAATGGCAAGAGAAGTTAGAGGCCCAGATCATTACACACCAGATAAAGCCTTACTACCTTAAGATAAATAAAGTTACTAAAATTCTAGTGTATGTTTCTGCATTTTCTTCTTCAACAGTCAAAGAACCATAGAACCTCACAGGCTGGAAAATACCTCCAGGAGTATCGAGTTGTCATTAATCCAACACTGTCAAGTCCACCAATAAATTATGACCCTCTTGTGCCACATCTACACATTTTTTGAATGCATCCAAGGACCGATTCCGTAACTTCTCTGGGCAGCCTGTTCCAGGGTTTGACAACCCTTTCATTAAAGAAACTTTTCTTAACATTCAATCTAAACCTCCCCTGGTGCAACTTGAGGTCATTTCCTCTTGTTCTGTCACTTGTTACTTGGGAGACTAACACCTCCACCTTGCTACAATCTCCTTTCAGGGAGTTGTAAAGAGCAAGAAGGTCTCCCCTGAGCTTCCTTTCCTCCATGCTAAACAACCCCAGTTTCCTCAGCTGCTCCTCATCAGACCTGTTCTCAAGACTCTTCACCAGCTTCATTGCCTTTCTCTGGACATACTCCAGCACCTCAATGACCTCCTTGTAGTAAGGGGCTGTGGCAGTTTAGGCTGGGTGCCTCCTGTTGCTGCCACATAAGCTACACCTTCGGTGTCCCAAGTGTCCACCCAATAAGGTGGACATAGGAAATGGCGTATTTCTACCCATAAATCCTGCACCCTATAAAGCCATCTGCAAAGTCATTCTCTTCCTCTTTCTTCCCTCTCTGCTCCCGTGGGAGATGCTCTCTTGTCGGCTAACGGTGGGGGAGTATCTCAAGGCCTCTTAGGCCTGTCTAGGCCTAATGCCAGGAGGAGAAAGGAGGGGGGGGCAGTCTCAGACCTGGCCAGCCTGAGACTCACCTAGCAGTGGGGGGGGAAGAAAGAGCCCTGGGGGTTTGGGTATACCCTCAGGTGGGACAAGGGAAGAATTGGGAAGTCTTTGGGTATTATGTGAGAGGTTCTGTATGCTTTGGGATATCCTTGGCACCATGCTTTGTAGTTTTGGTAGTTTCACCAATTGCTTTTCCATTTAAACTTTCCATCACTCTCCAATCCGTTTGTGTGAGTGTCATTCTTTTGTCCCTCTCGGGGCAAGAGAGGATCTGTCAGGCCTCAAACCAGCATAGGGGCCCAAAACTGAACCCAATATTCAAGGTGTGGCTTCACCAGGTCCAAGTACAGGGACATGATCACCTCCCTAATGCTGCTTGCCACTCTATTGCTGATACAGGCCAGGATGCTATTGGGCTTCTTAGCCATCCAGGTACACGCTGGCTCATGCTTGTCCAGCTGTCAACCAGCACCCATATGTCCTTTTCCACAACAAAATACCACAACAGAAATTAACTTAGTAGTTACTTTGCTAAGCTGTTTGTTTAGCTTAAAAAAAAAAATATATATATATATAATTAGCTTAAACACTCTTATCTGACTCACCTGACAATAAACCCACTGAAATTTGACAACTTTCACACTAGAAAATGAAGTACTTATCTAAATAGTCATTTTGTCTGTTTTTTTAATTGTTGTTATTTTGTTTGGTTGGGGTTTTGTGTTGTTTTGTTGGGGGTTTTTGGTTTTTTTGGTTGTTTTTTCTAGACACAGCAGCTTCTCCCAACTTTAAGACTTGTAAGCTGAGCATGTCATAATCCTTTAATGACTGATGGTCACAAAGGTCCGGTAAACAAACATCTCCCGAAGACAACGTTGGTCACAAAGTAAAACATTTAAACCACAGCGAAGCCAAAACAGGAACAATTTACAATACCACAATGGACAGTAGGTGCACTAAATATTCAGATCTATTAACTGAGGCATAAAACAGATCCTCTTATTCATGATAAGCTTCGACTTCTCAGCTTGGTCTTGAACAATGGTGCAGTGTTCGGGTGCAATACAATGTTTCTCACAATAATGATGTATTTCACTGATCCAGAACACTTACTTGGGCTGCCAACCAGCAGAAGGAGTGGGCACTTTATATTCATTACAGCGTAAAGGTGCAGCTTTTATACCAATGACTACGCCACAAGTACAAGATGGTGAGGTGTGGATAGTGTTTCTCTGTTAGTGAAGATGCAAAGTTAAGTGAGTCCTACAAATTGCAGGTGAAGAATACAACTTCCAAACCTTCCCTGATGTATATACTTCTGTCACACAGAAAAATCTTCCATTATTGAATCTTGAAACAAACAGCAACCTAGATTTGCCAAAATATAATCTAACATCTACATATGTTTGGCTGCACAGATCAATAAAACTTTTTTTTTTTGTCAGTTTTAAATGCAGTCTAACATCATGGTGGAGGCAGAATCACAGAATGGTTTGGGTTGGAAGGACCCTCTTGAGACAATTTAGTCCAACAACCCTGCTAAAGCACAGCAAGTTGTTGAAGATTGCAATGTCCAGGTGGGTTTGGAATCTTTGTCCAGAGAAGTAGGCTCCGCAATCTCTCTGGGCAACCTCAACCAGGGCTTCAGCATCCTCACAGCAAAGAAGCTCTTCCTCATATTCAGGTGGAACTTTCCATGTTTCAATTTATGCCCACTTCCCCTTGGCCCATCTGAAAACAGGTGGAAAGTTTGACATAATCAAGATACACAGAAATAAGATCACATCTGAGGACTTCAAACCCTGCCGACACTAAAAGATATCCCAGGCCAATTCTGGCAACAGACCTTGAGGGCAGAGGATGCATTTAACACTGAGCTATTTTTACCTTTAAATTCCTCCTTCTCCATTTGCAGCAACACACAGACAGTGGCTGTCAATGTTACCAATGGCAGAGTAACGATTGCAAAATAATCTACAAAAATATCTCTGGCTCATTTCAAAGGTTGTTGAAATCTGCACTTCAGAATGAGCCATAATACTTCAGTGAAGTACCTCCACCTCATGTGGAAAGAGTCAGTTGAACTCTTGTTGATACCTGGTTTTATCCACTAATAATTCCAAATTATGAATTGTATTAATAATCAGAAACTAAACATCTTCTGTTACACTGACCTCTCCCAGTAATTCAAACAGTCAAAGGGAACATTTATTGCACATAACATGCTCAAAAATTTCATCTCCTTACTTGCTGACTTATTTCTAGCTTAAAAGTAATAAAAAAGGAAAATTGTGCCTTGTTATTTTGGGAGGTTTGCAAAGGTAACCTAGGTGAATTGTAAGTGAATCAATGAAGGATTTCAATTTAGAATATTCAGACATTTTTATAACTATTTAGTTTAGATATTAGGAAGAAATTCTTCCCCATGAGGGTGGTGAGGCTCTGGAACAGGTTGCCCAGAGAAATTGCGGAGGCTCCAAACCTGGAAGTGTTCAAAGCCAGGTTGGATGGAGCCTTAAGCACCTGGTCCAGTAGGAGGTGTCCCTGCCCATGGAAGGGAGGTTGGAATTAGATGATCTTTTAAGGCCCAAGCCTTAAACCCAAGCCATTCTATGATTCTACTACGAGTCAGACACCTCTGAATCACAGGAAACTCAAATTCTGAAGACTCTGAACTAATTTTCCAAGGCTCATCAGATCAACTAGGACTGAGTTTCAGATAGGTGCGGCAGAAGCACGTCTTAGGAGTGATTTAAAGATTTTCAAAGTGTTTTAGAAAAGGACTATGATCATCCATTACTAACTTCAATACGCTTTCCTTACAACTGCAAAACTGGCTTCTTGGGCTTAAGGAATACAGAAGAAATCTTTGACATACAAACTTAAAACTACAATGATTCACAAGTCACATGACAAAGATCCCAACAAGAAGCAAAATACACTCCAACTTGCAAATTAGTTGCTTTTAAGTGTCTCGCATTTCAGTTCTTCCTATGCAGTCCTAAACAAACCAAACCAACTTCAGATTTGAGAAGCTAAACTTAATATATTTGATTAAAATGCAGAAGAAAGCTGACCTACCAGAGTGATACAGCTGAAGACCTGGCTACAAGAACCAGGAGGCAAATTCTCAATGCTGCATATGGAATCTCTGAAATGTATGAGACTATTTTTGCTGATTGAGTAAAGCAGACAAAAAAATTAAAAGACTGTTTCACCAGGCAATGGTGAATTTAAAGCATTTACAATAACTCCAAGGTAAGTCCTATATACTTTAAATCATTGCTTCCATAGGGGCACAGCAACACATTTCACTGTTACCCTAAAGGTCAGCAAATCAACAAAAAAAAAAAAAAAATCAACTAAACTCTTTCTCCACTTCAGATGTTTAGATTTAAACTGGATCTCTCCTCATAGGATTGTTTAGGCTGGAAAAGACCTTTAAGACCATCCGGTCGAACCATTAATCTAACACTACCAAGTCTACCACTAAATCATGTTCCCCAGCACCATGTCCACACAACTTTTCAATCCCTCCAGGAACAGTGACTTCACCAATTTCCTGGGTAGCCCGGGCCTGGGCTTGGGCTTGACAACCCTTTTGGGGAAGAGATTTTTCCTGATGTCCAACCTAAATGTCCCCTAGCACAACTTGAGGCCATTTCCTCTTGTCCTATCACTTGTTACTAGGGAGAAGAGACCAACATCCACCTCACTAGCATCTCCATTCAGGGAGCTGTAGAGAGTGAGAAGGTCTCCCCTTAATTCCTTTTCCCCAGGCTAAACAACCCCAGTTCCCTCAGCCACTCCTCAGATTATTTGTTCTCATCACCCTTCTTTGGACCCACTCCAGCAGTTCAGTGTCCTTCTTGGAGGAGCCCAAAACCTAATACAGTATTTAGGGTGTGGCCTCACCAGGAATGAGTACAGGTGTATGATTACCTCTCTCGGCACTGATAGAGGCCAGTGTGTTACACATACATCAACAGTATTACATCAATAATCATAATGGATAATTGACCTGATAAAATAACTTTAATTACGTATCTTCAGTGCAGCTGATTATTTTTTTAAACAAAGGTGTATGATTTTCCTGCAATGTTATATTTAGCCTGAGTCACGCATTCTGTTCCAAACGAGTTACTCTTCACAGAATCACAGAATGTTAGGGTTGGAAGGGACCTCAAAAGATCATCTAATTCAACTTCCTGCCAGAGCAGGATCACCTAGGGGAGGTCATACAGGAGCGCATCCAGCTGTGTTTTGAATGACTCCAGTGAAGAAGACTCCACAACCTCTCTGGGCACTCTGCTCCAGTGTTCTGTCACACTCACAGTGAACTCAGAACTCCCTTCTTCCTTCATTGTATTTCCCTCTATTGTATCCCTCAATGCAGTAGTTTAGAACTGAATTATCTGTTGGCCTACAAACCTTTTTAAACACCTCATTATACTAAGGAGTTCGAAAATATTGAGGGTGCACTCAATGCTCTCTCAACAGCAGCTCTTTCTGTAGTATATTACTGCAATAATACAGTAACAGTGAGTGCTTTCCATGGAGTATTAAGACTGCAGTCTCATTATGCTTCTGATTTTGTTTCTGCTTAGTCTGCGCTACAGCAGCCTTCCTAATATATGCATTAGCCTGAAACCAAAATTTATGCCTAAAGAATACACATTTCATGCTCTAAGTACATAAACACACAGCACAGTAAAGATCCCTGACTGACAACGGCTTCACACAGAGAGAATTTCTAATCTAGTATTTAGTCTATATTCTGCGTATCAACATTTTGTTTCCTATCACATAAACAAGGCTTAACTTCCAGCTTGGAGACAGCTCAACATCTGAAAGCTTTGAATTAGACACAGTAGCTTTTTAACTAACTAACTAACAAATAAATAAATAAATGTGTTTTTCTCCAACCTGTTCTTACAGCAAGAATTTGGCGTACTGAAATCCATGTGCTGCCAGATATGGCAGCACTTTAACCATACAAAACAGAAGTGAAAAAGATAAGTTCCTGCTCTATCTTTTTGTCTATGAATGTGCAATTTACAAAACTGAAGCTCTCAAGAAATTAAAATGTGTGGTCAGAGAGATTTGGGGGTTTAATTCATTTGCTGGATCAAGTATAGTTTGTTATAAGTTTGCCTGAAAGCCAGCCAAAGGTATTTTGGAAGAATACAATGTTCTTCTCTAATATAAACATTAATTGCTCTAGTTGTCCACTTAGAAGATTTTTTTTTTTTTTGCAACATAGTAAATTCCACTCCCTCCCTCTACAAAACGAGTCAACTAAAAATGGAAAATAGAAACGTTTAGAGGATTAGGCAAGTACATGTGCAGACACAGGTCACAAAATTTAAAGCATATATTCAGTAACATTAACAGCTTTTAAAAAAAAATATTGCTGGTTTCTAAATCTGAAATTCTCAGATTCTCCTCAATGCCCCTTATGTGTATAAAATATAATCATAGGATACTACCAAAAACTACTTACTCTACCATGCTTTTCTTTCTGCACTCACCCTTCAAAGATCGCTCATCTTTAAAAAGCCTTTCTTTTCACAACTATGCAATTTATCAGGACAGGAAAAAATCTACGACATGCTAACGGCACCAACTGGGACCTCTTTTGACAGGGACATATCATGCCGGTCATAGTCATGCGGTTGGCAAGCAACACCCAACGCACAGAAACTTCCCAAATGCACACATTCCTTTCCTTCATTCCCAAGAAAGGAGTGTACTGGCTGTTTACGTACCCAGAAGCTGACTACAACATGACAACTTGGAAGAAAAGGGCGAGCAGTCATTTCCAAGGCCAAACCGGCCAAACTGCACCGGGGAGAGGGTGCTGGGTGATGGTGCAAAACCGCACCAGACCCCAAGGGGACGGCGGCGAGGGACAGGGCCGGGCTCTGACAAGGGCCTGCAGCCAGCCCTCAGGGAGCGGGAGAAGGTACAGGCCAGACTGGTGCAGCCTCCTGAAGCGAGTTTTTCCCTCCCCGCTTCAATCGCCCACTTCGGGGCCTCTCCTACCCGCTACAGCCCGAGGGACACGTCACGGAGACCAACTCGGCGGCTACGCAGAGCCCCGCAGTCACAGAATGACAGCAGAGTGATTCCCCGCGTCTCCAGACCGGGCCCCGTTCCCTCTTTGGGCCCCGCTACTACAGGACCGGGCCTCTCAGGCTGAGCGGTGACACGGCAGCGACCGTCCCAACATACGAAGGGGACAGGCCAGGGGCGGACGGGCGCAGCAGAGAGAAGCGGCTTGCCCCCGAGCGCCGCTCCCGGCAGAACGGGCGGCAGGCGGCCACCCGCCGGTGCCGCGGACACGCTGTCGAGTCCCCACGGGATCCCAAGATGGCGGCGAGCGAACCCGTTCGCCGGCTCAGCGGCGCCACCCCCCCAGCCCCCACCGGACTCGAGCGGGCACGGACAGGCACCGCAGCCCGGTGGAAGGAGCTAGGGAGAAGGGGAACAAAGAGACGACTGGAGGCGGCCCAGCACCAAGGCGAAAGGGGACACCCCTCCGGGCAGAGGCGTCCCGCTGCCCCTCTCCTCCCCCGCCGCCCGGCTCCCCCCCTCACCTTTGAATTTGAGGTCGGTGGGCGGATCAAGAACCAGGATCTGCTCGTGCTTTGCCAGAGCCCCGGCGGCCGCCATCTCGCTCGCTCGCTCGCTCCGGCGGGAGAAGGACTGGGGGGGGGGGGGTGCGGGGAGGAGGAGCGGGAGGACGGGCGGCGGTGTCGCTCCCTCAAGGCGGGCGGGCGAACGGGCGGCAGTGACTCCACTGCCGGCGGGCCGAGAGGGCGGCACTACCTCCTGCCGCTGCGCGCGCTGCCGCCGCCCTCCCCTCTCAAAGGCCGGCCGGTAACACCGCCCCTCCGCAGGCACCACAGTGGTGGAGGAGGCCCTCCCAACGCATGCGCCTCTTAGGCTTCCCACACACCTCCGGCCTTCGACCGCCAGCGGCTGAACCGGGACGACCTCTCCTCACCAGACCTGGTTCTCGCAACCATCTTCCCATGCAGAGGATCAGGAAGGAACGGCCCTCCCACCTCTGAAAGACCCACAGGCGGCCGCGGGTAGAGGTGGCGATCGCCGGGAGGGCAAAGGCACCGGAGGCTCGAGGCTGTGGGCAGCGGAGGGAAACTACTACTCCCGAAGTGCTGAGCGGCGGGCGCGGGGCATGCCGAGAGTTGAAGTCTTTGGCGGGAAGCTGAGGCGGATTCCCCCTCCGGACTTCTCGACGGCCCCGTGGCCCTTCCGTCGAAACTGAAGAAGGGAGAGTGAGCCTAGGTGCTAGGTACCTGAGAGGACAACTGGGCAGCAGTCGAATTCCCCATGGCTGCTGGTGGATCTGGCATGGGGGTAGGCTGTTCGTGAGTGTGGCTTGAGGCATTGGGGCCATGAGGTCACTGGGCTCCTGGCTGCTGTAGAATAATAGAATCAAGATCTTTTCAGTTGGAAAACACCTTGCAGAGCATCGAGTCCAACCATTAGCTAACTCTACCAAGTCTGGTGCTAAAACACATCTCTCAGCACCACATCTTTGCATCTTTAAAACACCTCCAAAGGATGGAGATTCAACCACCTTCCAGGGGAGCCCGTTCCAGTTGTTTAAGAAGCCTTTCAGTGAAGAAGGTTCTTCTAATATCCAACCTGAATCTTATCTGGTACAATTTGTGGCTATTTCCTCTCACTCTGTCACTTCTTACTAGAAAGAAGAGACCAACCCCCCACCTCCCTCCAACCTCCGTTCAGGGAGTAGTAGAGAGCAAGAAGGTCTCCCTTCAGCCTCCTTTCCTGCAGGCTGAACAATCCCAGTTCCCTCAGCGACTCTTCAAAAGAACTGTTCTCCAGACCCTTCACCAGCTTTATTGCCCTTCTCTGGACTGGCTCTTATCGCACACACAAGGCAGGACAGCTGTGGCCCACTCTACAGGCAGCTCTACCATCCTGTAAAGCAGCACACGGGCACTGAGGTAGGTGGGATTAGCTTTCAAACAGGCCTGGAAAATGACCAAAAACTCTGGAGTAGGTTAATTGTACTTAGGTGAAAGCTTAGGACCAATAACAGGGAGTTGATGTTGACATCAACTGAGCTCTTGCAAAACCTAAATGAGAAATAAACGTCGTTATTTGTTAGTAGGCAGAAACACGGGGTATTTGCAATCCTTCTCGCTTGTGCTTTTTGTCAGACACAGTGTTGCCACAATAGGCATTTTCATTAATACCATCCTTTGAAGCAGATGGTGCACCTTGGGGTATTTGAACACAAAAGAAACAAACAAAGAAGAAAAAACAGATAGAAAGCCAAATCAATCTGAACCTTGATGATTCCTATGTCCTAATTCTACTTCTGAAGAATCTGTAAGACAGATTAATTTGTATTCATAAAATCATAGAATGATAGAGTTTGGGTTGAAAGAGGCCTTTAAAGCTCATCTAGTCCTCTGCAGCAAGATCAGGTTGCTTAGAGTCCCAAACAACCTGACCAGGAATGGTTCCAGGGATGGGGCTTCTACCACCTCTCTGGGCAACCTGAGCCAGTGTCTCACCACCCTGACCATAAAGTCTTTCTTCCCTTTATCTAGCCTAAATTTTCTCTTTTAGTTTAAAACCATCTCCCCTTGTAATGTCACAACAGGCCCTGATAAAAAGTCTGTCCCCATCTTTCTTCTAGATCCTCTTTAGGTACTGAAAGGCTATGGTAAAGAGCCTTCTCTTTTCCAGGAAGAACAACTACAACTCTCTCAGCCTGTCCTCACAGCAGAGGGGTTCCAGTCCTCACATTGTTTTTGTGGCCTCATTTGGACCTGCTCCAACAGGTCCATGTCTCTCCTGTACTGAGGACTCCACAGCTGGACCCAGCACTGCAGGTGGAGTCTCACCAGGGACTAGAAGTGTAAAAGAATTACAAATCAGAGGTATTTTTGTCTTCTAAATCTGCATAGAGGAAGCATCTTTTGAATTTGTACTCTTACTGTTAATTTTCAACCCCATTGGAAGAAGAAAAGACAAAACAACTTGTGCCATTTAGTATTTTGCAGCAGCTCATCAGGTCTTGGTTTTTTTACAAGCCAAGACCCAGTTCTTGTACATCAGCAGGTCATTAATTTCTGAGAACTGTACACTCTGGCTAAATCTTTGGTGGATTCATGAACAGAAACAGTGAGAGGATAAGACTCCATGTAAACAGAAGAAAAAAAAATACACCAGGACAGACAAAAAACCCCATCTATCTTCCAATTTATCTTCTAGATGCCAAGGGTAAGAATGCATAATCAGAGTAGAACATTGGTTTTGCTAATAAAGCCCAGCAGTAACTTTAAATATTGCCCTGTAAATAAATGATGTAATTTAAAACGCTGGTTTATGTGCATCATAAAATAAGTCTGCAGTAGGAAAACTGCAGCCAGAGTAGCTGCAGACCTCTGGCAGCACTCGGATATATACACCACATGCCTCCACCTATTGAAGCCAGTTCCAATCAGGGGGAACTCCTCTGAAATATTTTTTTCAGGAGCAATTTTCTGCTGTCCGTGTTGGTATCAAAAGCCATATGAATATGTGCAGTTGGCAGGAGAGAAGTGGAGAAAAGTGCTGAAGTATGCAGTCAGTAGGATGACAGGCCTGGAGGAGAGGCAAGCAGCAAAAGTGGATGGTGAAGACTCTGCTGGAGCCAAGGCAAGAGCCTGAATCTAAATTAATCAGAGTGTCTCTGCTGCCAAATGGCCTCAAAACCCTTCCTTCATGGTTTGGGTGAAGGTAGAGCTATTCACCAAAGAAATTGTGTGATCCATACATCTTGTTATCTGAAAAGTTGATCTGAAAAGTAAAGCATTTAACTAATTTCAAACTATTTATTATCAGGAAGTAGTTTTCAAATGGCTTATTTTGTCCCTCTACATGTTCTTAGCATCTATACAGCAGATTGCAAGAGAGGAAAAATATATGTGTTAATGCTTCTGACTTTAATTTCCATCACCTTGTCCTCCAGCCTTGCATGAGGGCTTGCAATGCCTCTGCTGAGGCAAACTGAGAGTTGAGGTTGTTCAGCCTGGAGGAAAGGCTCCAGGGGGATCTTTTTGTGACCTTCCAGTACTTAAAGGGGTCTGTAAGAAAGATAGGGATAATCTTATAAACAAGACCTGTTGCCCTGATAAAGGACAAGGGGTGATGGTTTTAAACTGAAAGAGGAGATTTGGACTAGATAGAAGGTAGAAATTTTTATGCTGAGGGTGGTGAGACACTGGCTCAGGTTCCCCAAAGAGGTAGTAGATGTTCCATTCCTGGAACCATTCCAGGTCAAGTTGTTTGGGCCTCTGAACAACCTGATCTAGTTGAAGATGTACCTTCTCAGTGCAGGGAAATTGGACTAGATGACCTTTGAAGGTCCCTTGCAACCCAAAACACTCCATGATTTCTTGATTCTCTGATTCTACAATCTCTTCTAGAAGGAAATCTGAGGAGAAACAGAAGTTGAGATCTCTCCTTAATATGACAACAGGTCTCTTCTAGAAGGAAATCTGAGGAGAAACAGAAGTTGAGATCTCTCCTTAATATGACAACAGGTCTTGCAGGTCTTCCCTTGCATGGTTTTCAGTGCTCCTTAGGCATGCCTGTGGGATAGATACAACTGACATCAGGGGATGTGCAGGGGTTGGGACAGGACTGAGTTATAACCAGCATGTGGAGAGGTAGTGAGTTAATGACAGGGCACAGCCTCAAGCTGTGGCTTATAGAGGGACAACCACAGCATCACTAAGGGTGGAAGGGGCCCCAGGAGCGCAGTAGTTCAGTTTCCTACTCAAAGCTGAATTCAAGCCAGGTCATGCAGGTCTTTGTCCTGTGGGTCATTCAAGCCTCAGAGGACAGAGCTTTGCCAGCCTCCCCAAGCAGTCCTGATCAGTGCTGGCCAACTCCAATCTATTTCATGTTATAGTAACCGCAAAGTCAGTACACAGACACTGAGCAGGTGCCTTGATGGTAGTCAGGTGTGAAGCTGGTTTTTGAATGTAGTCTTTGTTGTGTTTGAAAACACGGAGGACCTTAATAATGCATTAATCTGTTTTGTCATCTCCCATCTAATGCTTCAATTTCATCCAGACTGATGCTAGGCTTTTCTCTCAAACACCACCTGTGCTGTTATCAGCAATGTCTGGCAACCTTCTCCAGCGTCTGATTCAGTTCATTTGAACACATCATAGCTCAGTTCAGGAATGAAATCTTTGATCTGTTGCAGTCAGTAGCACTCCTCTTAGTGAGATCATGCTGTTGTTTGTAGAAGTGTCTTCACAATATTCTTGCAAAAGGATAACGTTTGCTCAACCTGAGGTCAACATTTGTCCAGTGTGCTGGTAGATCTTAATGTTTTTCATGTTGTGATTTCATAGGATCATTTAGGCTGCAAAAGAGCTTTAAGATCATCAACTCCAACCATTAATCCAATATTGCCAAGACTGGTGCTAAACCATGGCCCTCAGCACCACATCTGCATGTCTTTTAAATCCCTCCAGGGATGGTGATTCAACCACTTCCCTGGGCACTCTGCTCAAAACCCACCTAGCCTCAGTCCTGGGCAACCTGCCCTGGGGGCTGTGTTTTAGCAGAGGGGTTGGACTAGATGTTCTCCAGAAGTCACTTCCAACCCCCACCATTCTGTGATTCTGTGATTTCTGTACCTAGTGACATTACTATAGACAATGCATACTGGATATTCGGGTAGAGAGAAGCCAGTAATGGCATTGTCATAAGTAGCTACAGAGTAAAATTCCATCTCCTTGTCATACTTTGGACCTGATTATGTTCTGCAGAACACAAAAAATGCCCTAGACCATTAACTTATGTAGGAGCAAGACAAAAACAGTATCTTGTCTTTGTGGTTTAAAGCAGCACTTAAAGAACTGAATGATTCCTGAGCCAATTTCATGTGTGCTAAAAGCCATTAGCCCTTTCATAAAGGACAAAGTTATTAAGGAAATGGATTTTTCAGTACTGTTTTCAAGAAGTGCTTGTTGCAGCTCATAGACATTCATGAGGGATGTAATGAGATAATTCAATATACAAAATATGGAATGTGTGTGTGTGTTGCTTGTTGTTTGCTGCTGTTGCATGCACACATGCTTTACTAAAAAGGCCATGGGCAGGGATATTTTCAACTGGATCAGGTTGCTCAGAGCCCCAAACAACCTCACATGGAATGTTGCCAGGACGGGGCTTCAACCACTGCTCTGGGCAACCTGGGCCAGTGTTTCACCACCTTGACCATAGAAAATTTCAGCCTATGTCATCTAAATCTTACCTTTTTTATTTTAAAACCATCACCTCTTGTCCTGTCACAGCAGACCCTGCTAAAAAGTCTGTCCCTATCTTTCCTGTAGGTACCCCTAAAGTACTGAAAAGCTTCAATAAGGTCTGCCAGGTGGAACAACCCCTAATTCTCTCAGCCTGTCCTCACAGCAGAGGTGTTCCAGCCTTTCCATTATTGTTGTGGCCTCCTCTGGCCCCACTCCAACAGTTCTATGTCTCTTCTGTGCTGAAGACTCCAGAGTTGGACCCAGCACTGCAGATGGGGTGTCAATGGAGTGGAGCAGAGGGGCAGAATCCCCTCCCTCCACCTGCTGCCCACAGAGAATACCTGCACTGAACTTTTGTGTTGAGTTTTGGACACTACCCTTCAGGAAAGATGTCAGATAATTGTCAGGGGTTCAGAATGGAGGAACTCTAATGACAGAGATCCAGAAAACAGACTGAAACATGAGAACAGATCGAAATATAGCCTAAGGAAGGTAAGATTGACTCATGTTCATTAACAGTCTTCAAATACATCTAAAGCTATTGCAAAGAGAAAGAAAATGGTCTGCTCTAGTTTACTTTGGGCAGGACAGGAAGTAATGAGCGTAAATAGGAGCCAGAACTGATTCAGAACAGATATGAAGATCTTTTAAGAGTAAGAATAATTAAGATAAAAGATTTCCTGAAAGCACAGTCCTTGGAGTCCTCATTACTGGCCTTTCATAACAGGTTAGACATCTGTTGGGAGATACAAATGCAGCTGATCCTGCCCTGAAATGTGACCTCCCAAGTCCTTTCCTGCCCTAGGAGTCCATCACTGTGCAGACTCCACTGATCATCTGCAGTGGAAATGTCCCTTCCCCAAGGTCTGATCTGTAGCCCGTTAAAACCAGGGGGAATTTTTTCAGGGACTCTAATAAGCATTGGATCAGACCCTAATTGAGTGTCTTATTTGGAACTGTGTGTGGAATTTCGTCCACAATTCTGTTAATGGTTTTTGGAAAGGAGAAGAATCCAACTCCTTTTCCCAGGGCACTTTTGTTTGCAGTGGTTACAAGAGAAAGTAAACATGGGCTGAAGAAACAGCACTAGATCCTTCTAACAACGTGGAGTAGAATTGACTGAAGACACACACAAGGAGAAGATCTACAAGGAAAAACTGGCAAAACAGGGAAGAACATTTTTGACAGCTATTTTTTTATGTCAGTTAAGGAGGGCCAGACACAGACAGCAAAAACAATGTCAACAGCACTTCAAAAGCATATTAGTGTAATGAACGTGAGAATTTTATGTTTGTGTCTGCTGGAAGATCAAATTATCTGCAAGCCTGCAAACAGACAGAACAAAAAGAATCCAGAAATTGCAGAATCATAGAATTGTTTAGACTGGAAAAGACCTTTAAGTTCTTCAAGTCCAGCTGTTATCTAACTCTACCAAATCTGGTGCTAAATCATGTCCCTCAGCACCACATCTCTGTGCCTTTTAAACACCTTCAGGGATGGGGATTCAGTCTCCTTCCTGGGGAGCCTGTTCCAATGTTTGATAAGCTTTTCAGTGAAGATTTTTTTTCTATTATCCAACCTAAACCTCCCCTGGTGCAACTGGATGCTGTCACTTACTACCTGGGAGAAGGGAGCAACACTCACCTCACTCCAAATTCCTTTCATATAGTTGTAGAGAGTGAGAAGGCCTCTCCTCAGCCTCCTTTTCTCCAGACTAAATAACCCCAGTTCCCTCAGCTGCTTCTCACAAGATCTGTTCTCCAGACCCTTCACCAGCTTTCTTAGTCTTCTCTTGCTCCAGCACCTCAGTGTCCCCAGTACACAAGGTGTGATCTCAGCAGTGCTGAGTAGAAGGGGATAATCACTTTCTTGGACCTGCTTGGCTTGTTATTCTGACACAAGCCAGGATGCTGTTGACATTGGCCACCTGGGCACATGGTGGCTCCCAGCCATCGACCAACACCTCCAGATCTTTCTCTACTGAGCAGCTTTCCAGCCACTCCTCCCCAGGTGGTAGCATTACGTGGTCTTGTTTTGACCCAAGTGACCTGACACTTGGACTTGTTGAAACTCACACCATTGGCCTCAGTCCATTGGTCCAGCCTGTCCAGGTCCCTCTGCAGAACCTTCCTACCCTTGGGCAGATCAATACTCCCTCACAGATTAGTGTCATCTGCAGACTTACTGAGGGTGCCCTCGCTCTCCTCATCTCAGTAATTGATAAAGATGCTCAAGAGAACTGGCCCCACTACTGAACCCTGGGGAACACCACTTGTAACCAGCTGCCAACTGGACTTAACTCCAATTAAATGAGAAGACCTGGAGAAATCCAAGCTGTCAGTGGATTTAATTGGGTGTGTAGTGACTGATAAAGAAAGATCACTCCACTGCAGTCTTTTACCCAATAACATAAGGATTTTCCTCCCCTCCCAATGATCAATTCAGTCACAACACTTAAGCCAGCTAAAGCTCTGCCTCTGCAGTTGGATGTTGCTGTGATCTGGAGGAACACTAATATAGAGAAAGTGAAGATGAGCAAAATCCCAGCTCCTGTGGGCACACACAGCCTCTTTGCTTTCACGGGTTGTGTACATCTCCTCCTGGAAATTTTTTCTCTGTTACCAGTGTTGTGGCAGGAAACAGCCAACTGCTCAAAATGCTCCTCTAACAGATGCAGGAAGCTAGGGTTCCTGACATGGGGAACAATACACACGTGCAGGATTGTTGCTCTTGATTAATTCATTATCTCCAGAAGCAAAGACAGAAGGTTTATAGAATCATCTCCCCCACTCTAGTTTGTTTGCTGCAGACCTGTTCTGTGCCTGCACACAATCCTGAGAGATCATGTGTGAAATATTTATTTATTTGCATTCAGGGAAGGAAAAAAGAGAAAAGTCTGCATAATTTTATTGATGGAATCCTTGGCTGCCAAATCCTGAATTATTTAGGGCTTAATTGTCCAAATGATACCCACGAAGAGCTGTTGGATTGCAGTAGGCAATTGAGACGCTGCACAAAACCAGCGGCGTGCCTTTCAGACTGTGTTCTGCTACTTCAATGGATCGTTTTAAAACAGGGATGAAGACTTTTAAGAGGCAAAGCTGGAATACTCAATAGCCGTTTGGAAGTTGCAAGCGGTGAAGCATCCTGCAGAAAGCTCCACGTAGCAAAAAATGACCTGCTCTGGATTAAACCATGCAGGACCTTTCCTCTCCCAGCCTATGCATGCCCATCAGCCAGTGATCTATCATGCTGTGAACAATTCAGTGGTGCCCAGTGATAGGACAAGAAACAATGGATACAAGCTGGAGCGCAGGAGGTTCCACCTCAACATAAGGAGAAACTTTTTTATGGTGAGGGTGATGGAGCACTGGAGCAGGCTGCCCAGAGAGCTTGTAGAGTCTCCTTCTCTGGAGATTTTCAACACCCTCCTGGATGTGTTCCTGTGTGACCTGCCCTAAGTGATGCTGCTTTGGCAGGGGTGTTGGGCTTCATGATCTCCAGAGGTCCCTTGCAACCCCTGCCGTTCTGTGATTGTGTGTGTAATTTCCTGAGGCTCCCCTCTCTGTAGGCAACTCAGTCCCTTCTGCCCTTCTGCAACTCCCAGCTATGCTATGGACACTACACCTCTGTACATGCATCTCTACCTACAACCACGAATACTCATAATTTTCCTCCACCTAGAATTGATACTGTTTGGGATCATCATATGGTAAATATGAACAGCTCCAGCAATTTTTGTCATACTCTTGGCAGCATCTGTCAAGGGTTAGGGCTGGGTCAGCCACCAGATGAGTGATAGATGCTCTCTATGAACCCCTCTGCCTTCCCAAATGGAAGAGAAAGGGAATAAGGGAGAGAGACTGATGGGCTGGGAAAGAAACTAAACCAGCTGGGATGGAAATAAGAACAATAAAATGATACTCATAGAATCATATAATGTTAGGGGTTGGAATGGACCTCTAGTGATCATTGGGTCCAACTCCCGTACCAAAGCAGGATCACCTAGGGCAGGCCACAAAGGAACATGTCCAGGTTGTCTTTGAAAGTCTCTGGAGAAGGAAACTCCACAATCTCTCTGCAGCCTGTTCCAGTGCTCTGTCACCCTCACAGTAAAGAAGCTTCTCATATTGTGGTGGAACTTCCTCTGTTCTAGCTTATATCCATTATTCCTTGTCCTGTTACTGGGCACCACCAAAAAGAGACTGACACCTTCATCCTGACAGCCACCCCTCATTTATTTATAGACATTAATAAGATCCTTTCTCAGCCTTCTCTAGAATAAACAGCCTCAGTTCTCTCAGTCTTTCTTCATAGGAGATATGTTCAAGTCCTGCAATCATGCTTGTAGCTTTCCATTGGACACTCTCCAGAGGATCCCTGTCTCTCTTGAATTGGGGAGCCCAAAACTGGACACACTATTCCAGGTGTGGTCTCACCAGGGCAGAGCAGAGGAGGAGGAGAACTTCCCTAGATCTGCTGGACACACTTACTAATGCACCCCAGGATACCATTTGCCTTAGCCACAATGGCACATTGCTGTTCCATGGATAACTTGCTGTCCACTAGGACTCCCGGTGTTTTTCTCTTTGGAGCTGCTTTCCAGCAGGACCAGATACAAACCAATATCCAACCCAATCCCTGATGGCAATGATGTCACCATTGTCTGTCAGCAGGCACTGGGGAAGTCCCAGACTAGACTCAGTGGCAGACAGAAATCAGATTCAGGAGCTGGATTTTGGAACCGGATTCAGGAACACACAGGTTGGGATTGAAGGCAGAATGGACAGAGTCCTTCTCAGATGACCAGTGAAGAAGAAAGAGAAGAAGAAGAAACAAATTGTTCCTCATGATCCCTCAGCTTTATACCCAATAGGATGCAGGGTCTGAATTGCTGCATAAAACCTTAAGCAGAAAAGACTGACCTGAAAAGTCAAACCACTGAACAGAATTTGTTCTGTCCTATCTCAAACTAGGACAGCATCCAATCCTGAAGATTTAAATGTTTTATTTTCATTGATGGACATTATCTCACACACACCACTTCATTATTCTAATGGAAAAAAAAAATAAATAAAATCCAGCTTTTCAAAGGAGCTTAGCAAAAAACTAGGCTCTCTTAGCCAGAACTAGTCACCAGGTGAATTCAGATCCCCTCACATCAAAGGCAAAAAAAGAAACTGCATTTTGCTCCTGTCAGCTACTCAGAGACAATAGGATTGTGACAGAAACAGCTGAGCTGGATTTGGGCTTCTGCATCATCAAAAAAACTTTTAACCAGGTTAAAGTATTGGATGCTCAATCTTAGGGATGGCTTAGCCAAGGATATCACTCCTCAGGTGATGAAGCTGAGTTTCCCAGTGTGGCATGTCATCTGCAGCAGATCTTAGGAGGCTTGATCTGGGTTGCTTTGATGGACAGCAGTTACAGTGACATCACCTTACCATTTTTCTCCTTTGTATTTATTGAAAAGTGAAACAAGGATTTGTCCCTTAGAGGGCTGAACTAGTTAGAGGTTTCTGAGTGACTCATTTGTGTCACTGACTCAACTCTAACACATTTCTGTTAACAACCCATTATAAAAGGCTGGACAGGATGGGAGGGCTTCTGGCCACATTATGACTGACCTGGCCACATTATGATGATTGACCTGACTTCCAGTTATTTAAGCCTGAATCATAGAATGGTTTGGGTTGAAATAGGTCTTTAGAGAAGTCATCTAGTCCACCCCCTGTTCAGTGAGCAGGGACATATTCAACTGATTGGAGAGTGTAGTGACAAGACAAAGAGTAATGGCTTCAAACTGGAAGAGGCTAAATTTAGATTAGACATTAGGAATAAATTCTTCACCACGAAGGTGATGAGGCACTGGGACAGGCTGCCCCAGAAAAGTTGTGGATTCTCCTGCTCTGGAAAGATTTCAAACACACCTGGACACAATCCTGGGCAGCCTGCTCTAGGTGACCCTGCTTTAACATGGAAGCTCTATGATCTCCAGAGATCCCTTCCATCCCACACCATGCTGTGATTCTGTGAAAATCACGAGTTCCTGAACTCCCATTTCTTGTCTGCAGCTGCCTGGTTTCAAATATACATTGGAATTACCTAACATTCAAGATTTGGCCTATGCCTTTCTTTGAGAAGGAAAGTTCCCAGTGCTGGTTGCAAAGTAGTGGGGAATGCAACACCTTTCCTGAAACATCTCAGGAAGTGGAAATTCTGGCACCATTTCACCAAGCAGAAAGTGATCTTTCTTCAAAAGCAGACCTGTCAGCAGGCAGTCTCAATACCTTCAGGCTCTCCTGCACTACCACAGACATGAGCTGAGTCATCTCACCAAGCAGCTAAGTAACCACTTTCCCAGAGCTTTGGAACCCATGGCTCCCAGACATGCTCACTTTGCTGTCACTGATGTGATATGAAACAGGCTTCTCAGATGGCTCCTCTCCAATTTGGTAGTTGCTTCAGGCCCTATAATTTTTGTATCTGTGTATATCATACAAAGAAAGGTGCAATTTTCTGCCCTGGTCTGCAGGTTTCCCTGGTGTGTGACTCCCAGCGAGACAAGGTGAGGTGTCTGAAAGGCATGCCCAGTGACAGTGATGACTTGATGACTCAAGTCTCCTGGATTTCCTAAGGTATCCATTTCCTCTGGGGAAAAGTGAAACAAAAATCCCTCCATTTTATCTTTCAGTGATGGATCAGCCAGCTTTGGATGCTGCCACTGTGTTATCACAAAGCCTTTATGCTCCCACCAGCAAGTACTTAGGTAGATCCTACATATGCAGTTGTATCAGTCAGTGCCAATCCACTTGCATACGTTTAGAACCTCCTCATCCTTATCATAGACTGGTTTGGGTTGGAAGGGACCCTTAAAGGTCATCTAGTTCAACCTCCCTGCAGTGAGGAGGGACATCTGCAACTAGAGCAGGTTGTTCAGAGCCCCATCCAACCTGACCTGGAATGGTTCCAGGAATGGGGCATCTACGACGTCTCTGGGCAACCTGGGCCAGTGTCTCACCACAGTCAGTGTAAAAAATGTCCATCTTCTCTCTAGTCTAAATCTCCTCTCTTTTGGTTTAAAAGCATCACCCCTTTTCCTGTCACAACAGACCCTGCTAAATAGACTGTCCCCATCTTTCTTACAAGCGTCTTCAAGTACAGAAAGGCCAAAATAAGGTCTCCCATGGAGCCTTCTCTTTTCCAGTCTCCTCTTCCTTACTCTCCTCTGGGACAATCTGCCAAGTTTGTGCAGAGCTACCCATCCTTCCACAACATCATTGAGCCAGGGTAAAGCTTCAGGAAAAGCTAAACTACACAGGCAGGGTGGCTGCCTAAGTGCAGTGGAATGCATTAGCCAAAGCCCTTTGTCCAGGGTTCCAGCTCAGTAACCAGTGTGTCATGGACTACATGAAAGGGAATCATCTGTTAGAGTCAGTGGACTTTGTACTATATAAAGTCAGGCATACCCACAGGTACAGATATGGTATCTTCTCTTACAGGTGGAGTCAAGGCACTTGATGGACTCTTAATCTTGCATTTCCTTACGCTCCTTTTAGCTCAGGTTCTCAGATCACAGCTGTGCCATGAAGACACGTGTAAATGTGCTCTTTGAACGTTTACAATCTGATAGCTTTTTACCCTACATCCAATTTTTCTGTTTCAGACATCACTTTTGTTCCTTATCACCTCTATGGAGTTGTGATTCACCACAATGAGTATCTTCCAGAGTAAGACATCATCATGTTGTTTGCCCCTTCTTTTTACTTCTGATTATTATTTTCCTTCTTCAGAATTTTGTAATGAACACGACATAGAATCCCAATATGCTTTGGTTTGGAAAGCACCTTTGAAGGTCATCTAGTCCAAGCCCCCTGCAGTAAGCAGGGACATCTGCAACTAGATCAGGTTGCTCCAAGCCCCAGCCAACCTGATTTGGAATGGCTCCAGGGATGGGGCTTCTACCACCTCTCTGGGCAGCTGTGTACCAGTGTTTATCCAACCTCAAATTAAAAAACTTTCCCTTTCACTCTAGTCTAAATCTCTTCTCTTTTAGTTTAAAACCATCACCCCTTGCCTTGTCACAACAGGCCCTGCTGAAAAAGTCTGTCCCTATCTTTCTTTTAGGTCCTCTTTAAGTATGAAAGGCCAGAAGGTCTCCTTGGAGATTTCTCTTCTTCAGGCTCAACAACCCCAACTCTCTCAGCCTGTCCTCATAGCAGAGGGGTACCAGCCCTCAGATCATTTTTTGTCCTCCCCTGGCCCCACTCCCACAGGTCCAGGTCTCTCCTATGTTGAGGACTCCAGAGCTGGACCCAGCACTGCAGGTGGGGTTTCAGCAGAGCAGAGCAGGGCAGAGGGGCAGAATCTCCTCTTTCCACCTGCTGCCCACCCCTCTTTGGATGTAGCCAACACATTTCCTTTTCTAGGATCTCTGTCACAGGGAAACAAGCTTATCTGTTGAGAGCCCTTTCCTAGGGCATTATCAATTCTTATTTCCAGCCTATATCAAAAGCCTCCTTCATATTCAAAATTGCCAAGAAGCTGAGTCATCTTCCTTATAAACATCAGCTGCTGAAACTTCTGTCCCTCCTTACTGAGACTACAGGGAGAACCTTTCCTGTGTTGAAGGCTGTGCTGTGGGAGGGGAACTGGTGAGGTGCCAGCAGGTGGTTCAGAGTGCCACCTTGACAGCAAATTATCCCTAAGAACCAGGAATGACCTACAGAGCGTGGTTAAACTCAGAGGACAAAATGTATCTCTGAAGGGAATGGTGCCAGGAAGCTGTTTCAGTCTCATTTGGTTTCCTGACTGTCTCAAGAAAGAGCACAGAGAGTTTAAGTCTTTATTTTGAATGACCCTCCTTCTAAGGGCTCTTGTTAGAATCCTGCTACACATTTGATGCTTTTTTTGGCTAAATATCCACGAAGCAAAATCCTCCTGCATGGCAAGTGATGAACCCAGGCAAGACCATGGTTATGAATTTAGGTTTGCTGATGACTTGGATTTTTTACAGAACTAGAATAGGTCCTGCACCTGGGTGGTGCAATCCCAAGCACAAAATACAGGCTGGGCAGAGAATGGATAGACAGCAGTGCTGAGGAGAAGCAGTTGGGGGTGCTGGTGGGTGAATAGCTGGATATGAGCTGGTAATGTGTGCTCACAGCCCAGAAAAAAACATGTCCTGGGCTGCATCCCCAACAGCGTGGGCAGCAGTCCTAAGACAAGAAGGACATGGACTGTTAAGAGTGGGTCCAGAGGAGGGCATGAAAATTATCAGAGAGCTGGAGCACCTCTCCTGTTCAGACAGTTCTGCCCTTCTGCTCTGCTCTGCTCTGCTGAGACTCCACCTGCAGTGCTGGGTCCAGCTCTGGTGTCCACAGCACAGGAGAGACATGGACCTGTTGAAGCTGGACCAGGGGAGGCCACAAAAATTATCCAAGGACTAGAACCCCTTTGCTGTGAAGACAGGCTGAGAGACTTGGGCTTACTCATCCTGGAGAAGAGAAGGCTCCAGGGAGACCTTAGAGCAGCCTTCCAGTATTTGAAGGGGGCTACAGGAGAACTGAAGAGGGACTTTTTACAAAGGCATGGACTGGCAGGGCAAGGGGTAATGGCTACAAACTGGAAGAAGCTCCATTTAGATTAGACATTTAGATTCTTCCCTGCGAGGGTGGTAAGACACTGGAACAGGTTGCCCAGAGAAGCTGTGGAGGCTCCAAGCCTGGAATTGTTCAGTGCCAGATTGGACAGGGCCTTGAGCAATCTGATCTAGTGGAAGGTATCCCTGCCCATGGCAGGGTGCTTGGAACTAAATGATCTTTAAGGTCCCTTCCAACCCAGTGACTCTATGAATACTTGTGAAGGGATTTTGAAATGCACTACAGCACCCAAGCTGCATCTTTTGTGTTAAACCTCTGAAAACTCACAACAGAGATTAGTCAGCAAAGCAGCTGGATTCTTTGAGATGACAAGAAGCAGGGATTTCTTTTATGAGGTGTTCAACCTACTTTTCAACCCTGTTAAACAAGTGAAGAGAAACTGTTACTATCCTCTGACTCATTTTTTATATAAATCTTCTGACTTAAATGCTGTTGCTTGGCCCCCCACCCCCAGTCCTATTAGATCGGTAAATAGGAAGGGTTTTGATGTTTGTTTTCTTCAGTGGTATCTCTGAGACATGCAGCTGACTTCCATATTGATTGGTACTTGTCAATATGTCATCAGAAGCATAGGGATTGTCTCTCTTAGTCCATAACAGATCATTCCCTACTGTACTCCCTGCAGGGGAAAAGGATTTGAGTCATTAGGTGTTTATCTTCTTATTTAAACATATCATGGAGGGAGCAGGAACAGCACTGACTAGGTGAAAGAAACATGAATTAAATGAACTTTGAGGAAAGGCATTTTTGTTTTCTAACAGTCCCAGAGTGTGGCAATCAGAAAGGTTGAGTGTTTCATCATAAATAAGGTCTGTCTCAAAGAACCTTTGATAGTTGATGGCTTCTCAGGGAAGGTTTGAGAAAGCACGGGCAGTGCTTTTCAAAGAAAGCCTTTCTTCTTTTTTTTTTGTATTTTAAATACCACAGGGAGTCTCAGGGATAAAAAAAAGGAATCCTTACCACACTGATAAATCACAGAATCATGCACTCATTTCAGTTGGAGAAGTCCTTTAAGATCATTATCTAATGCTACCACATCTGGTGCTCAACCATGCCCCTCAGCACCACATCTCTGCATCTTTTAAACACCTCCATGCATTGTGATTCAGCCACCTCCCTGGAGAGCTTGTTCCAGTGTTTGAGAACCCTTTCAGTGAAGAAATTTTTCCTAATATCCAAACCAAACATCCCCTGGCCAGTTGCTCTCACTTCTTACTAAGGAGACAAGACCAACCCTTGCTCCACTACAACCTCCTTTCAAATCTTTAATACCTCACCAAAAGCCTCCAAATCCTCTTCCACCCTAGTGCTGGATTTTCATAATGACATCATATTAAAACCTGTTAATTGGTGTGACAACTATTATGCAAGTTAGAACAGGTCTCTTACATTTCAAGTTTTGCCAGGGCACTGCCTTCAGGTTTTCACAACTGCATTACAAAACTATTTCAGTAACACTTTGACACTGTGTCTGTTGAAAGAGAGATGATGATGAACACTAATACCATGAGCTTCTCCCTGTGTTCCTAAAAGCTACACAGCAGTGATAGATGATGATGCAAATTAATCTGCATAGAAACAGCATTGGAGGTAACAGAAACACAGACATTGTGCAATCAGGACTCTTCTTCGTTGAAAGAGAAGGAACCCATCTGAAATTATATTTTTCAGACATGGTAAAGGCTGGATCTTGCTACATTACTATTACTGGTGAGGCAACATCTCATCAGTACTGGATACAGTTTTGGGCTCCTCACTACAAGAAGGATGTGGAGGTGCTGGAGTGAGCCCACAGAAAGGCAATGAAGCTGGTGGCAGGTCTAGAGTACAAGTCTGGTGAGGAGAGACTGAGGGAAATGAGGTTCTTTAGCCTGGGTAAAGGGAGATTAAGGGGAGACCTTCTCACTTTCTACAGCTACCTGAAAGGAGGTTAGGGTGAGGTGGGGATCAGTCTCTGCTCACTGGGAACAAGTGACACGATGAGAGAAAATGGCCTCTAGTTGCACCAGGGGAAATTTGGGTTGGACCTAAGGAAAAATTTCTTCTCCCAGGGAGTTAAGCCCTGGCACAGGCTGCCTAGGGCAGAGGTGGAGTCCCCATCCTTGGAGGGATTTAAAAGTCTTTTAGATGTGATGCTGAGGGACATGGTTTAGTGGTGGACTTAGTAGTGCTGGGTTAATGGTTGGACTCGAGGACGTTGGATGTCTTTTCCAACCTTAATGATTCTGTGATTCTATGATCATCCTGTGTCTTAACCTTCTCATCTTAGCCTGCTAAATGCAGTCAACCATTGACTGTACAGTTTCTACTGAAGCCTTATTTTTGGACACCATTTGTATCAAGCAACGAATTTACCCCTGGTCCAGCTGTTAACAACCAAATGTAATCAAAAGTGGATCTTAATCATAGAATCATGGACTGGTTTGGGTTGGAAGGGACCTTTAAGGTCATCTAGTCCAAGTCCCCTGCAATAAGCAGGGACATCTTCAACTAGAACAGGTTGCTCAGAGCCCCAGCCAATCCGACCTGATGTTTCCAGCGATGGCGCTTCTGCCACTTCTCTGGGTAACATGGTCTACTTTTTTACCACACTGACCATAAAAAAAATTCATCCTATCTAGTATAAATCTCCCCTCTTTTAGTTTTAAACCATCACCCCTTGTCCTGTCACAACAGGCCCTGCTAAAAACTTTTCATCTTTCATCTAGGCTCCCTTTAAGGCCACACTGTTATTAGTGGTCAAGAAGCCCACTGCACACCAACACTGATACTGGGTCCTTAGAGGGTCACCAGCACCAGTTAACAGAGGTGTTTGTTACAAACTGTTGTAGCTAGGCTCTCCTCTCATGAGTGTTTTAATGTTTTTTAAGAACATTAGTCTGTAGCCTTGTGGAAAGCAACATCAAGTGAAGAAAAAAAATAAAAAGGAAGAATAATCCTGCAGCTTAGCATTGTCCTTTGAAGCATTTCACAAACCCGGTTGAAGCCTGAACACTTCTGCAAGATTAGGTGAGGGGGTGGAGGTATGCAGTAGCTAGACTATTGCATCAGCTGTCCTGATTTCAAAACAATGCTGAGGAGATCACAGCAGGGTGTCCCGTGGTGCTCTTTGCAGAAGGACTGAAGCTGCAGCTGTGAAGATCTTGAAGGCCAAAATGCCAAATGCTTTTCCTCAAGTACCCCCAAGACACAACCTGCAGCCTTCAAAAGGGAAGCAGAGGATGTTTGTTTTCCAGCTGATTGTTCAGCTCCCGTCGCTGCTAAATTCAACTCGAAACCAACCTAAAGCACTAAAAGAACATGCTTCCAAGCCATGTAAAACCTTCCATGGAGTAATCCATCAAGGGGCACAACCCTCTTTCAGATAAAAATCAGCCTTGACTTCTGATTTTCCAGTGTAAGAATGAAGAGGGGCTTACTTAGGCTCTCCTTGAATTCCCGTTTAACGCTGTGCACCTGGGTTCATTTTTATTTACATGGAGATAAGAGATCTCATCTTTTCAATACTGTCTTCAAGCAGTAACTGAACTTCTCTTTGAAATAATGGTTTTTCCTTGCCAAGATTAATGGTGTTCTGTGCTGTTACTGTGCTTCTCCTGTATTGGTGTGCATTAAATTTATCATGGTAGTTCAAAAACCCTGATTCCAAAAACCTATTTGTCCTTAAAATACCCCCAGCCTCTGTTCATAATCCCTGTCTGTGTGGTAACAGCTTTGTAAATATGAGACAGTGCAAAAAAACATCTGGTCAGTTGAAAGGCTTCATGAAACAACAGCATGAAGAGGTACAGAATCATAGAATTGTTTTGATTGGAAGAGACCTTTAAGATCAAGTCCATTAACCCAGCAGTGCCAAGTCCACCACTAAACCATGTCCCTCAGCATCACATCTACACAGCTTTTAAACCCACCCAGGGATGGGGACTTCACCACTTCCATGGGCAGCCTATTCCAGGGCTTGACAAACTTGTGTGGGAAGCAATTATTCCTAATGTCCAACCTAAACCTCCCCTGATACCACTTGATGTTGTTACTTGGGAGAAAAGACCAAAAACTCCCTCCCCTCCTTGCCCCAGTCTCCTCTCAAGGAGTTATACAGAGTGAAGTCTCCCCTCAGCCTCCTTTTCTCTAAACTAAACAATTCCAGTTCCCTCAGGTGCTCCTCACAAGACCTGTTCTCCAGACCCTTCACCAGCTTCATTGCCCTTCTCTGGACATGCTCCAGCACTTCAGTGTCCTTCTTGTAGTGATGGGCCCAAAACTGAAGCCAGTATTTGAGGTGAGGCCTGAAATGAAACACTGCATCCTTCTTACGAGAGTGTTAACTTTTTAAAGGAAATTTTAATTCTTAACTTCTAAAGACAACTTCTAGAGACAGAAAGTAGGAAAAGAAATTCAAATGTAGCACGAGAATATAAACATACAGAAGAGAAAGGATCTCATGAGCCATACTGGTCACGGTTGCTACTCAAAGCAAATGGTAACCAACAGCTCACTTTCTGCTGACAGCCACTATTTTGGACAGGTGCACTCTGCACTGGGTTAAGAACTGGCTGGAGGGCTGGGCCCAGAGAGTGGTGGTGAATGGTGCCACATCCAGCTGGCAGCCTGTCACTAGTGGTGTCCCCCAGGGATCAGTGCTGGGCCCCATCCTGTTCACTGTCTTTACTGATGATCTGAACGAGGGGATTGAGTCCATCATCAGTAAGTTTTCAGATGACACCAAGTTGGGAGCAGGTGTCCATCTGTTAGAAGGTAGAAGGGGTCTGCAGAGGGACCTTGCCAGTCTGGACAGATGGGCAGAGTCCAAGAGCATGAGATTTAACATATCTAAGTGCCGAGTTCTACACTTCGGCCACAACAACCCCATGCAGCGCTACAGGCTGGGGACAGAGTGGCTGGAGAGCAGCCAGGTGGAAAGGGACCTGGGGATACTATTTGACAGTAGGCTGAACATGAGCCAGCAGTGTGCCCAGGTGGCCAAGAAGGCCAGTGGCATCCTGGCCTGTATCAGGAATAGTGTGGACATCAGGACTAGGGAAGTCATTCTGCCCCTGTACTTAGCACTGGTTAGACCACACCTTGAGTACTGTGTCCAGTTCTGGGCCCCTCAGTTTAAGAAAGATGTTGACTTGCTTGAACATGTCCAGAGAAGGTCAGCAAAGCTGGTGAGGGGTCTGGAGCACAAGTCCTATGAAGAGCAGCTAAAGGAGCTGGGGTTGTTTAGCCTGAAGAAGAGGAGGCTCAGGGGTGACCTTGTTTTTGTCTACAACTCCCTGAAGGGAGGTTGTAGCCAGGTGGGGGTTGGTCTCTTCTCCCAGGCAACCAGCATCTGAACAAAAGGACACAGTCTCAAGCTGTGCAGGGGGAAGTTTAGGCTTGATCTTAGAAAGAAGTTCTTCACAGAAAGAGTGATTGGCCATTGGAATGGGCTGCCCAGGGAGGTGGTGGGGTCAGCATCCCTGGAGGTGTTTAAGAAAAGATTGGATGAGGCACTTAGTGCCATGGTCTAGTTGATTAGATAGGGTTGGGTGAGTGGTTGGACTTGGTGATCTTGGAGGTCTCTTCCCACCTGGTTGATTCTGTGATTCCAAATTTCCAAACCATTCAGGTAGCTCTCTTTCCATCAAATAAAAAAGGGATTCTCAGATAAACTTTTGGTTTAAACTGCAGGATCCCCCAGGAACACTGAAAGACCAGCCACAACACACATTTCCAAGCAGCATTTAAATCCCAGGTAAGTCACCCACAGCCTTCACACAGCCCTCTTCCCACAGCAAATGATGTGGGAAACCTATTTTGTTCTGAATCATAGAATCATAGAATCATAGAATGGTTTGGGTTGGAAGGGACCTCTAAAGGTCATCTAGTCCAACCCCCTCTGCAGTCAGCAGGGGCATCCTCAACTAGATCAGGTTGCCCAGAACCCTGTCAAGCTTCACCTTGAATATCTCCATGAATGGGGCCTCAACTACCTCTGTGGGCAATCTGCTCCAATGTTCCACAACCCTCATAGTAAAGAACTTGTTCCTAACATCCATCCTTAATCTAGTCTTCTCTAATTTGAAGCCATTGCCCCTTGTCTTATCACTACAGCCTGCTTTATTGAAATCAGAGACATCCTCAAATTAGAGGTATTTAAAACATTTATTAGGGTTAATCATTGTAACACAATGATTAACACATTGAAACACAAAACCTACATCTAAGGCAAAAAACCCACCAAAACACCCCAAGCCCCACATTATTAGGTATGATACAATTAGTATGTAAACTAGAAAGTATTAACAGATGAGAGCATCCCATATATGAAGCAAGTAGGTCCAGCCTAGTTAAAGCACTTATATAAAACTACTTCCTTTATCATCATCTTTTTAAACCAGTTCCTGACCAGCCAGAAAATCAAGTCACCCTCAATTAGTTGCTCACAGCCTTGAGTGCAAACAAGCTCCACCAAACATCCCCAGCACTGCAGCCAGTGCCTCAGGTCTGCTGCCAGCTCTCTTGAGAAACAAACCAGTCTTGGATAAACCCAGAACTAACTGGCCAGCCTCAAACTGCAGCATTATTTATTATTATTAATATTATTATCATTGTTATTAAAGCAGATCAGCTTACAGAGTCAGGTGCTCCTCACAGTCATTTAGGTTTTCATCAGCCCTTAACTACCAAGATGAATTCTAGTCGCTACTGAAAGTTTTCACTCTGAGATGGGGGTGGTTTTTTGGTATGTTTATGAAGGGGAAATGACACTTTCCAAGCAACAAAAAGAAGCAGAAATAATTGAGTTTGCATTTGAAAATCACAGGTTCTTAATTCCCTGACTTGAAGAAACAAAGCTGCTCTTACAGCTTTCAGGAAGAGCAGAAAGACAACATCATTGTTGAAGGCAAGCTTCAGAGAAGGTCTTCAGAGGAAATCTAAGCTGCTCTGCACACTGGGCCCTTATTTCTTCACCTGTGACTTCAGAGTTCCTGAGCTTCAGAGTTTCTCCAGAGCCCACCAGAACTCAGATCTCAAGAACTTACACAACCAAAATCCTTGCTCATTTAAATACCTTCCTTGATGACAAGGTGATTTAGGTTTGGCACACCAAAATGCAAAAATACCTTTGAGACTACTTAGGCAGCATTTGAATTTTAAAGTCTGCCACAGATCCATGTTACTACTTCCAGTTTTAAACTGTTTTAACATATAAAGCTGAGATGCTTCACACAGAGCTCAATGGTGGCCTGCTCCACAAATTCAGAGTCACAGAATGCTTTAGGTTGGAAAGGACCTCTAAAAGTCGTCTAGAACAACACCCTTGCAGGGAGCATCTTCAGCTAGATCAGATTGCTGCTAGATCAGGTTCCTAAAAATGTATTTGGAAAGAAGCATTCTGGTGGGATTTACTGGATTCCAGCCTTTAATCCCCAATCCTATTGTGCTCTCTTAAGCTGGTTTTGTGCAGAAACATCATTACTCCAACTTGAAGACTTCTTGGAGTGCAGTGATGAGACCATGAGGAGCAGGGCACTGTGGCACCCTCTTTTAGAAACTAAGTGGTATCTTTGAGCAGACACCTTTGGTCTGGGGCACAGGTTTGGTGGACATCTGCTAAGTAGTGGAGGTTACACTGGTGGTGATGCTCTTTGGGCAGTTTCAGTAATCAAGGAAACCTACACCCTGGGAAGGCAATTGACTCAGGCAAAGTCTCATCCCCTGGAGAAGATTCTAAACTGACCTGCACATTGCTATCCTAGGCAACCAGCTCTGGGTGCCCCTGCTTTAGCAGAGGGGTTGGACTAGATGATCTCCATAGGCCCCTTCCAACCCTCACCAGTCCATGATTTAGGCAAGCATAGTGTCTGCAACTTCTTTCTGGAGCAGACTGGAACTGCACAGGGTCCAGCAGCCTCCTTCATGCCAACTCCTTCTTTCACATGCACAGCACCTCCAGACACAGATTTTGACTTTCAGCCTGTAAAAACTGCCCTCACTCATCATTTGGATCCATTTCTTTTTCTGGTTAGCAAATTCAGTCCATTTCTTTATCACAATTACTGAAAATATGAGATGAAGCTACAGATTTAGAAAAATACTGAACCAGGTGGCAGAGAAACCCTAAGTCAAAGTACAGGTTTTGTGAAGTTGTTTTCACCCTATTATTACAGAGAAAAATCTAAAAACATGCCCAATCTACTTGTCACTGTAAGAAGTTTTGGCTGCAAATCTAAATTTAATATGTAAAATGTTATTTTATTTAAAAAAAAAACCAAAACAACAGTCACTGGTTTAAACAGAGACTCAGAGCACTTTGAGGTTGTCAATCTGACAGGATAGTAGAGAGGATTTTCCACCTAGGTTTTGCAAAATCCCTTTGAAGCAAAGTCTTCTACTTCTAGTCCTTGTGTTATTGCTCATGGGAAATGTTAAAATTGCTGCTTTCAAGATAAGGAGCCATGCCACTGAGATCACAAAAGCCCTTTCTCAGTGAAAACAAAGAGCAAATGGTGCTGGTTTTCAAGTGGGGTCATCAGCACCTACTACCAGCACGAGGACTACTATGTGGCTTCAGCTTATGAAGTTTGATGGATACATTCTTTTCGTCTCCATCAGGAGAGAGGGGTGGAACTCGCTGACCTGAAACAAGAAGAGGAGAGAGACTTCAGCTTTCTCTCATGTAGGAACAACAGCAGCAGGTAACTGATTCAGCTTGCACAAGAATGACATCTAGAATCACAGAATCATAGAATCATAAATGGTCTGGGTTGGAAGGGACCTCCAAAGGTCATCTAGTCCAAACCCCCTCTGCAGTAAGCAGGAGCATCCTAAACTAGATCAGGCTGCCCAGAGCCCTGTCAAGCCTCACTTTGAATATCTCCCCAGATGGGGCCCCAACCACTTCCTCGGGCAACCTGTTCCAGTGTTGAACCACCCTCATAGCAAAAAACCTGTTCCTAACATCCAGTCTAAATTTGCTCTTCTCTAATTTCAACCCATTGCCCCTTGTCCTATCACCACAGGCCTTTGTAAACAGTCTCCATCCTTCTTGTAGTCCCCTTCAGGTACTAGAAGGGTGCTATTAGGTCTCCCTAGAGCATTCTCTTCTCCAGGCTGAACAATCCCAGCTCCCTCAGCCTCTCCTTGTAGCAGAGGTGGTCCAATGCCCAATCATGTTCATGGCCCTGCTGTGGGCCAGCTCCATCAGGTCCATGTCCTTACTATATTGAGGGCTCCAGACCTGGACACAGCACTCCAGGTGAGGTCTCACCAGAGCAGAGTAGAGTGGTGGAACCTCATGGTGCTTATTTAAGGCACTTGTGTCTGTACTAATGTGCCCGGCATTTAGTCCTTGTACCGCTGAAGCCCGTAACTAAACCAGGTCTAAACCAGAAGTGATTGTCTATACTCAGCATTGGTGAGGCCACACCTTGAGTCCTGGGTTTAGTTTTGGAGCCCTCACTACAAGAGAGACATTGAGGTGCTGGATTGTGTCCAAAGAAGGGCAGTGAAGCTGGTGAAAGGTCTAGAGAACAGGTCTGGTGAGGAGTGGCTGAGGGAACTGGGGTTGTTTAGCTTGGAGAAAAGGAGGCTGAGGGCAGGAGACCTTCTTGCTCTCTACACCTACCTGAAAGGGACATGGTTTAGTACCACAGCTGACAACGATCGTAAAGGTCTTCTCCAACCAAAATGATGCTATGATAAACACAAGCTGCCTGTACTTGAATAAGAAAACAAAATCTGTTCTTGTCAGTTCATCCCTCCCTCCTTTGAGGGGTACCCAGATCTTTCCAGCTGACATCTTTCATTTCTTAACACCATCCCCTCCTCTCCAAACTCTCCTGACTTTTTAATCACACAATGTGCTTGGTAATTAGAACTGTAGATGGAAAACCAAGATCCTCCCAGGTTCAATCGGTTTCTGGTGTGGGCCTGGCTTTTACATTAAACCCACGGTGTGAGACCTCCACCAGTATCTTGCAGAGCTCACAGTTATGGTCTGACACTTCCCCCTTACCTTGTGAACTTCATGACAAAGCTTTCTGCAGAGGAATCTTCTTTCTATTAGTTACTCCTGGTTTTACTATCACCCGTGTTGAATAACAAGAGTTAAAGTATTTAATCTTTGTTTGTTATATGCCACTTTAAGAGAGCACAAAGTTTCTGTGAACCAACTATCTGAATCCAGGTGGATTTTACAGTTCAGACTTCCCATCCTTCGCTGCTCTCTCTTCTGAACTGTTCCAGGAATTATGTATCTATGCTGATGCCTGAGTCCTACAAATCACTTGGAGGAGTGCTTGTGGGAGGGTCACGCAAAAGCATTCAGGTAAAATCCAATCCCAGTGAAATGAAACAGCAAAACTCATCTGTAAAACTTACCCTGAAATTCCCTTTGCTCAAGCCCATCAAAATGTGACCTCTCTTACTCAGCCAGTCCTGAACAGGGATGTTCTGCAACCAAAGTGTGACTTTTGAAGCAGGTAATCTTAGGTGCTTGTACAACTGAATGGGAGGAGGAAAATTCCTCACATTGCTAAGATACAGATACTCTGTTTGGTCCAACAAAGTGATAAATGGGTATCATCTTGAGGGCTGAAGAACATCTAAGCACATTACAATGCTGCACTCCGCCGAGGTCACTAAAAATCAACTTCACACCCTGCTTGCATTCTGGACTTTGTGTTTGTGAGTGCCCTTCCAGAGACAAGAAGGATGGGTGGTTATAGACACAGCTGTCACATGCGTTACTTCTGTTGGCTTAGTTGGGAGACAAAGAGAATCCACCAATCCATAAAACTCTAGGGAATATGAAGAGCACAGGACCTGTGAGAGGCTTTCCAAGAAGGTATCCCTGTGGTTGCAGAGACCTGCAGAGAACTTCTGCATTATAGAATCATAGAATCACAGCAATGGTGGGGGTTAGAAGGGACATCTGCACATCATCTAGTCCAACAACCCTGATAAAACAGGGTCACCCCGAGCAGGCTGCCCAAGATCACTACATCCAAGGAGGGTGGAGTCTCTCCAGATAAGGAGACTCTACAACCTCTCTGGGCAGCCTGCTCCAGGGTTCTGGCACCCTTACAGCAAAGAAGTTTTTCCTTATGTTCAGATAGAACTTCTGAGTTCCATTTTGTGCCTGTTACCCTTTCTCTTGCTGCTGGGCAGCACTGAAGAGTCTGGCCCCATCCTCTTGACACCCACTCCTTAGATATTGGTAAACATTGAGAAGATCCCGTGTCGGGCTACTCTTCTCCAGGCTAAACAGTCCCAGGTCTCTCAGCCTTTCCTCCTCACAGAAATGCTCCATCCCCTCAGCATCCTTGTGGCAGTCTGTTGGACTCTCTCTAGTATTCCTGTCTCTCTTGAACTGGGGATCCCAGAACTGGACTCAGTATTCCAGATGTGTCCTCAGTAGGGCAGAGTAGGAGGGGAGGAGATCCTACCTCAACCTGCTGGCCACACTCTTCTTCATGCACCCTAGGAAACCATTTGCCTTCTTGGCCACAGAACACTGCTGGCTTGTGGTGAACTTCTTGTCCAACAGCACTCCTAGGCCTTTCTCCACAGAGCTGCTTTCCAGCAGGTGAGCCCCTAACCTCTGGCGTTCCATGGGGTTATTCCTCCCCAGGTGCAGGACCCTACACTTGCCCTTGTTGAACTTCATGAGGTTCCCCTCTGCCCATCTTGCCAGCCTGTCCAGGTCTCACTGAATGGCAGCACAGCCTGACGGGGTGTCACCACTCCTCCCAGGCTGGTATTTTGCATTAGGTACCTCTCAAGTGTTTTCAACTCAGCCCCAGCCAAAACCAAACCCTGTTGATCTGACTCAGAGCACAACACAGATAAAAACACCAGGACCTAGAGACAGAGTTTCTGTAACTTACCATTAACCAAATACTCTCTACACATCTGGTTCTTCTAACATCAAGTTTGGAAGAGGAGAGCTTCTAAGCTTTAGAAGCCTGCAGTAAACAATTTTGTTACCTCTATTCCTTTTCATTCAGTGTTTCATATACCTCATGAGTGCTAAGTCCTGAGGTACCCTTGGGGTGTGTGCAGAGAAGCAGGAGAACTCCCTGGAGCAAAACCATTTGCAGGCTTCAAGGTCAGCCAGCACTTTGTCCAGTTCAGAGCAGGACACAATGTATGTCATTAAGAATCACCTTGATTTATTCCACTTCTCAAAATGATAAAACCCAAGCAGATAACAACTATAAATAATAAAGAGGAGGGGAAAAAATATCTCTAGCCATAATATTTGCTGATTAGTTACTGTGCCCTTTGAACTAGGAACAGTTTGTCATTAACTAGTTTTGTTTGCTGCTGTTTGGATACCATCACACTACCTCCTTGACTTCAATACAAAGAAATAAACCTTTAAACAGGATAAAATCTTCTCAAGTCTGAGAATTTTAGTTTTTTTTCTTTTCACTAGAGGACTTTGCCCTCCCTTATTATTTCTCGTATTACCAGATTTAATAAACCACCAAGTTAAATCATTCTAGTTTTGGAAAAAAGACTTATCCTTGCCAAAGGAGCTTTTATCATCTGATGCATAGTGGACAAGAGTAATGTTGGAGCACAAAACTCAGCCTAACACCTGAGAAGCTCTTGGAGCAGAAATCTCAGCCTAATACCGGAGAATAAGCTTTTGGAACACAAAACTCAGTCTAACACCTGAGAAGAAGTTCCTGGAACACAAAATTCAGTCTAACACCTGAGAAGAAGTTCTTGGAGCTCAAAACCGAGTCTAACACCTGAAGACAAACTGCACAGCAAATGACAGAGTGATTTTTCACCAAGGGCCTGGGGAAGTGAATAAAAATAAGCCTTCAGAAATCTGTTTGACCGATGGTTTCTCCCTGGGCCTCCTTGACAGTGGGTGGTGTAACAGAAAAAGGTTCAAGCAGCAGCAGCAGCTGAAGGCTGAGCAGTGAAATGCTGAGCCTGCATCACCACATCCTGCTTTGAAACCACCTCAATCAGTGTTGCTACCTAAAAGCACCACGATCATCTCATCTTGTCATTCAGCTTGGGACAAATACGGCGTCAATATTGCTGACATCAACTCAAATACAGCTGGCACTGAGCTGAGCTCACCAGAGGTCATAAACTGAATTCATTTTAGAAAGTATATGCTCACCTTTCATTGGTGTGTGTGGTCTCTGTTCCAGAGCAAGAAAAACCACCCCTGCAAGAGCTAACCAACAGCATTGCTCACTGATGCTTTCTCTCATGCAGATGGTGTCAGAAAGGAGCTCTGACACCCAGCCCTGCAATGCTCCTGAAGAAATAAAAAAGTTAAGGCAATTCCTTTTCAAACCAAAGACCAACTCAAAAGGTCCATGGGAGATTGAATTCATCCATTGCTTAACTGAAAGACCACAAACCAGATCACAAATACAGTCTTGTCTCCATTTTGGGGAGCAGGCACAGCCACCCTGCTTGCCAAAGGTCACTAGCAGCACATAGAATCATAGAATAGTTTGGGTTGGAAGGGACCTTTAAAGGTCATTTTGTCCAACTTCCCTGTAGTCAGTAGAGACATCTGGAACTAGACCAGGTTGCTCAGAGCCCCAGACAGCCTGACCTGGAATGTTGCCAGGGATAGGGGGGCAACCTGCATCAGTGTTTCACCACCCTCACTGCAAGGAAAACTTCTTCCTTCTCTCTAGTCTAAATCTCTTTTTTTTTAGTTTAAAAACCATCATCCCTTGTCCTGTCACAACAGGCCCTCCTAAAAAGCCTCTCCCCATCTTTCCTGTACGCCTCCTTTGAGTAATGGAAGGCCAAAGAAGATCTCCCCATGACCTTCTCATCTTAGGATCCCAGATGAAATAATCAATCACACAGAGAAAACCAGCTGCACATACATTTCTCTGAAAACTCTGCAGTTGAGCTGCATGAAGGACTTAGGGACACACTGACACAGAGAGAGACATCACACATGGTTTTTCCATTGCTGATGTTTCTATAGAGTGAGCTCTGTTGACTGCAATTCAAAGATTAGATTACTCAATTAAATATCTGATTATATATTTTGGGTTCATTTCACTAATGCTTAGTGAAAATTTCCTGGATTTTGTGCAACAAAATTGTTTGTAGCCATGCAGCTCTACACATTCCTGAAGAGGTCTTGGTGTTCTCCTTGATCTCAGTCCAGTAAACACACCATGGTGTGTAAAATAATGTGTCACAAGAGGTTGCTGAAATGTAGGGTCACAGAAATCGACATGGTTCCTAAGCGAACCACCCAGGTTAGCAGGTGGGAAGCACTAAATCAATCCCATCTCCTCCTTTCTGCCATTTTTGAGTTGGGCTGAGGCAATCTAGGATGAAGGTCAGAGTCTTCTCCAAAGCCTGGTAGAGTTCCAACTCCTGCCATTGAACGTGAGACTTGTGAAGGTATAGAGATTAATAGCACTCTGGGAGCTGCAGTTCTGAGAGTGCCAGAGGCAGAGATTTGGAAATGAGAGGGTGGGAAAAGAAGTGAACAAAATGGGAAGGGAGAAAAATGAAAAGTGGATCAGGGATGCAGGAGAGAGAGCAGAGACTGGGTGACAGCTCTGATAGCACAACTTGAAGAAAGGCAGAGGGGGTTGCTCTGCTGCAGCTGGAAGCAGGGTGATGCATCACCGCTCTGATGAAATCTGCTTTCTTTGTTCCCTTTTGAATGTGATGTTACAAGCTGTGATAGACATTAGCTCCACAAAATCAGGCTTGGAGCTGAGCTTTTTGGGTTTGTTTGGTTGTGTTTTTCTAACATGAAACAAGTGTGGTCACTGACCTGTAGAAGGCTGCCTGACAGCTGCTGCAGCTCAGGTGAGTTTTTCTCATGACTCACCTGAGAAAATCACAGAATACAGAATAGTTTTGGTTGGAAGAGACCTTTAAGATCACTGACTCCAACTGTAAACCCAACACTGCCAGGTCACTACTAAACTATGTCCTTCAGCACTACATCTACACAGCTTTTAAATAGCTCCAGGGGTGGTGACTCCACCACTTGCCTGGGCAGCCGGTTCCAGGGCTCGACAACCCTTTAAGTGAAGAAACTTTTCCTAATATCTGACCTAAATCTCCCCTGGTGCAACTTCAGGCCATTTCCTCTCATCCTATTGCTTGTTCCTTGGGAGAAGAGACCGACCCCTGACTCCAGCCTCCTTTCAGGTAGTTGTAGAAGGTGAGAACGTTTCCCCTGAGCCTCCAGGCTAAACAACTTCAGTTCCCTCAGCTGCTCCTCATAAACTTCTCACAGAATTACAGAATCACAATGGCTGGGGTAGGAAAGAACCTTAAAGATCATCTAGTTCCAACTATGCCATGGGCAGGGACATCTCCTACTAGACCAAGTTACTCAAACCCCAACCAACTTGGCTCTGAACACTTCTGTGGGCAACCTGATATTAATAAAGTTCACCATGATATTAATAAAGACTTTCTTCTTAATATCTAATATAGATCTACTCTCTTCCAGTTTCAAACTGTTACACTTCATCCGACCACTACATTCCCTGATAGTCTCTTTCACCTTTGCTGTAGGCCCCCAAGGCCTAAGTAGTGGTAGAACAGCTAAAAACGGTCAGAACCTCCTCCTAAAATTGCTAGGTAAGCCCCTGCAAAGCACTGCTCTCCATAAACCTCACTAATCGCAGAATCACAGAATCATTCAGGTTAGAAAAGACCCTTGGGATAATCAAGTCCAACCATCAACCCTACTCTACAAAGTTCACCTCTGAACCATATCCCTAAACACCACATCCAAACAACCATCTATGAAGACACAGCAGAAGGCAGCAGTCACTTCTTACCCAACAGTTCTGGAACTTGCATACAAGACTTTCTGCACCTGCAGGACTAGGGACAGTCACTCTGCTTATCTCCCCAAAGCCTCTGAAACCAGTTTCACTGGTGTTCTAGAAGTTCCTCACGACTCTCACATGGGTTATAAATCTTGGCCCACCACTTGTTTTCCAATTTCTTCTCTCTCATACTTGTGGTGAAGGAGGATCTCCCCAACAGACAGAGCTGATCTGCTGTTTGCTTCGTGCTGTAAGTTTTGAGGGAAGGTGAGACATAGCTAAGTTGCAATTAAATACTCCTAGTTGCATTTCTAACAGCATCTCCACACAACAGAATAAAGCCCTTTATTTTTTCAAAGCAAAAGCACAGCTTCCTGACACTGAAGTTCTTGCTAGGAGAAGGAACAATACAACTAAATTTTACTCATTTAATTGAAATCTGCAAGAAATAAAAAAGAAAGAAAGAAAGATTTAAATCTTACATGCATCAAAGTAAACAAAGTAATTCCTACTGACTTTAATTACTAGGAGATTCAAACTCGATTTGACGTCCTGCTGTAATTAACTTTAGATTGGTTTGGTTTATTTATTAGTTTGTGTTGAAGAACTCTCCTCTGGTTGCAGAGAAATCCAAGACCTCACAAGTGGAAAGTAAGAGTAGTTGAAAAGCCACTAAGTTTGAGAATCATAGAATCATTAAGGTTGGAAAAGACCTTTAAGATCATAATTTCCAACCATTAACCTAACACTGTCAAGTCACTACTAAAACATGTCCCTTAGTGCCACATCCTACACATTTTTTGAACACTTGTGGGGATGGTGACTCCCCCCTGCCCTGGGCAGCTTGATCCAGGGCTTGAGAACCCATTCAGTGATGACATTTTCCTCATGTCCAACCTAAACCTCCCCTGGTGCAACTTGAGGCCATTTCCTCTTGTCTATCACTTGTTACCTAGGAAGAGAGAATGATTTCCACCTCTTCCAATCTCCTCTCAAGTATTTGTTCAGAGTGAGAAAGCCTCCCCTCAGCCTCCTTTTCTCCAGGCTAAACAACCCCAGCTCCCTCAGCTGCTCCTCACAAGACTTGTGCTCTAGACCCTTCACCAGCTTCATTTTCCTTCTTTGGACACATTCCAACAACTCATTAAATTAAAATTCAAAAGCGAGAGGACAACTAATCATAGAACACAGGGAGTTTGAATAGTAAAGAATATATTCTCAAACGTAAGCCTGGGTAAAGTTTTCCCATTCTTTCAGAGTGTTTTCACAGGTGAACACACCCTACAGGAACTCAGTTAAGAGCTTAAACTACCATAAAAAAAGGGTGAATATGACTTGCTGTGTAACATAAATCTGTTTGCTTTTTGGACAGTGGTAAAACACTGTCCCAGGTTACCCAGAGAAGTGGTAGAAGCCCCATCCCCAGAACCATTCGAGGTCAGGTTGGACAGAGCTCCGATAAACCTGCTCTAGCTGGAGATGCCTGTCCTAGTTTTGAGCCAGGAGCTGCCCAGGGCAAAAGGACAGAAAAGATATTTTACCCCTTCCCAAGGAGTCAAATAAAAATGTTCCACACCGGATTGGAAGTTTAAATGGAAATTCTATTTACAAATATATACAAAAGTTATTCAGCAGGCCAAACTGCCCCCCCACCCCTCAACTAGACCCAGGCCTACCACAGGCTTCACAGGCCCAGCAGTGTAGCTGGAAATTCGCTGCCAGCCAAGGACAAGAGAAAAACCTCTCCCCCACAAAAGATATCAGCATGCACGGCCTGAGATGGAGGGAAGAGAGAGAGAGAGCTTTGGCTGTATGCTCCCTTAAATAGAGAAGTATAGGAAAAGGGAATAGAATAACAGATTACAATATACTGGGACAAACTGCCTGTCCTCCTGGGACTCTCTAGCCTCTGGAGGACTTTTCTTTATGGTTATACTAATTAACTCTTAATTTCCCCCAACCTACAACAATGCCCTTGCTGACTGCAGGGGGTTGGACTAGATGACCTTTAGAGGTCTCTTCCAATCCAATCCAGTCTATGCTTCTATGATTGCTTTTCTTAAAATGTCTTTGATAACCCCCTGCAAAGCAATTCAGAGATATTCACAAATCAGCAGATAACAGGATGAAACCCACCACACTCATTACTCCATCCATGTCCACCTGAGTCAGTGCAAACATCCAATATCCACTGGAAAAGATCCCTTCCTATTCCACAGGCAGACATTTCCCACATTCCTCTCCAGCTTGTCCAGCACACAGCTGGTTAAACTGTAAACTCTCAAGATTGGATTTTTCTCTCTCTCTTTTTTTTTTTTTTTTGATTCCCCCAGTATTTCTAGGAAACAAGTATTTGGGTTACATTTAATATTCAATCCATGAGTTTCTGGCAAGGCATCAGAAAATCAGCAGCTTCATGCATTTCTAACTGAGCATTTACCACATGAAAGGTTGGATCCCAAGAACGAAATGCTCTGCTCTAATTAGGAAGCCACATCTAGGAAGATCATTATCTGGATCCTTAAACATCAGCCTCCCAGTGCTACCATCAGTAAGACCAAGTGTGCTAATAACTCTTTACACCTCTTCCATAGGGTGACTCTGACAATCTTACTTCTCTCTCACTCTTGACAGAAGATGCTGAAATGCTTCAATCTTTGGTTGTACAACAATCTCCAACACTTCACAGAATGGTTTAGATTGGAAAAGACCTCTAAGGGCATCGGGTCCAACTGAATCCAGCACTGCCAAGTCCACCACTAAACCGTGTCCCACAGCACCACATCTACATGGCTTTGAAATCCCTGCAGGGATGATGACTCTACCATTTCCTTGGGCAGGCTGTTTCAGGGCTGGACAACCCGTTTGGGTTGTCCATCATTTAGTTTTCATTTGAGCTCAAGTTTATCTCCTGTTTCACTTGGCTGGGCATTCTCTAGTGGCTTACTTATCCTACCCCTGTTTACCTTTGAACCTGCTGATGCAGAGTGGTGTTAACCTGGGAGATATGGTCTGTCATTTAGGGAGGACAGTGTTTATGTAATCTCTTTCGTATCTGGGCCACCTTCGCACTGAGGTACAGGCAATGCATGGGCTGGGGACAAACAGCTGGGTGTGAACCAGATTTGGAGAAGGTAACTGAGGCTTACCTGAGCTGTCAAATGAACAGGTGTATGAATACTGCCAGGGTGTGATTGCTCCTGAATGACAGCACACTTGGGGCACCTTCTTCAGTCAAGGGAAAACAGACAATTTCAATGGGTGAGCTGCCTTCCAGGGTACAAACAGCGGTCAGTGGACTAAAGGCCAACAACCAAGAAGGGCCAATTCAGACATGGTGTGACCTCCTGCACCAATGTGACTCTAGACACACCTGAGAGGCAGGATGTCATCCAGAGGGATTTGGATAAGGTTGAGAAGTGGGCCTGTGGGAATGTCATGAGGTTCAAGAATGCCAAGTGCAGGGTCCTTAATATGGGTAAGGGCAACTCATGATACCAGTCCAGGCCAGGTGATAAAGGAACTGAGAGTAGCTGTGTGAAGCACTTGGGGGTGCTGGTCGGTGAAAAGCTGGACATGAGCTGGCAATGTGCACTCACAGCCCAGAAGCCAACGTGTCCTGGGCTGCATCCCCAGTAGCATGGGCAGCAGGTGGAGGGAGGGGATTCTGCCCCTATGCTCCTCTCTGCTAAGGCCTCACCTGCAGTGCTGGGTCCAGCTCTGGAGCTCCCAGCACAAGAATGATGTGGAACTGTTAGAGTGGGTCCAGAGGAAACCACAGAAATGATGGGAGAGCTGGAATCTCTCTGCTGTGAGGCTAGGCTGAGAGTTGGGATTGTTCAGCCTGGAGAAGAGAAGGCTCCAGGGAGACCTTCTTATGGCCTTTCCATACTTAAAGAGGACCTAAAAGAAAGATGGGGGCAGACTTTTTTAGCATGACCTGTTGTGACAGGATAAGGGATGATGGTTTTAAACTAAAAGAGGAAGAGTTAGACTAGAGAGAAGGAAGAAATTTTTTTCACTGAGGGTGGTGAGACACTGGCTCAGGTTGCTCAAAAAGGTGGTAGATGCCCCGTCCTTGGAACCATTCCAGGTCACATTGGATGGGACTCTGAACAACCTGCTCTACTTGAAGATGTCCCTACTCACTGCAGGGAGGTTGGACTATCTGACCTTTAAAGGTCCCTCCCAACCCAACCCACTCTGTGATACAATTCTACACTGTGCTGCTGCTGTATAAAGCACTCCTGACATTCTTGGTGCTGCTAAAGTATAAAGCGGTGACAAGGAGCTGCTGTGCCTAGGATCCTTCTAAGGCTGGGGATAAAAAATTAATAACATTCGATCCTATAGACACTCAGCTTTTAAAAGAGAACTGCTGCAACACATGAAAAGCCACCCTCAGCTTAAGCCCTTTTTACACCAAAATCCTTTCCAGAAAGACCCTGGGGAAAATGTAGCCCAAGTGGGGAATATGCAACTACTAAAAATATTATTTTCTTGTTTCCAGAGAAATGTAACAGCCATGTGATATTTCACAATCAAAACAAGCCTTCACTCAGGCACTGCTAAATGTAACCAGGTTAAGCGTGGTGGCTTTCCATCTGAAATCCCAGGGGTCCCACAGCCAGCCAGGAGCTACAGCCCATTCCACAGAGCAGTTTAATGTCTCTAGTGTGGAGAAGTCTGTCTGTCCTGACTGTTGTGCTCAGTCTTAACCTCAGCTTTATTCACAGAATGGCTTGGGTTGGAAGAGACCTTAAAGATCATCTAGTTCCAACCACCCTGTCATGGGCAGGGACACCTCCTAATAGACCAGGTTGCTCAAGGCCTTATCCAACCTATCTTTGAACACCTCCAGGCTTGGAGGCTCCACAGCTTCTCTGGGCAACCTGCTTCAGTGCCTCACCACCCTCCTGGGGAAGAATTTCTCCCTAATGTTTAATCTAAATGGAGCTTCTTCCAGTCGGAAGCCATTACCTCTCACCCTCTCACTCCATGTCTTTGTAAAAAGTCCATCTCCAGCTGTCCTGTAGCACCCTTCAAACACTGGAAGGCTGCTCTAAGGTCTCGCTGGAGCCTTCTCTTCTCCAGGCTGAACAATCCCAGCTCTCTCAGCCTGTCTTCACAGGAGAGGTGCTCATCTTCATGGCCTCCTTTGGACCTGCTCTAACAGTTTCATGTCCTTCCTGTCTTGGGGGCCCAAAAGCTGGACATGGTATTCCAGGTGTCTCAGCTGAGGAGAGTTGCCCTATCTTCAAAAAAATCAGAAACTTTGATTGATTCTTATCTTTCACATCTTTTCTTTTCTGGAGAAGAATTAAGGACAGCAGATTTCTGCTAAGATTGTGTTCTGAAGATGCTCAAATCCTCAGAGAAACTTACTTAAAAAAGAAAAAAATCTTGAAGAAGCAGTGTGATGTAACAACCTCAGAAACAAAGTGATCTATCTAGAATCTGTCATTTTCCCCAGATCTATCTGGTTGTCAGCAAAACATCCCAGTTCCCCTTTTATTTTCTGCCTTCTTTGTATCATTATGTTGAGTAATTTTTTTCCCATTATACTGTTTCATTCCCTTCACAACATTTTCCCTGAGAAAGAGACAGTTGTTAGATACCTTAAAAAGAAAAAATTACTATGTTCAAATGCTCCTGGGAAGTGAAGGGCATAAGCATGCAGGAGGTAAAGTTTTTAGCTCTGTTAAAATGTAGTTTACACTATATCAGATATTGATTTCAAGAAGGCTTTTAATGGGAAAATTCTTCACCTATGTTGGAATACCCTTCAAAATCCAGCCTGGAAAAGAGGCAACAGGTAGAGTCTACCCACAAGATCCAAGGCAAACAGAAGTTGCTGCCCTTCTAGAGCAGCACAAAGAGAAGGGTGTGAACTCTCAGGCAGCATGATAGCCAAACTTAAGTTGTAGAATGACTTCTAGGGTACCCCACAAATAAAACTGGTCACCAGGGTAGGAGATGTGGCCACAGAGGGACTTTGTAGGCTGGAAAGGCAGAAATGCTGCCACGGGACTTGGGCACAGGCAGATTCTTTTGTAATTGTACAAAGATGAAGTGATATAAAATATAGCAGAGCATCCCAGCATGGTGGGGGTTGGAAGGGACCTTCTGGAGATGATCTAGTCCAGCCCCCTGTTAAAGCAGGGTCACCCACAGCAGGTTGTACAGGATCACAATGTCCAGGTAGGTTTGGAATCTCTCCAGAGAACCTCTCTAGGCAGCTTGGTCCAGGTCTCTGTCACCCTCACAGCAAAGAAGTTTTTCCTCCTGTTTTGATGGAACTTCCTGTGTTGCAATTTGTGCATGTTGCCTCTTGTCCTGTTGCTGGGCGTTACTGAAAAGAGTCTGGCCCCATCCTGCCCAGGTGGCCCTGGGCAGCCTCATCTACTTGAAGGTGTCCCTGCTCACTGCAGAGAAGTTGGATAAGATGACCTATGAGGGTCCTTTCCAACCCAATGCAATCTGTGAATCTCTGAATCTTCTTGATGCTCACCCTTTAGATATTGATCAGCATGGAGAAGATTCCCTCTCAGGCTGCTCTTCTCCAGGCTAAACAGCCCCAGGTCTCTCAGCCTTTCCTCCTCAGAGATGCTCCAGTCCCCTCAGCATCTTTGTAGCCTCCACTGGACTCTCTCCAGCAGTTCCCTGTCTTTCTTAAACTGGGGATCCCAGAACTGGACTCAGTATTCCAGATGTGTCCTCAGTAGGGCAGAGTAGGAGGGGAGGAGATCCTCCCTCAACCTGCTGGCCATACTCTTCTTCATGCACTACAGGACACCATTTGCCTTCTTGGCTATGAGGACACATTCCTGGCTCATGGTGAACTTGCCCACCAGCACTCCCAGGTCCTACTCTGTAGAGCTCCTTCTCAGCAGGTCAACCCCTCACCTGCCCTGGTGCAGGGGCTTATTCCTCCCCAAGTGCAGGACTCCACACTCAGGAAGTTACCCACACCTTCACAATTATACTAATTAATCCTCCTGCTGATAAAGCATTTTCACCTGGTTTCCACCATATTTCTATGCACACCAACTACCAACTCTCTGCTTTCTCTGTGCTGAGCACTTCATAAGGTCAAGACAACATCCAGGGAGACCAAATATTTCTATATATAGAACTAATTGCCTGTGGAATTAAGTGCACTTGCCTGAGTATCTAGTTCAGCCTAAACTCAATTTAGCTGATTTTCCCTGTCCATCATACCCATTATTAGGGGCAGTGCACACTGCCAGCTGCAGCACTGCCTGGTAGAGACAGAAAATAATTAACTAATTACGTAGTGAGGAGGAGGTCCTCCTCCAGAATGTTCACAACAATCCGACACAGACAATCAAGGAAACCATCGGTAGGAAGAACTGATTCCTCCACAAAGCCATCTCACATTCTTCTCCTTGGTTAAAGGAGGCAAAAGAAAGGTAACATACTCTAGGAACCAGTTCAAATACAGTCCATGAAGGGAAGGAAGGGGGAATGGGGAAGGGAGAAGAGAGAAGGAAGAAGGGAAGGGGAAAGGGAAGCAGAAAGGGAAATAGAAATGGAAAGAGAAGAGGAAAGGGAAAGGGAAAGGGAAAAGGAAAGAGAAAGGGAAAGGGAAGGGGAAAAATGAAAAGACAAGGCCTTAGGGAAACAAATTCATGGACATGCTGTCTCCTAGGCTTCTGCTCCCCAAAAAACACGATTCAGGGAGAGGAGGAACCACCATTAGTGAAAGAGGACCACATCATGGAGCTCTTAAGAAAACTCAATCCATACAACCCTGAGGATGCAGAGGGAGGAAACCAATGTCACTGCAAGGCCCTTTTTTATCATCCCTCTCATTTCTGAAAGGATGTGGAGAATGTGAGAGGTCCCCTATGACTAAAGAAAGGTGACTGTTAGATGTCTTCCAATAGGGTAAGTTGGGATGGTACTGCCTAGATAGGCAGATTGGCAGCTATGTGAAAAATGGGCTGGATGATCAAAGACCAGTCGTGATTAGTATGTACCTACCATAGGCCAGTTACAAGTGCAGAACCTTGCCTAGTGTCTTTTATCACTGTCCTGAAGGAGGCAAAAATAGTCATGAACTTCAGCCTTCATATGATGCCCAACTCAGAGGAGCATTCAAAACCCTTGAGGGCAAGTCTACTGTTTGACAGCCTAAGGCTGGAGGGAGGAATGGGACAACAGGAGCCTTATGTGGTTCAGAAAGGACAAATGTCAAGCCCTGCTTGTGGGGAGGAGGAGCCCCTGACTATGAGAACAGACTGGGTGCCTGGGAAGCAGCTGTGCCAAAAGGACCTGAGGGCAGCAAGTTGAGCATGAGTCAGCAGTGTGCCCTGGCAGTGAAGAGCGAAGATGCAGAGCAAAGAGCCAAAGATCATTCAAACAAGAGCTACATCTTTCGCTGATAAGCACAGAATCACAGAATATGTCTGGTTGGAAGAGACCTCAGAAATCATCCAGTCCAACCCTCGACCCCAGCACTGAAGGGTCAACACTAAACCATATCTCTAAGCACCAGGTCCACACACTGCTTGAATGCCCCCAGGGATGGTGCCTCCACCACTGCCGTGGGCAGACCATTCCAATGTTTGAGAACCCTTTCAGTGAAGAAATATTTCCTAACATCCAGCCTGAACCTCCCCTGGTGTAGCATGCAACCATTTCCGCTAGTCCTGTCACTTGCCACCAAGGAGAAGAGGCTGCTCCCTCCTCACTCCAACAGGTAGTTGTAGAGAGTGATGAGGTCTCCCTTCAGCCTCCTCTGCTGCTTTTTCACAGACCTCCAGATGCATTTCTCAACATCTAAGTTGTTATCAACAAGATGATAAGATCAACAGGATCACCTCTACAGCAGGCTTGGCCCAAAACAGAAGTTGTAAGCCAGGTCAGAATTTATACACACAATTAGAAGGAACAGGCTTAGCCCATACCTACTATCTACTATGAATTGCTCTGGTGGATTCAGAGTCATTCTTAGTTTACATCTGCAAGAGACAGCAGCCATGCTACTGGCCCAGTAGATTGCTGAGTAGATATCCTTGGGAAGGAGGTTTTTAGATCCAAAATAGCTATTTGCAGAATGCTTCCAAAGAATCACCAATAAATAAATAAATGGAGCATTTACTCACTGATTGCTTTAAAAAGTTCAGCAATGTTACAACCACTCTTTGCACTGGTTTCAAGATAAATTGCACCTATGGATTCTGCATAGTTTTTGGCCATCTTCAGAGGAACCTTCCTGCAAATAAAATAAATACAAATTTACAAATAAAAGAAACCAAATTTTAAGACAATTATGTAATTTTGGAAAAATAATTTTTAAAAAAGTCTCCAACAGCCTGCTCAGAAAAACATTGGTGTGCTCTTCACAGAATCACAGAACCACAGAATGGTAGGGGTTGGAAGGGACCTCTGAGATCATCTAGTCCAACCACCCTGCTAAAGCAGGGTCACCCACAGCAGGTTGCCCAGAATCATGTCTAGACAAGTTTGAAACCTCTGCAGAGAAGGAGACTCCACAACCTCTCTGGGCATCCTGTTCCAGGTCTCAGTCATCCTCACAGCAAAGAAGCTTTTCCTTACGTTTAGGAGGAACTTCCTGTGTTCCAGTTTGTGTCCCCTGCCCCTTGTCCAGTTGTTGGGCACTATGGAAAGGAGTCTGGCCCCATTCTCTTGTCCCCCACCCATTAGATATTGATCAGCATTGAGAAGATCCCCTCTCAGGCTGCTTGTCTCCAGGCTAAACAGCCCCAGGTCTGTCAGCCTTTCCTCATAAGAGAGATGCTCCAGTCCCCTCGTCATCTTTGTAGCCTCCACTGAACTCTCTCCAGTAGTTCCCTGTCGCTCTTGAACTGAGGAGCCCAGAACTGGACCAAATACTGCAAAAGTGGCTTCACTAGGGCAGAGTAGAGGGGGAAAAAACCTCCCTTGACCTGCTGGCCACAGTCTTCTTAATGTACCCCAGGTGACCATTTGCCGTCTTGGCCACAAGAGCACATTGCTGGCTCATGGTGACCTTACTGTCCACCAGCACTCCCAGGTCCTACTCTGTAGAGTTGCTTTCCAGCAGGTCAGCCCTTAACCTGTAGTGGTGCAGGGGCTTATTCCTCCCCAGGTGCAGGCCTCTACACTTGCACTGTAGTCCTAGCATTCTTCTTATGGCATTTAGATTATGAGACTGAAAATGTCAAAATTTCAGCAATGAGAAGTCTGCAGACATTTTGGACTTGCTGCTGGATCCATGGCTTGTGGAAAGGTAGATCATTTAAATTATAACCCATTTGTTTTCTTTTTCAACTTGACCCCGATAAGAACATTGTTAAAACACAGCAGAATAGGCACTCAACTCTGCTGATCCAAGCAGCAACCAGCACTGCCGACACCAAGGGTTCAAGCAAGGTAAGGTTTGACTGTGGTGGAAGAAAACAATAAGAGCATCATAGGACTAAGAAGAAAAGCAGCAGGTTAGACTGGATGATCTCCAAAAGTCCCTTCCAACACACATCACTGTGTGATTCTGTGATTTTAACATTGACATCTCAGCTCCCCTCTTTGAAACTACTTCTTTATGACCTGTCAGAAAGACAGGACACATATCAGAAGAAAAAGTCTATTACTGCTACTTACAAGTACGCCAAACACTCACCAGTCCTAGAGCTGGAGGTATTGGAACAAAGGAGGATTTACTCTCAACAAAATTGCCTGTCTACCTGTAGAAATCCCTTCAAAGTGGAGAACTTGACTTCAACAGAGTGCCAGTAACTGCTGATTGACAAGACTGAGAAAAGCAGCACGGTCCCTCAGCATCCCAAATCCATCTTGGCAGCTGAAAACCAAATCTGAGATGCTAAATGAGGAGGGTAATGTGGAAAGTGATGATGAGAAATAGTGCCACTCATCTCCCAAAGGAACAAAATCAGCTCTTATTGCTTCCATTCATTCCTCCTCATGTTATCTCCTAGAGTCACAGAGGTGGCAGAATCAAACATGAACCGGGTCAGCCTGTTCTCTTTAGCATCTATCCACGCTGGTCTGTAAAGTAGCTATCTCTCTGATATCCAGCAAAACATCTGCCAGAACTTCCACAAAACTAAAGAGAAATGCCAAAAAAGCACAGAAACAGAAACTTGCTCCTGTGTGCTCCCATCATCTCAGTTTGAAATTCTCCCTGCCCAAGGGCATGTGTGTTTTCTTTTCACTGGAAAATAGTCTGATAAACTGGTGACATGTTTCACCTAAAATCATCTTTACTGAAGTCGACATGAAGACATGAAGCAGAGAATGCAAACAGCAGCATGCATTGCATAAACAATCACATTCCTGGGAGAACTGTGAAAACGTCACATAGGAGAGAGTCTGCTCTCTATTTTCCACCAAAACCTCTTTAGCTGGGGATCCATGAGATGACTTTGGAAAGAAAAAGCAGCTGGGGGATGCAGAAAGAGTAAGTGCATGAAAAAAGTACTGTCAAAACCATTTATAATAATGAAGAGGGGGAAAAAAAGTCCGTAAAACCAAGTGCAAGGACCTACATCTGGGTTGGGGCAATCCCAAGCATTGATACAGGCCAGACAGTGACTGGCTTGGGAGCAGCCCTGAAGAAATGGACTTGGGGGTGCTGGCGGATGAGAACCTCAACATGAGCCACCAGTGTGCACTTGCAGCCCGGAAAGCAAATCGTGTCCTGGGCATAACAAGAGGAGCTTAGCCAGCAGATCAAGGGAGGTGCTTCTTCCTCTCCATACCACTCCTGTTAGACCCCACCTGGAGTACTGTGTCCAGTTCTGGAGCCCCTAGTACAAGAAAGATCTGGATGTGCTGGAATGTGTCCAGAGAAGGGCCACAAGGATGATCAGAGGGCTGGAGCACCTCTCCTATAGAGACAGACTGAGAGAGAGTTGGGGTGGTTCAGTCTGGAGAAGAGAAGGCTCCAAGGAGACCTTATTGTGGCCTTCCAGGATCTGAAGGGGGCTACAAAAAAGCTGGTGAGGGACTTTTTAGGGTGTCAGGCAGTGATAGGACTAGGAGGAATGGAGCAAAACTAGAAAAGGATAGATTCAGATTGGATGTTAGGAAGAAGTTCTCCATGAGGGTTGTGAGACACTGGAACAGGTTGCCCAGGGAGGTGGAGGAAGCTCCATTCCTGGAAGTTTTTAAGACCTGGCTGGATGTGGCTCTTAGCAACCTGATCTAGTGTGAGGTGTCCCTGCCTACAGCAGGGGGGTAGAACTGCCTGATCTTTAAGGTCCCTTCCAACCCTGACAATTCTGTGATTCTGTGAAAACAAGAAGAGACATAAGCTCATGGAGGACAACGAGGACCATGCAGACACCATTTTGTGCATGGAATTGCTGTACAGGCTGAATAACATCAAGAAGCTGATGATCATCATTGATACTGCTTAAGAATAATGTGGTGGAAAGATCCCAGATGCTTTGTGAGAAAATCCAGTATTGTAGAATCACAGAATCTATCTGGTTGGAAGAGACCTTGAAGATCATCCAGTCCAACCCTCCAACCAGCACTGAAGAGTCAACACTAAACCATGTCCCTAAGCACCAGATCCACATGTTGCTTGAACACCCCCAAGGATGGTGATTCCACCAATGCCCTGGGCAGACCATTCCAATGTTTGAGAATCTTTCTCATACCGTTTCTAGGGTGCAGGATTCTCTTCAAGTCCTCAAGTTAACCTGCCTCAGGTGGAACAGCATGGAAAATGCTGGTGCCATGGCAAAGGCTACCAAAAGCACAGGGAGGGCTGGATATGGATTTATTGCAATTGGTGCCTTTTGTCACTCTCTCCACAGTTATTATTCTTGATTTAACCAGGCAGTTGTATTGCTAGGAGCACTTAAACAATAAATTTAAAGTGACTCTCAGGGCAACTGAAAGCTCCAGATTTCTGCTAGCTGGGGTTTGGGTTTATTTTTATTTTTGTCCTTTCGTCTTTTCTCCTACTTCCTATTTGGAAACCTTTAGTTTTGCCTTACAGGGTGACAGAATTGGAACCAGCATCCCAGAGAAGTTGTGGAGAGATTCTCAGGTGAGATTCCAAACCCACACAGACATTGCAATCCTGGGCAACCTGCTGTGGGTGACCCTGCTTTAGCACTGGGGTGGACTGGATGATCTCCAGAGGTGGCTTCCAACCCCCACCATTCTGTGACTCTGTGATTGTGTGATCTGTGTGTCTGATTCTTAGCCCAACAGAAACCAAGAGTCTTCTACCTTCAGAGCTCTTTCAGGTTGTGCACAAAGCAATGACTCACAGATTTGTGTTGGTTTATGGCTGATAGTGGTGGTGGAACAAAAAACCCAAAACCTTAAAAACCCACACAGGTCCAGTTCTTGTAAATACCTTGACTGAATAAAGCCCTGCACCTCCTACTTGAAGTTACATACATGCTTCAGGGCTTTGGTGAACCTGAGGGGTATAGCTGAAGAACCATGACAGCCAATGAGGTCCTGAGAGGAAGGCATCAAATATGGTTATTACAGAATAACAAAATTATTGAGGCTGGAATAGACCTCTGAGATCATCAAGTCCAGCCTATGACCTAACAACACCACATGGACTAGACCATGTCACTGCATGCCACATCCAATCTTTCTTTAAACACCTCCAGGGATGGTGACTTCTCCACCTTCCTGGGCAGTCCATTCCAATGCCTAATTACCCTTTTCAGGAGGAAGTGCTTCCTAACATCCAACCTAAACCTCCCCTGGTGCAGCTTCAGGCCATGCCCTCCTCTTTTGTCATGAGTTGCCTGGGAGAAGAATCCAACCTCCACCGGACTACAACTTCCCTTCAGGTACTTGTAGAGTATGATATGGATTGAGTTTGTACTCATAGGAGGAGACTGAGAGGTGACCTTATTCATGTTTATAAAGATGTGAGGGGCAAGTGTCAGGAGGACAGAGCCAGGCTCTTCTCAGAGATGCCAAATGATAGGACATGGGGCAATGGGTGCAAGCTGGAGTATGGGAGGTTCCACATGAACATAAGGAAAAACCTTTTCACTGTGAGGGTGACAAAACACTGCAGCAGGCTGCCCAGAGAGGTGGAGTTTCCTTCTCTGGAGACATTCAAAACCTGTCTGGATGCATTCCTGTGTGACTTGCTTTAGGTGATCCTGCTCTGGCAGTGCTGTTGGACTGCATGATCTTTTGAGGTCCTAATGTTCTGTGACTCTGTGGAATAATGTATTATAACAACACAGAACAATATAATAATAATAATAGTAACAATAATTATTTTTTTGTTATTATTATGACTACAATTAAATAAACTGGTTGCCTGAAGGTAGGTAGGAAACTATATATTTAGTGCAACCAAAGCACCACCACCAATGGACATGTTACCTGATATCAGAAATATCACATTTGTTTCCAGCAATAGCAATTATAATGTCTTCAGGCTCGTGTTCTTTTAGTTCTTGCACCCATTTCTTCAAAGTATAAAACGAAGTCTAGGTCAGAGAAAGAACAAATAATAAGCAGTCAGCCTAATCTCCATTGTGGCATTTGCTTGTTCTATTTATTTTTTTTTTAATTTCGAGGAAAAGGCAATAATAACTTTATAGCTCACAAGACCAGAAGAAGATAGCTGTATCTATGTAAACTGCTTTTCAAACTTTAGGTCCTCAAATTAAGTCTCGACCTTGGACAGTTCTCCCTTTTACCCCCTGAAAACAGCACTGAATGTTTTTCTGACATTTTCAGTGATAAAGAGACTATCACAGCTCTTTTGAGTGTGGCTAGTTGCTAATTTCCTTCACTTTTAGTGTGAGCTTCATCTGTCCAGTTGCAGCTCCTGTCCATCCGGATGAGGGTTATCATCTCAACCACTGTCATATTTTGGGTATCATCCAGCAGGGCTTTCAGGGACCTCCTCCCCACTGCATTTCCCTGTCTATGAGCTGGTAAACCTCAGTTTACTCATTATGAAACCAAAGAGACAGGTGACAATTCACTTGGCTTTTTCCTCCAGGTACAAAATTCAAACACTTTTTGATCATAGAATCATAGAATACTTTGGGTTGGAAGGAACCTTTAAAGGTCATACAGTCCAAACCCCTGCAGTCAGCAGGGACATCTTCCTCAGAGCCCCAACCAACCTGACCTGAAATGTTTCTAGGGATGGGGTATCTACCACTTCTCTGGACAACATGGGCCAGTGTCTTACCACCTTCATTGCAATAAGCTTCTTCCTTCTCTCTAGTCTAAATATCCCTCTTTTAGTTTGGAATCATCACCCCTGCTAAAAAATCTGTCCCTATCTTTCCTGTAGGTCTCCCTTAAGACCACAAGAAGGTCTCCCTGAAGCCTTCTCTTCTCCAGGCTGAACAACCCTAACTCTCTCAGCCTGTCCTCACAGCAGAAGGGTTCCAGCTCTTGATCATTGTTGTGGCCTCCTCTGGCCCCACTCCAACAGGTCCATGTCTCTTCTGTGCCGAGGACTCCAGAGCTGGACCCAGTACTGCAGGTGGAGTCTCATCAGAGTGGAGCACAGGGGCAGAATCCAGCTTTCTTATTGTCCCCTTTAAGTACTGAGAGCCTTTCCTCCTCCAGGCTGATGCAACCTACCTTTTAATAGTAAATTTTCTATTTCTTTCCACTAATGAACTAATAGCATTAAAATCACTTTGCTCCTAGAGATTCTAATTATAACACATGGTTGAAATTTTTACTGAAACTCAAAGTGAGCTTCAAGATATATTTTAAATCTTTTTTTTTTTTTTTCACCTTTGGAAATGCACCTAAGAGCTGTGTCTGTATCAGCAGTGGCTGTATCAGTGTCATGGAATGGAGAAGACTATCAGTCATTTGGTTAAAAACAAACAACATCCATTCTGCTTTAGTGATCAATGCTGAATACTAAGCATCAGAAAGTGAAATACACATTGACCTTCCTGTTTCCCCTTCTTTATTCTGAGAGCTGATCCACCTAAGCTTGGAGAAAGGCTGGCAAAACAAAATTCTATCCTTATAATGTGTTACAAGATCAACTATAAGATATTTATATTTATACCTCACTACAACTACCAAGGAGGTTGGAGTGCACTGGAGGTTGGTCTCCTCTCCCTAGTAACAAGTAATAGGATGAAAAGAAATGGCCTCAAGCTATACCAGGGGAAGTTCAGGTTGGGTATTAGAAGAAACTTCTTCACTGAAAGGGTTCTTAAACTCTGCAACAGGCTCCCCAGGGAGGTGTTTGAATTCTCATTTCTGGAGGTGTTTGAAAAATGCAGAGATGCAGGGCTGAGGGTCATGGTTTAGCAGCAGACTTGGTAGAGTTAGATAATGGTTGGACTTGGTGATCTTAAAGGTCTTTTTCAACCATATCAGTCCTGATTCTGTATTTACATTCAACATAAGTATCAATCCAGCATGAGTCACTCTTCCTCATCTCCTCTTGGCAAAGTAGCAAAGGAGAGGAGCACTGCTGTGCAGCAGTGGCCACCGTTATCAGCCACAGATCATTACACTAACACACTGAAGAACCAGCCCAATGCTCTCAGCCTAGCAGTAAATAATTCAATTGGCAGCAAAGGAATAAAATGTGAATGAACTGTCAGGACCATCCAACCATTATCACCTCCTCTATCTCAGCTTTATCAGCAGCAGTTTCTCTTAAAAAACAGCTACAACCTTCCAGCCTCCTCAGCCTAAGAAATGAGCCAGAGCAGGTTAGGATCTGAAAATACAGTTTTCATTCCAAATGAATAATGCTGAGACAAAGCTCACAGACTTACTATTTCATCCATCTCTGGAGACCTCAACACAGGAAGGACATGGACCTGGTGGAGTGGGTCCAGAGGAGGGCCATGAAAATGATCAGGGGGTTGGAACGCTACTCCTATGAGGACAGGCTGAGGGAGCTGGGGTTCTTCAGCCTGGAGAAGAGAAGGCTCCAGGGAGACCTAATAGCAGCCTGCCAGTATCTGAAGGCCTACCAGAAGGCTGCAGAGGGACTGTTTACAAAGACCTGGAGTGTTAGTATGAGGGCCAATTGTTTGAAATTAGGGAAAAGCAGATTTAGATTGGATGTTAGGAACAAGTTCTTTACATGAGGGTGGTGGAACACTGGAAGAGGTTGCCCTGGGTGGTAGTTGAGGCCCCATCCCTGGAGATGTTCAAGGTGAGGCTCAACAGGGCTCTGAGCACACCTGATCTAGTGGAGGATGTCCCTGCTTACTGCAGAGGGGTTGGACTAGATGACTTTTGGAGGTCCCTTTCAACCCAAACTATTCTATGATTCTGTGATTACTGGTTTCAAAGACCTGGGTCCTGCAATGAAAATTCAAGATGAAATAATGAGTTTTAACATCAGTAATGCACCAACAGCTAAATGTTTGATAAAGTGGCCTGCTGGTTTTTGTAGTACTAACTCAATTCCATGCAGAGGATATAGGTGGTGGTGGCAGCAGGAGGGGATACTGAAGGATGTTGTAATAATTCTTCTGTCTACTTAGCCAGAGGAAATCCAAGCAAACCTTGACAAAACAGAATCTCCAACTTTTTGCCTAGATGAAGTTTAAACAATGTTGAAGTAGGACACCTCCATCCTACACAAAATCCTGAAGCATCCAACCCCTAATGACATATACAGGGATGAACACAAATACTTCTGTGGTTGTGGGTCCTAACTTCAGCTCTGGCCCAAGCAGAGGAGTTAACAGGGCAAAAGGCATGCTGAAGGTCTTACCCATTTGGTGACATCATAAACGATCACGGCTGCTGTTGAACCTCGGTAGTACATTGGAACCAAGGCATCAAACTGTGAAAACACAACACAAAATGTCATTAATCAATCAGGATTTTCATGCATTTGGTCGTGTCACAAAGAACTTGCCATGGTAGGACCACTGGCTCTCTTTTATCCCACAGAAAACACAGCTCTTCAGTGGTTACCCACCTCTAATTTTCCTTAAATCCCAAGGAAGCAAAGCTCCCTTATCTACTGTATTCTTCATCCTGTTGGCTTTACACCATCAGCTCTTACTGTAACTTTTCCATTACAGAGCATGGACTCTGAGAACAAGTTCTGACATGAAGATCATGCACCTGGGGAGAAATAGGCACCAGTACAGATTTGGGGCCATCCTGCTGGAAAGCAGCTCCATAGCAAAAGACCTTGGAGTCCTAGTGGACAGTAAGTTATCCATGGGACAGCAATGTGCCATTGTGGCCAAGAAGGCCAATGGTATCCTGGGGTGCATTAGTAAAAGTGTGTCCAGCAGGTCTAGCAAGGTTCTTCTCCCCCAATACTCTCCGTGGTGAGACCACACCTGGAATACTGTATCCAGTTTTGGGCTCCCCCAGTTCAAGAGAGACAGGGACCTGCTGGAAAGAGTCCAATGGAGAGCTATGAGGATGATTGCAGGACTTGAACTTCTTCTATGAAGAAAGACTGAGAGAGCTGGGGTTGTTTAGTCTGGAGAAGAGAAGGCTAAGAGGGGATTTTATCAATGTCTGTAAATATCTGAGGGTGGGTGTCAAGAGGAAGGTGCCAGTCTCTTTTCAGTGGCACTTAGTAACAGGACAAGGAATAATGGATATAAACTAGAACACAGGAGGTTCCACCTCAACATGAGGAGAAACTTCTTTACAGTGAGGGTGACAGAGCACTGGAACAGGCTGTCCAGAGAGGTTGTGGAGTCTCCTTCTCTGGAAACTTTCAAAGCCAACCTGGACATGTTCCTCTTATGTTGCAAACCTCTGCAGACTTTAAGAAAAGTGTGTGACCATCAGGCCAAGGAAGGTTCTCCCCTCCCTCTACTCTGCCCTAGTCAAGTCACATCTGGACTAGTGGGTGCAGTTCTGGGCTCCCCAGTTCACAAGGGACCGGGAACAACTGGAGGGAGTCCAGTGGAGGCTACATGGATGTTGAGTGGACTGGAGCATCTCTGTGAGGAGGAAAGGCTGAGAGACCTAGGGCTGTTTAGCCTGCAGAAGAGCAGTCTGAGAGGGGATCTTATCAATATCTAAGGGGTGGGTGTCAAGAGACTGGTGCTAGACTCTTTTCAGTGGTGCCCAGCAACAGGACAAGGGACAGCAAACACAAACTGGAACCCAGGAGGTTCCATCAGAACATCAGAAAAAGTTTCTTTGCTGTGAGGGTGCCAGAGACTTGGGGCAGGCTGCCCAGAGAGGTTGTGGAGTCTCCTTCTCTGGAGAGATTCCAAATCCACCCGGACATTGTGACCCTGGGCAACCTGCTGTGGGTGACCCTGCTTTAGCAGGAGGGTTGGACTAGATGATTTTCAGAGATGACTTTCAACCCCTACCATTCTGTGAATCTGTGACTTATTGATCACATCTCTTTCTGAGAACTGTCTTTACAAGACTGAGTATTTAGACCCAGCAGCCTCCACATTTCTTGCTGTTTCATGTGTGTGTAGGAAGTGAATTACTTCTAATATCAGTGGACTTCCACTTTGTAAGTTCTTCCTCACAGATCACACAGTCCAGCTCAAGGTCAATACCTTCTCTAATACCAGTAAGGATGCACAGCAGTAATGACAGATGGTGAAGTGCTAGAGTGTTTTGGGGAGTGAGGCAGGTGGGAGAGCTCTTTAATAGGAGAAAACAGCAGGAAGGAGGATGAGAAAAGAAACAGGAATCAGTCAAGAACTGTGATCTGAAGATCCTGAGGGAGTGGGGTAGATACGTACCTTCCAGGGTTTTAGTGTGTGGATTTAATCCTTGCCTGTTTCATGCAATAAATGGTTCCAGAATCTCTGAGCTTCCAGAGCATGACAGAAATTTCTAGTGTGTTAGAACAAACTAGGCTATTTCAGTTGGAAGGGACCTACAATCCAGTCCAACCAACTGACCTGTTGAAGGCTGATCAAAACTTGAAGCATGTTGTTAAGGGCATTATCCAAATGCCTCTTAAACACTGACAGGCTTGGGGCACTGATCCCTTCTCCAGGAAGCCTGTTCCAGTGTTTGACTACCCTCTCAGTAAAGAAATGCTTCCTAATGTTCAGTCTGAATGTCCCCTAATGGATGCAGCTTTGAACTATTCCCACACACTCAGTCACTGAGTCCTAAGGAGAAGAGGTCAGCACCTCCCTCTCCATGTCCCCACCTTGGGAAGCTGCAGAGAGCAATGAGATCACCCCTCAGCCCCTTTTCTCCAAACTACACAAACCAAGAGTCCTCAGCCTATGTTTTCTTTAGACCTTCTCTTGCTATTAACATACTTTTAAAAGTCCTTCTTGTTGTCTGAAGCAGCTCTGGCCAGTTTCAGCTCTAACTGAGCTTTGGCTTTTTGTGTCTTCTCCCTGCATAAAGAAACCACAGCTCTATACTCTTCCTGCAAAGCTTGACCTTACTTCCAGAGATCATACAGTTCCTTCTTCCTCTTCAGCTCCATGAGGGCTTCCCTGTTCAGCCAAGTTGGCCTTGTTGACCATCAAGCCAAGCTTCCTTGACTCAACACAACAGGATTGCCCACTCCTGCACTTCTAAAAGGTGTTTCTCAAGGACTGATCAGCATTTGTGGACTCCCAGAATACTCTGCTAAATAGCTCCCTGAACAGCTTAAAGTTTATTTTCCTAAAGCCCAGGATAGCAACACTTTCTCTCCTTATGCTCAACCACTTCATGATCACTTTGGCCAAAGCACCCACCTACCATCACTTCCCTCCGCAACTCCTTCTCTATTCACAAACAGCACCTCTAAGAGAGCATCTCTCCCAGCTGACTCACTGAGTACCTGTGACAAGAACCTATCACCTATAAACTTCAAGAATTTCCAAGGCCTGCTCATCAGCATGTATGTTGCGTTCAAGTAGACCGAAAATCAAGGATCTTAACAGTGGAGGGTAGATCTCACCTTTCCTCACCTCCCAGTCTGTAAACTCCTGGAAAAAAACCAGCCAGCCTAGCCTACCCACATGCTGATTTGGTTTTAATCTAGATTACATGGTATTCATGAATTTACAAAGAGCTCTCAGATAACAGTAATCACACTTCACAGGAGCCAGCCAATTAAACTCACATGCTTCACATTCCTTCAGTACTGGCCCAGGAAGCAAAATGAGAAGCCCTACAACATCTTGGGAATGTCTCTCCAAGTTTCTTTTGACCAAGGGAGAAGAACATTTTCCACAACAGCTATTTCACAACAGAATATTGCCAGTGTTGGAGGTAGAAAGTAAAAATAAATGTTTATAATAGTTAAAAACCAAACCAACCAAACAACCCAAACAACCAAAACCAAACCACCCAATCAAACAACTAACCAAAACAAACCAACCAACCAACCAAACAAATCAAACAAACCAAACCAAACCAACCAACCAAACCAACCAACAAACTAAACAAAACCAACCAACAAAAAAACCAACCCAATAACAACAACAAAAGCCCCACCCCCAAAACACCCAGAAAATATCTCTTTAATTGGATCCTGAACAAGTAGAGCAGGATGCAAACTGTAACCAGGAAGCACAAGTCTTATGAAGAGTGGTTGAGGGAAGTGGGGTTGTTTAGCCTGGAGGAAAGGAGGCTGACGGGAGACCTTCTGGCTCTCTACAACTCCCTAAAAGGAGGCTGGAAAGGAGGTTGGATCCAGGTGGATGTTGGTCTCTTCTCCCAGGTAACATGTGATAGGACAAGAGGAAAGCCTCAGGTTGCACCAGGGAGGTTTAGGTTGGACATTAGGAAAAATTTCTTCCCCAGAAGGGTTGTCAAACCCTGCCACAGGCTGCCCAGGGAAGTGGCGGAGTCACCACCCCTGAGGGATTTCAAAGCTGTGTAGATGTTGTGCTGAAGGACATTGTTTAGTGGTGACTTGGTGGTGCTGGGTTAACAGTTCAACTCAGTGATCCTAAAGGTCTTTTCCAACCTAAAAATTCTGTGATTTCATGATTTTTGGAGTAGGATTAGTTTTTAGCTGAATTCTCAAACCAGCTTGTGCATCAGATAAGCCTCAGGCAGAGCTGAAAAGAAGGGGTGGGAAAGCATGGCTGAGAAAAAGGATAAAGGAGAGAGACCCTTGAAGTCAGATTCACATCAGTTTAGGCAACACTTAAATAGCTCTGCACCTGCAGAACTCCATTGTGCACATCTCTGCTGGTACAGTCTACTGCCACTGACAGTGGTATTCCTTCTCTCCTATGAGGGAAGCAACAATCACTTTACATCACTGCAGGTAACCTATGGAAACAAAGAAAACTTCCTTTGAAATGTTTTTGGACATTAATTCACTTCAATGTGTGTTGCATTTCAGTGACACAAACAATGTCAAATTATGTTTGACTTGCTCCTTGTGTCAAGAAACAGAAAAAACAGAGACCAGAGGCACAGCATGCAGGAGGAATCTGGTTCCTCAGCTACTTAAGAACAAAATAATCTACTTAAATATTCCAGTTCCTCCCAGCTTGGAAACAGGGAGGGCAACAGGACAAAAAAGCTAGGCTCAAAAAGGCACTCAGGGTCAGTAGTTGTTGTAAACATCTAAGTATGACCTCCACACACTACTGAAAATCTCTTTATTGCTCAGCTGACAGGACAGTTATTTCCTCTTTCGAAACTCCACAGTAACATTTTACCAATAAGGCCTTTTCAGCACAGAAAACTCCTCTGACCCTAGTGAGGATACAGCTGGAGTACTGAGTCCAGATCTGGGCTCTGCAGTTCAAGAGAGAGTCCAGCAGAGGCTACCAAGATGCTGAGGGGTCTGGAGGATCTCTGTGAGGAGGAAAGGCTGTGAGGCCTGGGGCTGTTTAGCCTGGAGAAGAGCAGCCTGAGAGGGGATCTTCTCAATGCTCAGCAATATCTAAGGGGTAAGGGGCAAGAGGATGGGGCCAGACTCTTTTCAGTGGTGCCCAGCGACTGTGCAAGGAGCAATGGGCACAAACTGGAACCCAGGAAGTTCCATCTAAACATAAGCAAAAACTTCTTTGCTGTTAAGGGTGTTGGAGCACTGAACCAAGCTGCTCAGAGAGGCTGTGGAGTCTCCTTCTCTGCAGAGGTTTCAAACCTGTCTAGACATGATTCTGGGCAACCTGCTGTGGGTGACCCTGCTTTAGCAGATGGTTTGGACTAGATGATCTCTAGAGATCCCTTCTTACCCCTGCCACTCTGTGAGAACATTTTGTCAGTATTTGGGGGGGGGGGGTTTAATAGCAAATGATCAATTTCATCTGGCATGTGACTTTATAATGCCATTTGCATAAACCTGACACTCGGGATTTCATATTCCAAATGTGGTTACAACACATCTTAATGCAACTTCTTGTGCTGTGTGAAGAAAAGAAGTCCTCTGAAATAATTTAACAATCACTGAAAGTACATTAGTAACAACTATTATCAGTTACCACAGTACAGAATATCAAATAAACCCAAAATGTCATCCCTGTTGCACAATCTAATGAACAAATGTGCTGATACACCCTGTCTCAGACACAAGAAATCATTGTTATCCAGGAAAAAAAAGCAGGAAACGTCTCCTGGCAACACTGAAGGAATCAAGATTTGATCAACAGCTGGCTGAGCATGAGCCAGCAGTGTGCTGAGGTGGCTATCGGCAGCCTGGCCTGGACCAAGAATAGTGTGAGCAACAAAGTGATTGCCCCCTCAGCACTGGTGAGGCCACAGCTTGAGTACTGGGTTCAGTGTTGGGGCCCTCACTACAAAAAGGACATTGAAGTGATGGAGCAAGTCCAGAGAAGGGCAAAAAAGCTGGTGAAAGGTCTGGAGAGGAGCAGCTAACGGACCTGGGGTTGTTTAGTCTGCACAAAAGGAGGCTGAGGGGAAACCTTCTCACTCTCTACAACTCCCTGAAAAGAGGTTGGAATCAGGTGGAGGTCTTCCACTAGGGAGTTTCTTCTCCCTAGTAAAAAGTAACAGGATGACAGGAAATGGCCTCAAGGTCAACCACAGGAGGTTTAGGTTGGATATTAGAAGAAACATCTTCACAGATAGGGTTCTCAAACACTGGAAGAGGCTCCCCAGGAATGTGGTTAATCCCTGGAGGTGTTTAAAAGATGCAGAGATGTGGTGCTAAGGGACATGGTTTAGCACCAGCCTTGCTAGAGTTAGATAGTGGTTGAGCTCAATTATCTTAAAGGTCTTTTCCAGCCAAAACGATTCTATGACTCTGTAAGAGGGGTTGAAAATTGTAACTCTGAGTAACTTTCATAAGAGACACACAAATGTGCTTCATGAGTGTGGATTTTCCATAGCAGTAAAAATATTACTCAAATAATTATGTTAATTGATGCTTTTAGGGGGAGAAGTTCTTTCTGTTTCTTGTTACCTTCTAAATTAGTGCTCGAAAGCTCTTGAACCTTTTTCTGGCCTGATTACCTGGATAAAGAAGGTCACACAAAATTAATTGAAAGGGTACAAAATACTAATATGCACATTTTTCACCTGCCAAGGACCAAATATGGGACAGACGCCCAAACCAAGTGACACACAAAAAAAATCAGCTCACAAAATTAAATCTCACTGGACTGCCTTTCTATTATAAATTATGGTCTCCATAACCTCATATTTATAGCTCAGTAATTCCCAAGGAAATCAGGGAAAACAGGAGCAGTTTAACATTTGGCATGAGAACAGCTCTGGTTCTTGAGAAGGGCCACCTAAAACACTCAGGCAGCCACCACCAGCTCTGCCACATGAATGCCCAGACCCCATCCATCTTGCTGAGGAGCCAGCCTGTCCATAACCTGCAGCCAAGAGCAGATGTCACCTCTGCCTACAACCAGGAGCAGCTCACACTATCTTGAGTTAACAGGGAAACACAGACCCAAAACAGTAATCTTAACAGCTCCCACCAGCACAAATAACCACACTTCTGATCTATTGCAAAACTCATCAAGGCCCAGCCCCAAATCATTTGGGTTTTTATTTCCATGATACTTCTGAGTGGTCTAGGGATAACAAAGCTGGTGAAGGGTCTGGAGAACAGGTCTTGTTAGGAGCAGTTAAGGGAACTGGGGTTGTTGAGCCTGGAGAAAAGGAGGCTGAGGGGAGACCTTCCCCAACTCACTACAGTCTCCTCTCAGGGAGCTGGCTTTCTACAACACCCTGAACGGAGGCCACAGTGAGGTGGGGGCTGGTCTTTTCTCCCAGTGATGGGACAAAAGGAAATGTCCCCAAGTTGTGCAAGAGGAGGTGTAGATTGAACATTAGGAACAATTTCTTCCCCAAAAGTGTTTCCAAGCCCTGGAACAGGCTGCCCAGGGAAGCAGTGGAGTCACAATCACTGGAGGGATTTAAAAGCCATATAGATGTGGTGCTGAGGGAAGTGGCTTAGTGGTGGAGCTGGCTGTGTAGGGTTAACACTTGGACTCAATGATCTTAGAGGTCCCTTCCCACCAAAATGCTTCTGTGAGTTTTTGATCATATTATTTTGATGGTTAAAACAAAAGTCTGACTTCATAATTCCTAAGTTACTTGTCATTTACTTGCAGCTTGACTTACTAAAATTCAAGCATCAATGCTTGTCTTCAGCTGACACATGAACAGAGATCACCCTCGCAGTCTTAACTTAGCCACACCACTAAACCAAGATCTTTGAGTCTGAAGATAAAGTAATTGGATGAATGTAAGATCTAATCCCATCTCTCTGTACCTGCTCCTGCTTCAGTTCATCTTTCCTGCCTGCCAGTGACCAAGTTTGTATGTAGCATTCTAGATATTAAAGAGCCCTAACATGTAACACATTTCCCATGGCTGCATCATGCACAGCTGATTATCCTTCTACCAGTCAAGACATTCACAGGTGACTTTCCTCCTCTGTCTCTGAAAACATCACCTACAACTTTATAGCAAACATTTTTGCTGGGAGTCAAAAGGTACAGGGAATTCCTGCTAATACTCTGAATTTCATCTCTACCATTTCTCACCAGGGGAGATTTAGACTGGATAGAAGGAAGAGTCTTTTTTACACTGAGGCTGGTGAGATGCTGGCCCAGGTTGCCCAGAGAGGTGATAGATGCCCCATCTCTGGAAACATTCCAGGTCAGGTTGGACAGAGCTCTGAGCAACCTGATCTAGTTGAAGATGTCGCTGCTCATTGCAGGAGGGTTGGACTGGAGGATCTGTAAAGATCTCTTTCCACTCACTCTTGGGCCACAATGCAGAGTGTGCTACACAACTACACCATCACCTAACTCCTGGTACAGTACTGACTGGGTTCAGAGCACCTTGTGCTCCTTTATCAAGTCCCCATTGCACTTACGGTTTATCGTCTCTGCCACTAAGGCAGAAGAAGTGAGGACACATGCACACTGTGAAATTTTCTCTGAAAGCAGGTCCCCTTTTTGTCTGAGGATCTGACCAGAGGCTCCCCAACCTCTATAGCCCTGCAGCACAAAAGACAAATCCAGTCTTGGGTGGTACAAATGCATGTCAGAATTGCTCTCCTTGATTCCAGGAGTATTTCCCAAGAGCAAACCATTATCTGACCCTTTCCCTGAAGTCTTAGAGTAAATGAACTGTTTCAGTCAAAGAAGACCTCTAAAGATCATTGAGTCCAACCATCAACCTAACACCACCATAGCCATTAAACCATGTCCTGAAGTGCCTTCGGGGACAGTGACTCCACTACCTTCCTTGGACAACCTACTGCAATACCTGCCCAAGTCAACAGAAGCTTTACCCTTGCAAAGAGCAGAAATATGGAACCAAACAGCCATCAAGTAATGTGAGTGATTACTATGAGGGTGATGAAACAGTGGCCCAGGTTGTCCAGAGAGGTGGTACATGCCCTGTGGCTGTGTGTCTCAGAATCATAGAATACATCCAGTTGGAAGAGACCTCAAAGCTCATCCAGTCCAACCCTCAACCCAGCACTGAAGGGTCATCACAGGGGGGTGTATTTAACCACAGGCAATGCTCTTCCCATGTCCTCTGGGCTAACACTACAAAATGGGGAAGAAGAAAATTCCCCAGAGTAGCCATATCACAATAGTTTGAAGAAGGAAAACAAATCGAAAGGAACAGAAATTCAGTCGCAGCCAAGCTGTGGTAGTGCAAATCTGAAAACCATGTTTTGATGTAATGCTGGTTTAGAAAGCAAAACAGAAGTCATATAAAAAGATAAATAAAAACCTGCCACTCCTGCCTCTTTCTATAGAGACTCACAAATGCTGCTGAAGACAGCTTGGACTCATCCAATCTGCCAGGCACACCAGGGAACACTAATTCATGTCAGCAGCTCTTTGCACCATGCCGTGGTGCTACGCTCCAGTGCTGGCTTACTGCCACAGCAGCGCTGGCTCTTCCAAACTCCACAGCCAAGAGGGAAAAAAAACAACAACCACCCCCTGCAACTCTTCTCTTTGGTTGCTTTTACCATCCAGGAGAGGTTTAGCTTGGACATTAGGAAAATTTTCTTCCATGAAAGGGTTGTCAAGCCCTGGAACAGGCTACTGGAGTTACCGTTCTTGGAAATGTTTAAAAAACATCCACATGTGGTGCTAAGTGACATGGTTTAGTGGTGGACTTGGCAGTGCTGGGGTAATGATTGGACTCAATGATCTTAAAGGTTCATTCCAACCAAAATAGTTCTATGATTCATGACCTTAGACTGTAAAGAACAGAATTTGCTGATAAAGGATTACAATTCTTCCTGGAAAGTATAAGGATGCACAGAGCAAGAGAGATCAGTGAGGATTATTCACCATTTCACATCTACAGCTGAATTCAGCTAAGATTTTTCCGCACAGTGCCTTTTCAAGCCTCTGCAGGTGCACAGCACCACAAGATATGTTTCCTGACAGCTGTAACCATTTGACTAATTTCATCCCCATTCTTCTCTGACTAAGTAAGTTGCATCTGAGTGGCCAAGCCAAATCCACTTGATCCTCTCAATGTCACAGATCACAGATTCACAGAATGGTTTAGGTTGGAAAAAAACTTAAAGATCACCTAGTTCCAACCCCCTGTCACGGACAGAGACACCAACAACCAGACCAGGTTGCTCAAAGCCCCATCGAATCTGGTACAGGTACAGAGTATTCTTCTAGGGATGGTGCATCCACAGGTTCTCTTGGCAACCTGTTCTAGTGCCTCACCACCGTTACAGTGAATACTTTCTTCCTAATATCTAATCTAATCTACCCTCTTCCAGTTTAAAGCCATTACTCCTTGTCCTATCACTACCTGTCCTCGTAAAAAGTTCCTCTCCATCTTTCCTATTAGCCCCTTTAAGTACTGAAAGGCTGCAAGAAGGTCTCCCAGAACCCTTCTCTTCTCCTCCTCTTCTCCCAGAACCCAAACTCTCTCAGCCTCCATAGGAGAGGTGTCCCAGCCCTCTGATCATCTTTGTGGCCTCCTCAGGCCCTGCTTCAACAGGTCCATGTCTCTCCTGTGCTGAGAACTCCAGAGCTGGACCCAGCACTGCAGGTGGGGACAGAGCAGAGCAGAGCAGAGCAGAGGGATAGAATCCCCTCCCTCCACCTGCTGCCCATGCTGCTGGGGATGCAGCCCAGGCTATGGTTGGTGTTCTGGGCACCCACATTTATCTTGAGCAGTTTGAAAGAAATGGAGAAGCCCATGCACATATTCTAAAATACCTTCAGACTGCCTTCACACTGCTCCTGTTCATAGCAAAAAGCCATGCTCATGTGAGGTTGGGTTAAAATGAGATGCTGGCACAGGCTGTAATGTCACTCCTGATCCATCCAAGTGAATTGCAGGCAATGAAGGTGGGTTTTTTGGTTGGTTGGGTTTGGGTTTTTTTGCTGTTAAGTGCAGGAAATGCTTGGGCTTTTATTTACACTCTGCAGCATGATGTAACATGGCCTTGATGAAATCTGTGGACTCTCAATAATTCAGTGCATTATTTATGATGGGAAAACAGATCTTGAACAGAGCATGATTCCTTCCCTTGGATCTTGTTTATTCCATTTCTGCGTGGTCTGGAGCTGACTAATTATTGCAAGAGGTAGCAGAGGTTCAGTTTTCTTTCCCATGGTTTGAGTTCTCTGGCTTATTTTCTCTCTTCCCTATGCTGCCCTATTCTCCTTTCTTCTTTTTTTTTTCCTTTTCTTTTAGCTCCTTAGCACACAAAATTCAGCTCTTGACATTTAGCTGTAAGTATTAATCTACTTTCCTACACAGTCGTAAGACTCTCAAGGCCTTTTTTCTAAGTAGCTGAATATTAATAAAGTCATATTTGCTGAGCTAAATTATACCTCATGTCAGGCAGGAAATTTGTGACTGAGGTCTCACTCTCAGACACAAAAATCCATCCTTCCTATCAGGTCCCTTATGTTTCCTCTCAACTTTTGCTAAGCTCATCCTTTTCCAAACATCTGGTTTCTTTTTTTCTTGTGTCCAGTTGATGTGCTGTGACCACCACAAACCTCATAAATTGCTCTGAATCTGTTACAAAGAAGTTATGATGCAGTTTTTCATGTGTCATCATGAATTATAACCTCTTTCAGCCAGGGACCATCATGTTCTGTGCTTGCAGAATATATTTCCAGTCCGTCACTCTAGGGAACTGGAGTGATATAGCAAAATTGATGGGCATTGAGCACTAGCTACAGAGGCAGACAAGCTTCCCAAGGTGAGGTCCATACTGTTCAGGTCTCATTTTACAGCTAAACACACGATACCTCTCAACAGCTTATGAATTTTTACTTTATATCTAGGATTTTGGCTACTTGGCTCATGTTGCTACTCAAGATCAAATGTCTCCCCCCATCAATTTGCTTGTCGTTATCCTCTGAACAACAGGCATGACCCAAAGCTTCCAGCCTACATCAACATCTGGGCCTACTGCTATTTTTGAGAGTGTACTAATAAACATCTTCTGAGTGGTGTTTCTGCTCTGAGACCTTTTGTTCTTCTCTTCTTCTTCACAATTTTAGTTAAGGCTTTTATATTCCACCACTAATATCTGGAAATCTCATAATGCCTCTGTTGTCTAAACTGTTGATAGCAGTGTTAGGACCTCCTGCTCTTTCAACATTGCCTTCTTTTGACTTCATGATAAGGCAAAGCATAGGACTTGTCTGTGCTCATTCTGGAGTTGGGGGGCTCTGTGTTCCCTCAGCTGTTGCTATGTCTGATCTGTACTGATGTGGAACCTTCACAGCAGAAGAAGCTTGGGCCCTACTTATGCCGTGAAAGTTAAGCTCCAACCTTAACCATGGGAGAGTGGTCAGGGGAAAGCAACTGCAGCACTTCTTTTATCCTTATTCATGAGTTTATTCTTTTAGATGAGTTGTTTGGGTTGTTGGAGGTTTTTTGGGGGTTGTTTTTGGGGGGGAGGGGTTTATTCATGATCTTTCTCCTCCTTTTCATGAGTTTCTCTGGGCAACAAACTGGGAAACTCCCAGCTTGGAGGGTGTAGAGAAACCACTCATACATAATTTTAGTTGCAAGTTCTTATTTAAGCAATGTTCTGTGAGAGCCTCCTGGCTACTTTCACTCAGCTGGGAGAAACTGGACATTCATGTGGTTGCATCTGCAAAGGAGCTGTGTTCTGCGTGCTCAGAGAAGGCAGCTGGAAGCACTCAGCACCCCCTTGAGGCATTAAATCAACTTTCAGATAGCCACTTGGAACTTTGCAAGCCTTCAGAAATGTAGGTTGTTGCTGTGTTTAAAAGCTTTTAAGAATACAGAATGGTGGGGTTGGAAGGGACTTCTGGAGATCATCTAGCCCAACCCCTCTGCTAAAGCAGGGTTGTCCAGAGCAGGTTGCCCAGGATCACAATGTCCAGGCAAGTCTGGAATCTCTCCAGAGGAGACTTTACAACCTCTCTGGGAAGCCTGCTCTAGTGCTCTGACCCCCTCATATGAATGAAGTTTCTCCTTATGATTAGGAGGAATTTTCTGTGTTTCAGTTTGTGCCCATTGCTCCTTATCCTATTGCTGGGCACCACTGAAAAGAATCTGAGCCTATTCTCTTGCCCCTCACCCTTTGGATATTGATGAGCATTGAGAAGATGCTCTCTGAGTCTTCTCCATGCTGAACAGCCCCATGTCTCTCAGCCTTCCATTGACAGAGAGAGCAGCTGGGTTAGTTGAAGAACCTTAAACATACAGGGCAGCCAGTCATTGGTTGGTCATAGAGAACAGGTAACTTCTGATGCAAATGGATAATAGATACCATATTCTGCTTCTGTGTCTTTTGGAATTGTGGACAGAGTAGAGAAAGAACTAAAAAGGCCATTTTTGTGGCAAATAATGAGCAAATGTCAATTCTGCAGAATGTCAACAGTGAAGCAGAAAATGAACCTCAGAAGTGTTTCTATCACAGCACTGGTGGGACCCAGTGCTCAGCATACATCCTGAAGGAGGTGCTGGAGAAGGCCACGTGGCTCTTGAGCAGCTCTTGCTGTGGAAAATTCACATAGTACTTGGTTATAAAAGGAGAGAGTTTCTTAATTCTTCTGTCTTGTTTTTCCTTCTCCCTTTTTTGGCTGGAGGGGGAACCTTCAACTGGCAGCACGTTTAACAAAATCCACCTGCTAGAATTTCTGTGCCTCCATACTGGTCTCTGCAGACTCAGTGGCTTTGTGCTGTGGTGCTAGCAGACAAGCTTTCTGTATTCTGCTCCTCAGAGTGGCTTTTCCTCCACCCCACACCATTTTCCAAACCTTATTTTTTCCCTTAATCTCACTTTTTCCTCATCTGTTTTAAATTGCTGTCATGGATTTCAGGACTTAAAAGCATGACAATTACCTTCTTGTTAGCCAAGCCTCCCTCCCCTAAGAGGAGTCTCTTCACAAGTTAGTTAATGATGTTTTTATTAGCATATATTTTGGCTTCATGGTGCCCTAAGTAGCTTCTAATTACAATGCTTTGTGTGAATGCCTTGGGTGGCTGCCAGCTTTCCATTTTGCCAGCTGAGAAATATCAGAGCAAGTAGTCAGGGAGCCTGAGGGCTGTGTTTGTAGGGCAGGACAATTTATCTCTGCCCTTTTTAAGTTCTCTGTGCTGAACTCTGGGATCCTTAATTTTGTTTAAGAGATGAAGCTGCAATGACTTAAAGCCAATTTAAACCTTGATAGGAATCACCCTGAGCTGGGGGCTTGTTTTACACCATTGAACTGGGGTTGTTTAGTCTGGAGTAAAGAAGGCTGAGGGAAGACCTTCTTGCTCTCTACAACTTCCTGAAAGGAGATTGGAGCCCGGTGGGGGTCTGTCACCTCTCCCAGGTAGCAAGTGATAGGACAAGAGGAAACAGCCCCAAGCTGCACCATGGGGGGTTTGGGAAAATGTACTTCCCTAAAAGGGTTATCAAGCCCTGGAACAGGCTGCCCAGGGAAGTGACGGAATCACCATCCTTGGGAGTGTTCAAAAAACATGTAGATGTGGCACTGAAGGCCAAGGTTCAGTGGTGGACTTCACAGTCCTGGGTTAACAGTTGGACTTGATGATCTTAAAGGACCTTTCCAACCAGAGCAACTCTCTGATCTCCAGGAAAAGGCTGACTGATGAGATACCTACAGCACTCTATAGCCAGCCCCCTCTTTTCTGAGTGACACTACTTGTCCTGGTGATTCAGACACAGTGTTGTAAGGCAGAGGGTAAAAATGCAACTTGAGATGAGGACCTACCCTTGCTGCAGTCTTGCCTGGGACATTTCCTCTAAGCTAAGCAACCTGGCCACTAAGCTTATGGATGCTTCCTCTGAAACCAGACTGTCCTAAGAGGAGTTAACACCAACTATCAACGACTTGATCTATTTCTGCAGTCAAGGCATGGCCTGAATTTTGCTCTGTATAAGTGATTCTGATGGTAGCCTACAGCTCAAGTCAGCCTGAGGGTGGTTCCTTGTATGTGGTGTTAGGACCTTCAGTGGGATTAGAGCTAGTAAATTAATATGTTACTGATTCTATTGTTACAGCGAGTGTAAAGCACGAGGAAACACTTTAAAGATGCTCGTGGATGTGTTTTTTCTTAAGCTTCAACAAACCTGCAGCATGTGTAGCTTGACGGTGAGCCATGGTTCAGGTGTAGTGTCTTCTGCATTCTTTGTTTAGTTACTGTAAACTTCAGAAGGGCTCAACAGAGGTCACTTCTGTCAGGTTGCAAATGTTTGCTTTCTGCTTATTTTAAAAGTTTTCAAAAGATTGCTCTAAAAGGTTGGGATTTCTTCCTCTTCAACTAAGCATTTAATCATGATGAATGATGACACAGAACTGGGAGGAGTGGTTGACACACTGTCATGCTGGGCTGCCATTCAGGGAGAGTTGGGCAGAGGGCAACCTCATGATGTTCAACAATGGCAAGCATAGGGTCCTGCACCTGGGGAGGGATAACCCCTGCACCAACAGAGTTGGGGTTGGCCTGCTGGAAAGCAGCTCTGCAGAGAAGGACCTGTGAGTATTGATGGAAAACAAATTCACCGTGAGCCAGCAATGTATTCTCAGGGACAAGAAGGCCAGTGGTGTTCTGGGGTGAATGAAGACTATGGACATCAGGTCGAGGGAAGTTCTCCACTTCCTCTACTCCAGCCTCATGAGGCCACATCTGGAATACTAGGTCCAGTTCTGGACTTCCCAGTTCAAGAGAGACGGAACTACTGGAGAGTCCAGCAGAGACTACAAAGATGCTTTGGGGACTGGAGCATCTCTCTGAGGAGGAAAGGCTGAGAGACCTGGGGCTGTTTAGCCTGGAAAAGACTGAGAGGAGATCTTCACTAAAGAGTGGGCATCAAGAAGATGGGGTTGGGCTCTTCTCAGTGGTACTAGATATAAGACAAGGAGCACTGGGTAAAAACTAGAACAGAGGAGGTTTTACCTGAACTTAAGGAGAGACCTCTTTACTTTGTGTGGATGGAGCACTGGATCAGGCTGCCCAGAGAGGTTGTGGAGTCTCCTTCTCTGAGACTTTCAAAATCTGACTGGATGTGTTACTGTGCAGCCTGATTGAAGCATACCTGCATTAACAAGGAGGTTGGACTAGATAATCTCCAGAGGTCCCTTCCAACCCCTACCATTCTATGTTTCTGTGATAAAGTATCAAGTGAGAAGGAATCTCAAGAATCATCTGGTCTCTCCTGTCTTGGGAAAAGCACGATCTAGATAAGATGGCATAGCTTTCTGTCCAACTGAATTGAAAAGTGTCTTGTGTTGAGGAATCAAACACTTCCCAGGGGATATTATTCCAATGCCTGACACATTTAGCAAAAAATGTTCATTCTTTTATATTTATCTTCTTTAATTTGTCTAGCAAAAGAATACCCAGGACACAAAGACAGAGAGATCACACAACCATAAAATTATTTGGGTTGGAAAGTACCTTTAAAGGTTATCGAGTCCAACCCCACCACAGTGAGCAGGGACATCTCCAACTAGATCAGGTTGCCCAGAGCTCCAAACAACCCAACTTGAAATGTTTTCAGGGATGGGCATCTACCACCTCCCTGGGCAACCTAGGACAGTGTTTCACCACTCTCAGTGTAAACAATTTCTTCCTTCCATCTACTCTACATCTCCTTTCTTTTAGTTTAAAACCATCACTCCTTGTTCTGTCACAACAGGCCCTGCTAAAAGGTTCCTCCCCATATTCGTTATAGGTCCCCTTTAAGTACTGAAAGATCTTTCCTGCTTTACTTGTGTTCCAAATCCTGTGAACTGGAATCTCAGCCATCAATCACACAAGGAAAGCTACTCGAGGTTATAAAATGCTGAATGGTATCTGATAGTGGCTTTCATGCACAACATTTTTCCATTCACTCTTTGCCAGCTGAGAATGTCAGGAATTTTGTATCCCTCCCTGTGCCACTTCTAGTTTGAGCAGCTTATGTGCCAGGATAATCTGGTGACACATCTGGGGTTTGCCTCTGCTTCTCTCCACACTGATTTTCTGTCTGTTGGCAGCCACTGCCTCAGAGGTGAGAGGAACAGGGCATGTAAATGCCCAGATCTGGCCAAGCTAGATAGATACTGTTCATGGTGCATGGATTGCTTCAAGGAGGTCATGTAACATAGATACAGTGGTGGTAACCTCTGGGTCATTCCCCCACACATGCTTACATGATCCAGGGAAGCAGTTAAAGCAGTTCCCCTCAACAAGCTGGTAGTAAAGGGAATGGAACATCTCCCTCATGAGAAAAGGCTGAGGGAGCTGGGTCTCTTTAGCCTGGAGGAGACTGAAGGGGTGACCTCATTCACGTCTATAAAGATGTGAAGGGTGAGTGTCAGGACACAGCCAGGCTCTTCTCAGTGATGTCCAATGACAGGACAAGGGGCAATGAGTGCAAGCTTGAGCATAGGAGGTTCTACGTGAACATAAGGAAAAACTTTTTGACTGTGAGGGTGCTTGAGCACTGGAGCAGGCTGCCCAGAGGGGTTGTGGAGTCTCCTTCTCTGAAGACATTCAAAACCCACCTGGATGCATTCCTGTGTGACCTGCTCTAGGTGATCCTGCTCTGGCAGGGGGGTTGGACCCAATGATCTTCTGAGGTCCCTTCCAACCCCTAGCATTCTGTGATTCTGTGACAGTGTTTCTGGCACTGGTCTACCATGCTCTTCAACACGAGAACCTCAGTGGTTTAGGTTGGAGGAACAGGGGTCAAAGCATGTGCTTCAGGTGGGTTTGTGGACAGAACTGAAGGCGTTTGTGGGAGTGATATGGCAGGAAGGGCTAAGGATAGGAGAAATAGGACACCCAAAATCACATGCAATGGGTATTCTGAAGATCAAGGGCTTAGAAAAACTACACCAACACATTAAAAGAAACCAGGATGACAAAGATGAACTGCAAAGTGAAACTCACCCGTTCCTGACCAGCTGTGTCCCAGATGACAAATTTATGAAGCTCCTTCCCATACCACACAGTTTTATTTATGAAGAATGCTCTGAAAAAGAGGAAGCAGCAGAAAATCATACCATGGCCCACACTCTGTACATGCAACTTGTAGATCTTAGTCAGTTCTGCTGCATTAGACTGCATATAGGGAAACTCCCAAACCCTGATAAAATGCCTACACAGAAGTGAAAATCTCCCATTCCTCTGATAAAATACATGATACCTAAACATGGATTTTAAAAGAAGGGAAATACCTCTGAATGTTCAGAGGACATTTGTGAGTGGTCCCAGGAACATGAATGCTCCTGCTGCTCACACATAGCTTCTGTTGCTAGCTAGCTCCATCTTCTCAGTCATACCATCTGGATGTGTTCCTGTGCAACCTGCACTAGATTATATGGTCCTGCTCTGGCAGTGGATGTTGGACTTGACAATCTCCAGAGGTCCCTTACAGCCCCTAACATCCTGAGATGAACCTGAGAACAAGGCATCAGCCAGCATCATATCAGGCAATGTACAACATTTCAGTTAGACTTAGGAGACTGACTCAAGGAACTGAGGCTGATGGGATGAAGTTCAACAAGGCCAAGTTCCAGGTCCTGCACTTGAGTCACAACAACCCCATGCAATGCTACAGGCTTGGGCCAGAGTGGCTGGAAAGTTGCCTGGCAGAAAAAGACCTCAGGGTGTTGGTTGACAGCTGGCTGGTATGAGCCAGCGTGTGCCCAGGTGGCCAAGAAGGCAAACAGCATCCTGGCCTGTGGCAGCAACAGTGACAGAATTAAGGTAGTGACTGTCCTCTATACTCAGCACTGGTGAGGCTGCACCTCAAATACTGGGTTCAGTTCTGAGCCCCTCACTCCAAGGACATTGAGGTGCTGGAGTGTGTCCAAAGAAGGGCAACAAAGCTGGTGAAGGGTTAGAGCACAAATCTTGCTAGAAGCAGTTGAGGGAACTGGGATGGTTTAGCTCAAGGGAGACCTTCTTGCTCTCTGCAACTTCCTGAAAGGAGGTTGAAGTCAGGGGCTGGTCTCCTTTCCCTAGTAAAAAGTGAAAGGATGAGAAGAAATGGCCTCAGGTTGCACCAGGGGAAGCTTAGGTTGGGCATTGGAAGAACCTTCCTCATTGAAAGGGTTCTCAAACACTGGAACAGGCTTCCTAGGGAGGTGGTTGAAATCACTAACCCTGGAGGTGTTTATAAGACACAGAGATGTAGTGCTGAGGGACATGCTTTAGCACCAGACTTGGTACAGCTAGATAATGGTTGGACTCAATATAGTGAGAGGTCTTTTCCAGCCTGAAAGATTCTATGAATCTATGATCACCAGGGAAAAGAAAAATCACCTTCTGGAACGAACATGGTGAACAAAGAGAAAGAAGATTTCCCCCCCTCAACTCAGAGGAAGAAGTCTTTGTGCCTTCTTGTATTTTTCACAGAGGATTCTTCTTCTTTCAGAAAACAGGGTTACAATCTACAGGCTTTTCCTGTACCAAAGCATTTCAATTGAAAGCTGGCTAGGAGACACTGCCAAACTCTGCTAGATTATTTCCCCAACCACCCCCATCCTATCTGGACACTGCTGAACAATTTCTATGTGGTAACTTTTTTCCTGGCTCATGAAGATGCACTTGATAAAATGCACTGTCATTAAAGCATCATTTGAATGACATCAAATCACATATGACTTATCAAAACATTTCCTGAGAATGAGGCACCAGAGTTCTCCTCTACAGCTATCTGCAAACTGCTCGGATTTAACAACACTGAATTGTTTATACAAACATACAAAAAAGAAAACCTTTCAGTGAACAAATTTTTCCTCATGTCCAATTTAAATCTCCCCTGGTGCAACTTGAGCTCATTACCTGGCAGAAGAGACCAATCTGCTTTCAGGAAGTTGTAGGGAGTGCAACAGTCTCCCTTCAGCCTCCCTTTCTCCAAGCTAAACAGCCCCAGTTCCCTCAGCCACTCCTCATAAAATCAGTTCTGCAGACCCTTCACCAGCTTCACTGCCCTTCTCTAGATCTGCTCCAGCACCTCAGTGTCCTTCTTGTGGTCAGGGGCCCAAAACTGAACCCAGTATTCAAGGTGTGACCTCACTTGTGCTGAGTGGAGGGGTGCAATCACTGCCCTAGTACTGCTTGTCATACTATGGCTGATCTAAGCCAGGATGCTGTTGGCCTTCTTGACCACCTGGACATACCCTGGCTCCTATTCAGCTGGCCATTGACCAGCACCCCAAGGTCTTTCTCTGCCTTTCCAGCCAACCAACTGTTCTCCAACCTCCCTCTGCTGTCATAATGATGAACATTGCAGAGATTTTTTTCTTTTCCATTTGAGCAGAAGCCATTTACTTAGCAACAAAAACCACTTGGAAAAAAGGCTGCTAATGATTTAGAAGGAAAGAAGCACTCAAGTCCCCATCAATTCCTTCACTGCAAACAAGTGCCCTGCAGTCTAGTAAAGTTATTCATCATATGCTTCCTTTCTTTCTATCCATTTTTTCTCTATTCATGGCATCCAGGAGTCCAAAATCATTCTGGAACTTCAAAGTGCAGCTTCCAGCTGAGACTCCTTCATCAGTGAAAGGCAGAACTCTGGAAGATACTGTTTAAGCTGCTGAACAACACACAGCAATCAATACCAACCCTTCACAGACGACTTAAAACAGCTCTGGCTCACAAGCCAGATCAGCCCTTCTCACCCATAGAATCATAGAATGGTTTGGCTTGGAAGGGACCTCCGAGGGTCATCTAGTCCAACTCCCTCTGCAGTCAGCAGGGGCATCCTCAACTAGATCAAGTTGCCCAAAGCCCTGTCAAGCCTCACCTTGAATATCTCCAGGGATGGGGCCCCAACCACCTCCCCAGGCAACCTGTTCCAGTATTCCACTACCCTCAAGGTTAAGAACTTGTTCCTAACATCCAACATAAATGTACTATTCTCTAGTTTGGAGCCATTGCCCCTTGTCCTATCACTGCAGGCCTTCATAAATAGTCTCTCTCCATCCTTCTTGTAGGCCCCCTTCAGGTACTGGAAATTTGTTATTAGGTCTCCCCAGAGCCTGCTTTTCCCTAATTTCAAACCATTGGCCCTCATACTGACACTCCAGATCTTTGTAAACAGTCCCTATACCGCCTTCTGGTAGGCCTTCAGATACTGGCAGGCTGCCTTTAGGTCTCCCTGGAGCCTTCTCTTCTCCAGGCTGAACAACCCCAGCTCCCTCAGCCTGTCCTTGTAGCAGAGGTGTTCCAATCCCCTGATCATTTTTATGGCCCTCCTCTGGACCCACTCCATCAGGTCCACGTCCTTCCTGTATTGAGGACTCCAGAGCTGGATGCAGTACTGCAGGTGAGGTCTCACCAGAGCAGAGCAAAGCGTCAAAATCACCTCACTCCACCTGCTGGCCATGCTGCTTTTGATGCAGCTCAGGATGCCACTGGCCTTCAGGGCTGCAAGCGCATGCAGGGCCCTTAGTATTCCTAGAACAGGGAGAGCAGGGCAGACCTGGTCTGGAGCAGTTGCAGGCTCTCTAAATGTGAGCTGAAAGCCATTACAGAAGAGCAAAGAGTTGAGAGAGATTGATAAGCTAGAGAAAAAAGGATGGAAGGAAGGAAGGAAGGAAGGGAGGAAGGAAGGGAGGAAGGAAGGGAGGAAGGAAGGGAGGAAGGAAGGGAGGAAGGAAGGGAGGAAGGAAGGAAGGGAGGGAGGGAGGAAGGAAGGGAGGAAGGAAGGGAGGGAGGGAGGAAGGAAGGGAGGGAGGAAGGAAGGGAGGGAGGAAGGAAGGGAGGGAGGGAGGGAGGAAGGAAGGGAGGGAGGGAGGGAGGAAGGGAGGAAGAGAAAGAAAGGAAGGAAGGAAGGAAGAGAAAGGAAGGAAGGAAGAAAGAAAGAAAGAAAGAAAGAAAAAGAAAGAAAGGAAGAAAGGAAGAAGAAAGGAAGAAAGAAGAAAGAAGAAAGGAAGAAAGGAAGAAAGGAAGAAAGAAGAAGAAGAAAGAAAGAAAGAAAGAAGAAAGAAAGAAAGAAAGAAGAAAGAAAGAAGAAAGAAAGAAAGAAAGAAAGAAAGAAAGAAAGAAAGAAAGAAAGAAAGAAGAAAGAAGAAAGAAGAAAGAAAGGAAGAAAGGAAGAAAGAAAGATACACAGTATTCAGAGATTTGGAAGTCAAGAAAATAAAGAAGATGAGCAGAGGGCAGTGAGTTGAAAAATAAACAGAAGGAAAAGGAGACTGTGTGTGGTACTTACCCAATGGTAGGGTTCGTAGCGCGTTCAAAGCGGTCATTGGTAAACCGAGAAATGATGCTTGATTTCCCAACCCCGCTATCCTGAAAACAAAGGAAAGCAGGGCAGTGAGTTCAGTGGAGCCTAGATGTCAATATTTCACCTGAAGAAACAGTCAAATATCAGCCTGTGAAATTAAACCCTCTCCTGTGGCAGGTGGGTCAGGTTAAACCTTTCCAAAGAAAAGTGAGCACACAGATGATCCTTTTCAAACATCAGCTCCCTGAGCCTTTTTTCAACCCTGCCCTCTCTAGTTTTTGGGGGTGGATTTTATATTCCTGCTTCAAGGACTGCAGTGCCTTAAGCACAGCCATTTACCTGGGGACAGGCTGTGAGAGGTGTCATGGAGCTGGTGGTGTTCAGCCTGGAGAAAAGAAGGCCCCAGGGAGACCTTATAGTAGCTTTCCTGAAGAGGACCTACAAGAAAGCCAGAAAGGGACTTTTTAAAAGAGCCTGTAGTGATGGGATAAGAGGGAATGGATTGAAGCTTGAGGAGGGTAGATGTAGACTGGATATTAGAAAGAAATTCTTTACAGTGAGGGTGCTCAGACACTGGAATGAGTTGCCCAGGGAGGTTGTGGATGTCCCCTCCCTGGAGGTGTTCAAGGCCAGGTTGGATGAGGCCTCGAGCAACCTGGTCTAGAGGAAGGTGTCCCTGCCAATGACAGGCGGAACTAGATGATCTTGAAGTTCCTTTCCAACCCAAACCACTCTATGAATCAAATTCTGTGTTTTCAGACACATGGAGCATCCACCACCAAAGCCAGAGAAACAATTTAATTCTGTCCCCTTGCAAGAGCAGCATGAACACACTTCCAAACCATGTTACTAACATCAACCTTTTAGTACACTGACAGCACTACCTTGGTGGCACTGACCTTTTTGTGACATGACAAACAAGCCTGCACAGTGGAACCCTCACAGAAGCTGCTTACACTTGCAGGAATAGTGCTTTTTTAACCCCCTCAAAGGACAAAGAAGAGCAGTACAGCACTGCAAGGTCAGGATAACCTCAGGGAGAGAGGGAAGACTTGACATTGTGCAGAAAGAGCAGCACCCTGGCTTGTACCAGCAATAGTGTGGCCAGTAGGAGTAGGGAAGTGATTGTCCCCTCTGCTTGGCACTTGTGAAGCCACACCTTGAGTATTGTGTTCAGTTTTGAGGCCCTCACTCCAAGAAAGATGTTGAGGTGCTGAAGCAGATTCAGAGAAGGGTGACTAAGCTGGTGAAGAGTACGGAGAGCAGGTCTCCTGAGGAGCAGCTGAGGGAACTGGAATTGTTTAGCCTGGAGAAACCTTCTTGCTCTCTACAACATCCTGAAAGGAGGTTGTAGTCAGGTGGATGTTCACCTCTTCTCTCAAATAACAAACGACATGACAAGAGGAAACAGCTTCAATTTGCACCAGGGGAGGTTTAAGTTGGATATGAGGAAAAATTTCTTCTCCAAAGGGTTGTAAAGCCCTGGAACCGGCTGCCCAGGGAAGTGGTAGAATCACAATCCCTGGAGGGATTTAAAAGCCATGTAGATGTGTTGCTGAGGGACATGGTTCAGTGGTGGAATTGGCAGTGCTGAGTTAGTGGTTGGATCTGATAATCTTAAAGGTCTCTTCCAACCAAAACAATTCTATGGTTTTAGTCATTTAAGATATGAACAACTTCCCCAAAATGCAGATTTTTTTCATTTGTCTCTGTAATTCCATGAAGCCTTGGATGGTCGGAAGAGAAACTTAAATTATACAGAGAATAACCAAGGAAGAGGACTAGCAATATTGCTATGTCTCCCTCAGAGAGAAAAAGGATGTCAGGAAATCGATCCTGACCTTTCCAAGACATTAACAATGACAGCCAAGGGTCCAATCCAACTCATTAAAAAGTCAGTGGAAAAGTTTCCTATTAATTCACTGGAAGCGGTGTCAGAACTATGAGACTGCACCTGGTAGTTCCATTTGTATCCACATTTTTAAGACCCTTGACTAATTTACACAAGCTTGAAAAGTGTCAAGATGAGAGGAGAGTTTGTGGGAGAACACTATACATGTAACTATATGGTAAAATAAAGCAGCCTTTGTCCACATATATTTCATATATATATATATATATATATATATACATACACATATATATATCTCTCTCTATATATACATACACATATATATATATCTATATATATACATACACATATATATTCTATATATCTATGTATATATAAAGCTTTTCCTTTCCTGTAGCTGATTTTGCAATATTTTATCTGCTTTTTGAATGGGAAAGCAAAACAATACCTGTTTAGATTTCCTCTCACCATGCTTCAATGAAACTGTATCCCCACTGCAAGTGAAGTCTTTATGGGCAGCACTTAGCAGAAACCCATCATTTAAAGCCTCATATTTAATTCAGAGCTGTCCTTAGTCAGCTTAAAAGCCATAACAAATGCTGGTGCTACGCAGAGGGCTGTTTATCTGCTGTGTTCGATCAAAGGGGAAAAAAGGATCAAAGAGAGGAGCAGTGTTTAAAACCAGCCCCATAGCCTTTGATCAATAGCAGCAACACATCCTATTGCCATTCCCAAATTTTGCCTTTGTTATCGATTTCAGCTGACATCTCTGTCTAACTGCTAGAGCAGGATAGCAAAAAAAAAAAAGAAAACAAAACCAAAGGTCCTCTGCACTAAAACTGAGGATTTAATTATGACTCTGGATTCTAAATGCAGTGGAGAAACCACAATGCCCACCCATTAGATGTTAGAAATTACATTACCCTCTTGTGGAGACAGAGTTTCAGCCACCATGCTCTAAACTAGGCACTGACTCCTGTGCCCTGATGATGCTTCTCTGACAGGTCACTCAAAAGGGCAACTGCAATGACAACTCCTGAGCAGGAGGAGCCAGGCCTCTGGCAGGGATGTGATATTCACAAGCATAAATTAAAGCTCAGCTCATTTTCCTGGAGGCTCTTACCTCTTCATCTTTCAGTTTATGGCTCTTACTGACATGCTGATGTTAAAGAAACTTTAAAAGTTTCTATTACTCTTGCTCACAGCTAAACTTAAGCATATGCCAGGTACACCAATCATGTAATAGAAATGTAGAATAGTTTGGGAGGGAAGGGACCTTGAAGATCATCTACTTCGAACCTCCCTGCCATAAGCAGAAACATCTTCCACTAGATCAGGTTACTCTGATCCCCATGCAACCTGACCTGCAATGTTTCCAGCAATGGGGCATCTACCACCTCTCTGGGTAACCTCTGTCAGTACCTCACCATCCTCATTTTAAAGAATTTATTCTGAATATCTAATCTAATGCTAACCTTTTTAGTTTGAAACTATTACACCTGATAAAGAGCCCCTCCTCATCTTCTTGATAGGCCTCCTTTAAGTACTGAGAGGCCACAAGAAGGTCTCCCTGGAGTCTTCTCTTCTCCCAACTCTTTCAGCCTGGCCTCACAGCAGAGGGGTTTCAGCCCTGAGATAATTTTTGTGGCCTCCTCTGGCCCTGCTCCAACAGGTCCATATCACTCCTGTGCTGAGAACTCCAGAACTGGACCCAGCACTGTGGGTAGGGTCTCAGCAGAGCAGAGGGGCAGAATCCCCTCCCTCAACCTGCTGCCCACACTGCTGGGGATGCAGCCCAGGATGTGGTTGGCTTCTGGGCTGTAAGTGTATATTACCAGTTCATGTCCAGCAGTACCCAAGTCCTCTGCAGGGCTGCTCTCAGTCCATTTAAAGGTATTCTGAAACTTTGCTCCAGGGGTACTTTGGATTACCAAGAAGGCTAAATTTACCCCTGGTGTAACTCCAGTGACATCAATGGACTTGGGTCACAAATGAACCTGTCTTTAGGATGACCACCACTGCAGCCAGTGCTTTCCAGCTGAAACAAGCACTTCCAGCTTCTGCGCTGCTGCCTGGAGGATATAACTGGCCAGCTACTGGAGTATAATTAGAGCAGAGAGGGGAAGGAAGTAAAAAGAAAAATTTCCTACTTAAGGCAGCAATTATAATTCCACCACAGGATTTAAAACCACTTCAGCAGTTTTCAGGCCATGTTACTGTGCTCACACCCATCAAACAAGACCCTCACCTGCGTGAAAGCAAAAGTGAATTGTGGTATATGAACATTATACAGCAACTTGAAAACACAGGAAAAAAATCTTTTACCTTATTTTTGACTGACAAGAGGAAACCATTTTGCAGGTTGATCTCTTGAAGCATGGTTGCTTCAAAGATGTAAAAAGGCATCCACTTCTCAGCAGTGCCTTGAGATCAAACCTCCTTGATACAGCTACACAAAGCTTTCCTGCTCCCACCTGCTGTGTCCTTTCCTTCATGGTCTTCCTCTACATACACTCACTTTTCTAGCACCTGATAGGGATGATCATTCTTTTTTTGTTCCTTCTTCAAAGGATTATCAAGCCACATGCTTGGGCAACATTCAGGCATACAGACAGAATCACAGAATGGTTTGAGTTGGAAGGGACCTCCAAAGGTCATCTAGTCCAATCCCCCTGCAGTCAGCAGTGACATTCTGCACTAGATCAGGCTGCTCAGAGGTTTGTCGAGCTTGACCTTGAATATCTCCAGGGATGGGGCCTCAACTACCTCCCTGGGCAACCTGTTCTAGTGTTCCACCACCCTCATGGTAAAGAACTTGATCCTAACATCCAATCTAAATCTACTCTTCTCTCATTTCAAACCATTGCTCCTTGTCTTATCACTCCAGGCCTTTGCAAACAGTCCCTCTCCAGCATTCTTGTAGGCCCTCTTCAGGTACTGGAACACTGCTATTAGGGTCTCCCCAGAGCCTTCTCCCAGGCTGAACAACCCCAGCTCCATGACTTATTTTTCTCATTTCCCAAAGTTATGATATTTGCCAGGTTTTTATACCTGTCCATCTGGTTTTCTGTCTTGTTTTACTCCATGTGTACACACAATATCATACATGCCAAGGAATAACATTTCAGCATAAAAGAGCATAGCAATACTGAGCTGGGTGGATTGGGCAAGTTTGAGAAACTAAGAACATGTCCTCAGGAGTTATGGCACATTTTAAGGATCAGACCCTGCAATTCTTCAGAAAAATCCTTATCCAGGGGAAATCCAAGGTTTTCAGCACAATACAAATAGACTCGTCACCATCAAGAGCATATGACTCCATAAAAGGAGTGGCAAGAAGGAAATAAATATAAAGTAATTATTCTGAATTAAGGTCTTCATGATGCATTTGATGAATCAATGGGACCAGCTGCAGGTTTACTTTGCTCCTTTCTTCCTCAAAAGCCTTGCAGCACATTTACAAAATACCAGACAGAAACTGCATTGTATCAAGATAAGTGAAAAAGGTGGGGAGGAAAGAAAGAAACAGAAATGGAATCCACAGTAATTCAACCACTGTTAGTTATGCTCTGGCCTGAGCTAGAACAGAACCAGTCTTGGTCTAGGATTTGACTTATCTCAGTCTCTGCTCAGTGAGGGCACTTTATGAAGTTCAAGACAGGTTTGCACAGTCAGGGACTGCTTCTAGCACTGAGAACGCTGATGGGGAGAGTTACTGCCAAGGGCTGGGCTGCAGAAAGGCTCTGGCTTAGACTTGCTCCTGGGCACACCAAGGGCACTGCCACATCTTGTGCTCTGCCTTGGGGTGCAGGAAACAAGAGGTGGCACCTGCAGGAGGAGTGGACAGGATAGATGACCCTAAACACAGTCTGTCCAATGGACTTCACCTTCAGGATCAAGCTGAGGGACTGCCAGGGTCTCAAGCCTTTTCTTCAGTGGCCAGAGTCCAAGGAAGACTCTGTTCTTCCTTTGATCCTGATCTATGTGTTCCTGAATCCAGTTCCAGAATCCGGCTCCTTAACCTGGTTCCCATCTGCCACCGAGTCCAGTCTGGGACTTCTCCAGTGCCTGCCTACAGCATCAGTGATGACAATGATGTTATTGACACCAGGGATTTGGTTTGATCTTAGTTTATATCTGTTCATTTTCTTGTTATTATTTTCATTCCATCTGGTTTAGTTTCTTTCCCAACTCATTGAACTCTCTCCCTTCTTCCCTTTCTCTTTCCTTTGGGAAGGCAGAAGGGTTCATAGAGAGCATCTGTCACTCATCTGGTGGTTCACCCAGTAGCTACAACTTCAGAGTCTCCTACTGGTCAGTAAAATGGACATGGAAATCTGAAGCTGTATCAGATGCTTCTGATAAATACAAGGAATTAATGCAAGCATGACTAATTCCTGATTTATACCCTTTAATCCTGAATAGATGCTGCCTAATTCTTTCAAAATCCCTTCCCCACAGACTGAGGCATGAGGATTTTAAGAGCGCCAGAATGAAGAGCAGCATGCCACAAAACTCCTGTGCTTCCACCCACACTCCAGCTCCTGGAGAACCACCCCACTTGGCTTTTCTCATGTTACTGAAAAGATGAGACTGTATTTCAAGCCAGTAGAATTACAGGACGTTGGCAGCTCATTTGCAGGCAATCAACAACCAAGCTGCTGATTTCTTCTTGCTGATTTGCAGCACTGTAGAGGAAGATTAAAAAACACAGAGAGAAAAAAAAGGTGAAAGAAAGCAGAAGTTCAATATGAGCAATATATTAAAAAATAAACCCATTTTCCCACTACAAATAGGCAGCTGAAATATTCCTCTGCCCATTCTTCCAGATGGGTTTATCCTGGCAGAAAAAACCCAACAACCTAATGTAGAAAAATGGAGCTCTTTAATTTAAATTTGGATGGCTCATTTGTATCTTTGCTGAACCACATGGCCCAGCGCTTCAGGCTCTTTCCCAAATTGAAGGGAACTTTATTACCTTGTAAGCACACCCTTGATCAGCACCTTAGTCTTTAGCCTTGATAATAGCTTTTAAAGCAACCAGATGGGTCAAACCCTATGGTGCTGAACAAACTAAACCCTTCATGCAATTTTTTCTTTTTCCATCTGAAATGAAATAAATGTTGAACTCGCCAAAAAAGAAAATATCAAATCCACACCGAGCGTGACTGATGACTAAACAGCAGCCCTGTAATTATGCACACTGCTGCCAGAGCTGGTTTTATTCTTGGCTACACAGAATCTTTTTGTCCTCTGTTAACACACAGGGGTTTTAAAATAAATGTCTAGTTAGATAAACCATGCCAAAAAACCCTTTTTATGGCTCCAAGATTTTGGAAAAAAATTAAATAAAACTTCTCACGAGGAAATGGCACATCAAGAACCAAGATACTGAAGAAACTGCCTTCTGGCCTCCCACTTGTGAAGTAAGAAGACAAAAAGAACGTCTGGCTTATAACCACCACAGATCTCATGACTAACTTCCCATTTCTGCTTTAAAAGAGGGTTGAGATACCCTGGAGACCGGTGCCACAAGAGTCTGCACTGAGAAGTAACAGAGAAGAGATCTCTCTAAAACAAGGATCCAACACACGGCTCCTTTGGAAGGATGGAATGTTGCCCATCTTCTCAAAGCCAGGATTTGTTCCACGGTATTTCAATTTATATAATTTTCTACAAATTAACAATGTGTGTCTCTCCAAAGCACTTTACTGTAATAACCAAGATTCACTGAGACATGCTCCACAGGCAGAGGTCTCATTTAAACATGAGTTTAGCATGTGTAAGTCCTATATATCACAAGAAGAATGATCATGGCCAAGCAATTTGGAGCAGATTAATACCAAGTGCTCCAATAAAGCAGGTGAAGCAGATGTTATTTTAACAACAATGTGAGAATCATTTGGAAGTGACAGGTCTTCATCCTTTCCCATAAGCAAGAAACTGATCCCCCAGCTCTGTGAACTTGGCAGAGCTCTGTTGCACCTCACAGTGGAAATGCATCTGTCTCTCAGAGCTAGTTTCTGCTGGAGATCCCCAAAAGCTGATCTTTCATCAGACACAGGAAAAAGCTTCTTTCTCAGGGACACAGCTGGAGTTACAAAGCTGCTTACACCAATGAAAACCTGGGTTCCAGACACTGGAGTCTACCAGCAAGCTGTTCTGAGGCTTTCCTCATTGGATCTTAAAGTTTTTTTCCAACCTAAACAATTCTGTGATTTCTCAAGACAGGTTAACATCTGGTTGGCAGGGCTGGGATACTGGTTGGAATTAATGACCATAAAGATCTCTTCTAACCAAAACAATTCCATGATTCTATGATCAAGAGGTGCAATATATAAGTGCACACACCTGGAACAACCACGGCCAAATTTGCCTCACTAATGATCTTCTCAGTGAACCTTCCAGAGGGATGCTGCTGCCTTGTGTCATCTTTACAAAGCAGGAGGGAAAAAAAAAACAAAAACAAAGGTTCAGTCTAACATACAGAACAAGGGCACAGTCAAAAAGGTGTCCTGCTCTCCTGGAAGAGGATCTGCTCAGAGAGGAAGCTGGCTTCTCCTAATGATTAAGAAAAAGAACAAGTTCTGGCTTCCTATCACATATTCATGCCACTGGACAAACTTCTCGGCTAGTTCATTACTAACTGAAAAATAACAGAGGAGCCAGTTTATGCTCAAGATTTCCCATGTTAAATTCTCTTTGTTACACCCATCTGCCTCCTGCCAGTGCTACAGCAGAGAGGAAGGAGAGGCTGTGGCCTTGCCCAGTGCAGAAAGGTAATTGTTGGAGTAATTAAGACAAAATTGCTTAAATTGGGATGATGTTGCCAAAAAGGAGAAAACTGCTACAGAATCACAGAATATTAGGGCACCTTGAAAGATCAGCTAGTCAAACCCCCCTGCCAGAGCAGGATCACCTAGGGCAGGTCACACAGGAATGAATCCAGGTGGGTTTGGAAAGTCTCCAGAGAAGGAGACTCCACAGTCTCTCCAGGCAGCCTGTTCCAGTGCTCTGTCACCTTCACACTGAGAAAGCTTTTCCTTATGTTCATGTAGAACCTCCTATGCTCCAGCTTGCACCCACTGCCCCTTGTCCTATCATTGGATATCACTGAGAAGAGCCTGGCCTCCTGACACTCACCCTTCACATCTTTATAAACATGAATGAGGTCACCCCTCAGCCCCTCTTCTCCAGGCTACAGAGCCCCAGCTTCCTCAGCCTTTCCTCATAAAGGAGATGTTCCACTCCCTTCGTCATCCTTGTGGGCTCTGCACTGGACTCTCTCAAGCAGCTCCCTGTCCTTGTCAATCTGAGGGGCCCAGAACTGTCCTTTATCATCAATGCATTTGATATTTTGAATACTTAAAAAGAGGCACTCTGGAGAGATTCCCAACCCACCTGAAAGTGATCCTGTGCAACCTACTCTGGGTGACCCTGCTTTAGCAAGGGGGTGAACTACAAGATCTCCAAGGGTCCCTTCCACCTCCCACCATTCTGTGTGAAAATCTCTGAAACTGGCCAGGCAAATCTGAGGTAGAAAGCCAAGGTTTAAACTTTAAGGGAGGAAAAATCAATGAATCATAAAAAAATGCAAATGCAGGCAGACCTTTCACTCTAGCAGCTCTGCAAAGCACAGCTGGGTTTGACTTGGCAGGTCAGCTTCTGCACATTAAAATAGCTGTTCCTTCCTCCAACAGAATTGGCCAGGCTTTCAGTTTGGATTCACAGCGGAATCCCCCTGGCCTGTTGCCATTATCCTCAGCAGGACTTTGATGGAATTTGAAAAGTTCACAGCAGCACAATCACTTCGCAGTGCTGCTCGACAGCAAGCATTTCATTAGCTACCATAAAACACATCGCCAGGCCTGCACCCTGAAGTGTCACTGGGCTTTTGACCAGCTCTGGTTAAGCCTGGTATCTAGGAGGAATGTCACTCCTCAAGCAAGGTCTGGCATGCAGCCTAGAGATATCCAACCTGCATCTTCAATGCTTTCAGAGGTGCCAGTCCTTGACCCAAAGGCATGTGATGTGGTACAGGCTGAGTGCAGGATTCTGGATTGTCTTTTGAGCTATTGTTGTGGTTTGAGCTGGAATAGAACTAATTCTGGTCAGGGATTTGACTTCTCAGCTCAGTCTTTGCTCAGTAAGGGCACTTTCTGAAATTCAGGGGATGTTTGCACAGACAGTGGCTGTTTCTAGCATTAAGAATGCTGATGGGGAGAGCCACTAAAGCTGACGGATCATGTGCATCAAGCCTTTTCTTCAGTGCCCAGCATCTAAGGACGACTCTGTCCTTTCTGCCTTTGACCCTAGTCTGTATGTTCTCTGGGTCTAGTTCAAGAATCCAGCTCCTGAACCTGGTTCCCATCTGAGGCTAAGTCCAGTCAGGACTTCCCCACTGCCTGCCCATAGCATCGGTGGTGACAGTGATGTCACTGCCATCAGGGGCCTGGGTTCAATACTGGCTTGTATCTCTTTCATTTTATTGTTCTTATTTCCATTAAAGCTGGTTTAGTTTCTTTCACAACCCACCAGTGTCTTTCCTTGATTCCCTCTGGAAAGGGAGAGGGCTTCATAGAGAGCCTCTGCCACTTATCTGGTGGCCAGCCCAGCCTTAATCCTTGACAATTCCAAAGGAGATAAGAAAGCAATGAGCTGAACAACAAACCAAAGCTTTGCAATTTGCAGCCTGCTTTAGACCTCTGTGCCTGCCAGTTAAGATTTGAATCGTTACTCAGGCAATCAGATGCAGGCAGCATTGCAATACTTTGTGTGTCTTACTAATCCAGTTACAGCTGCTCTGGAAGGCTGTGGCAGCCAGCTCAGGGAGCATCTGAAACTGGCTCTGGATTTTTATCAACCATATGAACATACAAGGATGAGTTATGCACAACAGGCTCCTGACCGTAGTTTCCAAGGGCAGTGTTTTAATCCAGGAATTACTCCAAGCTGTAAAACTTTTTGCTAGCCTGAAACACATCTTTCGTCCTTGCCTGTATTTACTTTACACATAACTTGTCTGAAAACACTGCTGTAAAGAGAAATATCTTTCAGGAGACCTGGGTTCAAAGACACCCCTGGGATGGGACTGAATCTGCCAAGCATCAGGCTAGTCCCAGAGAAAATGCAGCCATGCTCTGTGGAGTGGTGGCTAGGAAGAAGTGCCAATAGCTTCTTGCTGGACTGAGTTTTTCCATCTGCAAGATGCATCAAGTGAGCAAAGCAGACAGATGAAAAAACAAGAGCAGCTCTTTGATGGACAGATTGGCTTTCAGCCATGTCACCAACAGAAAACTGCCCGAAGCTTCAGCCTGAACCAACTTCAGACTTCAGCTCTGAACTTTATACCTGAGGTGCTCTGAAGTCTCACTTCTGCAGTCAAAAAGCACACAGGTCTCATTCAGGACACAAATCGTTCTCATAAATGCCAATTTTCCTTACAGCCCTGCAGAGTGGGAAATAAATTGTTCTCCCTGTGAGCAACATGATTCTTGGAAAAGATCCTTTTCCTGTTGATTCGCTGGATCTTGCTTCCAGAGCTATAGAACTGGCCCAGGGATACAGCATCACAGAATGGTGGGGGTCTGAAGAGACCTTCAGAGATCATCTAGTCCAACCCTCCTGCTAAAGCAGGGTCACTCACAGCAGGTTGCCCTCTCAGTCTGCTCTTCTCCAAGCAAAACAGCTTGAAAACCCTTTTGGGAAAGAAATTGTTCCTCATATCCAACCTGAACCTCCCCTGGTGCAACTTGAGGCCGTTTCCTCGTCCTATCGCTTGTTATTTGGGAGAAGAGACCAACCCCCACCTGACTCCAACCTCCTCTCAGGGAGTTGTAAAAAGTGAGAAGCCTCAGCCTCCTTTTCTCCAGGCTAAATGACCCCAGTTCCCTCAGCCATTCCTCACAAGACCTGTTCTCTTGGATGGTCTGTGTCAAGTCTCCCACAGTAAAACATCCTGCCCATCAGTTCTAATCACCGGTGTAACTTCAGGCCAAAGTTGGTGTTGTGGAGCACAAGTGAGCTGCAGAATTAAGGCCTTTCATTCTGGTGCACGTTAGAATTAGATTAACTCTAATGCCTTCTACATGGAAGAAACACACTTCTTGTTCTGAGAGACATCTTCCTATCCCAGCCAGGTCAGTCCTGTTATATCAGAAGAAAATCCTTCCTCCTAGTGCTGCAAGGATTGCATTTGGCACATGAATTGTCAGCTCCATCGTTCTCAGCTCAATAGGTAATTATTAGTTTTGTTTAAGAGCTGCTTTTCACTTTGTAACAGTACCACAGTATCACAGTGTATCAGAGGTTGGAAGGGAACTCAAGAGATCATCAGGTCCACCCCCCCTGCCAGAGCAGGATCACTTAGGGTAGTCCACACAGGAATGCATCCAGGTGGGGTTGGAAAGTCTCCAGAGAAGGAGACTCCACAACCCCCCTGGGGAGCCTGTTCCAGGGCTCTGTCACCCTCACTCTAAAGAAGTTTCTCCTCATGTTGAGGTGAAATCTATGTTCTAGTTTGAACCCATTGTTCTTTGTCTTATCACTGTGAACCACCAAAAGAGTCTGGCCCCCTCCACTTGACACCCACTCCTCAGATATTTACACACATTGATGAGATCCCCTCTCAGTCTTCTCAAGACTAAACAACCTCAGGGCTCTCAGTCTCTCTTCATAGGGGAGATGTTCAAGTCCCCTAATCATCCTCTTGGCTCTCTGTTGGAATCTCTCCAGCAGGTCTCTGTCTCTCTTGAACTGGGGAGCCCAAAACTGGACACAGTATTCCAGGTGTGGTCTCAGCAAGGCAGAGCAGAGAGGTAGAAGAACTTCCCTAGACCTGCTGGACACACCCTTCTTGAGCACATTGTTGTCCAATGGAGAACTTGCTGTCCACCAGCACTCCAAGGTCTTTCTCTGTGGAGCTGCTTTCTAGCAGGGCAGCCCCTAACCTGTACTGGGGCATCACGGGGATTTAAATCAGTGACAGTTATAAGGTGATCAGAGAGTACAGTGTCAAAAGAACAATTTAAGTGCCTTAAGAGATATTCAAGGACTGAGTTTATTTGTTTCTCGTGTAGATGTGTCTTCAATACCACCCAGAAATTCCTAATAGCCATCTTAAAACAGAGAAATATCTGCTGGACAGGGCTTAATGGTATCCAGCCTCTTGTAGTGTGTTGATGCTGGCTGGATGCCAGGTGCCCACCAAAGCAGCTCTGTCACTCCCCTCCTTATCTGGATAGGCGAGAGAAATTATAACAAAGGTAACAAAGGCTTGTGGGTCAAAATAAGGGCAAGGAGATCACTCCACAATTACCATCATAGGCAAAACAGACTGAATTTGGGGAAATTAGTTTAATTTATTGCAAATCAAATCAGAGAAGGATAATAAGAAATAAAACCTAAATCTTAAAACACCTTCCCCTCACCCTTCCCTCCCAGGCTCAACCTCACTCCCCATTTCTCTATGCCCATTTCTCTGTGCCCAGTGGTCCCCCACAGTGGTACAAGGGAACAGGGAATGGGGGTTGTGGTGAACAATTTGGACTTTATTTGAGCTCCTATTTTTCAGTAAAATTCTGGGCATGTGTCTTGACTGTAATCCCTCTTCATAAAAAGCTCAGGTGAACTACAACAAGGTGGGAATATCCTGTTTGGTTCCTCCACAGAGAATGGGGGCACTCGAGCATCTGAGTCACCTCAGTATAGTGCTTGCTTGTGGCTGTAAAGCAAACAGCAACCTGGAGAGTAAGGAAGTACCCTTTGCTTGAGGGTAGCAAAAATCTACAGAGGGATCTGGGCAGGCTGGATCGACGGCATGAAGTCAATGGTGTGAGGTTCAACATGGCCAAGTGCTGGGTCCTGCACTTGGGTCACAACAACCCTATGCAATGCTACAGGATTTGGAAAGAGCAGCTGGAAAGCTGCCTCGTGCAAAAGGATCTGGGAGTGCTGGTCAACAGCCAGCTGCACATGAGCCAGCGTGTACCAAAGTGGCCAAGAAGGACAAAAGCATCCTGGCCTGGATCAGAAATGATGTGTCCAGCGCAGCGATCGTGCCTCTGTACTCGGCACTGATGAGGATGCACCTTGAATCCTGGGTTCAGTTTTGGGGTCCTCATTACAAGAAGAACACTGAGGTGCTGGAAAATGTCCAAAGCAGGACAACAAAGCTGGTGAAGAGCACAAGTCTTGTGAGGAGCAGCTGAGGGAACTAGGGGTTTTTAATCTGGAGGAAAGGAGGCTGAGGAGAGGACTTCTCGCTCGCCACAACGACCTGAAAGGAGATTGGAGCAAGGTAGGAGTTGGTCTCTTCTCCCAAATAACAAGCGATAGGACAAGAGGAAATGGCTTCAAGTTTCACCAGGGGAGGTTTAGGTTGGACATTAGGAAAAATTTCTCCCTTGAAAGGGTGGCCAAGCTCTGGAACAGGCTGCCCAGGGCAACAATGGAGCCAGCATCCCTAAAGGGATTGAAAAGCTGTGTAGATGTGGTGCTGAGGGACATGGTTTGGTTATGGACCTGGCTGTGTTGGGTTAACAGTTGGATTTGATGATCTTACAGGTCTCTTCCAACCTATGATCCTATCTTTACTTTGTGCATAGCCCAGTGACTGAGGTGGCACTAAATCAAACCCTTATTTTGCACTGCTCTAGCAGTGGGTGGCAGGATTGGTGGTCAGTTAAAGTATCTACTAGCCAAGAAATCACACAAGGTGGCCCACGTGGCTGCTGTACATTTACTTATCCAGCACTTACAAAAAATGTTGTTCTTCCATAGCCTGCCAACACTTGTGTGTCAAGTTGGTACAGGGCTGTAAAAGGACCTGAATTTATGAGACAGGGTGGGCCACAGAGGGAAGGGGAGAACAGAGAAGCTTCCTTCATATTCCTTAAAATAACTCAAATAGAATAAAAATAAATAAATGAAACCATATAGGCAGAACAGAAATGCAGATGATGGAGAAAACATAGCCTGGGGGTCCAGCTACCTCAGCTCCTTTCTCTGCAAGGTGACTCAAGAACAGCAACACTGTAGAATGTATTAAAAAAATAACAACAACAAATTAACACTGCAGCCAATCAAGCTCTGGAATGTCTAGCTTAGCAATTTAAAAAATGTATATATTTGTCAAACAAACACCCCCCAAACCCATACCCTAAATTAAATAATCACTGCATCTTAATGTACGAAGTGCTCAGGAACCACACCACCATGCCAGCAGGAGTGTGGACAGCAAAGATAACAGCCTGCAGTCATTAGTAATACCGCTCAGAAAGTGCTTCCCCACATCAAATTTCCAGCTAATTCTGTCTTACACACTTCCTTACCCTCTCCATACAAGTCATCAAATTCAGAACAGGAGCCGAGCTGCTGAGAGGATGGAGGGATTGAAATGGAAATCAAAGAGCGGAATCTTCATCAATCAAATTCTCATGCCCTTGGCAGCCTGCGGTGTGGACAGCGGCGCAGGAGGAATTGCTTAGCCTGGTGAAAAGGAAGATGGGAACTGGGTGTTTATTTGCATTCCTTCATCTCAAATGGTGGCTTTCGGGGGCACCAGCTCTTCACTTAAGATGCTGAACTTGTTTTGAACTGCCTCTACAGTTTCAAGTAGGAGCACAATCTCTATAAAAAGCAGCTGCAAATAAGGTGGTGTCAATCCAGCTGAGAGGAAGAAAGGAGAAACAAGAGGAGCACCTTCCAAGGAAGCAGTCACACACACAAATCTCCTCTGGAGCAGCAGCACATGCCTACAAATGAGCAAAAAAGCCTCCCACTGGATGGGGGACACACAACAGTGCAATGCTTGAGAACATCCTTAGTGAGATTTACTTGTGTTTTACACCACAGTAAAGCAGCTTCTGAGTACAACAGTGTGATCACAAGCTGTGTAGAAGAAGTCCAGCCTTTTGGGGACCTCATCGTCAAACAAAGCAGTGGCTTTTATGAGGACAAGCTGAGAGAGTTAGGGTTGTTCAGCCTGGAGAAGAGAAGGCTTCAGGGAGACCTTCTTGTGGCCTTTCTCGAGTCCTTAAAGGGACCTACAAGAAAGATGGAGACAGGAGGGCCTGTTGTGACAGGACAAGGGGTGATGGTTTAAAACTAAAAGAGGAGAGATTTAGACTGGATAAAAGGAAGACATGTTTATAGTAAGAGTGGTGAACACACTGGAACAGGTTGCCCAGAGCAGAGATTGGACTAGACAGCCTTTAAAGGTCCCTTCCAACCCAAACCATTCTATGATTAAACCATGGTGAATAACTTCACTTCAGAAAACAATGACTCAAGACTGAACGCGTGTTGAGTCTCACTACCTGACACACCAAAGAAAGCTCCAGCACAAAACTAAACACCATAACCTCTTCTTACAAGGGCTGGACTGTGCTGGCAGTTCAAGGGAGGGCATTTCATTGGCAAACAGCACCACCTGGTGACTCCTGTCACTATGGGAGGTCAACTTGGCCATACTGGGACAGGAGGAAAGGATGAAGGAGCACTGGCTAAACTGAGATGGGAACCAAGAGTGCCTGAGCACCTTCCCTTTGAAACATGGATATCTCCCAGCACCTCAGAAGCCCTGCATGGCAATGTGTGGTGTGATCATTGGAAAGCAGCTTCCCATGATCCCATGATCAAGCTGCCTACATAAATCACTATATTAATGTACCATGAAAAGAAAAAAACCCACATCTGAAAGTATCAACAATGCTCTACACCAAGTGAGACTTTTTGGAGTTCTTTTTTAGGAGAACTATAGCTGTGGGACTTTGAGTCACTACCACCCAAACAAGAATCATGCTTCTAATTGCCTTCTAATGATCACTGAATCATAGGATCCTCCTGACTAAGGCATAACACCAACCAGAAGGTAAACCTGCCCCACCAGATTCCCTGTAAGTGATAAGAATCATTGAATCATACAATGGTTTGGGTTGGAAGGCACCTTTAAAGGTCATCTTGTCCAATCCCCCTCACACTCCTTGGCATGCTCTACCACTTCTTCACTCCTACCACTCCAGTGCATGTTAATGACCCACTCTCTGTTGCTGGCTTGTTGATTCACAGCTGAGCACCACCACAGACTCTTAGCATGATCACCTCCATGTCTGCCACTTCATTTTCCAGGTAAGGAGGAGAAACAAGAGCCCAAGTTTACCATGGGAAAATTCACACTGTGGTGCCACACAGATGGGTGGTGGTCACCAGTCATCATCCCCACACCAATGAAGTAGAGACCAAGAGCAAACATAGAAGATCTCTGCAGCATGTAAAACCTCAACAGCTCAATAAATGAGGTAAAACTAAGAAAAATTTTGAGCCCTCTGCAGTTTTTCTGACAGCAAGCCCTGATTTTTGGCAATGCAAATGAGTTTTTGGGCAAACTGGGCAGACCTTTGAACAACTGCACACTGCCATCCTTTTCCTACTTGATCTATCTCAAAATACACATGCAGTCACAAAAATCATAGAATTGTTTTGGTTGGAAGAGACCTTAAAGACCATCAAGTCCAAATCCACTTAGGATGAGAGGAACCAGTTACACCAGGGGAGGTTTAGGTTGGATAGTGGAAGAAATGTCTTCACTGCAAGGGTTCTCAAATACTGCGACAGGTTCCCCAGGGAGGTGGTTGAATGCCCATCCTGGAGGTGTTTAGAAGGTGTTTCAAAGACACAGAGATGTGGTGCTGAGAGACATGGTTTAGCAGTAGATGTGGTAGAGTTAGATAATGGTTGGACTCGATGATCTGAACTCTTTTCCAATCAAAATAACTCTGTGATTCTGTAATATTCTGTTCCCACAGATAAATTCCTACTTGGATACAAATTCATGTGAATAATATCTGCTAAGCAATCCTGATAACTACCCCTGAACTTGAAAAATGAAGTAAGGGGTAATTGTATGGAAGGAGCTCACAAGTCACCATACCTCACATTGTCACTGAAAATGAGTATTGATTGCAGGAGCTGTTATCTCTCTAGGCCATACCCACACACACAAGCATAACAGTCTGGTTAAACATCATTCATCATCACAGATCAGAGAAAGCTAAATTCCATTTTCAGACTAAATACAGCAATAACCTGAGGCTTTCATAGGTCAGTAAACACATTAGGCATCCGCATCTTGACAAATGTTGGTTTTGAGTACAGTTTGGCAGCAAAAAAAGAAACTGGATAAACAAGTCTGTGATATTCTTTCCAAACCAATTCTTTTCCTAAGAGAACCTTCCCCACATGTATCTGTAGCAGCTGAAACTTTCAAAATAGTTGTATGGTGAAGAAATAGTCTTTTACCTGAACTGCTGCTTGACATAAGTTTCTTTTCATATGCCAGCACCTTGGCTCTTCTGTTGTCAAATCCGATCGTTAGGGGCCATCATTTCAAAATTGTAGAACTATTATGGCTGGAAAAAACCCTTTAAGATCATCAAGTCCAACCATTACCCCAACACTGCCAGGTTACCACTAAACCATGTCTCACAGCACCACATCTACACAGCTTTTAAATCCCTCCAGGGATGTTGAGTCCAGCACCTCCCTGGGCAGCCTGTTCCAGGGCTTGACAACCCTTTTTGGTGACACAATTTTGCCCTATGTCTAACCTAAACCTCCCCTGGTGCAACTTGAGGCTGTTTCCTCTTGTTCTATCACTTGCTAACTGGGAGAAGAGACCCCCACATACGTCAGTACAACCTCCTTTCAAGAGTTATACAGAACAAGAAGGTCTCCCTTCAGCTTCCTTTTCCCAGGCTAAACAACCCGAGTTCCCTCAGCATTCCTCACCAGACTTGTGCTCCAGACCCTTCACCAGCTTCATTGCCCTTTTCTGGACATGTTCCAGCACCTCAGTGTCCTTGGAGTGAAGGGCCCAAAACTGAACAAAGTATTCAATGTGTAGCCTCACAGGTGGCACATACAAGGGAACAATCACCTCTCAGCTCTGCTGGCCACACTTATTGCTGATACTATGATCCAAGGGCAGAACCTGGCACTTGGCTTTGTTGAATCTCATACCATTGGCCTCAGCCCTTTGATCCAGCCTGTACAGATCCCTCTGTAGAGCTTTCTACCCTCAGGCAGATTAACCCATCCACCCAACTTGGTGTCATCTGAAAACTTACTGAGGGTGCCCTCAATCCACTCATCCAGATCACTGATGAAGATGTTAAACAGAACTGACCCCAAAAGAGACCTTTTAGTGTCACTTTCTAAATAGGAAGAAAAAAATCATCTGATATTTGAAATCAGCCAGTTTGAAATTGACAATCCAATCCAAACATTATTGTTTCATGTTACAGATTGCCTACCCTCCATGTTCCTCACTCCCTCCCACTGGCTCCCCACAGTGCTCCTCTAATGCTTTCCCTCGATGTCTCAGTTTCAGTCCTCCACTTCCTCATCCTCTATCACTTTGTTTCTCCAAATCTCATCTATGCCAGCTTTTACAACCCTTTTTCGTCACAAACAATTCCTGAAGAACTTTTTGGGCTGTAGGGCTACCACTCTCCTTCAGAGAATCCTTTTTAATTTAGACTTACAGGTGCCAAAGCCTTGTTCTTTCTCTGCCTTTCTCTACATCAGCCTATTGGAGAAGCAAAGCTGTCCATGAAATTTAGGATCAGCTTAATACCTGGACAAATAAATCAGTATTTAAGGAAAAACTTTTTTATTTTGAGTGTGATGGAAGCACTGGATCAGGCTGCCCAGAGAGGTTGTGAAGTCACCTTCTCTGGAGAGATTCCAAACCCACCTGGATGTGACCCTGGGCAGCCTTCTGTGGGTGATCCTGCTTGAGCAGGAGGGTTGCACTCTATGGTCCCTTCCAGCCCCCACCATTCTGTGATTCATTATCTGGATTTATACAACTGCCATTTTTGTCACATAAAATGTACTCCAACTGTTTAAAGTGCATGGAGGCTCTTACTCTTTTTAAGTACACCCTGAAGGAAAAAAAAAAAATAAATATTCAAGGGTTGCACCTGCAGCCCAGAAGGTAAACCACATCCTGTGCTGCATCAAAAGAGTGGCCAGAAGGGTGCCAGCTGCATCCAGCTCTTGAGCCCTCAATACAGGAAGGACATGGATCTGATGGAATGCATCCAGAGGAGGGCCATGAAAATGATCAGGAGGTTGGAGCACCTCTGCTACAAGGACAGGATGAGGGAGCTGGGGTTGTGCTGCCTGGAGAAGAGGAGGCTCTGGGGAGACCTAATAGTAGCCTTGCAGTACCTGAAGGAGGAACTACAAGAAGGATGGAGAGAGACTGTTTACAAAGGCCTGGAGTGATAGCACAAGAGGCAATGGCTTCAAACTGCAGAAGAGCAGATTTAGATTGGATGTTAGGAACAAGTTCTTCACTATGAGGGTGGTAGAACACTGGAACAGGTTGCCCAGGGAAGTGGTTGGGGCCTCAAGGTGAGGCTCGACAGGGCTCTGGGTAACCTGATCTAGTTGAGGATGCCCCTGCTGACTGCAGAGGGGGCTGGACATTTGGAGGTCTTTTCTAAGCCAGCCTATTCTATGAAATACCAAAACACAGAACAATTGGCTATCAAGTCTATTCACATAAACCACATTCTGCGGCTGGAGTCGTAACAGCTGAGGACATTAAATGTGGGGGACAATGTTGAATTCCTTTGGTGATATTCAAGCAAACTAAGATGCACAAAAAAGAGTTTAACTTTCTTTGGATTTTTCACAAGAGCAATCACATCCAAAAAAAGAAAGTTACTGACTTAAAGGATAGCATAAGAGAAACTCTCATTTGTAGCACATTCAAGAACCGAATATCCTACAAGTAAGACTGACAGCACAGCATTGCAAAGGTTGAAGTCAGCATGGATTATGAGCCATGAAGGACTTCTGGCCCAAACGTGACTGGGAGCCTCCTGTTCATATTAGCTGTAACAAGACAAATTGGAAGTGTTGGTTTTATGACTCTTAAAATAGATGTTCTTGTACTTAGCATGCTAAGGGGAAAAAAAAAAGAGAGAGAGATAATGGGCTTCCTATCTAATAAAGTGACCCTGTACTTTCTCATTTCCCAAATCACTCCAGGAATTAACCAACCACCAGATTTATCCAGCCACAAAGTGGAAATATACCCTTGCCTGTTGGTAGTGGTGTGTGTCAGTCACTGAGAGGTTTTCTTTTAAATCAACAAAGACTGGCTTAATCAAACAGAAGATTTGCTTCCACAGGTGGCAGAAGCTGCTTGAGATGAAAATTGTGACTGTACATGGACAAACACCTCCAGTTTTTCAGTTGTAACACTAGCTCCCAAAACTACTAACTATAGCAATAATGTGCTTTCTTTCCCTTAAATCAAGTAATTAAAAATGAATCGAAGTCCCAAGATCCAAGCTGAGCCTTGCTGTGATTCTGTACCACATTCAGGGGATGCTTTTCACTGAAGTCTTTGGGAAGCCAGGTGATGCCCACTACAGCCTCTCCACAATGGCACACATCAGATGTTGACCACATACCTAAGGATTCCTCTTCTGCTGCTAAATCTCCAGCATCAGCTTCACGAGCAAGAAATGGACACATCTGGAGAACACATGCAACAGCAATCTTGGAGATGAGATACCAGCTACTGATTACAAGCATGAAATGGAGAAGATTAAAGCTACCTCAGTCTCCACTCTATCTCATGGGTTGCCCAGTGAGCATGGGAGGACATGTAAATGACATCAGACACAGAATCACAGAATCAACCAGGTTGGTAGAGACACCTCTACAAGGTACATAGAGAGAAAAACATCTCCATGAGAATAAACCCATCTTTTATTCACATTTACTTTGAAAGCATGTGTGCCATAGCAGCTCACATACCTTCTGGTGAGGGGCTGCAGAGTTATATTCACAGAGTCACAGAATGATGGGTCTTGGAAGGGTCCTCTGGAAATCATTCCGGTCCAACCCCTCTGCTAAAGCAAGGTCACACACAGCAGGTTGCACAGGATGGCAGTGTCCAGGAGGGTTTGGAATCTCTCCATAGAAGGAGACTCCCTAACTTCTAGGGGCAGACTCCTCCAGGGCCCTCACAGCAAAGCAGTTTTACCTCGTGTTCACATGGAACCTCCTGTGCACAAAAACCCTTGTCCTGTCACTGGGCACCACTGAAAGAGTCTGGCTTTATCCTCTTGCCCCTCACCCTTTAGATATTAATAAACATCGAGAAGATATTCTCTCAACCTTCTCCATGCTAAACAGCCCCAGGTCTTTCAACCTTTTCTCCTCACAGGGATGCTCCAGTCCCCGCAGCATCTTCACAGCACTGGACTCTCTCCAGCAGTTTCCTGTCTCTCTTGAACAGAGGAACCCAGAACTGGATACAATAGTCCAGATGTGGCCTCACTAGGGCAGAGCAGAGGGTGAGGAGAACCTCCCTCAACTTGCTGGTCATGCTTTTCTCCAAGAGACCATTAGCCTTCTTGGCCACAGGGGCACATCACTGGCTCAAGGTTAATATGAGCTGCCCTTGGGCAAGGTAGTAGAGGGCACACCTAGCCCAAACAAGGAGCAGGGCACTGGAGGTTTTCTCTGCCCTGTCCAGAAAGCACAGGATAATCTAACACACCAGTGTGATTAGCACTGGATGGAGGTAGGATTTTCTTTTTCTTTTTTTGTGATACTTAATAATAAAGCCCATTATCCAAAGAAAGTAGAGGGAGAAAAAATAAACTAGATTAAATCTGCTGCAAGGGTTAGTAGGCTAAGCATTCAGAAAGACCAGGCCATGAGCAACCTGATCTAGTTGAAGATATTCCTACTCTCTGCAGGGGAGTTGGACTACGTGACCCTTAAAGGTGCCTTCCAACCCAAACCATTCTCTGAAGCTATGAAATGAAGAAAATGGTGACTGCCTTGATTTCATCTGAACAGAGATACAGAAGGAAATACACAACCAGCAACAGTCCCTGTAGGGTATAACAGCCCTGAAGGCTGGGCAAACAGCATTTGGAAGGAGAAGAGAGGCAGAAAAGGTGAGTGTTTGAAAGCAACCAAAGCAGAGCTGCGGGTCCAGCCTGCCTGTAAACGCTTCTCTCAATGAATTACCTTGAGAAATTTTAGGAAGCACATGTCTAGCCAGCTTGTATGCTTGCAGTCTGCAGCAATCACATATCCAGCTCTGACAGACCCAACACTGGCAGAGTCCACCAGCACTGTAATTTATAAACACTACCATATGCCTAAGCTCTGCAGGTTCAGGGGCCTTTGCCCATCACCAGCTCAGCTAATACCTACTTTGCGACTTCCTTAGGCAACACACCCTATCACCAAGGCAAGTTATCACTATAGAAACAAGTTGCACCATCAGCCAGAAAATATATTTTAATCTAAAATGGCCTTTTAGTAGGGCTTGACTTAATCAAGTTAACAGGAATTGCCTGATGAGAATGAGAATGAGAGGGTTTCTCTTCTCCCCACACATTTCTTGCATGCAGTTTCTGATTGCTTCACATAATCCACCTCAGCACTACTTCACTGCTAAAATTGCATTGGTCTGTGTCAAAAAAAAAGTTTATCACCAATTCAACTTCCCTATTTTGGCAGAAAGAAAGAATTTACTGTTTTCTCAGCACTGCTGTAAGAAGTCTTACAATTTTTCAGCCGATAGTCAGAAATAAAGAGAGACTGAAGAAAGGGGCTGGAGAAACCTAAAAAACAACAACAACAAAACCCACAACAACAACAAACCACAAAAGAAATAAACACAGTTTGAGAGGCATTAACACGACAGCCCAGGTATGATTTTGGATGATCACCTGAGCAGGGTCTCATTCAACAGGCAAGCTATAAGCAGTGACCTGGGATCTGAGAGCAGGTTATCAGCAATTGGAGCTGATCACATACAGGGATCAGCCATGGGGGTATTATTTTGCTGCTCAGTTGATTAGTAGTAATGAGCTTCCTCTTCATAAGTTTTGCAGCTACTGAAAGTAAAACCTGCTCAAAGTCCTGCCCTCTGCTGCTTTAGAAATCCACTTTGGTTGTGCTGCTGCAAAGAAAAGCAGAATGTGGCCTCCAACTTTTCCTAGAAGGATGTTCTGCTCACAAGTCATTCTACTCACTTTCCTAAGCAATCCCACCCAAAACTTGGAAAACAGGAGTAAACAAAAAAGTTGTGTAGGTAACTTTGGAATGCTGTAAGGCCAGGGTCAATATGAAATCCTGAATTATGTTAAATTCCAAGAAACTGGTTCCCTATATATTTAACATCTACATTGCAAAAGTCTGCTTGTAGCCACTTAGATCTTTTGTAAATTAACAAGAAAAGCCTACTTTAGGCTTCTGAACATAGAATCATAGAATGGTTTGTGTTGGAAGGGCCCTTCCTGCAGTAAGCAGGGACATCCTCGACTACATCACGTTGCCCACAGACCTGTCGAGTCTCACCTTGAATATCTCCAATGATAGGGCCTCAATCACCTCCTTGTGCAACCTGTTCCAGTGTTCCACTGCCCACATGGTAAAGAGCTTCCTCCTAACATCCAACCTACTCTCATTTCAAACCATTGGCGTTCATCCTGTCACTGCAGGCCTTTGTAAACAGTCTCTCTGCAGCCTTCTTTTAGGCCCCCTTCATGTACTCTAAGGCCTCTATTAGGTCTCCCTGGAGTCTTGCCTTCTCCAGTCTGAACAACACCAGCTCCCTCAGCCTGTCCTTGTAGGAAAGGTGTTCCAGACCAACCGAGGAGAAAAAGCACTTCTTGCTTGGCATGTAACTGGATTTTTATAAAATACTTTTCCAAGGAAAACCCAAACTCCCTTTTTCCAGTCTCCTACAGTATCCTGGTAGATAGTTCTTTTGAATGTCAAAAGAAGCAATAGGGTATACAAGCGCTCTGTGCACACACTAAGCACAAACTTCAGAGTATTCTTCCCCAAGAACACCAAGCAAGCCATTCCCAAAAAAAACAAGGCATACTGTAGTCATGCTAATCATGTGTCTGTCTGTCTGCCTTTCAGTTCCCTGTGGGCTTAAAATCATTGTCCATTTTTACACATGATTTGATATTTCAAAAGTAAGCAGCTAGCAGAGAGACACAGATGAGGGCTCCTCTGATGAAGCCTGCTACGAGGGACACTTCACACCAATGATTCCACGAGACCTGGCTTGGTCTTGTTTAGCCCCATCTTAAAGATCTTTTCCAACCAAAAGGATTCTATGATTCTGTAAGACAGCCATTCAAAGCCGTGACTCAAAAACCGCTCTCATGATAGAGCTACTTGTTTACAAACTAAAACACGAATGAATAAGCTGATGATGATGAACCACTAACCTGACCAAAAAAACCCACAACTGCTTGACAGGCTCTCTCAGACAGGTACTTTGTGGACCAAAGTTTCTAAGGCATATATTTACTTCACCACTACAATTTTCTCTTTGAGACTGCCTTTGTCATCTGCACTACTTTAATCACTCTTGTTCAGTTTTAGGCTATCGTACTGCAACTGCTGATGCAGCACAGCTTCTGCCCCTGTGTTTGGTGTTGATGTCTTCAGCAGGATGCTCATCTTAACATGTAGACACCCTTGCAATGACTAGTGAGAAGGAAGGTCCTTAAGTTGTACAACCCATCTAGGGCTGCATTTCTAACAGCAAGGCTCCTCTTTGGGTTGGCTGTAAGAGCATTAACAATGATAAAGATTTTAGAGTCAAAAAAGAAATAAAATTGTCTTTTATAAACATTAACACAAACTAAAAGACACTGAGTCATACCTGTTCAGCATCATAGCTACTTTGAGAAGTGTGGGTGCTGAAGGTTTGCACTGAAAGGTCTGACACATGCCTATGCTCTGCTACAGGAATTTGTTCTCAATCCATCAGAATCCAGAGCTCTACTTTATCATGGCATGAAAATAAGAAAACCAGAGAGATTTTCTCCTTAAGAAAACTATTATCAACACCAACCATAATCAATGAGATCAAACAATTCTGATCTCAACTCCACATCCTGCACGTGCAGATGCTGCACACTGAGGTGTGCATGACATCAAAGGTAATAAACTGTCCTCCATACCTAGCAATTGGGATTCAGTTGTGAAGAAACTCTTGAGGAAACCTCCAAAAGAAATAGAAACATATGCAGCAGGGTGATGAAATGAAGTCTCAGGCATGAATGTGTAGGGACTATGGGAAAAGCTTTCTAAGGAGCAGTTAGGAGCATTTTCTAAGAGCAGTGGCCAAGCCCCCACTTTCGTCAGGCAGCAGAGACGTGGAACCTGGGAGAGAGGGGGGAGTGGGGGGATGGAAGTGTTCCCCTTTTCATCGAGCACCTCACTTCCCTCACCCCCCACCCCAAGCAAGGCGGGAGGCCACCCTCCGTCCCTGTCCCATCTACTCACTCCAAGCAGGCACACTTTCAGCTCGCGTATGGGCATTATTCTTGCAGGGCTGAACCTCAGCTCTTTCCCCGGATCGCTGCGGCTGCCTTCGACAGTGCCCTGCGCTTCCCCGCCGTGGTGCATCATAGGGCCACTGCTGCTTTACCGCTGCCTCCCCCAGATCCTGAGAACTGCCAGCTCCCAGCTGCGAGAGAACGTGAGTGGAGCTTGGGTTATATATCCGGCCTGGAGGCGTGGGCCTGACTGGGGATGGCACCATGCAGTTCTCAGGGGTGTGAACGACTGCAGTTGAGGCAGAAGGAATGGGGACTGAAAAGTAGAGGCAAGTTCATTTTGCCAAACAGTTCCAGCAAGAGTTCTGTTGCACCATTGTTGTGAGGGCAGCTGCTGGACGCGTGCAGAGTGCAGGATTCCTTAGCTGACCAATTCCTCAGCACACTGCATGGAGTGAAACAATAACATTCCATCCAAATGTGGATGGACAACTGCAAGATTTCAGGAGGCAATATCTGGTGCCTCAACATGGCTTGGTGGATTTGAAGACAAATTATCCAATGATGAGTCTGTGGCTGACAATGAGATGGGGGCATAGCACGCGTGCAACTTTCATCACCTCTGCTGGACAAGAAAACGAGCAGCCACAGCAAATAATTTTCCATTAGCATGGCGTTGTCTGCTATCAGAGGGCAAAAAGCTTCATTCTCAGCAACTGATAGTGTTCTATGGACATTGCGGGGAAGAAACTACATTTAAAAAGAGATGACTTACCTGAAGAAATTATTCTTACTTGGAAAATGATTTATGCTGCTGTTCTTAAGCCTACTATATTTTTCACGTCTCTTCTAAAAACAGCATAGGAATTTCTCAGGACAAAGCAGTGTCAAGGAAGCTTGCAGCAGTTGTATTAAGTTTTCAAGAAAGATTTCCCTCTGTGGTGAAGATTTGTAGTTGTTATGACTGATTAGCAGGCAGAAGCGCAGATAAGCAGCCTGGCTGGCCACTACAAAGAATGCCAGAGTTCGAATCTCTCCTGCTCCCCCACTTCTACTGTGTTTCTCTTGAAGGGAACACTAGCGAAGGAGACTGGGGGAGGGGGCTTGGAAGCCAAGGACGGCATTCATGAAACAAGGGAGGCTACTATCGTCTGTTTGCAGCACAGCACCTTCCCCCTTCTCTCCCTGTCTTTCCCCCTGGCTTTCAGTTTTTCACAGTTTGCAGGAGCCGTTTTTGGGGTTCCAAGTGACTGTGCTTTGTTTATTAGTTACAAAATACATTTTAACATTCTGTAGATGCAGATCTGGTATGGATAATGGCTTTGAAGTAGGATTTTGAATACAGTGGATCAGTGTCTTTTTCAGTGTCTGTAGTAGTTAAGTTCTGACAGTAGGAATAATAAATAATGGGTAATTATGATAAGTATTCAGTAATTATAACAAAGTATGTTAAACATTGGGTAATTATAATAAAATATGGTAAGTAGTTAATATGATAAGTACTAAGTATAATAAGTTGTAGTTAATTATAATAAAATATGATAAGCATGATGTGTTTATATTAGCAGAGAATAAAAAACAGTAAATAAATAATAGAATAATAGAGGATAAGCAATAGTACATAATAGAATACTATAGGTTAGAATGGTATAATACAGGATGATTGTAATTAATAAGCATAGATAATAAGAATAGACAATGGTAATAGTGATTGAAGTAAGATTAATATAAGTAAGGATTATAGCAATTGATAATAGTATAAGAAGTTTTGTGATTGGAGAATTGTAATTAGAATTGGTTTGGAATCTTTTTAAATAGAGTAAGTTGTTTGTAAGCCATAGGTAAATAGTTCTTTTCTAGGTTGAAGGATTTAGGATTTTTTCTGTGTGCCATGGCATTTCAAAAGTGCACTATATACTATAGAATCTTTTTGTTTTCTTTTTCAGAGGTTAATTCAATAGTTTGATTTCAACATAGTTTTTTTAGTTTCTCATAGACTTCTAGTATTAGCATAAGTCCTGGACTGCCAAAAGAAGTGTGACTAATAGGTTGAGAGAGACGATTCTGCCACTTTACTCTGCTCTGGTGCGACCTCACCTGCAGTACTGTGTCCAGCTCTGGGGGCCTCAACACAAGAGAGACATGGACTTGCTAGAGCAGGTCAAGAGGAAGGCCACAAAGGTGATCAGAGGGCTGGAGCACCTCTCCTATGAAGACAGGCTGAAAGAATTTGGGCTGTCCAGCCTGGAGGAGAGAAGACTCCCAGGAGACCTTATAGCTGCATTTCAATATCTGAAGGGGACCTACAGGAAGGCTGGAGAAGGACTGTTCAGAAGGGCTTGTAGTGACAGAATGAGGGGCAATGGCAATGCAGTCTGTGAATCTGTGACTCCAGGGGATGCTGCAATATGAACTGTTTCATGTGTAGTTTATTGATCAATCAGCATCAGAGAGTAAAATAAAACTGCAAAAGGTAGATAGAGCAACTAGATTGCAAGTTCCCAGTTAGAGTCAGCTGCATGTAAGATATATAATAATGGGAAAAGGTGAAGGAGAAGGAGAAGCAGGGACAAGTAAAGTTGCAGAAAGAGCCAGAGGAAGTGTTTGAGGGAGCTTGAGAGGCATAGATAGAAGTCATGAAGGCAATGTTGGTTATGACCTTCCTTTAGGAATCAATCAGTGAAGGGGGGACAAGGAAAAAGAACAGAGGAAGGAGTTAGAATAATGGTTGAAATCAAGTTAGACTTACAGAGACTGGAGAAATCTATTCTGATCCTCTGGTTCCAGTTAAACTGATGGATAAAACAATAAAATTTTTGATTGATAATGAAGCAACTCATTTAATAATACATAGATTTAAAGGAGCTATAGGGAAAAATAAAATAAACGTTGTTGTTCCCACAGCCATAGGACTCTAGGATAGTCCCAGAATGCCTGTTAACCTCTGATGGGAAGAGACTTAGTAAACAGATTAAGAACAGAAATATCTTTCAAACTAGAACAAGGTTCAAGTACATATTTCAACTAATAATATCTGGAGAGCACAAATAGATATATTACAGAAATTATCTCAGAAAGAGAATATTGAAAAGGAATAGTGGAGAGAGATCCCTCCCAAAATAATGAAAGTGGTGATTCTTTTGTGTGGGCAGCTGAGAATCCTGGAAGGGCCAAATCGGTAAACCAGGGAGGAAACTGGTAAGGCAAACAATAAACTTGTGTGGGATTGGAGCCTACAATTAACATTTTCTTGAAATATGGATTATTAGGAGAATGCCAATCAGAATAGAAGACTCCAATTTTGCCCATCAAGAAACTGCATTCTCAGGAATAGAGCCTGGGACAAAATCTAAGGAAAAAACAGATTCGAGAGAGAGAAGAGAAAACCAACAATACAAACAGACAAGTGCTCCAGGATTGTAAGGGACCAAAATATATATATGGCTCAACATCGTTGAGAAAGTCATTAGGGATAATGGTTTGGTATAAGGGAGCTTGGCACTTGGCCCCCTGGTGTCAAGTAAGGGGCTTTGTACTCGGGAGACTCCCTGGTGGGACTCAAGACCCTGGGGACTCCCTGGAGGTGAAGGTTTTGAAGCCCTGGAGACGGACAGGTTTGAAAGGCCTGGAGACGGCTTTTGTGCTGACCCATCAGGGCAGTCGGCAACTCTTGGCGGCAAGGATAAAAGAAACTGCCCGCCGCTGATGGGAAGACTACCTGGAGACTGCCTGCTAATGCTTGGAGGGACTGCCGGGCTGCTTAGGGAGCTGCTTGAGAGCTGGGAGAAGGACGGCGTGTCTGCTGCCTGCCCTGAGGAGCCGCCGCCCGCCCTACCTGCGTGCCTGACTGCCGCAGAGCCCTGCGCTGCCGCCCGCCCTACCTGCGTGCCTGACTGCCGCAGAGCCCTGCGCTGCCGCCCGCCCTACCTGCGTGCCTGACTGCCGCAGAGCCCTGCGCTGCCGCCCGCCCTACCTGCGTGCCTGACTGCCGCAGAGCCCTGCGCTGCCGCCCGCCCTACCTGCGTGCCTGACTGCCGCAGAGCCCTGCGCTGCCGCCTGCCCTACCTGCGTGCCTGACTGCCGCAGAGCCCTGCGCTGCCGCCTGCCTTCCTGCGTGCCTTTTAGGCACTTGACTCCGTTTGAGTCTTAATGATGTTCCGGAGAATGTACAAGTTAGTCACACTGAAGGTCCGGTTCAGCGTCAATCAGAAGTTAAGCTCAGCCCCACCCCGCACCAGCTGGTACGCAATGGAGTTTAACGTCTGCCAAATTCCCACCATTGGACCGTGACAAGGCTTGAGGAAAAAAATAAAAGCTGATGATGCTCATTGTAACTAAAGAAATGTGCATGTTCAGGGCTAAACTGTTCTTTTGGAGGACAAGCTGGAACAATAAAGAAAGGGCCTTCTTAGGATTTCTTGAGAGCTGAAACATCCTAGGCAAAGTATGAAAAATTGCTGTTAAATAGCATAGTCAGCTTTTGCCTCAAAAACACCAAGCAATTAGTTACATTTAAGTTCTCTGCCACTTTTCTGGCTAGACCTACTAATACATTTTTGCCTACAAAAAGGGAGTCCCAATTCCTTTTCTGACTTTCCCTTGAGCTCTTTATATAGTGGGGTCACCTCATTTCCAGTTGAGCCAGATTCTCAGAACCAAAAGGGGCCTCTAACCGTAGAACCAAAAGAATGCCTTTCTTCATACAACTTAAGCGAAATTTTATTTTTCCATATAAATTTAGATTTCATACAAAATTAAATCTTGATACTTCTTTAGACTCTCCAATTTATCAGCTTTACCAGAAATTCATTTCATATCCTTTCTGGGGAGATACAACTTAATGCTTCTGAGCCACTTTCTCTGCTGCCTTATTCCAGAAAAAAATTCCAGCAGAGCCTGTATATTTCACCAGCTAGGACTGTAAATCATCATTACAACTCTACCAGCACTATATATGCATATGTACTAATTTTCCCAGATTCTCACACCGGACTGACAGCAGCTTCAGTTTTTAGCTCCCTCCCCCAACAAGGGGAGAAGCTGCAGCCCATGTTTTACCAAAGCTACTGAACAAGTCTAAAAGTCGCACAACTTCAAAACAGACTTTTCAGGCCAAAGTGCCTGAACAAAGACCTTTGGCTAATTAACTGCGAAGTTTACAACCCCTCCCTCCTCACAAGACAGCTCTTACCCTCCTGTTAAGAATTCGCGCGTTTAGCACATGACTGACGTTGTTATTACTACCATAAATTAGCATCCCCACAAATATTTGCGTCCCCGCCCCTGTCGGGTGTTCCCCACTCGACCTTATTTACTGGATGGTAAGACAATTACAAACGTAGATCCTCCAACCCTGTCCCCACAAAGGGACCTAGTGTAAAGGCTTTGGTGAAACATGGGCTGCAGCTTCTCCCCTTGTTGGGGAGTGTTTTTTGTTTCCCTGTGCCCTGAGGCCATTTTCCCCCCCCCTCCCCCGCATCAGGCGCTCCCTCCTCCCTGCCACCAGCAAGGAGAGCTGTAGGCCCAAGCTGAGGTTTTAAACTGAGGGAGAGTATGTTTAGACTGGATCTTAGCAAGAATTTCTTCAGTATCAGGGTGGTGAGACTCTGAAACAGGTTGCCCAGGGAGGTTGTGGATGGCTCCTTCCTCAGGGTGTTCAAGGCCAGGCTGGTGAGGTGTTGAGCAGCTGAGTCTAGTTGAGAGGTGTCTCTGACCAAGGTGGGGAGGTTGGAGTAGATAATCTCTGGGTCCATTCCAGCCTCAGCCATTCTATGGTTCACTGTATCAATATCCACCTGGAATTTCAGCTGGTGTGCTGGATTTGTGGGGATGTCCCCTAGCACCCAAACTTATGTAGCTCTGTAATAAAGTAATGCCTGCTTGTTAATGCTAAACCTGGTGCTGAGGGGCTTTATTCTTGATTTCAGTGACATGTTGGGTTGTTTAGCCTGGAGAAAAGGAGGCTGAGGGGAGACCTTCACACTTGCTATGAAATCAGACCTCTGGAAATAGGAGAGTGGTTGGGAAGCTCCCGAACAATTTACACAGAAGATGAGGGAAAATTGAACTGCTGGCTGGTTTTATCCTTCAGGAAGGGTTGATAAATGACACTGAGTTCAAAGGCTTCTATCCAAATGCAGATCTGCCTGGGTACGTTATCCCATAGCAACAGCAAGTTCATGTCTTGTTTATTCCAACAAAGATGTGAGGACATAAGCATCTCTTTGAGGGGACATCTATTCTGCACCTATTCTTGGACTGATCATTCCCAAAATAAGCTCAGACTGAGGGCTGTTTTGTTTATGTAGCCTAAGGGAAAGCTCAGACTGAGGGATGATTTGTTTATGTAGCCCAAGGAAAGAAGTAAAACAAGCAAGTCATCAGGGTTAGTGGACACATGCTGTGCTGGTGGCATCCAAGGAGCTAAATGCAGGAGAAAACAAGGATGCAGCGATTTGTGAGGATAAAAACACATAAAGCCTGTCTTAAAGCAAGACATGCTGCTGCCAGCTCTATCTGTATGCAAGCTCTGTCTTGGATAAAAGAAACAAAATTGCTCTACAGATTGTTTGTTCAAGATAAGTCACATTTTCACTGCCTCTCCTCTGACTTGCACTGGCATGCTGCGCACACAGCAGCCCTTTATTTCCTTATCAATAGGTACCAGGAGATAATAAAGGCACATAAACTAGAACTTTCCAAGAGAGAGAACATTTCCTTTCTTCTCAAGATTAGACTAGATAGCAGGAAGAAATTGTTTACACCGAGGATGGTAAAACACTGGCACAGGCTGTTCAGAGAGGAGGTAGAAGCCCCATCCATGGAAGCATTCTAGGTCACATTGGACAGGGCTCTGAGCAACCTGATCTAGTTGAAGATGTCCCTGCTAACTGTAGGGGGTTGGATTAGAAGATCTTAAAAGGTCCCTTCCAAACCATTCTATGATTCTGTGATTTTATAAGTTCCTAATATCCTGAAGTTTTTAGTCCCTGATAATTCTGAGAACTGTACAGATTAATTTCTCATGGATACCTGAAGGACACCACTGCAAGCACAGCCTTTAATCTATTTCTCACTCAGACAAATTATAAACTAAAATCTTCCCTGTGTATTTAATCTAATTTAAACCTTAAAGTACATTGGAGTGGAAGGATGAAATAAATTATTTAAAGCTAATCCATTAACCTAGGGGTTAATAGCACCCAAACCCTTAAAAAACACACAGTTGATAGGAAATTTTGAGAACTAAATAGCATCTGTGGGATATCAATTCTGTAGACACTGGTCTTGAAAAGACCAGCAGCCTGCCTTTCAAAATCAAAGGCAGAAAGCCCTCTGAGAACATAATTTCTGCACTCTTTCCCATACTGAATCCTTTGCAGCATTAGGGTCAGGGCTTGAAGCTTTCTTTAAGTTCCTGTGAGCAGAAGAGTGCACCGTGTCCCATTGCACCTCTGTTCTGTGGGAACTCGAGTTTTGCAAGCTCCCTCTCAGAATCACAGAATACACTTAGTTGAAAGAGACCTTCAAGATCATCCAGTCCAACCTTTGACCCAGCACTGAAGGGTGAACACTAAACCCTGAACACTAACCCATGTCCCCAGCCGCCAGGTCCACATGTCATTTAAACACCTCCAGGGACAGTGACTTACTACTGTACTGGACAGGCCATTCCAATGTTTGATAACCCTTTCAGTGAAGAAATATTTCCTAATATTCAGCCTGAACCTCCCCTGGTGCAGCTTGAAACCATTCCCTCTAGTCCTGTTGCTTGCCACCAAAGAGAAGAAGCTGCCCCCTTCTCACTCCAACCTCCCTTCAGGTAGCTGTAGAGAGCAATGAGGTCTCCCCTCAGCCTCCTCTTCTCCAGACTGAACAACCCCAGCTCCCTGAGCTGTTCCTTGTAGCATGCGCTGTAGGTCCTTCACGAGCCTCACTGCCCTTCTCTGGACATGCTCCAGCACCTTGATGTCCTTCTTATAGTGAGGGGCCCAGAACTGAACACAGTACTCGAGATGTGGCCTCACCAGTGCTGAGTGCAGGAGGATGATCACCTCCCTGTTCCTGCTGGCCACAGTGTTTCTAATACAAGCCAGGATGCCATTGGCCTTCTTGGACATCTGGGCACACTGCTGACTCATGTTCAGTTGACTGTCAACCAATACCCCGGGTCCCTCTCCAAGTTGCAGCTTTCCAACCACACATCCCCAAGTTTGTAGCTTACCATGGGGTTGTTGTGACCCAAGTCCAGGACCTAGCATTTAGCCTTGTTGAACCACACACAAATAACCTTGACCCTCTCCTCCATAAAACTCTTCCTTGTGAAATAATATATCCATGGCCTTCATTTTGCCAGTTTTCATTTCAGCAAGCTGTCCTATCTCACCAACACATGGATTTGCCAAGGAGCAGTTAGGATCACTCTAATAACATCATTTAGTCATGGAACTTCACTGAGACATTGAAAAATGGTACTTGTACTGTTAAATCTTCTAAGTATGCACAAAAGTGAAGGTGTTCTGCTGATAGGACCACAATATACCTCAGCCCTGTAGGACCTGTAGATAGCACACTGGGATTCCAAGGTGGTTATGCCTTCCAAGTGCACCAATGTAGAGAAAGCAGACTACTCTGGGGTAGGGCAGACTACTCTGTTCCTACTGTTCAGAATCACAGAAACATAGAATAGCATCATTGGATCATAGAATCATAGAATATTTTGGGTTGGAAGGGACCTTTAAAGGTCATCTAGTCTACCCCCACTGCAGTCAGCAGGGACATCTGAAACTAGATCAGGTTGCTCAGAGCCCCAAACAACCTGACCTGGAGTGGTTCCAGGGATGGGGCTTCTACCATCTCTCTGGGCAACGTGGCACAGTGTTTCACCACCTGCAGTGTAAACAATTTCTTCCTTGTATCTAGTCAAAATCTCTCTTTTTTTAGTTTAAAACCATCGCTCCTTGTCCTATCACAACAAGCCCTGCTAAAAAGACTGTCCCTTCTTTCTTATAGGCCCACTTTAAATACTGGAAGGCCACAATAAGGTGTCCCAGGCAAGCAGCATTTAAAAAAAAAAAAAGGAGATAAATACTTATTGATCAGGAACCAAAGATCCTATGATTCTATGCACATAAAGCTTCTTACTATATCTGACACCCTTTAACTCTTCCCACTCTTAAAAGACATTAAAGCTCATGTTTGTACCACAACAAGGTACCCGAGGTTCAAACCCAACATGATAGTTAAAAAAAAGGGCCATTGTCATTTATGTATCAAGGATGAAAAGTTGGTTTGGAATTTACAATGAGCTTAGGAGCTGCTTTAAGACTGCAATTGCCCTTTTACATCAATGGAAATTTAATTAAACAAATGAACTATTCTTGGACCAGGGAGCTCTTTAGACTTCTGATACTTGCTAACGTAAACTGTCTGGCCTCATAGGCTGTCAGATTTCACGGAATCACTATGGTTGGAACAGACCTTTAAGATCATCACAAGGCCAACCATTATCTAATGCTCCAGGGCCACTACTATACCATATCCTTCAGCATGACTTTTAAGAACATCCATGGGTGGTGATTCAATTACTTGCCTGGACAGCCTGATCCAGCCTTTGAGAACCCTTTCAGTATAGAGGTTTTTCCTAATGTCCAACTTCAACCTCCCCTGGTGTAACTTGATTCCATTTCCTCCTGTCCTATCAGCTGTGACTTGTGAGAAAAGACTATCATCCACCTCACTACAACCTCCTGGTTTCATATAAGTAATACTTCAATAACTCATACCATATCACTGTCCTCCTCAGAGATGCTGTTGGGGTTGTAGGTTTATGTGTATCCCTTCTAGCTTTGTGTGCATTTATTTCAGATAAAACACTTTGTTCTTTGGATCTTCTCCCAGTCCAGTTTCTGACTAGAAGCTGGTATATGCCAAGAACCATCCTTCAGGTGTCCCCATTTTGGGTGGTCTGTAGGTCATTTTCTAACATTGCCAATGAGACAGAAATTGAGTTGTTTTGAATATTCTCAACCTCCACTTTTAGAGGAACAACAACTTCCATTTCAATTATTTTTTTTCAGTGAAGGGGCCTCTGGTATATTTTGTATATATTTGATTGATTTCTGTCAAGGGTAAGGGCTAGGTAAGCCACTAGGTGAGTGACAGAGGCTCTCCATGAACACCTCTGCCTTCCCAAACGAAAGAGAAAAGGAATACGGGAGAGAGACTGATGGGTTGGGAAAGAAAACTAAAGCAGGTGGAACAGAAATAAGAACAACAAATTGAAAGAGATACAAAGAGGTGCAAACCAATATGGAATCCAACCTTGATGGCAATGATGTTGCCATTGTCACCACTGATGCTGGGGGCAGGTGCTGGGGACAGGCACTGGGCAAGACCCAGACTGGACTCTGTAGCAGGTGGGAAACAGATTCTGGAGCTGGATTTTGGAACTGGATTCCAGAGCATGTGAATTGGGGTGGAAGGCAGAATGGACAGAATCCTGCTCAGACACTGGCCATTGAAGAGACTTGACCCTGGTGATTCCTAGCTTCATCCTGAGGATGAAGTCCATGGGTTGGAATCCCCTGTTTGTCAGTTGAGGGTCATCTGTCCTGTCTGCTGCTCCTGGTTGAGGCCCCGTCCCTGGAGACATTTGGGATCAGACTTAATGTGGCCCTGGACAGCCTGATCGAGTTAGAGGTGCCCTTGCTGACTGCAGCAGTGCCACCTCTGACTGTCCCGATCAGCATTCTTACTGCAGCCACTGGCTGTGAAAACCTGCCCTGAACTTCAGAAAGTGCCCTCACTGAGTAGAGTCTGAGCTGAGAAGTCAATTCCCTGAACAGAACTGTCCTCATCTTGCTGAAACCTGGGCAGTTTCCAACTGTCATACCACTGTCTGTCCATGTGTCTGTCTGGGCTCAGTGCTACCTAAACTGTAAACGTACCTAAACTGTAAATGTTGATTACATGGGAACACAAGCAGAACAAGCTTACATCTGCCCTCAAAAGCCTGTACAAATACACACATCTAAAGACTGGCTCCTCCAAAGATCTAAAATACACCTGTGTGTAACTGACCCTGAAGTTCAGCTTGCTTCCTACAGGAGCCAGGCTTATCTAAACAAAGAGTTCTTCGGATGTAACCCCTTGACTTCTCCACCTCTCACATGTTTTACGGTTGACAGGTCCTAGCAAACATGCAGACCAGGGTAACAAGCCATATCCCAAAGCATTCTCCTGACATGAATCCTACTGGCACCTACTATCCCCCAGATCAGCAAAAGAAGAGCTTAGCCACCAACAGGGTGGCCAAGAAGACTTCCAGCCAGCTTGTATTTACATGGGTTGTGAAACAGTGCTGCTCTTGAATCCAACCTAAGCACAGTTCTGACCTGAAAAAGGTCTGCAGACAGGTTGCCAGACTCCACTTCTTCCAGGATTTAAAGTTTGCTTCCATTTTACTTTGGAAAAATGCAATGTGAGTATAAGAAAACACTAAGAAGGTTAAAAAGTCACGAACAAAACCAGAATTAAAAGTGCTTGCACCCACCAGCTTATTGAGAGGTATTTAGGATGGAGGAGTGAGGGATTGCAGAGAGCAGGTGCTGTAGTAAAAAGAAAAAGGATCATAGGAAAGGGTCAACTGAAAGGATCTGAAGCTGATGCTGGAGGACAACCACCAAAGGTAAAGCAGGTTTGGTGGTTGTGGTAGTTCAGTTCCATGTGTTCTGGGATCTGGATAACTCATCTCTGATCCAGAAGAAGAGTGTGAGCAGACTGTATGTGCCAATACCTAGGCAGACCTAGAGAGATGCAAATTTTAACTCAGTAGACCAGGAAATGAAGGAATGAATAAATGCAAATATATTCATCTGAAAATAAGGCTGAGTATTGCCAAGTAGGGACTTGTTGGGTGGGGAAAGGAGACAGCATGGGCTGAGAAAAGGCTGGAAAGCCTGTCTGACTCAAGGGCAAGTTGAATAAGAAGGCAGTCTGGCCTGGCAGCGTTGGCATGTTAGGAACCATGCATTAGATTGCTACCTGTCACCTTGCATCCTGAGCTGCATCAAAATAAGCATGGCCAGCAGGATGACAGAGGTGATACTGCCCCTCTGCTCTGCTCTGGTGAGCCCTCACCTGGAGAACTGTGTGCACTCTGGGGCCCCCCAACACAAGAGAGGCACAGACCTGATCGAGTGGGTCCAAAGGAAGGCCACGAAAATGATCAGGGGGTTGGAGTACCTCTGTTGCCAAAACAGGCTGAGGGAGCTGGGCCCAGCCTGGAGAAGAGAAGGCTCCAGGGAGCCCTGAGAACTGCATTTCAATTGTCTGAAGGGGACCTACAGGAAAGCTGGGGAAGGACTGTTAAGAAAGGCTTGTAGTGACAGGATGAGCAGGATGAGCGGCAATGGATTGAAACTGGAGCAGGGCAGATTTAGCTTGGACATCAGAAGGAAGTTCTCCACAATGAGAGTGGTAAGTACTGGAGCAGGTTGCCCAGGGATGTGGTTGAGGCCCCATCCCTGGAGACATTTGGGATCAGACTTAATGTGGCCCTGGACAGCCTGATCGAATTAGAGGTGCCCTTGCTGACTGCAGCAGGGTTGTACAAGATGACCTTTGAGGGTCCCTTCCAACCTGATGCAATCTGTGAATCTGCAAATTTATATCATGACATCAGGTAGCAAAAAACAGCACAGATTTTTAGGTGTTTTATTTAATTCACTATTTTCCATCTCTAGGCCTCAAGTAGTATCAGGACGTAAGTTTGCTTGTTTTGTTCTCTGTTTCTTTGCCTGTAAGATGTGAATAATGACATTTATTTGCTGTCTAAATTATTTTGGAGAGCAAGAATGAAGGGTTGGGGGATATCAGTATCTTCTATAATAGTAACCCAGCTGCACATATCCATAGTTGCTGTAATTTTATGAAATAGCCAAAATTCTGATTGTTTTTTCTCTCTGCTCAAATAAAAAAATAAAACACTCAACAGGCAATTCAGGGACAAAAAGTTTCTGTTTCTGGTTGTCTGCTCTTGCTTCTTTCTAGTATGTTGGTAAGACACAAATCTATGAGAACCAGGAAACCTGGAGCCAAGGTGCTTGGGCACAAGCTGAAGTCTGCCTTGTTTGATCAGTGATTCAGTCTTCCTGTCACACACATATGTGTGACACATGATTCCTGAAGCAGGACATCTCAGAGCTGTAGCACAGCTTTCTTAAAGGAAAACCTGTGTCCAGGTGAGTGCTACTGAATGAGGAATGTTGTATGTTATGCTCATAGAGACTTGCCTCCCTGAAACAGCCTCTGAGCCCTGTACTCAGCACTGCTGAGGCCACACTTCGAGTAGAGGGTTCAGAAGGACAATGAAGTCCTGGAGTGTGACCAGAGAAGGACAATGATGCTGAGGAAGGGTCTAGAGCACAAGTGCTATGAGGAGTGGCTGAGGGAGAAGTGGTTGTTTAGCCTAGAGAAAAGGAGGCTGAGGGGAGACCTTCTTGCCCTCCACAACTCCCTGAAAGGAGGTTGTAGTGAGGTGGGTGTTGGTCTCTTCTCCCAAGGAACAAGCGATAGGACAAGAGGAAAGGCCTCAAGTTTCAACAGGGGAGGTTTAGGAAAAATTTCTTCCCTGAAGCAGTTGTCAAGTCCTTGAAGAGTCTGCCCAGGAAAGTGAGGGAGTTACCATGCCTGGAGGGATTTAGAAGACCTGCAGGCATGGTGCTGAGGGACATGGCTTAATAGTGGACCTGTCAGTGTTGGACCTGATGATCTTAAAGGGCTCTTCCAACCAAAACAACGATTCTATGATAGCTCTTTGTCCTCTTTCACAGTGAGCTTGAGCACCTATAGGATCAGATTCAGACACAGATTTCTGATTGCTGTAAATGTTACACACCACCTTTACACAGTATCTATAGCCAAAGGATTTAGAGATGTCACCACTGGTCATAGGCTTAACCACAAACTGAGGCATTGAGAGTTGTCTCCTGATTGACATGCCTCTCTGCCTCTTACTCACACAGTTGTCATCTTCATACCATTGGTGCAACGGATTTGCTTGCAAAATAATGCCAAGAGCCATTGTGAGCTCCAGGTACAACCTTAATGTTGCATGAGCATGTCCCTCAGGTGGGTATTTCCTTATTTCCAGATGTTTGAGCATCACTAGAACTTCCCACTGAATTTGCTCCTGTTTTGGAATGACATGAGGAACCCACAGGGCGAACTTAACTTTGTCAACAAATGTAGGTGTTAATTTATTCATGGTTGGCATACTAATGTGTTTATAACCCTTCTGCAAGGCCTTCACTGGGAGCAGTGGCAGGTGGATTCTGATGTTAAGGCTCACAGGTAGTCACCAGTTCAAGCTCTTGCCCAGGAAACAGAGAAAATGAAATAGAACTGAGTGGTGCACAGTCAAAAACTTCCTCAACCACAAGAGGTGTACCAAAAAAACCCAAACCCAACCTATTTATTGGAGAGTAATAACAAGAGGAATAGGAAAGAGGAGAAGGAAGGAAAAGGGGAAGAAGAAAGGCAAGACTTCATGACCAACACCTCATTTTAGGAGAAATGCTTCAGTATGAGATCCATTTTCAAATGCAAATTGAGTGTGTCCCAGTCAGGCTTATTTATATCCATTTATATGGGCTTACATATGTATGCATCTTAATCCACATGTTCAACCATGGGCCAATTTTGGTTAAACATCCTACAAAGAGCAAAAAGATGGTCTATAAAGAACACATAGTTTAACTGTAAAGCCCAAGAGATGCGTGCAGACGGAATCCTGGGGGTGGACAAGGAAATCATGAGTCAGTATTACAAGCACTTGCCTTGGTGCACCAGCAGCCTAACCCTGATGCATTTTTTAAGAGGCTTTACAGGAAAAGCAGGGTTTGCAGAGGACTCTGAAGGAGGATAGTGAGATTGCTGTGCAGGTATTTCTGGGAAGCTCTCCCACACACAAAAGGCAGCCTGGGAGAAATGCAAGGCTGGTGAACATGTGGACAGTGGTCAGACTTCCTTCTTCAAAGCAAATGAGAGAAAACAGGTAATAATATAAAATCATAGAATCATTAAGGTTGGAAAAGATCTCCAAGACCATTGAGTCCAACTGCTAACTAACATAGCCAAGTCCACCACTAAGATATGTTCCTCCACACCACATCTAAAGGTTTCTTGGATACTTCCAGGGAAAGTAATTCTGCCTTCATCCTCCTTTTCTCTGGACTAAACAATCTTAGGTCCCTCAGTTGTTCCTCACAATACCTGTTCTCCAGACCCTTCACCAGTTTTGCTGCCCTTCTGTGGACACACTGCAGCACTTCAATGTCCTTCTTGTAGTGAGGGGCACAAAACCGAACCCAGTATTCAAGCTGCAGCCTCACCAGTGCTGAGTACAGGGGCACTAGATGGTATAATAGATGTGTGTTATAACACCTTTTTAATGATCTAACAACATAATAGACATGCCAGATAATAATATAATAGAGAATATGGACAAGTCCTTGGGGCTGCAGTTTTTGAGCCTGAGGTCCTCATACATGGAATGGTTTTGACTGAAGAAATGTCGCTAAACCAGCTACAGAATAACATGCTGCCAACACATAATTACAGAATGATTTGGATTGGAAGGGATCTTAAAGATCATCTAGTTCCAACTCCCCTGCCATGGGCAGTGACACCTCCCACTAGACCAGGTTACTCAAGGCTCCATCCAGCCTGGCTTTGAATACTTCCAGGTTTGGAGCCTCCTCAGGTTCTGTGGGCAACCTGTTCCACTGCCTCACTACCCTCATGGGGAAGAATTTCTTCTTAGTACCTTATCTAAATGTAGCTTCTTCAAGTTTGAAGCCATTACTCCTCATCCTATCACTCCATGTCTTTGTAAAAAGTCCATCTCTAGCTGTCCTGTAGCTGTCCTGTAGCCCCCTTGAAATAGTGAAAGGCCACAATAAATTCTCCCCAGAGCCTTCTCTTTTCCAGGCTGAACAATCCCAACTCTCTAAGCTTGTCCTCACAGTAGAGGGGTTCCAGCCCTCTGATCATGGCCTCCTCTGGCCCCTCTCCAACATGTCCTTCTTGCGCTGGCAAATAGATGGATGATGAGTATCTTGTGTCTAACTTGACCACTAGTGCAGGTTTGAAAGGATTGATGCACAAAAATGATTAGAACCTGGCACACCTCTCCCATAAGGAAAAGCTGAGAGTTGGGGTTGTTCAGCCTGAAGAAGGGAAGATCTGATTGCAGCCTTTCACTACTTAAAGTTGGTCTATAAAAAATATGATGAGAGACTCTATGAGGACTTCTGTAGTGCCTCTGCCTTATCGAGGCCTCCTTTCCCTGCAAGCCAAGGTGAGGAGGCGTGGCTGCCTCGTGCAGACCCTTCTTGCCAGGGGACACCACAAGACAAAAAACAAGGAATCACTGTGGCCCCTCTGCCTCACCAAGACCCTTCCCTCTGGAAAAGGCAGCACGCAACCCAAGGTGGAGAAGGTATTCGTGGAATGGCCACCCTGTGGGGACCCTTCTCCAGGCAGCCTCCACAACACCTACAGCAGGGACTTCTGTGGTCTTTCTGCCTCGCCAAGCCCCTGTTTCCCTGGAAGGGACCCCATGGAACCCAAAGGGAGGAGAACTGCGTCTCCAGGTGACCTCGCAATGCCCAAAGTGGGGACTTCCAGGGCCGGACCGGGCGAACCGTGGGGCCTCACCACAACCCTGCTGCATTCCTGGTCCCTCGGCGGGCGGCAGGAGGAGCCCAAGCCCCGAGATAGCGGCTAGGGGCGCATCGAGGCGTACGTAACCGGGCCAGGGAGTGCGACCGTGCCCAAGGGGCAGGGAAGAGCCGAGCCGCGCGGCTCCGGGCGCAGAGTCAGAGCGGAGGGGCGGGGAGGCGAAGCCGCCTGTGCCGGGCGGAGGCGGGGGCAGCGTGTCCGGCCCAGACCCCTCCTCCCGCCTTCTCCTCCCGCCCGTTCCCTCCTCCCTCCCTGCGCGACTCTCCCGGGGACGCCGGGAGACGCTGCCGTTGCCGTCGGGCCCGGGGCCTGGATCGAGCTGGACCTGCCCCTTCCTCTCACCGCCCAGCACCGCCGCTCCCTTCGTCGCTTGGCGGTGGATTAAATGTAGCCCGGTGCCCCGCGGGGGGCTGCAGCAAGATGGCGGGTAGGTAGCGCCCCCCTCCCCCTTTCCGCACACACCGCCTCCCCAGTGAGGCGCCAGCCCTCCTCTACCCCCCCTCTCCTCCTCTTCTCCACGGCCCCGGCTTCGGAAGCGCTTCCTGCCGCTGGCCGGTTCGGGGGGCTGCGGGGTGGGGTCGGGTCGGTTGCAGCCAGCGGAGCTCGCTAGCGGCAGCGGCTCCGGGGGCTGTCGGTCTGGACACGCTGGTACACGGTGTATCTCCCGCAGATCTGTCGCTGCTCCAGGAGGACCTTCAGGAGGAGGTCGACGGATGTGAGTAGGGCCAGGGGGTGGCGTGGGGCGGCTTTTGGGCGAGGAAGTGGCTTCAGCGGGGAAGAGCCCACGGTGCATTGTGGGAGGCGGCGACGGGGAGGAGGAAGAGGAGGAGGAAGGGGAGGAGGCCATGCTCCGCGTTTCCCCGTGTACATGACACGCTCCCGGGCTGGCGTGGGACAGGCCGGGCTCCGCCGGGCTTTCCCGCGGGGAAGCAGCGGCGGCGGCAGCGGCGGGGCGCAGAGGGGTGCGTTGGGAGGCGGGAAGCGCGGGCGGGATGGGGGGCGGGTGGTGGGGTTGGGGGGTGGTCGGTTAACGGCGGGAGGTGTGGCGGCAGCCTGCGCGGCCTCATCCCATCGCGGCCCGTGCACAGGGGGTTGCCTCCGGGGAAGAAACGTGCCGGGTCGGAGGCTGCAGCCTATAGCCAGTGGGTAGCTCGTTCCTTTTACATCTCTATTTTATCCATATATATTTTTTTTCTTTTGTGTGACCCATTTCTTCCTTCCTCCCTTCCCTCAGCCTCCCTCCCCACTCTGCTGGAGAAACGTGGGGGGGGGGGGGGAAAAGAAAAAAAAAAGGCAAAAAAGGAGTTAAATGTGGGGGTACAAATTGCTGAGTGTGTTTCTGGGGGTGCAGAATTACGGAGGGGTATGAAGCCTGGCTGGGCAGACAGTGAGATGTTACTCGGGTTTGAAGGTATCTGTTGGTCATGTCAGTATCCAGGGAGCTTGCTGGAAGCGTGGAGGAGGATAAATTTTGGGTGGAAAGTGAAAATGGAGGCGGTTGGTATCGGAGTCTGCTGTGGGCGTGCAGACCCTTGTCGCTGTCTGGAGATACTTTGTTTGATATGCAGTCTGCAGAGCGATCTGTTCGCCAGGGCTGGATTTGCAGGAGGAAAAGCTTTCGTTTTATGTCTTAACGTTTCTAGGCAGGCGTTATTGCAGTGTTTAACTGTCCTATGTCTCTCTCAGTTTCATGATCTGACGTTTAAAAGACCTTCATCGTGCGTTGCCTTGCACAAAGGAGCCTTTCTCTGTGGCTTTTATGGGTTTTTATTTTCAACTCTGCTTGCTTGAAATGCAGATCTGATGGCATAGCTGCTTGAAGACTTTGTGTAATTGCAAGAGGACTTTTTTGGAAGTGACACACTTTTTAAGTGGTCTTAAATTTCCACTTAGGCGATGATTTTTCTTGACAGGAGTTGAAGGAAGATAAGAGTGTAGCCATTGGAGAGACAGGGTTGTGGTGATGGTTTGAATCTCAATGGTCTTGTCTTCAAAAGCATAATCTATGTGTGTGGAGATATGACTCAATCCTGATGAGAGCATCCTGAAGGCAGAATCCATAGAAATCTAAAAAATTTGAAACGTCATTAAAAATGATTGCTTTGATGGAAGCAGATAAAAGTGAACAGCTCAATACTTCTGTGTGTTGTTTTAGGAGAACAAAACAGGAGTCTGTATGAATCAGTGTGTGCTGCCTGGGCATAGTTCAGTCACACAGTGTCTTTGATGGTTGTAAATTTCATGTGGTTTTGATTCTATGAGGTGGGTTTGAGATAAACAAAAGTAATGCAGACTGGGGATGTATCAAATCAAAAGCACTGGGTGCTTTTTGTGCAGTGGTATTTCACTGAAATAACCACGTCTTTGTACAACAGGTTTTATACCATTTATGAAAGCATCCCAAACTGATGCATTGTTTGGGCTTACATTTCATGGTTGCATGGATGAAACAATTTCAAAAAGAGACAAAATACAGCTTATTTTTTGCCTGAACCCCACCCTCCACCACCTCTCTGCTGTAAATATTTTAAGTACTTAGAGCTTTTTTGAGCATTAGACACTAATGGTTTAGAAATGTATTTTCCAACTAGTAGAATATGATTGTGAGAAAACGAAGTGCTGGCAGCTTTTATGCATGTGATTCTGCTGGCTGTGGTCTTGCTACTAAATACGCTAAGCTATAGTTGAAGACAAACAAGGAAGAGGACATGGGCAGCTCTGGTGGTGTAATTTAGGAGGAGAAACTGGGTAAATATTTGGTAAAATACGGATTCTAAGAAAAAAGTCTGAGATGGCATCAATTGATTGGCTGTTCTAAGAGGTGAACTATGTAGCTTTCAATAGATCTTTGGCTTTTAATTGACCTGATGTCAAGTAATAGCAAAACATCTGTGAGGTATGCTGGGAAAACCAGGAGTGATGAGGGCTAGATGCATGTGTGAAGATCTGGGTTGGACATCTGTGTCTGGGTCTCTGATTAGACGTGGCTTAGGACGTTTGCCTTAAGATGTGATGTTCCTTTGTAGCTCATCAGTGAGTCCAGGTTTGATTTGGAATCTCAAGATGGGGGGGTTTCTTGATAATGAAAGAGAAGTACAAAAGAAGACGAAAGGAGGGCCTACTTACAAAGGGAAATAGTGATAGGGCAAGGGTTAATGGCTTTAAAGTCAAAGAGAGTGGATTTAGACTGGATAAAAGGATGCAATTTTTCACTTTGAGGATGATGAGATACTGGAACAGGTTGCCCAGAGAAGTTGTGGAGGCTCCAAGCCTGGAAGTGTTCAAAGGCAGGTTGGATGGGGCCTTGAGCAACCTGATCTAGTAGGAAGATGCCCCTGCCAATGGCAGGGGTGTTGGAACTAGGTGATCTTTAAGGTTCATTCCAACCCAGACCGTTTGATGATGATGAAAGTGATTAGGAATTACGTTTTATTGATTATATTCTAAAACAGTAGAAGAAAGTCTGGGGAGCTGAGCAAGTAACAATACCCAGTTCCTAGTAAAACTCATGAGCCAAGCTATGCAAAGTTAAGTTCAGCTGGTTTATGATCTTTGCCTTTAAGGTCTCTGGAATTAAGTATTTTACTGGGAAGTTGGAGTTTAACCAACAACTTGTACAACTGTCCAGTTTGTGTCTCCGTTTATTGACCCAACTCACTGGATGCTAATTAACCTGAAATCTAAAAGCACTTAAATTATTATGTCTTTGGAGTACTGTTTTAGTGGTTGCTTGTGAAACAAAGTTTATCCTTTTTCAATGAGAGAAATATTTAGGTTATATGAAACAAAGTAGTACATCTGATTTTCCAGTATTGGGACACCTTCAGAATGTCTGCTGTGGAAGTGACCTATTGAAAAATGATTTATTCTTTGAAAAGGTCAGAGATTAAACAGGAGCTTTTATAAGGAAGGCTTTTAGAGAGTGGTTGATAAACCATCTGGACTGACTTTTAAATAATTAATTTCAGCTTTGCTTTGCATTTCTATTTTGAAAGCTTCATCTTATTTCTTGCTCTTGGTTGCTTGGTAACCACTGGAAAGCTCTGATTAGTTGTTTTTTTATTTTTTTTCAGGTGAATGCATATTTTACACCTGATGTTATGTTACACGCATGATTGCTCTAAGTAGTTACACAGATTGGCACTTGGTATTTCACTGCTTGAATTTTAGCTATTATTTTGCTTCTGTAGAAATGTCACAGAAGGGTGGAGGTTAGAAGGGACCTCTGGAGACCAACCAGTTTAACCCCCATGCCAAATAGTCAGGGTCACCCAGAGCAAGTTGCACAGGATTGCATCCAGGCAGGTGTAAAATCTCTTCAGACAAGGAGACTCCACAACCTCTCTGGGCAACCTGGTCCAGTATGCTGGCACCCTCACAGGAAAGAAGTCTTTCCTCATGTTTAGGTGGAACCTCCTGGGTTCCAGTTTTTGTCCATTGTTCTGTCACTGGCTACAGTACCCACTGAAAAGAGTCTGTCCTCATCCTCTTGCTCCCTCTCCTTTAGGTACTGATAAACATTAAGATCTCCTCTCGGTCTGCTCTTCTCCATGCTAAACTGCCCTGGGTCTCTCAGGCTTTCCTTGAAAGAGAGATGCTATGATAATAGTTAAAGAAATTCTAGTTCTCCCAATCTCAGCCCGTGGCTTCTCCTTGTTTGTCAGTTTGAAGTAAAAAAAAAAAAGATCTGTGAGTGGATCTCATAGATAAAAATAAATCTGTGAGAACATACAGAAGGTTGTAAAAGAAATTTAATTTCAAAACAAATTTAATTCCTAAATCACAGAAGTAAGTTCTTATTGTTAAAGGCAGCTTTGTTAGTAACTAACCCCCCAAATAAGCAATACATCATGCATTGCATTTCTGGGAACCTAAGAAGAATCATGGTGTGATATTCATTAAGGAGGAAAAAAAAAACAATCCTATTCCAAAGGGTTAAAATGCAAAATGAAAGCTTGCAGAAGACTCCCTATCCCATCTGGCTGCTCTGAGGTGGCAAAATTAAGGTAGTGTTTCAGTGTCAGCTGAACAGTTGCCCATAACATTAGTGAGACTGTTGGCTTCCTTCATCTTTTGTCTGACATCTTGCACAGTGTATGAAAAGAAGTCAGGGAAAATTTGGCTTTTGGTCAAATCTTGCTTTGTGCACACAAAATCAAGATAAAATCACGTAAGTGTTTAAGATAAGTGTAGAGCAGACAATGAACAACCAAAATGAAGAGCAAACCTATGGGGCTGCAGAGTTACCTGCTGCTGCTGTGAAATAAAATGTTCATTATGGCTCTTCCCAGATAGTTTGTGTCCCCCCTGCTCTCCCGCTGGATGCATCTGAAGATTGAACTGATAGGGGCAGATAGATGCAATCAAATGCGTTGTGATGCTGCCTTCTTTCAGGCTGCCCACTGATGTGTGCAGGATGTGTGCTCTGAAAAATGGAGCCATCTGTAATTACAATTCAGGTTGTGAAATTGAATAGCTTTATTTAACTGAGGGGTTTAATTGTGATTTAAATCAGGAGGGAAAAGATGGTTTGTTTTTTTTTTTTGGACCTCACCTCTGCTTTTAATATTATTTTGTATTTATGGTTTTGAATAAAATGTTAACCAAGGGCTGCATTTACACACAACTTTGGGACTTTTGAGAGTTACTGGTACTAGCTGCATGTTTTGGTGGTAATGTAGCTTAAGGTTCAGATTCCGAAGCTTTACCTTACATTGTGTTGAAAAATGGTAAGAATTACCTTTTCCTGTAGTTTCATTTTCAGATATTTTAACGAAAAAAGGCAGAAAATATTTTAATATCTAAGCCTAGTTTAGACAGTTCTAATTTAGAGCTGTTAAATGAGTTCACATATATCTATCTATAAATAGACCAATGTGTAAACTTATTTTCTCTTGCAAAAGAACTTAATGATATGAGAATTGAAGTTTACAGTAAGATAGTTTTTACATTAGCAGATCTCATGTTACTAGTTGGATTTTACTTGTGGATTAACCGCTTCTGAAAATTACAGGATAATATAGCTCTGGTTTTAGTGTCAAGTTCTTTTTCAGTGAGTGGCAAGGGGGGAACAGGTCTTTCTAGCCTCTCCTCTCAGCTGGATTTTCTGATTGAACCAGTTATTTGGCAGAGCTGAAGCAAACACTCTTTGTGCATCTGCAGATGTCAAAAGCTTGTTTGTCATCACTGAGATGTTCTTTTTCAGGTGATCAGCAAATTGTCTGGCATTAGCAGTGAGCTTGTGTTGGCTGAATGCTTTAAGGTAGATTATTCTCTTAGACTTTGGGTGTCTCTTCCTATACAGAAACTAATTTAATTTTTTTAGTTTCTTTCATTTATGGTACTTATAGTCAAAAGGTGTTTTTAGTTTCTTTTTTTTTCTGTATTTTCCTGTAGTGCCAAATTACAGTCACAGCTTCATGTTGTTGGTAGTTCTTACTCTTTTGCAGTGAATTAAACTGACATAGCACACATTCAGTACACGAAAATCCACCTTCCTTTTCCCACAGCTGTACATAGTGAGATCAGAAATTTTTGCATTGTGGTTCCTTTGTTCCTTTTGCCACAGAACAAGAATTAGCAAATTTTGTTATGCTCTTAGATGTTGCATATAAACTGCAAGTTGGGTCACTTCTGAGACTTTCTAACATAGTGTGCTAATACCATGTGGTAGTACTGACTTTTTGGTCCCATCAGAGTCTTAGTTTGAGGTAGTTTGAGTTACTGGCTTGGCTTTTCAGTAGTCTTCAGCCTTTAAATAGTTGTGTTGCGAAAAACAATAATAGAAATTAGTGGCAGACTTTGTATAGTACTCAGAATCAGGCCTCTGGTGTGACTGACTTCTGCTCCCTTGGGAATCTAATAACCAGTTTTTGATGCTAATGAAGCATTCTTGTTAAGTCTGTTGTTTCCCCTGGAGGTCAGGTTTTCATTCTCCCGACTCTTCAGTTCATTTCTTTGTCTTTTAATGTTGTGATTGACCCTCATAGAAACTGGGAGCCTCAGGTGGATGGCTGTGTCCCCTTAGAATTCTGGTTTTAGCATTCTCAGGTGGATCTTCATCTCTTTTTCTCAGGCACCCTCTTAGGATCCTAGAGAGAGAAGGAGATGGTGTGAGGAAAGGGTTGAGCTTGATTTGATAGAAGCTAATGAACCTTCTTCATGCAGCTGCACATTATCTCCATTACACCTAGCAGACGATTGATGAAGAGATAATTGTTGAGTCTTTCAGTCTCCCAAGGCCAGCAGCATCATTTCTGAGTTGGAAATGTGCATTTCAACAGCCAGCTTTTGCATTCCTGTCTCTGACAGCCATCCTCAGTTAAGGTTGCCAGCTCTTTTTGAATTTTGTCTTTGTGTCCTAATCTATGTCCTAGGTCTTCAAGTATCCTCCTGCTTCCTTTCTCTCCCATTTTCAGAAGAAAAAAACCCCAAAAGGGTAAGGAGTAAACAAGTTAGGAAGGAGCTGGAAGTCTTCAAAAGCTTAAGCTTAGAGTGAAACCTTGATGTTCGTGAAGTTGCTTCTGACTGCTGACCTGCTGTGGAGGTGGAAGACCACAGCATGTTGAAGATTAAAGTGCCTTTCTTTCCTGTGTGTGTCTTTGCTGCTGAGACTTTCCTCTCTGTGTGGGCAGGAAATGTTCATTGTAAGAGTAGCAGCTGCAGGAGATGACTCGTAACAGCAGCAGCAGAGCAGGATGAAAGGAGAGCTTTTGCTTTGAGAGCTGGTCTATCAGTTCCCTCTTTGGATGAGCAGGGCAAGCACAGCTGCTTCTAAAGGAACCCAGAACATCAGGGCTGCTCTGTATGCTTTAGAAGGTACAGTGTAACAAAAAACTGAAGTGGCTTTTTCTTGGCATGGGTAGGATTCTTTCTAGCAATAATGTGTTAAAATCCTGTCCAAGGCATAGGCTGAAGGAAATGTCAAATATATATGTGAGAAGTGTTCATTTGCAACAGCAGAACTGCACTGAGAGCTGTAGTAATGGTTTGGTGGGGGGCTTTTTACTGTTTTTAAGGTTAAAAGGGCAAATAGCACAATAAATATGCATTACTCTGTGATACAAATCCATAAAAGCTAATGTGGGAGGGGAATTCAGCCTACCACACTATAACAATTAATGTATACAAGTGACATTCTATAGGAGCAATAATGCAGGCTGTTGGAGCATTCTTCTTTGATAAACAAGTCTGCTGAGGTGTTTTTTTGTCTTGTTGCCATAGTGCTTGAACACTTCCCAAGTATCTGAATGGAAGAGAGACCACCTTTTCCTTCCTTTCTAGCCTGCAGGAGGAATAGCTTGATCAGTCTGTGGGAATACTTGCGTGTGTGAGTTTGCTTGCTTGTGTGTTTTATCAGAGGAAGCTATTTTAAATAACATAAAAAGTAACACTCGTGAGTTTTTGTACTTTTTTTCATCCCCTTCATTCTGTGCTTCTCAATCTTCTTCCATAGACCAGTTTTATACTTTATACCAAGCACAGACAGGAAGAGTGTGGAGAGCTGCAGAAGGAAGAAGAGCCTGGGGAGTTACAGAAGGAATTTCCTCCTGTGTGCACTCAGGAAACACAGAAGCTTATCCTGCTGAGAGTTTTGAACGCTGTCAAAAAAGGTCTCCAAGAGTGTTGTCTGGGGGTTAAGTAGTGAGAGGAGTGGTGCAGTTAGGAAGTTCAAGGTGATTCATAGTGCAAAGCCATGTTTTATAGCTTATGGATGTATTAGTCATAGAACTTGCCTTCTCAAACTTTTGGCTCAAGTAAACTTATTTCAGTTACTGTGATGGAACCATTTCAGGTAAATTCACAGTGTAACAACACTTGGAACCAAGTGTAGCAGTTGAGTTAGTAGCCAATACATTGTTATTCGTGGTGTCACATCAGTGTTGCAAAGCTAGAAGGAGCCTTTGAGCATTTCAGCTTTAACTGCTTGCTTCATAGAATTACAGAATAGTTTGGATTGGAAGGGACCTTAAAAATCATCACGTCTTACAAACCAGGTTGTTCAAGGCTCTGTGCAACCTGGCTTTGAACAATTCTAGGCTTGGAGCCTCCACAGTTTCTCTGGGCAATCTGTTCCAGTGCCTGGCTACCCTCATAGGGAAGAATTTCTTCCTAATGTCTCAGTACATCTTCCAGTTTGAAGCCATTACCCCTTGTCCTGTTACTACATGTCTTTGTACCGAGTCCCTCTCCATCAGTCCTGTAGCCCCCTTGAAATACTGGAAGGCTGCAATGAGGTCTCCCTGGAGCTTTCTCTCTCCAGGCTGAACAACCCAAACTCTCTCATCCTGTCTTCATAGGAGAGGTGTTCCAGCCCTCCGATCACCTTTGTGGTCCTCCACTTGACCCATTCTAACAGATTTATGTCTTTCTTGTGCTGAGGACTACAGAGCTGGACCCAGCATGCAGGTGGGATCTCAGCAGAGTGGAGCTGAGAGGCAGAATCCCATCCCTGGACCTGCTGCCCATGCTTCATGATGCTTTTCTTTCCAGTTAGTCAAGAGTTTAAGAATATATAGGTTCTACTTGGGTTGTTTTGGTGTGTACTGGTTACTCAGTGAGGAGAGGCAGAACCTGAGTGTGGCCCACAGCACAGTGAACACTTGTTGTGGTAGGACTAGGGAGAACATCTTGGGTGAAGAGAGAAGTGGGATTCTCTTCATAGTGCTACAAAATTCTAAGCCAGTCCTAGGTTCAATCCTATTCCCCCTAGAAGCAGTGATCTGCAGAGAGAGGGTGATGCCTTTCTTTGACTGTAAGGAACTTGTAGAAGAGAAAGAAAGTATCTTGGAGGACTTTCCTGCTCACACCAACTGACTTTAGCTTCACTGCAGCCTCATTCCACAGTTCTTAATGGTGTGCAGTTGTTTGGAGGGGTAAGAGATGGGGACCTGAGTACCACAATGATGGGTGTGACATGCTCCCAAGGGGAAATCTGTGGACAAAATATAAACTGTGGATTGTTCTATATGGTAGCTTAGATGTCCTCCTTTGTTTCAATTTCCTCTGGACCAGCTTTTGTTGCAGATGACATAGCTAAGGGATAGAAAATACATTTTGCTGTGGTGCAACCATATTCCCCCCCCCCACACCAACAATAACCAGGCCAGCTCAGTCTGGAAGTGAATGAAAGCTGTATTTACAAGCAGAATCTACAATCTATGATGAAATGCAATGAATATGTACAAATATACCAAATTCACAAATATATACAATCAACAGAAAAACACAACCAATCTCCCTTTGCTTCCCCCCAAAGGGGACCTTTCCCAAGGGGCCTCTCTCCCAGGGGCCTCCCCCCCAGACCCCCCTGGCAGAAAGCAGAGTTAGTTAAGCAGAAAAGTTGTTAACTTAGCTTGCCAGGGTCAGTGTGTTATCTTCAGCCAGAAGAGAAGAAGAAACAGCAGCCAGACAGCCCAGCAACTGCCCCCACTGCAGATTGTAATGAAGTTTCATTTTTAAAGGGTTTGCTCTCTCTCTGGTTCAAGCTATTAACAAGCTCTGCTCTGCAAGTGCCACAGAGGGGTTGATGTGGTAAGCCTTGCTGTTAGCAGGGCAGCTTTGCATCTGAGCTCCTTTGCATTTCCCCCTCTTTATCTTCTTCCTTGCTCCTACCTCTCTTCCCCCACCCCAAACCCAGTCTCACCAAATTGGGAGTGCAGACAACAAAGTCTATGCATGCAGGTGTGGTAACTTCACATTGGTAAGAGCTCAATGCAGATAGTGCTCCTTGTTTGAATGCAAAATTTAGGGGAGAGACAGAGAAAAGAAAATGTGGTTCTTACTCTTTGTAATCGTGGGAGTTTTGGTTGGAAGAGCCTTTTAGGATCATCAAGTCCAACCATTAACCCAGCACCACATCTTTAAGTCTTTGAAGTCCCTCCAGGGATTGTGACTCCACTACTGCCCTGGGCAGCCTGTTCCTAGGGTTGGACAACCCTTCAGGGAAAAAAAAAAAATTCCTAATATCCAAACTTCCTCTGGCACAAATTGAGGCCGTTTCCCTTTGTCCTATGAGACGTGGTGGACTAACTGGAATCCAATATTATCATTTGCAGATCCTGCTTATACTCTCTGTTCACTTGTTTTGTAATTTTGCTGAGTAAAACCACAGCCTATTCTAACTTGCATTTTTCTCCAAAAAGCATTGGCAGTATCACGGTAAATCTGGGGCATGTTATCTGCATTTGCAGTTTCAAGACTATAGCAGGAAGCAGAGATCATAGATTTTAAGCATCTCTTGTTAAAACTGGCTCCTGACAATGGGGTTTGTGATCACTAATCAGGGATACCTAGATGGAGCAGTCAGAGTGGTGGGATTCAGCATGCCAAGCACATGTTGTAATGTTCATGTAACTGTCACCACAGTAGCTCTTGGTTGATCTTTCTGAAGCAGCTCAGTGGATTTACGGTAGCAGTTGAAGGTGAAATAGCATGACTGATGCTTAGATGATTGATGTTGGTGTGGAACCAGAGCTAGAATACAGTCCATTATGAAAGGGTAAGAGAGCTGAGTTCCTAACTGTGGATAAATGTAGATGTTCCACTTCCATGCTCATGCTGAGGTGGATTTCTCTTTAAAATCATTGAATGATTTGGGTTGGAAGGGACGTTTAAAGGTCATCTAGTCCAACCGTTTCTGCAGTGAGCAGGGATGTCTTCAATTAGATCAGGTTGTTCAGAATCCTTTCCAACCTGACCTGGAATGATACCAGGAATGGGGCATCTGCCACCTCTCTGGGCAACCTGGGCCAGTGTCTCACTATCCTAACTTTAAAACCATCACCTCTTATCCTGCTGAAACAGGCTCTGCTAAAAAGATTGTCCCCATCTGTGATGGTTTGAAACTGTCTTTTTAATTTTTCCTTGCAAAGTTCAGAACAGAGAAAGTGAAAGAATGTAAATAAGTCACTATTGGGTGTAAGAAAGCAAAATACTGATTGTTCTAAACACTTCCATTGGATAGATAGAAATGTTTAAGAACTATTACCCAAAACAAAGTAGGCATTCTGCACATTCTGCGTTCTGCAGTGGGGGCAGTTGCTGGGCTGTCTGGCTGCTGTTTCTTCTTCTCTTCTGGCAGAAGATAACACGTACTGACCTTGGCAGCTAAGTTAACAACTTTCTGCTTAACTAACTCTGCTTCTCTGTCCAGGGGGGTCTGGGGGGAAGCTCCTGGGAGAGAGAGAGGCCCCTTTGGGAGGGTCCCCTTGGGGGGAAGCAAAGGGAGATCGATTGTGCTTTTCTGTTGATTGTATATATTTGTGAATGTTGTGAATTTTGTATATTTGTATATACTCATTGCATTTCATCATAGACTGTAGACTCTGCTTGTAAATACAGCCTTCATTTGCTTCCAGACTGGGCTAGCCTGGTTATTGTCAGTGGGGGGGGGGAAATTTCAGCTCACACCGACACACCATCTTATAAGCCCCTGAGAACAGAACATCAGAGATGCAAAAAGATATTTCTTAGAGAAAATGAGGTGGAAATGAGTGTATTTACATTTACAGTGTTGAAAGGCTGAGGCTTCAACTTGGGTTCTGCAGAAGTCTGAAGGTACATTGAATTTATAGCATAGAGTATGATAACTTAGAATGAAACTTGCTGCTATTCTTCTGTGATTATGATATCAAATGTTTGGGCTCATAGGATTTGTACTTTACAATTAAACAGAAGAATTACTTGCTTGAAGAGCAGAACAGAATGAAATCCTTCCTGCATGTAAGTGCTATATTAACCTGAACATCCTTATGGCAACAGTTGATGTAGAGCATGGTAAATAGTTTGTACTACAGCTGAATAAAAATTAGTCCATCTTACTGGATTCCATCTGTAGCAACTGTCACAGGGACTTCTTAATAGATCTTGGAAATGCAGAGGGCAAAATGAGGGAACTGTAATATTAATTGGAAATCTTGACTCTAAAATTGTTTTCAGAAATGAAAATTGCTCATTTTTAGAATACCTGTTGCCTTGTTACTGAGTTTCCATGTCAAAATGAGGAAGGGTGTTTCTGCCACAAAGCCCACAGCAAATACAGAGGAGCAAAGAGAATACATAGATCTTGCTACTGAACAGTCTATGGGAAAGAGTTGTTCATGCATTATTAAATAAAAGAGAAATGGTTGTTACTTTTTGAACATGATCTTGTCCATCTGTTTGTAAAAGACACAATAAGAACAAGATCTTTGTGAGAGAGACTATGAAGATGAGATATGTAGTAGAATCAAAGATTCAGAGAATGGTTTGGGTTGGGAGGGACCTTGAAATGTCATTGAGTCCCACCCCTCTGCAGTAACCCCCTGAAGGCACCTTTAAAGGTCATCTACTCCAGCCTCCCTGCAGTAAGTGGGGGCATCCGCAGCTAGATCAGTTTGCCTAGAATCCTGTCCAACTGGAGCTGGAATGTTTGCAGGGATGGGGCTTTTATCACTTCTCTAGGCAACCTGGGCCAGTGTTTCACCACCTTCAGTGTAAACCATTTCTTCTCTCTAGTCTAAATCTCCCTCGTAGTTTAAAACCATCACCCCTTGTCCTGTCACAACAGGCCCTGCTAAAAATATTGTCCCCAGATTTCTTATGGGCCCCTTTAAGTACTGAAAGGCCACAAAAGGTCTCCTTTGAGCCTTCTGTAGGCTGAAAAATCAGCTCAGTTGAGAACTAGCCTATAGATTCTGGTTTTATAGAGGACTGCGTTTCACATGGCCCTCTAATTTGTTGTTACATGCTTGGCCAAGCTTGTCCACGGTTGGGTATGCACCTTTGAACAGCCTGTCTCAGCCTGATTTCTGTATGTATGGTAGTTAATAATTGTGCCAGGTAATTGTTGTATCCCTGCCATAAAACAGAGGAAAACTTAAGGGAAGCAGGAGAACAACGTGTGGGGGGGTAGTGTTAATATATTCTTGGTACAGTTTGGACCAGATGCAAGGTAGATAGACAAGGGTGAACAGCTACAAAACCCAGCCAAACAAAGGATTGGGCAGGAGAATGAAGGTACAGAGAGGAGGAGGGATTTGGCTTGTGTCATAAAAAGGTCAATGACTGTCAGGTGTCGAAACAAAAGGATGCTGCCTTGTGTTTGGTGGTAGTAGAGTTTGGAAAAGCAGTTTGCAAAATCCTGAATCTGGCTCTGTGAATACATTTATTTGTTTTACTCTGCTTTAGCACTTACGTGGGCAGAAAAGAGGGGCACTGTGATTGCATTTCACTCTCTGGTCCAGTCATGGTTTCTCTCTCTGTCACCACTAGTGAGTTTAAACTGCTGGGATAGAGTGTTTTCACAGAAACTCCCCATTTCTTAGCTCTGCTTCTTTCTGATGTTTGTGTGAACATATGAGGCTAGATTTAGAGGTACTTAGACTTTATACTTGCAGTAGTTTTCAGTGGTGTCTTCTAGCTTAGATGCCTTCTGAGTGTTTCAGTCTTATTTGTACTGATTTGAAAAAGTGGAAAAAAATCAGTGGAGAAAATAGTTTTTCTGCAGCAGGAGAGGAAACAAACATGTGGCCCTGTTGCCTGGCCCATATTCTAAAAGTGGGAACAAATCTGGATGTTCTGCCTTTGAACTAGCCAATATTTGTACTGGTTTTGATTGGGACAGAACTTAATTTCTTCATAGTAGCTGATATGGTTTGGATTTTGCAGAAACTAGTGTTGATAACACAGGGATGTTTTAGTTCCTGCTGAGCAACACTCACACAATGTCAGGGTTTTTTCTGCTTCTCACATTGCCCCTGGATGGGTTGGACTGCCAAAATAGTTCCATACAAGCTACTACAAAGAATTGTAACTCTCTCCCAGCCCAAACCAGTACACTTGTATTCAAGGGTGGATTTTTTGCATTGGTAACATTATGAAAGGTTCTGTGGGATTTGGCCAAATGCTCCAAGCTGGGTGGAAAGCAGTGAAGGGCTGAGGAGTCAATATTGAGCTAAAGCCTCTCCAAAGTGTAGGGAATATCAAAATGACTTTGCTTATGGAATAATGCCAAGGATGCTCTTCATGCATTTTAGATGAGGAGTGGTTAAACTGTTGGTGAACCCTATTTGGGGCAAGTTAAAGACAAACATCCATCTTTATTTGCCAGTTTTCAAAAGGCTTTTCAGGGAAACATGGCTGGACTGAAAGATAGTTGTGGTGTGCTGGAGTTTGCAGGAGCAAAGCAGGTGGCCTGGGAGAGTTCTTGTAAATGAGTGGTTGCATTTGTAGGCTAAAGTGTGTGTTTGTTTTGTAATGGAACTGTGGTTTTGAGCAGTTTAGAGGGCATATGTAAGCTAAAAAAGGTGGTAGTTAAAATCTGAATTCTTCAAGCAGCTCTGCAGAGCAGGGGTGGGCTCTTTTTTCACTTTGTTGTGGTTCCATGTTGATAAAAGTGTCTTCAAATGAAGTTTCCTATGGATGCACTAGTTAATAACTATACAGTAGGCAAATCGTGCCTATTCTGTTTGGTAGTTGGATAGAGCAACAGAGATCTGAACCTTTTAACATGCTTAATTTAGATTTTTCTTTAAAAAACAAAAGTGGTTTTGCATTTTGTTGGGTGGTGTTGTGTTAAGTCTAACTCAGGGCTGATCATGTCTATGATGTTAGTCTGTGTGTCTTCAAATAGTTGACTTTAGACTTGCTAAAGGCATTTGTTTGATAAAAATGTAAGACGTAAAAATATTGTTAGCTAAAAATATCCTGAAACTTGGAGGTTTAGTGAAACACATTTGGGAAATTAGGGAATTTTTATGTTGTCAGAAAAGGCTTAATGGGATATGGGGAAGGCTGAGGGGAGAAGGGGAATGACATAGTGCAGTTGATAAACACGTTGTCATGGGACCTTGCCTAGACTTCTGTATTTCAGGCCAACAACAGACATCATTTTAGTATTAAACTACTGTGATTATAAGGAATATTTCTGATGTCTCTGCTAGTTGGTGTGGATGACTACAGCTCAGAGTCTGATGTGATTATTATACCTTCAGCCCTGGACTTTGTCTCACAAGATGAAATGTTGACGCCTTTGGGAAGACTGGACAAGTACGCTGCAAGTGAGAACATATTTAACAGGTATGCTTTTTAAATGTCTTGCCTGCCTAATGGTATCCATCTGATTCCAATTTGATTACAGTTAATTTGCATGAAATACAAAGAATTTAACCAAAAAAACCCCAAATAAAACAACAACTTGATCGAACTCTTCAGTTTCCACTCTTCCTCCTGTTATACTTAAACTCCTCCTACTTAGTAGACCAAAATACTAATAAGAGAAAAACATTTGCTTACCATTTAAGCAGCTGTATTTCAGGACTTCTTGAACTTTTTCATTAATTGTACCACATCCTTTTATGTGTTTTGTGGATGGTAAGCTCTTGTTGACACAGGACTGGAAGAGTAAACTGTATCCATAACTCTGTGTGGAAAATGACTTGAAAAATGTACTTCCTGAAGGGTCAGAAGGGAACAAGGAGCCCAAAAAGTGTTCTGCAAGACCACCCTCATCCATAGTTGACAGTTTGGGTATTGCTGCTTCTGATTATTGGTAATGACTTTAAGCACTTAAAACTGTGGTCTGTGTTTCCCCCTTTTTATTTCTGTGATGCCACTGAGCTCATTGTTTAATTTAAAAGCACAGATATTGTAGCATATTCAGACACACAACTCCATCCCACCCCCTGCATGCAGACATGCAGAAATTCAAACCCAGTGTTTGTTTTACTTGCAAACAGTTACAAGATCACAGATACGTATACAATATGTTAAGGTTGTGGGGTTTTGTGTGTTTTATTTTAACATAGTTTAGTTTGGGCTGCAAGTAAATCTTTAATAAAGGCTGTTTGCTTTTATGTTGAGCTCTTTCCAGAATGCAGAAGATAAGTCTATGAACAACCACCCTGTAGCTTAGCTTCTGTCTTTCTGGTCGTGGCCTGAGCCCTGTAAGGATTTAGCCCTGCGCTTAACTTCAATCATGTGAAGTGTACTTATGTATGAATATACCCTGGTTTGCAAGGTTTTCATTCTGATTGAACTGAAGCTAACAATGATCAAATGGTTTCTCTTATGATAGCCTGCAGAAATCAGTTCTGAAATGCCTGATTTTAAAGCTTTCCTTTTTCCTGAAATGCTCTTTGTTGTATTTCACAATTTGAGGTGAAATCAGCAATTTGAGTTTTTAGGTTTTGTGTGTTTGTCTTTTAATGAGAAGGGAGTGAAGAGAAACCTTAAGGGCTATAGGTGACAGTAGTGTAATAAAAGGAACTCGGAAACTCCAGTTGCATGCCTTGAATTTTAAACAAGAATAGTGGTCCCAATATTTTACTGAGCCGCTTAAGAAACAGCTGACTCTCTGAGTCTCTCAGTATGGATTGCACAGGGAATGGGGCATGCACAAGCTTGAAATCTTGTGGATAATGCTTTCCAGGCATCCTGCTTTTTGGCAGGGGAAGGTGGGTGGTGTAACCACAGTTTTCCCTGGGGTTTGCTTGTTTGGGGTTTTTCTTGCTGGTGTAAACATGTTGCTTAATTCTAGTGCTCTTTGTAGGCTCACTGTGTTATGTAGCATAAGAAAACAGAGGAAATACCATATGATAGCCATTAGTGATACAACCGTGAGTAGCAGTTACATCACTGTAAGTGATAGTGAGCAACTATTGCAGCAGTTTGTGATGATTCAGCATTAATCAGTCTCAGGAATAACCAGAGAGATTTTGGTTTCCAGATGAGCTGGAGCATTTCATAGGGGAAAATGTAAGAATAAGCAATCTAAATCTCTGTCTCTTTAGTATTAATCACACCCAGTTTATTAAGTGTAGTTTATTAGATTGAGTGGATTCCTTGAGCATTCACGATTTCTCAGCTAATATCTGAAGGCCAAAGCCAGCTGCTCTGAGATGAAAATGGATCTGTGTCTGCATACTGAGAAAATTTAGCAGGTCAGGCTTGGAACTTGCAGATAGGAATTGTTGCTTCCTTTAAATATGTATGGTTTTTGACAGGATGAATTGAAAGAGAGATTGAGGTAGGGGTTTCTTTAACAGCTTCGCAAATGGTGGAAGAAATTGTTGTGTGACAGTTTTTGGCAGGTTATGGTCTTTGTCCTCACCATTTAAAGTGTTGCTAATCAGTACTATGGATGCTGTCTTAGTCTGTGAGAAAGGAGTGGAACCTGACAAATAGTACAATAAATGACCCCTCTTGTGTCTGAAAACCAAGGCAAAGACGACTGTGGTTCTGGTCGTATTAAGGGAGAAGCAGCCTCCAGACCAGGTTTGAGATACAGCCCTAGCATATGGCTGTGTAATGCAGTATCATATTATAGCAAGAGTAGACGTCGAGCAGAAAGCCAAGCCCATTGCCCTGAAACAAGGTCTCCTTGTGTCTTGTAGCACTGGTGTGTGTGCATGCATGGATGAGGATTCCCTCTTTTTTGCAGTTTGCTTTAAAAAAGCAATTGCTGGCGCAGACTGGAGCAGAGCTTTTGTCTCTTCTCATTTTAAAAATCCTTTGTGGATTTTCCTAAGCTTTATTGCTGTTAGCTTACTTCCATTCCTCATTAAGAAGGCTCAGAAGTAAATAACACTCACCAACAGATGTTTGAAGAGTGAGTCTGTTCCTGAACAGCAGAGCCTTCCTTTTTCAGCCTGCTTTGTGAGGAAATTTTTGCCGCTTCTCTTCAAAGCAAAGCAGATCTTGGCAGCAGACTCTCATTTATCACTATGATCAGTCTTGGCTCTCAAGACTGTATCTACATATGGATGTAGATATTTTTAAGATATCCTCTTGCCATGCTTCTTGCCTTCTGAAGTACTTCTTTGCTTGTCCCTTGGGAGAATACCTGATGTCTTTTGAAATAGTTTAACTTCTAAATACTCATAGAGCAGCACTCAGCACTAGCTGAGGAGATGTTGGATTTCAAAGAGAGATTAGCACTTAGACTATAGGTGAAGATTTGACCTAAAGCATTCTGAGTAACTGACTTCATGGCCCTGGTATGGCCTGTGGAAGATAGCCTTCTTGCTTTCTGCACTCAAGAAGAAAGAGAGATTGGTGTCAGAAAGGAATCTGTGCCACACATGACGATTAATTATTTTAATGTGGTTGTCTGATTCCTGATCTCAACATGGAATCTTCTAGGCTTTTTGTAACTCAGCCACCAGTGCTTGCATGAGAAGAAAGATCAGACTGCTAGAAAGGGCACCAAGGACCCTTGCTTGCTTTGGCTCTCCAGTAAGCAAAGAATATTCAAGGGTGAGCTTGTGGGCTCAAATCATTAGGCATTAGTTGCCTACACTTCAGTGGGCTCTCAACCTGTCTCAGATGTGAGGCAGATTTAGTTTTGAGTCCTGTGTTTGTGCCTTGGAGGCACAAGAATAGTTTTGGCAGATTGTTTGGGATAGTGGCAGAACTAGACCAGAGCCTGAATTTGTTTGGATACATGGACCTGCTTGAGCGGGTCCAGAGGAGGCCACAAAAATTATCGGAGGGCTGGAACACCTCCTCTATGAAGAGAAGGCTCTGGAGAGCCCTTTATTGCAGCCTTCTTGTACTTAGACGGGGCCTACGAGAAAGTTGGAGAGGGACTTTTTACAGTGACATGGGGATAGGAGTAAGGGGTAATGGTTTTAACTGAAAGAGGGGAGATTTGGATTAAAGATTAGGAAGAAATTTGTTTGAGGGTGGTGAAACACTCACAGGAACAGGTTGCCCAGAGAAGTTGTAGATGCCTAATCTCTGTAAGTGTTCAAGGCCAAGTTGGATGGGCCTTTGAGTAACCTGGTAGAGGAGTTGGACAAGGTCTCTGAGGTTCCTAAGGTGTCCAGGGTCACTTCCAACTCAAACCATTCTGTGGTTTCCTGAGATAAGTGGACATAACCTCCCAAAACAGTGGGTGGGTGGATGGATGGATGGATGGATTTAAGAGTTTACCCTGTCATTATTGGTTAGCTTCCCAGTTAGTCTTTCTAAAGCTAGCTTAGCTTGCCCCACTGCCTGTTGTTGTGGTGCTTGTTGCCAGAATCTCTGAATGTCAAAGTAGATCCATGGATTCCTTTATGAGCCAAAGGCAGCAGTACCACCTGGGTGCAGGTGGAGGCCATCTTCCACCTTCAGTCCAGGGAAAAAGCTGAATGTCCCTTCTTAGCTTTGGGTGGATTTAATGAACGTGTCATATCTAGATCAGGTTAGGATTTGTGTTTTCATCTTTGGCTCTTGAGCAGAAGGTTTGTAGCCTTCAGTTTACTGAATGGCTACTTCTACATAACCATCTAACAGGAGTTAGCAAAGACTTGCTGTGGGATCCAGCCACCACAGTTCAGGATGCTGCTAACAAAGCTCTCTCTATGAGGAGATGCCCAAAGCTCCCAGCACAGTGGGATGCAATTCCACAGTTCCCCAGGAGCCAGCTGGGATGTAGTGCTGTTTATTGTGGCTCCTCACTTGCTGAGATCAACTCAGTGGGTCACAAGACTTGTCTCTCATTTCCCGAGATGACGTTTAAGCATGTAGGAGACACACACATCCAGGCAGGCTGGTTTATGACATATGCTTCATCTGTTCCTCTTCTCTTTTCAGAGGTGTCCAGCCCTTTAAAAGACCAAGTCAACTCTGCTTCTAGGTTAGTGTGTCACACAGTCTGTTTCCCTCCATTAGTATTCTGATAGCTGAGTTTTCAACTGCATATCAAGGGCTCTGCTGAGAGATGTTGTACTTTTACCAAGTTGTAAAGAATGAGGGAGAGGAAATCTGTCAAAAGCAGACAATTTTTGCAGGGTTGGTTTTTGGGGGTTTTTTTGAGGATTTTGTTAATCTGCATGTCAAAACGCTTTAAGATTGTGTTGCAAGTGGCCAGTGTGAAACATTTAAATTGGATTTTCAGTGTGAGAAAACGGAAATGTCTGCTTAGCTTTGGGAATTCCTGGAAACATGCTGTATTTCTCTGATTGCTGGGAGCTGTAAAGTTCTCAAGCTTCCCTCTTACACTAGGATGTTCCCATCTGTTTCTTACCAGTTTGTGGCCATTGCTTACATTCACTATTTGCAGCAAAGACAATCGACTTCAGCTATGCTTCTGTTCTTAGAAGATTCTAATCATTTTGATTGCAAAAGGCCTTTCAGATCAAGTCCAACCATTATCTAATTCTACCAAGGCTGATGCTAAACCATGGCCCTCAGCACCACATCTCTATGCCTTTTAAACACCTCCAGAGATGGGGATGCAACCACCTCCCTGGGCAGCCTAGTCCGGGACTTGACCCTGAAGAAGTTTCTTCTAATACCTGACCTAAACCTCCCTTGGTGCAACGTGAGGCCATTTCCGCTCATCCTGTCACTTGTCCCTAGGGAGAAAAGATCCACCCCCATCTTGCTACAACCTTCTTTCAGGGAGTTGTAGAGAGCAAGAAGGTCCCCCCTCAGTTTTTTTTTTTTTCCAGGCTAAACAACTCTAGTTCCCTCAGCAGCTCCTCATAAGACCTGTTCTCCAGACCCTTCACATCACAGACGTGCATCTAGTCTACAGCACTGCTGTTTGCCAACAGTGCTTCTATCTTCATCCTAACAGAGTTTCTGTCAGTTCTAGAAATATCTGACACTTGACCCTTGCTGCTTCAGCATGTTGATGAATTGCTCTGGGGCAGCACAAGAGCTAACAGCGTGTTGGACACTGTTCCTTGGCCTTTTCCACTGTTGACATAATCCTACTTGCTCACTGAGCTGATGTTCAACCCACACTGTTCAAAAGGGTGAGAAAAAAAAAGTTGTGCCATTGCAGGTTGTTGTTGTGGAGGAAGTTTGCCTGCTTAATGTTTAGGGCTCTCTAGGTGACTGATGGGCATGACTTTGTAACAGAACCTTAGAGGACAAAACCCCAAATTTAACTGTTTCTTATCACTGACAATTTTATCCTTGGAAAAATATCCTGACTTGATTCATATTACTGTTTCATTTTCTATTTTGCTTAACCATAGAATCACAAAAAGGTTTGGGTTGGAAGGGACCTTAAGGATCGTCTAGTTCTAACCCTCCTACCACAGGCAGGGACACCTCCTACTAGACCAGGTTGCTCAAAGCCCCATCCAACCTCTATGTCCTAGGTTGGTTAGGGGTTAATGTATGTCCCAGGCTTAGATGGAAGAGTACATTTTATTTTCACAGAATCTGCCTGTTGCTCTCTATAGCATATAGAGTCAGAGAGTCATTAAGGTTGGAAAGGACCTTCAAACTCAGGGAAAGTCACTAACCCAGCACTGCCAGGTCCACTGCTAAACCGTGTCCGTCAGCACCACATGGATATGTTTTTTTGAACACTCTCAGTGACAGTGATTCCACTGCTTCCATGGGCAGCTTATTCCAGGGTTTAATCACTCTTTCAGTAAAGATTTTTTTTTTCTCATGGCCACTTAAACCTTTCCTGATGCAACCTGAAGCTGTTTCCTCTTGTTTTGTCACCTGCTACTTGAGAGAAGAGACCAACCCTCACCTCGCTTCCACCTCCTCTCAGGTAGTTGTAGAGAGCCAGAAGGTCTCCCCTCAGCCTCCTTTTCTCCAGGCTAAACAACCCCAGATCCCTCAGCTGCTCCTCACAAGACTTGTGGTTTAGATCCTTCACCAGCTTCGTTGCCCAATTTGAACGCAATTTAGCTTCCAAAAATCACCATCAGTGTGGAAATCTTGAGCTGAGTGCTTATGCTTCTGTGAAATATTTCCATAATTCTCTTCAGAACTGTTCTGACAACAGCAGCGTTGTCCTGCTTTGTATGGAACAAGTTGGGAAATTCAGAGGTGAGGGCAGAAGGCTGACACTGACTTCTTAACATTGAGCTCCTCTTCACCCACTTTACAGGTGATTTCTGTTTTTTATCCTTGTGGCTGGTTTCTTTTATCCTGCTTTTCCATTTAAAGTGAATGGTTCTTCAGGATCACACCAGGTATCAGAATTAAGAATTCCCAAAGCAGAACTAACTAAATTTACTGAGTGAAAAGTGACTCTATGTACAAGTTTACTGTTTGGTTTAAGGATTTTGTCTTAATTGCATATTTTTTCTTTATTTTGATTTCTTTGTATTTCTGGATACCAGTAATGCTATTTTTAATTTTTTTTTTTTTTGTAAACTAGGCAAATGGTGGCTCGAAGTTTGCTGGACACTTTGAAGGAAGTCAGTGATGATGAGAGAGATTGTATTGCTGTGCTGGAGAGAATCAGCAGATTAGCTGATGATTCAGGTAGGTAGCCTTAAATATTTTACTGGGCTAACGAGGGCAAGTCAGAATTGTTGACCCTGTGTTCAGCACGGGACCAATATGTTCTTTCTCGTCTTCAATATTCAAACCAGGCTCCTGCCAGTGCAATAAAATACTGTCAAAATGTCATTTTGCTAAATCACCACCCCCAAAGATGACTTTTTCCTGCCTATTTTCCTCAACATCCCTTTAAAAAGTAGGATTAACTCTTCTCACCAGTAAATTTTGAATCACTTTTCTAATGTGCTTTGACTGCCCAGCAGATCTACATGATGATTTTAGATTTGTAGATAAAGGTTAATTTATTGCTTTGTTAAGAATCTAGCAAAACATCTGTAGAAAACTCATTAATTTTGGTAGAATTTAAATGCTGAAGTTGTTGCCTTGGTCCCTTTTGGACAACCAGCTGAGAAGCTGAAGCGAGGCAGCAGTAACTGGTGAGCAAGATGCAGATAGGAGTAATGAGTAGGAGGGCTCTGCATAACGAGGGGCTTTTACTTGTAAACAGAGGTTGCTGGATATTGGGAATGAAGGGAAGAATGGTGTGCAGACAGCTGCAGCAAAATTCCAGGTTGAAGATATTCTAGAAAGAATTAAAGGCTGTGACAGCTATAAGCTAGCACACAGGAAGTTCCACTCCTTTACTGTGAGAGTGACGGAGCACTGGAACGGGCTGCCTGGAGAAGTTGTGGAGTCTCCTTTTCTGGAGACTTTCCAGGCCAACCTGGATGTGTTCCTGTGTGACCTGCCCTAGATGATCCTGCTTTGGCAGGGGGGTTGGACCTGATGATCTCTGGCGGTTCCTTGCAAACCCTAACATTCTGTGATTTAGCATACAGTTGAAGCACCAGAAGGAAGGAGAGTTTTAGCAGCACAACATTGGGGGAAATCTGAAGTTCAGTCTTCTGTCACTGTAGGAGTGCTATGAAGAGGAACTTCTGTTAAATCTTGTATGAGAAGAAAATGTTTCTTCTGCTTAATGCCTGCTAGTTTTAATCCCTTCTTCTGGAATGGCAGGAGGTAATGCTTTGCAAGGGTAAAAAAATATTCTGCTCGTTGCTGTTCCTCTGTTATTATTGTCTCAGTTTAAAATCATAGAATGCTTTAGCTTGGCAAGGGACATTTAAAGCTCATCAAGTCCAACACCATTGCTGTCAGCATGGGTACCTTCAACTACATCACGTTGCTTGGAGCCCCAAGCAACCTGACCTGGAATGTTTCCAGGGATGGGGCTTCTACCACTTCTTTTTGCAACCAGTATCAGTCAGAAGGAAAGGTTTCTGGGTCCCTTAGTTCAAGAAGGACTTCAGGGAACTGCTTGAAAGAGTCCAGCAGAGCCTCAGGGAACTGCTTGGAAGAGTCCAGCAGAGAGCCACAAAGATGATTCCTTAATAAGGGAGCATCTCCCTTATCAGGAAAGGCTGAGGGAGCTGGGTCTCTGTAGCTTGGAGGAGACTGATAGGTGACTTCATTAATGTTTATAAGTATGTGAAGAGTGAGTGTTAGGAGAACACAGCCAAGCTCTTCTCAGTGATGTCCAATGATAGGGCAAGGGGCAGTGGGTGCAGGCTGGAGCATAGGAGGTTCCACATGAACATAAGTCAAAACTTGATCACTGTCAGGGTGATCAAAACCTGCCTGGATGTGTTCCTGTCTGACCTACTCTAGGTGATCCTGCTCTGGCAGGGAGGTTGGACTAGATATTTCTAGAGGTCACTTCCAACTCCTAATATTATTTTTTTTCCCTTCAATCTAGTCTAATCTCCTCTCTTTTAATTTAAAACCATTATGCATGTTTATACTTTTCTGAGGGACTGCTTTCCCTTGTTTAGCCAGGAAAAATAGCCAGTTGTAAGCGTTATATAATTGTATTGAGTGCCACTCCAAGGCTTCTTTAAGAGGGGGGAAAAAAAGTCATTCTTCATTTTGGATTGAATGTGTCTTTATTTGAGAACAGTGGCACACTAGTGTTTCTAGAGAGCTGTCCTGGCAAAGCTCTGCTTCTGAGATCTCTATGTACACTGCTTGTTTGTGTGATCATGTTAACAGTTTCGAGCATCAGAAACTCTCTGAAGCTTCAAGTTTGGAGAGTAGGACAGATAGGTCCAGGGCAAAACTGTAGAATCATTACAATTGGAAAAGATCTCAAGATCACTGAGTCCAACTGTTAAGCCAGCACTGCCAAGTCCACCACTAAACCATTTCCCTAGGTGCCACACCTATGTGTTTTTTGAACACTTCCAGGGATGGTGACTCCCCCACTTCCTGTGCAGCCTGTTCCAGGGCTTGACAACTCTTTCAGTGAAGAATTTTTTTCGTAACATCCAACCTAAACCTCCCCTGGTGCAATTTGAGGCTGTTTCCTCTTGCCCTGTCACTTGCTGCTTGGGAGAAGAGACTGATCCCCACCTCGCTTCCACCTCTTTTCAGGTAGTTGTAGACAGCCAGAAGGTCCCCTCTCAGCCTCCTCTTCTCCAGGCTAAACAACCTCAGTTCCTTCAGCTGTTCCTCCTAAAACTAGTGCAGTGCTAAAATGGCCTCGTGCTTGACTGCAGAGCCTAGGCTTGTCCTTGGTGACCAGATAAGTATATGAAACTGAGGTTTGTTTTGGTAGACATTTAATGGAAGACAAGGCTTGAGCTCAGATCAATTAGTTTCCTTTCACAAGGGTGGAGTGCATTTATTTTTTTGGTCAGGCTTGATGTTTTCTCAGCGTCAGTAAAAGCAGCATTTCAGGCTTTTCCTGCATTGAAGAAGTCGTCTCAGATCTACCTAACTAGTAGCACTGGATTCTGCAGCTGCCCCACAAATTAAATTTCTGCAACCTTCAGTGTGAGTTTTGTGCCTGGAGCAGTTGCAATATTGGACTTGGCCCATTTCTATGAGACAAGTGGTTACAATTTCCTTGTGTGTGTGAAGATTCATTAGGGAACTACATCTGGTTTGTACCTTCTTAATTGATGTGCTCAACTCTTGTTCAGACTGCAGCATGGTGGGGTTTGTTCATGGTTTGGTTTAGGGTTGAGGTTTTTAAGGTTGCCATTACTAAGCTTGGTTTTCAGTTTCCTCTTCCTTTTTTTTTTTCCCATTTATGGTATTTTTTCCAACTTGTTCTGTAAAACAATGGAGGTGGTTGGGGCCCCATCCCTGTAATATTCAAGGTGAGGCTTGACAGGGCTCTGGGCATCCTGATCTAGTTGAGGATGCCCCTGCTAACTGCAGAGGGGGTTAAAGTAGATGACCTTTGGAGGTCCTTTCCAACCCAGACCATTTTATGATCCTATGAAAATAACTCATAATTCAAAAAAAATAACTAAATTATAAAAGTGTCAGTGTGTTTTGACTTGTTTGGTTAGAACCTGATAGCTGGGTAGAGACAACCTGGAGTCAAGGCTTAAATCACAGAACGATGGGGGCTGGAAGGGGCCTCTGGACATCATCTGTTCCGACCCCCTACTAAAGTAGGGTAACCCACAGCAGGTTGCCCAGGATCACAATCTCTAGGCAGGTTTGGAATCTCTCCAGAGAAGGAGGCTCCACAACCTCTCTGGGAAGCCTGCTCCAGGGTTCCAGCACCCTCACAACAGAGAATTTTCTCCTTATGTTTATGTGGAGGTTCCTTGTCATCCAGCTTTTGCTTGTGGCTTGTCCTGTCCATGGGCACCACTGAAAGGAGTCTGGCCCCATCCTGTTGGCCCTTGCCCTTAAGATGTTCATAAGCACTGAGATGATCCCCTCTCAGTCTTCTCCTCCAGGTTAAACAGCCCCTAGGTCTCTCACCCTTTCCTTGTAAGAGAGAGAGGCTCCAGTTCCCTTATCATCATCATAGCCTCCACTGGACTCTCTCCAGTACTCCCATGTGGCCTAACTAGGACAGAGGGGGAGGAGAGCTTTGCTTGAACTACTGGCAGTGCCTTTACCTAATGCACCCCAGGAGACCATTTGCCTTCTTGGCCACAAGAGCATATTGCTGGCTCCTAACTCTTTCTCCTTAGAGCTGCTTTCCAGCAGGTCCACCCCTCACCTGTACTGCTGCAGGGGGTTATTCCTCTCCAGGTGCAGGACTTGCCCATGTTGAACTTCACATGAGGTTCTCCTTTGCCCAACTGTCCAGCCTGTCCAGGTCTCACTGAATGGCAGCACAGCCTGATGGGGTGTCAACCCCTTCTCCCAGTTCTGTATCACCAGCAAACTGGCTAAGGGTCCACTTTGGCCCTTCATCCATGTTGTTGAAGGAGATGTTTAACATCTGGACCCAGTACCAACCCTTGGGGAACACCACTAGCTACAAGCCTCCAGCTAGACCCTGCCCAACTGATCACAACTTGTGCTCTGTCCTTCAGCCAGTTTTCCACCTACCTTACTGTCCACTCATCTAAACCGCACTTCCTAAGCTTCCTTGTGAGGATGTTAGTTAAGCTTGGAGAAATAAACTTCATGTGAAATAAAACTGGGAAAAGATCTGAGTCCGAATGCCTGACTGTAGGATGGAAGGCACAGAAAAATCATGAGACTGTGATAATTTGGTGCAATTAACAGGGTCTTCATTCTCCAGTGTAGACTAGACCATGAACAAGGGCCTTGTGTCTGTCTTTTTCACTTCACTAAATCAGTATCATTCAAATTGGGTTTGTTCTGGTACCAGCTTGTGAATGGTTTATATGATACAAGACTTCATCATTGTGCCCGCAAGATGCTCAACAATCTTAAAGGTCTTTTCCAGTCTAAACAATTCTGTGATTCCGTGACTGACTGGTTTTCCAAGTTAACCTCAGCCAGAATTATTGCCTTATAGGCATTTTGCTCAGTGTGCTTGCAAGGGTCACCAGAAGCTTTAAGTCTTATTTTTCTGAGGGTTGTTTTAGAGGGGGACCCTCTATTTTTCTTTTTTAAATGTATGTGGCGTTTTAGTGTATAATGAAGTAAATGTAGGTGTAATAAAGAAATGAGGGGGGAAAAGAAAGTGACTTCCTGGAGGATTTGGTGCTTATTTGCTTGGATGTAACCAAAAAGATTTTTTTTTTTATTTTCCTGAATGAAAAATAATTTACTTTTTTTTCCTGCATAAAATCAGTTGTGAACTCTGTCAACAAAACAAACTGATTTTAAAACCAATTATTTAAACTAATTGGTCATTAAGTTTGAAGCCATATGATGAGGTGTAGCCTTAATTACCTAATGTTGTGCTGAACCTGTTAGTAAGGCCATTTTAATTAGTGCTGTTGGTATGATGAGAGATGCCAGCAACACTTGTTGAATAGCACATCTGACAGCATTTCATTGAACAAAATCTTCGTATCTAAGCAATATTAATGGGAATCCTAATATTTGCCTTTCCCAGCTGTGAGGATCCCACCTTTGCCTTTTCCCCTCCTGCATCTTCACATTTTAGGATTTTCCAGGCCTTTTCTCCCACTTCCTGCCACACTAAGAATTTTTCCCTTTGCTTAATGTGATCTTTTTATCTCACCATGCATCTGATGGATGACTAATAGTGACTTTACCGTCTGTCCGTAGTCTGTATTTAACTCCTCACTCTGGTTAGAGAAAAGACGACTGAAGCAGCACAGATCAGTCTCCTGAGCTAAGAGGGACAGGCTCTGGTTACAGTGTCTGTCCACTGGTCTAGATTTTCTTTTGTCCTCAAAAAAGGTAGAGAAGTTGGAGGGACAGATGAAGCAGAGAAGTGGAAAGGGAAAATATGCATGACACTAGAAGGCTGAAAAGAGAGGAAGAGACAGTTCTGTTTGGGAAAGAAGGGTTAGATGAAGTTTGAGTTGATAAACTATAGAACTTATTTGTCTTTGATCATGCAATAATGTTCAATTTGAGAATAGGCATCCTACAAATCCAATACTGTGATCATGCTGTTGGCAGATTGGCCTCTCAGTATGTTGTGGACCCTTCTCTTCAGGCTGAAGTGAAGATCTCTACAAGGGGATGGGCATGAAGGTGTTTTCTCTATAGCATATATAAATTAATATTTTCATTTGCCTTTCACCAAAGTTTAGTTTAAAAAAGGAATGGGTTGAATCATAGAAGAGTTTGGATTGGAAGGGACTTTTAAAGTTACATCATGCTGGAACATGTCCAGAGAAGGGCCATGAGGATGATCAGCTGGAGCTCCTCTGCTATGTGGAAAGGTTGAGAGAGTTGGGCTTGTTCAGTCTGGAGAAGAGAAGGCTCTGAGGAGACCTTATTGTGGCCTTTCCAGTATCTGAAGGGGGCTACAAGAAAGCTGGGGAGGGACTTTTTAGGGTGTTGGGTAGTGATAGGACTAGGGGGAATGGATCCAAGCAAGAGGAGGGGAGATTTAGATGAGACGTTAGGAAGAAGTTCTTCGTGATGAGGGTGGTGAGACACTGGAACAGGTTGCCCAGGGAGGTGATGGAAGCCCCATGCCTGGAGGTTTTTAAGGCCAGGCTGGATGTGGCTCTGGGCAACCTGATCTAGTGTGAGGTGTCTTTGCCCAATGGCAGGGGGGTTTGAACTGGATGATGCTTCCAAATTTGACAATTCTGTGATTCTGTGATCTAATCCAGTGTTGCTTTAATTCTATGATTCTGTTGTACATTGCTGCAGAATAAGTTACTGTGAAATAAATGTAGTTGTGAGCTGGCTCTGAAACAATCACTTTATTTATAAGTAGCTGTTCTGGAACAGTTAGTTGGTATTATACTGGACAGCTCTGTGGTAATCGCCTTTTAATTCCTGGTATGCAGCTAACCGTGGCGCTTTGATTCCTCATAACTGATGTGGAATACAGAGTGAAGTGAAGCCTCAGCAGGGATGAAGTAAATCTTACACATGGATACAGGAAAGCTTAGAGTATATGCTAAGAGAGCCAGTTGAGTGTGTTGACACTGGGCTTACATGAAAGATGGTGTCAAATTTGAGGGGGAATTGAAATGTGTTTTCATGGGTGAGGAGGGAACAGTTAATTACTTCTCTGCTTTTGGAGTTAATTTGGGATGTTGATACAAATGGTGTCTTGTGAAATAGCTAAACTTGAAGGTTGGTGAGTGCAGATCTGTCTGCCCAGGTTCTTGAGATATTACTTCATATGGTCTAGAAAGTGAGAGAGGTAGAGCTGTACCCTGTGCTTCTGGTAAGGCAACACCTTGAATACTGGGTTAAGTTTTGGGCCCTTCACTGCAAGAAGGACATTGAGGTGCTGGAGCGGGTCCAGAGAAGGGCGACAAAGCTGGTGAAGGATCTGGAGCACAAGTGCTGTGAGGAGCAGCTGAGGATACATAGGTTGTTTACCCTGGAAAAAGGAGACTGAAGAGAAGACCTTCTCCCTCTCCACAACTACTCGGTTGTAGCAGGTGCAGATTGGTCTCTTTTCCCAAATAACATACCACAAGAGGAAAAGGCCTGAAGTTGCACCAGGGATGGTTTAGATTGGACATTAGAAACAATTTCTTCCTCAGAAGGGCTGCTAAATCCTGGAACAGGCTGCCCAGGGAGGTGGTAGAGTTACCATCCCTGGAGGGATTTAAAAGATGTGAGAGACATTGTTAGTGGTGGATTTGGCAGTGCTGAGTTAGCAGTTGGACATGATGATCCTAAAGGTCTCTTCCAATCTTAATGATTCCACCGTTCTGTTTTATCCTGTAAAATTGTTTCCAAAGTTACTTGACAAAACAGGAGAACCAGAAGTCTATTGTCACTTTCTTGCTTCATTCTCTTGGTTTTGCTTGATTAGGAAAACTCAGTTCAGTAAAATTCTCCATCTGGAGAACACACAAGACCAGGCAGAATGAAAGAAAATACTAACGAATGAGGGAAGGAAATAGCAGTTTGCATCTGAGATCTAATTTTTTTTATCTTGGTATTTCTTTTTTTTTTTTTTTTTTTATTTTTCCAGATTGCTGGGATTTGGGTTTGTTTATTTTATTTTTTTTTTCCTAGCAGCCTCCTACTTTAAGACAGAGACTTGTGCCTTCAGGAGACAGTTTGGAAAGAGCAGCACTTAAAAATACTTCCTCTGCCAAACAGAAAAATACTGTGCCAAGCAAATGTTACGGAGAACCTCACTGCACACAGTTTGCCTAAAATAGAAACTTCAAAGTTTTTATGTGAAGCAAAATCCCCCACCCAGATTTTGTTTATACTGTGTGAAATCTTGGTCCTGGCTGTCTTGTATAGTGCAAAAAAATATATAATACAGATGTATTCCCCAGCTGGATGAGCTTATGCCTCAAGAAGCAGGACGTAATGATTTTAACTGATTCTTCCATGTTCTGTTAAGTGTGATGATGACCAAACCATAAAGTTGGTTAGAAACAACACGAGTTTAAACTGAAATGGCAGACTGGTTTTTTTGACTGTGAGGGTCAAGGAACACTGGAACAGGGTGCCCAGGGAGGGTGTGGAGTCTCTTTCTCTGGAGATACTCAAAACCTGCCTGGATGCGTTCCTGTGTGACCTGCTCTAGGTGATCCTGCTCTGGCTCAGAGGTTGGACTAGATGATCTTTTGAAGTCCCCTCTAACCCCTAACATTCTGTGATTCTGTTTTTTTCACTGTCATGTCACTTCCTGCTGGAACCTGTGTTTGGAGCTCCTCCAGTCTAAGCTAAAAACCAAACTGAGGAATGGATGAAGGGAAGGAGAAAGTACTGTCTCCTAAGTGGAAATTTTGGGCATTATTGCTTGGCTTTTTAGGAAGTGTAATGAAACAAACAAAAAAAAAAAAAACCCACATGTATACTGTAAGCCCATGAGGCTGCAACATGAGTCTCTGTTCAGTACACGCTGGAACATATGGGTCAGCATTTGGAGCAACTGAGCTCTTATCTAAATTGGTAAGCTTAAGGTTCAGGTTTTTGCACGGCAACAGTAATTGCCCAGAAGAGCACAAATACCTTTTTGATGGTGAATTAGGGTGTTGCATTACACCCCCCGCTACCTGCACAGCACTCGTTTTGTTTGTTGGTTGGAACTAACCTTCCTAGGATTGCAGAGCCACGTACTTGAAAGTTAGGGAATGTAAGAACTAAGGTGGCTTTACAGTTCTAATTCGTTCCTGGGCATGAATTTTTCAAGTCTTCAATTGCATCACCTCATCTGTGTTCATCAGAGAGCCAGAACTTACTGAGAAGCTCAGGAAGAAGAGGGCTCACTTTACGTGAGCAGCTCTTGAGGCTTGTCAGGTGGCTGCTCTATCAAGTGGTACATAATAGATGAACCCTGTTCTGAAGAAAGAAGTATCTTAGGTTTTTAGTACTCCTTGCTCTCACACTGCAGTGCTTCATAAAGAATGTAAAAATTCGGTTCCACAGAAAACCTGCTGGATTTTTGGTGGGTGAAAAGCTGGATGTGAGCCGCCAATGTGCACTCACAGCCCAGAATCCAACCATGTCCTGGGCTGCATCCCCAGCAGTGTGGGCATAGGTGGAGGGAGGGGTTTCTGCCCTTCTGCTCTGCTGAGATCCCACCTGCAGTGCTGGGTCCAGCTCTGGAGTCCTCAGCAAGGGAGAGACATGGACCTGCTGAAGAGGGTCGGGGTCCTCAGGAGGCCATAGCAATAATGTTGGGGCCATAACCCCTCTGCTGTGTGGACAGGCTGAGAGAGTTGGGGGTGTACAGCCTAGAGAAGAGGAGGCTGTGAGGCGACCTTCTTGTGGCCTTCCAGTACCTAAAGGGGAGCTGTAAGAAAGCTGGGGACAGTATTCTTATCAGGGCCTGTTCTGACAGGATGAGGTGTGATGGTTTTAAATTTAAAGAGGGGAGATACAGACTAGAGAGAAGGAAGAAATTATTTACACTGAGTGTGGTGAAACCCTGGCCAAGGCTGCCCCGAGTGGTGGTAGAAGCCCCATTCCTGGAACCATTCCAGTTTATGTGGGACAAGGCTCTGAGCAACCTGATCTAGTTGAAGGGGGGGGTACTGCAGGGAGATCGGACTAGATGACCTTCAGAGATCCCCTCCAACCCAACCCATTTTCTGATTATATTGATTTGGGGAAAGAAAGCTTTACCATTACTTTACCAGTGGGTGGGCAAAGTGTGGAGGTGTCAGAGTCAAAAGAGCACCCATCCTGAGTGCCTAGTGTCTGGAGCTCTATATGTAGCTCTTGATATGCTTAATACAGGGCTCTTGTTTGCTTTGATTGTAGTGGTGGTAATTCTTCAACAGGAAAGACATAGTTTGTGGAGTGCAGTCAGATAGCAGTGTGCAATTACTTGGTGAAGAGTTTGGCTTGAGCATTTTGTACAGCTTCATGCTAGATGAAGGAACCAATTCAGTTGCTCAACATTTTGCTTCTTCCACTCTGTTTTGATGGTAATACCACAATTAGCAGTCCCAGTGTGCTCTTTCTCACCATGACTTGCTTGCTTCCATCATCAGATAGTTATGCTACTTGAGGGAAATGTGTTTGCACAGGGAAACCAAGCTAAGTGGCAGCTCTTGCTGTTTAATCGTGTTGCTAATCGTGGTGGGGCAAAAGCTGCGTCAGCCAGATCAGTTGCTTGATATGGTTTGTTGTCTGGCTGCATGAACAGTTGCACTGTATCATGGAAGCCACAGATTTTTGGTTTGGGAGGGTGGGATCTGCCTAAAGCAAATTCAGAAACAAATTCAGTTTAAGCTCTGCTGCCAAAGATGCAGCCTCAGCGAAATTCATCTTCCTCACTCTCCTTCCCCTCTGCCCCCTGCCCCCAAGTCATCTTCTCCTTGCTGCAAGAAATGAAACAGGAGTCCTAACAATCAAGAATGAGATCCTAGAGATAAGGGTTGTGACAGAAGCCTCTCGTACCCTTAGATCATGTCCTGGGCATGTCTTCGAATAGCAGCCTTACTGGGGAGAGGTGGGAACAAGTCCCTCCAACCCTGGCATTCAGCCCTGATTCCAGTTTCTTGTCCAGCAAGTTCCAGTTTCCTTTCCTTTTAGTCTTCTTTACTCACCTTCCAGTCCTCTGTCCCTCCTTGCCCAGACAGATGATTCCTTATTCTGCTGTTGCTCATCTGCAGCCTTTTCCAAAGAGTTGTTCTTGGGAAAGGGGCTGTGCAAAGTCTGTCTGCAACGATGATGACTCATGATGGTGGCTTTATTCATCTCAAAACATGCTCAGCAAGAAAGGACTCTTCAGTTTGTACTTGCTCTGCTCTCTGTTGGCTACTAGGCAGGCACAAACGAAGGGTATTTTTAAGGCCTATTAGCTGAGCCACCTTTGGCCAGGTTTTCACACAGATGGAAAAAACATGTTGAGACAAGAGGTAAAAGGACTCCTTTGTCTAACATTCTTGAAGCCAGTCTTCCAGAAGTGAAGCTGCCAAACCTTGTCAGATTTCACAGAATCCGAGCAGGGTGGAGGGTTCTAAGGGACCTCTAGACATCATCTAGTCCAATGCCACTACTAAAGCAGGGTCACCCACAGCAGGTTGCCTAGGAATCATGTCCTGGTGGGTTTGGAATCTCTCCAGAGAAGGAGACTCCACAGCCCTCTGGGGCAGCCTGCTCTAGGGTTCCAGCACCTTCACAGAAAAGAAGTTTTTCCTCATGTTTCAGTGGAACTTGCCGTGTCCTAGTTTGTTCCAATTGCCTCTTGTCCTTTCCCCTGTTCCTCATTGAAAAGATTCTGACCCCATCCTCTTGTTCCTGCTCTTTAGCTATTGATAAGCATTGAGAAGATCCCCTCCTGGTCTTCTTAATCTTAATGCTCTCTACAACTACATGAAATGAGGTTGGAGTGAGGTTGGTGTTGGTCTCTTCTCCCATGTAACCAGTATAGGATGAGAGGAAATGGATTTAAGTTGTGGCAGGGGAGGTTTAGATTGGGCATTGGGAAATTTTTTTGTACTGAGAGAGTGGTGAGGTGTTGGAACAGGCTGCCCAGGGAAGTGGTGGAGTCTCCATCCCTGGAATTGTTCAAGAAGCTGTAGATGTGGTGCTTCAAGATATAGTTTAGTGGTCATGGTAGCTGGGTTACTGTTGGAGTCTGATCTTAAAGGTCTTTTCCAGCCTTAGTGACTCTGTGATTCTCTTCTCCAGATTAAACAGCCCCAGGTTTCTCAGCCTCTCCTACTCAAAGAGATGCTCCAGTTCCCTCAGTATCTGTGTGGCCTCTGCTGGACTCTGTCCAGTAGTTCCCTGTCTCCACTGAACTGGTTAGCCCAGAACTGGATACAGTACTCCAGATGTGGCCTCACTCAGACAGAGTAGAAGGGGAGGAGACTCTCCCTTGAGCTGCTGGCCACATGCTGTTTCATGCACTCAGTTCACTATAGGAGGAAAACACAGATGGTTTTGCCCACTTTGCCTTGAAAGCAACTGATAACCTTTGGTTGAGAAAACCTCATCCTAAGGAGGAACTGCAGCTTATCCTATCTTGTGTTCTACTTTGGGGCTACTTTGGCAAAGTTGTATAAGGAAGCCAAAGTTGAGTTACAATGATAGGAACTGCAACACAGCTTTAATAGCAGGAGGTGCTGCTGACTCCCAGGAAAAAGTTAGGCTGAAATTAGAAACTTAGACGGTGAATGATAACTTCATGTTCATAGAACCATAGAATGGTCTGGGTTGGAAGGGACCTCCAAAGGTCATCTAGTCCCACTCCCTCTACAGTCAGCAGGGGCATCCTCAGCTAGATCAGGTTGCCCAGAGCCCTGTCGAGCCTCACCTTGAACATCTCGCAGGGATGGGACCTCAACTACCACCTCCCTGGGCAACCTGTTCAGTGTTCCACCACCCTCATAGTAAAGAACTTGTTCCTAACATCCAATCTAAATCTGTTCTCCATTTTGAAGCCGTTGATCCTTGTCCTATACTTCAGGCCTTTGTAAACAGTCTCAATCCTGTAGGCTGCCTTCAGGTACTGGACAGTTACCTGCCTGTGCTTTTCATTCCATACAAGCTTCAGGGTGTTTATGAGGTACAATCTGCTTGTGTTTCAGAATCTCTGAATTTAAATAAAAAGCCTTTGTCCTCTGTGTTCCTGTTGATGTTTTGGGAAGATAAATGGAGCAGATTGGAAGAGTTATTGGTGTATCTGGGAATTCATTTTGTGTTTTGAGACTTTGTCAACAATTCATTAATTTACAGAGGATTTTGTTGTGCGTTGCTGTAGGAAAACTAGTTTAAAGTTTGTAGTCAACAAAATGGAGCCCAAAGGCATTTCATAGAATGCTTATATCAGAAGGCACCTTGAAAGGTCATCTAGTCCAACGTTCCTTCAGACAGCAGGGACATTTCCAGTTACATCAGGTTGTTCACAGCCCTATCCAATCTCACCTGGAATGATTCCAAGGATGAGGCTTCTCTTACCTTTCTAGGCAACTGGAGCAGTGTCTCACCAGTCTCAGCATAAAAAAAAAATCCTTCCTTTTCTTTAGTCTTAATCTCCCTTCTTTTAATTTAAACCCATCATCCCTCGTCCTGTTGCAACAGACCCTGCTAAGAGAACTGTCCCCACCTTTCTTGTAGCCCCCCTTCACATACTGAAAGACTGCAAGGTTTCCCTGGAGTCTTCTCTTCTCCAGGTTGATCAACCTCAACTCCCTCAGTGGATTGTCTCAGTCCAGGTGCAGCACCTTGCACTTGGCCTTGCTGAAGCTCAAGAGTTTCACACAGATCCACTTCGTAACCCTCTCCAGGTCTGGATGCCGTTCCATCCCTTAGGTGTATCAGCTGCAACTGCAGTTTGTATGCACAGGACCATAAAAAGCTCATTCTGCCAGTATGCTTCTAAACATTGATTGTTCTTTCTTTGGTTTTATTTTGCCCCCTGACAGAACCAACAGTGCGGGCAGAGCTGATGGAACAGGTGCCTCATATTGCTATGTTCTGTCAAGAAAACAGACCTTCAATCCCTTATGCTTTTTCCAAATACTTACTGCCCATTGTGGTACGGTACCTCGCAGACCAGAACAACCAGGTGAGTGTCTGGTTACAAATAGTTTACTGGATGGTTGAATGTTCCTGGTGTGATGCTGAATTGGTGTAATTTAGCATCATACATGTGTGTAATGCTTCAGGGTAAAAAAAGTTTTTTGAACAGACATGAAGTACATGACACTCTGAACTTCAGTTAAAGAAAATTTCCAGCGTTTTTCTTCATCTGAGTTGATCTGTTCTCATGTGGGGCCTTTTATTTGATGTTTTATGCTTAGGAAGAAAATCAGTTGTTTTGTTAAGTTTACATAATTTAAAAAGTAGTCATGAAAAGCTGACTCTTGGGTCTAATTGCATTTTATGATTCTACCAGTTTACTCTGCTCTGGTGAGCCTGAAGCAGAGAAGGCTCCAGGGAGACCTAATAACGACCTTCCAGTACCTGAAGGGGCCCTACAAGAAGGCTGGAGAGAGACTGTTTACAAAGGCCTGGAGTGATAGTATGAGGGGCAATGGTTTCCAACTAGGGAAAGGCTTATTGGGTGAGACAAAGGCTGTGGATGTTGCAGAGAGGTTGGTGCTGTTCTCACAGGTAGTTAGCAATCGAAAAGAGGGAATGGCCTCAAACTGCAGAAGGATAGATTTAGACTGGACATTAGGAAATTTTTTTTCACAGAAAAAGTGGAACAGGCTGCCCAGGGAGATGGTTGAGTCACCAACCCTGGCTGTGTTTAAAGGTTGTTTAGATGTGGTGCTTGAGAGTAGGGTTTAGGGCTGAACTTTGCAGAGTAAGGTCAATGGGTGGACTTGGTGATGCCAGGGGTCTTTTCCAACCTGAATGATTCTATGATTTTAGGCTTCGATTTGCCACTTTTCCCCTTGCCCTTTCCAGACCTGTTTTTCTTACTTGCTGTTTTGCTAACTCATAGCATAACAGAACGGGTTGGGTTGGAAGGGATCTTAAAGATCATCCAGTTCCAGCCACCTTGCCATGGGCAGGGACACCTCCTGCTAGACCAAGTTGCTCAAGGCCCCATCCAACCTGGCTTTGAGTCCTTCCAGGCTTGGAGCCTTTACAGCTTCTCTAAGCAACTTGTTCCAATGCTCACCATCCTCCTGGAGAAAAAATTCTTCCTAATGTCTAATCTCAATCAAGCTGCTTTCAGTTGGAAGCCATTACCCCTGATCACCTGCACGTCTTTGTCCTCTTGATAGCAGATTTAATGATTCATCATATTAACCTCTGTTGATACTCCATGGTTTTGTCTAGTGTGCTCCAAAGCAAAGACCTCCCGAGTTGTTCTCAGCATTGCTACACTGCAACATGAAGTCTCTTACTTTTTCCTTCTTCTGATGCATCCAGTTATTAATGGTTATCTTATTTTTGCACAGTCTATTTTGAGGTGGGAATAAGCAAAATCATGTCTCAGAATTAAAAAATAACCCAAATTATTCATTGTCAGCCAACTTGTTAATCTCAGAAAAAGAATTTGTTTAAAAAAATCATATTCCTTAGAACTTTGCTGACGATTAGTTGCGGTGCCTTTCTTTGTATTGCATGAACTTTGCCACAACTGCTCTTTTTGATACTGCTGTCCCATGTTTTGGGAAGTAGGTAGAGACTTCCATGGCAGCATTTGCTTAGTTTACAATATGCAGGTGTTCTTGGGTTCAGAGATAGTTTGTTTCAAACATGAAGTGTTTGCCAAAGAGCTGTTGGAGCACTTGTCCTCTTGCTGAGAACAGTTAGTGTGGCAGCTTCTAAAAAAAGGGGTATTTAAGCAAAAAGCCAAAAAACTCTCTACAAATTCCCTGGTTCAATTTTGTCTTTTTGTGGTAGGTAAGAAAAACAAGCCAAGCAGCATTGTTAGTTCTGTTGGAGCAAGAGCTCATCGAGAGATACGATGTGGAGACCAAAGTGTGCCCTGTTCTGATCGAGCTGACAGCTCCAGACAGCAATGATGATGTGAAGACAGAGGCTGTGGCTGTAAGTATCAACATTTCCAAGTGACAGAGTATAAAGTTTGCTTGAACGTTTGATATTGCAACAGTGGTCATGTGTAGTGAACAGGAAGCTATCTGTGGGACAGCAATGTACCCTTGTGGCCAGGAGAGGTCTAGGGATGTCCTCCCACTCTACTTTGCCCTGGTGAGACCACACTTGGGCTACTGTGTCCAATTTTGGGCTCCCCAGTTCCAGAGAGACAGGGATCTACTGGAGAGAGTCCAATGGAGAGCTACGAGGATGATGAAGTGACTTGAACATCTCTCCTATGAAGAGAGACTGAGAGACATGGGGCTGTTTAGTCTGGAGAAGAGAAGGCTGAGAGTGGATCTTATCAATGTCTATAAATATCTGAGGGTGGGTGTCAAGAGGAAGGGGACAGGCTCTTTTCAGAGGTGCCCAGTGATAGGACAAGGAACGACAGGGACAGATGGAACATGGAAGTTTCCACCTCAACAAGAGGAGACAGTTCTTTACTGTGAGAGTGACAGAGCCTTGGAAGAGGCTGCCACAGGTTGTGGATTCTCCTTCTCTGGAGACTTTCAAAACCATCTGGATGTGTTCCTGTGTGGCTTGCCCTAGGTGATCCTCCTTTGGAAGGGGGCTTGGACCTGATGATCTCTAGAGGTCCTTTCCAACCCCTAACATTCTAAGAGTTGATGATCCATGTGGTATTGAAGAGAGAAAAAATACTTTTTTTCTTTAACTTTTCCCATGTTGTGTTGCTCTCAAGTCAAGGTTAGATGTAAATTCATTAGGATTAATTGTATTAACTCCTAAAGCATCTGATTTGTTGGCTTTTTAGTTTTTTTCAGGTTTATTTGGTTTAGAGAAGTTTAAGTTGTCTATGTGGAAAATTTTCCATCAGTGGAAAATCTTTAGTGCATTAATTGTGTTGCTGTGTCTGGTTTCTTTTTATTGATTTGGTTTTTGTTTTGTTTTATTGGACAAATAATAAGCATCTGAGTTGAATAATTCATGGGTGGTTGGTGGTTTGCATTATACATGTCTTTAATAATTTAAATTATGAGGTGTTGAAGTAGCATAGTAAGGAAATAAGTTATAAAGGAGAAATGGCAGCAGATTTTATACTCATACTTCCCTTGATGTTTCTATTCTTACATTTTATATAGATGCTGCCTGAGTGTCTTATTTTCATTTATTTGTTTTCTTTTGGCTTGAAAGAGGCCTCATTAATATTTTACTTTTGTAATGTGACTCGTAAACAATAAGCAGGCCAGTCAATATTGCATTTGGCACCAAATAGTTGGACTCAATGATCTTAAAGGTCTTTTCCAACTAAAACAATTCTAGAATTCTATAATTCCAGGACTTTTCTGAAGAAGCATATAAATACATAAGGGAATAAAATTTAAAGCAGGATTGCTTTACCCGTCTTCATTGTTTTGAAGATACTGAAAGTCTATAAAGGTTTCTGCAGCTCATCAATCCCCTTGAGGTTAGAAACATAAGAATTTGTTACAGGAAAATGAATTTAAGTAGTTCTGCTTAGGAAAATTAAAATTCTTTTAGATTTCCTCTGGTTTTGAAAGTTCTAGTAAAAATCAGGATGAAAGAGCAGAAAGATGGGAAAGCTGTCACTTTCGTTGGTATGAAATGTTTTTTTCAGTCATTTGATGTCAGGGAACAGGTTGTCCAGTGAGGTGATGAATGCCCCCTCCCTAGAGGCATTCAAGGCCAGGTTGGATGTGGCCTTGAACAACCTGGTGCAGGGAAAGGTGTCCCTGCCCATGGCAGGGGGGTTGGAACTTGTTGATCTTTAAGGTCCCTTCCAGCCCAAACCATTCTATGAATCTATGAATAAAATCCTGTGCATCAGTATGAAAAGTAAACGTAAAAAGCCTCTGCTTCACTGGCAGGGGATTGTGTGTTTTGCAAGTATCCCTGACTGGTGTCTGTCTTGCCACTAGATCATGTGCAAAATGGCCTCCATGGTGGGAAAGGACATCACGGAAAGACTTGTTCTTCCCAGGTTTTGTGAGATGTGTTGCGACTGCAGGATGTTCCACGTTCGCAAGGTATGGAACTGTCACCCTCTGCCTAGGATGAGCTGTGAAAGGAGTGTCACCAGCTCGGAACTGAGTGACTTCTCCCTGCTAGATCTTATTTGTGACATGGCTAGGTGACAGCCATGGGCATCCTTTGAAGCTCCCGTTTCCACAGAGATTTGACACTGAGGCTTTTTCCCATAGTCCTGGCATTTATTATCAGAAACAAAGAATCTGCTTCTCCTCATGATCGTGTAGATAGCCACAAAAATGTGAACACCTGTAACTGATAAAAGCATCAGCCACCTGAGCTCCTATCTCTCTGAAGGAGATCTCTGAGATGAGATGAATGGAATTAATTAATGATGTTCATTAAGATGAAAGAAACCACTACTTCATTGTGGTATTTAGGTGCTAAGGCTGTGTTTTGGGTTCATCTTGCCACTGCACAGCTTCTTTTCCTTGCTAACTGCCTTTATTTTCTCATATGACAGCACTTTGAACACGTTTTGTCCTCCCTCTCTTTCATAAGCTCTGAGGTGGTTCTTTCATCATTAAGAAAGCCTGATTGAGTTTGAAACAAAGAAAAGCATTTTAAAATTGTTTTTAAACTGTGGGAACTGATGGGGTGGGGAAGTAGCTGATACTGAGTTTACATCAAAACGTGATTTTATTGTGTTTTTTTCCCCTTTGCTTTTCTATGCTGTATTAAAACTCTGATCATAGTGGTTATTTTTTGTGTTTTGTCTGCAAGGTTTGTGCAGCCAATTTTGGAGATATTTGCAGTGTGGTTGGGCAGCAAGCCACTGAAGAAATGCTGGTAAGCCATTCCTTAAAGGATTTTTCTTTTTAATGCAAGTCTGTGTTGGAGCTAGAAAGGTACAGAAGGGCAGCTAGAATAATTATAGAGCTGCAGAACAGTTCCTGAGTAAGGAGAGACTAAAAAAATCTGTGACTCTCCACTTTTGCTGACATGAAGTTATGATTCATGTTTACAAAATCTTGAAGACACGGAGTCACAGAATAATGGGAATTGGAAGGGACCTCTGGGAATCATCTAGTCCAATTCCCCTGCTAAAGCAGAGTCACTCAGAGCAGTTCCTGTGAATACAGAACTCCCAATTGCCAATTCACACAGTCTAGAACTCAGGGTTACTTGGTTCTAGAGCTGGGAGAAGGGTTTAAATAAAACTGGAGAAAGAACTGTGGAAGTGGAGAATATTTGCAACTTCCAAACCAAACAAGGCAGGAAGGAGGCTAATCCACCCTGGTTGAAACCTCACCTGCAGTGCTGGGTCCAGCTCTGGAGTCCTCAGTGCAGGTGAGACATGGACCTGTTGGAGCAGGGCCAAAAAAAAGCCACAAAGATGATCCTAGGGCTGGAAGCCCTCTGCTGTGAGGACAGGCTGAGAGAGTTGGGTTTGTTCAGCCTGGAGAAGAGAAAGCTTTAGGGAGACCTTCTGGTGGCCTTTCAGTGCTTAATAGAAGCCCATAAGAAAGTTAGGGAGACAGCAAGACCTGTTGTGACAAGACAAGGCTTTTTGGTCTTTTCTAACCAAAAGGATTCTGTTACGTATAAAACCACTGCTCTGTTCAAACCTGGTTTGTACCAAACAACGTTTCTCTTGGAAAGAGATTGGTAAATCTAACAACAATAAATGCCTTTTTCTCTTTTTTTTTTCATTTCAGTGTGAATCTTAAAAAAAGTGTGAAGTGGTTTCTGAGAAGTAACAATTTAGTGCACCAGTGTTCCTCAGTTTTATTGCTTTCAATGTTAGGCATTTTAAAAGTCTGGGGTAGAGATGAGGTTTTAAGAACAGTGTAGAGATGAGGTTTTGTCTTACAGGTTTCCTGGGCTTAAGGATATTTTTGGACTTGGGTTTTTGGGTGTTTTCTTACATAAATCAGATTACAAAGATAGTATTTTCTTGCTGTTCTTCAGACAGATGATTTTCCTTATCTGCATCTGTGAGAGCAGCTGATCAGAAGGGTGGTGCTACTGAATGTGTGTCCTTTGTCTTGCAAGCATTCAACTTCATCTGAGGGCAGAGAAGCAGATGAAGGAAATGAGTATGAAGGAAAAAAAAAAAAGCACAAACAAAAAAAGAATTTTACTTTGAAAGAAGTACTGCCTGATAAGACTTGCAAACTCACTCACTCTGCTCCCAACAGCTGCCGAGGTTTTTCCAGCTCTGCTCTGATAACGTGTGGGGAGTCCGGAAAGCCTGCGCCGAATGCTTCATGGTTGTCTCTTGCGCAACGTCACAGGAAGTTCGGAGGACAAAGCTGTCACCCCTTTTTATTAATTTGATTAGTGATCCTTCACGATGGGTAAGAATTGGGGGGTTTTATGTCTTGAATGGCTGCCATAGCGAAAAGATTTTACTGTGATACTTTGCATAGATGTTCCTCAGCCTTAGGTGTGGATAACTTCATAGACTCATAGAATACCAGTTTGGAAGGGACCTCAAGGATCATCTAGTCCAACCATTTATGGTACGAATATAGTTTAAATGAGATGGCCTAGCACCCTGTAAGATGGGCCTTAAAACTGTCTAATGTAGGGAAATCCACCACCTCCCTTGGCAGTTTATTCCAATGTCTGACAGTTTGAATGGTGAAAAATATTTTTTTTTTCCTTTTCTTTTTTTCTTCCAGCATCTTGTTTCACACATCTCTACTCTGCTCTTGAGACCCCATCTGGAATACTACAGCCAGTTCTGGTGCCCCCAGATTAAGAGGGAGCTTATGGAGCTGGTGGAGTGGGTCCAGAGGAGGGTCACAAAGATGATCATAGGGCTGGACCAACTCCCCCTGTGGGGACAGGCTGAGAGAGTTGGGGCTGTTCAGCTGGAGAAAAGAAGGCTCAGGGGAGACATTGCAGTATCTGAAGGGAGCTTACAAGAAAGCTGGGAAGGGACTTTTTACAGGAGCTTGTGGTGATAGAACAAGAGGGAATGGATTGAAGCTTGAGGAGGGAAGATTTATACTGGATATTAGGAAGAAACTCTTTATTGTGAGGGTGGTGAGACACTGGAAGAGGTTGCCCATGGAAGCTGTGAATACTTCCTCTGTTGAAGGCCAGGTTGGATGAGGCCTTGAGCAACCTGGTCTAGTGGAAGGTGTCCCTGCCACGGCAGGGAGGTTAGAACTAGATGACCTTAAAGGTCCCTTCGTACCCAAACCATTCTATGAATCTATGAATCTCAAGCAAAATTCTTAGACTGCATAGTTTGTCATTGGTTGTAGAAGGTCCCTCACATTTTCACTGCACCATGCGAGAAAAAGCTGTGTCAGTGGGATAGCTACAGAACTACCTTTGACTTAGCATTGCTGAAAATCATGAACAAAACTGGAAAATAAGATGTGATTTAATTGTATTTCTACCAGTTCCCTACCACCACCTCCTTTTTTGGGGGGAATAGGGGCAGTAGAGCGGGCTGGTGGTATTTATTGTGGGTTTGGGTTTCTTTGGGTTTGGTTGGGTGTGCATGGGGTGTTGGATCGTTCTTGTTTGTGTGGGTTTTTTTTTTTTTTTTTGTGTTGGTTTTGTTATGGGGGCTTGGGACCTTTTTTATTTGTTGTCTTGAACATCTCCTCTTCAAACCTGGATAAGTTTACTGTAGAGCAGATTCAACTGGTTTTACCCTGCTTTTTCTTACCTTGGTTTTCACTTACCACTTTCTGCTTACAACTGGATGACTCTTGCCAGATAAGAGCCTTTGCTCTTGTTTTTCTGCTTATGGCCTTTCCAGTTCCTAGTAGTAGGCATTTATGTTTTACATGCCAGCAGGATTTATATCTATGAATAGTATTTTCTCACCTTGAACCTTTTCCACCAGGTGCGCCAAGCTGCTTTTCAGTCTCTGGGGCCTTTCATATCAACTTTTGCTAATCCATCCAGCAGTGGCCAGTACTTTAAAGAAGAAGATGGTAAAAACCCAGAAGATTGTGGTTCTGCACAGGAGAACAGGTAAAGAATTGGCTAAATACAAACTTTTGTTTGTTTTCCTTGGTTTTCTTCTGTGTGAACTGCAAGCTGAAAAAAAAACCTTCCTGTCTAAATCGAGTGTCATGGTAAATTAATGATGTGGAACTTCTCATCTATTTAATAGACCTCCAGAATTTCCAATTACGTGGTAAAAATACATGACATACCTTAGGATAGATCTTCTGTGAGGAAACAACTGACCTGACAGACAATGGAGGGCAGTGCATATAGCCTACCTAGGCTCAGTAAGACTTTTGACATGGTCTTCCATAAAAATCCTCATAGAGAAGCTGATGAAGTATGAGCTGAAGGAGCAGACAGTAAGGTGGATTGACAGCTGGCTGAATGGCCAGGCCCAGAGGGCATTAATCAGCAGCACATAGCTGGACGCCAGTAACCGATTGTGTATCTTGGGGGTCAGTGTTTGGTCCAGTTAATCTTAATTAATGATCTAGATGGTGGAGCAGGGTGTAGCTTTAGCAAGCCTGCAGATAGGAAGCTGGGAGGAGTGGCTGATATGTCAGAAACTTGTACCACTGTCCAGAAGGACCTCACTAGACTGGAGGAATGGGCTCATAGAAACCTCTTGAAGTTCAACAAGAAGTGCAGAGTCCTGCACATGGAAAGGAACCAGTACAGGCTGGAGTCTGTCTGGATAGAGAGTGGCCTTGCAGACAAAACTCTAATGGTCATGGTGGACACCAAGCTGACTATCAGCCAGCAATGTGCCCTTGCAGCAAAGGCTAGCGGTATCCTGTGCTGCTCTGGAAGGAGGGTTCCCAGTAGGTTGAGGGAGATAATCCTTCCTCTCAGCTCTGGTAAGGCCACAGCCAAAGTGATGGATCCAGTTATGGGGTCCTCATTATAAGAGAGATGTGGACATAGTTGAAGGGCCAGGAAAAAATGATGAAGGGACTGGAGCATCTCTCCGATGAGTTAGGACTGAGACAGCTGGGACTGCTCAGCCTTGAGAAGAGAAGGCTCAGGGGGATCTCAGTGATTCCTCACTGATCCCTATAAATACCTGAAGGAAGGGTAAAAAGAAGACAGAGCCAGGTTTTTCCAGTGGTACCCAGTGACGGGACCAGAGGCAGTGGGCACAAACTGCAACACAGCAGGAAACAGGTTTCTAACTGTTAGGGTGACTGAGCACTGGCACAGGTTGCCTAGGGAGCTTGTGGAATCTCCATCTCCCAAAACATTAAAAAGCTGCCTGGACACAGCCCTGGGCAATAGTTTTGGGTAACCCTGCTTTGAAGGGTGGGTGTCTTGGTTTGGCCCAGGTGACTTCCAGAGGGGTCTTGAACCTCAAGCATTCTGGGATTGTGTAATTTATTTTTTTTTCTGTGCTGCAAGTGAATCTAGTCTGGTGAATAACAAGCTGGCAGCAGGCATGCAGCTGTTTGCAACAAGGATATTTTGGTGTTTAACTGTTTGTTTTCTTTGGCATTCGACAGTGAACAAGTCAGGACTGCAGAAGATGTTACAACAGAGGATGAGCACAACAGGACAGAGGATCTGTCTTCGCATGTCGATCGTGATTTTGCAACAAAACTTGAAAACGCCATGGAAGATCAAAATACAGACTCAAATAACTCCCAGAGGGAATGTGATTTCCCAACCGAGTCATCCTTCCATTGCACTTTGTCTTCAGGACCTTGTGGGGAAATGGCTGACGAGAACGAGCGGAGTTCTCGTCACTGCATGGCCAGTCTGCGGGAGGCTGAGCTGAATTCAAAGGAAGCCTCTCTTTCAGAGCAGGAATTGTACAACTCTTTCCATTTCTGGAGGACTCCACTCCCTGAAATAGACATTGATTTGGAGCTTCAGCAAGCTTCAGAGATAATACTTGACAGAGAAGTTCAGGAGCTCACTATGCCGGCATCTTCAAACATTCCTATGGCAACAAGGAAAGAATTGGAAGAAATGATAGAAAATTTGGAACCCCATGTAGATGATCCAGATGTTAAAGGTACAGTCAAGATTCTGAAGTGACTTTAGTGCTTGGAGATGTTTAGTGCTTAAAGCCATTTGGGCTTTCTCCTGGTCCTCAAAGAGATTGTATTCATTTTGATGTAATTATGAAAACTGATGCTGAACTAAAAGAGAACTTGTATTTGAGTAAAGGTTTAAAGGTAGTGTGATGCCTTTCATGAATTGGATGCACATAGCTGGTATAAGCTTTTGACTGCAAGGCCCATAATCATTATTGATTTGATTAATAATCACATAGATAATTCAATGATATAAGCTGTTGGTCTGGATTTCCCAGTTCAAGAGAGGCAGGGAACTACTGGAGAGAGTCCAGTGGAGGCTACAAAGATGCTGAGGGGACTGGAGCATCACTGAGGAGGAAAGGCTGAAAGACCTGGGGCTGCTGTTTAGCCTGGAGAAGACTGAGAGGGAATCTTCTCAGTGCTGATCAGTAGCTAAAGGGTAGGGGGCAAGAGGATGGGGGCAGACTCTTTTCAGTGGTGTCTAGTGATAGGACAAGGGGCAACAAGCACAAACTTGAACCCAGAAGGTTCCATCTGAACATGAGGAGAAACTTTGCTGTGAGGGTGACAGTCCTGGAGCAGGCTGCCTGGAGAGGTTGTGGAGTCTCCTTTTCTGGAGAGGTTCCAAACCCACCTGGACATTGTGATCCTGGGCTGTGAATCTGCTGTGGGTGACCCTGCTTTAGCAGGGGGGTTGGGCTGAATGATCTCCAGAGGTCGTTTCAAGCCTCCACCATGCTTGAATTTTGTAATGAGCATACATGCAAAAAAAAAAAAAAAGAAAAAGGGCTGATTAAGATTCATTCTTGTTTGAAATATCGAAGTGTGATAAATGGTTTCTATTGGATGCATTCTTCATTTGATTGTCAATCAATCAGTCATCTTTCTGCAAGGTCTTTATTATTGCAACCTCATGTTGTCGACTGAAGTATGCTGAGTTTGTTGGGTCAGAGTGAGAACTGAATTCTTGAAGTGAATGCACATTTTCAAAGCTCATTTTAGGCTGGAGAAGGGTTTAATAAGTATGGCCAGCTGATGGAACAGCACCTTGGAGATACCTCCTGGGCTGAAATGACTTGGGCATTTTGCAGTCTCCTTTGGTTTTATGCTAAATAAATTCCAGGGCACATGAGCTTGTCACAGTCAGACAGTCCAGAGGTACTGCTGAGGAAGAAGCAGGTTATTCTGGAGCAGGGGAAAGCATGCTGTCCACCAGGAGAAGTAGGAAGGAAAGAGACAGGCAAGTCGGCAGTAGGAAAAACACTCTAGAGTAGACTGATACTGCTTTAACCTTTTTGTTGCTAGTAGGCTGATATGCTAATACCTTTTTTAAATCCATTTTGGGCTGCTTTTGTTTATTGTGAAGTCGCCAGGTAAAGGTTTGCTCTAAGAGTGCTTTGGGCACCCCTTCCTAAGGCAAGAGGTAAGAGAAAAATTTCAGCCTTGCTGATTTCAGTTTTTGCATAACTCATCTCTGAAGTCCACTGTTAAAACCTGCACTGCTCTTTGGGTTTGTTTTACAAAACCTTGTTGTGCCCAGTTAGAGAAGGCATCTTAAACACTTCTCATGACGATTTTTGTAGCTATGAATTTGTATATCCAGAACTGTCTTCTGTTATGGGGTTTTTTCTGTCTTGTGTGTTCCTGTCTTGTTTCAGAGCAGGGGGTTTTGTAGCTCTCTTGATTGGGTGTCAAGAGGTTTTCTGTGCACTTGTTGAATAGCACAAACTGGAACCCAGAAGGTTCCATCTGAACATGAGGAAAAAGCTTCTTTGCTGTGAGGGTGACAGACCTCTGGAGCAGGCTGCTCAGAGAAATTGTGGAGTCTCCTCTGGAGAGATTCCAAATGCACCTGGACGCTGTGATCTTTGGCAGCCTGCTGTGTGTGACCCTGCTGTAGCAGGGGGGTTGGACTGGATGATCTCCAGAGGTCACTTCCAACCCCTACTGTTCCGTGAGTCTGTGAATAATTGGTGATGGCAAGAAAGTTATGTCCTTCATGGTGTGATCAGCAGGGGCTGATTTCAATTTTGATAACTGGTTTCAGAGCCAGTCCTGAACAGCTGAGGCAAGTGATTTCATAATGGAGTTTATCTGGCAGTGACTGACAATGATTCTTTCCTCCTATATGTTTTTTGCTTTCACTTCTCTTCCTTTCTGGATTTTGCATTCCTCTACTACATTGTGGGATTGAGTGAGCCCTCAGCAAGTTTCCAGGTAACATCAATATGAGTGATACACCTGAGGGATGGGATGTCACCCAGAGGGACCTGGACAAGCTTGAGAAGTGGGTCAGTGTGAACCTCATGAGGTTCAACAAGATCAAATGCAAGGTCCTGCACCTGAGTTGGGGCAATTTCCAATCTCAGTCCAGGCCAGGGAATGAAGGACTTGGGGGTGCTGGTGAGTGAAAAGCTGGACATGAGCTGGCAATACGCACTCAGCCTGGAAGCCGTCCATGTCCTGGGTTGCATCCCTAGCAGTGTGGGCAGCAGGTGGAGGGAGGAGATTGTGCCACCTGCAGTGCTGGAGTCCTCAGCACCGTATAAACCTGGACCTGTTGGAATGGGGCCAGAGGAAACCACAACAGTGATGGGAGTGCTGGAAGCCCTTTACTGTGAGGCCAGGCTGAGAGAGTTGGGGTTGTTCAGCCTGGAGAAGAGAAGGGTCCAGGGAGACCTTCTTCTGGCCTTTCAGTACTTACAGGGGTCTGTAAGAAAGCTGGGGACAGACTTTTTAAAAGGGCCTGCTGTGACAGGACAAGGAGTGATGGCTTTGAACTAAAAGAGGGAGCTTTAGATTGGAGAGAAGGAAGAAATTGTTTACACTGATGGTGGTGAAACCCTGGCCGAGGTTGCCCAGAGAGGTGGTAGAAGCAACATTGCAGGTCAGGTCAAATGGAGCTCTGAGCAACTTGATCTAGTTGCACATTTTTTTTAGGGGGGAGGTTCAGGTTTGTAACTTGAGTGTGTTTTCTGTTTCTGCCATGTACCTCCCTGTCAGCAGAGCAGTTTCCATTTCAAACTTCAAATTCTTGCTCTGAGGCATGGAGACTGATGAGGTCTCTAGTAAATACTTCTACTTTTTTTTTTTTTTTTGGATGGTGACCAACATTTTTTCTGTAATCGCTTTCTCAGGAAGGAGTAAATAGCTTTAACTGAACCTCACTCCTCAAAATCTTTACCTTGAGGCTTTCTTTCCAGCACTAGCTTGTTGCCAGAGTGGTAAGTCTGAGTAATAGGTAGCTGAGCAGCCAGCAACCAAGATGAAGACAACCTGTCTTATCCTGGACAATCTGCTGGCTAGCAGAGCTACACAGCTATACAGAGTTGAGCTGTGGTATGTAATCCCTGTTAATAGGACATTTCCAACCCACTGGTCAGACATCCTGAGAGTCTCAAAGACCCTTTTTTTCCAGCTCTTTGAGGCTGCTGCCTTCTTCACGTAATTCAGAGGCTGTATTTTTTGCCCCAGATGCTATTACTTCTTTATTTTTCTTTCCAAGGGGCTTTATTTACCTCCTTATGTGTTGCATAGATGGGGGAAGAGAGAATGTCTGACTTGCAGATTACTGGGGCTAACTATGCCTTGTGCCAGTTTCAGGATGTTTTGCCCAATGAAGACCTAATAGGGCTAAGCCAACCCAAATTTGGGGTTAATTGATCCCGTTTCTTTATCAAAATTATATTCCTAAGTCACACTACTTGTGTTGCCTGTAGTTCAAGTCTGAAATACTTTGCTAATGAAACAGTGGGTGAGGAGTAAGTGGAAAAGAAACTCCTCTTATTTTTAATTACTTGCATGCATGCAGCTCATAGATTTTTGCCTCTGAATAAGAAGTGAGGGTAAGGAAGGGCAGATGATTCAGAAGAAAAAGAAAGGAGCATGCCATGTAGAAATGTCAGTGCCTGCCACTGACATTCTTTTCACTGTTGCCCAGTGACAGGAGAAGGGAGAACAGACACAAACTGGAACCTCTGAAAATGAGGAGAAACTTTTCCTGTAAGGATGCTGTGAGGGTGCAGGGTACCCAGAGAGGTTGTGGAGTTTCCTTCTCTGGAAAGATTCCAGACCTGCCTGGACATCATGATTCCTGGGCAACCTGCTTTAGCAGTGAGATTGGACTAGATCTCCAGAGGTCCCTTCCAGCCCCCATCAGTCTGTGAGTTTTGTGTTGCTTGCAGCCGGGATTGCCTTTGATAGCCGATCTGCTCAGGTCGGTCTGTATCTAAGGAACTTTGCTCCACAAAGCTGTTCTTAATTGGCAGTAAGCAGAGGGATGGAAAGCAGGGCACTCTCAAAACTGCTGGACTTGTTTGAAAGAATGGATGGCAGATTGTGAAGTTGTTAAGGCTTTCTTTTGATGTCAAACAATGCAGCCTTCATTAGTTGTTTGGAAGATGCAAGGAGACTAAAGAATCATGTTACTGGGGTCTAGCATATTCATTTTTAGAGATTTGCTTCTCTACAAGCTACCTGAAAGGAGGTTGTAGTGAGGTGGGAGTTGGTCTCTTTCCCCAAGTAGCAAGTGACAGGACAAGAGGAAGTGGCCTCAAGTTGCAGTAAGGGAGATTTAGGAAAAATTTGTTCACTGCAAGAGTTGTCAAGCTCTGGAATAGGCTGCCCAGGGCAATGGTGGAGTCCTCATCCCTGGAGGGGTTTAAAAGCTGTATAGATATGGTGCTGAGGGACATGGTTTAATAGGGGGCTGGGTCAACGGTTGGATTGGATGATCTTGGAGGTCTTTTCTAACCTCAGTGGTTCTATGACTTGACCTGTCATCTAAGTATGCCAGTGGGTATGGGAAGTGGCTGAACTCAATGGTCTGAAAGGTCTGTTTCAGCCAAAATGATTCTATGACTTGTGACCATATAGACACACAGAATCTCTAAGAACCAAAATCTTTTCTATATGAAGAAATCTGTTCTCAACCCTTATTTGAATTTCTCTCTGTTACTCCCACCTCCCACAAAAGACCCAGTCAGTAAGTTAGTATCCATGTGCTCTTCTGCCCCAAGGACACCATTCCTATGCATCAAGATCCTGCCATAACCACCATCTCCTCCTTCTGGGTGTTTTTGCTATAAAGCCCAATTTCACTGAGCTGCAGTGTGGCTGAGCACCCTAGGAACAGTGGGGCATCAATAAGTCTTATGTTTTACATTTGTTGTCTCGAATTTGAGATTTACTAACAGTTAATAACATTAAATTTGTACCTCCCCTGTAGTTCTTCCGCCATCTTTCAGTTGATTAGTTGCTGTGTAGAAGTTGGTTTATGGGCTTGATAAAGTTCCTTGCAGTTCAGTGTCTGATGTGTTTCCCTTTCATATACTTGCAGCACAAGTGGAGATGTTGTCTGCTGCACTCAGAGCATCCACTTTGCATCCAGAAGAGCCCATGGCCAGCGTTGGCAAGGGAACAGACTCACAGACTGAGCTAACCATCAATGACCAACAAAGTTTTAAACCTATACTGAGTGATATCGTGCCTTTAATTGGTGACACTGAGGTAAGAGGAGAGTTTTGGACTCTGTTATTTGTCTTCCCATTAGGATTTCCAGTAGTAGCAGAGCTATGTTTTGCCTTCCTGGAGTAAGAGCAGCCAAAGATTTCCTGCTTTTGGCTAGCGTGATGTTGAGATTTCTTGGCTGGCAGTGAAGCTCCAGCTACTAAAATAAAATGAGTTGTGCTGGGTGCCTTTGTTTTGGCCAGTTCTGTGCTTACTCAGTCTGGTTTTGAAATTGCTTCCACTAAAATCTCTTGTGATTATCACATTTTAAGATGTTTTAATGCTACTGCAGTTTATTTCTGTGGAATCCCTTCCCTAAAACTAAGCCTTCCTCATAATAAGTAAGTCCCCTTCTCCAGTACCCTTCCCAATCTGGAGGATGAGGCATTTTGTTCCCTCTGCTCCCTGCTGAAATGTTTTGCAGTGGTTTACTGGCCTGTATAAGAGAAGTTCAGAACCTGCAGTCTAGGATGTTGTGTGGACTGCTGAAAGAGAAGGTGGATTCTAGCAATCAGTTGGCATTTTAAAGTGTTTTGCACCTAATTCTTCAGCACACCACCACCACCTTATGCTCAACTCAGGTCTGTGGCACTGGATACCATTTTCTGTTCTGTACTGGGTATGGTGTGCTGTATATTTAATGTCTTTAACTGATATGGATGAAGGGATCAACTGCTTCCTCATTACATTAGCAATTGATAGTAAGTTGCGTGGGAGTGTCGGTCTCCTTGAGGGTGGGAACGCTCTGCAAAGAGATCTGGACAGTCTGGATCCATGGGCTGAGGTCAGTTGTGTGAAGTTTAACAAGGCCTAAGTGCCATATCCTGCACTTGGGTCACACCATGCAGTGCTACAGGCTTGGGGCAGAGTGGCTGGAAAAGTTGCCCAGTAGAAAAGGACTTGGGGTGCTGGTTGACAGCCATGTGAACATGAGCCAGCAGTGTGCTCAGGTGGCCAAGAAGGCCAACAGCATCCTGACTTGTATCAGGAATGGTGTGGCCAGCAGGAATAGGGAAGGAATCCTGCCCCAATGGTGTGGCCAGCAGGAATAGGGAAGGGATCCTGCCCCTGGGCTCAGCACTGGTGAGGCCACACCAGGAATAGGGAGTTTAGTTTTGGGCCCCTCAATACAAGAAGGGCATTGAGATGCTGAAGCATGTCCAGAGAAGGGCAACAAAGCTGGTGAAGTGTTTAGAGAACAGTTCTTCTGAAAGAAGCTGAGGGAACTGTAGTTGATTAGCCTGGAGAAAAGGAGGCTGAGTGGAGACCTCACTCTCTACAACTCCCTGAAAGGAGGTTGTAGTGAGGTGGGGGTCAGTCTCTTCTCCCTAGTAACAAGTGACAGGATGAAAAGAAATGCACTCAGATTGCACCAGGGAAGGTTTAGTTTGAATATTAGAAGAACCTTCTTCGCTGAAAGTGTTCTCAAACACTGGAACAGGATCCCCAGGGAGGTGGTTGCATCCCCATCCCTGGAATTGTTTCAAAGGCACAGAGATGTCATGCCGAAGGACATGGTTTAGCAGCGGCCTTGGCAGAGTTAGATGATGGTTGGACTTGGTGGATCTGAAAGGTTTTTTCCAACAATTGTGTAATTCTGTGATTAACCCAAACCCACTGCATTCACTGCATGCAGGGCCACACAAGCTCTGGTGGTACTAAAAGCTGTAGCAATGGTTCTAGAACCTGCTTCATGAAACTACAGCAGATGATTTGTTGACTTAGTTGCCTGGATGATATATTCAGATGAAATGTTGATAAATGTCTTGGAAAAGTCTAGGAGTTGACTTCTGTCCAGCACAAATATTTGCAGCCTTCTTTAATTAGTGCAGTGTTTCTAGATGCCCTTTAATTTTTACCTAAGATGTTGGACTACCCTGTGGCCCACAGACATACAGGCTGTGGAGGAATGTGACATTTACTTGGATACTGCTGTTTATACACAACCATAATTTAACCCTACAAATGTGGTTGGTTTGCTCCCACAAAACTTGGCCCCAGTTCCTCATGTCACTCAAGCTGGGTAAATTTCTTTCTGATCTGTTGTCACCATTTCTTTGTCATGCCAACAGTCTAAATGTGTCCTCTGCCCTTCTGAATTTGGGGGTGAGGAGGGTGGTGTTTGCTCAGAGGGACCAGGCCTTCAGTTCATATTTGACCAGAATATGATGTTGACAGAAGATGTAAGAAGCTGTCATGTTCCTGGTATATGTTGGTTTTGCTTGCTTCAGCTTTATCCTTTCAAAAGGATGCTCTTAATCTATGTCAGTGGCACCAAATCAAGTCCTCATTTTAAAAGTGAAAGGATGTTATAAAGGTGACCTAGAATTTGGGAATCAAGCTGAGATCTGTTGAGCCAAGTGGACTGTTGCCCCTAGCAGTGAAGAGAGCTCTGATTTTTCACAGGTGGCTTTTCTTTTCTTTTTTTTCCTTTTTTTCCTCCTCTTTTTTGCTTTTCTTTCTTTTTTTTTCTTTTCTTTTTCTCCTTTTTTCTCTTCTCCCTTTTTCCCCCCTTGCGTTTCCCCCCTTGCATTTCCCATTTCCCCTTTTTCCTTTCTCCTTTCCTTTTTTCTTTTTTCTATTTTTGTATTCTTCTGGTTTTCTTGCTGTGGCAAGTATGGTTTTGGGTTTGGTGTATTGTGGTTTTGAGCTGAGGGGGGTTCGTTTGTTTTGCATTTTTCTTTGCTTGTGGTTTCTTTTTCTGGGTTTTTTTTTTTTAGTTGTTTAGGGGGGCTGGTTTGTTTTTTGTTTAGTTTAGGTTTTTTGCATGTCTCATGGTTTTGGTTTGTTTGGAGGTTTTGTATTTTGATTTTGTGTGTTTGGGTTTAAGTCTCAGTATATCAGCATGTCAGTAGGGTACTGGCCACCTGAGAAAAGTTAAACTACAGCCTTTTATCTCTGAAAGCAGTGTTCAGAGTTCTGCACATATATCAGAAAGCAAAACCACATTTTCCTTGTCCTTCTGAGCTACATTGGCTCATGTTTGAGAGAGATTATTCAAGTGGAAATAAATGTTGCAATAGTGAGCAGATAAGATTTTGGGACATAGAGGAAGCTTGTTTGTTGAGGATTACTTTTACTTTTACTCAAGAACTCCCATTTTTATTTTCTTTAGGTTGTATGTTCGCTGTAAGGTTTGATAAATGAACGTGAGCCATAGGAAATCCCTCAAGTTGTGTTCCCAGTGTATGGGTGTCAGAGTGGTGTTTTTCTTCTTTTTGGTTGGAGGTAGAGGGTAAATACAAAGCAAACTGAAATAAAAGCAGTCCACTCCTGTCTGAGATAAGAAGGTGCCCTAGTGAGGCCACCTCTGGAGTCCTGTGTCCATTTCTGGGCTCCCCAGTTCAAGAGAGACAGGGAACTGCTGCAGAGAGTCCAGTGGAGGCTACAATGATGCTGAAGTGACTGGAGAATCTCTGTGAGACCTGGAGATGAGGAGCCTGAGAGGGGATCTTATCAATATCTGAAGGGCAGGGGTAAGAGGGTGGGGCCAGACTCTTTTCAGTCATGTCCAGTGACAAGACAAGGGTCAGTGGGCACAACATGGAACCCAGGAAGTTCCATCTGAACATGAGGAAAAGCTTCTTTCTTGCGAGGGTGCCAGGAGCAGGCTTCCCACAGAAGTTGTGGAGTCTGGAGAAATTCCAAACCTGCCTGGACGTTGTGATCCTGGGCAACCTGCTGTGGGTGACCCTGCTTTAGCAGTGGGGTTGGACTAGATGATATCCAGAGATCTCATCCAGCCCCCACCACTCTGTGATTCTATGATTCTGTGGATACCAGGAGGAGACTGGACCCCTGAAACATACCTCTCCTCTCTGTGTTTGTCCTGATGCTGCAGCTTTGTGTGCACAGAGCAGGGGTCCATGGAGCACAACCACAGAGCTCTTGTTACACTGCAGCCAAAGGAACCCTCATGTGAGAGATTTGTGAGGCTATGACAAAGAGTTTTGATTCTCAGAGGTGGTGATTCACCAGGTTGGTACCAAGAAGCTTTCAGGCTAAACCCTGCAGAATTTTTATATACGGGCTCTGCAATGTTCAGCTCAGCTGTGTTCATATGACATGGAAGAACTACAGATGGAACTTCTCTGCGGGAGCAGAGATGCTGCCCTGACTGAAATACCAACTGATGCTGTGGTGGTTCTGTACTGAAGCTCTCCCTTTCTGGAATGAAGACATGACTTTAAAAATGGCTGGTTAAAAATGTTCCCATCTACAACACCCTTCAGTAAATTTAGTTGCTTGACTTAGTTCAGTCAGTGAAGTATTATTTTTGTCTGTCTTGTTTTTTTAAACTTAGCCCTTGAGAGCTGGAAGATTGTGAGATGAGATCTCTTCATTTTTATGGTAGCAGAATGAATGACTAACCTCTGGCCCATGCACTTGGGCAGCTCATGGAAAGCACTGTGGCTAGCTTGTGCTGCTTGCCTACACTGGCTGGGTGCAATTTTGGGGCTTTTGTATGAGGGGGACATTGAAGTGCTGGAGCAGGTCCAGAGAAGAGCAGCAAAGCTGATATGAAGAGTCTGGAGAACATTTCTTGTGAGGAGAGGCTGAGGGAGCTGGGGCTGTTTAGCCTGGAGAAAAGGAGGCTCAGGGGAGACCCTTTCACTCTCCACAACTCCCTGAAAGCAGATTTGAGTCAGGGCTGGTTTAGCACCAGACTTGGTGTACCGAATTAGATAATGGTTGGACTTGATGATCTGAAAGGTCTTTTCCAACCACAATGATTCTGGGATAATCTCTTATTTTGAAAGAGGCCAAAGCTGGTGATTTTCAGGGAATGCTGACATTTTTCTCTTTCTTTTTGGGGGGGGGGGAGGGAGTGAGGAGCTGACAAACTAAAATCTTGCAGAGATGGTTCTCAGAGCCTCTGGAGGACACATTTTAGTAGCTTACAGATCTGTTCTTTCTTTGGCTCCTTGGCACCTTCTTGCTGCTGTGCGATAAACCTGCCAGACGCTGTGGGCCATTGTGCCAGCAATCTGTGATTGCCTCCCAGCTCTGCCCGTTCAGCATCACCTGTAATTATACCTCAGTGACTAAAATTACAACCTACTGCTTCCATGAAAGCAGCTTGTGGAAGGGGAAGTAGCAACTGAAGTCAAACCAAGGAAGACAGATGGTATCCTGGAGGAATTTTGTAGGTTGCAGGAAAATTCTTATTGTCAAAGCAATCTGAACTGCTGGTAGAGCCAAACATGTTCTCAGTGCTTGTGTTGACCCTCAGAGCTCACCCTGAAGCCTCTGAGAATAGATACCTTGGCTCACATTAGCAAAAATGCCTCTGTCCTATCTCACAGCAGCCCTATCTACCTTTTAAATATTCATCATGAATTCCTTGAAATTCGCAGCTGATTATGCAAAGTCCATTGGATGTGGGGAGCTGCACTGGTACAGAAGGTGACAGCAGCACAGTTATCATAGTATATCAAAGCTCTGCTGCTCAGCAGAGTTCTGAAGTCTCAGTCCTTATCTTCAAAGCCCAGATGTGTAGCCAGGATGCTTGAATGATTGCTAAATAGATTTTAATAGAACTGCTGAGAGGGGTGATGACTGATGTCAGCAGCTATGGTCTACTAGACTCTGCATGATAGTGTGAAGCTCATCTGTAGAGAAGATTATAGACTAATCACCTCTAGGAAAAGAGCCTCATCAGTTTCTACTCTTAAGTGTGAGAGTGGCTTTGGTGTGACCTTTTTCTAGCACAAATCCAAAGCAACAAATCCTACAAAATCTGCTACAGATGTTTTCTCCCTGTGCCTTCAGGGGAGAAGCAATGTGACCCATGTCTTGGTTACATTTTCCTTAATGCAGTCTCAGAGGTTCCCTTCTCCTGTGGTTTTTGTTCCATAAAACCCCAAATGGAGCAGAGTAAGAGGAGCTTGTGTTTGAAATGGAAAGATTTGTCTCGCAGACGTTTTGATTTGGGGCTGTAACAAAATGGTATTTGATCTTGGAATGTATCTTCCTTAAATCTAAGAAAAAGACCCTGCGGTGAGGACAGCACTTCTTGATGTTGGCGTTTCTTTCGTGGGTAACCCATGAGTGTACTTTGTGTGACCCTTCTCCCTTTCGTTTGTTTTTTTTTTTCCACAGAATATAGATTCCACACTTCACTATATCCACAATGATTCAGATTTGAGCACCAACAGCAGTTTCAGCCCTGAAGAAGAAAGAAAATCCAAAGTACAGGTAAGTAAGAGTGATATTTTTTTCCCTACATGTGTCATATCGTGGAATTTTTTTATGTATATGAGGATTTTTTTATGCCTTCCATTCACTTATTTCTGATGCAGTTTCTATTAAACATGTCAAACCTCTTCAATGAGTAGTTTTAAAATATTCCATGGTTTCCAGAGATAATGGCTTCATTCAGCAGTTGCTTCTGGTATTAATTATGCATAAGAGATGACACCATATTTTGCCATGATATGATGGGTTGTCTTAGAGTTCCAGACTCTGGTTGAGTTTGTTTCATTTTCTATGGAAACTATCCTGTAATGGAAATTAGGTTATTGAAGAAACAGGATATTCCATTAAATATTTTGAGTGGAACCACCCTCACCCCATGACAGCTTTTTGCAGAGAAGTTGCGAAAGTGTTTTCATTAAGCTCCAACTTACTGGAGCTATTTTTCCCCCAAAAGGGACTGAATGTTTGTTTTTACATCATTCAGGATGAAGCATGCCACCCTGTGATTGCTTGAGTAGGAACCTCAGTCACTCTTGTTGCTGACATCAGCTCCTATGTTAGAGTAATGCTCTTGTGCACCTCTTTGAGTAGAGTCAGTGCATGAGATGAGCTAATGGCAGCTGAAGCAAAAGACAATGCTGAAATTAACATTTTAGTGCTTTCATTTCTTAGTGGAGAGAATCATAGAATGGTTTGGGTAGGAAGGTACCTTAAAGATAGAATCAGAGAATTGTTTTGGTTGGAAGACACCTGTAAGATCGAGTCCAACCTTCAATCTAAGACCACCACAGCCAGTAAACCATGTCCCAAAGAGCCATTTCCACACGTTTCTTGAGCACCTCCAGGGATGGTGACTCCTCCATCTCCCTGGGAAACCCATCCCAATTCCTGGCCACTCTTTCTGTAAAGAAATTTTTTTGTTATCCAACCTGAACCTCCCCTGACACAATTTCAGGCCATTTCCTCTGATTCTGTCACCTAATTACTATTGAGAGGAGACCGACCCCCACCTCACTCCAACCTCCTTTCAGGGAGTCATAGAGACCAACAAGGTCTCCCCTCAGCCTCCTCTTCTGCAGACTAAACAATCCCAGTTCCCTCAGCCACTCTTCACAAGAGGTGTTCTCCAGACCCTTCACCAGCTTTGCTGCCATTCTCCAGACATGCTCCAGCACCTCAATGTCCTTGTTGTAATGAGAAGCCCAAAACTGAGCACAGTATTTGAGATGTGGCCTCACTAATTCTCAGTACAGGGATGCAAGCACATCCCTGCTTCTGCTGGCCACGTTATTGCTGATACAGGCCAGGATGCTTTAGGCCTTGGCCACCTGGGCACACTGCTGGCTTATGTTCAACCAGCTGTTCACTGGCACCCCCAGATCCTTTTCCACTGGGCAGCTTTCCAGCCACTCTGCCCCAAACCTGGAGCATTTGTGGGATTGTTGTGACCCAAGTGCAGGACATGACACTTTGCCATGTTAAACCTCATACAATTGATGCAACCTGTCCAGACGCCTTAGCAGAGCCTTGTTACCCTCAAGCAGATCAGCACCCCAACCCAGTTTGGTGTCATCTGCAAACTTACTGAAGGTGCACTCAATTCCCTCACCTAGATCACTGATAAAGATGTTAAACAAAATTGGTCCCAGTACTGAGCCCTGAGGAACACCACTTGTGACCAGCCACCAATTGGATTTAGCTCCATTCACCACAATTCTCTGGGCCTGGCCATTCAGCTAGCTCTTAACCCAACATAGTGTGTGCCTGTCCAGGCCATGAGCAGTCAGTGTCTCCAGGAGGATGCTGTGGGAAACTGTGTTGAAGGCTTTACTAAAATCATGTGTTCCAACCCCTCTGCTATGGTCAGAAACACCTCCTACCATACCAGGTTTTCCAAGGGCCCATCCAGTCTGCCTCTGAACACTATCAGGTTTGGAGCCTCTACATTTCTCTGTGCAACCTGTTTGTGTGTCACTACCCTCATGGGGAAGAACTTCTTTTTAATGTCCACTCTCTTTTTAATTTTTAATTAATTAATTAAAAAAAATTAATTTTACTCTTTTTAATGTAGCCTCTTCCAGTCTGAAGCCATTATCCTTCATCCTGTCACTCCATGCCTTTGTAAAAAGTCCCTCTCCAGCTCTCCTGTAGCCTACTTCAAGTGCTAAAAGGCTGGTATAAGGTCTCCTTGGAGCCTTCTCATCTCTAGGCTGAAGGACCATTCTTCATCAGAAATCTTTGTCCCTGGAGAAGCTGTTTGCTTCCTTCTGACTATTTGGAAGCAATATTGAACACATTGGCTCCCTGGTTCAAGAAGGACAAGGAACTGCTTGTGAGGGTACAGCAAAAGGCTGTGAAGATGATGAGGGGACAAGAACATCTCTCTTACAAGGAAAGGCTGAGGAACCTAGGGCTGTTTAGTGTAGAGAAGGCAGAGGGGGGACCTTCTCAGTGCTTACAAATTTTTGAAGGGTGGGTGTCAGGAGGATGGGGCCAGTGTTCCTACAGTGGTGCTCAGTGACAGGACAAGTAATGACACAAACTTGAAGATGGGAAGTTCCATCTAAACATGAGGAGGAACTTCTTTACGTTGAGGGTGGTGGAGCACTGGAACAGGCTGCCCAGAGAAGCATTGGAATCTCTCTCTCTTGAGTCATTCAAAACCCACCTGGATGCTGTCCTGTGCAACCTGCTGTAGGTGAACCTGCTCAGGCAGGGGGGAATGGACTAGGTGATCTCCAGAGTTCCCTTCCAACTCCCCCATTCTGTAATTCTGTGATTTGCAGCCTGCAAGCCTGGATGGGTGCAGAAAGGTAAGATATAGTCCTGTAATCTCTGGGTCTGTCAAAGTAGACACTGATCCTCCCACTCATCTGCTGTGTTGGTCTGTAGCTTTTCAGACAATTCCCACTCAGGTCATCATTTCTTTGGAGGAACTTAGGAAGTAGGGAAGTTTTGCATTCTTACTAACAGATTGTAATTAAATAACTCTATACTTATGGGGGAAAAAACCTGTTCTGCTAGGGTGCCCTGGAATTTTAACAAGCCTTGGGAGGAATTATTGAAAGCAGTGTGAACACAGAACTTTCTTCTCCCTGCAGGATGTTGTACCTCAAGCCTTGCTGGATCAGTATCTATCCATGACTGATCCATCCCGCGCACAAACGGTTGATACCGAGATCGCCAAGCACTGTGCCTACAGCCTGCCAGGAGTGGCACTCACCTTGGGCAGACAGAACTGGCACTGTCTGAAAGATACCTATGAGACACTGGCTTCTGACATGCAGGTAAGCTCAGAGCCTCTGATAGGGAGTGATCTGCACCTGGGCAGTGATTTTTCTTGGTTTGGGTTCCTCTGCTTTTTAGGTGGCTCTTTCTGTTGCTGATATCTCATTATTTGTATAAAGATTGAAAGCATTCTCCTTGAGAACCGTGCAGCTCGTGGCATAGCCAGGTGGACTCTTTGCTGGATTAAAAACTGTCTGGACAGCTCTTTGGAGTTGTGGTAAAAGGAGTTAAATATAACTGGTGGCCAGTCACAAGCAGTGTCCCCCAGGGCTTGGTGTTTGGGCCGGTTCTGTTTAGAATCTTGATTAACGATTTGGATGGAGGGGAGATGGAGTGCACCATCAGCACATTCACAGACAACACTAAACTGAACAGGAGTGTTGATCTGCTCAAGGGTAGGAAGGCTCTGCAGAGGGATCTGGACAGGTTATGGTTGGACTTGATGATCTTAAAGGTCTTTTCCAATATTGATGATTCTATAACGTTTTGCTTGGAGGAAGTTAGCGAGTGAGGAAATGGGGTAGTTTGAGTGGGATTTCCAGTGGGAATGTGAGGAGAGGTATCTGGTTTCCTCTGCTCACTTCTGATCTTAAGGCAGTGCTTGGGATTTGAGGAAGATCTCTTCACTCTTTACAGCTCTTTACAACAGGAGGTTGTAACAACATGGAGGTCAGTCTCTTCTCCCAAGGAACAAGTGATGCCACAAGAGGAAATGGCCTCAAGTTGTATCAGCAGAGGTTTAGGCTGGACTTTAGGAAAACTTTTTCCCTGAAAGGCTTCTCAGGCCCTGGAACAGGCTGCCCAGACCCGTGAGGTCCCCATCCTTGGGGGGATTTAAAAGCTGAGGGACATGGTTTAGTGGGGGACTTGGTAGTTAATGGTTGTACTTGATGACCTTAAGGGTCTCTTCCAACCCAAATGATTCTCCAGTTGTAGGTATGAGAACATGGGCTGTGTTGGGGTGTGTGAGTAGACCTGTGCTCCTGCAGACATGTCTGGAGCTCAGTGAGTGAGACAGCTTTTTGGTGCTGCATCCAGTTAGTCATAAGGGAATAACATCATGACCACCATGCAGCATGGCTCTTCTAAAAACAAGTACTGGAAATAGCATTTTCGTTGCTGTCAGGTGGTGAGGAAGTGACTTTGTGCACTTTGCAGTTGCTTCCCAGTCCTCCCTGGTTTCCTTTTTTGGAGATGCTCTTTTTATGTCTTTAAATGTTCCCAGACGACTTCACCTCTCCTGCACTTGCTGCTTGCTCTGTCAGAGGAGAAGTTGTCAGTGATATGTAGTGAGTGATTTTCTACATGGCCATTGCTCATATTTTCCAAACTCTTTTGCAGCCATTAAAAATAGCCATCTAGCAAAATTAAAGCATAAGTAAAACCAAATCACTCTGTGTTCAGAACTATCCAGAGTTTTATTGCCAGTCTAATCTGAAACAGAAACATCATATGATGGTTTAGGTTGGAAGGGACCTTAAAGATCATCAAGTTCTAACCGCCCTGCTATGGGCAGGGACACTTCCTACTAGAATAGGTTGCTCGAGGCCCCATCCAGCCTGGCTTTGAACACTTGCAGGCTTGGAACCTCCTCAGTTTCTGTGGGCAGCCTGTTCCACTGCCTCATGGGAAAGAATTTCTTCCTAATGTCTAATCTCAATTCAGCTTCTCCCAGTTGGAAGTCATTACCCCTTGTCCTGTCACTCCATGCCTTTGTAAAAAGTCCCTCTCCAGCTGTCCTGTAGCCCCCTTCAAATACTGGGAGCCTTCTCTTCTCCAGGCTGAACAACCCCAACTCTCTCAGCCTCTCCTCATAGGAGAGGTGCTCCAGCCCTCTGATCATCTTTGTAGCTTCCTCAGGGCCCACTCTACTAACAATTCCACTCAATTAAGATTGAATCACCAAAGAAGGGCAGAAGAGCAGTGTCCATGCTAACTGGAAAGCACTGGCTGAGGAACAGACACCACTTTGTAAAAATAAAGACTTGAGATACTTAATTCACTTAAAACAGTGCCCCCTCAATTTGGGGTGAGTACCAGCTCTACTGGTTTTTGGACTAGTGGACACTCAGTGTGGGTGAAACAATCTATTATCACAGAATTCTATCATGGTGGGGGTTAGAAGATACCTGTGGAGATCATCTGGCTCAAACCCTTTGCTAAAGCAGAGTCATCTAGCGTAGGTTGCCCAGAATGGCAATATTCAGGGGAGTTTGGAATCTCTCGAGAGAAGGAGACTTCCACAAGCTTTCTGGGCAGCCTGCTCCAGTGCTCTGGCAACCTCACAGGAAAGAAGTTTTTCCTAATTGAAAATATTTTGTTATTGTTGAGAGAAAGACTTGAGGGTATTGATTGATGAGAAGCTCGACATGTGGTGGCAGTTCACTTATGCAGCCCAGGAGGTGAATATTATCCTAGGCTGCCTCAAGAGGAGTGTGGCTGGTAGGTCAAGAGGGGTAGTTCTGCCCCTTTACTCTGCTCTTGTGAGACCCCACCTTGAATACTGCATCCTGTTCTAGTATTCCTGTCATAAAAAGGACATAGAACTACGTTGGAGTGAGTCCAGAGGAGGGCCACAAAGATGATCTGAGGGCTGGAGAATGTGTGCTATGAGGATAGGCTGAGGGAGCTGGGAGAAGAGCCTGGAGAAAAGTCCAAGGGGGATCTTATAGCTGCCTTCTAATTCCTGAAGGGAAATGGTTTTAAGCTGAGAGAAAGTAGGTTCAGGCTGGATCTTAGGTAGAAGTTCTTCAATACAAAGGTGGTGAGACTCTGGAATAGGTTGCCCAGAGAGGTTGTGGATGCTTCCTCCCTGAAGGTGTTCAAGGCCAGGTTGGATGAGGCGTTGAGCAACCAAGTCTAGCTGAGAGGTGTCCTATGGCAGGGGGTTTGGAGTAGATGATCTCTAGGGTCCTTTCCAACCTAAGCCGTTCTATGGCTCTTGTGGAAGTTTTTCCATTATGTGGAAAGCTCCTATATGTCTGCTGAAATGTTGTGGGATATAAGTCTTGCTGTGTTGTGTAAGTGGAATGGAGCTCTTCAGCTGGTGCACACTGAACTCATGGATCTCTGTTGCAGTGGAAGGTTCGGCGGACGCTGGCGTTTTCTATACATGAACTCGCTGTCATCCTTGGAGACCAACTTACAGCTGTAGATCTAGTTCCTGTCTTCAATGGCTTTTTAAAGGACCTGGATGAAGTCAGGATAGGCGTGCTTAAACACTTGCATGACTTCCTGAAGGTATGTCTGTGTTCAGCTCTTGGTCAAGTCCAATCAGCCATTTTGCTTCATGTCTCTATACGTGCTTTGCTTTCTACCATGACACCAGTGCAGCTCCTGGTGGGAATCCATACAGCAGTCTGCTGAATAGCAGAGTGTACTTTGCAGGAGGTCTCTGCTGCTGCTACTTTCTTTTCTCTGGAGAGCCTGGTTTAGCCACTTTAGAGGTGGTAGAATCCCCATCCCTGGAACCATTCCATGTCAGCAACCTGCTCTACTTGAGTATGTCCCTACTCACTGCCAGGGATTGGACAAGATGACCTTTAAAGGTCTCTTCCAACCCAACCCATGCTTAGGATTCTATGGTTTGTGCATGTTTATTCACTATATAGGCACCAGTGGATGGTGTTAAGTTTTTTCATGGCTCTCACCTTTCTACACAGTTTACTTCTCAAATTTCTTTAGGAGTTTTTCTACAACCACCACATTTTTGGAGCTGAAAGACAGAAGTCATAAACCCTTTCTAATCAATGCCATCTTTATTCCTTACTCCTCTTGTTTCCTAGAGTAAAAGTAGAGTCTAGATCAGATTTTGCTTTCAGTGTGCCCCATGTGATTTTACAGACACAGGTGTGGTTGGCTTTAGCCCAGGAAAGCAACATCATTGCTAAAGAGTCCATTTTGTTGAGTAAAAGCAAACGTTTCTTTAGCTGTGTGTTAAAGCTCTTGTTCTGTGTGCTGACTGTAGCCTGCATTTCTTCATGTACCTTTGTTGCAGCTGCTTCATCCTGACAAAAGACGGGAGTACCTCTACCAGCTTCAGGAGTTCCTGGTGACTGATAACAGCAGGAACTGGCGTTTCCGCACGGAGCTGGCTGAGTAAGTCCTTCTCTGGATGTTTGGGTTTACTGTCATGGATGTTTAGAAATGTTAAAACCATAGAGTAGATCATAGAATGTTAAGGGTTGGAAGGGACCTCTAAAGATCAACTAGTCCAACCCCCCTGCCAGAGCAGGATCACTTAGGGCAGGTCACACAGGAATGCATCCAGGTGGGTTATGAAAGTTTCCAGAGAAGGAGACTCCAGCCTCTCTGGGCAGCCTGTTGCAGTGCTCTATCACCCTCACAGGAAAGAAGTTTCTTCTCATGGTGAGGAGGAACCTCCTGTGTTCCAGCTTGCTGTACCTCTTGTTCTTTGTCCTGTAACTGGGCACCACCAAAAAGAGCCTGGCACCTTCACCCTGACACCCACCCCTCAGATATTTATACACATTAATAAGATCCCCTCTCAGCCTTCTCTTCTCAAGACTTAATATCCCCAGGTCTCTCAGTCTCTCTTCATAGCAGAGACGTTCAAGTCCCTTGATCATCCTCATAGCTCTCTAGTGGACTCTCTCCAGCAGATTCCTGTCTCTCTTGAATTTGGGCTCACAAAACCAGACACCGTATTCCAGGTGTGGTCTTACCAGGGCAGAGTAGAGTGGGAGGAGAAGCTCCCTAGACCTGCTGGACACACTTGTCTTGATGCACCCCAGGATGCCATTGGTCCTCTTGGCCTCAAGGGCACATTGTTGTCCTGTGGATAACTTCCTGTGCACTAGGACTTCAGGGCCTTTCTCCATGGAGCTGTTTTCCAGCAGATGCTTTCCAGTGACACCCTTCATTTAATTTCTAAGTAGTGGATAGTCCCTATCTTCCTCCACTTGTATCCCTTGCTTAAAACTTCCCAGTAGTGTATAACACTTAAAATAGTTGGAACTTGAATGGCCTTTTCCATCACCATGTGTTGAAAACATTACCCTTCTGTAAAATAAGCTCCCAGAAGACAAGACCACCTCTGTTTCCTCTTGAAGTCAGGAGAAGTGTCCTAACAAGGTGGTTTCAAGTTGGTATATTTACCGAGGAGGTTGAATTCTTGACCAGGAAACAAAGAGGGTCAAGATCTTGAGGGGAGTAAAGAAAGTGAGTGGCAGAGTAGAGTCTTCACCTGAGCAGACTTTGGCTTTCTCATGGGACTGGTAGGTGGGCTTCTATGGGAGGCAGCTCTGAAGGGTCAGCTGGCAGAGGAAGAGGCTTACGACATTCAGCAAGGGACAGGTGCCAAGTCCTGTGTGTGAGAAGGAAGAGCCTCTGGCAGTGAAACTGAGGATGGGCTTTTCTGGGAAAGCTCTGCTGGAAAGCCCCAGAGTCTCATGGAGAGCAGTGAGCTGAACATGAGCCAACAGCGTATCCTGGCAGCACAATCCTGGGCTCTATCAACCATCAGCGGGTGGTGGGAACAGATTAGAACCCTCTGATCAACACACATTAGATCCCATCTGGAGTAATGAATCTATACCAGTACAGGAAAGATGCTGGTAAACTGGAGTAGGTTCAGTAGAAGGCCACCAAGATGATCAAGGCTACAGCACTTATGCTGTCAGGAGAGACTGTGTGACCAGGGATGATGAAATGAGCATACAGCAGTGACTTGTTACAGGGTATGTTTTGATGTAAATTTGAGAGACCTCCTTTAATACCTGGTCATGATGCTGTCATGGTTTTGCTACATTTAACTGTTGTCCTCCAGTTCAAATGGAATAAAGGAGTTTTTCCATACATTCAAATGGAATTTTCTGCCATTTGTGACACATACTGGTGTCTGCAGCCTGCTGAAATCTTAACCATTTCATTACAAATGGAAGAAGATGACAATTTCTCTAGCTGTCCAGTCTACAGTCTCCTCTGCAGTAGAAGTTGATTGATTTGATAGACCAATGTACTTAAGTTACTCATCAGACTAAGAGTAGTTGCTTTGTAGCTGCATGAGAAGTCTTCACCCAGGTACTTGTTCACAACTGGATCACTGTGCTGCATGTAGGTCATAACCACTGCCAGGATCCCTGCCTTCTTGGATCCTTTTCCTCTCCCTCAGCTTTTCATTCTGTTTCTCTAGCTGTCCAGGCTGCTCTGCAGTAGAAGGTGATTGATTTGATAGACCAATGTACTTAAGTGACAAGGTTACTCATCAGACTAAGAGTAGTTGCTTTGTGGCTGCATGTTACATGTGTGAGATGTCTTCACCAGGTAATCATTCACAACTGGATCGCTCTACTGCATGTAAGTCATTGCCAGGATCCCTGCCTTCTGCATGCAGCCTTGATTCCTTTGCCTCTCCCTCAGCTTTTCGTTCCTGGAGCTCATGCAGCACTTTGCCTGGATGGTGAATAAGTGGCAATTTAAAATTTGCAGGTGCCCCACAGCCAGACTGCTGGCTTTGGAAACCAGAAGATTTGACCTCTCTGTAGCTTTGTGGTGACCACATTGCACATTGGACTGTTGTGTACACGATCATATTCCCAGTGGCAGCTACCTTCCTGATTATAATGGACTCTCTTTGGTTCTTCTTCCACCTTGTAGGCAGCTGATCTTGCTACTGGACCTGTACAGCGCCAGAGACATCTATGACTACTTGCGACCCATCGCGTTCAGCCTCTGTGCAGACAAAGTGTCCTCTGTCCGTTGTATTTCCTACAAGCTGGTAAAGCAAGCTAAGTAAATTCAGGCTAATCAAGCTTCTGGGGGGTTGGTGGTCAGAACTAAATTTGGTATTTCTTCTCCTTTCTTTCAAGGTTAGTGAAATGGTGAGAAAGCTCTACATGGCTTCAACATCAACCTTCATGGTAGACCTCACGAATGAACTCGTCGAGAAGTTCTGTAGATGCCCCAAATGGTCTGGTCGGCAAACTTTTATCTTTATATGCCAGGTGAAATGTCTTTTTGTTCAGCTTTTGGGGATTGTGGGGGTAAGGGGAGGTAGCAACTGGAGCTCTTCAGCTGTCTGTTGACACTATTTTCATGAATGCTTGGGAACTTTGTTTTCAGAGGAATAGGTTTCGTGGCTGCTTTCTGCAGTGTTGATCCACAGATGAGCTTGAATGCATCCCGAGTTTAGCATTTTAACATCAGGTTGTCAGATCTGATGTTGGATATAAAATAAAAGCATAGCAAAGTAATTACTGAGTTAGGAAAGTGCTTTGCAACTCAGCATGAAGTGAGGTCCTTATAACATGCTGTAGAACCTACCATTTCTTGGGGTTACCCTTTAGAAATCAAGCACTAGGAGCTGCCTGTACCTCTTTAGCCAGCTAGTGCAGCTTTGCCAAACCCAACATATCCTCAACAAACTAAGAAGAGCTGAAACTAGCTGGGGTTCCAAGGAAATGGTCACATTTGGAGGATGTGCAGAGGTGCAGAATGGGAGCCAATGTGGCTGGTCGCCAAGTATTTAGTGAAACGAGCTTTGAGCTTATTTAGAAACACCTTTTTGGGTAAACCAGAGGATTATCAGATGCTTATTGGCTTAATATATTACCTAATGAAAACAAAGACAAAATTGATCTTGGAAAGCATTGGGAATCACAGAGTAGCAGGGGTTGGAAGGGGGACCTCTGGAGATGATTGTACAATGACTAACAAAACCCACCACCCAATACAAATAAGGAAGCTGCCAGGTTTCATACAAAGTAAAGTGGCCTTCTAACTAACCCTAACCTGCTTCATCCTCTACAAAGTATTGTACCATATCTTACAGCTGGTTGTAACCTCAAAGCTGGATTTGTGCTGTGAGGGTGATAGGATCTATTAGCTCAGATGTCTTGGGATTTTATCCTCCTACTTTGCTGAAATCTAGTGAAATTGCTTCTGCTTTCTTGCCAGTCCATCATTGAAGATGATTGCCTGCCCATGGACCAGTTTGCTGTGCATCTGTTGCCACACTTACTGCACTTGGCATCTGACAGGATTCCAAATGTTCGACTGCTGCTTGCAAAAACGTTAAAGCAAACCCTTTTAGAGAAAGGTTAGTGGTGGAAAGAGTTGCAGTGAGCTGACTCTGTGTCTTTTTGTCCCTCCGCTTCCCTACTGGGAAAGAAGAAGCGACATCAGACATGGGTTGCTCTTGCTTTTGCAGACTTCTTGGTGTGGGATGTTACCTTGGCTGAGATAAAACCATTAACCATATGGTATCAGAGCCACTGTGGTGTAGGGCTGAGAACTGCCTTCTAGTACCATTTTCCCTAGTTTGTAAAGGTATAGAATCACAGAATGACTTGTGTTGGAATGGATCTTAAAAATCATCTAGTTCTAACCCCCCTGCCATGGGCAGGGACACCTTCTATTAGAACAGGTTGCTCAAGGCTCCATCCAGCCTGGCTTGGAACACTTCCAGGCTTGAATCCTCCACAACTTCTGTAGACAACCTGTTCCAGTGTCTCAGCACCCTCATGGGGAAGAATTTTTTCAGGGCACAGAAAGAACAAATGAAGAACTAGCAACCAAGGAGTTGTTCAGCAACTTTTTTAATCAGTTAAAGGGTAATTAAAAAGTAAAATGTCTGTGTAATAAAAATGAGGAAAAAAAATCCTTCCATACAAATCCACCATCTGTTTCCTCACTGTGAGAGGAGAGATGGCTGAGGTTTGGGGTTTGTATTTTATGGTAGCAGTGAGAGGGAAGTTTCTCTGGAGTCTCTTCAGGGACATTAGACATGCAGCTTTCAAACCAGGCTTTGCTTAGGAAAGCATCTCCAGTGCACAGTCAGCAGGGAGTCCAGAGCCCTGTAAAGGAACATAGCATAGATGAGGTGCCGGAGCAGGTCCAGAGAAGAGCAGCAGACTGGAGAAGGGTCTGGAGAGCAGGTCTGATGAGGAGTGGCTGAGGGAACTGGGGTTGTTTAGCCTGGAGAAAAGGATGCTCAGGGGAAACCTTCTTGCTCTACAACTACCTGAAAGGAGGTTGGAGCAAGGTCAGTGTTGGTCTCTTCTCCCTAGTAACAAGTGGTAGGAACAAAGAGAAAAGGGTCTCAAGTTGCACCAGGGGTAGTTTAAGGTGGACATTTGAAGAACCTTCTTCATTGAAAGGGTTTTCAAACATTGGAACAGGCTTCTCAGGGAGGTGGTTGAATCCCCATTCCTGGAGGTGTTTGCAAGAGGCAGAGATGTGGTGCTGAGGGCCCTGGTTGAGCAGCAGCCTTGGCAGAGTTAAGTAATGGTTGGACTCAATCTGAAAGGTCCTTTCCAACCCAAAGGATTCTGTGGCTGTGTGTGCCTGCTCTGCTCTTCCCCTTTGACTCTGTCTCCTGAGATCCTGAACCTCACAACAGCCTGCTGAAGTTTGCCTTGAAGCATCTCCTGTTTCTTCCTGACATAATTCTTGTGGCTTTTCTCTTCCAGAGTATTTCCTAAATTCTGCCAACTCTCATCAAGAAGCTGTGGAACAAACCATTATGGTGCTTCAAATGGATGATGACAGCGACGTCAAATACTTCGCCAGCATCCACCCTGCCAGTACCAAAATCGCAGACGACGCCATGAGCACCACTTCCTCGACTTACTAGCGAGCCCTCAATGTTGCTGTCAATAAACAGATTTCAAAGCAGCTCTCCTCATCTGCTTCTAAAATGGGTGATCTGGGATAACCTCTTAGGAAGGCAAGATTCCTTGCCAGATGGAAAGGGTGGATGTTACCTAAGCCTCGAGAACCAGGGATTTTTAAGTGGAGAGAAATTAACCATACCTGTGTCAGCTTGGACTTTTAGCTCAACACTGCTCAGAGGATTCTTTTTGCCACCGAAGCCTTAAATCTTCTGTCTTCCTCAACAACTGAAAACTTGAATTGGCAGATCATTGTCATTGCAGAACAGATGTGATTTTGTTGGTTTGTTTGGTTTGGTTTTCCAGAGACCTTGCCTTGTTTCTCCAGAGGAGTTAGCAAGTATTTTCCTGTAGCAGCTGGTAGATGGCCAGAAAGCTGGTAGAAATGGCCAGAAAGGCAAATTTATACCAGGATGTAAAACGAAAAAAAAAAAAGAAAAGAAGACCTCCAGTATTAGCTCTCAGAAAGTTTGGGTTTTGTTGCTTTGGGTTTTTTTTATCATTCAAGGACTCGATTTCTGTGCAGCTGGGCACACCCTGAAGTGGGAACAGCTTCAATGTCTTGTCAGTGGGGGGCAAAATTGAGATTTGGGTTTCTCTTAAGGGCTCAGTGCTAACACTAACCTAGAATTTGATTTTTTTTAATCCTTAAATGCAGCATATTGCTGTACCCATTGGCAGAAAAACTTTTGCTGAGTACCTGCATCCTAATTATTTTCATGCTGGTCATGACCTAAAGAAAAATTTATTAGCACATGTACTTTGAGTCAGGTATTTTTAACTTGATGATCAGCTCTTGAGGTGCAACTGTTTTGGTTGTTTTTTGAGGGGTTGTTTTGTTTTGTTTTTTCCTTTTCATATACTGTACATATCTGTCAGCCTCCATGAAGGGCTACAGTCTTGACTCATGTTGTTTAAAGCTGTTGTGATACAAGTTGTTCTCTATTTGTCCAAATGAAATTTATTAATAAGATTGAAAACAAAAATTGTGACCTTTTTAAGACATTAAAAGAATAAGTTTGACATTTAAGTGGCCTTTTTTGGTTGGTTTTTTTTCCCCTCCCCCCTTCTTAGTTTGTTGACATCTGTTGCAGGGGAAAAGGGGTTGATTTATCATAGAATCCTAGAATGGTTTGGGTTGGAAGGGACCTTAAAGATCATCTAGTTCCAAGTCCCTGCCCATGGTCCCTTTCCCCTGTGGTGCTCTCCAGCAGCTCAGTCCCCAGCCTGTACTTTATTGCCTTTGAGGCATCCCTTGTTGTGCTTGGGAACCTTTCTTTCAGCGTGGAAGGGCACCAGAGCGAGGCTGAACATCCATCTCACTCCTCAGGAACTGGAGAGCTCAAACCACTTCGAGTCCACTGCCTGCTTTCCTCTGACTGATACAACATCTCCTTCTCTGTCTTCTAGGGGCAACTTGCTTAAGTCTTCTCCCCAGCCTGCTGAAACAGGAGCACATGAAGCTTACCTTCCTGAGGAGGTTGAAAGTGCTGTGGCAGCTTAGCTTTGATGGGTTTGGGCAGCACATTGTCAGTTCCCAGCTGATGATACCCTGGCAGTTAAGCCTCAGGTAAGTTCCTCTTTTTTCCCCCTGTTCTCTTGGGAAATCATAGAATCATAAAATGGTTTGGTTTGGAAGGGACCTCCAAAGGTCATCTAGTCCCACACCCCTGCAGTGAGCAGGGACATCTTCTAATGATCAGATTGCTCAGAGTCTTGACCAGCCTGACCTTGAGTATCTCCAAGGATGGAGCCTCAACTTTCATCCTTCTGCAGTTTCTTGTCTTTACTAAACAAGGAGTTGCTATTTACTCCCCACAGGCCTGCTTGTCTCCTGAGCATGGCCATGGATGTGGTTCAGATAGGGTCATCTCTGCCTTGAAGCTTGGTGGGTTTGGGGCTTTGGAGGTTTCTTTGACTTTTATTAATTATTTTTTTAAGGTTGAAGTTTGGGATTTTCTGGTTGTGGGGTTTTTTGTTTTGTTCTGGGATCAGTTTGGGTTTTTTGGGTTTGGTTTGTTCAGTTGGCTTTTTTAGATTTATTCTCTACTTGTCCTTTTTTTCCTTATCAAAATCAGCTTAAGATTTTGAAAAGGCATCTCTGTGCCCAGCTCAGAGGTTCCTGTAAAGAGAGGAATCTCCTCCTCAGGTTTTCTGTTCCTTTCTGATGATGGTTCAAAAATCACACACAAACCTCTAGAGGACCAGGTAGGGTGGTTGTCAGCAAGCAAATTCCTCAGGCAGGAGGGCTTCTGAGCTCTCCCTGCTGCCATGTTGAGAAAAAGCTGCAGGACCAAGTCCTCTCCCAGAGCAGGTGATTCCCGTGTTAGAAGCACAGCTCCAAATACAGATGATTTCTGCGTTTTCTTCAGGGTGTATAAACCTCTTCACCTGCTTTTTGCCTTATTGTAGTGACAACTAAGTTGTTCTTGGGTCATTTGTGTGATTTCTGAGGTGGATGGGGTCAGTTCTGTTCAGACCATTTTTAATTGTGGAGCGCAGCATTCACTGGAGGAGTATTAGGTTGGACTCAATGATCTGTGGAGGTCCCTTCCAAACCCTAACATTCTGTGTTTAGGACTGGAGAGAAACCCAGAATGAGCCTGTCCCAACTTAATTCTGCTCCTGTACTAATGTCCTGCTCCCCAGTTCCAGTGAGCTGAAGGGTTCCAAATGATCCCTTGAGGTGTTTTCTAGTTATTTAAGGTACAACACCGTTAAGCTGAAAACTGAGACAGATTTGCCAGATGCTTTATTTCTCTGTTCTGTTTCTTCTGGACTGCTGCAGGCAGGGAGAATTTGAGGGTTTTAATTAAATCACAGAATAGTTTGGGTTGGAAGGGACCTTTAGAGGTTATCCAGTCCAACCACCCTGCAGCCAGCAGGGACATCAGGTTGCTCAGAGTCCCTGACCTGGAATGGTTCCAGGGGCTGGAGCTTCTGCCACCTCTCTGGGCTATCTGATTCAATGTTTCACCACCCTCGATGTCAAAAAGTCTTCCTTCTCTCTGGTCTGAATCTCCCTTCTTTTAGTTTAAAGCCATCACCCCTTGTCCTGTCACAACAGGCCCTGCTGAATATTGTCCCCAGCATTCTGATTGTACTGAAAGGCCACCAAAAGGTTTTTCTGGAGCCTTTTCTTCTCCAGGCTGAACAACTCCAACTCAGCCTCACAGCAGGGGGGTTCCAACCCTCAGATCATTATTATGGCCTCCCCTGGTCCTGCTTTATCAGGTTCATGTTTCCTGTGCTGAGGACTCCAGAGATGGGCCTGGCCCTGCAGGTGACATCTCTTCCTGAGTATTTTCAGTTCCAGAATGCCTGAATTCCCCTGGCTTCTGCCTCTTTTCTGCTTGATTTGGTGATTCCCAAGAAGTGAAAGGGAAGCAAAGCCTTGGCTTTATTCTCAGCCTTGCCCAGGAGTGTTTGCTATACAGCCTGAGGGATGTGCTGGCTGTTGCTGAGCTCTGACAGGGAATTTTCTCCTGCAGGTGGTGGTAGCAGAGTCAGGAATTCAAGCTTCAACTTCTCCCTAAGGAGATGGGCTCTGAGGAAATGTGCCTCTCAGTTATGAGTGGAGGGAAAAAAAAGGAGCTGGGTTTCCTGTGGGGCTGTGCCTCGGAATGCTGCCAAAGACCCTGGTGAGTTCCCTCCTGTGTTTGTCTTGCCTGAATCAAGGCTGGAGCTTTGTAGCTCATTCCTGTCTTGGTCAGGATTTCTTGAGCAGAAAGTGAGGTGGCTCACAGTGTCATCTGTTGGTCCACAGCTTCCCAAAACCAATGTCATAGCTCATGCCCTCTCTCCTTGGTGGAATCCCAAATCACTCCTTCAAGGGCAGTTCTTGTTGGTTTCCAGTTAATCTCTTGGCTTGTTCCTGGAGCTTCTTTGTGGGAAATCTTTTTTTCCCATGTCCTGCTTCCAGCTCTGCCTTTCTCCTGCTTCCTGTTCTTTGCAGCAGGGTCTGTCTGCAGTTGTTCCTCCCCAGAGACCTTTCAGGCTTTGGTAAGGCTGTTTCCTCACCACACTACCATGCTGATTTCACACCGGTAAACCCAGCAAGTGTCTGGAACCCTCCTGAGGCTGCTTTGTTTTTAACCAAGACATGACTGACGCCTGGCAACCCGTGTTCAGTGTCTTGCATCTCCCCAGATAGCTGTGGCACAAATTCCTGACCCTTTGTGCAAGATCCTGTGTTCATCAGGACTGCAGAACAGCTAATTACAATCCAGCTGAACTTAAGGACAGGATGCTATCTAGAGAGACCTGGACAAGCCTGAGAAGTGAGCATGCGTGACCCTCATGAGGTTCAGTGTGACAAATGGAAGGTCCTGCACCTGGATGTTGGATTTGTAGCCCCAGTGAATTCACATGGCGGTGTTTAGGGATTTCAGCTGAGAAAAGCTGTTCCAGGCTTGTGTTGGAAAGGACTCCAAGAACACTCAGGGTATGTAGTTATCCCCTGTCACAGGATCACAGGATGTTAGTGGTTGGAAGGGACCTCTAGAGATCTTGGAGTCCAACCCTGCTGCCAGAGCAGGACCATATAATCGAGTGCAGGTCCCAAAGGAACACATCCAGGCAGGGCTTGAAAGTCTCCAGAGAAGGAGACCCCACAATGTCTCTGGGAAGCTTATTCCAGTGCTCTGTGACTCTTACAGTAAAGAAGTTCCTCCTCATGTTGAGGTGGAACTTCTGTGCTGTAGTTTCCATCCATTGCTGCTTGTCCTATCGCAGGGGTGCAAGGAGAAGAGGCTGTCCCTTCCTTCCTGACACCCAGCCCTCAGATATTTATTTGCATTTATTAGATCCCATCTCAGTCTTCTCTCCAGACTAAACAGCCCCAGGTCTCTCAGCCTTTCCTCCTAACGCAGTGTTCCAGTTCCTTCCTCATCCATGTAGCCCTCCATTGAACTCTTTCCAGTAGATCCCTGGTGACTGGGGAGGCCCAGAACTGGATGCAATATTCCAGGTGAGGTCTAGCATCCCTCTGAAGCAATGATCTGTATTGGAAATACTTTCAAGAGGAAAGCAGATGGACTACACTGAACTGTCACAAAGCTTTGTTAAGTCCAGAAGCCTAGAATTAGTGCTGCAGGCTGGTGGGGCTTCAGCTCAGCAAAGGTAAGTGAGGCTGGTGGGCCCAGCCAAGGGGTCTGACAGAGGGTCTGTTGTTCCGCTTTGGACATACAAGCTGCACAGTTGGAATGTCTTCGTTTTTATCACAATTACAGAATGTTTGGGGTTGGAAGTGACCTTTAAAGGTCATCTAGTCCTATGCCCCTGCAGTCAGCAGGGACATCTGCATGCAACTAGCTCAGGTTGCTCAGAGTCCCATCACTGTGAAGTCAGAATAAAGGATAGTTTGACTTAGGTCATGGCTACTCAAGATGAGCTTGGGCTTCATGAAGCTGGCCTGTCAGGAGCTGTCGATGCTACGGGAAGCAAAGGCTGGAGTGCTGCAGCTCACATGTCATTGGGAGCCCCCAGCTCAAGGGGCCTCTGGAAAGGGGCTGGTTGTAGCCATGGCTCAGAGGCTGTCACTGCCTGAACCATTTGCCTTGGGCCTTCCCTGGGGCGTTTGGCTTCCCTGCTACTGGTGGGAGCTTGATTTGGCCAGCATTGACTTGCACTTAGGCTTCATCACTAAAGGAGTTCTACCCATACCTGCTGGATGAGTACTGTGAAAGAATGGAAAGGGAAATTCCAAAGAAACATCTTTCAGATGTTTTGAGTCTCTGGTTACAGCTGCTGTAAGTACCTCAGGAGACTTCAATGGCAAAACCTGAAGTGCATGCTAAGGTCACAGGAGTTCATGTGTTGGAAGTAATGATTGGGATGGGGTTTTACCGTCACAGCTGAAATCAGACTGGCTTGGGTTAGAAGGGACCTTTAAAGGTCCTCTAGTCCAATTTCCCTGTAGTCAGCAGGGACAAGTTCAACTACAGCAGGTTGCTCAGAGCCCCAAACAACCTGACCTGAAATGTTTCCAGCAAGGTGGCTTCTAGCACCTCTCTGGGCAACCTGGGCCACTGCCTCAGCACCCTTAGAGTAAAACAATGTCTTTTCTCTTATTATAAGTCTCCCTTTTGGTTTAAATCTCTATTATTAGAGAAGCAAAGTCTTAACATCTTTAATTTGATTAAATTGAAGTTGTTTTTCAGCCCAGAGAGGGAAGCTTTCCATACTGTTCAGTTACAGACGATGTTCAGGGGAGCGGGATTGAGAAACCCTGAATTAATTTGTCACATGAACACCTTTCAAATGGCTGTTGAATTTATTGGCTTGATAAAGACAATCCTAACAAAATAAAAGTTAACTGAGAGAGAGCAAGAGATTTGTCTGAAGACCATTAGAAAAATCCGTGCCGGTTCAACAGGAATTTTAGTGTCAATTAAAACACAGAAAAAAGGTTTCAATATTGCCAGCAAATAGAAAATGTGCGTAATGAAGGCAAGGGAGGAGAATGCTTTAGTTCACATCTAGCTGACCCCAGCTTTGTCTTTATAAACTCTTTTTTTTTTTTTTTCTTTTTTTCCTCAAATGTTACAAAAATACTGTGCTGTTTTCTCTTCAGGTATCAAAGCATCATCTGTACAAACCCAACTCATGGCCAATGAGTCACAACAGTGCAATGGAGAGAGGGAGGGAACATGGCTGCCTCCGGCAGCGGCTACGGAGCTGCTGGCTGTCTGGGAGTGGGGGGACTCCAGGCTGAGCTGAACCATCAGCCAGCTCCTCACTCAGCCCAGCTGGAGGCTTACCATGGGCAGAAGCAGCAAAATGGCCAAACCAAGAGCAAGTCCCAAGGGGTTAGTGAAGCAACAGAAAGAGATGGTCAGTGAACTCCACCCCTGCTCCTTGGGGCTGTTCCTCAGGCTGGTTTGGAACATTCCTGTTGCATTTCTGCTGTATTGCTTGGGCAGGTAGATGTAAAGTGACACAACCTATCCCCACCACCCCCTGAAGCAGCCGCTGGGGGCTTTCTCCGAGAGACTGACACGTCGACAATGGAGGAAGCAGCAGCATGAACACAGGGGTGATGAGGGTGGTTGAGAAATGAGTTCATGGGTCACCTACAGCACTAGAAGACACCACGAGCTCTCACTGAACATTTCCATGGTACAGGGACATAAATAACATCTCTCAAGTGTTTACATTTATTTAGTACATCTCAGAACACAAAAATAAAGAAGCTTAAGGGCATGTTGGGTCAACACCCCACAGTCTCCCACTTTCTCAGCCAACCCACAATCAATTTAAAGCTCCCTTGTATATATAATCTGCATCAAAAAGGTATCAAAAGGCACAAGCAAGAAGTGACAAAGGTTAAGAAGCAGAAAGAATGGTGAATGAGGATGACGAGATCCACAAGGCAAATAATTAATTAGTAGGTGCGGGTGGTCTTTTTATTTACTGAGATCTTCCAATTGTGCTCTAAAGAATGGAAATAATGATTTTGGTTTCAAATAAAAAGGGTTACTGAAATATTTCAAATCACCTGAAGGAGACCAGAATGGAATTAATCTGTTACTAACTGGAAAACTCTTCTGGCCTCTCCAAACTCACCTGAGCCTGATGAGTAGAAGCCACAAGTATGGGAGACAAAGTCTCCAGGGCTCAAAAGCAAAGTTCTGTTACAGAATGTACACAGCCAGCAAAATTCTCTTTGTGCAGTTTGCTTTGTTTAATGCATATTTAAGGAGATAGATCAGATGGGAGTTTCTTTCCTGTCTTTGCTTGGCGATGGCTTGACTTGCTGCTCCTTGCTTGCTTTCGGCTGCTCTTTGGCTGCTTTTGTCTCCAGGACAGTGTCTCTTTGCTGCTGCTGAGGAACACCCCCACGTTTTTCTGGCTCCTCTTCTTCCTGCACCTGCTGCTCTGATTTTGCTTGCTGCAGCAGGCGAAGCTGCACCCGCAGCTCAATGATGGCCTCTCGCTCCTCGTGAATCGCTTGGTTCAGGTGGTTGTTCTTTATCTTTGGAGCAAGGAAAAGAAAGATCAGGGCTCCGTCTTCTGACAAAGAAGGGCTGTAGCTCAAGGTGGGGGACACATTTGGCACAGCACAATGAAGCTCTGCTGTTATTAACCCATAGCAACCTGGGCTACAGCTCAAGGAACTTAAACACAGAGCACGTGGGTTATAGGCAGAATAGATGCAAAACCTCCACTGCAAACACCTCTGCACAGTCTGAACTATGAAGGAGAGCAGCAATGGAGACAGAGACTCAAAAGATCAAGGGAGGTTCTCCTCCCCCTCTACACTGCCCTAGAGAGGCCCCCCCTGGAATACTGCATCCAGCTCTGGGATCCCCAGTTCAAGAGGGACAGGGATCTACTTGAGCAAGTCCAATGGAGGGTTGTAAGGATGATTAGGGGACTGAATCACTGCCTGATGAAGAAGGGCTGAGAGCTGGGGCTATTTAGTCTGGAGAGGAGAAGACTGAGAAGGGATCTAATCAATGTCTATAAATATCTGAGGGCTGCCAGGAAGGAAGGGACAGCCTCTGCTAACTTGTGCCCTGTGATAGGACAAGCAGCAATGGATATAAACTTACAGCACAGAAGTTCCACCTCAACATGAGGAAGAACTTCTTTACTGTAAGAGTCACAGAGCACTGGAACAGGCTCCCCTGAGAGGTTATGGAGTCTCCTTCTGAGGAGACTTTCAAGCCCTGTCTGGATGTGTTCCCATGCAACCTGCGCTAGATTCTACACTCCTGCCCTGGCAGGGGGGTGGGAACCAATGATCTCTGGAGGCCTCTTCCACCCCCTATCATCCTGCGAAATCTCACCTCCAGGTCCTCATTCTGTCTCTGCAGATCTTCCAGGATGACCTGCAGCTCCTCCTCATCTTCGCTCTCGCTTTCACTCTCAGAAGAATACTCCTCAGTTTCACTCCGGCCATGCTGCTGGCGACTGAAAGACCAAGGACAAACCCTGACTGAAGCTCTCCCTCAGGCCTGCCAGAACTGGGGCAGCACAAAAGAGCTAACGCATACCTACTGCATCATCTCCAACAACTTCAAAGACAAAAATCAGAACCTCCTATCAAAGCTTCATTTAATAAACTGATGGCTCCTAGGGAGATGCTTTTAGTGCACGGAGTCTAACAGAATATCCCCATAGGTTCAAACTTTGTGGATGTTCAGGCTTTTGTGGGTGATGTTCGCAGGCTCAGCTTTTAAGTGCAGTTTATTGCTTCGGTAGAGCATGTATGTACTTCAGAAGCTCGGACAGAGCAGTTCCCCTCCCCTTTTACCTTTGTATTTCAGCTATTTCTGCTCGGAGCCGGTCGATCTCCTCCTTCTCTGAGGCAATCTGTCTCCGCAGGAACTGCTCCATGGCCAGCAGCTCTTCCTGCTCCGTTAAAATCTCGTTCTCCTGCAATAAGCAATTGTTTCACTTTTAAGTCCTGTGTTGCTCTACAGCAACACACCATGAGAACCAGATGCTGCTGGTCTCTGAAATACTTTGAGAATAAGCAGTCCTATGCCTGCTTTGAATCTTGACTCATCAAGACCTCAAAGCAAATCAAAGTTGAAACCCAGCAATGCCAGCTCTGAACCCACCAGGCAATGGCTATACTGAGTAGCTGTGGAGATGGCACACTAAATTCCACCATATTTGGCTGCTGGCTTCCTTAAATCACAGGGGCAAAGCTCAGGATAACCAGTGGCATCAGTAGAAAACCTGAATTATAAAATAGATCTTTGAGGATGGATGTAACGGGGGAGTGCAGCAGGGAGAAGATCAAAGCTACTGCAAGAAGCAGAGGAAGGCAGAAAAGCCACAACAGCTGCGTTGCTTCCTTTGATCAGCAGGGAAGTAGGTAACAGTATTCAAACCTGTTGACTGGGAAGTGCTTTCTAAGTGACAGGAACAACAAAGGCTACACCTTCTTGCTGCTACAGTATCTCCTTTCTACTGTCTGCTCAGTCTGGGTTCCTTCCCTGCTTTACTGACCACTACCACACAGCCTTGCATTTGAATGAACACAGAGAGACCCCTTTAAGCCTTCTACTTCCCATGAGAGGAAACAGAATTTCCTTCAGTCGCATCAGAAGGAACAAAAGAGGGTTTAATATTTCTGAGAGATGCAGAACAAAACAAGCAAAGAGGTAAATGCCTGCCACCTACCTGTGCCAGCAGAATGTTGATGACTTCTTCATTCTCATTCATTTCTTCTTTGGAGACATCCTCCTTTGAAAGGCTAGCAATCTCCTGTGCGATCTTGGTTTCACATTCCTGCCAGAGGAACAAGACACCTGTTTAAAGGATGCCACCCCCAGTCACTATATGACTAAAAAAAGTATTTTATTTGAGCATCATTATTTTCCCAATTTAGAATCACCATGTTGGTTGTCTTGGAACTTTTCAGGAAGGTCTGGTCCCTTCTCTGGGACATCAGATAGTTTAAAAAAAAAGTGGGTCTGAAGTCTGTTAACCTTGAAGCTTCCAATAATTCCTCTTGCTACTGCAGGACACAAAAATGATCCGAGGGCCGGAAGCCCTCTGCTCTGAGGAGCAGCTGAGAAAGTTGGGGTTCTTCAACCTGGAGAAGAGAAGACTCCAGGAAGACCTTCTGCTGGCCTTAAAGTACTTAAAGGGGCCAATAAGAAAGATGGGGAGAGTGCTTTTAGCAGGGCCTGTTGTGATTTATTCCTGCTCAGATCAGGAAGCAAAATGAAGCTGTTTTGGATTTTGAGTCATTCTATTTTCTCTGTTATCGGTGCAATTGTCTACAGATGGGCCATTTCCTGCATGATAGACAAGATTGTGAGATATCTGGCATATAAATCGTTTATTTGGGTTAAGAACAAGTTACTGAATGCTGTTGAATTCTGTTGTGGTCTTATTGGGCTAAGGAGATACGGTAACTCAACTATGGATCTGCTAGCAGACACATTTAAGTTTGTTACTCCTCTTACAGCTACAGAGAGTCTTTGGAACCAGTGGTACCCTAGATATCTTGTGCTAACCTTAATTTTGTTGCTTCTTGGAATAATCATATGGCTGTTGGTAGCACTGTATCGAGAAAGTTATAAGGCTACTTGCTCTTCCAATTTGCGTAGACGTAAGAGGAAACATAGAAAAGCTCAGAGAGATTCGGATTTCTCTTCTGATTCTGATTACAGTGACCAGGAAATCACAGTTAAGGTTTGTGAGAAAGCTGCCGATAGTCTTGACTCAGAGCCAGCAGCAGTAGCTGCGGGACCTTTGCCAGAATCTGAGATAACAGACAGGGCTACACAGGCAGACACCGCTGCACAGGCAGACAGGGCTACGCAGGCAGACAGGGCTGCGCAGGCAGACAGGGCTGCACAGGCAGACAGGGCTACGCAGGCAGACAGGGCTACGCAGGCAGACACCGCTGCACAGGCAGACAGGGCTGCACAGGCAGACAGGGCTGCACAGGCAGACAGGGCTGCACAGGCAGACAGGGCTACGCAGGCAGACAGGGCTACGCAGGCAGACAGGGCTACACAGGCAGACAGGGCTACACAGGCAGACAGGGCTACGCAGGCAGACAGGGCTACGCAGGCAGACAGGGCTGCACAGGCAGACTCGGCTACACAGGCAGACACCGCTGCACAGGCAGACTCGGCTGCACAGGCAGACACGGCTGCACAGGCAGACACGGCTGCACAGGCAGACAGGGCTACGCAGGCAGACAGGGCTGCACAGGCAGACACCGCTGCACAGGCAGACAGGGCTACACAGGCAGACAGGGCTACACAGGCAGTCACCGCTGCACAGGCAGCAGGCTCACAGCAGACAGGCTGCACAGGCAGACACCGCTGCACAGGCAGACACCGCTGCACAGGCAGACAGGGCTACACAGGCAGACAGGGCTACACAGGCAGACACCGCTGCACAGGCAGACATGGCTACACAGGCAGACACCGCTGCACAGGCAGACAGGGCTACACAGGCAGACAGGGCTACACAGGCAGACACCGCTGCACAGGCAGACAGGGCTGCACAGGCAGACACCGCTGCACAGGTAGACAGGGCTGCACAGGCAGACAGGGCTACACAGGCAGACACCGTTGCACAGGTAGACACCATTAACGAAGCACAGTCTCCTCCTCCTCCCTCTGCTGCCGAGACGGACGCAGCAGTGGCTGCAGGATCTCAAAGTGAACCTACTGATTCTGCACAAAATTCCTGTGCTCCTGCCAACTCTGCTGTGAATGTGAAAGCTAACCCAGTAAATTTGGTGGCCACTATCATCAGAAAGCGCAAAGGAGCTGCAGAAAGAGGTGCAGATGGAGCAGGAGATGATGGAGATGGTGCAGATGGAGGTGAGGATCCTTCTACTCAGGGTCCCTCTGTTAAGAAAGATCCTTCTGGTGAGGAAGAGAAGGTTAGCCTTAAAACTCTGGCAGACCTCTTGAGACCACACATGGATGATGGAGATGTAGGTCAGGATGTAGACCCTGGTAGATTAGCAACTGCTGGCAGTGCCTCTGAACTCAAGGAAATTCAACGGAGGATTCCTGTAGGAATATGGGGACAGCGACCTCAGGATGATGATGATGATGAGGATGACATACAGTCAGCTAATGCACCCAGACAGAAAATTAGACATGTGAGGAAGGATTACATCAGAGGAGATAATGAGCCAGTCCTGTCTTGGCTAGCCAGGTGTTTTGATATGGGAGCCCCAGCATTGGTGGTAGGTGACAAGTCGGCCTCTCAGTTGGGGATGCTCTCAAAGGATACAGGCATAGACAGGCACCTAGGCAAGTGCATTGGTAAAGTTTCTCTGTGGGCACGCCTCCTACTGGCAGTCTCGCTGAGGTACCCCAGCAGAGATGATTTACCATGGAACCCTAAGCCTTGGACCACAATAGCTGAGGGAATCAAGCGTCTGAGAGAGTTTGCTGTGAGAGAAGTAATGTATGGAGATCATAAGACTCTGAATCCTGATGAAATTCCTGTTGGAACAGGCCTTGCCAAAAAGCTCATTAAGCTTGCTCCTCCTAATTATGCTACTATTCTGGCAAGCAGAATTGTGGCAAGAAATTATGGTGGAGTGCCTCCTACTGTTGGCCATTTCACTGACCAAATGAGGCAATTGGAGGATAGTCTTGCACGTACTTCTTTGGTTTCAGCCATTGAAACTCTGTCTGGAAAGATGGAGAATTGCATGAAAGAGCTGAAGGAGGAATTTAAAACCTCCATATCCAACTTGATGAAGGGGGATGATTCTAATTCCTCTTCTTCCAGACGGATACAAGTTTCAGCTGTCATAAACACGTGTGCTCCAAGAAGGCCATTCCAGAACAGGTCAAACCAAAACAGACAGCAGAGGCAATCACGTGGCAGTATCTGGATAACTCTGCGTGATCAGTTTGGTGAGAACATGAACAGATGGGATGGTCAACCAACTTCTGATCTTTTCAAGAGGTTACGGGAGCTGCAGAGGGGCAGATCCCGAGGTAGCAATACCAGGAGGGTAGCTGTCGCTTCCTCAGTTTCCCAGAACAACTCTGATAGCTCCAACAGTGATCCTAATTCTGGTGCTGGACGTTGTGCCAGCTGTACATGTGGAGGTAATCCCCACCATTAGGGGTGCCCTGCCTTCCGCCAGGGGGAGGTAAGGGATAATGGAGATAACAGAATCTATTGGGATGTGTACATCCAGTGGCCTGGCACTTCAAAATTTCAGAAGTACAGGGCCTTGGTTGACACAGGAGCTCAGTGCACCATAATACCATCAAATTATCAAGGGGGAGAATCTATAACTATTCAGGGAGTCACTGGTGGATCTCAAGAGTTGTTTAAGATAGAGGTTGATATAAGTTTAACTGGGAAGCAGTGGAAGAAACATACTACTGTAACAGGAAAAAAAAAACACAAACAAAAAAACAACCTAGATTGCCAGTTCTGAATTGGATGTTCAAAGGCAAAGGTTCTTCACCACATCATGCAACAGATGCTACCTGGTCTAAGTGGATGGCTCTGATAACACAGAGAGCTCGAATGGGAAATCTCGAAAGGCCTGGTTTGGTGGAGGTGATCACAAACTGGCCAGAAGGCACAAGCTGTGCTAAACCTCCAGAGGAGAGAGTAACTCGTGCAGAGGAAGCTCCTCCTTACAGTGATCTGTCTGATGATGACAAGAGATATGCTTTGTTCACAGACGGTTCCTGTCGTCTTGTTGGGAACAAGCGGAGATGGAAATCTGCAGTGTGGAGTCCCAACGCGCAGAGTTGCAGAAGCGAGAGATGGAGAAGGAGAATCCAGTCAATTCGCAGAGGTAAAAGCTGTCCAGCTAGCTCTTAACGTAGCTGAACGTGAGAGATGGCCAAAGCTTTATCTCTACACCGACTCGTGGATGGTAGCCAATGCCTTGTGGGGTTGGCTGAAAGACTGGAAGAAGAATGGCTGGCAGAGGAAAGGAAAGCCAATCTGGGCTGCAGATCTGTGGCAAGACATTGCTGCTCGCATTGAGAGAATCCCAGTGAAAGTGAGACACATCGATGCTCACATTCCTAAGAGCAAAGCTACAGAGGAACAACAACACAACCATCAGGCAGATCTAGCTGCAAGAGTTTCCCAGGTGGACACAAACTCTGATCCTGATCCTGATCTTGACTGGAAACACCGAGGTGAGCTGTTCTTAGCTCGGTGGGCCCATGACTCGTCAGGACATCAAGGCAGAGATGCAACCTACCGATGGGCTCGTGACAGATCCATTGACATTTCCATGGATGCTATCACACAAGTCATCCATGACTGTGACATTTGTGCTGCTATTAAGCAGGCAAAGCGGATCAAGCCCTTGTGGTACGGTGACCGATGGTCCAAGTACAAGTATGGTGAAGCCTGGCAGATTGACTACATCACTCTACCTCGTTCTCCATCTGGTAAGCAGTATGTGCTGACTATGGTAGAGGCAAGCACTGGATGGCTGGAAACTTATCCAGTTCCTCATGCAACTGCACGTAACACCATTCTTGGTCTGGAAAGACAAATCCTGTGGAGACACGGAACTCCAGAGAGGATTGGGTCGGACAATGTAACTCATTTCAAGAACAATCTTGTAAAAAACTGGGCCAAAGAGCACGGCATCGAGTGGATATTCCACATTCCCTACTATGCACCAGCTGCAGGGAAGATCGAACGCTACAACGGTTTGCTGAAAACCACTCTCAAAGCCATGGGGGGTGGATCTTTGAAAAACTGGGAGAAACATTTAGCACAAGCAACCTGGTTGGTGAATAGTAGAGGTTCAGTGAATCGAGCTGGACCTGCCCAGTCAGATTTGTTGCGAAAGGAGGAAGGTGATAGAGTTCCTGTTATCAGAGAAAAGAATCTGTTAGGCAAAACTGTTTGGGTATTTTCTCCTTCAGGAGAGGCCAAACCTGTCCGAGGGGTGGTTTCTGCTGAAGGTCCTGGTCACACCTATTGGGTGATGCAAGAAAATGGTGAAATTCAGTGTATTCCACAAAGAAATCTAACTTTGGCTGAGAGAGGTTAAATTCAGAGTGTTGCGCAGATACAGCATCGCGCCCAAGAGGAGAGTTCCATGAGATCTACGGTGCACGAACCCTGAGAGCCCTGAGTCACCTGAGAGTCCCTGTTCCTTTCTTCGCTCCATCTGCGAGGAAACAAGCTGTTTGCTGTTTTTCCTGTGATTTGACTCTTTTGAATCATCTACATCTGAGATAGCCGGAATGGACTATGGTCTTTATTCACCTAGTGTTGTAGATATTATTTTAGATTAGATAAATGATAGTAGCAGCCAATGGAATTGTTTAGAAGGGGTGGACTGTGATGGTTTGAAACTGTCTTTTTAATTTTTTCCTTGCAAAGTTCAGAACAGAGAAAGTGAAAGAATGTAAATAAGTCACTATTGGGTGTAAGAAAGCAAAATACTGATTGTTCTAAACACTTCCATTGGATAGATAGAAATGTTTAAGAACTATTACCCAAAACAAAGTGGGCACTCTGCACATTCTGCGTTCGGCAGTGGGGGCAGTTGCTGGGCTGTCTGGCTGCTGTTTCTTCTTCTCTTCTGGCTGAAGATAACACACTGACCTTGGCAGCTAAGTTAACAACTTGCTGCTTAACTAACTCTCTGCTTTCTGTCCAGGGGAGTCTGGGGGGGAAGCTCCTGGGAGAGAGGCCCCTTTGGGAAAGGCCCCCTTTAGGGGGAAGCAAAGGGATATTGGTTGTGCTTTTCTGTTGATTGTATATATTTGTGAATGTTGTGAATTTTGTGTATTTGTACATACTCATTGCATTTCATCGCAGATTGTAGACTCTGCTTGTAAATACAGCTTTCATTTGCTTCCAGACTGGGCTAGCCTGGTTATTGTCGGGGTGGGGTGGGGGGGGAATTTCAGCTCACACTGACACACAGGATAAGGAGTGATGGGTTTAAGCTAAAAGAGGGAGATCTAGACTAGACTTTGATCTATGTGGTGCCTCTGCATGGTCACAAAATAGGGATACATGATGTAGGTGTTTTGCCAACAGAGAAGTTACTCACCTGTCTCTTTGCTTCTCTCAGTTTCCTCTTAAGAGCTGTTAAAATTCTTTGCACCTCCCAGAGTCTCTCTTCTTTGGATAAGTCTTTTATCCCTGCCTGCAAGTCTCTGTGTAAACAATTCAGGAGGAATTCCTAGAAACAGTGCCAAAGAAATGAGTGTCTGTGACATGTCATAGCAGGGCAGACTGAAAAAAAAACCCATGGATTTGGCTTTGTGAGAAAAGGAGGCTGAGGAGAGACCTTCTGGCTCTCTACATCTCCCTGAAAGGAGGCTGGAGCCAGGTGGGGGGTTGGTCTTTTTTCCCAAGGAACAAGTGATAGGACAAGAAGAAACGGCCTCAAGTTGCACCAGGGGAGGTTTAGGTTGGACATTAGGAAAAATTTCTTCCCCTAAAGGGTTGTCAAGCCCTAGAACAGGCTGCCCAGGGAAGTAGTGGAGTCACCATGCCTGGAGGGGTTTAAAGGCTGTGTAGATGGGAGTGCTGAAGGACATGGTTTAGTGGTGACCTAGCAGTGCTGGGTTAGTGGCTGGACTTGATGATCTTGGGAGGTCTTTTCCAACCAAAACAACTCTATGATTCCTGGCAAGAAGTTTGGAATTCTAGTTTATCAAAGCCTGACATGTTGACCAACAAGCATTAACGTGTTCAGCACATGATGTGGAACTAGCTGAAGAGCAGTATCTAAGACCCTCCACTCTTCAACACATTCTCCTACCATCCTCTCATGATAAAAGTACTGAACTACATGGCACGGCAATCTGGGAAGGACACTGCTGTAATAATCACAAGGCCATGTCAGGCCACTGACAGGACAACTGGGATAGAATTTAAGGGCATGTTAGAAGCTTGTGGCAATCTACTACTGAATGCATCAAAGTGCAGGCAAAGACAAACAGAAGCACTCAGGTAACTGCCAACCTGTCGCCTGATTTCTTCCTTGATGCTCTCCTGTGTTTCTGGAAGCGCTGGCATTGTTGCCATGTTCGACCAGCGAAGAGGTTTTGTCACCTGCTTTAGGGTCACATTCCCAAAGAACTCTTGGACGTGTGTAAAAAGTACATACAGGACACGGTTACTGATCTGCAAGGGAAGGAGACAAAGTATTGGTTGAGGGGATGTGTCTCCTTCCTTCCTTCCTTCCTTCCTTCCTTCCTCCCTCCCTCCCTCCCTTCCTTCCTTCCTTCCCTCCTTTCTTCCTTCCCTCCTTCCTTCCCGCTCTGAGCACCCTAACCTAGTGGAGAATATCCATCCTGACTGTGGGTTGGTTGGACTAGATGAGGTCCCTTCCAAACCATTCTCTGATTCTAAAGGCAGTGACAGCAGTGGATACAAGGGACAGCAACTGCCCTGTGCTCTGGCTGGGCACTGGCTGCCTTCTCTCCCCTGTCGCAGCCTGGACATATTTTCTCTAACTTCTCAGTGCTTTATTGCAGTGTGAAAGAAGCTGTGACTGTACTTCTTGCCTGAATGTGAGACAGCAGCAAGGAATTAATTGGATGCTGTATCTTCCATCAAAAATCAAAACTTACACCAAAAGCAAGCTCAGCATTCCATCAGCACCTCCCCTGCCACTGCTAAAACCCACCTCACATGAGGGGTCCTGTGTTGTTTTACATTAATTGTTACTACTTTTGTTAGCTACAAAGCATCTGGTGCAGCAAAATGACCAAGAACAACAGCCAGCCCTTTGGCTAGGGGGCCTACACCAGACTCTTCATTACAAAGCCAAGCTTTTTTGAAGTGTGGCTTGGCTTCAAGAAGATCCACACCCAGTAATACCACATTTCCATTCTGCACAGGACTAATTCTGAGTTGCATTTAGATTAAATATTTCCATGATGTTCATTATGGAATTAAATCAATCCCAAACCCACAAAATCCCACTAGAAAACAAAGTCAGTGGCTTGCCTCCAGCCAACTGACTGTAAACACCAAAGACTGGTGCAGTCATTACTCCACCAGGGAGATCTGCTTGTAGGGCAGGGTTCGTTGGCTTGATATCAAAATGAAGCAACAATCTAGTCTTTATTGAACTATCACTGAATTATGACCAGGAGACCTCAGAGCAGCCTTCCAGCATTTGAACAGGGCCTCCAGGACAGTTGGAGAGGGGCTTTTTACAAAGATATGTAGTGACAGGGCAAGGGGTAATGGCTTCAAATCGGAAGCAGCTCAGTTTAGATTAGACATTAGGAGGAAATTCACCCCCATGAGGGTAGCCAGGCACTGGAACAGGTTGCCCAGAGACGTTGTGGAGGCTCCAAGCCTGGAAAAGTTCAAAACCAGTTTGAATGGGGTCTTGAGCAACCTGGTGTAGTAGGAGGTGTGCCTGCCCACAGCAGGGGTGGGGGAACTAGATGATCTTTAAGGTCCCTTCCAATCCAAACCGCTCTATGGTTGTATAATTACCAGATGGAAAGCCCAAAGAAATTGTCTCTCTGTATGAATTACTGGAGGAATTCAACATTAAATTACTCCTCTTCACACCAAAATCAAAGCCCTGACAGCAGTCTTTGTAATGACCCAAATATCAGGCCCGTGGTATGCAAGATCACATTCACCAAGTTTTTAATTCCCCCTTTCCCACCATTTTAGATCCCCTAAGTATAAAGAGAAACTATCATTAACTGTACCACCCAACACCTGATTCCCACCTGCCAGAGATTCCCTACAGAGAAGCCTTTCCTGGGCTCTAGTTCTGCTCCAACACTCCCTGTTGTGGTGCACCTACCTGGACTGTAGGGCTGAGCACTATAGAAATATTCTGGATGTTCATTTTTGTTTCCAGCTCCTTGGCAATAACGTGGTCCATGTGCACAATCAGCCAAGAAATGAGGAGATGGTTACACTCTGGCAGCTCTTTCAGCAGCCTCTGGCACTCCTGAACTTTCTCAGCTTCTGTGCTCTTTCCACAAGCGTCTTCAAAGCGGGGCATGAGCTCTTTGGTCAGCAAGTTCTCGGGCAGTTCTCGTAGGTACTGTTTCAGCAAGCTGGCTACTGTGTTGGGCTCATATTCCTCCAGGTTGGGAGATTCCTCTCGATCGTAGGCTGCTTTGAGCTCATCGACTTTTGATTTGATTCCTTAAAATATTGAGACTGAGAATTAAGAGACAGGAGCAGCTGCAAATTTATAATAATTATGTCTAAACTTCTCTGAGCACCTGACTTGGTAGAGTTATATGATGGTTGGACTTTATCTTCTTTTCCAACCAAAATGATTCTGTGATTCTATGACTCTTGTTCTAGGAGATATATTTATTTCACCTCTCCCTAGGTTTAAGCTCATGGAGGAATACTTTTTCGAGGTAACATGGAGCAAAGTTAAAATCGTGACTCAAAATGACTTTTAAAAGCACTGACAATCACTATGAAGCAAAGCCCCACCATCAGACCTGGTGCCAACATTCCCTTGCATCAAGGAACATGAAAACAGGGTGAGAAAGAGAACATCCCATCAGTGGTGTGTTCGCCTTCAAGCATCTCTCTGGCTGCTTCAAATACTCAGCCCTAAGCCAAGCAGCAAATGTTACCAACTCAAACACTGGGCAACAAGTTCTACCTCAGACAGCTTTCCTCTGTCAAAACAAACCCCACTTTTTAGCTCCCAGATTTCCAGCTGGTTCTCCTCAGAGGGGGGAATCTCACAGAGTATCTTTAGTTGGAAGAGACCAGAGAGATCATCCAGTCCAACCTTCGACCCAGCACTGCAAGGTCACCACTAAACCATGTCCCTAAGTCCCAAGTCCACACACTGCTTAAACACCTCCAGGGATGGTGTCTCCACCACTGCCCTGGGCAGACCATTCCAATGTTTGAGAATCCTTTCAGTGAAGAAATATTTCCTAATATCCAGCCTAAACCTCTCCCAGCACAGCTTGTACCCATTTCCTCTAGTCCAGGATTCTTGATTGCTGCATGAATAAAAGCTTGTTCACAGAATTATCCAATCCATCCCCAATCTTCTGTGAGGTGTTTTTATGACTTGAGGACATTGCAACCTTCCCAAACTTGGGGAAATTTAATTCCTGAAGCTCAAACACCCACCAGCTTAATGTGCTGCCACAGCTTGGCTCATACAGGGTAAACCGCACTGCGTGGGTTCAGCCCATGGTAAATGTCAGGTAAAATAAGCTCAGTTTCATGTCCAAGTTGGTCACCACAACAGCTGGTGGGTTCTTAAAACCACTGCAATCCTCTCTGAGCTCTCAGTTTAAAAAACCTTACCCACACAAGAGGGTGCTGTTGCCCTGGAGAACACCTAGGAAGTACAAACATTAAAAGATGCTTTATGGAAAATACACTTTCTCCTGTGAAAATGTCAATATTCCAAACATATTGGGTCATGAAAAAAACAAACACACCACCAGAATGTTCCAGCTGGCAAGACTAAGAAACTGCTTGAGCTGCTGGGGTATTTGTGCATCCCTACCAAACAGGGATTTGGAGTGGGTCCAGAAAAGGGGAGCAAAGCTCATGAAGGGTCTGGAAAACAGCAGCTGAGGGTCCTGAGGTTGTTCACCGTGAAGAGGCTGAGGGGAGACCACCTCATTCTCTGGAACTGCCTGAAAGAAGGTTAGAGCGAGGTGGGGGTTGGTCTGCTCTCCCAAGTAACAAGTGATAGGATGAGAGGAAATGGCCTCAGGTCCCACCAGAGGAGGTTTAGGTTTGACATTATGAAAAATTTCTTCCCCAAAAATGTTGTCAAGCCCCATAGCAGACTGCCCAAGGCAGTGGTGGAGTCACCATCCCTGGGGGTATTTAAAAGACATAGCTGTGGTGTTGAGGGACATGTTTTAACAGCTGACTTTAGTCAGAGTTAGATAATGGTTGGTCTTTTCCAACCAAGATGGTTCTGTGATTCTATAACATTGTGCAGATCAACACCACAGAGACAGCTTAACAAGGCCTTTAAAACAGTTTGATTTCAGCTTCACAAAGCCTTTAAACTGGTTTGGTCAGTTTTACAGTGCCAGGCAACTTGTTTCAAAAGCTTTTCCTCAAATCCCTTTCCTCACTCACTCCCTTAAATGCACCCAGAGTAGTCCTTGCATGTTCCGTGGCAGGTGCAGCTCACAAAGAAAGGGGCTGTTTTGTTGGAGGTGACTGAAAGTGATGTCTCACTCTGAGAAGCTGGTGTTACACAACTACTGTGGTTAACCAGCCTGCTGCTGCTCAGCTGCAGCAGTCACAGCTGTGCTTTCTGCTCGGTAGGGTGTCTGCTCTAAGAGGAGTTTTGGAGGACAGAAATCATGGTGGAAGCAACTGGGAAAAGCAACTTTGTGGGAGCCTGTGAGCGGTCTCTAGGTGTCAGACATGGTAAAAGAAGAAGAAAAGGGCAAGCAGAGACCCTGTGGAGCCAAGTACCTGAAACCCTGTAGATGCCTTCACACTTCATGCCATACTTCTCGACATAGTCGATGCACTCACGGAAGACGGCGGGCAGGCGGATGCCGTCGTACAGCATGGTCCTGTCCACCGCCTCAGACAGAGGGATGCCAAACACAGGCCTGTGGCTCGGAACCTCCACCTGAGGGATCTCTGTCTCCTGGATTGGCTTCTTCTTTTTCTTCTTCTCTTTCCACTGTTTCACCACATCTGCTGCCGTTAAGTCTTTCGACTTCTTCTCTTTATGTTTGTCTTCCTTGTGCTTGTCCTCCTTGTGTTTGTCATCTTTGGGTTTCTCTTTTATTTTAAAATCCTTTTCCTTTTTTTTGGAGAAACTGGGTTTCTTGAAGACATGTATTCCCTTGGACCGCTTCAGCTTGGAAGGGCTTTCAGCTTCATCACCAGAACTGTCCTCCTGAAAGGCAGCGTAACCTTCCGCTGTTGGGCAAGGGAGGAGAAGGCAAGGGGACAGCTGTAAGCCTGGTTACCTTCTAGACAGCACATTGTAAGAGGGAGAGAACAAAAACATGTGAGGAGGAGAAGGAGAAGCACCTGCCTGACTCTTTTTAGTTGTTACACAGTGAAGTGGATAAGGATTAAATTAGGGTTGCATAGATGGGCCACACAGCTCCTGAAGGATCTAAGCAATGAATGCTTTATATACTTACTCATAATGGCAATGTCCATCTTATGGGTTAGTTTCCCATCTAATAGTCAATGGAATGCAAAATAAAAACAACTGTCTGGCAACTTCTCTATGTTCCTGCAATCAACAGTATAAGAATTGCTGTTAAGGATCATCTCCACACACCCAACTCTCACAACCTTCTCTGAAAACCAAACTAAACTTCAGCCACTTAATTCCCCAATCTCCTTCTAGGACATTATGAATTTTAAGATGATAACATTTCAGCATCAAATAAAAGACAAAACAACAACAACAAAAAACACCTCCAAAAGCCCACAGCATCAAATAAAAGACAGAAAAAGCACCCTCCAAAATCCCAAGCACACTTACTTTTGCACTGAACAAATAAACAGCTCCAGTATCGCTAGCACAATACCTGTCAGTGAAGGTGTGTGCCTGCCTTAAAAACTCTTGTGTGAGAGCTTCAAACAAGTCCAAGGGTGGAGTAATTTTTTCAGCAGCAAAACACCAAGTGCCATTTGAAACGTGCACCAGTGCTCTTAAGAACTACACCTCCACAGCCAGACCTGCCCATCCTTCAGGCAAGAGCAAGAAGAGTACAAAAAACCCCTCAAACCCACAACAACAACAAAAAAACAACCCATGGCCAAACCCAACACAGAAACACAGCTTCTACGTCAATTCACTGTCGTTTTACACACATAGTACCCCACATAAGAAAAGTCAGGCTGAAACCTGGTCAGCAGAAGACATTTTCCACCATCCTGGTCCCCTCAAAGGCAGTGGGCAGCAAGTTCTTGCCTCAACGTGAAGCTCCCATTATCCAGATCCTTTGAGGATCTTCCACTACGTCCAGTGCCTCTGACTGAGTGAGGACACAAAAAGGACAGTCAAGTATTCTTCCTGCATGAAGTTTTGGGTGGTGGAAAATTAACCTCCTGGATTATCAGAGAGCATCATGGAGGAGATTATGGGCTGTCATTTTCACAGATGAATGCTCTTGTGCAAAAGAAACTGGTATTTATTTTGCCAGTTCTAAACTATATGAAGCTGTGGAGTTTCTCAGCATTAAGCTGGTGGATCAAACCCAGAAGAGGCCACAAAAATGATGTGAGGGCTGAAACCCCTCTGCTGTGCGGACAGGCTGAGAGAGATGGGGTTGTTCAGTCTGGAGAAGAGAAGGCTCCTGGGAGACCTTCTTGTGGCCTTTCTGTACTTAGAGAGGCCTCAAAGAAAGATGGGGATAATCTTCCTAGCAGGGCCTGCTGTGACGGGACAAGGGGTGATGGTTTTAAACCAAAGGAGGGAAATTTAGTATAGAGAAAAGGAAGGATCGTTTTTTACTGTAGGGATGGTGACATGCTGGCCCAGGTTGCCTGGGCATCCCAGGAAACATTCCAGGTCAGGGTTTTTTGGGCTCTGAGCAACCTGCTCTAGTTGCAGATGTCCCTGCTGACTGCAGGGGGTTGGACTAGATGACCTTTAAAGGTCCCTTCCAACCCAAACCATTCTGTGATTCTATGATTATTTCAGCACATCCAAGGAGCTGTCTGTATTTTGAAGCCTCCTTGGCTGCTCTGTCGATGGTAATTTTTAACATAAGAAATGTATTAAAGCATGGAACTGCCATAAAATAATTGTACCTGTGTGACCAGCTCACAATTCCCATTCAGAGAAAGACTGTAGCACTGTTCCTGTCCAAGTGGATTTTAGTATCAAAATGCAAATATTAATTGGAGGACAACCAGCAGCCAGGTCTTATCCTCCCAGTTCACTGGCTACACCATCATTCTTTTTGTAAACCCAGAAATAATGGTTAAGGAAACTTGCAGTGCAGAAACCAAGGATTTGAATCTCTCCAATACAGGAAGAGCCACTGATGAACCAGCCATGGGACAAGGGAGGAGGACACATCACCACTGTGTTTGGTGAGAAGCTGAGGTTCACAGATCTAAGTTCCAAACAGAAAGCCCAGAACAATCTGCCCTCAATCCTTCCTGCTGGGTATCTGCAGTAGCTCTCAGTGGTAGGGTTCACACATGCACTGGGAATAGCATCTGCACAGGAGGCTTCAACTTGGAGACTGCCTTCACCACAAACTATGAATCAACACAGGAGACTCTAAGCTTGGAGATTGCCTTCCCCAACAAACTATGGGTCAGCACAGGAGACCCTAATCTTAGGGATTGCTTTCCCCAACAAACTATGGGTCAGCACAAGAGACCCTAATCTTAGGGATTGCTTTCCCCAACAAACTATGAGTCAGCACAGGAGACCCTAAGCTTGGAGATTGCCTTCCCCAACAAACTATGGGTTAGCACAGTTAGACTCGAAGCTTGGAGGTTGCCTTCACCAACAAACAATGGTTTGGCACAGGAGACTTAAGCTGGAGGCTGCCTTCACCCACAGAACACCTGCCTTAGAGGTTTCGACACTCCATGTTGCAACAGCAACCTCAGTGCTTTTCTAGGTCCGTGGGAATGTAACACCAGCAACAGCACACTGCTGAAACTGGTATTTCTTGACTGCATGAAAGACATGAAGGAGCAAGTTAAACACTTCACTGCAGTTATTTTAAATGTGATGATTAAATGTTTAGTAAGATCTACTAAAGAAGGCCAGTGGTCTCCTGGCGGGCATTAAGAGTGTGTCCAGAAGGTTGAGGGAGGTTCTCCTCTCCCTCTACTCTGAGTGAGGCCACATCCGGAGTACTGTGTCCAGTTCTAGGCTCCCCAGTTCAGTGGAGAGAGGGAACTACTGGAGAGAGCCCAGTGGAGGCTACAAAGATGCTGAGGGGGCTGGAGCATCTCTGTGAGGGGGAAGGGCTAAAAGACCTGGGGCTGTTTAGCCTGGAGAGGAGCAGCCCGAGAGGAGATCTTCTCAATGCTGATCAGTATCTAAAAGGTGGAGGTCAAGAGGATGAGGCCAGACTCTTCTCTCATAATGCTCAGTTACATTTGTTGAAAGGACAACTTGCATGACCATGGCAGGTCATGCATTGCCCTAAATCAAAGCAGGTAGCCAGGAAAGTGGAAAGAGGCAACCTGAACACACGTAACAGAATTTAAAAGGTGGAGTAGACTGAAAGATCAAAAGTCTGGAAGGAATAACAAAGGCAAAACTTGAAGGGGAACTCTTAAAACCAACCATGTTAAGCAAGTGTAAAGAAGCTTTGTAATGCATGCAAGGAAAATGTCTGTTCAAGTTGTATTTACCATAAGGAGGATTTCCAAACAGGATGAGGTCTCCCAAGAGCTTTATCTGTAGCTTACATATGAGTAGCAGTTCGATGACATCCATCTACGAGGACTAAGAAATGCTGAAAGTTTTGTACATTACAGCTGCAAGAGATAATTTGATTCTTCTGATATTTTCTGCTTTTTGAGGCTTTTTTTTAATGCCTTTAAGGCTTTAAGTAATAAAAATTGCTTTACAGCAGCTGTAAACTTGTCATCTCTTGGGGGAGAAAAGAGTTACAGTGCTAATGTGTGCTGAGCTGCATCTATGTGCTGAGGATGCCTTTCTCCCTCTCAGCTTTCAGTTAGATGATCACCATGGGATACACTGAATTACATCACAAACCCACACCTTGTATAGTGCTGGCCTCCACTACTTCCAGATTTAGAAGACTAAATGATTTGTAACAGCAAGCTGGTTGGCAAAGAGTAAAAAACCCAGCTACTAACAATCTGAATTTAGAGCTATCCAATCAATACCAAATTTTCATCCCCAGACCAATAATCTGTATGAGGTTAATGCTGCTTGCATTACAGGAAAACCCTGAAGAATTACTTTTTTCCTTAGAATCTGCAGGAATTTAAACTGCTGGTTTTAACTAAAGGATAATGCAGGTCAATAACTAAAGGGCAAGGGTCAAGAGGATGGGGTCAGATGCTTTCCAGTGGTGCCCAGTGACAAGAAGGGGCAATGGGCACAAACTGGAACCCAGGAGGTTCCATCTGAACAGGTGGAATTTTTTTTTCCTTTAAGGGTGACAGAGCCCTTCAGCAGGCTGCCCAGAGAAGTTATGGAGTCTCCTCTGGAGAGATTCCAAATCTACCTGGACATTGCAATCCTGGGCAACCTGTTGTGGGTGACCCTGCTTTAGCAGAGGAGTTGGACTGGATGATTTCCACCATTCTGTTGAATTCAGGTCAAACAGCTTTATTTTAGCTAGCACCTCAGCTACAATTTCAAAAAGCATCTCTTTGGAAATACTCTTGGAAACCTCCATGTAGGCTGTGAACAGATAATGAGATTAGCAGAACCCCACACCAGGCAGAACACATTGGATGTTTGTTAGTAATTCTGGGCACCTGCATCTGTGCAACAAAAAACAAATCCATTTCTTGGTTAAGGTGTGGGGGTTTTTTGGAAGAGAAACAGGTATTGCACAAAGGCTGTTTGTGCAGGTTAATTTCCTTCACACCTAAACAAGTTGGGAAAAAAAACCCTCTGGGAATATTCAGCAATTTTGGGAAAGAAAAAGAGAAATGATAAGCATGAAATTACAGAAGTTGCCTACTCACTTCTTTTTTCTTTCTTCTTGAATTTTCCTTTCTTCTTGCCATGCTCCTTTTCATCATCAGATACTATATCTGGAGGCTCATGCAAGCTGTCATGAGGTGGTGAAGGCTCACCAGTGCGGTACAATCCAGGGAATTTTGTAGGACTGATTTCTTCAGAGCTGGGAGTACGAGCCAGCCCCCCACTGTGTTCTACCCGACGGTGTTCACTGGGGCTGCTGGTGGGAGGCAGGAAGCACTCGGTCATTATGATTCCCTGATAGACAAGTGAAACCTTCTGCTACCTGTCCATCACACCTGCAGCAAGGGAGAACAAAGATTTTAAGCAATGGGTTTCAGAACACCTTGTTTGGAGCTCCTACACTGAATGATCCAATTTATGTTCACACAGAAACAATAAAACATCGGGTCCTGAGCTCAGTGTTTGCACAATCTGTCCATTACCTCCTAAACCATATTAGCATAATAAGAGAGCTGCTGGGTTAGACATTTCTACTTCACAATAATAAATCAGCACATATAGAGTATGAGAATATTTTCACATTTAATTCTTACCAATTCACAGGCAGCTTCCAAACTCAACTCTTAGTATTTACGCAAAAAATAGTGAGTTAACTTTCAATTTTTGACATCAAATAGATCTGAGTGTTTATGAGCACTGCACTGAAGGAAAAGATCATTTTCATCTCTCCCAAGCATATTTTACAGATGCAAATAAGAACTTGCCTAACCTGCTGTAATAAGGGAAAACAAAACAAAACAAACAAACAAACAAAAAAACCCCCACAACCAACAAAGAGTTAAAGTAAATCCTTCTTCTAATTATACTAATGCAAATTACAGAAAGTAGAAAAGGATTGATGAAATTCTTTTCTGGTATACAACAACTTCATATTTGATGAGATTGTATCAGGTCATCCACAATCAGATGCTGGTGTGTTGTTTCCTTGACTTGTGGCCAGAAAAAAGCTAAGAAGAAAATTGCTGAAGGAAGCTAATCCAGAAATTTTCAGCAATGAAACTCATAAGCAAAAATTCTTCCTAGCACAGATCAGAAATTCCACAGCCCAGATACGCTGTATGGGGCATTATGCCTCCGGAGACCACTTTGCTGAAGATGGCATTTTGTGTCTAAATGGTCACTCTGAGACCCAAGCCCTTCTTTCATGGGATAAAAGGAAAAGCCTAGAAAAAGCTGCTGGTACACTGGCATGACAGATGGAGTCATAAACCAGTAAGATTGGAAAAGACCTCCAAAATCATCAAATCCAGCTATTAACCCAGCACTGCATGGTCCACCACTAAAACATGCCCCTCAACATGTTTTCCAAACACCTCCAGGGATAGTGACTCCACCACTTCCCTGGGAAGCCTTGTTCCAGTGCAGAAATTTTTCCTAATGTCCAATCTAAGCCTGCCCTGGCACAATTTTAAGCCTTTTCCTCTTGTCCTATCGCTTGTTACTTGGGAGAAGCACTTGAAGTTACTTGAGGGTGCCAGACCCCTGCATAAGGCTGCACAGAGAGGTTGTGAAGTCTCCTTCTCTGGAGAGATTCCAGACATGCCTGACAGGATCCTAGATTGGGTTCCTCAGAGCCCCATCCAACCTGGAGTATTTCCAGGGATGGGCAACCTAAGCCAGGGTTTCACCACCCTCACTGTAAATTTTTCCCCCCTTGTATCTAGTCTTAATCTCCCTCTTGTAGTTGAAACCCAACAGCCCTTGTCCTGACACAACAGACCTGGTTAAAAAGTCTATCCCCAGCCTTCTTATTGGCCCCTTTAAGCACTTGTTACACCAAGGTAGATGATAACTAATTGGATACAAGAAACAGAGGAAGGAGAGGGAAAACTTCTGTCTCACAGCACAGAAGAGAGCCATGTCCCGGCCTGCATCCCAGATACATGGGCAGCCGGTGGAAGGAGGGGATTCTGCTCCTATGTTCTGCTCTCCTGAGACCCCAGCTGCAGTGCTGGGTCCAGGTCTGGAGTCCTCAGAACAGGAGAGACACAGACCTCTCAAAGAGGGTCCCCAGGAAGACACAAAAATGATCCAAGGGCAGGAAGCCCTCTGCTGTGAGGACAGGCTGAGAGAGTTGGGGTTGTTCAGCCTGGAGAAGGCTCCAGGGAGACCTTCTTGTGGCATTCCAGCACTTAAAGAGGACTACAGGAGAGTTGGAAAAGGCCTCTTACAAAGACATGTGGTGACAGGATGGCTTCAAACTGGAAGAAGCTGGATTGAGATTGGACATTAGGAAGAAATTCTTTCCCATGAGGGTGGTGAGACATTGGAATAGGTTGCCCAGAGAAGCTATGAAGAGTCCAAGCCTGGAAGTGTTCAAAGCCAGGCTGGATGGGGCCTAGAGCAAACTGGTCTAGTAGGAAGTGTCTCTGCCCATGGCAGGGGGGTTGGAACCAGATGATCTTTAATGTCCCTCCCAACCAAAATCAGTCTGTGATTCTGATTCTTTTCTTAAAAATCCAGCCTGAGTGTATCTAGGAAGTAAAAATTGATATTAAAGAGCTGAGGTTTGGAAAAAAACATAGAAAAGTGAAGACAGACACACAACAGCCAACTGTCACAGATTTCACTTGTAACAGGCTGTCACAAACACATGAAAGGGAGGCACATCCTGAAAGACCAATCTCAGAGCTCTTTCATTCAGTACAGAGGACTCCATCATTTCTGGTTTGCACCATCTCTGCATTGTGACTTTGTGCCCTGTAATCAATTGCAACAGGAGAAGTAAATTAGAGCAGGTGATTGCACCCACAGCTGTTATTTTGTAAAGCTGCTGGGTGGCAGGAAGGACACAAGTAACAAGCATTATGCAAGATCATACCTGAAGCACGGTGGGTGTCCCCAGGTCACTCCCTTTTGCCACAAGCAGACACATTCTGAAAATCTGGGTGTTACACTGAAAATAGTCAGTAATGAAAGGATAGAGGCAGAGTGGGGACACTCACTCAGCTACCAGAACCTGCTCTATCACAACTATCCAAAAGCAAGTCTAAGAAGACAGGAGGCAACTCATCACTGTAGGCCCGGAGTGCAAAAGATCCGGACATAGGTGAAGAAATTGATGTTACTCAAAAAGATGAGGCAGACAACTGCTTTTGGACCAAAATTATCCTAGTAAAAGCATAGTTCCAATTTGGAAAGTAATGAACCATAAAAGGAAAGAAGAAAAAATATCACTTGTGGTCAAAGAATATCAAAGAACTCCAGAAACTATGAATGGTACTTGTACCACTGCTAAGATGGTTGGAAAGATGACTTGGAGATGAGAAGACAGAGTTAGAGGGAAGTTATTTACCAGACTATATAATATCTGAGACCTGGAAGTCCTAGTAGGCAACCATGAGCCATCAGTGTGCTCTTGAGCCAAGAAGGCAAATAGTCTCCTGGGGTGAACTGAGAAGAGTGTGACCAGCAGGTCAAGGGAAGTTCTGCCCTAGTCAGGCCACACCTGCAGTATTCAGTCCAGTTCACCTGGAGTATTCAGTCCAGTTCACCTGCAGTATTCAGTCCAGTTCACCTGGAGTATTCAGTCCAGTTCACCTGCAGTATTCAGTCCAGTTCACCTGGAGTACTCAGTCCAGTTCACCTGCAGTATTCAGTCCAGTTCACCTGCAGTATTCAGTCCAGTTCTGGGCACTCCAGTTCAAGGAACTACTGGAAAGAGTGCAGCAGAGGCTACAAAGATGCTGAGGGGACAGAAGCATCTCTGTGCAGAGGAAAGGCTGAGAGACCTGGGGCTGTTTAGCCTGGAGAACAGCAGCCTCAAAGGCAATCCTCTCAATGCTGATGAACAGCTAAAGGATGGGGGACAAGAGGATGGGGCCAGACTCTTTTCAGTGTTGCCTAGGGACAGGACAAGTGGCAATGGGCACAAACTGGAACCCAGGAGGTTCCAACTGAACAGCAGGAAAAAACTTTCCTGTGAGAGTGATGCAGCACTGGAGCAGGCTGCCCAGAGAGATTGTGGAGTTCCCTTCTCTGGAGAGATTCCAAACCCACATGGACATTGTGATCCTGGGCAACCTGCTGTGGATGACCCTGATTTAGCATGGGGGTTGGACTAGATGATCTCCAAGGATCACTTCCAAACCCCTCCATGCTGGGATTGTGAGAAGTGTGGGAGGCCATTAAAACCATAGTCCTTCCAAAAGCAGAGGGTGTTTTTAAGTACACTTCAAATTAATTATCTTGTAACTATTGATGGTTGTCAGCTACAGCAGTAACTCAGGCAAAGAACAAAGTTTTTTTTTTTTTTTTTCTAGCTTAAAGCTAGTAAACCATCCCTGGTTTACTCATATTGTTCTGAGATTTTATTACTGCAATAAACCAGAACAGTTTAAGCTGGATTTTGAAATAAGAAGATGCATTTTTTACAACATAGTGAAAATTTTAATACCAAACACTGCTTTCACCCAGACACTTCCTAAACTGAAATGTCACCAGGCAGTCAAACAGCAAAATGACATCAGACGCCACCTATTCAACAAGCAAAACCCAGGGACATAAACACTGCCCTTTCCTTTCTTTAATAGCCATGAGAGGAGAAAGAAGAGGGAAATGCTTCATGCAGACAGGTAAAGCAAGTTTAACATTTCACAAGTCACCAGGAATTACACAAACACAGCATGAAGTAACTCCCACCCATGAAGTGAGTCACCCACACTTCATAACTGGCAAGAACTAAAGTCTCAAGAAGGGCCTTGATAAGATTTTTTTGGTTAAAGAAAATACAAATTGCTTAGCAGCACTCAGCTCCTAAACCTAAGATCACTTCACAGGCTGTGTGATTTTCTGTGAACATTAGACAACTTTGTTAGGCTGTGTAAGGACATAGCTCAAGTCACACAGGAGCAAGATGTACATTTTTCAACAATAATGGCAGCATCAGATCAGCTCCAAAAGTAAAACAAACAGCTCTGTGTGTTCTCTCATTTACCTGCAGATAGATAAAAGCCTGCTTGCATGTACAGTACCATCCAAAGCATTTCAAGTCCTGCTCTGAGAGGCCATTCCAGCTCAGAAGTGCTGATACACAGCTGCACAAAACTACTTGGCTCTCAATGACTGGAGAGCTGCAAGCCACAGCTCTATTTGACTGGGGTGCTGGAGGAGCCAGCTCGCATTCAGAACATGTACCAGTACCCAGCTTATTCCCTGCTACTGAGGTATTCCAGATCCTCATTAATCCATTTAGTAGAGAGCCAACCTTAAACAACTGTTGGGTGAAAAACAGGACATGAGCAGGCAACATGTGTACACAGCCCAGAATCAACCATGTCCTGGGCTGCATCCCCAGCAGCGTGGGCAGCAGGTGGAGGGAGGGGATTCTGCCCCTCTGCTGAGACCCCACCTGCAGTGCTGAGTCCAGCTCAGGAGCCCTCAGCACAGGAGAGACATGGACCTGTTGGATAGGGTCCCCAGGAGGCCATAGCAATAATGTGAGGGCTGGAACCCCTTGCTGTGAGAACAGGCTGAGAGAGTTGGGGATCAGCCTGGAGAAGACTCTAGGGAGACCTTCTTGTGGCCTTTCAGTACTTAAAAGGGGCCCAGAATAAAGCTGGGGACAGACTTTTCAGCAGGGCCTCTTGTGACAGGACAAGGGGTGATGGTTTTAAACTAAAAGAGCGAGATTTATCAGTGCCAGTGCCAACTCTTCATTAAGACCACACCAAGTATTTCACCCTTCTGCAAAGATCTAGATTTTTAGCTCTTTTTTCAGTACCATATGTAGAGTCAGGATTAACAAAGTCTCATTTCCATCTCTGCCCCAGATTCACTCCATACCTGAGGGGAAAGTCAATTTACATATTTATAAGATCAGTAGATTATTCATTATGATTAACATTACCACCTCCAGGGCTGAGAGGTTGCAAAATATCACAAACCCCTGAAAACCTTCACAAATACATTCAAGGGAGGGTGTGGCACACCCTAGCTTGGGGCAGTGCCTGGTCTCCAGGGATCCCCTCCACAGGGAATGGCTGGGAAGCAGGAATCTGCCTCTGCTGCCAGGAAAGGCTCTTCAGAGGCAACTGTGGGAAGACTCAGCAGTTAAATTATGTGTTACTGAAACAGCAGCAGGACCCAGGAGCTCACAATGTTTGTCTTCTGTGTCAATTTACAGAGCTAATCAGCCTTACAAAAGAACTTAGATCAAACAGCAGCTTTCTTTGAAAAAATCTATGAACACCCTTAGAATTTAAATTTAAAAATATTTCCTAAAAAAGCTTCAGCTTAGTCTGCAGCACCTACCATAGTGATGTTCAGCAATCCCGTGGCTTCAGAGAATGATAAAAAAACACCTGATAAAATACACACTGATTGTTGTTTTCAATTTACTTGCCAAGTACCATAAAACAAGAACAGAACAACAAAACAAATAGATAAAAAAAAAGATTGAATGCTTCACAACTGGTGAAAAAAAGAATCATTTAGGTTGGAAGAGACCTTTAAGATCATCAAGTGCAATCATTAACCCAGCATTGCCAGGTCACTACTAAACCATGTCCCTCAGCACATCTCCATGGCTTTTAAATCCCCCCCAGGGATGGTAACTCCACCACTGCCCCAGGCAGCCTATTTCAGGACCTGATAACCCTTTTGGGGAAGAAATTGTACCTCTGGTCCAAACTAAACCCTACCCGGTGCAACTAGAGGCCATTTCCTTTTGTCCTATCACTTGTTACTAGGGAGTAGAGACAGACCCCCGCCTGACTTCAAACTCCTACCATTGCAGAGGGCAAGAAGGTCTCCTCTCAGCCTCCTTTTCTCCAGAATAAATAACCTCAGTTCCCACAGATGCTCCTCATCAGATGTGTGCTCTAGACCCTTCACCAGTTTCACTGCCTGTCTCTGGACACACCTTAGCAACTCAATGTCATGAAGGGTGCAAAACTGAATCCAGTACTCAAAGTGTGGCTTCATCAGTGCTGAGTACAGGGGTACAATCCTTGCCCTGGTTTTGTTGGCCACACTATTCCTGATCTAAGCCAGGATGCCTTTGACCTTCTTGTCCACCCGAGCACACTGCTGGCTCACATTCAGCCAGCTCTGGACCAGCACCCCCAGGTCTTTCTCTGCTGCACGACTTTCCAGCCTGGAACATCCATGGGGTTTTGTGACCCAAGTATAAGACCTGGTACTTGGCCTTGTTGAACCTTGGCACATTGATCCAGCCTGTCCAGGTCTCTCTGTTGAGGCTCTCTACCCTCCAGCAGATCGACAGCACAGGACCAAACAGGTTCTGACTGCCATTCCCAAATCTGTTGTGTGACCTTCTTGACAAATAAAACACTGCTGCTTTACATAAAATCAGAATGGGCAGTTTATGGCAGCCCCAGTGCACATCAACAGAGTGCCACTGTCTTCCCATCATCCCTAAAAGAAAATAAACTCCCTCCGTGGGTAAAAGGTATTTTTAAGAGCAGTGACGTATGCAACCAGATCAGGTTGCTCAGAGCCCCAAGCAACTTGACCTGGAATGGTTCCAGCAGTGGGGCTTCTACCACCACTCTGTGCAACTTATGCCAGCATCTCCCTCAGTGTAAAAAATTTCTTCCTTCTCTCTAGTCTAAATCTCCCCTCTTTTAGTTTAAAACCATCACCCCTTGTCTTGTCAGAGCAGGTCCTGATAAAACTATGTCTTCTTTAAGTACTGAAAGGCCACAACAAGATCTCCCACATACTCATCACTTCCTCTTTAAGCTGGAAAGCTGCAGTTCAATTCCTGCAACAACTTCTGAAATCCCTTTCAAAAGATGACTGATAAAACCCCACCTCAACATTAATAGTACAAGTTATGTAAGTTTTGGAGAACTGCAACCTCAAATTACAGGATTAAAACTTCAGCAGCATGACCTGTGGAAGATCTCTGCACCTAGGAGTAGCTTGTGATCAACCACCACGGAATCACAGGATGTTAGGGGCTGAAAGGGATCTTTAGAGATCATCAAGCCCAACCCCCTGCCAGAGCAAGTACACCTAGGGCACAACACACTGAAACACATCGAGGTGGGAGTCTCCAGAGAAGGAGATTGTTCCAGTGCTCCCACATTCTCACCATAAAGAAGTTTCTCCTCATATTAAGGTGGAAATATTTTTGTTCCAGCTTACACCCATTGTTGCTTGTCCTATCACTGGGCACCACCAAAAAGAGACCATCATCTTCATCTTGACACCCACCCCTCAGATATTTATAGACATTAATAAGATCCCTTCTCAGCCTTCTCTTCTCCAGAGTAAACAGCCCCAGCTCTCTCAGTCCCTCTTCATAGAAGAGATGTTCAAGCCCCACAAAAAACACACAAACCACGCTTACAAAATTTGGAGAGATTAAAACATCCAAAGAACATGAACAGCTAAAAGGTCTAGACTGAAATAACCAAGGTGTTTCTGGGGTAATTAATTGCTTCAATTTTTTTCCCCAAGCTCTTACATTTTTAGTTCAATCCATCAGATACATAAAGCTCTTTAGCTAACTTAGACGAACAGCATCCTCTGAGGCCATCACAAATGAAAAGAGGATGCTAGATGATACTTTTCTTCAAATCCAATTAATAAAGAAGGTATTTTGGGTTTTGTACAGATTTGCACTATGCTTTTACAGAGCATTTTGTTGACAATACTAAAATCTACTGGAGTTCATTATTACAAATATAGTAAAATCTGACAATTAAGTTATCTTACATCATTAGCAAAGGTGTAGTTAAGTTAGTTTTGACTGTAACATATTCTGCTGAATCACCCTGTTAATTTTACTTTGGTTAATGACTAAGTGCTGCTAAAATGCAACCTTTTGATCTCTCACCGTTAATAAATCTTAATTTGTTATTAAATCATATCTGTATCAAATATTTCCCCCGTGACAACTGTAAACCAGGAAGCAAACTTCATGTGATTTAGACTAGACCATAAATGTGATTATTTTCACAGCAGAGGATGAAAATGAAACAAAAATACATTTTATCTCTACATAACTACATGAACTGACTAGAAGGAGAGTTATTCACTTCTGCTACAAAGCAATCAACTTGAAACTAAATTTATTTCCCTTGAAATAATTTCCACTTTGGTCCAAACTTGTGGTTTGATTTGGAATGTCAAACCTCTCCACAGAGCACTCACTCCTCACTCTTCTACTGCAGCAGCCATCTGGCCCCTTCCCACCTCACCCAAGCAGGCATCACTCATCCCCTTTATTCCTTTGGTGCCTCCAGGGACCAAAATAGCCAGTCTAAAAAAAAAAAAGCTCCAGTCATTGTGAGCAATGCAGCCTGGAAGTGTGAAATCTGCTCCTCCTAGCTGCAAAGCTGCCCAGGGTGCTGGAGTAGAGGGTAGCACTTGTTCCTACAGGAGAAAAAAAAAAAAAAAAAGGCAGATCAGGGGCTAAATTAGTGCATCTCTGCACACTTCTGCAGGTCCTCCCCAGTGCTATGCTCCTGGAGCTGGCAAGAATCACTGAGGCATTCCCTGCTTCCTCCAGTGGCCTGGATGGAAGCAAGCCAGGGATTTCCTACAAGGTCATACTGTAAATTAATCTGCAACACCAAGGATCATAAATCTTCTCTTAAAGACATTTTATAGCTGTACTGATTGCTTAAGGTTTGTATCTCTACTTATCTTCCCAGCACTGAAATGGATAGATGACAAACTATTAAGGGCATGTCAATGAGGAAGAAGTGACTTGAATCACACTCTTTAATTATTATTACATCAGAACAACTGCTTGATTTAATTCTGCACATGCAATAGTAAATCTGATTATTTAAACCTAAATATCTTCTCTGTTAATGTTGTTGCAAACTGGGCTACATCCAACATTCATTTGTGCTATCAAACAGCTCATTATACTGCTTAATATATTCATCAATGGCACAGGGAAATTGAGTGTAGCCTCAGCATCTCTGCAGGTGACACCAAGCTGAGTGGTGCAGCCCACACCCCTACAGGACAGCATGTCACCCAGACTGACCTGAACAAGGTTGAGAAGTGGGTCTGTGTGAACCTCATGAGGTTTTACAGGGCTGAGTGCAAGGTCTTGCACCTTGATCAGGGCAATCCCCATTATCAATTCAGACTGAGAACGAAGGCATGGAGAATCACAGAGTGGTAGGGATTGGAAGGGCCCTATGAAGATCATTGAGTCCAATGCTCCTGACAAAGCAGGATCACCTAGGGCACGTCACGCAGGAACACATCCAGACAGGTCTGGAAAGTCTCCAGAGAAGGAGACTCAACAACCTCTCCGGGCAGCCTGCTCCAGTGCTCAAGCACTCTCACAGTAAAGAAGTTCCTCCTCATGTTGAGGTGGAACTTCCTGCATTCCGGTTTGTATTCATTGCCAGACACCACTGCAGAGACACTGGCACCTTCTTCTTGACACCCACCCTTCAGGTATTGATAAACATCAGTAAGATCTCTCCATCTCCTTTCCAGACTACATAGTCCCAGGTCTCTCAGCCTGTCCTCATATGACAGATGTTTCAGTCCCTTCAGGGTCCTTAAGGCCCCCTGTTGGACACTCTAGTATATCCCTGTCCCTCTGGAACTGGGGAGCCCAGAACTGAACACAATACTCTAGATGTGGTCTCACCACCCCTGAACCTTGAACTGCCCTTGACCTGGCCACACTCTTCTTAATGCACCCCAGGATACCGTTGGCCTTCTTGGCTACAGAACACATTGCTGTCCCATGGATAACTTACTCTTCACCAGCACTTCAAGGTCTTCTCCATGGAGCTACTTTCCAGGAGGTCAACCCTTAACCTGTACTGGTACATGGTGGTGTTCCCCCATAGGTGAAGGACTCTACACTTCTTGTTGAACCTCGTTAGGTATCCCTTTGCCCAGCTTTCCAGTCTGTCCTGGTCTCACTGAATGGCTGCACACCATGTGCAGTGGTCAGCCACCATTCCCAGTTTGGTATTATCACCAAACTTGCTGAGGGTACTCTCTATCCCCCCATCCAGGTCACTGATGAAGATGTTGAACACGTCTGGACCCAGCACTGACCATCACTATTGATCACAACCCTCTGAGCTCTGTTGTTTAGGCAGTTCATGATCCATCTCACTGCCCACTCTTCTAACCCAGACTTCTGGAGTTTGCCTGAGTATGTTATGTGAGACAGTGTCAGAAGCCACCTTGCTAAAGTCAAGGTAGACAACATCCACTGCCCTCCCTGAATCTACCGATTCAGTCACACCATCAAGGAAAGCTATCAGATTAGTGAAACATGATTTCCACTTCGCAATCTCATGCTGCCTGCTCCTAACAGCCATCTTTTCTTCCATGTGCTTAGACGTGACCTCTAGAACGAGCTGCTCCATCACATCACCTCTTCAGAGACGGATGTGAGGCTGACTGCTATGTAGTTTTCTTTCTTACCCTTTATAAACACTGGAGTGACACTGACTTTCTTACAGCCCTCAGGCACCTCTCCTGTTTTCCACGATCTTTTGAAAATAATGGAGAGCGGTAGAGCAACATCAGCCAGCACTCTCAGACCTCACAGGTGCATCCCATCAGGGCCCATGGATTTGTGGGTGTACAGTTTGCCCAAATAATCCATAACCCAATCCTCACAGAGCAGTGGAGAGAGCAGCCCTGTGGAGAAGGACTTGGGGGTGCTGATGGGTGAAAAGCTGACTGTGAGCTGTCAATGTGTACTCACAGACCAGAAGCCAACTGTGTCCTGGACTGCATCTCCAGCAGTGTGGGCAGCAGGTGGAGGGAGGGGATTCTGCCCCTCTGCTCTGCTGAGACCCCACCTGCAGTGCTGGGTCCAGCTCTGTAGTCTTCAGCACAGAAGAAACGTGGACCTGTTGGAGCGGGCCCCCAGGAGACCCACTCCAGCTGGGGCCAGAACCCCTCTGCTGTGCGGACAGGATGATTGAGATTGTTCAGCCTGGAGAAGGCTCCTTTCAGTACTTAAAGAGGGGCCAGAATAAAGCTGGGGACAGACTTTTTAGCAGGGCCTGCTGTGACAAGAGATGATGGTTTTAAACTAAAAGAAGGAGATTTGGGCTATATATTAGCAAAAAAAAAAATCTAACTGAGGCTGGTGACACGCTTGCCTGGGTTGCCCAGAGAGGTGGCAGACGCATTCCTGGAAACATTCCAGGTCAGGTTGGACAGGGCTCTAAGCAGCCTGATCTAATGGAAGATGTCCCTGCTCAGTGCAGGGAGGCTGGACTAGATGCCTTTAAAGGTCCCTTCCAACCCAAATCACTCTGTGATTATGATTTACATCATTATTTTTTTTAGCAGCTGGTGAGCACTTTTTCTTTTCTTGATTTCTTTATGATTATAAAAATCCTGTGTTTATTTGCTGATGAGTTGCTATTTTTCAGTCATGACATTATGCCAAGCTGCTTCTGGAAGAAACTGGGACACATTCATCATCTGTACTTTTGTTTAGTTAGTATTACAGAAGCTACACAAGGAAAAAGCACCAAGCCATATTCTTGATTTAAATACATCTTATTACCTACCAAAAGGAAATCAGTGTTCCTAAGCACTATCATCTCAATAAATAGAACTAATACTTCCAGCCCAACCATGGGCTTGTTTGATTATTTTGGGGACCATGAGGCTTAGCTAAAGACCATAAAGAGATGATAAAGTCTTTAAGTGAAAATATGAAGCAGGCTAGTTTTAAGGGCAGCGAATCATTCACCAGAAGTATTAGTTCAGAAAAAAGCTTAGCAGATCCTACTGGACATACAAAAAAACAAAGGTAAATCTTTATTTTGGCATTTTGAGGCCAGATACATGACAACAACTTCACAGAAGACTGTGATCAGCAGTCAAGGAGGGGAGGGGGCCTCCTCCCCCTCTATTCTGCCCCATCAAGGTCACATATGGAGTTCTGTGTCCAATTCTGGGCTCTCCCATTCAAGAGAGAGACTGGGAACTACTGGAGAGAGTCCAATGGAGGCTACAAAGATGCTGAGGGGACTGGAGCATCCCTGTGAGGAGGAAAGGCTGAGAGACCTGGGGCTGTTTAGCCTGGAGAAGACAGAGAGGGTCCTCAATGCTGATCAATAGCTAAAGGGTGGAGGACAAGAGGATAGGGTCAGACTCTTTTCAGTGGTGTCTAAGGACAGGACAAGTGGCAGCAGGTACAAACTGGAATCCATGAGGTTCCATTTGAGAATATGAGGAAAAACTACTTTCCTGTTGCCACACCTGTCAGGGTGGCAGAGCACTGGAGCAGGCTGCCCAGAGAAGTTGTGGAGTCTCCTTGTCTGGAGATATTCCAGTCCTGGCTGGATATTGTGATTCTGGGCAACCTGCTGTGGGCGATCCTGATTTAGCAGGGGGGGTTGGACTAGGTGAGCTCCAGCGGTTCCTTCTAAGCCCTACCAGTCAGTGATTTTATGAAAGCAGATTTGCATTTGTGTTATTTATTGCCCAAGAGCAGCACCCACCATATTAGTGTAAAAGCAGCTTGTAAGAAACAGCCTTGCTTACCCTAAAAGCATTCAAACCTTGTCTATAAGAAAATACAGCTGAAGCATATTAAGGAAGTGCTTAAAGAGTACAGCTGAGATCAGAACCCCAACGTGCAAGTGCACATCAGTTCTGCTTTAGCTACCTCTACAGAATTAAGCCACAGACCTCTGAAGCAAGGTCACAGTTACTGCAATACCAAGAGAATATATTCCAGTATAGAAATGCAGCTACAGAAATGGAAATAAGCTACCCTACAGAAAAAAAAAAAAAAGTGCTTTTTTTTCCCTGTCTAACTACATTCACACCAAGGGTTTTACAGTGAAATCCTTACTTTAGAGGGGAAAACAAAACAAAACAAAAACAAACCAACAAACCCAAACCACTAAACATGCTGTAAATACACCCTCAGTAAGACAGAAAAATGCTAGAGTTGCACTTGGAATTTTAAAATGAGGCAGCTATTTCTATCTTGCATTTCAGGCGAGGGAAGACTAAAGGACACAACTTATTTTCTCAAAGGCAGAAATGAAATCTCTATGACAGGGAACTGTATAGTTCCCTGCTTCTCTGTAATAAACACCCTAGTTCTGACCTAGCCACAGAGAACATCAGTGAATGTCAGACACTGAGAAGTAGTAAAGACTCAAAATGAAAACTGCTCTGAAGAAGAGAGTCCCTGAAGAGCCTGTCACACTGATTGTGGAGCTATGCTAAATATGGACTGAAGGAGCCGTATGGCCGCGTTCAGCAGAAGCTGTATGCAACAACTCAAAAGACATCAAACCCCACATCTATGGCATCTCACTGCCATTTTTCTTCAGCTCACTAATAAATTTAAATCCATTACAGTCCCGCATCACATTTAGCCTGGACATAAAGGAGGTTGAGAGTAGACCTTGCTCTCTGCAGCTGCCTGAAAGGAGGCTGGAGTGCAGTCTTCTCCCTAGTAGCAAGTGACAGGATTAGACAAAATGGCCTCAAGTTGCACCAGGGGCAGTTCAGGTTTAGAAGAAAGATCTTCACTGAAAGAATTCTCAAACACTGGAACAGGCTCCCCAGGGAGGTGACTGAATCCCCATCCCTGGAGGTGTTTAAAAGCCAAAGAGATGTGGTGCTGAGGGACATGGTTTAGCAGCAGACTTGGTAGAGGAGTTAATGGCTGGACTTGATGACCTGAAAGGTCTTTTCCAACCAGAAAAGATATATGATTCATACACGGTAAGTGCTTCGAGCACTTTCCAGATGAGAAATAGGTACAAAAATGCTGTTACAGCTGTTTTGCTGGACTGGAACAAAACAAAGAAAAAAAACTAACACAAATCCAACTGTTTAAAAGCTGTAAGCCCATTATTTTTTATTATTACTCCTCATTAAACTCAGAGACACCAGGGACATGCAGGAGTAGGAACCCAAACCACATAATTTTAATGAACAGATACTTTCAGATTATCGGTGTGAATTGTTGGCATTTTCCACGTCGTTTTTTCTAACATCCATAGAAACATTTCAGTTGGAAAAAAGCTTTAAGATCATCTAGTCCAACCCCTGAAGGCAGCATTTAAGTCAGTAAACACTTAAAAGTGTGATCTGCTTATTTACTCATACATCACAGACCGATAAAAGATGTATGGTAACACAGGCTTCCGAAACTGCATTGTTAGGTAGAAAACCCAGCATCCTTAGAACCTGTTAAACACGACACAGAAAAATACCAGTAACAGCAAGTGTTCTCTGGTTTAAGATGGGATCTGTAGGTGAAGGTAAATGAACAGCTAGCTGTGACCTCTCTCCACCAAACCAACCCAGAGGAACCCTAATAAACCCTGGCCCACGGCCCCGCACACCTCTGACCTCAGCTACAGCGAACCCTGCACGACCGAAACCGCTAAACGCTTCACGAAACGGGGTGCACAAGAGCCCGGCGCCCATAACCACAGCAGGACCAACCGGGTGGGTTAAACACAGCGCCGGGATAACCGCCCCAGGGCAGCCGGCTGAGAACACACCGCGGGGACGCGCGGCCTCTCCCCGGAGCTGCACACGCTGAGGGGGCTGCTCCCTCCGAGGGGAACGGCAGCGCTCCGGGCCTGCCGAGAGGCCACCGTCTGCCCTAGTGAGGGCGAGCAGGCTGAAAGGGAGGCGGAGTCCCTAACGGCACATCCCCCAGCCTCGGGGCAGCCCGTTATCCCCCCGCTTCCTCCCAACCTCCGCCATCCCGGAAGCGGCTACCGCGCCCCTCATGGGGAACGGGGGCGGCGGGTGGCCGGGCTGTGCCGGCCCATACCGGAGGACCCCCCTCTTCCCTCCCCTCCCGGCCCGCACTAACCGCCGGGTCCCGCTCGGCCGGCGCAGCGACTCCGCCTCAGCCTCACGGGCGCAGCCCCGCCTCGCGCCACATTCCGCCTCCGCCGCGCCCAGGCTCGCGAGCACGGCCCGCGGGGCGGCGTGGCGCGACGCGAGCTGCCTACTGCGCAGGCGCACAAGGGGCGGTGCACACTGCGCATGCGCAGAGTGGCAAGCCAGCGGTCGGCTTCCCTCAACGCAGGACATGACGGGCACTGTAGATCACTGCGGGGCGCCTATTGGTAGAACAGTGAGGCGTCTTCCCACTGCTGGACTACAACTCCCAGCGACCCCAGGCGTCCCCACGTTTACCTCTGATGTTTAAGTCCCCAAGCCCGGGGTGCTTGCGTGTGTGTGTGTTGAAGTTTTCAGGTATGAGGGTGTTGCGCTTTGTTAAGAGGAGGCTTGACGAGAGATGGGCTCTTCTCGGGACAGCCTGAGGGGTCTTTGGGTTCTGTTTCAGTGAATCATCTCCCGGAGGGGAAAACCAAGTAAAATAACTGCAGCTATTGAGGGCAGATGGGCAGCAACCCCCCACTGCTCTTCTGGGCAGATTTACTATGAAAGCGAAGCGTTACTAGGCATTAAAATACCATGTGACTAAACCTGTTGTGAGGTAAAATTTGTAAGTGGTAAGAGAAATTGAAAGTTAAGTATTTACCAAAGTACTCTATGAATCAGCCTATAGAAAAATCTTTTAAGACAATCTTTTTTATCCGGTTGCAAGAGGACAAGGGGTGATGTGTTAAAACTAAAAGAGAGGATATTTAGACTACTCAAGCAAGGCATTTTTCGTGGTGGTAAAACACTGGCTCAGATTGCCCAGAGAGGTGGTAGAAACCCCATCCCTGGAAACATTCCAGGTGGGGTTGGGGCTCTGAGCAACCTCCTCTAATCAAAGGTGTCCCTGCTGACTGCAGGGAAGTTGGGCTAGATGACTTTAAGGGTCCCTTCCAACCCAAATTCTATGATTCTATTAAGTCAACAAACACCAAAGGCTGTTATGCCCATTACAAAAGCTGATAAAGCTCTATAGCTGGCTGCATCTAGTCAGCTTTCCAAACAATATTCCTAACGACTTCTACATTTGCAGCTCACAAGGGAGCAGCCATCGACTTTGGCTTCATCTTACATAATGAATCTGACCTTGAATTCATACCAGTTCCTCTCCATTGCTGTCAAACACAAGAAAGGAAGAAACTGGACTTGAGGTGACCTGTGCCAAGAAGAACATCTCCATTTCAACATACATCCTGTTTACAGTGATGTTAAAAGGAATTCTGTATTCTTTGTCCCTCACAAAGCAGGTTTCTGTTATGTTAAGCACCTGCATAATTTGAATCCTTTTCACAGCATTCCTCATCAACAAGGGAATTTGTTTCAGTGAGAAGCAGACCGATTCATTCCCACAGCCTCAAACATAATCCCTGGGCTACTGGACACATTAATACTGTGGCAACGTGCCACCTGCTTCATTTATTCACTTGGGGATTCAATGCTGCTTAGTCCCTGTCAAATGGGCTCTTTGTGCAACCTCCTGTGGTAATGTAAAAAGGTCCCCCACTGGAATTTGTGCTATTCAGTAGAAAATACAAAAGGGAGGGTTGTAAACACTCCGATTAGTGTTGAAGCACAGAGAGATTGTCTCTAGGACTTATTACATAACCTTCCAACTGCCAATTTACCTCCTTCCCTCCAGAAGAAACAGTTTAACAGCAAGGGCTTACTGGTTTATTTAACTGAACATGGCAGCTAATGTGGGGGGTTTTGTGTTACACAAAGGCTGTGTTGCTCCTGGCAAAAGAAGAGAGGAAGGTTACTGCAGTAACACCCTGTAGTAATTTGAGATGATTGCCTGCCAGGATCTCCACTTGAAGTGACAGTCCCCAGAGGCTCTCAGCTCCAAAGATTAAGTATTATCAGAGGCTGCTGCCAACACAAGTTCACAGACAATGGGCCCATCAGCTAATGAGCCCAGAATGAATCTTCTCCCATTTTTAGAAGACAAATGAGTGATTGTCTGCAGCCCGGCCCATCCCAATTTACTGCCATGTGAAATACAGTTGTGTGAGTTCTGACATAGAAAATTCATTGTGGTCTGAGGCTACTTACACAAACAGAGGCACTTTCTCACATCCACCATGCCCCACATTGACTCTGTAAGTTCTCGCTGCTTTAGAGACAAAGTCAAGCAAGGTTTCTGAGGTGCTTTAACCCTGCTTTAACCTTCAGTCGTCCTGATGCGCCCAAGCCTTAGAAATGTAGCAAAATAATATTGCAGGGGGAGCTTCTTTCACCCTAGAGAAGGCTCCAGGGAGACCTTCTTGTAGCCTTTTGGTACTTAAAGGGGCCTAGAAGAAGGATGGGGACAGACTTTTAGCAGGGCCTACTGTGACAGGACAAGGGGTGATGGTTTGAAACTAAAAGAGGAAAATTTAGAGAAGCTGGAAGAAAGAAATGTTTTTTAAATGAGAGTGATGTAACACTGGCCTGGGTAGTCCAGAGGCTGCCCCGGGAGGTGATTGAATCCCCATTCCTGGGGGTGTTTAAAAGAGGCACAGATGTGGTGCTGAGGGACATAGTTCAGCGCCAGCCTTGGCAGAGTTAGATAATGGTTGCACTCAATGATCTTAAAGGTCTTTTCCAACTGTGATTCTGTGATGATGCATCACCCTCCACCTAAAAGCAGTCACAGCTACTCTAACATTTTCTTTCTCTCCCTTCCTTTTATGAAACTCAAGCAGAAAACAATGTGAACTGCCAAATACAGGGAGAGCAACTACTTGTGGTAAGTTTATTTCCATCTATGAATTTTTTATCACTTAACAGCAAAAGTTTAAAGTGTGAGAGGATCTCATGATCCTCTAGTTCAAAATAATAATAATTCATCTTGCAAGTAATTCTTTAGAGCTGAAAAAGAGACTGAAGTAACATTATTTTGTAAGAGTAGGTTTTATTATTATTATTATAATTATTTCATCTTATAGAAACTGTATCATGAGAAAAAAAACAAAATAAACCAAACATTCAGACAAACTTTTGAACAAAAGAAGTTTAAAATGCTTTCATTTGTACACGGTACAGATAGACAGGTGTGACTAGAAAAAGTTTAACCCCTCTAGACTGAGGCTAGCCAGAGAAACATGAAAGTCAAACTCTTTTCTGTGTGCATATGCATTAAAACCAAAATATCCAAGGAGTTCAAACCACCATTATAAATACCAAAAGCTGATCTTTAGCTACTCATATGATTTATTCTTGTACTTAGTACCATCGTCAATGGAGCCCTGACTGGGTCATAGTAACTGCTGTGTAATTGCCAACAAAGCAAAACCCTTACTGAGAAAAATGGACAATGTTCTCAACTCAGAACATCCTAGTTTGGTCTTTGAGGACACATCAACACTCTAGGCTTGGGGGAAGAGTGGCTGGAGAAAGACCTGAAGGTGTTGATAGACGGTTGGCTGAACATGAACCAGCAGTGTGCCCAGATGACCAAGAAGGTCAACAGCATCCTGGCCTGGATCAGGAATAGTGTGGCCAGCAGGACCAGGAAAGTGATTGCTGGCCAGGAAAGTGATTATCTCCCTCTACTCAGCACCGGTGAGGTTGCACCTTGAATACTGGGTTCAGTTTTGGACCCCTCACTACAAGGAAAACGAGGTGCTGGAAACCATCCAGAGAAGGGCAACAAAGCTGGTGAAGGGTCTGGAGAACAAGTCTTATGAGGAGAGGCTAAGGGATCTAGGATTGTTTGGTCTTCAGAAGAGGAGGCTGAGGGGAGACCTTCTTGCTATCTACAACTCCCCTAAAGGAGGCTGTAGCAAGGTTAGGGGGGGAGGGTCAGTCTCTTCTCCCTACTAAGAAGCAGGACAAGAGGAAACAACATGAATTCACACCAGGGGATGGAACAGGCTGCCCAGTAAAGTGGTGCAGTCACCGTCCCTGGAGGTGTTTAAAAGACACAGAGATGCAGTGCTGAGGGATGTGGTTTAGTACCAGATTTGGTAGAGTTAGATAATGGTTGGACTCGATGATCTCAAAGGGGTTTCCTAACCAGAATGATTTTATGATTCTATGCTATTCCTTTCTTCAGCAGCAATATTTAATGGCAGAACAAAACAAGCAACCAAAATCCTAATTTAGAATAAATATTAACAATAGACAACTAAATGGGAACATGCCTGCTGCCAGATGCTCAACTCACAGCCCTATATAACTTGTCATTCATGTAATTTAATTCTACTTTTTTAATTTAGTCATTAAATCCATGAGAACCTGTCACATTCCTTCACTGGACTGAAGGTTCGGGATTAAGCAAATCCTTTAGAACAGTGCAAAAGGAGGGAGAGGCAACTCCACTTAACAGCTTTATGTTGGTATCAAGAGAAGACTGAAAAGATTATGATTTTTTTTTTAATACATAAATTATGCACTACGTGTCCTAATGTACTTATGGGAGCAGGGCAAATGAAACTGGAGAGAAAAGTGTGCCATCAGAGAGTTTTGTTGGGCAGCCCTTCTAAGAAGTTTGGATTTTATCCATGACAGCCCAGATGATCTTCTTCATGCCAATCAATATCTAAAGGATGGGGGTCAAGGGGATAGGGCCAGACTCTTTTCAGTGGTACACAGTGATAGGACAAGAGGCAATGGGCACAAAACGGAACACAGGAAGTTCCACCTAAAATAAGGGAAACATTCTTTCCTGTGAGGGTGCCAGAGCACTGCACCAGGCTGCCCAGTGAGGTTGTGGGGTCTCCTTCTCTGGAGAGATTCCAAACCTGGACAATGCCATCCTGGGCAACCTACTGAGGGTGACTCTGATTTAGCAGGAGGGTTGGACTAGATGATCTCTAGAGGTCCCTTCCAACCACTGCCACATTGTGATTCTGCAATATGCTGAACGTGAAGAGAAAGCATCAGTTTTTCTTTTTCCTCACATATTGTTTTCACAACAGGAGGTAATAAAAACCAAAAGCAGAAACTGAAAAAAAACTCTAAACCCCAGCCCCTGAAGAACAACCACTCCCTCCAACCTAGCACCCATTTTATTGTTGGTTGAACATAGATGATGGAAATATCATTACCACATTCCTAAGATTTCCCTACTCTAAACTAGGAGATCTAGTACTACATCCTGCAAACCAGCATAGGCAATACTTTCAGATCAAAGGAAAACAATCACAACAGCGAGGATGAGCATGGCTGTACCATTTGAGCAGAAAGAACAGGAAATAAACTTCCAACATAGCTTTGAAACTTCTACTAGTGAGCCTTGTTTACACGGATTTAGGAAAAAAAAAATCAACAACCCAAAACCAACAAAAGAAAAAACAAACCCCAGGAGGTTTTCAGATTTTATACATCTATTTGTTTGTTTCTTTTCTCAACCAGGTACATTTAATTGCAAGCAGCAGGCACTCCACCAAAACTGCAGCACTTGCAATCCCCAGCTTTAACTGGGAGAGGTGACTTTGGCCTTGGTGTCTCTCTCTGTGTCACAATCCTGCTGCTTCAGAACATGCAGTTCATGCATTTGACAGTTTTGCTGCCGTAGTCGATGCACTCGGGCCCGATGCACTCGCAGCAGGCGTTGTGAAACCATCGGTATTTGGAAGCTCCCATGGACTCGCAAGAGATCTTGCACTGATGTATTGACATGCAGTCATCAAAATACACCACGGTACACATGTGCTCTGAAGCAAGAGGAGGGGGATTTGGGTTTAAAAGGTCTGAAAATACTTGTAAAGGTCAGTTAAAAATTCATGAGTACTGCAGCCTCTGAGGTAGGATTGCAAATCATCATGGCTATAAGGTGTAAGGAAAAAAAGGTGATAGTGAAAGCAGAGAGGAGAGGCAGAGAGCCAAGGTACTATCCATCAACTTTAAGCTTTCCACCTCTATAACTCAGCCTGTTTTCTCCACTCTATTCCTGGACTGATGTATTTCTACAGTCACAGGCAAGAAAGGTTTTGGGGTTCTGTCCTCAGGTTCTGAGGGATGACTTCTGAAGCATATGGATTAGAACCAAAGAATCATAGAATGGTTTGGGTCAGAAGGGACCTTTGAAGGTCCTGTAGTCCAAACCCTCTGCAGTGAGCAGGGATATCCTCAACCACATCAGGTTACTCATAGGGGCTCAAAGCCCAACGGGGGTTGGTCTCTTCTCCTAAGAACAACCAACAGGATGAGAGGAAATGGCCTCAGGCTGCACCAGAGGAGGTTTAGGTAGGATATTAGGATAAATTTCTTCCCTGAAAGGGTTGTCAAATCCTGGAACAGGTTATCCAGGGAAGTGGTGGACTCACTATCCCTGGAGGGATTTAAAAGACCTGTAGATGCAGTGCTGAGGGACATAGTTTAGGTTGTGCTGGCTTAACAGCTGGGACTTGATATCGTTCAACCAAAACGATTCTATGATTCCATGGCAAGAGACAACACAACACACAGCACTGTAACACATTGCTCAGGGAAGTGGTGGAGTCACCATCCCTGGAGGTGTTCAAAAAACATGCAGACATGATACTTTGGGACATGGTTTAGTGATGCCGGGTTGATGGTTGGACTTGATGATCTTAGAAGTCTTTTCCAATCTTAATGACGGGAAACCGTCCCAAAGAACTTTTCTCTGGAGGTGTCCTCCTTGATGTCTGGAAACCCTGCCTACCCTACCTTTTAAACATTATCACTTGTTAAAACATGTTAAAACTACTGCCAAACTGGTTTAGTACTCTCTAAACAGATACAAGAGGGTCACAGGACATGCTGTCAGCCTACTGAAAGCAAGAGAGTACTCACTGCCTTCTCCAGGCTCTGAACTGATGTACAGATCTTGCAGACACCATGTGCACTGCCAATGGGCAAGAAGGATCCTGGGGAGGAGGTGCAGACCCACAGCTGAAGCAGCTTTCTGCTCCCAGAAAAGCTGTGCTGTGAGTAAAGCTGTAGTTGCCCATGAAATCTTGGAGTACCTGAAGTACTGCTGGGAATGTCAACGAAGGACACTGTGGCTGTGGAAAGTCTGTCGAAGGACAGGACCTCACACGTGACAGCCTTATCTGTGTTAGTACCAGTTCAAAAAGGCCTGGAGAAGCCCAGTACATCAGGTAATGCCTGCTGACACTTGCAATAAACCTCTTGTGGGAGAAGAATCTTTGATTTCTAGGATGTAAAGACCAGTGATGCTGAAGTGAGAGGTCAGGTTGGATGGGGCCTTGAGCAACCTGGTCTAGCAGAAGGTTTCCCTACCTGTGGCAGTGGGGTTGGAACTAGATGGTTTTTAAAGTCCCTTCCAACCCAATCCATTCTGTGATTCTATGATCAAATCCCTCTTTATAGGCTGCAGAAACAGAGTTACACAGGGGAAAAAAAATCCATCCCTATGGGCTCAGCTGGCATCAGGAGAGTATTTAATTGTTTCACAGCCCTAACTAGTCACTTGGCTCCCTCAGTGAAGTAATAAGGATGTTGTGTGGTGCAGCAACAGCTCCTTCAGTTGTATTTTGTCCATTTTCACACAGGCTACACACTGCAGGTGTGGAGAGGGAGAAGGGGGCAGCAGCAGACTTTTTTTGCAGAACATGAGTTTCTCACCTTTTTCTGCCTAATTCATACTGAATGAAAGGTAGAGAATCACAGCATCGTTTGGGTTGGAAGGGACCATTAAAGCTCTAGTCCAACCCTGATGCACTGAGCAGTGACATCTTCCACTAGATTAGGTTGCTCAGAGCCACAAACAACCTGATCTGGAATGGGCCATCTATCACCTTCCTGAGTAACCTGGGCCAGTAATTTTTCCTTCTCTCTAGTCTAAATCTCCCTCTTTTAGATTCAAACCATCACTCCTTGTCCTGTCACAACAGGCCCTGCTAAACAGTCGTTTCTTCTGGACCCTCTTTAAGTACTGAAAGGCCACAAGGTCTCCCTATAGTCTTCTCTTCTCCAGGCTGAACAACCCCAGTTCTCTCAGCCTGTCCTCACAGCAGAGGGGTTCCAGCCCTCCCATCATTGTTGTGGTCTCCTCAAGACCTGCTCCAACAGCTCCATGTCTCTCCTGTACTGAGGACTTCAGAGCTGAAAAAAACACTGCAGGTAGTATCTCAGCAGTGCAGAGACAGAATCCCCTCCCTCCACCTGCTGCCCACGCTGCTGGGGATGCAGCCCAGGACATGGTTGGCTCTGGCCTGAGAGCACACACTGGCAGCTCATGTCCAGCCTTTCACCCACCAGCACCCCCACATGCGGGCTGCTCTCCATCCCTTCATCCCCAGGCTGGACTGAGATTGGGAATTGCCATGGCTCATGTGCAGGACCTTATACTTGGCCTTGCTGAACTTTGTTAGATTCACACAGACCCACTTCTCAACCTTGTCCAGGCCTCTCTGGATGCCATCCTGTCCCTTTAGGTGTGTCCACTGCACCACTCAGCTTGGTGTCATCTGCAAACGTGCAACAATCAAATCTGAATTCAAAACAAGCAGAAGCTGATGTTTCTATCAGGCTGTGCTGTGACACTGTCTGTGCTGCAAGTGAGATCTGTATCTGTGAACTGCAGAGGAACTTACCAATTCCTAGAAGATAAAACAATTCAGTTGAGGAAAATTATCTGTCTATGAGATAGGAAAACTTCCCCAGGTACTGACATCTCCCTACAAGCCACCTCTGAAGCTAAAGGTGCTGTGTAAGGTCAGTTGGCACTTCACTGGATTTCTAGCCTGGCACTGGAGGGGGGCAGAAGTGCAGATCAGACACTACCCTGTGTCACCAAGGTGCAGAAGTCAGAAACCCTTAAGTACAACCAAGATTTTGTTTCATCAGTTGCCAAAAGATTATCTAGTTCCCCTCCCTCGCCAACATCCTGTCATCATCTGAAGCAGTTAAGGTTATTTAAACATCTGAGCTTGCAGTTCAGAGCTCTGAGGGTTTCAGCTGCAAGTAAAGCAAGCAGAATCAAGTATAAATGCAGCTCCAGATTAACAATCACCACAATCCTCTCTCAAGTAGTGACTCCAACACCAGAAACCAGCGATACTTTGGCAGCTCAAGCGTTCAAAGTCAATCCACAGGAGGAAAGGGAAGACACTCATTAAGATAATAATGGGGAAGTTGAAGTCTGGTGGCTGGGCTGGCAGTGGGCTGGGGCAGGAAAGGAATGCTTTGTATCCCACCACACCCCACCTCCTCCCGGATCCACAGCCGCCCTCCTGGAGCTGAAGGCTTCATGCTGCTCCAAAACAAAGCTCGTGGGTTCCTGGGGCTGCTGCTGCTTTTCCTGGCACTTAACCAGAACTGCAGTGAGCAAGCCTGGCACCCTGGACCAGCTCAGCAGCAATCCCTCCACACTGAAACAGGAATCAGAATTGTGCTCCACAAGGAGTAGGCAGAGCCTTTCCAAATTTTGGGATGTATCCCAGAAGCCAACAGAGAGGCACTGTGTCCTTACCAAAATCTACCTCACATCAGCCCCTCTCCCTTTACAGGCAATGCAACTGGCTGCTGCCAGCACACCATGTTGGAATGAAGCATGCAGGGAGCCACAGAAGAACCACAAGATGGAGGAGGCACAGGACTGTAAAGAAAACATAAGGCGTCTGTGTTCCTGCTCACAGGAATATTCTTTCAAAGCCCTGAATGTCACAGCCTTGAAGACAACTGCTTAGCAAGTCACCCAAAGGCCATCCAGGTGGCCAAGAAGGCCAAGAGCATCCTGGCTTCTATCAGCAATAGGCGGCCACCAAGACTAGGGAAGTGATTGTCCCCCTGTACTCAGCACAAGGGAGGCCACACCTTGAGTACTGGGTTCAGAATTGGAAGCCCCACTCCAAGAACACTGAGGTGATGAAGCAGGTCCAGAGAAGAGCAATGAAGCTGGTAAAGGGTCTAGAGAACAGGTCTTGTGAGGAGCACCTGAAGAAACTGAAGTTGGTTAGCCTGGAGAAAAGGAAGCCAAGGGGAAACCTTCTCCCTCTCTACAACTCCCTTTAAGGAGGTTGTAATGAGGTGGAGATTGGACTCTTCTCCCTAGTAACAAGCAACAGGACAAGAGGAAATGGTCTTGTGTTGCATGAGGGGAAGTTTAGGTTGGACATTAGGAAAAATTTCTTCCCCAAAAGGGTTGTCATGTCCTGGAACATGCTGCGGAAGGAAGTGGTGGAGTCCCCATCCCTGGAGTGATTTAAAAGCCATGCAGAGGTGGTGCTGAGGGACATGGTTCTGTGGTGACCCAACAGTGGTGGGTTAACAGCTGGACTTGATCTTAGTCAAGTCTCTTCCAACCAAAATGATTCTGACATCTCCGTTTGCAAGTTCTACCCTTAAGCCTTACCAGCATGTTTGGGGAGAAGGAAAGGGTAAAGAGATGATCTTCAGTTTCTTCTACTGCTTGTCCTTACTGTCACTGAGCATGCACACACACACAGACCCATCATCCACAGTGCTTCTTCCAACACGTGCCAGCTTTCTGAATCACTTCATTACGTGACTGAACTGTACATGGGCAGAAGCTACCAGGCTGCAGCATCTTCCTGGGTCCTCTCCTCAGTGCCCATGCTCACAAGGCTCTTTAGCCATTGACCTACCATCCCTCCACCTTCCTCAACAAAGTCATAAAAGTATTAAACCCAATGCTCCCACAACCAGCAGCAAGAGGTACGATTCCCTAGCTGTCCTTGCTTCCACCACAATAAACATCAACTGACCAAGGCCAACAGCCAGATCATCTTTCCACCTTCTCAATGCCCTAATCATTCATGATTTTTTATAAGTAATCTTTAATAAGACTTCTGAAGAAGCAGAGTACTACAAAGTTATCTATGTTGTGACCAAGAAGAGACTCTTCAACAGGCTTCCATACTTATATACTTGAAGTATAAGGATGTTTTGGGTACTGGAACACCAGAACAGGTTGCCCAGGGAGATGGTTGGGGCCTGATCTAGTTGAGGATGCCCCTGCTTACTGCAGAGAGGATTGGACTAGATGACCTTTGGAGGCCCCTTCCAAACCATTCTATGTTGAAAGCCATTTCAACCGTTTCCAGTTCTTCACTAACCACTAAGATGAAGGAGGCACAGCCAATGATTACCAGAACAGCTCTGACATTTACTTCCCTTCTAGGTGCCTCCTGAAGCCTGCAAAGCAGTGGTTTTTGGTAACTGTTTCCAAATGTAACTGTTGGGTTTGGACTGCCAGCATTCCAGTGAAAGCTCTCCCAACCCAATTTCCAATACCTTATTAGTAAATGAAGGAGACTTTTGACTAAGAAGAAATGGCACTGCGATGTATTTGTGGTGTTAAACTCCACACCCTTGAGATGCAGCTCAAATTCCAGGTTTAATCCAAAACTATCATTAGCCCATCCTGTTGGTGTGGTAGTAAAGGACAGTGAGGGCACAAGCATCTGGGCTGTAGGACCTGAGTACAGTGGAGTATATTCAAGATTGTTCTAAGCATAATTTTCTTTTTCCCCATACATATAATTTTCATCTTTAAATACTGTAGTGTTCGCACACAGGGTTTCTGGGGGCTTCCCATTTAACGTGGCTTTCTGCATCAATCCTGGGCTACATCCAAAGTAGTGTGGCTGGCAGGTCAAGGGAGGGGATACTCCTTCTCTTCTTTGCTCTTGTGACACCCCACCTGCAGTATTGTGTCCAGCTCTGGAGCCCAACACAAGAAAGACATGGAACTGTTAGAGCGGGCCACAAAGACAAGCAGAGTGCTGGAGCACCTCTGCTGTGAGGACAAGCTTAAAGAGTTGGGGTTGTTCAGCCTGGAGAAGAGAAGGCTCTGGGGAGACCTTAGAGCAGCTTTCAGTATTTGAAGGTGGCTACAGGACAGCAGGAGAGGGACATTTTACAAAGGCATGGAGTGCCAGGGTGAGAGGTAATGGCTCTGAACAGGAAGAAGCTTGATTGAGATTAGACATTAGGAAGAAATTCTTCCCCATGAGGGTGGCGAGGCACTGGAACAGGTTGCCAGAAAAGTCGTGGAGGCTCCAAGCTTGGAACTGTTCAAAGCCAGGTTGGATGAGGCTTTGAGCAACTTGGTCTAGTAGGAAGCATCCCTGTCCATGGCAGCAGGGGTTACAACTAGATGATCTTTGGGGTCCATTCCAACCAAACCAGTCTATGATTCTGTAACTCCAAATGGTGAGCAAGCATTTTAATAATATCAACTACATATGCAGGAGAAGCTATCTGACCATCTGGTTTCCCACTTCTGGAATTAATTTATTTTCCTAACGTGCCTTAACCAAAGGAAATTAGAAAAGTTGCCATTAGGATCCCATTTAATCAAGAGCAGTTGTGCTTGGAAACGTAACCAGGTCAAGGGTTCACCATGCTACGGAAGCAGTGTGTCCATCAGCTGGGGTATCTTAGACTGATAAAAGACTCATCACAAGATAAGGGGTTGGAACATTTAAAGTGTATGCTGGGAAGGAAGCAAAGCCTTAACTACACAAATAAAACAAATCAGATGCTCCTTTTCCCCTGTTAAGCAGCAATTTCACTGTGAGCTGTATATGAGATTCTTCTAAGTGTGATATAACGATTTGCAGGGAGAATTATTTCAGGTTGAGGAGGGAAACCAAGAAGCAGAGAGAATTCTTCTTATGTCACTACTGTCACTACCTCAAACTTCTCATCTTTCCCCCATCACCTCCAGCAAACAATATTTTAAAGTCTGTCCTCTAATTCAATCAGGAATTTATAAAAACTTGATGAAAAATAAGAGGAATGAATCCCTAAGTTCTGTGATTCTGTGATATCCTTCCTCATCATAAAGAGCAATCTTGCTAATCTTACCGGGGGTTACTATCAATCCTGCATTTCCTACAAACCACCCTTCAAAAGAGCTCAAGTTATGCCAGCTCAGCCAAAAGAAATAAACATCTACTCTAGATAGAGTGGGTTATGGCATATGGCTTTCTCACATCTCTGAAGCCCTGCAAATTCGCTTGCATACCTCTGCACTGATACAGGACTTGGATTCAGTTTTTGGCCTGTCCTGTCTCCTAAGCTACAGGTAACTGCTTCAAAGTCAAGGAACACACCATGCCAGTGCACATGAAGCAATGTGAACAAACTGCCCCATGCCACTGGAGGAACTGCAGAGATAACAAACATGGTTTGGTGTCTCCTAAGATCATCAGACACTTGAACACCATCTTCCATGTCCCTAAGATCATCAGACACTTGAACACCATCTTCCATGTCCCTAAGATCATCAGACACTTGAACTCCATCTTCCATGTTCCTCAATACTTTTGCTTCCCTCCTTTTGTTACACCATGCTCCAAATTAGATTGAACGTCTCAAGCTTTTATGAAAAAAAGAAGATGCAAGCACAGACAAGTAGAGAAAAGGCAAGGAGAAGGCTCCTGGAAAAGACAAGAGGAAGCACATGGAATTTAGACACTAGACTCATTACCTTTGTCACTAGGGTATGGTGCGTGGACGTTGTTGCTTGGGACAGAGACATTCTGATGCTGGGGCTGGTTCACTGTTTCTAGAAAGGAAACAAGGTTCTCATGGTGTGACAGTTCTTCTGCCACAGGGAAGGAAACGATATTCCAGTTCAGCTGAGTGTCCCCTTCTGTCAGTGCCCGGAAAAGGGAAGGAATTGGTTCATGCAGCTCCTCAACAGTGCTCTTGGACGTCGGAGGTGTGTCACTGTAATTGCGAGGGTTGCACATACCTGCAGAAGAATGAAACAAAGTTACATGGAGCTCCCTGAATGCTTCTCCTTAACTGGCAGGAACATCCAGAAAATTTAAACTGTCTTTTTTCTTTGTTTTTTTTTTTTTGCTTAAGCACAACAAGAGTCCTTTCACATATATCCCACACTTAGCTCAACGGTAGAACTGCCACCAAATATAGGAGGATGAGGTTTCCATAACAGCAGCTTTCAGATCTCTGCAGATTTCCATTCCAAGAAGGACACTGAGGTGCTAGAGCAGGTCCAGAGAAGGGCAATGAAGCTGGTAAAGGGTCTGGAGAACAGATTTTACAAGGAGTGGCTGAGGGAACTGGGGTTGTTTAAGCCTGGAGAAAAAGGAGACTGAGGGGAAACCTCACTCTCTGCCTAAACTCTCTACTCTCTGCCTGACAAGAGGGGAGAGTGAGGTGAAGGTTGGTATCTTATCTCAAGTAACAAACAAAAGGATGAGATCAAATGGCCTCAGGTTGTGCTGAGGTGGAGGTTAAGTTGGATATTAGGAAAAATGTCTTCCCTGAAAGGGTTGTTGAGCCCTGGAACAGGCTGCCCAGCAATGTGGTGGAGTCACCATCCTTGAAGCAATTTAAAAGCTGTGTAGACGTGGTGCTGAGTGACATGGTTTAGTGGTGACTTGGTAGTGCTGGGTTAATGGTTGGACTTGATGATATTAAAGATCTCTTCCAGCTTAAACCACTCTATGATTCTAAAACACACCCGTGACTTGTGAGCTCTAAACAGCACTTTGCTTCCCTTTCCATGCTGACATTACAGTTCACAACATGAAGAGTTCAACGCAAGGTTTCATTCCCCTGGGACAGGAGACAAAGCACAGTAAAATCGATAGCAGCATAAAGCTGGCCTGAAAGCTTATGCCTGAGCAAAGATGGTATCTGGAGAGGTCCTGAGGTGCAGGAAACTTTTGATCACAGTTCAAGTATTCGATCTCGCTGGCTGCAGCCATGCACTGGATCTTTTTAGTTGTCTGCCAGAGATGCAAAGATCACTATCAGGAGGGAGCAAGAGTCTGAATTACTTTACTTGCTTAGAGACAGCAGAGATGAACCTTGTTTTGCTGCTTAGTTGGAAGGGTCACTGCAGGCAAAATGCTTATTTCCGGGTTACCTCTTCCTTGATTTTCAATGTTTTTTGTGGTATCTTTCTTTTGTTTTTTTTTTGTGGAAACCTCTTATTTCTCTTTGCCACTTCTTACAAAATGCTGTCATGATGTGCACTGCAGGTTCCAGTTTTTCATTAACTATTTAAGCACTAACATTTATTACTAGCTGTGAAACTGAAGGGTATCTGGGTTTAATTCCAACACTGAAACAAACAAGATCAGAAAGAAAGGTTGTATCTGCAGAGGTATTTAAACTCAGAAGCTGTAAAACACAATTACAAGTCACCTGGCAAGAGACAGACAAATCCATTTTCCTCATGTACATCTGGTTATCATTTTGGGTAGTTCCACAGACAGAGTTTTAGACAGCTACAGCTGCAAAGCACACCAGTCCATAAAGTATCAAAGCCATATGGGACATAAAATTTTCAAAGTCTACCTGCTCCACAAACCAAAGAAGCATCTCCTGCCCTGCAGATACATTGGAGGAGAGGAAATGGCCTCAAGTTGCACCAGGGGAGGTTTAGGTTGCACATTAGGAAAATTTCTTCACTGAAAGGGTTGTCAAGCCCTGGCATAGGCTGGCCAAGAATGTGGTGAAGTTCCCATCCCTGGAGGGATTTAAAGGCTGTGTAGTGCTGAGAGACATGGTTTAGCAGTGACCTGGCAGTGCTGGGTTAATGGTTGGACATGATGATCTTACCAAAACAATTCTATGATTTGAGCTTCAGAAATCATGTTCAACCAGAGCTTCATAAAACCCCTCACAATCTCTTCAGACTAAGAGGATTTTCCATAATGACCAAAGCAGAGTTAGGTTCATCCATAACAGTTAGCAAGAGATCTGGCAAATCCTAAGCAAGGGGTTGGCATTACCTGCATTTAAGAACAAGAATAACACAAGTTAGTCTGCTCCTATAAAAAGGTGAGCCAAGAACTGGGAAGGAAAAGGAACAAGCCTCTCCTCCAAACAACATCATGTCACGCTGAAAAATAATTCCAGCAGGTCAAGAGAGGTGGTTCTGCCCCTTTACTGTGCTCTGGTGAGACCCCACCTCAAATACTGCATCCAGTTCTGGTGTCCCCATCATAAGAAAGGCACAGAGCTGTTGGAGTGAGTCCAGATGAGGGCTACAAAGATGATCCAAGGGCTGGAACACCTCTGCTACAAGGATAGGCTGAGGATGTTCATCCTGGAGAAGAGAAGACTCCAAGGGAACCTGATAGCTGCCTTCCAGTACCTGAAGGGATCTTACAAAAAGGCTGGAGAAGGACTTTTTATAAGGGTGTCTAGCAATAGGACAAGGGGAAATGATTTGAAGCTGAGGGAAAGTAGGTTTAGACTGGATCTTAGGAAGAAGTTCTTCAGTACGAGGGTGGTGAGACTCTGGAATCGGCTGCCCAGTGAGGTTGTGGGTGCCTCCTGCCTGGGGGTGTCCCAAGGCCCCACTGGATAAGGCCTTGAGAAGCCAAGCCCAGCTGAGAGGTGACCCTGCCCATGGCAGGAAGGTTGGAGTAGATGATCTCTAAGGTCCCTTCCACCCTAAGCCATTCTAAGACTCTATGTTTATTACTTTGGAATGGATGAGAGGATGCAGAAGTGGGCTATGGGGGGACACAGATGAGCCTTGACATGAGGGATTCGAGGACTTTAAGTCACAAAGCTTAGGAAAATAAAGGGAAAGAAGAACCAGTTGCTGTTATCCTTCCTCCAGTGTCTTTTTCCCTGCCAACAGAAAACACAGGGCATCAAGAAGAGCATCAGTAAAGTTAGCCCTGGAGGTGGGATGTAATTCCTGATCTCAGAGCAGACCCAAAGGAGACAACAACCTACCTGCATTTACATGAGGCACAATCAGCTTATAAAGAGACTTAACTATCAGCTCAGCTATCACCAAAGACCTGTCTCCAGGACACTGGGAATGGCATGCACTCCTGTTTCCTCATTTGAATAAGGCTGCAGCAGGGATGACTCTGTGTTGCTGAGAAGAGGAACAGGACCACAGCATAGAACCAACAATGCCTGAGGCACCCACAGAACCATCAGGGAATGTTCTAGGTTACATAGTACTGGGAAACTGAACCTGAAAGCTCATTAGCTTCTCTTCTGGAGAACACCATAGGAAAGGGCAGCAGAAATGTGGGATTTAGAAAAAAATCTTCTGTGTGGACTTGGCTTTTTTGGTCCACAGTCTCAGTAGGTAGGACCTTCCTCTCCTTGGAGGACACTGGCACACTAAGCTTTGCTTTCTGTGGGTAATAATACTTCAGAACTAGCTAAAACAACCAGAATTAAATAAAATAATCTCCTATCCTATAACTCATTCTTCCTACTATCCTGTTTCTAAATGTATCTCCTCCACATTGTGCAAGGGCTGAAAAGATGCCATTGGGAAGAAGCACAGATGCACAGAAGCCCAGGACCATGCCACTCCACTGCTTACTGCAAGACAGTAAAGCAAAGCTAAATTAGGAAGAAGCAAGCAAAAAGCAGGGTGTCAGGAAGCATATCTGTACCCTGAGGGGACAGGAGAAGCAATGGACTGCACTGAAAAAGGGCATTTTGACACTAATCATCTTGGGTTCTCAAGAAGATGGGGCCCAGACTCTTTTCAGTGGTGCCCAGAGACAGGACAAGTGGCAATGGGCACAAATTGGAACACAGGAGGTTCTTTCTGAACATGAGGAAAACCTTTGCTCTGAGGGTGCTGGAGCTCTGCAGCAGGCTCTCCAGAGAGGTTGTGGAGTCTCCTTCTGTGGAGAAATTCCAAACCCAGATGGACATTGTGTTCCTGGGCAACCTGCTGTGGGTGACCCTGCTTTAGCAAGGCGTTGGACTGGATGATCTCCAGCTCTCCCTTCCAACCCCCACCATGTTGTGATTCATGAATTCAGAGATGACCTCACCACTTGGGTCACAACAACCCCATGCAATGCTCCAGGCTCAGGGAAGAGTGGCTGGGAAGCTGCCCAGTAGAAAAAGATCTAGGGCTGCTGGCTGACAACCGGCTGAGCACGAGCCAGTACCATGCCCAGGTGGCCAAGAAGGTCAAGAGCATCCTGGCTTGGATCAGCAATAGTGTGGCCAGCAAGAACAGAGAAGCAACCATCCCCCTGTACTTGGTACTGGTGAGGCCACACCTTGAGTACTAGGTTCAGAATTGGGCCCCTCACTTCAAAGAGGACATTGAGGTGCTGGAGCAGGTCCAGAGAAGGGCAGTGAAGCTGGTGAAGGTTCTAGAGCACAAGTCCTGTGAGAAGCAGCTAAGGGAACTGGGATTGTTTGGTCTGGAGAAAAGGAGGCTAATGGGAGACCTTATTGCTCTCCACAGTTGCTTGAAAGGAGGTTGTAGTGAGGCGGGAATTGGTCTCTTCTCCCAAGGAACAAGTGATAGGACAAGAGGAAACAGCCTCACCTTGTGCCAGGGGAGGTTCAAGTTGGACATTAAGAAAAATTTCTTCCCCAAAAGGGCTTTCAAGCCCTGGAACAGGCTGCCCAGGGCAGTGGTGCAGTCACCATGCCTGGATGTATCTATAAACTGTGTAGATGTGGCGTTGAGAAACATGGTTTAGTGGTGACCTGGCAGTGCTGGGTTAAGATTAAGAGGTGGATTTGATGACCTTAAAAGTCTTTTCCAACCAAAACAATTCTCTGATTCTGTGAACTGCGAAGTGTGTTGACTGATACCACACAGGGACAATTTTAATTTGAGTTCTCTTGTGAATCCTTGTGACTATTAGCAGATGTGCATGGCCTAATGTTCTCATCATTTATTTTATTTGCTCTTCATAGAGGGTAACAAAGAGACAGAGAAGTTCTTGCTGTAGGATCAGAGGATAGTCTTGACAAGAACAGCATTACTGCTGAACTTCATCCCACTGGCCTCAGCCCATTGATCCAGCCTGTCCAGATCTCTCTGTAGAGCCTCCCTACCCTCAAACAGATCAACACTCCCACCCAGCTTGGTGTTATCTTCATAGAAATCCCCATACAGTATCCAGTACCATGAAGCAGATGCTGCTTCAGTTCAGAAAGGAGTTTCTGTTGTAGAGACAGAATTAATAGTTACAATGACATTAAGAAAGAAAAATCTGGACCACCCCCACTCCAGAGCAGATGAAGCCTCCAAATGCTTGGTTCTCCACAGCAATTTATTCAGTACCCACAGAATAAGCTGCAAGATGTTTAAAGCACAGATTCTGTCCCAGTGTTTGACTTCTATTCTAAGACTGTGAGCTCAGCTTGTGGCAGGTGGAAGCAATTTAAATTAAAAAACAAAACAAAACAACAAAGAGGAGAAAAGCCCCAAGCAAACTTACCAACGCAGTCACAGCACTCATCCCAAAGCGTTCCCAGGCACAGCATGCACTCCTTACAGCAGGAGCAGTTCCCTTCCCCAGGGCGGCACTGACACAGCTCCTGAAAACAACACAAACTCATCACATCGCAGCCAAAGCCAGACAGGCAAATCACGGAACGGGCTGGCTTGGAAGGGACCCCAAAGATCATCTAGTTCTAACCCCCCTGCCACGGGCAGGGGCATCTGTTACAAGACCACTATGCTTAAGGCCACAACCAACCTGGCTTTGAACTCTTCCAGGCCTGCAGCCTCCACAACTTCTCTGGGCAACCTGTTCCAATGCCTCTCCATCCTCGTAGGGAACAATTTCTTCCCTCAATCCAGCTTTATCCAGTTGGAAGCCATTATCCCTGTCCTGTCACTCCATGCCTTTTTACAGAGTCCCTCTCCAGCTCTCCTGTAAACCCACTTCAAACACTGGAAGGCCACAAGGTCTCCCCAGAGCCTTCTCTTCTCCAGGCTAAACAACCCCAACTCCTTCAGCCTGTCCTCACAGCAGAGGTGCTCCAGCCCTCTGCTGATCTTTGTGGCCTCCTCTGGACCCACTCCAACAGTTCTATCTCTTTCTTGTGTTGGGGGCTCCACAGCTCAGTATGGCAGAGAGATTTCTCCTCAAGCCACAGCTCAAATTAGGGAATTAAAAACAGCTTAGCACACTAATACAGTGAGAAACAGTAAAATAGTTCCGTCCAAAATCTCATCTTGCTTTACAAAAGCTTCATTCTTTTTTTTTAAGTTGACATCCCAAAGACAAATCTGAAGGCAGCTTTTAAAAGAGACAAAAATCCCATTCATGGGAAAGGTGTGTGCATGGAATGCATGCCTGAATCTGCAAAGTCTTTTCCCAGCACATCAGGAAAGGCAGTGAAGGATGTTTCTTTTATATATAAATGGCATACTTAGACTGCAATTTAGCTAAAAAAGGAAGTTACTCTAAGCCACATGTGCATACTCAAGGCGATGCATCATGACTACCTTCACACCTCACTGTGGATTCTAAAAGTAACTTCCTCAGCTGAGTCATCTGACACAGGATTTTGTGCAGAGGCACAAAATGCTGGTCACACATCACTCTCCATTAGCAATACTGGACTAGATTATTTTCCCCTCACCCAGGTCTAGCATTTTTGCTAGTAAGAAAACAATCCCTTCTCTCCAAAACTCAACACCTTGGGATACTTCCAGCACTTCTGGAGCAAAGCCAGGCTGAGCGAGGCCTTGAGCAGCCTGGTCTACTGGAAGGTGTCCCTGCCCCTGGCAGGGCAGTTGGAACTAGATGATCTTTAATGTCTCTTCCAACCTAAACTATTCTATGAGTCTATGAACTGGAAGTCATGGAAGCAAGAAGACAAACCTTTCTCTTTAAATTACCTAAGCCTGAAGGCACTGGGGGTTAGCAGTCCTCTAGTGAAGACCTACCCTTGTAGACCTTGCAGCACGGCAACAGCCAGCATGGCTGAAGGAAATCTAAGAATCTCCTCCCCTCTAGCTCAAATCCACACCAACAATTCCAGTTTGGCTGAAAGATTGTGGCTACAGTAAGATAATATATGGTCCTGAATCATGCTGAAGTGTGAAATGTGGATGCTCAAGAAGTCACCCTTCGTTGTCTTGCCTAAGAATTTGGTTTTGAAGACATCTGCCTAACTATCATGTTAGGCACAACTGGTGAGAAAACAAAATCCCATTACTGGAAACACTGACCACAGGCTCCTTCCCATCCCCTGCTTTACTGGAAGAGCCACTGGCCAATCTCTGCTGTCACTGGACTGGGAAGCTGACGCCCATCCCTGCCCTTTGATCCAGTTCTCCAGAAGCAGGGGAGTGACACACTGTGGTGTGGTCGGGACACGCACATGGATGGACAGGAGGGAAGGGCAGGAAGATGGTTTGGCATGAAAGTCTCCTAACCTGGAGTCACCACCCAAGGATCATAGAATCACAGAAAACATCTTGTTGGAAGAGATCTCAAAGATCATCCAGTCCAACACTTGACCGAGCACTGAAGGGTCAACACTACACCATGTCCCTGAGTGCCAGATCCACACGCTGCTTAAACACCTCCAGGGAGGGTGGATGACTCCACCACTGCCCTGGGCAGACCATTCCAGAGAACCCTCTCTCTGAAGAAGTATTTCCTAAAGCTGATCCACCTCAGCTAGCCACAGCTAGGTCAGGGACACCACATCTCACTGACAGACACAAACGTTTATCAGCCACAGCCTTTCTTGGGAAGAAGCCAAGGGGGCAAAACTCCACTTTTAAAGTAAATCTTTGCCTGCTGCTGCTCTACTTCAAATAGGGAATCCTGAAATCATAGAATGGTTTGGGTTGGAAGGGACCCTTAAATGTCATCTAATCCACCCATGCTGCAGTCAGTAGGGACATCTGCAACTAGAGTACATTGCTCAGAGCCCCCAAAAACCTCACCTGGAATGTTTCCAGATGGGACATCTACCACTTCTCTGGACAACGTCAGCCAGCATCTCACAACCCACAGTGTAATAACTTTCTTCCTTCTCTCCAGTCTAAATTTCCCTCTTTTAGTTTTAAACCATCACCCCTTGTCCTGTCACAACAGGCCCTACTGAAGAGAATGTCGCCAAGAGACAAGAGAAAAGGAAGCATTTTTACACCAAACATCAGGAATGCATTGGCTAGGCAAGGCAGGACAGAGGTGCACCTGCTCGTGTTCCCTGTGGCAACCACACATATCCAAGGCCCTTTGAGTTGCACAGGGATCACTCCTCCCTTGCAGACTTACAGAAGGGCCGAGAGTGTGTTTTGGAGGGCAAGGCCAGAGTCAGGTCTGGATGGTGAAAGGGTTTAAGAATACAGCAAAAAAAGCTGTGTGCACACAGGTTGGATTCAATAATCTTAGGGTCTAGAGAACAGGTCTTGTGAGGAGCAGCTGAGGGAACTGGGGTTGTTTACCTTGGAGAAAAGGAGGCTGAGGGGAGACCTTCTGGCTTTCTGCAACCACCTGAAAGGAGGTTGTAGTGAGGCAGGAGTCACTCTCTTCTCCCTAGTAACAAGTGATAAGATAAGAGGAAATGGCCTCAAGTTGCACCAGAGGAGGTTTAGGTTGGACATCAAGAAAAATTTCTTCCCCAGAGGGGTTGTCAAGCCCTGGAACAGGCTGCCCAGGGAAGTGGTGGAGTCACCATGCCTAGATGTATTTAAATCTGGAGATGTGGTGCTGAGGCACATGGTTTAGTGGTGTCTTGGTAGTGCTGGGTTAACAGATGGACTTGACCCTTAAAGCCCTTTTCCAACCTACACAATTCTATGATCCTAAGCTTCAGGGTACCCAGATCTGGACTAACACTGAACCCCAAAGCTGCAGCAGATATGCTGCAGTGTATTAATGCAATTATGAATCCATTGATGTGATTTTTCCATTCACCTCATTCCAGATCACAGATCTTCCCTAAGCCAGCAAAGAAACTGAATGCACAACTCTTGAGTGCTCTACAACTTGCTAAGAAATACTGTTGCCTGCACAATTTTACAGGATGTTAGGCGTTGGAAAGGGCCTATGGAGATCTTTGGGTCCAACCCCCCTGACACAGCAGGACCATAGAATCTAGCACAGGTTGCACAGGAACACATCCAGACAGGTCTTGAAAGTCTCCAGAGAAGGAGACTCCACAACCTCTCTGGGGAGCCTGTTCCAGTGCTCTGTGACCCTTACAGTAAAGAAGTTCCTCCTAATGTTGAGGTAGAACTTCCTGTGCTGTAGTTTCCATCCATTGCCCCTTATCCTGTCACAAGGAACAAGTGAGAAGAGGCTGTCCCTTCCTTCCTGACACCCAGCCCTCAGATATTTGTATGCATTGATATATCCCCTCTCAGTCTTCTCCTCTCCAGACTAGGCAGCCCCAGGTCTCTCAGCCTTTGCTGGGAACTGTTTGCCTTGCTGAGTGGTCAATGTGAGCTCCTGCTGCACAAGCACTGATGCAATACACAGTCTTAGTAAGCCTGCAATTTTTATTTACAGAGTGGAAAGCTACCAAGATGTTTTTCCTTTTTTTCATCCTCAAAGTTTATTAATGTCACCTATTACCATACTGTTTCCAAGTGAAAGATGAAAAAAACAGGCCCACTAATAAAATATATAATTTTTTTCCACAAGAGGAGGCATCACAAACTTAGAAAGATGACTTATGTGAATGAATGACACAGCTCTAAACTATTTATCTTACTGTTTGATAAACAGATTGTGTCAGCCTGGAGAAGAAAAAGCCAGAGGAAGGCAACTTTAAAAGCAACCATGAGTCAAGTGCTGTTAGCATGGCCAGAAAATAGTGTTAGTATATATTAGCATTAAAAATATCTTATAGATTTGTTCTCTAACAGTAAAAGTGGGCAGTTAACTTCATATTCAGTATGAAGTTGTTGAACTTCATTCATCAGTAAGTTTGCAGACAACACCAAATGGATGGGAGTGTTGGTCTGCTTGAGGGTAGAAAGGCTCTGCAGAGGTACCTGGACTGGCTGGATTGATGGGCTGAAGCCAGTGGGATGAGATTCAACAAGGCCAAGTGCTGGGTCTTGCATCACAACAACCCCATAAACACTCCAAGTTTGGAAAGAGTGGCAGGAAACTGCTCAGTAGAAAAGAACCTGGGCTCATCCGAATATGAGCCAGCAAGAAGGTCAACAGCATCCTGGCTTGGACCAGCAATAGTGTCATCAGCAGGACCATGGAAGTAATTGTCCCCCTCTATTCAGCACTAATGAGGCTACACTTTGAGTACTGAGTTCAGTTCTGGGCCCTGCACTCCAAGAAGGACATGGAGGTGCTGGAGCAGGTTCAGAGAAAGGTGGTGAAGCCGCTGAAGGGTCTGGAGAGCAGGTCTTTGCGAGGAGCACCTGAGGGAACTGGGGTTGTTCAGCCTGGAAAAAAGGAGGCTGAGGATAGACCTTACTGCTCTCTACAGCTGCCTGAAAGGAGGATGGAGCGAGGTGGGTGTTGGTCTCTTCTCCCAAGTAACTAGTGATAGGACAAGAGGAAACAGCCTCACATTGTGCCAGGGGAGGTTCAGGTTGGACATTAGGAATAATTTTTTCACTGAAAGAGTGATTAAGCCCCAGAACAGGCTCTCCAGGGAAGTAGTGGAATCAACATGCCTGGAAGGGTTAAAAAAATGTGTAGATATGGTGCTGAGGGACATGGTTTAGTAGTGACCTTGCAGTGCTGGGTTAGCAGTTGGACTCTAAGGTCGCAAGAGACCTCCAAGATCATAATGATTCTAAGAGATTCTATGATTCTATACTTTAATATTAAAGATATTGCAACACCAACAAGCTGGTATTTGGGAGGAGGTATTTCTGTGTAATCCAGTAAATCTAAGACATGAATCAAAGCCAGAATATTCACTAAATTCACTTGCATTGCACATACTGCACTGTGTGAATCCAGGAGTATCCTCACTGAACTTAATGCAACTTTAAATTATCCATTTGCAACATAATAAAATAACATTCTGCTGATCTTTGGGGTGTGGAGGCACTTTCTTGGGATAGCATCACTGTACCTGCCAGTATCTTACCATCTTTATTTTTACAGGAAGGGCTGGTAAGCAGTGTAATTCTTGAGTTTATTTTCTATTTTTAACTTGGAGTGGAAGGAGGGAAGAGTGAGCAACTCAACCAGTCTTCTGCAGAGGTCTCCAGATCCCTTCTCCTCAGAGTCTTCCTCAGAACTGTCTCTTCAGGGCAATAACTGCCTGTTTTTCCATAGATGTGTTTGCCTTTACACGGTTTCCTTAACCACTCTCGAGTCCTTCTGCCTGGCCTGACTCATCCACACTGGCTACTTGAGCAGGATACATCTCTTTAAAAGAATGCTTACATGAGATATGGGTGAAGCCAGGCAGAATGAAACGTTCCTTGTTGAATTGCTGGGGGTGGTGAGGCATCAGTGGAAGAAAATATTACTCATAAGTCAACCTGGCAGCTTCCCAAGTTTGAACTACCAAAGGTGCATCGCAGAATGTGTTTTGCTAGGCAGGGAGTGAGCCTCTCAGGCTAAAAATACGGCGTTAAATAGGAAGCAGGCTTGTTTGGACAATAAAGACACTTCTGCTCCAGCAAGCAAATAAAGATTTTTACAAGGTATTTAACATCTGCATTTTTTCAAAGCTTTCTTGAAACGACAGAGATTATTTTTCTCAGCACAGCCAGAAACAGGACCTGAAGGCATTGGCAAACTCTTGGAAGGGGGAGGGAAAGCGAAGGAGGTAATGTTTTTTTTTCCTAGAACAGTTTAATAACAGAAAATCTCTTGGAACCAAACCAGCCAGCACTGTTTTGTTAACCCAACTGTGTTACGTACCACGGCTACAACATCCACACCGAAAGCCCTTTTTAGATGCCCGAGACCTGAAGTTAAGGAGTGGTTTGTTTTGTACCACCACAAGGCTGAAAAGTCTTGGAAACCCTTTCAAGCTGACAGGTTTGCACACAAAACTAATAGCAGGGGAAGACAAAGATGAAAAGAGACTTTAATTGGAACTGCACCACAGCAGCTGAGGTGACTGCAGGCATGTAGATTTTGGGACAGAAAACTCTGTTTTCCAGAGAACAATCCCTCTTCAGAAGGACTTGAAACTACAGCACCATTTCTTTCCTACACACAGCAGTGGTTGAAAGAGCTGTTGCAGATGAGACAGCAAAGCTCAGCTTCCAGAGCAACACAGAAGTTCCACCCAAACCTGACCATGGAAAGTAGCTCTGCACCACAACAGCCAGCCCAGGATTTGCCTCAAGATCATTTGCTACGAACAATTGTGGGAATGTCCCATCCCAGAGGTTTCTGCCTTGAAGGATTTCCTCCATGTTCCTCCACTCCACCCACTGAGCATAACTGCCCTTCTCATCTCCTCCACACATGGAAACATCAAAACAACCCACGCCTCCAAGTCAACAACAGATGTGTTAGAACAAATACTGCAACGTGCACATCTTCTGCAACCAGGGCTATGGAGCCTACCTGAAAAGCAAGGTAACACTTACTGACTTCAGTGCCCCAACCCCAGAGACAGGGAAAGGAGCTACATCCAAAGCCTACAAGGGAACTAACTTTGTGGTCCCACCCGTTTGACACTCCCAAGCCAACAACTACTGAAAGCCACAAAGGACTAAGGCAGCGATTGTCCCCCTGTACTCAGCACTGGTGAGGCCACATTTTGAGTACTGAGTTCAGTTTTGGGCCCCTCACTCTAAGAAGGGCAACAGAGAAAGGCAACAAAGTTGGTGAAGGGTCTGGAGAACAGGTCTTGTGAGGAGCAGCTGAGGGATCTCAGGTTTTAGCTTGAGAAAAGAAGGATGAGGGAGGGCTTTCTCGATCTCTACAAGTCCACAGAAAGGTGATCAGAGCGAGTTGAGTGTTGGTCTGTTCTCCCAAGAAGCATGTGACAGGACAAGAGGAAATGGCCTCGAGTTGTGCCAGGATAGGTTTAGGTTGGGTATTAGGAAAAATTTCTTCACTGAAAGATCTGTCAAGTCCTGGAACAGGCTGCCCAGGGCAGTGGTGGAGTCACCATCCCTGGAGGGATTTCAAAGACCTGTAGATGTGGTGCTGAGGGACATGGTTTAGTGGTGACCTGGCAGTGCTGGTTAGTGGTTGGACTTGATGATCTTAAAGGTCTCTTCCAACAAAAACTATTCTACAACTCTAAATCTTTTTTTTTGCAGTTTATACAGACAGATGCCTCAAGCTATTTTCTTATAGGTCTTTGCTTGAAAGAAGAAAACAAGAAGTAGACAAACAGAGCTCCAATAACACTAGAGCCTCAGGATGTAAAAGAAAAGCTGAATGTATGCAAGCTGTTGATCTCATGCTCTGTTCTGGATCTAACAAAAATAAATATTTATGTAGGGACCACCCTTAAGCAGAGCAACTCTGAAGGAGTGGCAGCAATGACTCTACTGACTTCTAGCCACACTGGCAAAAATATTTATGTTAACTGTATGGTTTTTGAAAGAGCAGGTCCTTTGTCTCTAAGACCAGCAGCCTCTCCTTCTGCAGGCAGATGTAGATGACAAGCAAACACATTGTTTGCTCCCCCAATTGTCAACCAGTGACTTGATCTTGATTTCAAGCCATGGATTTTGCCTAACTAGAAGAGCTATAAAAATAGGTTTGAGAAAAATGTCATGTGAGACGTAAGCAAACTCACTCAACACACAGTTTTATTTTTAAACTTGCATTTCTCCAGAAGAGTTTAGAGGGGGAGAAAAAATACTCCACAGACATAATCTGCTTGTACCCAAGAAATAACAACACAACTTCACATACCCCCCACCAGTGTGCAGTGCTTCTGCCACAACATCCAAGACAGAAGATGCTTTAAATCAAAGCTTTAGGAGTCTTTAAATCCATGATCAGACTAGTCTGACCTGATCTGCTCTATGAAGAATGAATACTGACTGGTATGTCAGGCTTGCTGGCAGGCTGAGAGCAGCCAGATGGTGAGAACCAACGGCGGCATTCCCCTGTAATCCTACACAATTCACGTGGCCTGAGATACTTCAGGGGCCTGGAGAATCATGGATGATTTTGATTTTAGGGAAATGCTTCAACAAGGGATTCCACATCAGCTGTACAAAGTCAGGGAGAACACACCTAGGACAAGTAAAGCAGTACAGGGGGCTCTGCATGCACAGGACTGCTGCTACAGAGATGCCAATGTAATTTCCTGTCAGGACAACAGGACAAAGGGTGATTTTTTAAACTAAAAAGGGAGATTAAAACCAGATAGAAGGAATAAATGTTTTACACTGAGGGTGGTGAAACACTGGTCCAGGTTGCCGAGAGGTGGTAGAAACCTCATTCCTGGAACCATTCCAGGTCAGGTTGTTCAGGGCTGTAAGCAACCTGCTCTAGTTGAAGATGCTCCCGCGCAGTGCAGGGGGGTTGGACCAGGAGACCTTTAAAGGCCCCTTTCAACCCTAACCAACCTATGATGCTGTATTCCAAGTACAGCACTGAACCTCAGCCACCTTATTCCAGCACCAACAGCTCCATGTCTCCTGGGTTGTACTCATAGAGATCAAATTCTGAGCGTCTCAAGCTTGACTCGCTAGAAGCAAGATGTCTGTGCTTTCATGGCTGATGGACTCCACCACCAGCACAGGAAAAGCAGACAATTTATCTTCTCTGTTTTCCCTTCATCTGGACCAACAGCTTTCCTCTGAATCAACAAATGTGCACTTGGCATTTAAATGCTTTGTACATCCAACACCACAACCAGCATCTTAAAGGTGATTTGAAGAAATGCAACAGAAGGAACTTGAAAGTGAATCCATTTGTCACAGAGCACCATGCCCAATACACCAGCAAAAACACTTTGGAAAGGTAAAAGTGAAAAGCCTCTTTCTTCCTTAGAGATCATGGTGGTGCTTAGAGAAGCACAATTTCTTTCTTCTTTCTTTATTTTTTTGTTTTTAAAGCAATGGCAGTTCAGAAGCAGAAGTAAACAGCTCAGCCTGCAGCCAGTCTTCACTCTACAGGATGGGTTTGTGAATCTGGCAGGTGTTTTTGTTTGTAAATCGGACAAATTCTACAGGGAAGCCAATGACATGAAGTTGCATTTCCAATCTACAAGGAGCGAGCAAGAAGCAGTTCCTTCTAAAGTAGCTGACCCTATAAATGCTTCCTAATAAGGAGTCAAGAAGCATGCTCACTACACCACTAGTAAATAAATACTTGGTAGTTACCAATTGCAATTTTGCTAGAAAAGGCATTTTTGATCTGCTGGACACCTTAACTTTTGCTGTAAGAAGAACAGCCTGGTCTCAGACTGATTCTTTCACTGCAGACAGACAGAGAGTGAGCAAAAAGCAGCATCTGGATTTGAATTTAACATTCATTTCCTACTGCTTCAACTCATAAGTACTTGGTTTGGTTTTGGTTGTATTTTTTTTTCAGGTATACCCACATGCTTTCAAAGCTTGCTCATTACCTCATTGCTTAGTAGCTAGAGGTCCCTCCTGATCAAAAAGCTTTTCCAAATGCACCTCAGGGCTCTAAGACCTTACTCATGTCCCTCTCATGCGAGTTTTGAGGCATCTTTTAATCAGCTGTAAAGATCTGATGTCATGGAGAGCATCAACTGCTGACATTCTGCCTGGGCCAGAGGACTTGAGGAGCTAGAGGTATTGCAAGTTAAGGGGAACAGAGAAGGAGAACATCTCAGCTTGAAAATGCTTCCATTAAAAAGAAACAGGCTCATATACACATGGACTTCATATTATCTATAAAATGGTTGTTAATTTGTATTTATATGTGCAGGAGACCAAATTAACTTCTTTAGAAAGCCTATTAGAAAATGCTGCTTATTCCTGTCACTGGGTCTTTTCAAGACACAGCTTCAGAGCTGCTTCTTATACAGCTTGAAAGAAAGGAAACAGGAGAGATACCTGTATCAGGCATTTGCTGACATCACTAGCACAGAGAGCCTTGTTGCAGCCTGATGACGACTGGACCCACAGCAGGAACAGGAGGACAGTGACTGTGGGTGCTGTGATGTACTGTGACCTCATGGTTCCTGCAGGCAAGCGATCTTCAAAAGGACTTCCACCAGCACTGAAAGAAAAACCAGCAAAGAAAAGGCTGTTGGAACATAGGTTAAATCTTACTTAGAATCACAGAATGCTTTGGGTTGGTAGGGAGCCCAAAGATCATCTACTTCCAACCTCCCTGCCACAGGCAAGGACACCTACCACAACACACTGCTCAATGCCCCATTTAGCCTGGCTTTGAACACTTCAAGGCTTGGAGCCTCCACAGTCTCTCTGGGCAATCTGTTCCAGTTCCTCACCATCCTCATGGAGAAGAATTTCTTCCTAATGTCTAACCTCAATCCAGTTTCTTCCAGTTTGAAGTCATTACCCCTAGTCCTGTCACTACCTGTGACTTTAAAAAGTCCCTCTCTGCCCTGTAGCCCCCTTCAAATACTGGAAGGCCTCCCTGGAGCCTTCTCTTCTCCAGGCTGAACAACCTCAATTCTCTCAGCCTGTCCTCTCATCATCTTTGTAGCCTTTCTCTGGGCCCACTCCAGCAGTCTCACGTCCCTTTTATGCTGGGGGCACCAGAACTGGATGCAGTACTGCAGGTGGGGGTCTCATGAGAGCAGAGTAGAGGGGCAGAATCACCTCCCTCGTCCTGTTGATCATATTTCTTTTGATGCAACCCAGGACACGATTGCCTTCTGGGCTGCAAATGCACACTGACAGCTCACATTGAGTTTTTCACCGAGGAGTCCTTCTCCTCAAGACTGCTCTCAAGCCACTCCTCATTCAGCCTGCGTTTGTGCTTGAGTTTGCCCCGACCCAGGTGTAGGACCTTGCACTTCACCTTGTTGAACTTCACGAGGCTGGAGGCTGGCTTGTGCCCACCTCTCCAGCCTGTCCAAGTCCCTCTGGATGGATCCCTTCCCTCCAGCATGTCTGCTGCACCACACAGCTTGGTGTCATCTGCAAACTTGCTGAGGGTGCCTCAATCCCACTGTCCATATGACTGACAAAGATGTCAAACAGCACTAGTCCCAGTACCGACCCCTGAGGGACACTACTTGTCACTGGTCTCCATTAGGATAGAAGCATTTCAGCTGGAAAAGTTCTTTAAGAACCATTTAATGCAACCATTCTCTACCAAGTGTGGTGCTAAACCATGTCGCTCAGCACCACACCTCTGCATCTTTTAAACCCCTCCAGGGATGAGAATTCAAACGCCTCCCTAGGAAGCCTGGACTTAATATGATACTCTATAAGCAGCAATAATAATAAAACCACCTCAGAAGAGAAAATCCACCAATAAAGACCTAATTTTGTAGATGCATGAAGCAGAGAGGTTTTATGTATTATCTCCTCAGGCTTGAGGTACACACAGGTGCCTAGGAACAAAGCTATACAGCAACCTTCCATCAGGTGTAAGGTAAATTGCCCTGTCACCTTTAATGCAGACAGACAGATGTTTTCATACCAAGTTAGATGTCACACAGGCTTTCAACTCAATCACAAAGATGTTAACTTCAGACACCAACACTTCAAAACCAGAAGTTACAACGACTTTGAAGGAGGATTTGAAGAACCACGCAAGTGACTGAAGTCAACCACTGACAAGCATCTGCTACTTCAAACACAGAGAAAAAGGGGTTCGTTCAAAGCATTCCACCTTCCTCCCTTGCTGAAAGCCCAGCTTCTAGGCATGTGGTACTTGCAACACGATGAGCAGTGTGCCAGGGGATTCTTACCAGGTAGATCTTGCTTTATGCTGAGCATGTGAAGCCAGTCAAAAGGGGATCCCATTGCACCAGGCACTGTACCAACATATAATAAAAGGCAGCCCATGTTTGGGCACGCTTGCAATGAGCCTGTATTGTTCTCATAAGAGAGGAAAAAAATATGCTAATGGGACATTTGGTTTCTTTCTTTCTGTATCTAGAAATGTTTTTTTTCTGCTTTATGAATTCAAAAAAACAAACCTCAATTAGCAACATTCAAGCATTAAAAAGAAGAAAACCAAGCCAGCATGTCAATAAGGCACGATCCGGACATTTTAGTGCCTGCGTCAGATTAATCTTTCTTACAATAGTTATTAGACGCTGACGAATCTCACTGTGCTGGGCACATGGCCATTGGCTTGTGAGGGACTCCCCTGCAAGACCCAGGGGCATGTATGGAGAACATCTTCCCCCTCAAGAAGAGGAGGGCCACGGGGAGAACGACATCTCCCTTGAGAAGCGAGGGGTCACCCTTTCCTCGCACTCCTACCCAGACCAAAGATCGTTTCCCTTCAACTACAGATGGTCCAATCCCAGCGGGTGTTGCACGCCAGCGGGCCAGGGGCATCCGCCAAGACGAGCACGATGCTGGGCTCCAGCCGAGCGACCCAGGCGCGGTGTAACACCACCTCGGCAACGGGCCGTGCTCGGCTCTTACATAAAAGGCTCCGGAGCAGCGGAACTGAAGCAGTACCGTTTCCAGAAGCACGTCCCCTACTTTCCCCAGGATCGCCCCGTTTCATCGACTTGCTGCTTCCCCACACTTCTCTCCACCGGAGCACGATCCCCGCAGCCCGCCCCAGCGGCACCGGCTCCCTTCGCCCCAGCGCCGGCTCAGCATCGCTTTCTCCCAGCGCCGGGGCGGAAAAGACCCCAAACTCTCTCAAGGCAATCAACCCGCCTTCGGCTCCCGGGAGGCCCCGGCCCCAGAGATGGCACTGCCAGGGGCCCCGGAGGCTGGTGACAGGAAGCAAGCCCCCCTTGCCGAAACGGCCCGGGACAGCCGGGGCCCCTCTCCCGGTGACTGGGGGCCTGGCCTCCTCCTCCTCCTCCTCCGGCAAGCAACGGGGCGGCCGCGCCGCGCCGCACCGAAACTTTCCTCCCACAAAGAAGCAGCCGCGGCCCCGCCGCCTCCTCCTCCCCAGCCACCGGCTCCATCCCGCCACCGCTCGCACCTCTCCCTCCGCACTCCCACCGTGGTCTGGCGTGAGCCGCGGACCGGGCACCCCCCGTTCCGCCGGCGGCTCTCGGTGCTCCGCTGGCAGCTGCAGCAGCAACCGCGCACCTCAGGCCCGCTGCTCCCCTCCTCGCTCGGCCGCAGGCAGCGCGGAGGCGGCGGCGCGGCCTCGCCCCGCCTCGGGGCACCGTCAGGCGCCAGGACCCTCCCCCCGCCGCCGGCTGCGCGCCCCGGGACCCTCCGCCCCAGCTGGTGGCGGCTGCGCGGAGCCGGGTGAGGCCGGTGGGTGTGAAGGAGCTGCGTGGCTCGGCCTTACCGAAGGGTTCGTCCGTGGAGGGGCTGTAGCCTGCTGGGCAGGTGGTGAGGGGAGTCCCACTGCCAGCTCTGGGAAGGGCAAGGACAAGCTCTGGTGCGGAAAGGAACCACGGATTCGGGACAACCGTGCTCAAAGCACAGAGCTCTGTGTGTGCTTATCCTCCTGCGGGCTCCAAGGGACCAAGCTTCTTCCCTGGGTTTTTATAAGAAGAACGCCGAAGGAACCTGTCCAGGTAGCCAGAATCATTAATTGGGTTGTGTCCAACCGCTCTGCAGTCAGCAGGGACATCTTCAACTAGATCAGGTTGCTCAGATCCCTGTCCAACCTGAGCTGGAATGGTTCCAGGGATGGGGCTTCTACACCTCTCTAGGCAACCTGGGCCAGCGTCTCACCAACCTCAGTATAAAGAGTGTCTTCCTTATATCTAACCTAAATCACCCCTCGTTGAGTTCAAACCCATCACCCGTTGTCCTGTCACAACAGGCTCTGCTAAAAAGTCTGTCCCCACCTTTCTTATTGGCCCCTTTAAGTACTGAAAGAAACCCAGAGCAGCCCTCAGGCTTCTTGGGTGACAGTGAGTCTCCCAAGGGAAACATGGCCTTCTCCCCTCACTGATGTCCTCCCATCTGTCCTTCTCCCCTCACTTTTTTGAAGGAAATCCACAGCAGGGTGTCCTTAAGCAACACACAAGCTATCATTCCACCGAGTAAACTTGGACAAAAAACCCCAAACAACTCAACTGGAACAGAGCCTGAGTTTAAATCAGAAGCCAAGAGATCATTGTCTAAGGGAATGAAACATTTGGACAGTCTTTAAGCAACTAAATTTCTACTAAGCAGTTGCAATTGAAAAAAACCCAACACACTGATAATGGGAAATCATCTCTCCCTGCAAAGCAGACACAGGCTAACCCTAATAAACATCTGCCTTCAGATCTCCTTCCGAGATAGAATAGTGCCAAAATATTTGAAAATTATCACAAAAATGTTTCTGTGGATTCTTCCAGAGGTTGAACTTTCTGGTTTTTTTACAGTAAACCCAGTTAAATCCCCAGTGGTCCTGCCAGCCCTGTGGGACTGTTCCCGCAGCCACGGGGGTTGCCAAATTGCTGTGGCACCCCAATGCTGTCCTGCTCCCTGGTTTGTGTCACCGTATTGCCCTGGTAGACACCAATACCACTGAGTACACATGGAGGCACCACTATACAACATCACCAAGTTCCGGTGAAATCTGCCCAGCTGTCTCCATCCCAAGTATTTTTGTCACCTGCTTCTTGCCTAACACAGCCATTTATACTCTTAATTATTCATACTTTAAAAAGTCTGCATGAGATTCTCCCACTTCCAGATCACAGAACCACAGAATACATCCAGTAGGAAGAGACCTCAAAGATCATCCAGTCCAACCCTTGACCCACCACTGAAGGGTCAACACTAAACTATGTCCCTAAGTGCCAGGTCCACACGTTGCTTAAACACCTCCAGGGATGGTGTCTCCACCACTGCCTTGGGCAGACCATTCCAATGTTTGAGAATCCTTTCAGTGAAGAAGTATTTCCTAACATCCAGCCTAGACCTCCCCTGGCACAGCTTGTAACCATTCCCTCTAGTCCTGTCACTTGCCACCAAGGAGAAGAAGCTGCCTCCTCCTCACTCCAACCTCCCTTCAGGTAGTTGTAGAGAGTCATGAGGTCTCCCCTCAGCCTCCTCTTCTCCAGACTGAACAACCCCAGCTCCCTCAGACATGTAGGCCATGTGCTCCCAGCCCTTCATGAGCCTGGCTGCCCTTCTCTGGACAATTTTCAATGTCCTTTTGTAGTGAGGTGCCCAGAACTGAACACAGTACTCAGGTTGTGGCCTCACCAGTGCTGAGTGCAGGAGGATGATCACCTCCCTGTTCCTGCTGGCCACAGTGTTTCTAATACAAGCCAGGATGCCATTGGCCTTCTTGGACACCTGGGCATACTGCTGACTCATGTTCAGTTGACTGTCAACCAATACCCCGGGTCCCTCTCCAAGTTGCAGCTTTCCAACCACACATCCCCAAGTTTGTAGCTTACCATGGGGTTGTTGTGACCCAGGTGAGGGGCCTGGCAGTGGTCTTGCAGATGTTACTTTTTATTACTTCAAGTGTCTGAAGTAAACTCACACTCACTCTCTAGTTAACACCTTGCAGCTTTATCCATCTTTTCCTTTTTAAGCAACTCACACAGATTTGTGTGTCATTTTCAATTTGTACAGCTAGTTCCAACAGAGCATTTTACTTTCAGGGGAATATTTACTTCCAGAAGAATATCACACTGGCATTTTCCTCACTATATCTTCAATTCTGAGTGATGTCAGGAAGATATTTCTATGTAAAAGCAGGAACAACTTTTCCTTCTTTAGGTACCTAACAAATTAAAAGTGGAAAAAAAATCAAACAGTTACAGGGCAGGAACTACATAGTAACTGGTTTTACTATGCTTTATTATTACTATTGTTATTGCTATGACTATTAATTTACTCTTAATGTGCATAGGGGAAGGAGCCTACTGTCTACAAAGTCACTTGTTCCATGTCAGTCTGCACTCCAGCACAAGGAAGATACCCTAGGCTCTGATATTAGGAAGGAGTAGCTACTCTGTAGTAATTCACCTGGTAATTAATAATCACTCCAAACCAAGCACTTGAAATCTCATTCCAGGGTCTCTTACCTAAGCCCCGTGTCTTTCAGCAGCAATTTCACAGATATCAGATATCAGCATTCCTGAATTATTTATGGACTAGAGGGCAAGAAATCTTTTTCATGAATATCTCTTAACCTCCTACTAATAAATTAACTGTCTGCTCATTAGGGACAGGACTAAGAATAAAAAAGCATTACTTTTCACAATATGGGGACTTTTTCACTGACCTTCAGTTCTGGCTTGAGCTAGACCAGAATCAATTCTGGTCAGGGATTTGACTTCTCAGCTCAGCCTCTGCTCAGTGAGGGCACTTTCTGAAATTCAGGGCAGGTCTGCACAGCCAGGGGCTGCTTCTAGCACTGCAAACGTTGATGGGGAGAGTTACTGCCAACGGTTACTGCCAAGGGCTGGGCTGCAGAAAGGCTCTGGCTTAGACTTACTCCTGGGCAGACCAGGGGCACTGCCACATCTTGTGCTCCACATAAGGGTGTAGGAAGTCAGAGGTGTCACCTGTGAGGAGGATTGAACAGGACAAGTGACCCTCAACTGACCAACAAGGGATTCCATCCCATGGACATCATCTTCAGGATAAAGCTAAGGGATCAGCAGAGTCAAGTTCTCTCTTCTACAATGATCAGGACGACTCTGCTCTGCCTTCAGTTCTGGTCTGTGTGTTCCTGAATCCAGTTCCAGAATCCAGCTCCTGAATCTAGTTACCATCTGCTGCTGAATCCAGTCTGGGACTTCCCCAGCACAGCATCAGTGGTGATGGTGACACTATTGCCATCAGGGTTTTGTTCCATATTGGTTTGTATCTATTTCATTTTATTAGTATTTCCATTAAAGCTTTCCCAACCCATCAATCTTTTTTCCCTTATTTCCAACTCATCAGTCTTTCTTCCCATATTCCCTTTCTTGTCCCTTTGGGAATGGAGAGGGGTTCATAGAGAGCCTCTGACACTTGTCTAGTGGCCAGCCCAGCCCTAACCCTTGCCAGTCTCCTTATGTATTTCAGGAATGCCGAGATTTGATATATCAAAGTGTTCCAACACTAAGAAATTGCAATGAGTAACATGACCAATAAAATTTATTAAACATTCTATTTACAGCTATTCACATGTTCTTCCATAGGTTAATATTAAAATAGACAATATACAATTTAAGAATTTTCATTCAAAGGCATTTAGTTGAAAAAAAATATGCTCTATTATGAGACCACCATGTAAGAGCAAAAGGTGTTTGTTGGGTTTGGTTTGTTTGTTTTACACAAAAATATCCTCAGTACAGTAAGTGGTAGGTGTGACATTACAACAGCAGACTGATGTGAGATACGGTTGGTGTAGGTATTACAGTTGTTTAGGGATCAGTTATTGAAGTACAGGAGTTTCAGGGGCATGCAATACAGTTCTGTCTCAACTCTTTTACAGTCATGGTGATGAAACAAGCAGCGAAATCAAACACATGCCCTACCAAAAAAAAAACCAAAACCAAAAACAACCCAAAACCAAACCAAACCCAGAACTGCCAACCAGGAACACATCACACTGCAGCAAAAAACGACAACTTTGGTCCAATAAAACCTTAGACAAAAAACAGTTGTACAGTTAAAATATCTGAACATTAATTACAAGACTATTTACATTTGCACAATAGGTAGAAAATAAATTATTTTAAAATGAAAACAATATTACATCTTTCCCCCCCAAAAAAGAAAACTGTACAGCACTTTACAAAATATAATAAGATTAATAAGACTATTTTCCTCCAGGTTGGACATTTTCTTCCACAGGCTTTCTCATCATTTTTCTGTGGGAGTTCAACTGTTACTGAAGTTTCTCAATGCAAAGCTTTATAGCAGATTTTGAAGTGTCCTTTGGGTTTTTTTGTGACTGTTTTAGTTATTAACAGCTTCCAGCGCTGTTAAGTTGCCTTGTTTTGCCATTTTCCAGCAGTAAGCTCTAATGCCACAGGCGATTTTAAATGGCAGTTACTGGGAATGGGCTTTAAAATAAAGATCCATCCTCTGTGTCCTCAAGAGCCCGTGCCACACTTCTCTGAAGGAACACCAGAATTATTGAGTGGGAATTCCACAGAATTAAGTGTTCAGTCTGTAAAGAAAAAAATACCTTTTGTGTGTCACTGTGCCACAAGGTGCTTGACATCATATTGGCGTCAACTCGAAGTCATCATTAACATCAACAAGAGGAACATAAAACTCCTGAATTTCATAAATGCTGATAGATTTGTAGGTAGCAGGATCAAGCTCTTGTAGCTTATGCTGCCACTCCAGTCTCTGTACCGCGTTTAACGCCGCTGCTTCATGCTGCTGCCTCATCAGAAGGCACGTCTGTTTTGAAGAGGAGAAGGAAATTATTGCAATACTGGACAAAACAAGTCAAATTTGACAATAGAGAAAAAAATCCAGGAGCCTGACTGGTAGCAATAAGTCATTTCCCAATGATACATTTAGAAATTCGAGGGTTATTCCGTTACACTACATAGCAACAAAGTTGTTTTTCCTTTATACTACTGGACCGTCTTCGTTGTTGCACTCAAAACCCATCCAATCACTTCTGATACTGCCTTTGAATCTACTTTTTATTCACCTCAATTTTACAGGGACATTTCAGTCTGGTGGGGGTTACTTTTTTAAAGTGAAAAAAACAAAGCAGCGTACCTTCAATTTGTCAAACTTATCATCCACGTCCTGTAACCATGACATGAACTGCCTTGCATTAAATCGATCCCTCACTGATGTTTTGCTGTCATCAGCCTGTAAAGAAGAATTGACCCAAACTGTCAGGGATTGGATGATTCACTTTTAAGCATACTATAAAACAGGAAACTACTCTCTGGGTCCTTCCTGAACAAGCACAGAACCAACCATTATCTAACCTAGCAAGGCTGGTGCTAAACCATGTCCCTCAGCACCACATCTCTGCGTCTTTGAAACACCTCCAGGGATGGGGATTCAACCACCTCCCTGTGAAACGCGTTCCAGTGTTTGAGAACCCTTTCAGTGAAGATGTTTCTTCTGACACCCAACCTAAACCTCCCCTGGTGCAACTTGAGGCCATTTCATTTCAACGTATTACTTGGGTTTTCTCCAAAGAAGGAGACTCCATAACCTCTCTGCAAAGCCTGCTCCAGGGCTCTTTCACCCTCACAGGAAAGAATTTTCTCCTTTTGGTCTGACGGAATCTTCTGTGCTCTATAGTTTGTGCCCATTGCCCCTTGGCCTGTCACTGGGCACCACTGGAAAGAGTCTGGCCCCATCCTTTTGACCCCCACCCTTTAGCTATTGGTCAGCATAGAGAAGATCCACTCTGCTCTTCTCCAGGCTAAGCAGCCCCAGGTCTGTCAGCATTTCTTCCTCACAGAGATGCTCCAGTCCCCTCAGCATCTTTCTAGCCTCTGCTGCACTCTCTCCAGTAGTTCCCTGTCTCTCTTGAACTGGGGAGTCCAAAACTGGACCCAGTACTGCAAATGTGGCCTTGCTGGGGCAGAGTAGAGGGGAAGGAGAACCTCCCTCGTCTTAATCTCTGAATCAGTACAAGGCAGATCCTTCCACAAAACTGCTTTTGCTTTATTCTCTAAAAAAATAAATTCAATAACAAATTAAAGACATAATCCCTTGGGGAAAAGTTAACACATTAATAAAAAGAAACTTAGGCAGCCTGACTTCACTGGCTGCAAAAGTATTCAAAAGCAATAATAAAATAGTATTTACATCAAAATCCCTAAAAGGAGATTAAAACAAGTGAGCAGACATGTCTTATGTCTTGCTCAATGAAATAAAACTTCTATCTATTCATTAAGAATATGGAACATCACATCTGCCCCTCAGTCCCTCATGAGAAACTAGATCCTTTGTAGATAGTCCTGAAGCCAGACTATGCCAATGTAACAGTTAAGTCATAATCACCAAATAAAACAAGCTGCTGTTACTTTTTTTTTAGGGAAAAAAACGAGACTGCAGGAATTTCTACACTTTAGTAATGGGCAAGAATGGGTGAAAATCCTGCAGAGACTGAAGTCCGTAAGAAACCCATCTTTGGTTTGACCACATGACTGTGAAGTGTGGCTCTTAAGGTCTGCCCAACACATGCTGTTGGAAAGGCAAGCCTCCAAAGACTCAGAAATCCCATCAAAACAGTCCTGAGGGAGTCATGTTCCTGCCAAAAAAACCATCTCTTTGATTACAAACCTCTACCAGCTATTTGCTCAAATACAAGAGAAATCTCATCCAAAATGTTTCTTCTTTGGAGAACACAATTAAGAGTTGCCATCAGGGTAACAGCAGAGTGACAGAACCCATCACAGGAGAATGTTTTTTTTCTTAAGCATCTACGTCCTTCCCATGAAGTATCAAGTTCAAAGCATCAAGGTGGTCGTTAAAACACTGCTTTCAGTTATAAGAAAAAAATATATTTAATACTTTGATGAACATTACAGGCAAAAGAAAATTTCCTAATAAAACCCACCACAGACGGAGGCACCAAGTTGCTGAGGTCATGAGGGGGAATGACAGGCATTCTACTACTGCTCCTGTTATCATCTAGATGATCATTTGAAGTGGGGGGGAAGCCCACAACAACTTCTCCCTCCATAAAGCTTTCTTTTGTTTCATAGAGTTCAGATATAAAGTCATAGAGTAAAATCATAGAATGTTTTGGGTTGCAAGGGACCTTACAGCTAATCTAGATCTGTCATGGACAGCCACACCTCCTACTAGGCCAGACTGCTCAAGGCTCTATCCATCCTGCCTTTGAACACTTCCAGGCTTGAAGCCCCCACACTTTCTCTGGAAATCTGTTCCAGTGCCTCACCACCCTCATTGGGAAGAGTTATTTCTTAATGTCTAATCTCAATCCAGTTTCTTCTAGTCTGAAGCCATTACTCTTGCTCCTGTCACTTCAGGGCTTTGTAAGAAGTCCCTCTCCAGCTCTCCTGTAGCCCACTTCAAATATTGGAAGGCTGTTCTAAGGTTTCCCAAAACCTTCTCTTCTCCAGGCTGAACAACCCCACCTCTCTCAGCCTGTCCTCCCAGGAGCGGTGTTTCCCTCCTCTGATCATCCAGCTCCGCTGGACCTGCTTAAACAGGTCCATGTTAGAATCAGCTTATTTAAGATGAATTGTAAAATGTTAACTAGAAAAATGTAGCTCCATGTGGAACTTAGAGGGATCTCAAATTTCTAGAAAGCTCAAAGCCTCTAAATTGAGAAAAAATATTAAAGGACATTCTGAACTTCAAAATTAACAATGATGGTATTTGGACTGCTAAGAGAAAAATCTCATTTTTGCTCTATCAGTTACATTTACTAAGGAAATTATTTTAAAATTTACCAGTATAAAGCTTAAAATGGGAGAACAACACAATCTCCATAAAGTGCTACCCCCTGCTGAACCACCTCATTGTGCACAGCTCTAGTTCTTTAAAGATGGGGGGAGGAAAAAGTAGTAACAGCCTGAGCAAGCACTGGAAACTAATTATTCTACGAGGGGCTCCAGGACTAAAGTGGATTCCCCATCTGTTGGAAACGTAGGTGTTTCATTTTAAAATGCACCAACACTTTCATTACACTAAAACCATCAAATGTCTTCCTTGCCTTATGTGTTCCTCACAGGTTCTGAACGCTGGTTCCATTTTTGTTACTTGGCAGAGCTGTTCACAAGACACCAGCACCAGGAAATTATATTCTCCAAAGTTCTCTGGTAGAGGTAGTCCATGAATGGTATGTAGATTACAAAGTACTCCGTTACTGCTCATACTACACAGGTTGCAGTACCCATATACTGCTCCTTCTATAGAATAAGAGAATCAGTAATGATGGAAAAGCTCCCCAAGATCATCAAAAGTCCAACCGTTAACCCAGCGCTGCCAAGTCCACCACTCAGCTGTGTCCCTCAGCACCACATCTACATGGCTTCTTGAACACTTCCATGGATGATGACTCCATGACCGCCACAGGCAGCCTGTTTCAGGGCTTAGCCATTCTTCCAGTGAAGATATTTTTCCTAGTATCCAACCTAAACCTCCCCTGGGGCAACTAGAGGCTGATTCCTCTCATCTTATTTCTTGTTACCTGACAGAGAAACCACCCCTCCCCTCAATACAACTTCCTTTCAGCAAGTTATAGAGAGCAAGAACGTTTTCCCTCAGCTTCCTTTTCTCTGGACTAAACAACCCCAGTTCCCTCAGCTGCTCCTAGAAAGACCTGTATTTCAGACACTTCACCAGCTTCACTGCCCTTCTCTGGACATGCTCCAGCACCTCAATGTCCTTCTTGGAGAGTGAGGAGCCTAAACTTTATCCTAGTATTTGAGGTTCAGTCTCCCAAGCGCCCAGTAAGGGGAGGGCAATCATTTCCCTAGTCCTGCTGGCTACACTATTGCTGATAGAGGCCAGCATGTTGTTGGCCTTCTTGGTTACTTGGGCACACTGCTGGCTCATGTTCAGCCAGCTGTTGACCAGCAAGCCAAGGTTCTATTTTAACCAGGAATAATACCAACACTGAAGATGTAAATAACATTGCACATGTAAATAATATGAAGCTTGAGGTGATTTTCAAAGAAATAAAAATTAATTTGTTATTTTTCAGCATTTCAGTGCTGGTCATCTGGTTTATATAAAACAATTCTCACGTTCCTTATGGAGAGGAGAAAAATGTGGTGGTGAAACACTGGAACAGGTTGCCCAGAGAAGTTGTGGAGGCTCCAAGCCTGGAAGTGCTCAAAGCTAGGTTGGATGGGGCCTTGAACAACCTGGTCTAGTAGGAGGTATCCCTGTCCATGGCAGGAGGGTTGGAACTAGATGATATTTAAGGTTCCTTCCAATCCAAACCAGTCTAGGATTGTATGATATCTCCATAAAATATTTCCAAATTCATGAACCAATCTTACCACTTCATGCACTACTGGCACTCCAAGTCTCTGGGCTACGGGTAAAAATTACTCTTTTATTCTGGCATGTTTTTAATTACTGTTTAAGCTGTATTTGTAAGCTCCCAAAATATGTTCTGTTTATGACCGAAACTGAATTTCATCAAAATCAGTGAAGTAATGTTCTCATTTATCTTTCTCCTCATTTCTGTAGGAGGAAGAAAATCAGACACGGTACCAACCAGAAAACCACGTACACATACCCCTATCCTTTTGTCATTGTACACATACCACACGAAGCCTAGCCAAGGTAACAACCTATAATGTGCAAAACCTTAATTCCATACAAACCAATGCCAGGTTCATCATGAGAACAGAATTCTCTCCAAGCATTCCTTTTGAGTCAGTCTAGAAAGACCTTCTTGGATGACATTCTGAAATACATCTCTACCTGAGCATCCAGAGGCATGTTATAAACCTCGGTGTCCAGCAGGATGTTGCAGGCACTGAATGGTAGTGTTTGATTAGCCAGAGTTCGTGCTGCTCGGCAGTGAACACGCAGAACTTCTTGTTCATTGGAAATAATAAGCTTCTCCTAATTGAATAAAAGATCAACATATGAATGTACATGAGGTAAATCAAACATTTCAGGTTAATTCATTAAAATATCCATTCAGTTAAAGGTTCCTTTGCAGTGCTTTTGAAACTGTGTGACAAGTGGGCTGGTGGGGGAAGGAGTGGTTGTTAGAGAATCAGAGAATGGTGGAGGGTTGGAAGGAACCTCTGGAGATTAAGTCCAATCCCCCTGATAAAGCAGGGTCACCCACAGCAGGTTGCACAAGATCACAATGCGCAAGGTACATTTGGAATCTCTTCAGAGAAGGAGACTCCACACCCTCTCTGGGAAGTCTGCTCCAGGGCTCTGCCACCCTCAGGGCAGAGAAATTTTTCTTCACGTTCAGATGGAACTTCCTGGATTCCAGTTTGTGCCCATTCCTCTTTGTCCTAGCACTGGGCACCACTGAAAAGAGTCTGGCCTCATCCTCTTGACACCCACCCTTTAGCTCTTGCTAAGCATTGAGAAGACCCCCTCTCAGGCTGCTCTTCTCCAAGCTAAACAGACCAGGTCTTTCAGCCCTTCCTCCTCACAGAGATGCTCCAGTCCCTTCAGCATCTTTGCAGCCTCTACTGAGCTCTCTCCAGTAATTCTGTGTATCTCTTGAACTGGGGAGCCCAGAACTGGACACAACACTCCCAATGTGGTCTCACTAGGGCAGGAGAGAGAAGAACCCCCCTCGACCTGCTGGTCATCTAATCAAATCCAAGATGTCAATTTAATGATGCAAAGAGCATTCCCTGAATATCAAAACTGAAGACACCTTCCCGCTCCCCAAATGCTGGCTGAAAGTCATGCCCAGATTTTCCATGTAGTGCTACTGAGGCAAGTTCCAGGTAATGAGGAAGGCGAAAGATAGAAAGTTTAAGGAGCACAGGGTTGGGATACAGAACCTTGGAAGAGACCTTTGCGATCATCAAGCCAAACCATTATACAGGTTTCTGAGTCTCCACTATACGAAGGTTTTTGTCACATGCTTGTCATGGCAAACTCAGTGGCCAAGCAAAAAAGAATGTTACGTGAGTGTGTTTACTCCTCTGTAATGTAATGGCTCTAATTTTTAACATTAGGGAAAAAGGTGTAATATAAAAAGCTCAGAAAACATTAAATGCAGCATCTTACCTTTGCTTACAAATAATTTCTTTTCAGTCAGACCTTGAGCCATGTGCACATTCTTTGTACTTGCTATTTTATACCTATTTTACATTGAAATACTGAATTCAAGTAAAAACTTGCCCTCAACTTGTTTGTTCTGGTTTGAAATCAACTTTAAAAACTACCACACTGGGGTTTAATGAACCAACTGCTTGTAGAACTGTGTGGAAAGATTTCTTACATACCTTTAAGATACATGAGCAAGGGGTCCCGTCTGTGTCCACAAGCAATCTGGCTCATGGTACTGACAGACATCTAAATTTAGGCTGCCAAGGAACAAAGTTTGGGCAACACAAAGAGTACTCTTAAACCAGGAGTATTTTCCCAGTTTCTGTGTTCAAATTCAGTGAAGCCTGCAGATGCAGTTCTAATATAATTTTAGGCACTTTCTGCAAGCAGAATAATGCACATCATGTGTTAGTCTTAGAGCCACTGTGTGTTCTACCAAGACAGAATTTACTCTTGCTTCGATTCTTTTAACTCAGTTTGGTTCTGAAGCCTATGACCATTATTAGCTGTCAAAAACACAGTCTGAAGCTTTCTTCCCACTTCCCCTGGGAAAAATCTGGGCTACATCTTAGAGGAATTAACAGGAAAAAGCTGCTATCTGACTGACTTATGTATTCTGCTGAGCTGTCCAAACCATATTTTTTTATTCATAAATTTGGATAGAAGGTGCATTACTTCTACAGCACTCTTCTATTCAGCAAAATACAGTCCATGCATTGAAAAAAATAAACAATCCTAAAGCTTAAAGTTGGGAAAGAAAATAATATAAATTCCTTCAGTCTTACCCTTTCAACCCTGTGCTGCAAACGTAGCTTCATCCTCGCAGCCTCTTGTTGTTTAAATAGTTCTTTAAGTGGGTCTGACAGTGAGGGAGGTGGTGTAATCTGTGTAAAAAGATTTATAAATAGTATAGTCAGTCTGTCTTTAACAGATGTTTGACATTACCTAGATGATTTGAGCATTAAAAAACTCCACCAACATAAGCAAAACATATTTTAGGGAAAACATGAGATTTTTGTACATTCTATTAATTACATGACTTCAATCCATTTGCAATAAAACGTTTTAAGGATGTTTTTAACTATAAAGCTAATAAACCTGACTGAAGTGGCATTTCAAAGCAATCATTTCATACAATCATAGAATGGTTTGGGTTGGAAGGAACTTTAAAAGGCCATTTAGTCCAACCCCCCTGCAGTAAGCAGGGACATCTGAAACTAGATCAGGTTGCTTAAGAGCCCCAAACAACCTGACCTGGAATGTTTTCAGGGATGGGGCATCTACCACCTCTCTAGGCAATCTGGACCAGGGTTTCAACACCCTCAGTGTAAGCCCTTCTCTCTAGTCTAAATCTCCCTCTTTTAGCTTAAAACCATCACACCTTATCCTGTCACAACAGGCCCTGCTAAAATACCTGTCCCAAACTTTCTGATCAGCCTCTTTAAGTGCTGAAAGGCCACAAGAAAGTCTGCCTGGAGCTTTCCCTTCTTCAGGCTTGAACAATCCCAATTCTCTCAGCCTGTCTTCACAGAAGAGGAGTTCCAGCCTTTGGATCATTGCTGTGGCTTCCTCATGTCTTTCCTCTCACATCTCTCCTGTGCTGAGGACTCCAGAGCTGGACCCAGCAGTGCAGCTGGAGTCTCATTAGAGCAGATGGGAAAAATCCTTTCCCTTGACCTGCTGTCCAGTGTTTCAACCAGTCACTGTGAGCATGCCAAAGCTGTTCTTTAAAAGTGCTATACATTAGAAGATAGTAGAACTAAAACTTGCTTTCAGTTTTAAAGACTCTTTAAAGCAGAACTGTTCCAGAAGTTAAAAGCTGCCTAGCCAAATGCAAAAGTGAAGTCAGAAAAGAAAAAAACATTGTTAAAAAAGAAGTTACTCAATATAACTATGCACTGTCACTGACATTTTACATGGCACAAAAGATAAACAATGCTATTCCTCATCTAACAGTCATGCAGGACATAGACAAGCACAAAAAGTACACTGGAGCCCCATGCAGTGACTTGGAAAATGGTTTTCTGTCAGTTATTCAAATGCATGGTGGGTTTTCTTTTAAAGCTTAAGCCTAAAAAAGTAATGAATAAAATAATCAAACAGACCTGAGTGAGCTGATAACACTGTTATTGATTTGCTTTATGCTAAACATTTTGTGTTTTCAATCAGTTAGTTAAACAACCAGTATTACTGCCCAGATCCAGCTGTGTGACAAACACTTAAAAGGCATCTTGAGCCCTCATGGCAACTGCAAAAATCAGATGTTTCTTGAGAAGTAACTAATAAACATCTTCAGACTTTTAAGGCTCCACCCAAGGTTTCCTTTTCTTTCTGCCAGTTCTGTCTGACAGCTAAGGATGTTTTTTTAACCACTCTTAGATGTAAGAGCATCGATACTGCTTCAGAAAGACTCATCAAAACAAAATTAAATACTGCTTACTACTGCTGCTGCTCCTCCAAAACCACAGCTGAAATACCTACTGGTATTCTACTCTACCTTCTACCTAACACAAACACAGACAGCAATAATTCTATTCAACAATATGGATTCTGCAACTGTCAAGAAGCAATCAATGCATCACGAAAACATGGACACACTGCATTACTAGAATCGGTCTTACACCTATACACTTCAGTAACAAAGGGATTTAGCTACCAGGAATTATTTGATTATTGTTATCTTGGAAAACTATTTCAGGACAATTTTTTCATCAACTGGAAGTTGGGCAATATCTTTGGAATTAAAGAACATATTGAACAGAAAGAACGTATCAATACGACAAGAGGAAACGGCCTCAAATAAACCAGTTCTGAGGTGTCAGAATCTATTGGGGTGCTTGATAGGATGAGAGGAAGTGTCCTCAAGTTGCACCAGGGGTAGTTTAGGTTGGACATTTAGGAACAATTTCTTCCCCAAAGGGATTAAGCTCTGGAACAGGCTCCCGAGGGAAGTGGTGGAGTCCCTATCCATGAAAGGATTTAAAAATCATGCAGATGTGCTGCTAAGGGACATGGTTTAGTGGTAGCTTGGCAGTGCTGGGTTAGTGGTTGGGCTTGATGAACTTACAGGTCTCTTCCAACCAAAACAATTCTATGATTCTAATAACTAATTGTGGTTTCTTCCTTCAGTTATTATTTGGTACACAACAACATTTAGCTCCTTCATGTTTCAAACTGCTAAGCAAGGTACACTTCACTTCTCTCAATGAAGTTGGTTTGGCTCCCAAATGGGTGAGTAACCTTTATGGCATCTGCCACTTTGTATAAGTCATCACCACTGAAAACAAACACACACAACCAGAAGAAATCCAGACCCAAACCACAGACATCTCCTGAAATAATCTGTCTCAGTCATAAAGGGGTATCAGTGTGATTAAGCTTAGTTTAAGACACACTGCAGTCCAGTTTTGCCTGTAAACTTTGCTCTCATGGCACAGCACAACGGTGCTGTCATGGTCTTTCAATAACTAAGAAGAGATGCTCGTAGTGACACCAAGCTTTGATTAATCTAAAGAACTCTCAAACATCTCAGTGCTTTGGCTAGCAGAGAAAGACATAGCAAAACAAACAAGCTAAACAATCAGTCTGTAAATATTCTTTGAGCTTATGCAGCTAAGTTGTCCAGAAATAAAATCTCAGAGTTGGTGAGCTTCCATACCACCTGAACAACCCTTAAATTTACAGATCACTTGATTTTGCAAGAGGAATAAGAATCAACACCGTAGAAAATAGCTGGAAAGGGCTTAATTACCTAGCCAGCAAATTTGTGTGGGCTTTTATTTAAATGTCTAAGAGAACCCTGCCTCTGTGAAGCTGCTGTTCATAGAATCATAGAATCATTTTGGTTGGAAGAGACCAAAGAGATCTTAAGATCATCAAGTCCAATTGTTAATGCAGCATTGCAAAGTCCACCACTAAACCATGTCCCCTCAGCACCACATCTACACTGCTTTTAAATCCCTCCAGGGATGGGGACTCCACCACTTCCCTGGGGAGCCTCTTCCAGAGCTTGACAACCCTTTTGGGGAAGAAATTGTTCCTAACACCCAATCTCAGCCTCCTCTGGTGCAACCTGAGTATGCTTCCTCTCATCCTGTCAAACACCCTAGTACATTCTGAGACCTCAGAACCGGTTTATTGCATTAGTGCTTGTGCATATCAGCCACAGGCAGATTTTCTAACACCAGCAGCTAACATGACAGTGTCCTCCCACAGCCCACCCCACTGACCCTGGCTGGCCAACACCTCTTCAGCCATCTCCAGAAACATTCTGGGTCAGGTTAGATGGGGCTTTGAGCAACCAACCTGCTCTAGTTGCAAATGTCCCTGCTTACTGCAGGGAGGTTGGACTAGCTGACCTTTAAAGGTGCCTTGCAACCCAAACCATTCTATGGTTCTTTGCAGCAGCTACAGGTTTTTATGATCCCAGAGATCACAACTGCCTCTGTGTATAAACACTCCAGTCAGCCCTACACTGTCTACCAAAACACAGAGCTAAATAGAGGACTGAGTTTGTTTACAGTGACTTTTGAAATTATCATTTTTTTCCTATCTTCTTGCAAACATGGGAAGAGCAAGCCTTGGACCCTTGAAGTCTGCAGACAGGGTTTGAGTAGTCTTACACCACCTGCTGGAAATCCCATCTTGTGAACCAGCACTGGGTTTGGACAGAGGAAATTACTTCAGTTTCATTTGATACCATAAAGTTTAAAGGTTTCAAGGCAAGAACAGTCAGAGGAGCCTCTCTGATCTTCTGGTCAAAGAGATGGTTAGTAAGGAGACAACAAAAAGTGTGTAGGGAAAATGCAAATACTTTCTTGCAAGAACAGCATGAAACTGAATGCCACAAGAAAAAGGTGACCCTATTTTTTTTGTATAACCAGAACACATTATCAAACTAGTTTCTTAAGGTCATAGACTCCATGCAGAGGAGAGGGAAACAAAGAAGACTTTCCTTCTTGAGTGTTTTATAATCCTATTCTGAGAAAAGCTAGACAGAACTCTTTGCTCCACTCTACTAGAAGGCACCCATCAGAACAGGTTTGCTCAGTAACAACTAAGGCTCAAGACATACCTTCACCACCTCCCCCACATGAAAATCAGTTAGCCAAGTTTCTTGCACACCTTCCATCCTTCATAAAAACTACAAGAGCACCAACTCTTCACGCCATAAACCTCCAATCCGCTTTTGTGCCCCTTACAAAAAGAGAACACCACTGAAGCTAACTCACATTCATTCATACACAACTATTTTCACACATCCCTCTTCCACCTCCTCTCACCCACCCCTCCCAAATCAACCAGCCTGTTCTACTGTTATAGAACTTCATGCATTTAGGAAATAAATGTTTCTGGTAACATCACTAAAATAAGTTTTTACCACTTAAGATTCTGCAGCAACACCAGGAGAATGGACAGAATCTCTTTTACTAGATACATATCTGCAAGATAGCCATCAGAAGCTGGAAATGAATCACAGAACCGTTTGGGTTGGGAGGGGCCTTTAAAGGTCATGCAGTCCAGCCACTGAATCATCTCATGGCCTCTTCTCAGGAGGCAACGCAGACAAAGATTACTGAAGCCTGCAGAACATATTGGGACACCAGCCTCAAAGAAACATGGGTAAGTGCAATTTAAATTTCCTCTGTTAGAAGATCCTGATTTGTTTCCTTCTGTTTTATGGAATCATAGAATGGTCTGGGTTGGAAGGGGCCTCCAAAGATCATCTAGTCCAAATCCCGCTGCAGTAGGTAGGGGCATCCTCAACTAGATCAGGGTGCCCAGAGCCCTGTTGAGCCTGGCTTTGAGTATCTTTCCAGGGGCCTCAACTACCTCCTCAGGCAACCTGCTCCAGTGTTCCACTACCCTAATGGTAAAGAACTTTATCCTAACATCCAACCTAAATCTACTCTTCTCTAGTTCGAAGCCATTGTCCCTCACACTATCACTCCAGACCTTTATAAACAGTCTCTCTCCAGCCTTCTTGGAGGCCCCCTTCAGGTATTAGAAGGCTGCTATTAGGTCTCCCTGAAGCCTCCTCTTCTCCAGGATGAACAACCCCAGCTCCCTCAGCCTGTCCTTGTAGCAGAGGTGCTCCAACCCCCTGATCATTTTCACGGCCCTCCACTGGACCCTCTCCATCAAGTCCATGTCCTTCCTGTATTTTGAACTGACCTGATGTCTCGTAGCTTACATTTTGTATATGCACTGATGAGAGAGAAGCCACAATTCAGGATGTTTGCAGTTCATCAGATAAACTCCAGTGCATCATTAAAATTCCAATGCACAGAACAGTGTGTTACACCAACTATTCCAAGGCTCAGAGCCTCAGAGCTAAATATATTGTCTTCATGTAGTGGTATCTAAAACACAGGAGTAATTTAAGCAAGAGAATCTACTTTCCCCACAGCTTACATAAATTAATGAGGCACAAATCAGGCTAACAGAGAATCATTAAAGAACCATCAAAGGAAACACTTCAAAATCCCAACAGGAAGGACATTTTCCATGTTAAATTACACATGATATCCATAACAACACTCACACAGAATGGTAGGGGTTGGAAGGAACCTCTGGAGATCATCTAGTCCAACCTCCATGCTAAAGCAGGGTCACCCAGAGCAGGTTGCCCAGGGTTGCATTCAGGTGAGTTTTGAAATTTTCCAGAGAAGGAGACTTCACAATGTCCCTGAGAAGCTTGTTTCAGTGCTCTATCACACTCAGAGTAATTTCTCATGTCTACATGGAACTTCCTTTGTTCCAGTTTGCACCTGTTGCCCCTTGTTCTATCCCTGGCCACCACTGAAAAAGGACTGACCCCAACCTCATGACCTCCACCCTTTAGATATTTGTAAGTATTGATAAGATCTCCTCTTGGTCTTTTCCAGGCTAACAGACCCAGGTCTCTCAGCCTCTACTTGTAAGAGAGATGCTCCAGTCCCCTCAGCATCTTTGCAGATCTCCACTGGACTCTCTCCAGTAGTCCCTTCTGTCTATTGAACTGGGGAGCCTAGAACTGGACACTAATATTCCACAGTTGTGACCAAATGAAACAGCTTTGAATAATTAGTTTTAACAAAATTATTGCTAGCAGAAATTTGGTGCACCTCTCAACACCTGACTTCACTTTTGAAGGACTGGCTGTGCCATAGTAAATACTTTGAAATGCAGCATTTGTCTGTGTGCCTTTTACAGGTGTAATATATAATATACATGACACATGCTGATATACATGACATACATGATATAAGCTGGAGACTTTCAAAACCCACCTGAATGCATTCCTGTGTGGACTACCTGTTATAGATATGCTACCCTAGGTGATCCTGCTCTGGCAGGGGGGTTGGACTCGATCTCTTGAGGTCCCTTCCAACCTCTGATATACTGTGATGCTTTTAAAGGTCATCTAGTCCACCCCCCACCCTGCAGTATACAGGGACATCTACAACCATATGAGTTTACTCAGACCAGCAACCCGTTCTAGTTGCAGATGTCCCTGCTCACTGCAGGGCGGTTGGACTAGATGACCTTCATAGGTCCCTTCCAACCCAACTCATTCTATGATTTTTGATTCTGTGTCCCTGCTCACAGCAGGGGAATTGGACGAGATGGAATTCAAAGGTCCCTTCCAACCCAAACCATTCAATGATTCTATCACGGTTTGTCTTGCAAAACCACTGCTTGCATTTGTACTGATTGGGGCTTTTAAAAACGATGTTACTGGTCAATGCTAATTTGATATTTAGTCTTGAGAAGGTTGAGAGATCTTACTAATGTCTATAAATACCTGGGTAGGGGGAAGCAGTCAAGATGAAAGTGATGGTCTCTTTTCAGTGGTGCCTTGTGATAGGACAAGGAACAGTGGGTACAAACTAGAACACTTCCACCTCAACTTAAGGAGACACTTCTTTAGTGTGAGGGTGATAGAGCACTGGAATAGGCTGCCCAGAGAGATTGTGAGTGTCCTTCTCTGGAGACTTTCAAAACCTGTGTGACCTGCCCTAGGTGATCCTGCTTTGGCAGGGGGGTTGGACTACATGATCTCTATCAGTCCCTTCCAACCCCTAATGTTCTGTGATTCTGTGACAAATGTCAACTTACTATATCGAGCACAACTCTTCAGAAGGAAGTCAGGGAGAATATTCAAGTTACAAAACCAACCCCAAACCACGCTTTTCATGGTACTGTGTATATAAAGACCATCTTACTTACAGTTGGGATGCAGATCTTGCTCAAGGGATTGCCATCCAGCATGTATGAGCTGTTGAAGGTCATGTATTCATCATAGCATTGAGGTGCCTGAGGAATAACACTGCACAGCAGTTTGCGCTTCTCCTCTACCTTTTTCCTTATGTGCAAGTACTCAAAATACGGGTTGGCTCTCTCAGAACTGTAAGGATGAATCTCCTCCAGCTTCAGAGAATCAGCAATGGCTGCCAGCAACTGCTGGGTCTTCTCCTTAGCCTGCAGTAAAGAAGGGTTGGCTTGCACAGGCTGAGGCACACGCAACACCTTTCTTTTACGTGGAGGATGGACCTGAGCATCCTCCTCTTCAGTCAGTCTAATCCTTGCTTTCAGAGATGCTGAGGACTCTGACTCTTTTTCTGATGTCTGCGTGAAGCCAAGGGGATTCTGTTTCCCCTGGCTGGCAAGCATATTTGCTCTGTTCCTCGTGATTCTTTGAGGTACTTCTTGCTGTTCCACCTTCTGACCCTCAGCAATTTCTTCTTCCAGTTTCACTGCTTGGCCGCATTTCTGCACCTCTTCCTGTGCCATCTGTTGCAAACTATTATCCAAACTAGATAAAGAGGAGAACTGTGGTGGATCATCTGTCAACACGTTTTCTCTGTCTGCAGTGCAGGGTTTGTTAGTAGCTGATTCGTTCGTAATTCCCTTTGACATTCCTGAACTTAGTTCACAGAGCTCAGCATTGGCTTTAGTATTAACAACATGCCCTGCAAACAGCCTCTCTTTCTCATTTCTGATGTCTGAACCATCTGCTGTGCTACCACCTGCTTCGCTCTGAGCATTGTTACAAACAGCCTTACTGACTGTGCAGGAGTTTACCTGTAACTGTGAACTGCTCTCACTTTCAGGGGTACCTTTTTCTATTGGTGCCATAGGTGAATCGTTCACCCTCTCACAGCTCTGTGAAACATCCTTGGCAGAGTCCTCAGAACACACAGCAGTGGGTGCATCAGCCTTCTTCATGTTTGAAGGGCAGTAAGCATTTTCCAGCTCTCTGGTACTAGTAGTATCTGTATCCAAAGTAGATGCTGTAGTTTGAACTAGATTTTGGGGTGCAAATGATGAATCTTGGCTGCTAATGCCTGGTAAAGAAATGTGGTTAGACCCATCTGGGAGTGGCTGGGCAGGTAAAGAACAAGGCGACTGTGAAGGCAAAAAAGATGCAGATTCTTGAGAAGTGGAACTTCCCTTAATCTCAGCATGCTGAGGCACAAATTGAGACACTTGTTGCTCTTTTAATGTCCTGTTTTCAGAACTAGGTGTTGCTATAACACTGCTGGTGTCTTGCTCTGCTACACCATAACCTGAGCTGCTGCACTCATTGTTTAATGGATTGAGTCTGTCAAAAGGCACATCCCTCGGTTTGGTTTGCTGAGTCACACCGCTTTGACCGCATGGCTCTAAAGGTGTGTTAGAGTCTCCTGAGGGGCTCATCTGAGGGCTATTCTTAACAGTACCTGTACCCACTGCTGCCTGCATGTTGCTAACCGTTGGAGACGATGTGAAGTTTGACTGCAAACCCGACATACTGTTCTGAAAGTCTCTTTCCAGCGTGCTGCATGGCAGTTCTGCTTTAGGAGAAGTGCTAGCAAAAGCCTGATCTGACAGCAGAGCATTCTGGCTATGTTCTTCTGATATCCGGGGCTGTCTGCTAGGTTCAGAAACAGCAGCAGGCATGTTGCACCTCTGAACTTCCACCACAGGTCTATACTCATTTAAAACCAGTTTAGCATCTTCGACAGACACCGATCTGATGTACACTGTTGCGAGCCTGCTTGTGAAAGGTGGCTTGGGGCAATCTGGCAACTCAGCCAGACCATCAGGCTCCTTTTCAAGGAGGGCTGGTGATTTGGCACTTGGCAAAAACAGTGACTGTGAACAAGACATCTGGGTGTCGGAACCTTCTGGCATAAAGTCCGAGTTGTATTCGGTTACAGGCCGCGGAGTCGTTACTGTGGCATGGCAGGAATCCTCAGAGCTTGCAACTGAAACCATGGACACAGACCTACAGCTCAGACCTGGCTTTTCACTTTCTGATTTGGAGGATCTGTTGAAGCTCTCTAAAGCCAAGGAAGGCTTTACAATGTTGACACTTCTAGTGTCTACTGATTGCGATCTACTACTTGTAGCATCTTTCTGCTGCTTCTCCTTCAGGCAGACATCTGGTAGTTCCGAGCTTTTTGAACGAATCAGTTCTTTGCTTTTTGCCTCAGCTAAGGAGTGTTTTGGTTTCTCTTTCATCTTGTTGAGTTCCAAAGAAGCGCGGTTTCTTAAACGTTCCTTCTCTTTCTGTTTTATTTTCTCTTTGTGTTTTCTGTGCCACTGCTCTATTTCCAGATCTTTAAGGCTAAGCATTCGTTCAAAACTTGTCTGCATTAAATCATCATTGACTAATCTCTTTTCTTTAGGCCGAGCATCCTTTGGGGGAGGAGCTGGTTTAGGCTTAACTTTCTCATGTTCAAGTTTTAGCTTAAGCATACTGCCCTGATGTAGTTTCTCTTTATGTTTGTCCCTCTCTTTGTATCGGTCAATATCTTTCTCTTTTTTATCCTTCTCCCTGCCATCTGGAGTTTTCAACAGGTCATCTTTTGGTTTTTCTTTCAAAGATGCCAGTTTTTCATGCGCCATTTTGGTACTATCTGTGACACTGCACCTCCTTTCTTCTTGCAGGTGTTTTGAGTTTGCTGCTGCTGACATCTCCTTGTCTTTACATCTGTCTTTTTTGTCAAGCTCCTTTTCTTTTGTCCTGTTTTTCTCTGATTTAGTATATTCAGATTCTTTGTCAGACTGTTTGACTTTCCTTTCAGTACAGTGTTTTTCTTTGCTTTCAGCCCAGTGTCTGTCTTTATCAGCCTTCTCTTTATCATGCTTCTTATCAGGTTTCTCTTTATTTCTTTCTTTGTCATCAGGTTTTTTAAGACTACCCAGGCTTTTGATTTTATCATTGTCCTTATGGCACCTTTCTGCTTGCTGGAAATTTGGCTTCTCCTTGACTTTCTCTATATTTTCATTTACTTCTGCTTTTTCTTTTACCTTTTTCTCCTTTTCTCCAGTTTTTCTTTCCACTTTTTCAATCTCTTTTGCTGAGGGTCGTTTTTCAGTCTTTTCTTTATTTTCCTTTAAATGCTTTTCCTGCTTTGCAACATCTGTTTCTTTTTCTATTAAATTCACACTGACAGCCCCACCCTTAAAAACAAGGAACAATTCCATCTCTTTACCTACAAGCATCATTTCTTTCTCTTCTTTTGTATCTTTTATTCTTTCGTCTTTCAGAAATTTCTCATTTTCTTTTTTGCTTTTCTCCTTCTCTCTCTCCTCTTTAGCATTTCTCTGGAACTGTCTTTCCTTAACTAATTTATCTTCTTTTGCCACAGTTTTCTCTAGCTTTGATTTTCTGTCTGAGGAAAGAGATTCATGGTCTAGATTTAGCAATATGTCTTCATTTTCATCACTTTTGAAGAAGTTCTCCTTCCAAAATTCTCTGTCAAACTCAATGCTTCTTTGAACCTCTTTCACATTATGTTTATGTTTTTCCTTCTCTCCATCTTGTTCCTTTTTGTGCTTCTCCTTTTCTCTTTCTTTGTGCCTTAATTTATGCTTTTTAAGAGTTTTACCTTCCTTGTCAACCTTTCTCAGAGTATACTCTGAACTCTCAAATGCTGAGCTATTGTCTTCCTCTTTCATTTTAGGACTGGATTTTTCACCAAACTCTAAGTGAAAATCTTTCTGATGGTGCTTGCTTTTTTCTTTGTGCTTGCAAGATTTGCCACTAGAACTTTCTACCAGATACTCAGAATCAGTGTTGTGATCATACCGCACTAAATCAGATTGCAAAGTTATTTCAGAATCTCCTGGAGACAGGCAGGTTTTGGTGTTCTCTTGCTTCAGTGGTGATGCCTGCTTTTCACTTAATCCACAGGGGTGCTTGGGAGACTTGCCAGCAGTGATATGAAAGAGATGTATAGAAGAATCTTCTTTTGGGGTGAAAGACTTCTTAAAGGTTTCTTCCTCTCGAGTTTTATCTAAAGAATCTAATCCAGAAGCAGCTATATTTGTTACTCTAGCATTTTCTTTTTCTTCCTTTAGTTCTTGATTCTCTTTGTTTTTACTCTGATTTTTCAGTTTTCTCTTAACTTTGCCTTTTTGCTTGTGTTCATTTGGAACCATGTATTCTTTCTTCACTCTTACATCCGAGTTTGATGCCTCTGAAACAGAGCAAGCAGTGACCATCTTCTTGTCCTGAAGAATTTCTTCATCTGAACTCTCAGAACTTGAATACAGAACTCTAGACAGTTTCTGCTTTTTGCTTTTAAGTGGTTTTGCAAAGGTAACTTTTTCCTGTTTCACAAATAAGCTGTTCTTCTCACCTTCAGCCTCATCCTCTTTCCTTAAGTCTTTTCTAAGGATGTGTTTGTCATCAATCATTTTTTTCATTTCATCTTCATCATCATCTTTGAACTCATACTCATCAAGAGCAGGTAGAAGTGGTGCCTTACTGGGGACCGTTTGTTTGCTGTCGTTGGCTACCGAGTCCTTTTCTGCTTCTGAATCAACATTTGCCTCTACAATGGAAGAGTTTACAGATGGAGGTTCTTCAGAATCTAGAGTAAGGAAACCAAAAGTTAGCGGAGTATTGATGGGACTTCAGAACAAAATAATTCAGTTTAGCAGTTATGCTGCTGAACAAAGGAAGAAAAAAACCCCACTCAAAACACACAATAAACCTCACTAGAGTTCAGCTTTTTAAAACTAAAGGTTGTGAAACCAAAGCGCTCCCCACACTTTAGAGCTCTCGCTCAGATATGTAAAAACCATTGATTAGTGTTCATATCCCAGTCTAACAAAAGCAACCCCCTAAAATCCTGTAATCCTTACCTATTGTGCCTAATTACAGGCTTGGGGAAGTGTGACTCAAAAGCTGTTTGGTAGAAAGGGACCTGGGGGTTCTAACTGAGAAGTGGATGAACATGAGCCAGCAGTGTGCCCACGTGGCCAAAAAAGCCAATGGCATCCTGGCCTTTATTAGAAATGCTATGTCCAGCAGAAGTAGGGAGGTAATTGTCTCCCTGTACTCGGCACTAGTGAGGCCACACCTTGACCGCTGTGTCCAGTTTTAGGCACCTCGATACAAGAGAGATGTTGAGGTGCTGCAATGAGTGCACAGGGGGACAACGAAGCTGGTGAAGGGCTTGGAGAATAAATGTTACAAAGAGCAACTGAAGGAGCTGAGGCTGCTTAGTTTGAAGAAGAGGAGGCTGAGAGGAGACCTCATCACTCTCTACAACTACCGAAAGGACATTGTAGAGAAGTTGGTGCTGGTGATGATTAGCAATAGGACAAGAGGGAACAGCCTCAAACTGCAGCAGGGTAGGTTTAAGACTAGACATTAAGAAAAAATTTTTCACAGAAAGAGTGGTCAAACATTGGAACAGGCTGCCCAGGAAGGTGGATGAGTCACCAAACCTGGCTGTGTTTAATGGTCATTTAGAAGTGGTGCTTAGGAATATGGTTTAGGGGTGAACTTTGTAGAGTAGGGTCAATAGTTGGACTTGATAATCCCAGGGGTCTTTTTCAACCTGAATGGTTCTATGATTCTATAACCTGACTCTTTCTCAAGGACATCGTACCATGATGACTCATTCCTCCAGGAATTCATCACCTCCTATTCACTCTAAAAACTACATGAGGATCCTCCACATGAACTATTAGGTCAGTTTTCAACAGCAGGTTAAGTTTTTATTCTTAAAAGATAAAAAGTTGCTCATGTAAAGAAATTTCCTCATGAATCTTTATACACCTGAGTAAGTGGAACCAAGTTACACCCTTGTGAGATACTAGGTCCCATTCATCTACTAAGGATGTGAAATAAGTGACTTGGGAGATATTTTTGCACAAGAAGATCTCTCAGAAACCACTTTGTATCCTAATAAATATGGTCATTTTCTCTGTATCTTTCTCTGATAAAAGCACCATTCTGAGGTGGGGTTCATTTGTGGGCTTATTAAAGAAAGAAAGAAAAAAAAAAGTCAGAATAAACATTTCAGAGAACTCAATTCACCTGGAAGATTTGAAAACTACCCCTCAGCAAAAAAAAACTCCTCAGCAACAGCAATTGCTATCTACAGAAAAAGATTAAACCAACCTGATTTCAGGTGAATTGATGCACTTGAGGTTATGTCATTAAATGGCTGTTCTTACCTGAGCAACTCTCATCATCAGAGATAGGCACTTCCCTTTTCAACAGCATTTCCAGCTCTTCAGTTTCAGCAACATCAACAGGTCTCTCTCCATGTTTATTGGCTTGAAATGGATTTCCACCATGTCGAAGCAGCAGCTTCACAATCTGCAGCAATAAATAAATTAAGGTTTAGGTTTTCCACAACGTGTTACTTAACCAGCAGAAAAATCTTCCACTACAAGTGAAATGTGGACAATCCTGAACTCCTTCCTATGAGATTGAGACTGGAAATTAAGACTTTGGCAACTAGATGATTTCCAGAGGTCCCTTCCAACCCCCAACATGCTGGGATTCTGTGTGATTCTATAAAGAGACAGCAGAGTAATTCCTGCATCTAGTTTGCAGAAAACAAGACCAGATTCAGAAATTAATGTAAAATACCTCCAGTGCTCCGGTTTAGCTTCTCCACTAAGCCATTATTAGTGAATTTAAAAACTAAAGTAAGAACATATATACACACACACACACACATATCAGTGCTGTTTCAAATTCCGTATACAAATGTATAAAAACAAATGTAGATAGATGGATGAATGGATGGATGGATGGATAGATGGATAGATAGATAGATGAATGGATGGATGGATAGATAGATAGATGAATGGATGGATGGTTGGTTTGGGGAGTCTGAAGAGGTCCCAGTTGAACAGAAGCTGGCAAACAGCATGCCACTTTTCAGTAAGAGAAAGAAGGAAGACCCTGGTAATTACAGGCCTGTCAGTCTCACTTCAGTGCCTGGTAAAATTGTGGAGAAGGTTGTTCTGGATGTTACTGAAATCCACATGAAAGACAGTGCAGTCAGTGGTCATAGCCAGTGCCAGCTCATGAAGGGAAAGTCCTGCGTAACCAGCCAGGGCAACCATCTGGCTGTAGAAGGGAAGCCAGTAGATCTGGTGGTCTGGGATTTTAGCACAGCTTTTGATACTGTCTCTTACAGTGCCCTTCTGGATAAATGTCCAGCACACAGCTAGACAAGTTCATAATATGATGGGTGAGCAATGGAGTGGCTGACAGCTTAGGTTCAAAGAGTTATAGTAAGTGGGGTCACATCAAGCTGATGGCCAGTCACCAGTGTAGTTTCCAAGAGCTTACTTTTAGGGCCAGTTCTCTTCCATGGTTTTATAAATTACCTAGGTTCAGGAACTGAATGGACATGAAATAAGGTTGCTGACAATGCTAAACTAGGAAGAGCTGTGGACTCTCTTCAGGGCAGAAAGGCTTTACAGAGAGATATGGACAGACCCGGGAGCTGGGCAATCACCAACTCTATGACGTTTTACAAGAGCAAGTGCTAGATTCTGCCCTTGGGAGAGGGCAATCCTAGTTGTATATACGAACTGGGGGATGAGAAACTGAAGGGTAGCCCTGTAGAAAGAGATCTGGGGGTTTGGGCCAATGGCAAGTTGAGTATGAGTCAACAATGTGCCCTAGCAGCCATGAGAGGTAGCCCCAGTGGCTGAGATGAGAGGTGCCCATGGAGGTTGTGGGTGCCTCCTCCCTGAAAGTGTTCAAGGCCAGGTTGGATGAGGCCTTGAGGGTGTTCTTGCCAATACCAGGGGGGTTGGAACTGGATGATCTTCAAGGTCCCATCCAACCCAGACCAATCTATGAATCTACAAATCTATGGATGGATAACCCACAGTATACTGTTTGGAGACATTCTGCTTTTGAGAATTTCACACAATAAAAATCTCACTAAGAAAGTCATTAAACTGTTTATTTATTTTAAAAGTGAAACTTGGAAACACTTGAGAAAACTGAGAATACCTGGCAATAGAAGTAGGATGAAAAGTGAGATTTGACAACCAAACCAACCAAAAAGCAAACCAACTTTAAGATGCCCCCAAAACAGCAGAAGCAGAAATACAAAACTGCATGACAGCAATCAGGGTAGTCAGGATTTGTTCTAAAGATGGAGCATTTCAAACCTCCTCTTTATTGCCCTCCCACTCTTGCTGTACACTCACATTTCTGTGCCCACTACTAGCAGAGTCATGAAGTGGTGTATCATCATCCAAGCCCTGAGTGTTCACGTCAGCTCCTGCTGCTATCAGAACTTTAGCAACATCGTAGTAACCAACATTACAAGCTTCATGCAGTGGTGTCCAACCTGTAGCAAAGAGTGGCAAGCATGAGTTGGAAAGATTTAAGAGGGCTTTTTTCCCTCCTGTGTGGTCTCTGTTGCCTTGAAACACTTCAAAACACATTGCACACAGCAGCTGGCAGGAAGGTAACGCCATCCATCTGATGGACAACACTTGCTTTGTCATCTCTAAACCTCATGCCAAATTCTAAACCTTATTGTGATTAAACTGAACACAAAAATCACTCATCAAATAGGAAAAAAACAAAATCTGGCACAAACCCCCCAGCCTAAACATGTTAAAATTGTTTAGCCAGTAAGCATTTGACCACAGTGTTAAGTATATATAAATAATATTATTCTGTATGGAAACTGTTTGAAAATCACAGTATGGGAAAGAACAAGTAAAGCAAATTATCACAACCAGTGCTCCTTTGGAGCTGCTGAACGTGGACCAGGAATCGCTACCAACATTCAGATATCAAACTAGTCTCCATAGTGAGCTATGAATAGATATTGGCAGAGGACTTGGTCCTGATACTTCCTAGAATATTATATTCTTAGCAGTTTTGATTTCCACATCGACAAGCTGCAGTTCAGAGCTCATTTTTTTGTAGCACAGCCTCAACTGAAGAGAGCAATCAACCTTCACATGATATATTCCTCACCTCACTTTCCATATTCCTTAGTTCAATTTCCTCTCCCTAGCTCGGTGCCTTCTACTACAAGCTGCCCTGAACTTCCAGCCTGCTGCTTCTGCCTTCTCAAAGCCCAGTTCTGGGGAAGGCATTCATTTTTTGTTTCCAATTTAATCAGCGCAGGTCTGGAAGGGTTTATTCACTTGAAATGTGTGTCTAATCAGTCATGGCCTTGAACATCTATGAAGAAGAGGTACAAGAAACTCCTAATTTATTTAATCCCTCAGCAAGGTCATTTCTCATCTTCATCTCACTCAACTTTTCAACTGCCACTCACTTGAATAAAAATAAAGCTAAAACAATAAAAAGAAAAACTCTACCTTATTCTACAGCAAAACTCTTCTTCCTAATCTTCACATACCACATTTCTTCTCCACTCATCACTTGGGTCACTCACTGCCTGGCTACCAGCTCCTTCTTTCCATTTTCTTGTCATTCATCCTTTTCCCACTTACCCACAAGCATGACACTTCTGCTCTCAGTCCTCTGATCTCTTGCCTTCTTTTCCCTTAGTGATACCCTCCATATATTCATTCCTCTCTGTATTTTGCTCCTGTACTTTCTTACCCTGCCACAATGTCCAGCCTGCCAACTCTAGTCCTGGGAAGCTCTCAACATCTGTTTCCTTTACTCTTGTTCTCACATGGCAGTATCGTTCTGGCATATATCCCATGAGCAGGGTTATGTCCTCCCTTACTAATTCATTTTCTGCTCCTTTAGTTCTGCCAGCTTCTTAGCTAAAATACTCTAATTATCTCTAACCTTCACTGCATCCTGAATTTTTATTTCTCTCCACTCATGACTCACTGCTCAAATCTTCCTGGTCTTCATAACTTCTTCCCCTGCACAGGATTTTGAAGCTCAGCCACCTCTGCTTCTCACTTGGAATTACCCATGGAAAAGTATCTCACTTGATCTCAACCATGTCCTCCTGAGTTCTGAATGAAGTCTTTACCAACTTGTTCCTAATTGATTCTTAGAACCAGCTCTCAGCCATTCTCCTCAGCCCTTAATCTGCTTTTACAATTAAATTAAGGTGGTGAAGAGTCTAAAGCACAGGTCTTCTGAGAAGCCCCTGAAGGAACTGGGGTTGTTCAGCCTGGAGAAAAGGAGGCTCAGGAGAGACTTTCTTGCTTTGAACAGCTCCCTGAAAGGAGATTGTAGAGAGAGAGGTATTGGTCTCCTCTCCCAAGTAACAAGTAATAGGACAAGAGAAAACAGCCTCAAGTTGTGCCAGGGGAGATTTAGATCAGATATTAGAAGAATCGTCTTCACTGAAATACTGGATGAGGCAGCCCAGGGAAGGGATGGAGTCACCATACCTGGAGGAATTTAAAAGCCATGTAGATGTGGTGCTGAGGGACACTATTTAGTTATGACCTGACAATGCCGGCTTAACAGTTGGACTTGATGATCCTAAAGATCTCTTCCAACCTAAGTGATTCTGTGAATTACAGCAGGCAAAGTCAGCAACCAATAATGAGACTATAGGTTGTGTGAGGAGAAGCAGAGTTTAGTGACAGCTAAGGTGGTAGCAACATAATGTGTCTTGGCTCCTTACAGGAACAGCTAATGTGCACCAAAGCAGATGAGTGTGGTGTAGCTTATACTTGTGTCCATGTTGAGCTCATACCTGGGGCTAAACTCCAGCAGTTGCTTTATCACCTGATGAGCCCTCCTCAGGAAGAGAAGGGGGATCAGGAAGAGGAGAGAAGGCCCATGGGTTGAAATGAAAAGACAGCAAAATCAATCACAAGACCAGGATAAAGTGTACAAAGTTAGCTCAGCAAAGGTACAGCAGTCCCAAAGAGCAGGAGAAGAAAGAGGAGCAGGGTCAGGAGGAGTCCAGGCAGGAAACTCTAACAGAAGACTCCTCTCTCCTCTAACTTTCCTCTTTATACTGTGAGGTTTATGGACTGGGATCCACCTGTAGCCAACTTGTCAGCTGTCCTGGCTTACTCCAAACTGCTAATGGCCTGCAGACCAGCAAAACCAGGATGCCTTGTGATCCAGTCCTGCTAGATGAATGATTATTTTGATGTGTCAGTATTTGCTGTCACACCACCTCTTCCCTGGGCAGCCTGCTGATGGGCTTGTCAGCCCTTTTGGCAAAGAATTGTTCCTAAACCCCAAATACTCTGTGAAGTCCAGAAGGCATGCACAGGCATTTTTGTTAACACCCACTATGCAGAGGCCCTGGCCACAAGTTAAACCTCCAGGTATTAATATGCTGTTGTAAAAACGTATGTACCACAGTGTCCCAGTATGCCACTGCCATCAGGAATAAAATCCATGATTTGAAAGTGTCCCTAAGTTTTATGTCCTATTTTTTATTTACATATACCACAAACTGAAGTTTAACCTCTGACAGCAACTTGAGCACTAAACTTTGACATTGCACAGTCAAGAGAACGTGCAGCAGCTTACCTGCAAAATCTTTCACGTTGACATTTGCACCTAAACGGATCAGCTCCTTCACTTGTTTGACATCCCCTCGGATTGCTGCCATGTGTAGCGGAGTTTCGCCTCTCTCATTTCTCTTGTTCACTTTGTCTTTTTGCCTTGAAGAAGAGGTCGGAGTTTTCTTTTGTGATGGTGGTGTTTGTAAGGGGTGATTTAAGGTGGAATCTACAAAATAAGTTTTGAAACGGTCACTCTAAGTTACTTTAAGACTATTTTAACCTCACCTCATGTTAACTCTTGCGTGACAATAATCAGTGAATAATTGTATTTAAATAAAGGATTTCACATTTACCAAGACGATGTCTATTTGCAGTATACAAAAAGGTCATTTGCAAAATCTCAGTGTTGCTAAAGTTGGTTTCAAGGAGAGATGAAGTTTGTCTGAAATACAAGTTCCACCTACTCTGCTATAAATTCTGCTGAAACAAGACAAAGCATGACCATACAGATCACAGAATCATTTTGTTGGAAACCAAACCAGCCTTTTAAGATCATCGAGTCCAACCATTACCTAACTCTAACCAAATCTGGTGCTAAACCATGTCCCCTGGCACCACACCTCTGCCTCTTTTTAATGGGGATTCGACCACCTCTCTGGGCAGCCTGTTCCAGTGTTTGAGAACCCCTTCTGTGAAGAAGTTTCTTCTCATCTTCAGCCTAAACCTCCCCTGGTGCCAGTTGTAAGGAACACACTGTCTTGTGTATTGTACTCCTCAGCTGCACCAACATAAATCTTTTGGGATAGATTAGGTAGGCTCTTAAGGAAACACAGCTATTCACTTTTAAATGCTCATTTTATATACCTGTAGAATACACACTTTAATATAAAGATTTTTTACATGCAGATGGACCAGGAAAAGTTTGAAGTCCTGAATTGAAAGCAAGATGTTGCCTCTCTCCCATTAAATCCTAAGGAAACAATCCAGCTTCCTTCTAATGTAAAAATCCCACTCTGAATTGAGACAATACGACAATGGTTAAACTTCCTAAAAATGCAAATAATATTCAGATTTTTAAAGAGTGCATATGGAACAGTGTTTGAGAGGCAAAAATACATTGAAATAAAGAGATTCTCAGGTTCTACAGCTCTCATAAGGCAGAAGTTTGCACATGAATACAGAAGGTCAAGAATTTTTCATCAGTTACTCATCAGTGAAAAATATTTTTTAACAGAATTGGGAGTAATGTAACAAACTCCAGTAAAAATCATGGATTCTTGAAAGACATCAGGGTTCAGAATACTGGGATTGAGACAGAACTAAACAGGTAAGAGGAAGAAAACTGTTCACTTTGTAAGATCACCTGGGCTGTTGTCTCTTGCTGTCATCTGCATGAGAAGTGCCATCTGTTTGCGCTCTGAGAGAGGATAGCCAAACAGAATGCTAACTGGTGTTGACTTCTTATTTGCAGCATCCTTCTTCAGTTTCTTTTTCTCTGGACCTTCCTTGTCTGGAAATATGGGCAGAAGAAAACTTAACCTGCAGTTCTGTTAGGACATTGTTCTAGAAATACAACCATCTTTTCTTCAGCTATGTGAACTGAATTTACATCTCTAATTTACTGAACTTGCATTAGTTTTGGTTACCTGCTCTCATCAGGAAAATAACATAGTCTCTCTTCCTTCTTCTCTTTCTCTTCCCTTTGGGCAGGCAGAGGGGTTCACAATGAGCCTCTGACACTTGTCTGATGGCTGTCTCAGCCCTGACCCTTGGCATGTATAACGAGCTCTGTATAAGAAACTGAGCCTCTTGAGAAATTTGGAGAACCTGCCTTCTAGTGGTCTTCCAAAGGTGACTGCTTTGCTATCAACAGAACTATGGCCAAGACTCAGGGATAACTGTACTCCCAGAATACAACCAGATCCCTCCATCTTGATTTCAAAAGAGCCACATTAAGAATGGGATTTTGCAGTCTTGAAATCAGTTCTAACAGAATATTCCTTAAAGTTGGAATTACCAGCCTGTGAAGAAAAGGTATCCTGAACAGACCATAGGAGCTTAGACTGCAGGAAAAGTTCACTCTCCATAGCTACTTTAGCTCCATAACCTCAGCAACCTTTTCTTTCCTATGGAGGACACTACACCTACCCATCTTTCCCATTGTCCCTCCCCAAAGAGCTGACAGCTGTATCTCAAACCAAGACACTTAGGTGTCCTTTCCTCAGTTTACTTGTTGAAACAAATGGGCCTCTAGAGACGACAACAAACAGAAAAAATTGTTACTGCGATAGAAGCAAAGGAACAAGGTTAGAAAACAACTGGAAAATGTGGAAAAACCATGCAGGCCTGCTAGGTCTTGCTAATGACAAGCAGGCAACTTTTATACTTAGCATCCTTTTTTTGAAGGGATAAAAATTCAATATAAAACTATAATATACAATTAAATTACAACATATTTTACCAACGTATGGAAACAAAAAAAGGTTCTACCTGTGTCTGAATTCCGATCTTCGTTTCTGGATGGACTAATGGTAAAGGGAAGTTTCCGTTTTATGGAAGGCTTTTCTTTCATCTCCTTCCCCACATCACATCTATCCACTTTGGCATTCTTGCCATAGGAGGCAATCTTGTCCTTGCTCTAATACAAATAAAAGTAATTTTGGAAGAGAAGAATTAAGTCTTACAAGTCTGAAAATACAGGTGAGAATGTTATGTGCCAGTGTTTAAGGATATGCGTTACAGTTTATTCCAAACTGTTTACATTAACCTTACTAAAAAATAATCAATGTCATTAATTTCTTTTTAAAATTAGTATATTCTGTGTTTTTTCTACCTCCAAATATCACTGTTGACTGCTGTTCACTGTTAGAGCCTTGAGTAATAAGCAAAGGAACACACTGGAGAAGAATTTGTCAGATCTTAACAATGATCCCAATTTCCTTTCCTGACCATAACATAATGATGACATTAAGAACACATTAAAAGCCCACCCTGCAATTCAGACTGTGAGCAGTAACACAGACACCTTTCCAACAACACTCCTCTGCTCCCACCTCACCCTGTAATCCCAGAATCATACAATGGGTTGGGTTGGGAGGGACCTCTAAAGGTCATCAAGTCCAACCCCTTCTGCAGTAAGCAGGAGCATCCTCAATTAGATTGGGCTGCCCAGCACCCTGTCAAGCCTGACCTTGAATATCTCCAAAGATGGGCACTCAACTACCTCCCTGAGCAACCATCCATCCATAATCACCCATAGAGAATTCTATTTCAAAGTGAAAAAATAATGCATTGTTTCACTTTTAAAAGCAAGATTTACTAAGAACTTTGAAAATCTTTGAATAAACATTTAAAACTGGTGTCAGTTTTAGAAGGAGTAGGTACAAGCTACTTTTTTTTGGTTGGATAAATCTGGGATTTTTTGACTTATAAAACATACTCAGAATCATTTTGGTTGGAAAAGACCTTTAAGATCATTGAGTCCACAACCATTAACTTGAAAAAGCTGGATGGGCACAGTATGAATTTATGATTATTTTGATAACATAGGAGGTCAAAGTATGTAAAAGAGAGAAGGCTGCTTGAGAGAACCTTCTGCAATGCTAATGGTTTGACCCACCCCACTCAAGATGCAACATAGAATACTAACATAATCTCTTCATTACATATTGCAGAAACACATCACCCAGCTCTGTCAGCTATCACAGCTCCACAGCTTTACTCTACTCTTAACAGATGATCAGATGAAACCAGTAATATATCAGAACCACAGAATCATAGAATTGTTTCACTTGGAAAAGACCTTTAAGATCATCAAGTCTAACCATTCTCTAACCTACCATGTCTGATGCTAAACCATCATGTCTCTCAGCACCACACCTCTGTGCTTTTTAAACACCTCCAGGGATGAGGATTCAACCACCTCTCTAGGGAGACTGTTCCAGTGTTTGAGAACCCTTTCAGCCAAGAGGTTTCTTGTAACATCCAACCTAAACCTCCCTAGGTGCAACTTGAGGCCATTTCCTCTTTTCCTGTCAACTTGTTACTCAGAAGAAGAGACCAACACTCACCATGCTCCAACCTCCTTTCAGGAAGTTACAGGGATTGAGAAGGTCTCCCCTCAGCCTTCTCTTCTCCAGGCTGAACAACCCCAGTTCCCTCAGCTGCTCCTCACGAGACCCATTCTCCAGACCCTTCACCTGCTTCTTTGCCATTCTCTGGACACACTGCAGTACCTCAACAACTTTCTTGTAGCGAAGGGCCCAAAACCAAACCCCTTTTTCAAGGTGTGGCCTCACCAGTGGCAAGAACAGAGGGACAATCACTTCCCTAGACCTGCAGGCCACACAATGCCTGATCTAAGCCAGGATGCTGTTGGCCTTTTTAGCTAACTGTGCACACACTGGCTCAGGTTCAGCTGACTGTGAACCAATACTCCAGGTCCTTCTCTACCAGGCAGCTTCCCAGTCACTCTTTCTCGAGTCTGTAGCATTCATGGGGTTGTTGTGACCCATGTGCAGGACCCTCACTTGGCCTCATCCTGCTGGCCTCAGCCCATCAATCCAGCCTGTCCAGACTCCTCTGCAGAGTCTTCCTACGCTCAAGCAGCTCAACACTCTTCAATTGTGTATATGGGTTTTGTTAAATACTATGACTGATGAACTGCTTCTTCGGTAATCACTGAATATTAATTTTGTGATGAACTAATTAGGAGGAGAGGCAATTAAAAATGAGCACTTTCAGACAGATAAAGATATGCTGAAAACGACAGAGCAGGCTACACACAGAATACATTGAAAAACACGAGTATTTTGTTCCTTAGCTGTTGTAGAAATAAAAAAAAAAACATTTAGCCACCACCAGTGGTGGACTTTCCCACTCAGAAGATGCAGTGAGCTGGGTTTTTGAGAAGTCTGTACAGTTAGTGATAGTCAGTATTTATAGTGATGGTGATGAAATAGAGATGCAGACACAACTGGAGAGAGGGAGAAGCAAAGAGCACTGGCAAAGGGTAAATAAAATGACTAGCAAAATTAAAAATACAGCCTAAACACAAATCAAAACTAAAAAAGCTATGATAAAACCAAGGTTCTACACACTGCTAAAAATAATCAACTGCACAACCACAGGACCCCACATTAAAAAACTTTTGAGAGTGTGGACTTTCTTTCTACCTCCTCTGCAGGGTAGAAAGCAAGGTTCAAAATCCATCAAGAATAGGTTTAATTTAACGTGATCCATGGAAGCAATCAGAAATGAAGATCTAAAATGAAGTTGATGTCTTTTGTCAAGCAAGCTGTAACCTGAGAGTGTGGACTTTCTAAAAGGTTCTTTAAGGTGAAAATTGCTAGTCAAGGAAAACACTGAAAACAAGATAATGTCCAGATACACCAACTACTGCTGCAAAGGCAGAGGCATTACATACTCTCTATGTCACAGAATCACAGAATTGTCAGGGTTAGAAGGGACCCCAAGAATCATCTAGTTCCATCCCCGCTGCCATGGGCAGGGACGCTTTCCACTAGATTAGGCTGCCCAAAGCCACATCCAGCCTGGCCTTAAAATCATCCACTACAGACATAGGACATTTAATGGCTGTAGACTGCAACAGGAGACAACTCTATGCTGGTCAGTGTAAGTAAGTATCCCAACAAACTGCCCAAGGAGGCTGGAATTTCCATCAGGCAAGGCTTGAAAGGAAACGTCTGGCAAACATCTGTCAAGAACAGAGTACAGCCTATTTTACACTCTGGGGCAAATGGGATGAACTCAACATTTAATGTTGAGGAGGACAGAGTAACAAGGAAGAATTTTCTCTGTCCTCTGTGATGAAGAACACATTTTTCATCTGCTCAACAGAAAGTATCTTGGAAGGCTAACAAACAGCAGTTTGGACCATTGCTTGATATCCACTCCAGTTCTATTGTCTGGTAGAGCTACAATCAATGACAACAGACAAAAGGAGACAACAGAGTGCCACAGAATGTAGCAGCTGTACTTAGCCCTGGGAGAACAAGCGTTCTTTTTCTGCCTATCAAAGCTAATTACATACTGAAGTGCGTTCTGTATGGTATTCAGATGGCTTTCGGCACTATTGTTGGACTCTTCAAAGACATTTAATTCCTTACAAGGTCCAAATGTGTTTCTCCTTTGGACCACACATCTATCATTTGCTTCCTGAGTCTTGCCTGTGTGCATTCTGAAGTATAAATTCAGATAAATTTTAAGTTTTGTTATGTCCTTACGTTGTAAAATATCTCATGCAGACATTAAATGTCTGTTTGCTGTGCACACTTAATCTATTTTTTGATTTATTTTATGCTCCCAAGATAAGCAATTGAAATAAAATACATGAACCCTGAAGCATATATGACATAAACTCATCTTATTAACAGGAATGTTATTCCTAATGATTTTTCTGAGCTCTCTGCAGACCTCAACACTCAGCTATTTACTAGTTCCTAGAACAGCAGATGCAGCATTAACTTCCGCTGGACCAATATGAAAGATTAATTCTCATAGTGCTAACTTCACTATATCCCTCAGCCAACAGCAGCATGCACAGCAAGGAAGAGCTAAAATTACCTCAGCTATGAAAGGAAAACCAAATCCTGTGAGTGTTTATAGTCTCCACAAGAGAAGGCTGAGAGAGGATCTCATCAATGTCTATAAATACCTGAGGGGTGGGTGTCAGGATGAAGGCATCAGGCTCTTCCCCAGTGATAGGACAAGGGACAACGTGTGCAAGCTAGGACACAGGAGGTTTCACCTCAACATGAGGAGCACTGGAACAGGCTGCCCAAAGAGGTTGTGGAGTCTCCTCTGGAGACTTTGAAAATCCACCTGGATGTGTTCCTGTGTGGCTTGTCCCAGGTGATCCTGCTTTGGCAGCGGGCTTGGACTAGATGATCTCTAGAGGTCCTTTCCAACCACTGGAATAGTTTTATACCATGTATTTAAGCCATTACAGTTTGCATTTTCAGAAGAAGAAAGTGGACTTTTTAGGGGAGTGCTGTCCTTTAACATTACTGTGCATTTACAGAATCATCTTGGTTGGAAGAGACCTTTCAGACCATCAAGTCCAACCATTTACCCAGCACTGCTAAGTCACTACTAAACCAGCACCACATCTACATAGCTTTGAAATCCTTCCAGGGATGGTGACTCCACCACTGCCCTGGACAACCTGTTCCAGGACTTGACAACCCTTTGGGAAAGAAGTTTGTCCTCATGTCCAAACTAGCCCTCCCCTGGTGCAACCTGAGGCTCTTTCCTCTAGTCTTGTCACTTGTTACTAGGGAGAACAGACTCTCCATTACTCTAATCTCATATTATTCTTTGTGCCAAAAGGAATAGAAAGCCAGACTGAACATAACACTGCAAGTAGTTTATCAACTTCCTTTTTGGTATCAGTGTAATTAGCTCACATAGTGATTCTGTACCTATGTGTCCTTGGTCAAAGGATTCTAAGGAATCCTGCTTTCACTGGCATCTTCATCTCAAATTCCAGGCAAGATAGAACCTGATATTTGTCCCTATTTCTAATTCCTGTACTGACAGATCAGTCTCACGAGCAAACATCTCCTTGTTGGAGACACCTGATAAGGACTAACCATCACCTGAACCTCTATGACAATGAAAGAGGTTTATGTGACCATTAAAAATAGAATGTTAATTTAGTCCTGATGAAGTAAATTAAATGAAAAATGAATTTCTAAACGAAATAAAAATTTGCCCTATTTGCTCGTGGTCAAATCATAGAATCATAGAATGATAGGGTCTGGAAGGGACTTCTGAAGACCATCAAGTTCAAAATCTCTGCCAAAGCAGAATCACCTAGGAGAGGTCACACAGGAACACATCCAGACAGGTTCCGAAAGCCTCTAGAGAAGGAGATTCCATAACCTCTCGGGCAGTCTGTTCTGGCAGTCTAGCATGTTTACAGAAAAGAAGTTTTTCCTCATGCTGAGGGTGGAACTTCCTGTGTTCTGGTTTGTACCCATTGCCCCTTGTTCTATCATAGGAGACCACTGAAAAGAGACCGGCACCACCTTCTTCACACCCGCCCTTCGGATATTTATAAACATTAATAAGATCTCCTCTCAATCTTCTCTTTTCCAGACTGAACAACCCCAAGGTCTCTCAGCCTTTCCTCATCAGACAGATGTTTCAGCCCCTTCAACATCCTTGTAGCCCTCTGTTGGACAATTTCTAGCATGTACCTGTTCCTCTTCAAGTGGGGAGCTCAGAACCAGACACAATACTCCAGATGTGGTCTCACCAGGGCAGAGTAGAGGGGTAGGAGAACCTCCCTTGACCTGCTGGCCACACTCTTCTTAATGCACCCCAGGGTACCACTGGCCTTCTTGGTAAATGACACCATGTTCACTCACACTTCTGATCCCTGGAAAGAGTGATTCATATCTTCATATGAATTCAGATCTTCTTTAATGTTCTGGCAAAAGAGCCACACATCTGCTCTAGAAGATGACCTGAGTTTGCAGAGATTGCAGGCTATTGGGGGGTTACATGGCCCAGAAGTTGTAATTGCTACTGCTATTAGCAGAGAGGAAGCAGTTAGTAAGATCAGAGGCAGGAGATGACTGTAGAGGAAGGTGTCAAGACAATCAGTGAGTGCTGAAGTGGGCACAAGGATCACTGCTAAGTTCCTTCAACAGACACTTGGGAAACTAGCTCCATTTAATACAACAGCAGCAAGCAACAAATAGAGGAGGTGAGGGGGAGCCAGAGGTGGAAAGAAGAGGAGGAAAAGGGGCCCTGCAAGTAAATTCTTTATTTTGATTGCTTTATTTTTATTTAAACTCATATTCTAGAGTAATTTCTATGTTAAACTGAAAGCCTATAATCTGCACTACAAAAATATGATAATTGAGTTCCACGCACTCACACCTACAAATGTGCTTCAAGGGTTTCAAACCATACACCTTGAGCAAAGAAAGAGGGGGAAAATAAAGGCTAACTTTAAAAAGTGACATATTCTACCATTTTTGCTTTGATGAAAGTGAACAAAAGATGAAAATTAATTTTAACCTTTGTGTTACAGATTTTTAAGTTTAAAATTCTGAGCACAATCAAGATTTACAAAAAAAAAATTAAAAAAAAATCAAATTTTCCATCAGCTGCTGATTATACCTTCAAGGTCCTCCTGTGTTAAAATATTTTTTTAAATGTCAAGATAATCAGAGTTTCTAGAGCTAGACAATATTCTGGGGGGGGGTTAAGCAACCTAAAAATCTTTACTTATTAACAAGTGTGTAAATAAAAAGGCACTCCTTAACAGCAATAAATTTCACTGCAGTAGCCTTCCTGTTCCTGCTACTTGTAGGCCCTGGGCATTCCCCACTCTTTCCCAGTACTGAATGACACCCCAGTTAACTTGACAATGTCTCAAACAAGGAGCAGAACAAAAAAAACCCTGGAAAATCCAATTACATTTTCATCTCTTCACTAGTAAGCCAACTTCCTTTCCCCATTTTATTCTGTTAATCTTCCTCTTCTTATCCAAGTAGCTCATCACAGCTAACAGAAACAGCTACCTTTGCTTCACTTTACTGGGACCCATAAAACAAACTGCAAAGACACTAAAACATCCAAAGTTTTCTATGAATGTTTGCAGAAGACAAACAGAATGAGATGCTGGATCTTCTCCTTTTATTTTTTAATCTCTTTGTGTATTATAACGATTCATTAAGAGATTTTACAGGGAGTACAGACTTCAATAAAATAGTAAGTACGACCACACACACACAATCTCCTTTTCCAGAGAAGAGAGTTTTTAGTATCTTTTGGGAGATAAATGGGATTCTGTCTCCTTAGGGCAATATACAACTCATCACTCACAAGGCAGAATATTCTTCTGCTACTCATTAGTACTACAGATAAACTCTTGTCTGTTGTGCAAGTGTACTCAGCAGACAAGATGGAAAAGAGGGTTATTCACAGCTAGGCTCCAGTTTGAAAATTAAGGGATACTTCATGCTTCTGAACAACAAACCACCCTACAGTGTTTCTGGAGCTCCTCCACTCCTTCATTTTCCAGCACTCAAAAATGGATTGTGCCAATTTTGAAGTGGATTCCCTTGTACAGGAGTTACTTGCCTGCAGCATTTGGCTTTCAAGTTCTCGTAATGGAGGGGACAAGCCCCAGTGTAACAAAGGAATGCAAGAAACTCATATTGGTTCACTGGTCTGTGTTTCAGAAATGTTTTATGTGAATGTTGCAGACACTATGAAATTAAATAAAATATGTACCATTGTTCTTGTGACTGTAAAAAGACTTTATATGATGTAAGACATGGAAACTAAGCACTGATTTACATCAAATGAACCCAATACATCCAGCTTCCTTTTCAATTAAGCTGCAAGTCAGAATAAAAGGCAAAAATTCTGTTTCCTAGTTCAATTTTGTTAAAACCATGTAAAACCTACAGGTTTTTTTCTGCACTCAAGGGATCAGAATACAGATTCACATTTACTTCTTCCCATCACAGCATCAAAAAACCCACGACAAAGCACATATTCTTCACTTCACTGCAACTAAATGGACATAGATTTCACTCCATTACCTTTCTTGCAGTTGTTTTTTCCACCATGGTGCTATCACTGTCAGAATTTGCAACGTGAACTGTTTTTGTAGACCCAAATTTGGGCATTTTATAGCTGTTTAGCTAGCTGTAACTTGTATCAGTGGAGTCATCGTGCGCCTGAAAAACAAACAAACAGACGATATTATATAAATGTACACACTGCAGTGTCATGTCAGGACAAATGTTACTGCAGATGGTAGCAGAGCTGAATAGTACCTTAAAAAGGGATGACAAACAACACCTGACTTCAAGCATCCCACTTACTTGCAGCTCAATCCTTGGGGTGAAAACCATAAAGGTCTAACATGGTTGCTAATAGTGACAGTGTCATCAGAAAATCACCAAGTCAGTGATGAGGCTGAACTGCTTCAACTCTTTAACTTATCTCTTTGGTTGCTTGATGGGTCATCGGTTCAATACATCACTTATTTTATAGTTAATAAGGCTGGGATGGTGCACATCATTTCTAGCAACACTCTGAAAAGAAATTAAGCCTTCTAGCTTAATTACCTACCCAAAGTATCATGGAAAGAAGGTCAAATCTTGCTGATTTGCTATTTTTTTGTTGGAACAGAATAAATGTTAGAAGAAAATTCTGTCAGATGTGGAACTAGAAACCTTAGTTTCCCCTATAGCAAACTACATAAACCATTGCTATATATATGTACATACAGCTCTAAGAGCACTGTGGTGTCTCACCTCCAGGGTCCATCAACAAGTGCCATTACAGATTCACATAATGAAACAGGTTTGACTTGCCTCTTCCACAGAATGAAGAGTCACTATTTCTCTAAGAGTGCCTGAGAGGAAAGGTCACATGGAAAGTAAAACTGCATTTGTCATCATTTTACAGTGGGTGATGCTCAATGAATCTCTTTGAGCTAATGTGCTATGTTACAAGTATTTATGTCATCATGGCCCTACTGAGTCTTGTAGTAATTTTATGTCACTGCAAGTCTGACACTTCTATTATTGCTTTACAGTTAAGATTTTGAGATCACCATGTTGTGAATTTTTGCTGTTACAGGACTGGGGCCACTGGTTTGGTTTGACACAGGTCACTGACAACAGGGACTGGTGTTTTCTCTTTGTCAGATGATTGAGAAAACTGTTTTGCACACCAGACTTGAGAGACATTTCAGATTTAGAGAAATCTCTACACCCCAAACTCTCATCGATCCATCCCTCCCAAGACCTAAACTCTTGACTAAGATTAATACCATTGCATACAACACAGTAACATCTACTTTCTTCTTCCAGAACAAGAGAGGAAGGACAACAGGAGAAGAAAAGTTCAAAATGCTCAATCCTATTATCAGAAAAACAGGAAATGCTGCACTAAGGTCTTCTCTTGTCCTTCCTTTCACTCACACCTGAGGGTTTTAAATTTATTTAACACAAACCACTTATGTAAAACAGAAAGAGTTTAATTAGAAACTGTCTCACATAAAACAACCTGAATCTTGCCTCCACTATGATGATAAAATATTATGAAATTCCTGCTGCCCCACCCTTCCCCAAGACAAAAGAAACAACAGGTTATTCCCTTTATTTCTGTAGTGTCATCTGATCTTCTGCCACTGGTATGTCCCAGAAGCAACAATATCCAGGACAATTCCAGACCCTGACTGTCAGTCTGCAGGAATGGATGAGCAAGAGGGAATGGCCGCAAGCTGTACCAAAGAAGTTTTAGGCTGGACATTAGGAAAGAAAAAGAAAATCACTGAAAGAGTTGTCAGGCATTAGAACAGGCTGCCCAAGGAGGTGATGGAGTCACCATCCCTGGATGTGCTTGAAAGCTGTGTAGATGTGGTGCTTGGGGGCTACGGTTTACTGGTGGACGTTGTAGAGTTGGGTTAATGGTTGGACTCACTGATCTTGAAGGTCTCTTCCAAACTAAATGATTCTATGATTTTATGATTTCTTTAGCCCTACTGATCTGGGGAGTAACTGTTTATTTTTAAAGGACAAAGCACAGGGTTGTTTGCCTTTTCATTTGATTTGCTTTTTCTTAACAGTTGCAGAAAAATTATTGGTGCAATAGAGAGTCATCTAAGAGGAGTTCCCTGTAGTTTACAAAACATTTCTTAACCTTAAAAAGCAGCAATGAGTATCTTTGCTATGGTGCTGATTACACTGTGCACAGATACTGGCAGAGCAGCCAGTATCTATAATTTCATGAGTTTAAAAAGAAAACACAAGTAGCTCAGTTAGACTCTGAAATCCTCTCTTTCAAGCTTAAGTTACATTTATCATCATGATTACAAATACTTTAAAATAGATCAAGGTGTGAAAATTATTTTTATTATTTTAATCAACATATTTCTCATTGCATAAGCTGCTGTTTTCTTTCTTCCCCTCTTTTTTTCTGCCGCTTGACCCTTCGAAACTGCCTCCATTCTTGCTTTGCTCAGTATGCCATTCCCTACACGCTTCTGGTACTGACAGTAAGCAGCCAAACTTCAGGAGCTTAGTAAAATTTATCGGCTTAGGCTTGGCTCCACTCCTCTTGTTTGCCTCACCAGAAGGGGCTAAACCACATGATGTGACCAAGAGTTCCTCCTTCCCCAGTGCTCAGCCTCCCTGTATGTCCTTTCAAGTCTTACTGAACTCGATACTGAAACAGAAATAGGGTTTTGATTTTTTGGTTGTTTTTTGTTGTTTTTTTTTTTTTTTTCCTAATGGCAGACACACAGAAAAATCCATTACAAGCTACAGGTATTGTAGAGGGGCAAGAGGATGATGCAAACACTTTCAAACTAAATTGGAATTAAAAATATGTTTAGATAACACAACTGGCACAAAGAATACAGATAGAAGTAAATGAAAACAGAAGGCACAGAATGTTTCCATTTTCTTCACCACATGATCAAAATTAAATGTGAATTCATTCAGTTCTTGATCTTAAGCCAACTATGTTTTGAAGAGAAAATTGTTTTGGAAGTTCACTAATCAGAGTATCACATACTGAATTTTTAAAGCAGAACCATCCCAACCATCATATTGACACTGGCAGTATTTCCAGGAAGTGTTTTATGGACCAGGGGGAGATTTCACAATCCCTGTGTGAAATACTTCTCCAAAGGACAGAAATGCTTCAAATATTTGAATAAACTCCCACTTTTCATATAGTAAAATGACAGAAAATTGGGAGAGGTGACTGACACCTCATCAGGCCACCCTGTTCAGTGAGACCTGGACATGCTGGAGAGCTGTGCAGAGGGGAACCTCATGAAATTCAGCAACAACAAGTGTAGGGTCCTGCACCTAGGAAGGAATAACCCCCTGCACTGGTGCAGGTGAGGGGTTGATCTGCTGGACAGCTGCTGTGGAGAAGGACCTGGTAGTGCTGGTGAACAAGTTCGGCATGACCCAATGTGCTCTTGTAGCTAAGGTGGCAAATGGCCTCACCTCCTGGAGCATTAAGAAGAGTATGACCAGCAGATTGAGGTTCTTGCCCTAGTGAGGCCACATTGGGAGTGTTGTGTCCAGTTCTGGGCTCCCCAGTTCAAGAGATACATGGAATTACTGGAGAGCATACAGCAAAGAGATATCAAGATGCTGAGGGGACTGGAGCATCTGAGGAGGAAAGGCTGAGAGACCCAGAGCTGTTGAGCCTGGAGAAAAGTAGACTGAGAGGGGACCTTAGCAGTAGCTGAAGGGTGGGGGTCAAGAGGATGGGGTCAGACTCTTCTCAGTGGTGCCCGATGATAGGGCAAGGGGCAATAGGCACAAACTGGAAGTTCCATAAGAAAAAACTTCTTTCCTGTGAGGGTGGCAGATCACTGGACCAGACTGTCTAGAGAGGTTGTGGAGTCTCCTTCTCTGGAGACATTCCAAAGCTGCCTGGACATGATCCTGGGCAAGCTGCTCTGGGTGATCCTGCTTTGGCAGGAGAGTTGGACAAGATGATCTCCAGAGGTTCCTTCCAACTCCTACCACTCTGTGATTCTGTGATAAATCTTATGAAAATTAAGCATTCACTAGCTGTGGTTCTCAAACTAATTGTCTCCCTTCTTATAACTTTCTTAACCCTGCATGTCTTCCTTACAACCCATACAGCAAAAGGTTACATCATGCTTAGTAGATCTTGACGGTTAGCTGACCGCTCTTCGAGCAAATCAGTGAGGCACAACACTGAATTCTTATGATAACGTTAGTAGTAATAGGTTAATTTCCAAGATATTGCATTTATCTTTGAGCTCCAGAATGTATGTGCATTTAAAAAGCAGAGTATCTAGGATAGGGAGGATCTAGGATAGGGCAATCTTCTCAACTACCTCTGTTCTTCTGAATTTCATGTATCAGCTGCAGAAGAAAAATATCTTCCTCTTCCAACAGGGATTTACTCCAGACTGGGAAACAGTGAATCAACTGTACAAAATCTTTGCTATAAATATTTGACAGGAGTGCTTCAGAATGTTTTGCTAAAATTAAACTCATGGAAATGACAGCAAAGGCTACATCTACATTGGCAAGTAGAACAGACATATCAAGAGTAGATCTGGAGTGTCAAACAGCTGGTAACACAAATCCGGAATTTACATGAGCCACACTTGGCAGTTTTGCTTTGAATTAATTCTAGTGCAGTCCCATGGATTAAACACACGTTAGAAGCTGGAGCACATTCAGCGCATTCCTGAACACATCTCTTGGCTTACAACAGAAGGAATCCAGCTCTGAAACCACTGCATAGAGCAAACTAAACTACAGTGAGAAGAAAGCTGTATGGTCATTCTCAAGATGTATTCCTGAGTCAAACTAAGACTCTGATGTAGATGTCCTCTCAGGATCTCCTTCCTCCCACTCCCAAGACTTTCTCTCTCCCAAATTGACTTAGAAACGACTGGTAATGTCTTGATCTCAAAGCTATTAAGAGCTTTGGTCCAGTTTTGGTGTCTGCAGTATAAGTAGTACATTGAACTGCTGAAGTGGGTCCAGAGGAGGACCACAAAGATGATCAGAAGGCTGGAGCACCTCACCTATGGGAACAGGCTATGAGAGTTTGGGCTGTTCAGCCTGGAGAAAACAAGGCTCTGGGGACATTTCACAGCAGCCTTCTAGTACCTGAAGGGAGCCTACAAGAAAGCCAGGAAAGGACTTTTTACAAGGGCTTATAGTGACAGGATAAGAGGGAATGGATTAAGCTTGAGGAGGGCATATTTAGACTGGACATTAGAAAAGAATTCTTTACAGTTAGCATGGTAGAAGTTCTTTACAGTGAGAGAGGTTGCTCAATCCCCTCTCCCTCGAGGTGTTCAAAGCCAGGTTGGATGAGGCCATGGGCAACCTGGTCTAGTGGGAGGGTGTCCCTGCCCATGGCAGCTGGGTTGGAACTAGATGATCTTTGAGGTTCTTTCAAACCCAAACCATTCTATGAATCTATGAAAGGAATAAGAAAAGCTGGTGGATGATTGTAAGAGTGAGACACTGAAGAACAGCTGAAGTGAGGGAAAGGAAGGCAAAAGCCAACATGATAAACTCTGCAGAAAGCCAGCTGGCCCACCCGTATGTACATAGTGGTTAATTAAGAAGTATGTAGGTAGCTCCTGCCTAATCACACCAAATGTTATCTGTATTCTGGTGGGAGTGTCAAAGGCAGCTGGGAGAACAGGAATGGGTACAGTACAAAGCAGTAAAATTCACAGAAAACTGGGCTTTTCACATGGTGTAAGGAGCAGAGTTTAAGCAAAAAGAAACTAGCAGAAAGATATTCATTTCACTAAATTTAATGCTGAGTTAGAGTTCTTTCACCTTGTATCAGGAAAGCACAGAATTACAGAACCCCAGCATGGTTAGAAGGAACCCCAGGAGATGTCCTTGTCTGACCTGCCTGCTAAAGCAGGGTCACCCACAGCAGATTGCTGGAAAAGCTTATTAAAGGCTTCATTTCAGCAAAAATAGTTATTGGTTTCTTGTGCAGAGTCCTGTGAAAGCAGTATTGTATGGATCCCCCCTAGAAAAGACCTCATTTAGCACCCAAGAATGCTTCTGGAGTGCAGCATGCAGGGTGTTCCCTGGCAGGTGCATAAGGAGGCAGTCTCTCCATGGAATCCCCTCTGCCTGATGAAGAGAATTTGTTTAATTTCTAAAGGTGATTTAACTATCAGAAGAAAAACATCACCCTTTATCCTGTCTCTCATGTGTCATCCCACCCACCTGCTTTCTGATACAAGGCTGGAAAGCACGAATGTGCATCCTAAAAGGAGGCTGTAGTGAGGTGGGGGTTATCTATTCTCTCTAGTATGAGGTGAGAGAATGAGAGGAAATTGACTGCAATTGTGCCAGAAGAGGTTTAGGTTGGATATTAGGAAAAATTTCTTTAGTGAAAGAGTGGTCAGGCACTGGAACAGGCTGCCCAGGAAGGTGGTGGAGTCACTGTCTCTGGAGGTGTTCAAGAAACATGTAGACATGGCACTTCAGGACATGGTTTAATGGCCAAGGTAGTGACGATTGGACTTGATGACCTTAAAGATCTCTTCCAGCCAAAACAATTCTATGGTTCTGTGATTACTGAAAAACTTACAGTCTCCAGGTGCTGAAGTCAAAGTTGAGAAGATAGGGGATCCATCTAGTAAAAACTTCCTTTTCCCAAAGCTGTTTTCATCAGACATATGCAGCTATAATGGACTAAATCTCACTGCAGCAAATCCCTACTGGCAAGCTTACCTCCTGCTGCAGCCCAGAAGCATATTCTCCTTTACAAGTTAAAGGGAAAAATATTTTGCATAAGAAAATAAGAAATAAGAATTTTTTTGTGTCTGTTATATTACTTAAGATTATATTTTTACCATTGTCACTTTCTGCATGTGTTGTGCAATAAAATACCAGCAAATACAATGAACAGAACAACTTAACAGGCACATTTTGCCCTGCACTCCATGGTGCCTCAATGCACTTGCAATGCAGTTCTCCAGTAGTAACCAGAAAAAGTATTAAAGATTTTTTTTTTTTTAAACTAAAGACATGGATCTGCTGGAGCAGGTCCCAAGGAGGCCACAAGAATGATCAGAGAGCTGGAACCCCTCTGCTGTGAGGACAGGCTGAGAGAGTTGGAGTTGTCCAGCCTGGAGAAGAAAAGGCTCTAGGGAGAACTTACGGCAGCCTTTCAGTAGTTAAAGGGGTCTGTAACAAATCTGGGGACAATCTTTTTAGGAAGGACTGTTGTGACAGGACAAGTGGTGATGGTCTTAAACTGAAAAAGGGAAGATTTAGGCAAGATAGAAAGAAGAAATGTTTTACCATGAGGGTGGAGAGACACTGGCCCAGGTTGTGCAGAGCAGTGGTAGATGCCCCATCCCTGGGACCATTCCAGGTCAGGCTGTCTGGGGCTCTGAGCAACCTGCGGTAAGTTGCAGATGTCCCTGCTGACTGCAGGGGGGGTGGACTAGATGACCTTTAAAGGTCCCCTCGAGCTCCAACCATTCTGTGATTCTACGATTATTAAATACTCCTGGCTTTAGGTAGCACATCCGGTTAGAATACTTTAGATACATGCAGTGGCTTTTACAGATGAAAGGTGACAAGAACTCTGTTAGCTGAAAAACATTCCCCCTTTTCCCACATGATTGTGACAGTTCAGTCCATGCAGATCCCAGTGTCTGAGTTGTGATGAAAGAACCAAGCTCCACCACAGTCAAAAACTAACAGTGCCTAAGGCAAGAGTCAGCTGCAGTCTAAAGTGCAAATGCAGTACCCAGCCTGGACATGAGTCACAAAGCTGGCAGATTTTACAGCAGTTGACAATAAAATATGACAAAACATTTTCAGTCCAGAAGTGAGGAATTCTTTTTTATTACAATTTTCCTTTAAGATTTGCACAATACTTTGTGGTTAGAACATGCACTGCTGAGATCAGTTCTGCTTCTTTCTTTGCTGTACCTCTTGTGCAACCTCAGAGAAAGTGCCTTACCCTTCCCCTCCAGCAATCCTCCCTGCATGATTTTAGATGTAACTCTAAAAGACAAATCAAACAGAACACCAGCTAACATTAACTGGTCCCTACATTGGAAAGACATGGATCTGATGGGTGGACCACTCAGTGGGTAAGGAATCAGCTGGATGGTTCCAACTATAAAGTAACTGTCAATAGTTCAATGTCTAAGTGGAAACCAGTAACAAGTGGTGTCCCTGAAGAACCTGTACTCGGACCAATAATATTCAGTATCTTCATCAAGGACATGGTGGGATCAAAGCACTCTCAACAAGTTTGCAGATGAAACCAAGCTGAGTAGTGTGGTCAACACCTTGGAGGAAAGGGATGTTATCCAGTGGCACCTGAACAGGCTGAGAGGTGGGCCTATGTGAACCTCACAAAGTTCAGCAAGGTCAGATGCAAGCTCCTGCACATGCATCAGGGCAAACCCAGGCACAAATACAGGCTGGGCAGAGAACGGAAATAGAGCAGTGCAAGGAAAGGACTGGGGGCTGCTGATTGATGAGAAGCTCAAGATGAACAAGTGATGTGTGCTCACAGCCCAGGACCAACCATGTCCTGGGCTGCACCCAAAGCAGCATGGCCAGCAGGTGGAGGGAGAGGATTCGGTCCCTCTGCTCCAGTCTGCTGAGACCCCATCTTCAATGATGTGTCCAGCTTTGGAGCTCCCATCACAAGAAGGGTATGGAACTGTAATGGCAGGTCCAGAGGAGGACCACCAAGATGATCAGGGGGCTGGAGAATCTCTCTTATAAAGACAGGCTGCAAGATCTGGGGTTGTTCAGCCTGGAGAAGACATCAGGGAGACCTTACAGCAGCCTTCCAGTGTTTGAAGGGGGCTACAGGAGAGCTTGAGAGGGACTTTTCTCAAAGTTGTGTAGTGACAGGATCAGGGGCAATGGCTTCAACCTGGAAGAAGCTGGATTGAGATTAGACGTTAGGAAGAAGAACATGGTGAGATACTGGAACAGGTTACCTGGAGAGGTTGCAGAGGCTCAAAGCCTGAAAGTACTCAAAGGCTGGTTGGATAGAGCCTCGAGCAATCTGATCCAGTAGGAGGTGTCCCTGCCCATGACAGAGGGGTTGCAACTAGATTATCTTTAAGGTCCCTTCCAACCCAAACTATTCTATGATAAACACCTTTTAGGAATAGCTGCCAGGAAAAGAACTTGGATACATGTATTTTGGAGCCTCTGCAGGTCTCAGCTAATACATGGAATGAACTACTAGACTTGTCCTGTCAGAGAGTATTCCTACATTTCAATTTGAGATGTTTAGATACTTGAGATCCAGTCATTTATATGCAGTTAGAGGCACAAATCTTTCTCTAATAAAAAAAAATAACAACATTTGAACCCTATTTCATAACAGTGTCCTCAAGCAGTGAAATAGGAACATGCAGTGACTACTCATAGTCTCCAGGACAGCTTTTAAGATCCTCTGAAGTACCTACTCATTGCTGCTACAAACCAGCCGACATTCAGGCAGCAAGAAAGATTTTCCAATACTTCAGCTGGAACTCACCACTACTTCCTACCAAAATAAGGAACGTATCTCATAGTCTAGGAATTTCTACTAGGAAAAGCAAAAAAACCGAGAGGACACACAATCCTTGCCTTTGCAGGGCTTTGGTTATAACTGCCTATATAGGACCTTGGGCTCCTGCTCATAAAACCGTCAAAGCCCTCTTTTAAGAGCCTAAGTTTACATACGCTTGGTTTCAAGTGTTCCACAGATTTCACAATACTCTTCGATTTATTTTGTCTGCTAATAGTGGCACCTACATCTGTCAGCTTCCAACAATTACAGTCTATTAATCAGCATGTGTGAATCTGTAGTTTTCTGAGTTTTAGTAAGGCTTTCCCCCCACCTTTTTCTCCATTTTTCCTTCACCCCTCACTCTCTTTTTTACCTAAACACGCTTATCAAAGAGCACAAAACCTTAATTGCTCATAGAATTAAAGAATAGTTGAGGTCAAGGCATATCTAGAGGTCACCTAAGTCACTCAGTTATCTAGTCAGACATTTTCAGCTGTTGTTCTACCTTACATAGCCCAGATTGAGTTTGTTACTAGAGCAAGAAAAAAAAAAAGAAGGTAAAAGAAACACAAATCAGAGAACTGCTTTGATTGGAAAAGACCTTTAAAATCATCACGTCCAACCATAATTTAACTCTGCCAAGTCTGGTGCTAAACCATGTCCCTCAGCATGGTTTACAGAACCACATCTGTGTGTGTTTTAAACACCTCCAGGGATGGAGATGCAACCACCTCACTGTGGAGCCTGTTGCAGTGTTTGAGAACCCTTTCTGTGAAAAAGTTTCTTTCTTCTAATATCCAACCTAAACCTCCCCTGGTACAATTTGAGGCCATTTCTTCTCATTCTGTCACTTGTTACTAGGGAGATGAGGCTGATCCCCCACCACACTCCACAATCTCCTTTCAGGCAGTTGTAGAGAACAAGGTCTTCCCTCAGCCTTCCTTTCTTCAGGCTAAACACTCCCAGGTTTCTCAGCTGCACTTCACCAGACTTCTGCTCTAGACACTTCACCAGCACCCCTGCCCTTCTTTAAACACATTTCAGCACCTCAGTGGTAGTGAGGGGCCCAAACCTGAACCCAGCACTCAAGGTGTGTGCTCACCAGTGCTGAGTACAGTGGCACAATCACTTCCCTACTCCTGCTGATCAGACTATTCCTGATACAGGCCAAGATGCTTTGGCCTTGGCCACCTGGGCACACGCTGGCCCATATTCAGTCAGCTGCTGACCAACACCCCCAAGTCCTTTCCCACCAGACAGCTTTCCAAGCCTGAAGCATTTATGGGGTTGTTGTGACCCAAGCGCAGGACCCAGCACTTAGCCTTGTTGAATCTCACACAGCTGACCTCAGCCCATTGACCCAGCCTACACAAACCTAACTATTGGCACCTATAAATCATTCAGTGGCATTTCACAAGCAGCACTCTCTGGAGTAAGAAATATTCCACTCTGGCCCAGAATTACAAGATCTGAATTCACCAGCTGATTAACACCATACCCCAGTATGTCCTTGGGACTGGCCGCATGGATTGACTTGACTGTTAAAGTTACTACAGACAGGTCATCCTTCAAGAACAGCTCTTAGCTGAGCAAGAGATGGCTTCTCCTCCATGTCACAGCTCGTTATTAGAAACACACCTGCACTTGTCTCTGTAACGTTTTCTTCCAATAACACTTAAAATCAATGTCAACCAAAGACTGACACTCTAGTGAGAGTAATGTTGGACACTCTCTGACCTGACACACATTCAACTAAAACTCCCAAACCTACCTGTCAGAAGGAAACCAACACACTGGTATCGATTTGCTTGTGAAACTAAAAGCAAGACAAGAAAACCAGACTTTTAGGGTATCTTACAACTCTGGTTTTATTTACATGTTCTTAGACACAAGCAGTATATTGATTTGCTGAACACTCCTTTTAGTCCTTAATGCTCCTGATGAAACGTTTAAGTAGCATTCAAGGACTTCAGCATTCTCTGATCATTCTCACTATTGGCAAAGGCAAATTTTCAGAGCAACTGAAGAAAATTTGCTTCTGTTGCTATGTGAAAATTTACTGACAACCTGAAGGTGAAGTTCTGAGGAGCCACAGAAACACAGGCAGCAAGTGGCTATGCCTGCCTTCAGAGAAAGAGAATCTGTTTGTCATTTATACCATGATTTCCTGCTAGTTCAGCTTGCCTGGATTTCTACCCTCTTAAAGAGAAGGAAATATCTACAGCATTTCCTTTTTAATTTTTAAAAACATCCTAAATAAAAAGGAAGATCTACCCTGGACAACGCCACAGAATCTACTACCTACAAATCAAATCTGGGAATAATAAAGGTTAGACTCTCTCTTCCTTCACAGTGTTGCTGGAAGATGAGAATTTATTATTTCCTTCATTTTACAGATAGCAACAGAAATAACAAAGGTGGGAGTTCTGCCCCTTTGCCATAGCCATAAACATTGCAGACTTCATTTTTCAGATATGCTAGATTGTACTTTATACTTGGTTAGACCATAGATACTAAATGACTTCAGTTTCAGCTTCTGCAAGCAACTCGTCTTCCTTACCACTAAGGAAAGTCTCAAAGCAGTTATCCATAAATGAGGAAAACACTTGGTAAATCACAGAATGGTTTGGGTTGGAAGGGACTTTAAAGATCATCTAGTTCCAACCCCCCTGCAATAGGCAGGGACACCTCCTACTAGACCAGGTTACTCAAGGCTCCATCCAATCTGCCTTTGAACACTTCCAGTCTTGGAGCCTACACAATCTCTCTGAGCAACCTGTTCCAGTGCATTTCTCAAGTACATTTCTCTGCTTTCACATTATCCCTTTGTCTTTTCATGGAACTTACTGCTGACTGCTCTGCAGAGAAACAGAATGCCAAGGGTACAAATACAATTGGTTGAAAAAACAAATATTCTTCTCCTTGAAAGGAATTCCTGCAGGATCAAAAATATTTGATGAGTTTCTTTTCAGATGTTATCAGATGATAATTTCTGAAGAAATGGTCTCACTATTTATGCTTCAGCTACTTTTCCTGTTTCTCCTTCAGCAGTAGAAAGTAAGGTTGTTTCAGTTTCTCACTTTCAAGCTCACTCTTGAGCTGCAGACACTGGAGAAGACTTTCCTCATTAAGTTCTAGCACAAACAACATAGAGAAGAGACATATATTTGTTTTAAAAAAACATAAAACAAAAATTGTATTTTTAATAAGCAAAATGAAGTGCAAAGAAGTGGTATTTATGCAACTAGTCAGTCATTTAAATTAAACAAACAAAAGACCTGAGCAGTGGAACTTTGCAGGAAGCATCACAGCTTTACAAGAGTACCACACACAGGCAGGACAAGAAGAATGCAACCTCTGACTATGAAAAATGGAATTAATCAGGAAAGACTTTACCTACACCAGCTGGCAAAAATGCTGTGGTCTACATTTGAAAGAAAAAAAGTCTGATAGAAGACACTAAGCTGAGCAGTGCAGTTGGCACACCTGAGGGAAAGGATGTCATCCAGAGCAACATGGACAAGCTTGAGCCTGTGTGAACCTTATGAGGTTCAAGAAAACCAAGTGAAAGGTCCTGCACAAGGGTTGAGGCAACCCCTGATAACAATCCAGGGTGGGGGATAAAAGGACAGAGACTAAACAGCCCTGTGGAGAAGACTTGGGGGTGCTGGTTGGTGAAAAGCTGGACATGAGCTGGTAATGCGTGCTCACAGCCCGTAATCAACTGTGTCCTGGGCTGCATCCCCAGCAGCGTGGGCAGCAGGTGGAGGGAGGGGATTCTGGCCCCCTGCTCAGATCCCACCTGCAGTGCTGGATCCAGCTCTGGAGTCCTGAACACAGGAGAGACCTGTTGGAGAGGGTCCAGAGGAAGCCACAACCATGATCCTAGGCCTGGAACACACCTGCTGTAAGGACAGGCTGAGAGAATTGGGGTTGCTGAGCCTGGAGAAAAGAAGGCTCCAGGGGTACCCATTGCAGTCTTTCTGTACTTGAAGAGAACCTGTCAGAAGGATGGGGACAGCCTGCTGTGACAGGAGAAAGGGTGATGGCTTTAAACTAAAAGATGTAGATTTAGACTAGAGGGAAGAAATTGTTTACTCTGAGGGTGGTAAAACAGTGGCCCAGATTACCCAGATTGGTGGTAGATGCACTATCTCTAGAACCATTCCACATCAGGTTGTCTGGGGCTCTGAGCAACCTGCTTTAGTTGCAGATGTTCCTGAAGACTGCAGGGTGTTTGGGCTAGATGAGCTTTAAAAGTCTTTCAAACCAAAGCATTCTATGAGTTATTAAACCTTCAGCAACAGGTCCAGCAAGGAATCCCAACAGAGTAACTAAAATTAAAATTCACAACATTTTTCTCACACTATCTGGGTGAATTCCAGGTTCAGCTGCTCATGTTCAGAAGCAATCTGCTCTAGTTGACCCTGCTCCGAGTAGGACATGGATTAGGTGACCTCAAGAGGTGCCATCTGATGTCAACTAGTCTATGACTCATTTCCATGATTTAGAAATGCAAGTGTTCTTCACCTCTACTGGCAGTTCTCTCCTCCTGCTGATACATTCAGCATATGAAAAGGTTTTAGTCTTCTATATTCCCTAATAACTTGAGCTATGTAGTCAAGACAGCATTTCTTCCAACAAAGACTTATGAGGTGACTAGAAGAACCTGTGCAGCTGAGTACTCGTGTCATACTCAAATCATATCATTAAGTCAGTTGTATAAAATATAAAACATCATATTCCTACTGAGAGACTTACCTAGCCATCGAAATAAACATTTACACGGAAAAACAACCTCACTTCTTTACTTTGAGAACCAGACATACATAAGGATCCAGAGTACCTGAAGGGATCTGGCTTTATTCAGGATATCGTCTCAAAATAAGGGCGATTCTTGATCCTATAAAGAGGAAACCTGTTCTGGGAAAGAAAGAGTCAGCTTGCCCAAGAACTCTAGTTCTTAGGAGCCAAAGATTGCAAAATCCATTAGTCCTTCCTTTCAATCTGCAAGTCTAAAAACTTGTATGTTCACAGGTGCTTCCTCTTGAGTCTTTTTTAGGATGAACTATGGGTTCAAAGGAAGCACCTGCACAGATATCAAACATGATGTGATACTCCCTGTATGGTAAATGGAGAAGTGGAGTCATAAACTTGAGTTTTGAGCTGAATTATTCCTTAAAGATGTAACTAAGTAGATCTTGGTCAACTGAGAAAGACTATACCATGAGCACAGTGTCTACCAAAAAAAAACCAGGAAAACTATTCCATACTTTCTATAAGTACTTTGCCAAACTTAAGATTCCTTCTACAGAAATCTACATCCCTTCTGGAAACCTACTAAAGATCTACAAGACAAAGAGATTTCATATCTACTCTATACATTTTATTTGAGCTTCAGAAACAAGAGAAAATTTGTCTACCTAAACCCAAGAAAATCCATAACTTATCTGCAGCACTGCCAGGAGGAACCCCAAAACATGCAAAGGGTCTTCACAGACTAAGCATAGACAACTACCAACACCTAAGTAAAGCCCTTCAACTTGAGAGGATTCACCACAGGTAAAACAATGTACTTGAGTGTTACCATTCATGAAAGCAGCAGATGCAGGAAAAAAAGGCAAGCTTCTGGCTAGGCTTATCTACAGGTCCTCAGCTGGATAACAGAGGTTTTTGTCTTGGCTAAATTGTGAAGACATGCAAAATGTTGGATGGTCTTTATTGCCACCTCTTGGCCATCACCACACAGCACAAAAGCAACAGAAGAAAATTTTGTGGCAAGTTCCTTTAATGAAATCTTTTTTCTTTAATAGGAAAAGAGTGAGGGAACAGATGGAGTGAAAACAGAGACCAACCAGCAAACTGTTTGCATACAAGTATAACTATTTAGAGCTGTAAAACTGCAGTGAGTACTGCAATTAACCTTCATTAATGTTTTACTGTGTCATCTGGAGAACTGAAGGGACTGGAAAGCAAAGCAACAGTTATTTTAAAGAGAAAAGATAACTTTACTTATTTATTTAGAGAAGGTAATATGGTTGTCAAGACTCCTGTCCCTTCCTGAGCTCAGAAGACAAGTGGATGATCATCACCCATACTAGAAAGAGAAGGAAACTCTGTATCAGAGTTTGAAAGGTTTGAAAAGCCTCTTAAATAGAACTAATGCAAGAGGCTTTGAAGGAGAAGGGAAACTATAGGAAACGTCTTCACCTAAGTAAGCTCATTTCTGCTGTCATCAAGCAATGAACTTTCTAATAGTCTTGGAAATGCAGAGTGTTAGTTGGTTCCTCTTGCATGTAATAGATTCTGAAGCTCACAGAGGGGTGGAAAAGTGCTCTCAGATGCTTTCCAGCCTCATGAATGCAAGACAGGACATTCCAAGACTCTCCATCAGGCTACTTGCAAATGGAAAGTATGTGACAGGAGCAGGGAAGAAAATACCTCAAGTCTTGCTCCTCAGTTTGCATTTTCACTATCTGCCTCTAATAGAGCTCAAAATTCTGTCTCTAATATTGCTAATGGTTTTTCTTCACATAAACCAGTGTGAAACCAATTCCTTTGTGACATGATCACATCTCAGCCATGACACTGAGGAGAGTTTATTCATTTGTTGCTTGGTAAAGAGAAAAACAGTTGCTGCAGATATAAGGATGCTTTGTCAGATCAGAGAGATAACTCAAACCAAAGTTATCCTCTCAAAGGCTTCAGGTTTCTCTCTTTAAATGAATACTTAGGTTCCACATCAGATGCCAGTGACGGTTCTTAACTATGTAGTTGAGAAACAAAATACAGCTCCATGAGCTTCTGGAGGAACTTTCAAAGACTTCTCCAGCTTCTGTAATAACGATCATAGAACAGGGTCGTAGAATCATTTCAGTTGAATAAGATCTTTAAGATCATTGAGTCCAACCACTATTTAACTCCACCAAGTCTGGCGCTAAACCATGTCCCTCAGCACCACATCTCTCAAACACCTCCAGGGACGGGGATTCAACCACCCCCAGAGGGAACCTGTTCCCAGGCCTGAGAACCATTTCAGTAAAAAAGCTTATTCTAATAATCAACCTAAACCTCCCCCGGGGCAACCTGAGGCCATTTCCTCTCATTCTATCATTTGTTACTAAGGAGAAGAGGCCAACCCCTACCTCACTATAATCTCCTTTCAGGAAGTTGTAGGGAGTGAGAAGGTCTCAGATCTTCCTCCTCTTCTCCAGGCTAACCAAACCCACTTCCTTCAGCTGCTCCTCAGAAAATCTGTTCTCCAGACCCTTTGCCAGCTTCATTGTCCTTCTCTGGACCCACTCCAGGACCTCAATGTTTTTGTTGTAGTGAAAGCCCATTCAGTGAACAGTAGTGAACTAGTAAGAAAAAAAACCTTAGGATGTTAACAGGGCTCCGACTTCTGTTATTCTGTTAATAAAACTATTCAGTGTCATAACACAAAATGCAAGGCAGAGTTTGTGCTAATATTTATTTCATACCATCTGTTGCTAGACTCTAAGTAGAGCCTAATGATGCAGTTAAAATATAGCCTGATTTGGAGACTAAATGACCAATCAACATTTATACTACTCCATCTGCAATAAAACATAGAAATGAAAGAACACTAAACATTCAGGCTCAGCCATCTCTTCATAAGGTTCAAAAAACTGTCAGAAATAAGTTGTTCTGAGTGTGTCCATTAACACTATGGTAGCAGGTTAATCATTACATATTTTGGGACCGATAGTTGCTTCCAACTTTAGAGAGGATCAACTGTGCTGGTCTTCCAGATGATTTAATCAGCCTAAGATCATCTAAACATGGTAAATCAAGGTCGATGGAGGTCGAGGGAGGTTCTCCTCCCCCTCTGCTCTGCACAAGTCAGGCCACATCTGGAGTACCACATCCAGTTCTGGGCTCCCCAGTTCAAGAAGGACTAGGAACCCTGCTGGAGGGATCCCAGCAGAGGCTATGAAGACACTGAGGCAACTGGAGTATCTCTCTGTAGAGAAAACACTGAGAGACCTAGGGCTGTTTAGTCTGGAGAAGAGGAGGCTAAGAAGGGATCTTCTCAATGCTCATCAATATCTAAAGGGCAGGGCCAAGAGGATGGGGCCAGACTCTTTTCATGAGGAACAGGGAAAAGAACAAGGGGCAACAGGTACAAACTGGATTCCATCTGAAGGCAAAGAAAAATATCTTTACTGTGAGGTGACAGAGCACTACAACAGGCTGCACAGAGAGGTTGTGGAGTCTCCCTCTCCAGAGAGATTCCAAACCCACCTGGCCAACGTGCTGTGCATGACCCTGATTTAGCAGGGGTGATAGACTAGATGATCCCCAGAGGTGCCTTCTTACTCATCATGCTGGGATTTTAGGATTCTGTTTAATCAGTTCAACAAGTATAATTTGTTTTCATACATCTCCGTATGCCAAATATTGAGTAAAAAGCCAACAGCTGAGCCATTTCTGGGTTCTCGGATTGCCTCCAGGACTTTGCATCCAGTTAAATTAAAGCTGCAACAGTTCATGGGCTTTGTAGTGATCTAAACAGACATTAATTGTGCAAAGAAGCTGTTAATTGAGAGCATGATTGATGACCTCTAATTTAAGAAAAATAGGTACTAAATTTTTAGTGTATGCTTTTAATCCTATGGTAAGTGGTAATCATAGAATCATAAATGGTAGGGGTTGGAAGGGACCTTTGGAGGTCATCAAGCAAACCCCCCTGCCAAAGCAGGATCACCTAGGGAAAGCCACAGAGAAGCATGTCTAGGTGTGTTTTGATTCTCTGGAGAAGGACACTCCACAACCTCTCTGGGCAGCCTGTTCCAGGGCTCCAGCACCTTCAGAGTAAATAAGTTTTGCCTCATATTGAGGTGGAACTTCCTGTGTTCCACTTTATGTCTGTTGTAGTAGTACTCCCTTCAAATAATGCCAAAGAAAACTTCACACAATCACTCACTCCACCTTCTTTGAGGAAAAGATCTTTTAAAAAGAAGTTATCTGTTGTACAAGCAGGCTGGAAGAAACCATAAAAGAAGTTAAGCTTGTTGCACAGATCTTGTTTTGTCACCCAACATCTGTCCTAAGCTTTGCTGTCTGTAATATTTAGAGTTTAGAAATAATTTTGGATCATCCTCCAGATGGAAAAAGAACACACAAAGGGACGGTAATGGAAAAGCCAAAATCCTTATGTCTGAAAGCCTGAGTTGTCATCTTTGCAAACCAACTGAATGCTCTTGGATCAACTGTCTGCACCCAGGAACTACTAGAGAAAAGCCAGGAACTACTAGAGAAAAGCCAGGAAATCAGAAGAGAGACTCACATATGGTGCAACAAAAAATTGACATCACCACAAGGATGCCACCATAGTTCTTGGAGCACAGAGGAAAACATTGGCATTGTCTGTTATTTTAACTTACAAGACACGGGAAAGGGGAAGTGTGGAAGAAGGAAAAAGACACAGATAGCCAACAGGGTTGCCATCACCCTCCAATGAAGCATTCTGCTGCACCTCAAACCTTCAGTTTCTATTTGAAGAGACAGTGTCTCAGCCTTGCACAGAAACCTGCTCATTCACACAGAGTGAAATTAAGGTCCCCAGTTGATCAAGTCACAAGGTTAGCTAAGAGTTTAAGTTTCTGTCTAAAGAATGAAATGAGTGACACCAAACATCTGTACAAACCTCAAACAATAGCAGGTAAAATGCCCTGACATCTCACATCATTTTGAAGGTCTGTTACTCTGGGGACTATTACCCTCTGAAGTGTTGCAGAAGATTACAGCAGAAGGAGGGAAGCAAATATAGGATGTGAGTAGCTCACCAAGTCCGCACTTACAGTAACCAAGACATGAGGACAGCCAAGCTGTCATCAACTTGCATACTGAAAAACACCCAAATGCTCTCCAAAACCAGAGAGCAGAAGTGTTCCCTCACCTTCAAATCATGACATGTCAATAACAGTGGATTATTTTAATACAAGTTAATGATTTCTTATAGACATGATGAACTCACCCTTTCCTAGTGTTCCAAGATTAAACATTTTTTTCCTGGAACATACGGTCATCTGGACTGTTCCACATCTAACTGACAGCTTTTTGTTCCTACAAGCATCACAACTTACTCTCTTGACTTCACTAAAGAGCTGCTTTATCCCATAAACTACCTTATAATTCAAAGGTATAAATTCAGATTTTCCTCCACACCCCCATGGCCCACAGAAGAAAGGCGGAGAGCACAGTGGCAGCATCCAGGCAACGTCTACAAGACCTCTAGCTGATAACACTGATCCTGAACAACTGATTTGATTTGAAGGGGATTTGAAAATAAACTAAAACAATTCCATTTCTTAGCCGACCCTGAAATAAAGGCTGAATGTCAGCAGCAGTACCTGCAGAGTCAAGGTTGAACTAGCACGAAGAACTGTGCATCTGAGCCTTCTCGTCCTTCCTTTGTTGCAGGTGTCACCTGTGCTCCACCTCAGCGCTGCCTTGTGCTGGCACACGGGGCCAGCTCAACCCTTCTCTACTGCCAAACAGCCGGGGCACCCCTTTAGCGTGTTACGGCAGGCTAGAGCCGAATAACGGCCAAACGCGTCACCCCGGGCTCCCGGTTTGACGAAGGCAAGTTGCCCCGCGGTGGGGTGGCACGGCCCAAATCGGTGGGGCAAGTCCTGAGGCTGCAGGGAGCTGCCAAAATCGGGAGGCGGGGCGGCGGGGCGTGTGTCTGTGTGTGCGCACACCGCCATGCCGCCCTCAGCACCCGGCCGCCCGGGCAGCCCCCGCCACTGCCACCTCCCTCCCCACTAGGAAACCACCGCCCAGGTCCCCTGCGCCCACCGTCCCTCCCTCCATCCTGACCCCTTCTCACCGGACGGCGGGGTAGGGGCTGGGCTCAGCGGGGCGAGAGGCGCGGCCGCCAGACGGTGACAGCGGCGGCCATGGCTCCCGCCGCGCCGCTGACAGGCTGACAGCGGACAGCCGTTGCCCGCCGCCGCCGTGCCTCCGGCGCAGGGTACTGCGTGGACAGGCCCGGGGGACACACACAGACGCACCGTCCTCTGCCCGGGAGCGCAGGGCAGCGGTTACACCTCCTGAGGCGAGCACCGGGTGAGGGGTCCCCGAACGCGTTCGGAGAGACGGAGTGGCAGGCACCACGGCGGCAGCAGACAGGAGCGCGAGTCCCTCGCCAGGAATGGAAGGGGTGGTAAGGGTGCTCTTCGATCCTTACCTTCTCCCGGGAGCCAGCGACGGGACGTGTCCTTCTTCTTCTCCCGCCGTTTCCCCCGATCCTCTCTCCGTCAGATATCTGACAGGGGAGCGGCTGCCACTCGCTGTTACCAGCGGTGCCCAGAAGGGCTCTGGCTCAGCCGTGGCCGCTGTAGGGTTTGAAAACGCCCCTTCACCTCCTCTCCCTCCCGCCCGCTCCCTCCCTCCCTCTGCCCCTGCGCTGCCGTTACCGCTGCCGTTACCGCTCCCCCCCCTCCCCTCCCTGCTCCCCAACGTCGCCGCCGGAGCCCAGCTCCGCCGAGCTCCCATTGGCCGTGCCCCGCCCACGTGGCCCTCGCCCAGGGCTCGGGCGGGCAGCGCCGCTGCCAGCGTTACACCGGTGTGTTGGGAGGAACAGGGCGGTTGTGGGCGCCTGTCTGTGAGGAGTGTCAGCGCCCCGCTCCCTGCCCCAGGGGAGACGGGCACATACAGCGCCTCCTCCCTCGTCCCCCCACTCGAATAACGGGCTCAGAGCGTGCCGGAGGTGAGGGTGTGTGTGTAAGGCAACAGGACGCGAGGACTGCGCAGGCGCTGGCCAGCCGCGGCCACTGGAACTTTCTGGAAATGGTGGCACCACTGCAGCTCGTATGGTTGTGGGGTGAGGGGGAATGAGAGCCTTCGAGACCTCCTCAGCGGGACGGGAACTGACCTAGTGATACCGGCGGGATCCCTGCCCGCTCCACCGTGCCGGTGGCGGCCGCTCCCTCCCCGGGGAGGGGTTTTCCGGCGGCGATGGCGCAGTGAGTTTTCAAGGGCGGTGCAGCGCGCATGCGTGGCCCGGGAGCGGCGGCGCTTCCGAATGAAGCGGCGAGCGGTGGATACGGGCGGCTGAGGAGAGACTGCTGCTCCCCCTGGGTACGAACCACTTTATTTCTTAGCATACGCGCTTTGACGGGGGCTGAGAGGATATCTGCGGACCGGTAGAAGGGTCCTCAGCTTTTGGGGGAAACACTACGACCCAGGTGCATGTGGTGCAGTGTCGGAGAGCCTTAACCTCAGGGGATCATTCGCCTTCAGGGAACCCGCGGAGAGAGGCTGTGGAAGGACGATCTCGCTGCGGCTGACGGCCCAGTCCGGGTTCCGCCCCTCCGGCCGCTAGCTGCGGCAGAATCCCACCGATTTGGACTCCTTCTTTCCAGCCCTTCTCCATGGTGGAATCCCTCGAACCTTGCCTTCCGTCGCTCCCTCCTAGGTCTTTATATCCCGGTGGGTGCAGGCAAAGAGCTGCGGGGCCTCTGCGAGGTGCATGTATCCCCCAGCCCCGTCCAACGTTTGGGCCACTTTCCAAGTTTCCAAAAGAGTGGGTTTGGAGTGTCTTGCTTGCCCAAATAAGCCAGATGTCATATAAGCGCATCAGAGGGGGTTACAGAAGTAGGCTGATGTTAGTTGCTACCTTGAAAATGGGTCATTCATCTGCATTTGTGAAAGGTTTTGCATCTGCTTATTAAAATAGTACTGTATGGTAAGAAATTGGGTGGCTCTGTACTCGTGGGTTCTTGAATAACAGGTGTCTGTCAGGTGTACTGTTTTGAGGAGGCAGCTAAACGAAGCCCTTCAATTTAGAGTAGTTTTAATTGCCATGCTCAGTCTGCTACTGGATTACTTTGCTGATTGTGTAGAAAGCAGGAATTCCTTTAGTATTTACTGTGCAAGTCAGGAAAGGTTTTTTTTTTCAGAATTAAAATATTACTTTTGTAAAGGTCACCTATTCAGGCAAACTTCTTTTAACTTGCTTTCAAAAATCTTACTGTACCAGTGCTGCTACAAATCATTTGTATTGGGAAAATAACTGATGTGTCCTTTTGATGCTGTTTGCACGCCGTCAGTACTATTAGCTGAGCAGGAGCAGGTAGGACAGCACCTGTTACCATGTAACAAAGTGAGCTGTGTTCACTGCATATTCTTTCATGTCAGCTGATAGGAGAAGGAGTTTCATCAGCAACATCTTGTGCAGCAGATGCTTATATTTGATAATACCTATCAATAACTAAAAAAGATGGTTCTTTAAAGCTTATATAAGAACTATTGTTTCTTATATAAGAACTACTGTTTGGACTGGTAGGTGGCCAAGAAGGTGCTGGAGTGTGTCTAAAGAAGGGCAAAAAAGCTGGTGAGCAGAGGCATCTGGGGTTGTTTAGTTGGGAGAAAAGGAGGCTGAGGGGAGACCTCCTAGTTCTCTACAACTACTTGAGAGGAGGTTGGAGTGAGATGGGGGTCAGTCACTTCTACCTAGTAACAAGCAATAGGGCAAGAAGAAATGGCCTCAAGTTGTGCCAGGGGAGATTTTTGTTTGGTTATTAGGAGAAACTTCTTCCCCCAAAAGATTAAGTCATGGAACAGGCTGCCCAGGGAAGTGGTGTAGTCTCCAACCCTGGAGGAATTTAAAAGACCTGTAGATGCAGTGCTGAGAGATGTGGTTTAGTGGTGACCAGGCCATGCTGGGTAATGGTTGGACTTGATGATCTTAAAGGTCCCTTCCAACCAAAATGATTCTATGACTAACAAAAAGCATCAGTCAGTTAATTCCTTGTTGCTACCCCTCTGTTAGTCACTTCTCCTTGTCTCTAGCAGCCCCTCCCTTTACTTCCTATTTCAAGATAGAACACTGTTCCAGAAAACACCTGTCTAGAAGTGTGTGTAGGTCACAGAAATGTTACCCAACATTGAACACATCAATGGGTATCTAATGGAGTTTCCTGTTACTCCATCCTTCTCATTTCTTCCATCCTTACCAGAGGAAAGAAAAAACTCACTCTCCAGTGGATTCTTTGCATGTCTTCCATGTTCTAAACGTCGTTTTGTCTTCCAGGACTGTACCTTAGTATCCTCTCCAGATAGCCTACTTTTCATTCCAAGATATAGGACATTCTTTGGCTTCTACTTTTACATTTAGAGAATTACTGGAGCATGTCCCTCGTTCAGTAAAAAGCAGGATGTGGAGTTTTTTAGTCATTGATATCAATAAAACAATTGGCAAACTTTTTTTGATGTAGAAGCGAGGACGGTAAAGCCTTCTGTAACTGATGAAGCAGAGAGAAGACTAATGGTTATTTTTTTCTTCAAGTATTTCACAGTCCTAAAGCTACCTTAAAGGATGCCATTTAATTTTAAACAGTGGTGTGTCACATCTGTACCACGCAAGGTTAATGTGAATTATCCTTTCCTAGTCAAAGGAATTGGGTGACTTGTTGCACCGAAATGATGGATGTCCTTGCCAAAGGAACATCATCAACCTGAGGTGGCATAAACAAGCTAGGTGAGATAATTGCAGGGAAACATGTAGGTAACAAAATTTGACTCAGAAGAGGAGACTAGTTTAGAGAAGTACTGATAATCAGCATGCACTCCATTATTTCAAACATTTTCTTCAATTTTTATATATGGGGAGAAATAACCTCAATTTACACAGATCAGTTCTTAAAAGTGGATGACACAGCAGTAAGGTCAGAGGAGGATCTGTGACTCATAACTGGTTTCATACATTACTCTTGGTCATGTAAACCATTCTGCTATCTTCTGTCCTCTCCTACTCCCATACCTTGGCTGTACTGAATAAACTTGTTCAGGAAGTGGTTTCTTGTTGCTGTTCCTTCTTTTGGTAGAGAGTACTGCTACTTGGGGATTTCTTGTAACATGATAAAAAGATAATTTTCACACTTTTCCTAGTCATTGAATGGTAGTAAGAACTAGAGTCAAGAAGAATCACCTCTTACTGAACCTGCTGGATTTTGTACACAGCACAGCTTGGATCCTGTTTGGGTTTTTGTTTTTAAATTGCAATTAAAAAATAATGTGATGAAGTTTTGTCAGATCATTTCACAGAATCACAGCATGCCAAGGATTGGAAGAGTCCTCTAGAGATCATCCAAGTCCAACCCCACTCCTAAAGCAGGGTTACCCAGAGCAGGTTGTCCAGGATCACAGTGTCCAGGCAGGTTTGGAAGCTCTCCAGTGGAGACTGCACTTTGGAAAGCCTGCTCCAGGGCTCTGGCCCCCTCACAGCAAAAAAGTTTTTCTTCATGTTTGTGTTCCCGTTTGTGCCTGTTGCCCCTTGTCCTGTCACTGAGCACCACTGAAAAGGATCTGGCCCTCGCCCTTTAACTATGAATGAGCATTGCTAAGATCTCCTCTCAGGCTGCTCTTCTGGCTAAACAGCCCCAGGTCACTCGGCCTTTCCTCCTCACAGAGGTGCTGCAGTCCCTTCCTCAACCTCACAGCCTCTGCTAGAATCTCTCCAGTAGTTCCCTGTCTCTCAAACTGGGGAGCCCAGAACTGGACCCAGGACTTCACTAGGGTAGAGCAGCGGGGGAAGGAGAAACATCCTTGATCTGCTGGCCACACTCTTCTTCGTGCATCCCAGGACACAGTGGCCTTTTTGGCCATGAGGGCAAATTGCTGGCTCATGGTGAACTTGCCCACCAGTACTCACAGGTCTTTTCCTACAGAGCAGCTTTCCTGCAGGTCAACACCTGTACTGGTGCAGGACTCTACACATGCTCTTGTTGAACACTACAAGATTTCCCTCTGCCCAACTCTCTAGCCAGTCCTGGTCTTGCTGAATGGCCACATAGCCTGATGGGATGTCAACCAGTCCATCTCCTTTTGGTTTGTTTCCTTGTGCAGTTGCCAGGCTTGGAATTAGTCATTTTTGGTGCTTCTTCAAAGAACCTTAGGAAAAGTTGAAAGAATTTTCAATGATTAAAAGACACAACTTTCACTTGCCTTTTCTAAGTTGTCTCTCAGTCGCTTTCCAGTCTGCAAAACCCCTTATTTAGAATTGTTATTACAATTTGTAGGCATTATTCTAATTGCTGCTGCTTGCTTCATTTTAAGAGTATTAGAATGTACATGATTTTACTGAGATTAAAATTACTTTATTATAATTTCCACAGTTCATTTTATATTACAAAAATCCTCAGAGGTCAGGTCGAACTCCAAAACCTGGTCCTTTGGGTGGTTCAGTCAGAGAAGTGAGGCCTCCAGCTGGCTCGCAAGAAAAACGTCCACTTCTGAAAAACAAAAGCAGATTTATTCCTCGCTAGTTGTGTTCTCACCACAGATACTGCAGAAAAGATAGTTACAAATCTGACTTAAAGCTGAGACCACTTCTTTTTCTTCCATTTTTTCTACTTAACCTTGAGGAAAAACTGCAATACTATGCTGAGATCAAAAGGGTTCCAAACTCAAGTAAAAGTGACAGGTAGTTTTGCAACTGAAATGCAAGACAGGAGCACTGTTTTATTTTTTCATAGGCTGGTTTGGGTTGTAAGGGACCCCAATGATCCATCTAGTTCCAACTCTCCTGCCATGGGCAAGGACACCTTCTACTACACCGCGCTGCTCAAGGCCCCGTTCAGCCTAGCTTAGAACACTTCCAGGCTAGGAGACTCCACATTTCTCTGGGTAACCTATTCCATGCTCACCACCCTCATGGGGAAGAATTTCTATTTCTTCTTAATGTCTAGTATCAATCCAGCTTTTTCCAGTTTGAAGCCATTACCCTTGTCCTGTCACTACATGTCTTTGTAAAATGTTCCTCTTCATCCATCCTGTAGCCCCCTTCAAACACTGGAAGGCTGCTTTAAGGTCTGCCTGGAACTTTCTCTTCTCCAGGCTGAACAAGCCGCAACTCTCAGCCTGTCCTCACAGCAGATGGCTTCCAGCCCTCATCCTTTTTGAGGCCTCTTCTGGACCTGCTCCAACAGGTCCATGTCTCTCCTGTGCTGAGGACTCCAGAGCTGGACCCAGCACTGCAGAGTGGAGCAGAGGGGCAGAATCTGCTCCCTTCGCCTGCTGCCCTCTGCTTTAGATGTAGCCCAAGACAGAGCTGCCTTCTGCACTGTAAGCGCATTGGTGGCTCATGTTGAGCTTCTCATTATTCAGAATCCCCAAGTCCTTGTGAGCATAGCTGCCTCTTCATTCTCCACCCAGCCTGTATTTGTGCTTGGGATTGCCCTGACCCAGGTGCAGGACCTTGCACTTAGCTTTGTTGCAGGTCATGAAGTTGGCACTGGCCCACCTCTCAACCCTGTCCAGGTCCCTCTGGATGACATCCCCTCCCTCCAGCATGTTGACCACACCGCACAGCATGGTACATATGCCATCCTGATCATTAAATTAATGCTTTTTAGTGGAAGGTTGTGAACTCAAAACACTGGAAAAGGAATTTAGTTTCTCAACAAGATTGGCCTTGAAGCAGCTGGCCAGTATTACACAAATACAGCATACCTTGGGCCAGGTTTGGGAACTTTGCCAGCCTTCAGCTCATCGATGATGTCTTCAATATCTTTAGGTGTCAAATCTTCCTGTGAAAACAAAAGAACAAAACCAAAATCACTGACAAAATAGGGAGTCAATAATTGTGCCAATTGTGGGAGATAGTGGCTCTCTGGTGTGATCCCAGGAGGGGCAATTTTTATCCTGTCCATTCACACACACACTGGTTTAAAAAAAATAGGAATGCTAAAACCCATCTGCCATTTTAATTTTTTTTTGTTTACATATAATTGCAGAAATTGTATTAGAACTAAATGTTCATGTGGGTCACAAGAAGAATTTCTTCCCTGAAAGGGTTTGTTTAGGCCTGGAACAGGCTGTGCAGGAAAGTGGTGGAGTCTCCATCCTTGGAGAGATTGAAAAGCCATGTAGATGTGGTGCTGAGGGACATGGCTTAGTGGTGACCTGGCAGTGCTGGGTTAATGTTTGTACTTGATCTTAACCTTCTCTTCCAACCCAAACAACTGTGTGATTCTATGATGTATAACATGGGGGTGTTTTTAGGTTTCTTGGTGGATCAGTGAAACTGGGGCTCTGCCTACCCGCTGTACACGTGCCACAGCAGATACTGCAAAGTGCTGTCAGCTGTGACAAAAAACGTGGGTATGGTTCAAGAGAACAGTTGTCAGAAGATGAATCAGATTGTGATAATAAAATATTTTAAAAATAAGGGGTTTACAAAGGTGGATTCAGTCAATACATTCATTCAGGCTGTTGGTCTGATGGCATCCAAGTGAGCCAGAATTCAAAGATTCCCAGCATGGTGGAGGTGGAGGGACCTCTGGAGGTCATCTAGTCCAGTCTCTCTGCTAAAGCATCACCAACAGCAGGTTGCCCAGGGTTGCCGTGTCCAGGTAGGATTTTGGAGACCTCCACAGAGGCAGTCTCTACAACATCTCAGAAGTCTACAAATTCAAAAATAGTGTTAAACCAGTCCAAGATTTCCATCAGGCTGCTTTCAAATGCTTAAATTCCCATTTAGAAGCTGGAGACTGATGGGGAGGCCACCAATGCAGAAGAGCATCACCCCACTCATATATATCAAGAGTGAGTGAAAGAAAGGAAAAATACACCCGTGCACTGTCCAGGAAAAGGCCAAAACCCAGGAAGTTCTGTGTGGCCTGTCCTGGATGACCCTGCTTTAGCAAGGGTGTTGGGCTTCATCTTCAAACGTCCCTTCCAACCCCTACCATTCTATGACATAAGGAAAAACTTCTTTCCTGCAAGGGTGCAGGTGTCCTAGAGCAGGCTGCCCAGAGAGGTTGTGGAGTCACCTTCTCTGGAGAGATTCCAAACCCACCTGGACACTGCAGCCCTGGGCAGGCCACTGCTTTAGCAGAGGGGTTGGACTAGATGATCTCCAGAAGTCCCAGCTGCTCTAGGTTATACACTGACCCTGCCAACAGGAATTTGAAATAACCAACCAAAATGTCAGAATGTGAAACTAGTGAAGATAGAGCCCAGCACAGAAGTGTGACCTTTCATAAGGGACTGTCATACTTACGTAGTAGTTGTCATTGATTTGAACCATGGGTGCATTGACACAAGCACCCAAACATTCCACTTCTATCAGTGTGAAGAGCTTATCAGGGGTTGTTTCTCCAACTTTTATACCTAAAATAATAAAAGAATGTTAGGATCACCGATGGCTGCTGAACAAGATTGATAAAACATCACTCTCAGTCTCCTTATTACTTGTATTTTGGCCTAAAAAGCATTTGTGTAGTTATATAATCTTTCTAAATGTGTCCAAAAATGTTTCCATTAAACAAAGGATTCTTTTGAGGCCTTGTTTATCGAGTTTTTCAGGTACAATTTATTGCCAAATAGCCATGAAATGATCATTCTAAGAAACAGAACTGCTCTATGATGAGAGGAAATGGCCTCAAGTTGCACCAGGGCAGGTTTAGGTTGGACATTAGAACAAACTTATTCGCTGAAAGGGTTCTCAAACCCCAGAACAGGCTTCCCAGGGAGGTGGTTAAATCCCAGTCCCTGGAGTTGTTCAAAGGCTGAGAGATGTGGTACTGAGGAACAGGAGCTAAAATAACAACTGAGCCTGAACCCAACAACATTCTCTGTGGAAGGGAGGATGCTGGAATGCAGTTTTCCTTCACAGTTATTAGAAGGGGAGAAGAGAATGAGCAGCTGTTCTGCAGCTCTTAACCACAGCAGTCCTCAGGCAATGTTAGTGCAACTTGATAGAATGGGAAGAGTTGTTAGTTGATCTTAACCTCTCTTTTCCACATAACCACCCAGGGAAGAGGAAAAAACCCACCCCACAAACAAATCTCCCGAGTTCTTCCTACATCTCACAGGCTGCAGCCTCAATAGACTTTTTCCATGGAGAATTTTTAAGTTGTAATAACATCATGCTTACTATCCAGAGGAACCTGAACAAGCTTGGAAGGTGAGACCATGCAAATCCCATGAGGTTCAACAAGGCCAAGTGTGTGGTCCTACACCTGGGTCAGGGCAATCCCTGGTATCAGTCCAGGCTGTGGGATGAGGGGATGGAGGGCAGCCCTGGCAGTGCTGGTGGGTGAAAAGCTGGACATGAGTCAGCAATGTGCACTCACAGTCCAGAAGCCAACCACATCCTGGGCTGCTCCCCAGCACGGGGGTTGGACTTTAAAGGTCCCTTCTAATCCAACCCATTCTATGATTCTGTCACCTTCAGTGAAAAACACCTCACACAATTTCCATATAGCATCTCTTAAAAATCCTATTTTGAATCTATTGAAGTGCCACAGCAGTCCAATTCCTCTCATATATAGGATCATAGAATGGTCCAGGCCAGAAGGGACCTCCAAAGATCATCTAGTCTGACCTCCCTGCGGTCAGCAGGGACAATCCTCAACTAGATCAGGTTGCCCAGGGCCTCATCAAGCCTCACCTTGAATATCTTCAGGAAAAGGGCTTCAACCACCTCCCTGGGCAACCTGTTCCAGTGATCCACCACCCTCATAGTAAAGAGCTTGTTCTTAACATCCAATCTAAATCCGCTCTTCTCTAGTTTGAAGCCATTGCCCCTTCTCCTGTTGGTGCAGGCCTTTGTAAAGTCTCTATCCTTCTTGTAGGCCCCCTTCAGGTACTGGAAATTTGTTATTAGGTCTCCCCAGAGCCTTCTCTTCTCCAAGCTGAACAACCCCAGCTCCCTCAGCCTGTCCTCATACCAGAGGTGCTCCAACCCCCTGATCATTTTCATGGTCCTCCTCTAGACCTGCTCCATCAGGTCCATATCCTTCCTGTATTGTGGGCTCCAGATATGTACACAGTACTCCATGTGAGGTCTCACCAGAGCAGTGACAGAATCACCTCTCTGGATCTGCTGGCCATGCTGCTTTCATGCAGCCCAGGATGTGATTGGCCTTCTGGGCTGCAAGCACACATTGTTACATGGGACAGTGCATAATTTCTTAGTCCAAGAGAGATGTTAAAAACATCCATTTCCTGTAAATTTTCCTTTACAACAACTTTAAGACCAGTAAAAGGCTTGCCAGACAATGGCCTTTTCTGCTCTACTCTACACTGACATCTTTAAAGAATCAAAATCAAACCTGACATTTGAAGAAGCTAGTGCCTATTGACTAATGATTTCAATCTATTTACAACTCTACTACTGTCCCCACCACATGAAGAATTTTACTTCAGTATCATTAAGGGGAAAAGTAAATAGGTATTCCAAATCTGTGTCACACCAAGTTTCTTCTTAATGGCTTCCAAAATGCTGTCAGAGTCCCGCAGCATGCAAGGCGTGGTGGTGCAGACCTGGATGTGGTACTTCCCCACCGGTTTGCGGTTGTACATGGTGTAGAAGGTTGCTACCTCGTACACCCTCATGGGAGGCATTTCCAAAACTTCAGCTACCTGTAAGGAGAGCACAGAGATGCATCAAATCCTCACAGGGCAGCAGTACAGGTAGTCAACAAGCTATTTCAGTCAAGTCACCTGTCCTCTGCCTGCAGCAAGGGATGAGAAAGAGAGAGGGAATGGCTACCAAAAGCACAACTGTGTCCATCTTGAACTAGTTGGGTGGATGAGGGGAGAGCAGTGGATGGCTGTTGTAGGGTGCTCCAAATAGAGGAAGACAAAGGCACGAAATTCCTCTCCTCTGCCCCTGGAGGCTTGAGCAGGGAAAGGTAAAAAGGCACCTGTCCTCCTGCCAGGAGCTCAAGTCCCATGTGCATGTTCACTTGTGGGGAAGCCCACACTGGGAGCTGAATTGTGATTGGCGAGGCTCTTTGCACCCAGTATATACTGGCACTGGACACTGTCTAGTGAAATCTTAGAGTGACCAGAAGGTGGTCTCAGACTCATTTTTGGACTCATTTTGGGATTGACTAGATTTGTGGTGAAATTGGAGATTAGCCTGCAGCACCCAGACCTGGCTTCTCCCCAGACCTGCGTCCCCTGGGTTCCTGCTTCCTACCTCTGCTGGAGCGACCCTGCCGGCACAAACTGCGGCTGTTTGCTGAAAGCACATCAGCAGTGCGGCCTGGGAGCTGTGTCTGGAGACGCTTTAATTTTGGCGGGTTCTGTTTTCTTTGGATTTATGCCATGTGATCCACAAATTGGATTACAAAGCTTGCAGTTCTGGAGGCTGCCACCAAGGAGAAATCCAGGGACCATCTCCAAATTCCTACTCTACCCTCCTGAGTAAAATCTGGCACCCTTGGCTTTTCCCTAGGGTCCTGGCTTGCCTCTGATTTTATAAGTGGGGTAAAGATATTTTGTGGCTTAGCCTTTTCCATTTTCTGAATTCTCTAAATTGAACTAAACTTGCCTATAAGCATCCTTGTGGAATTCTTGACCAAACAGAACCTGTAAATAAAATTTAACTAGTTTTGTACATAATTTTGGGGTGGGGGTTTTGGCAAAATAAAGATAACTGTATTTTTATAATTCCTGCCTCATTAAGTTATTCCCAATCAAAACAATAGGGTCTATCTTGACTTCAGCAAGCCTTCTGATACTCCCCTAACATCCTTCTAGGGAAGCTTAGGAAGTGTGGGTTAGATAAGTGGACAGTGAGGCAGATTGAGAACTGGCTGAAGGGCAAAATTCAGAGGGTTGTGATCAGAGTCTAGCTGGAGGCCTGTAGCTAGTGGAGTTCCCCAGAGGTCAGGACTGGGTCCAGTCTTGTTCTACATCTTCCTCAGTGACTTGGTGGAAAGGACAGAGCAGACCTTCAGCAAGTTTGCTGACAATACAGAATGGGGAGGCGTGGCAGACACCCTCTCAGGCTGTGCTGCCATTCAGTGAGACCAGGACAGGCTGGAGAGTTGGGCAGAGGGGAACCTCATGATGTTCAGCAAGAGCAAGCGTAGGGTCCTGCACCAGTACAGGTGCGGGGCTGACCTGCTGGAAAGCACCTCCACAAAGAAAGACCTGGGAGTGCTGGTAGACAAGTTTACCATGACCAGCAATGTGCTCCTATGGCCAAGAAGGCAAGTATGTCCTGGTGTGCATTAAAAAGGCTGTGACCAGCAAAGTTTTCCTTCCCCCTCTACTCTGCCCTAGTGAGGCCACACCTTTAGTCCTGGGTCCAGTTCTGGGCTCACAAGTTCAAGAGAGACAAGGAACTGCTGGAAAGAGTCCAGAAGCAGCTACAAAGATGCTGAGGGGAACAGAGCATCTGAGGAGGAAAGGCTGTGAGACCTGGGGCTGTCTGGCCTGGAGAAAACTGAGATCTTCTCAATGCTTATCAATATCTAAAGGGCAAGTGTCAAGAGGATGGAGCCAGACACTTTTCAGTGGTGCCCAGTGACAGGACAAGGGGCACAAACTGGAACCCATGAGATTCCACCCAAATGTGAATAAATTCCTTCCTGTGAGGGTACTGGAGCCCTGAAGCAGTCTGCCCAGAGAGGCTGTGGAGTCTCCTCTGGAGAGATTCCAAACCTGCCTGGACATTGCAATCCTGGGCACCCTGCTCTGGGTGACCCTGTTTTAGCAGGGGGGTTGGTCTGGATGATCTCTAGAGGTACTTCCCAACTCCCACCATTCTGTGTGATTCTGTGATTCAGGTGCCAATTGGAGTCACCCTACTCGAAGACAAGCTCCACTACACCATGGATTAGCATATCAAGGAGTTCAACTCCCTTCCAGCATCTAGCATCACACACAAGCTAGGTGTGAGGAGCCAGGTGGCTTCCAGCTTTCTCTGTCAGCTCCAGCTCGTCCTGCACTTGTGCTCTATGAATGAACAGAACTTGTACTCATCTGCCCACACTAACCCACATCAGCCTTTTGGGAAGGGAATGCTTGGGGGCTGGTGCTACATTCACCCAACTCAGACACAGCAAGTCTGTGTGTGTCTGTGACACACTACAGCTGGGCTTAGGAGCACCACAGCTACATCTGCAGGTTGGTGTCACAGCCAGCAAATGGGGTGAAGCATGATCTCCACAGAGCCAGTTCTGGTGCGTGCCCCTGACCTCATTAACCTGGACCCCTGGCCAACTGCTCCAGTGCAGAACTGGCTGTTTCCAAAAGCATAATTGGTTTATGTTGCAGTAGCAAATAGACCACAGAGAATATCTGTCCACTTCAAAACCTTCAGATAAGTGGTCTCTTCATCCAAGCACTAAATGATAGAAAAAATAAAAGGCCTCAAATCACACCAGAGGAGGTTTAGGTTGGATATTACAAGTTTTTGCCCCAGATGGGTTGGCAAACCATGGAGCAGGCTGCCCAAGGCAGTGGTGGAGTCCCTATCACTGAAAGGATTTAAAAGACATGTAGATGTGGTGCTGAGAGATGTGGTTTTGTGGCCAGCTGGCAGTGCCAGGTTAATGGCTGGACTCAGTGATCTTGCAGGGCTTTTCCAACCTTAATAAGTCTGTAATTCTATGATTCTAAATAAGGCTCATGAATTTTTTGTTTTCTTCTGTCTATAGTTTTTAACAGTGGGCTAACAGTCTGCAACAACGCAAACCCCAAGTTCCTGAATCCCTTTTATCTTTTCAAATGCAATGTCACAGGGAACTCTCACAATTGTGCTCTACATGTAAATCCCACATTACTATGACTTGATGAAACAAGCCAATATTCCATTAAGATATTTAAAGAACACAGTAAAATCAGGTTTAAAAGATAATGAAGCACTACGTACCTTGTTCATAGCTGATATGGGCAACCATCCATGCTGCCTTTGGGCCAGATCCAGTACTGCCATGACAGCTGCTGACTTGTGTCCCCCTGGGTAGTTGTTTATGATAGCTTCTATGCGCTTTTTAGATGCAAAGAGGGGATAAAACAATCAAATCAGCACTGATCCCAAAGAAAAATCTGTGCATTTAACTTATTTTTTGTCTTCTTACCTTTTGGTTTTCTGGTGTGAACTCAAACGGAGTATCTGGGTTGTTTTCAGGACTGTCTCTGTGCTTCAGGAAAAGAAAAAGGAAAGGTGTAAAAAGAGTTGACAGGAAGTTATTCAGGACAGACTTACTGGGGTGAAAAAAAAAATCTCATGAGACAGAGTTGATTTGCTCAAATAAAATTGATAAAAATTTCATAGTACTCAATCATAAATGACTAAATACCTCCCAGAAAGTTATCAAAAATATCAGAAATGTAATAACTCTTTAAAATAATGCCTTATTCATGTTATTTCCTATTCCAAAAATGGTTTCTTGAGCAATACAGTGGTGTTATGAGAATAGACATTTTTAACACTGTTAATACAACTTGACAATTGTTGGTGAAGGTTTTCTACACATTTTAATGAAGTTGTCAGAAAGAGGCTGATGGAAGAAAAACTGACTGGAAATGCTGCACAACTTGGAACTTCCCTCCCCTTCTCCCCTTACAGACCTCCTTCTTTTTAGGATATCAGTTGCGGAAACCCTAGATCACAATTAAGGATACAGTAGTGGAAGAATTAAACCACAGTGGCTGAGGTTCAAAAGGACCTCTGGTGGTCAGCTGTACCTAACCCACCCTGTTCAAGCACAGTCACCCAAAGCTGCTTGCCCAGAACCATATCCAGATGACTGCTTCTGAACATTTCCAAGGTAGGAGACTCCACAACCTCTCTGGGTAATCTGTACCCCTCACAGGAAACTCAGTGACCCTCACAGGAAAGTAGTTTTTCCTCAAGTTCAGATGGAACCTGTGTTTCAGTTTCTGTCCACTGCCTCTGGCCTGCCAATGGTCACCACTGAAAGGAGCCTGGCTCCACCCTCCTTGCACCTTTGCTTCAGGTATTTACGGACATTGATGACATCCCTCCTACTCCAGCCTTCTCCAACAGTCCCAGCTCTCTCTGCCTTTCTTCATCTAAGAGATATGGAAAGAAAGAGTCTGTTAAAGGCAGCCTGTTCCAGGGCTCAACCACTCTTTCAGTGAAGAAATGTTTCCTAATGTCCAATTCTCAATCTTCCATGGTGCAACCTGAGGCCATTTCCTCTTGGCTATCACTTGTTACTTGGGACAGGAGACCAATCCCCACCTCACTTCAGTCTCCTTTCAGGGAGTTGTAGAGGGCAAGAGGGTTTCCCCTCAGCTTCCTTTTCTCCTGGCTAAACAACCCCAGTCCTCTCAGCTGCTCCTCACAAGACCTGTGCTCTAGCTCTTTCACCAGTTTCATTACCTTTCTCTGGACCTGCTCCAGCACCTCAGTGTCTTTCATACCACAAACCCCACACTTAACCCACTTAAAACATACCCCCACAATTTCCTGTGCTTTTCTAGGAAAGATTCTGTTGCAGAATACAAAGAAGACAATGGCGCTAGTAAATAAACAACTGCAAATCACAAGGAGCCAACTAAACCACACAACTTTACTTTTCTACTTCCCTTTCACTATTTTTAGCCTCCACCTTCCAGCAAATAATTTAAACAGCTAGATGAATCTTGAAAAATGCCTGGAGTATTCACACAGCTTCCTATACCAGGCACCAACATCCATTAGCATGCCAAAGACATCTCTTGCCTGTCTTCACCAATTTCAAACTGCAATTGAAGCTTCCTAAGTTGTCAGCCTATGCCACTTCCTCTACTCCTTGAATACCAGCTCTCAATGTCATCAACACCTGCTGGGGATTCTGGAAAAGTACATTTGGCATGTGCTGTAATTCCATGGCCAGGTTTGAGCTACACCAGAATCAATTCTGGTCAGGGATTTGACTTCTCAATTCAGTTTCTGCTCAGTGAGGGCATTTTCTGAAGTTCAGGGCAGGATTCCACAGCCAGAGGCTGCTTCTAGCACTGCTAACACTGATGGGAAAAGTTACTGCCAAGGGCTGGGCTGCAGCAAGGCTCTGGCTTAGACCTGCTCCCAGACAGACCAAGGGCATTGCCACATCTTGTGCCCCACCCTGGGGTGCAAGAAGTCAGAGGTGGCATCTGTGAGGAGGATTGAAGAGGACAGGTGACCCTCAACTGACCAACAAGATATTCTGTCCCATGGACATCATCTTCAGGATTGAGATGAGGGATCACCAGGATCAAGCCTCTTCTTCAATGGCCAGTGTTCGAAGAGGATTCTGCCTTCCCATTAAGTGTGTTCCTGAATCTAGTTCCCATCTGCTGCTGAATCCTTTTGGGGACTTCCTCAGTGCCTGCCCAGCATCACTTGTGACAGCGACATCATTGCCATCAGGGGTTGGGTTTCATACTGCTTTGTATCTATTTTTGTGCATTTTATTATTATTACTTCCATTAAAGCTGTTTCAGTTTCCTTTCCCAAACCATCAGTCTGGTGGTTTTCTTTTTCTTCCTTTTGGGAAGGGAGAGGGGTTCATAGTGAACTTCTGGCCCTCATCTCTAGTGGCTGGCTCAGCCCTCACCCCTCACACCCCACTAAGTTTATATTATGAGGAAAACTGCAGAAAAGAAACACAAATCTGCCCCAAAATCCTGAGCACCTGCTGTCAAAGTGATCAACTCTAATAACATGCTGACTGCTACATCAAATGTTGGGGAAGTGACAAATCCTTCAGCAGTTACACTATAGACTATCCAAAAAGCTCTGAATGGAGAATGGGACAGAATCCACCTCTCAAGGTATTTCAGGCTCTCTTTAGAGGTAGACAGACATCACATCTGCTTCACACATGGAAACTTAATGGCTTTTCCTATGATAATACCTAATAGCCTCAAATACGAATCAAGATGCAACATGCTACATCACATATATGAACAGGAACTACTTTTCAACTCCTAGTAATCAGGGCAACACCTTTAGCTAAGGGTAATTCTGAGGCCAAGAGTCCCATTCAAGAAACAGAGCTTGCAAAAAGTCTCACGAGCTTCAATTACAAACTCAATTGAGTTAAAAAAGGGAACAAGAACTGGTTGATAATGAAATAAAGTTTAAGCGACGTCTCCTCTGCAATCACACACAAACGCTCCTAAGGTCCCTATTACTATGAAAAGGCAAGAAACACAAAGCCAAAAGGTAGAGTCCTGCACTTGAGGAGGAATAACTTCCTGCACCAGTACAGGTGAGGTGCTGACTTGCTGGGAAACAGCTCCATCTGGGAGTGCTGGTGGACAAGTTCACCATGAGTGAGCAACATGCCCTCATGGCAAAAAAGGCCAGCGGTGTCCTGAAGCACATTAAGAATAGTGTGACCAGCAGGTCAAGGGACGTTCACCTCCCCTCTGTTCTACCCTAGTGAGGCCACATCTGGAGTCTTGTGTCCAGTTCTGGGTTCCCCAGGTCAAGAGAGACAGGGAACTACTGGAGAGAGTCCAATGGAGACTACAAAGATGCTGAGGGAACTGGAGCATCCCCATGAGGAAGAGACTGAGAGACCTGGGGCTTCTTAGCCCCAGAAGAGCAGACAGAGAGGGGCCCACTGCAACGTTTATAAATATCTAACAGTTGGGTGTCAAGAGGATGAAGCCTGCTCACTGTAATCCTGGGCAACTTGCTCTGAGTGACTCTGCTTTATCAGGGGTTTGGACTAGATGATGTCCAGAGGTCCCTTCCAACCCCCATCATCCTGCCATTCTGCGAAAAACTGCAATAAAACCTTTCAATACTCTTAACACAACTCCAAGGAAAAGCTCTACTAAAAACAGGTGTCTTTGTAAACGCCAACAGGCTTCTATAAGCAAGGTCCTGCACATCAGCAGCTTTTCGACTGAATAAAGGAGATACAAACTCTTCTTACACACTTCCCTTACATTAAGAAAGAAAATTACTTACCACAAACAAGGCTCCTCCACTGGCATTGCGCACTGCTGTTCTGTGTATGTATCGGACTTGTCTCACCTACAAGCAAAATAAAGTAGGTAATGCTAGTAGTTGGTAATTTACACACTGCTAGTGGTTGCTTTCAGACTCGACTCCTACCTGTAAGCCATTAATTCCACTGTGACCACTAATATTTTAAATTAAGGAGAGACTATTAAAGTCTTTTCTGTAGTATTTGGAGAGCAATTTTAACTTGCCTTGACCATTTCAGTGTAGAAGTTAAAGGGTTTAACTTCAACCAGATAATCCTCTGCCACTGCTTAAGAGCCTTGAATACAGAATCTTATCAGTCACTTCAGGAAGGATTTTCCTGAGGTTCTTCTCCAGTAAGCATTTACTGAATCCTAGAATCACAGCATGGTGGGGGTTTGGAAGGGACCTCTGGAGATCCTCTAGTCCAACCCTCCTACCAAAGCAGATTTGCCTAGAGCAGATTGCCCAGGATCACAATGTCCAGGTAGGTTTGGAGTTTCTCCAGAGGAGACTCCACAGTCTTGCTGGGCAGCCTGCTCCAGGGCTCCAGCACCCTCACATGAAAGAAGTTTTTTCTCATATTCAGGAACCTCCTGGGTTCCAGTTTCTGCCTGCTGCCCCTTGTCCTGTCACTGGGTACCACTGAAAAGAGTCTGTCTCTGTCCCTGTCCCCTTGACACCTGCCTTTTAGAAGTCAAGTGGATCAAACCAGCAAAAATACAGTCACAGGGTTTGAAATCCAAGCCTAAGTCTGAGGGAACTATAGCCCCTGCTCTCCTGTAAGAGCAACACGATCAGCTCAATCTTTTCAGCAGCATCTCCTGTAGTTTCACACCATGGATGCATTATTTCTCTGTCATATGATCAGTCCTTTCAGGAAGCATTTGATTTACTATGCAGTTACGTGTATATTGTTCTATGTATCCAAACACTCTTTGCTCTGCACTTTTGGCACACCTTGAAACAGTGTCTAGAAAAGCAACTCATTCGCCATTCTGCGTCAAGAGGCCAAAATGAGCTCTGGGATAGAGGGATAACTCTGTGGGCTGCAAGCTGGTCCCAAGTGCCACTTTTCCCAGCAATGTCTCAGATGTCTTTAACAACTGGGTAAGAAACACATCAAATGAACTGCACTGGCAGGCCAACTTGAACGTTCTCAGTGAGCAAGACAGAATAGAAAATTCAGGCAAAAGACTTAAAAGTGTAAGTACAGCCTGAAAATACAACTGCAATTCTGCAGGCAATGCTGAAAGGAACATATAAATATGGATGTGATGTTCTGGTACCATACTCGGTGCTAAATAAATGTAACACATATGCAGTGTTCCTTCAAAAGGAAGCATTTCAGGTGAAACCTCTTTCTTTTAGCCAAGTATATTGTTCTGAACGTTTTCAAAAAACACACACCTGTAAATTTTAAGGTTGAAGAAGAAACAGAATGAGCCCACGGGTTTTTGCCCTGCCCTAAAGGATTCTAATTGGTGTGAATAGCTGATTGAGAAGCGAAAAATAAATTAGGGGGTTGTCTTCCAAAGGTTATTTCTACACAGACAGGCAAGATAAAAATTTTATTTCCACTTGGGGAACTCCCCAGTAACCTCCAACACGCACCAAGCAGCTCCAGAGCAGGCAGTGACAGGCACTGGATGCCAGGCAGCGCAGCTCTACAGCTGGTCAGGTAACTCGGGCAAGCTCGGAGGGCAAAGCAGACATCCAGCAGCCACGCCATTTCACCGGCTGTTCCAAGCCTTTCTCCCCCGAGGCCCTGCCATGCCCTCCCTCGGGGCTCAGCCTCCTGCCTACCTGCTGTGAGGGTAGCACCAACTCTCTCCTCTCCCCACCGCGGCCTCCCACCTCTCCCTCGGCCTCCTGCAGCCAAGCCCGGCCCCGTCCCGCGGGGATAAAGCGCGTCGGCCCCGCCGGAGCCGCAGGCTCTCCACTTACCGTGCCTGCAGCCGCGGCCCGCAGCGGAGCGCACAGGTACATAGCGGTGGCGGCACAGCAGCAACGACCCCGTCCGCCCCTGCCCTCTCCTTGCGGCCTAAGCTCGCCCTCCGCGCGGCCCCAAGGAGACGCAGCCCTGCGCATGCGCCGGAGACGCAGCGCCCGCGAGAGCGCGCTCGCCGCGCTGGTGCACGCTGCGTCCGCTCCGCTGACAGGGGCAGGGCGGCGCTGGGCGCGGCGCAAGGACCAGCCTGGCTTCCTGCCCGGAGAAGGGTCCGCCAGACTGAGCTGGCATAGCAGCACGGAGTCGTTTGGGTTGCAAGAGAGCTTTGAGATCATCGAGTCCAACCGTCAGCCCAGCACTGCCAAGTCGATGCTAAACCATGTCCCCAGCACCACATTTACGTGGCTTTGGAACTCCTCCAGGGATGGTGACTCCACCCTGTTCCCGGGCTTGACAAACCTTCCAGGGAAGAAATTTTTCCTAATGTCCAACCTAAACCTCCCCTGGTGCAACTTGAGGCTCTTCCTTCTTGTCATAGAATCCTAGAATCCTAGAATTATTACAATTGGAAAAGACCTCCAAGATCTTCAAGTCCAACTGTCAACCTAAGGCTGTGGTGGCCATTAAATGATGACCCGAAGAGCCATGTCCACACATTTCGTGAACACCTCCAGGGACAGTGACTCCACCACTTCCCTGGGCAACTTATTCCAATGCCTGGCCACTCTTTCAGTAAAATTTTTTTCCCAATGTGCAACCTAAAACTCCCCTGGCACAATTTCAGGCCATTTTCTCTCATTCTATCACCTGATTTAGGGAGAACAATCCCCACCTCTCTCCAATCTCCTTTCACACAGTTGTAGAGAGCAAGCTGCTGAACCTCCTTTTGTCCAGCCTAAACAATCCCAGTTCCCTCAGCTGCTCCTGACCCTCAGCTGTTCTCTAGACCTTTCACCACCCTCATTGTTGTTCTTTGGACATGCTCCAGCACTTCAATGTCTCTCTGTGATGCTCTCTATGAACCTCCCCCCTCTTGCTTGTAGACATGGCACTTTGGGACACTGTTTAACGATCATCATGGTGTTAGGTTGACAGTTGGACATGATGGTCTTAGAGGTCTTCCAACCAAAACAATTCTATGATTGCCAAAGGGAAGAGAAAGGGAATAAGGGAGAGAGAAAATATGTCCCTTGCCAACAAGACCACCCCTCTCAGAGTATGCACTATTGATTTTGTAGATGCTCTTGCTTTAATTAAAGGGGAAGAAGGTATAGACCAGTCAAGAAGCACTAGCAATAGATATGTATAGGTAGGAGGAGTAAGTTAATGAGGCATGCATAAATCTGGAAATAGGTGGAATACCACCTAGCTCCTGCCTTTGTACAAATGTGGGATAAATAAAATACCTCTGCTCTGTGTCTGCATTGACTGTTGCACACCGGGTAAACTACCTTGCTTTTGGGATAACACCCTGTGAGTAGATTTGTGCTCTCCATAACTGTAGCTGTTTCAATACCCTGTAACACTTTAAATTTCACATTTATGCGGAAGTACGTCTCATATTAATAGTGAAAGTGGAGATGCAGTTAAGGTTAAGAAAGAATCTTAATTTAAACTGTCCTTTCTTCCTGAGAAGTGGTTAAATCATCGTCCCTGGAGGGTTTAAAAGATGTGTAGATGTGGTGCTGAGGGTAATGGTTTAGTGATGGACTTGGTAGTGTTGGGTTAGTGATTGAACTTGATGATCTTTCTCAACCTAACCAATTCTGTGATTCTATGTAACAATAACATAAATATACCCATACAGATAGACATTTGTGCTGGGAAGGAAATAAACATAGGTGGTATCACAGAATTGCAGAAACATTCAGGTTGGAAAAGACCTTCAGGAACATCAAGTCCAACCTATAACCCTTCTCTATAAAGTTCACTAAGTTAACTAAATCTTTGATATCCAAGGGTGAAGACCTCTTTTAGAATGTGATAAGCAATTATCAGATTGATATTACAGATACGAAAATGAGAGGCACATGTCCTGACCCTCAATTAGTCACAGGAAGTCACTGGGAGATGGAGGATAACACAAGTTCACCAATCTGTAACCCAGCATCTTGTTCCACAGCCCATTTTTTCCTCTAGGCTGAGAGAAACCCACTTCTCAGCGACCAGGTATTCATAATCCCTGGTTTGCAGCATGGGAAGGGGACTAGGAACAAATTCACAGAATCACAGAATAACAGAATTGTTTGGATTGGAATAGACCTTTAAGATCATCAAGTCCAACCGTTCTCTGACTCTAACAAAGCTGGTGCTAAACCATGTCTGTCAGCACCATATTTCTTGTGTCTTTTAAATACCTCCAGGGACAGGGACTCAAACCACCTCCCTGGGCAGCCTCTTCCAGTGTATGAGAATCTGAACTTTCAGTGAAGAAGTTTTGTCCAACCTAATTCCAACCTAAGCTTCCCCTGGGCCAACTTGTGGCCCTCTTGTCCTGCCCCTTTTTCATTGGAAGAAGAGACCAACCCCCACCTGGCTCCAAAAGCTCCTTTCAGGGAGTTGTGGAGAGACAGAAGGTCTCCTCTCAGCCTCATTTTCTCCAGACTAAGATCAGGTTTATAGTGAGGCTGTGAAGAAGATCAAGCATTAAAGCATGACCCAGGGGGTATCTCTTCTTCCCATCCACACCAGTCTGACATGCTGGACTGTTGGACTCCATATCCAAGCTGACTGCTTGGCCAGCTACGTCTCCAGAAACATCACACTTGCAATTGACTGAACATGTCACAAGTGAATCCTCCTTGTGAAGTTCAAGTAGAGGACTACAGCAACTTCACAGGGGGGATTTTTCTCAAGATATTAACTGAGAGGGATGAGAAGGTAAATGCATTCACACACCATTAGATACTTAAATGTCTGTGTTAGGAATGTTTGCTCCTTCTGTAGTGAACTGTCTCTCTTCTGACTACATGCAGAGCCTGAAGAGCTCCTAAATTAGTCTCCCAAGTCAGGTACCAAAAGCTGTGAGGAAAACCAGCTTCCAAACAGCCTACACAATCAAATCTTAATTCTTACATTGCTCCTGCATTTAGGCTAATTATTAATTTAAGATTAAGAATGTTTTGATGTGTAAATAATGTGCTGTAAGTGACACTGCTTCTCCCTTCCAACAAGGCTATGAAAGGCTGGTATTACTTCCATTGGCATCTTCTGATGTTCTCAAGTTAATCATCCACGAAGTTCAAATGCCATTCATAAAAGGGATCAACATCTTTTTGCAGCAGCTTTGAACTTCCTTGATTCCAAAGGGCAGCCAGAACTATAATTAGGCACAGCCAGTCTGCATTATTTAGCTCATTTATTATTTATCTCTTCCTCCCACAGCACTTATGAACCTCCCATCTTCTGCTGACAGAGACAGGAGTCTGAATGTTGCTCTGCTTGATTTCACAAGCTCCAGGTAACACAGGAGCCCTGGTGGAATGGCCCTTGAGTCATAAACTGGCCTTTGGGGTGCTGACCAAATGCAGCCAGTGATGCTGCAGCCACCAGCATGTGAGCTAAAAATTGACCCATGCACTAACTCTCCCTTTTGGGCAAACAGTCAGAGATGAAGCCCCTGTATGCAGTTACTACCTGCACCTATCAAAATTCTCCTTGTCACTCCCTCCCTGCAGGCTCTCCCTACTTCATGCTGGTTGAAGTCTTTTTTGTGACATTTTGGGGGTTATTTTATTGCCAAGTTCTGCAGGTCTTGTGGGAGGTGGGAGGAGAGGGAAGTGTAATTCTCAGTCAAGACAAATGCACAAAGGACATCATGGGATGGAGGTTTAGGCTATTTTCTTTTGAACCTCTGATAGGCATAGAATCATAGAATCGTTTTGGTTGGAAAAGACCTTTAAGATCATCAAATCCAACTACTAACCCATCATGGCCAAATCCACCACTAAATCCTATCCCATATCTACAAGGCTTTTCAGTCCCTCCGGGGATGGGGACTCCCAACATGTCCCTGGGCAGCCTATTCTAGGGCTCGACAACAGTTTCAGGGAAGAAACAGTTCCTAATGTCTAACCTAAACCTCCCCTGGCACAACTTGAGGCCTTTTCCTCAGTCATTGTGTTCCTGTCATTTTATAGAGGTCCTGCATGACCAGAGTGGTGACAGCTTTAGTACCAAGTCATGTTGCCTTATCATATTCTTTAACAACAAGTTTCCCCTTTCTTGTAGTGTGCAGTTTTCATCTTCCTGGGATGATTTTCCTCCCTGAATCTTTATCTGTGAAGGACTAGCAGATTGAAAGGCAAGAACTTGAGAACAGCCTGGTGGGTATTGAGTGGATGGGGCTAAAGTGGAATACATTAGAATTGCTAAAATAGATTAGAAATGTCTGCAAAGCTCTTGTTTGTTGGTTGTTTCTTATTCTAAAGTGAATAAATAAGGTTTAGACAACAAGTTGCTTTAGAAGGAGAAAGGAAAGGAGCAGAAAAGGAAAACCAGTGACCTACTTACAAAGAAATTAAAATGCATTAAACCTCTTGGGGTTGAGGTTACAAAAAAAAAAAAGTAACAAAAGAAAAAGCAACCCAATGAATGAGTACATGAAAGGAGACAGCAGCTTCATTTCTTTCCTAGAGGCAACAAGATTCTAGCAGGAATGAATTTGACTTCTGGTCAAAATATTATTGTTATGGAGTTGTTATTATTATGCAGTTTAAAGAGACATTTTTGCTTTGCCTGGTAAGAAAGTCAGGGCACTGATTTTCTAAACTAAGTGCTTTTTGTCCTCTTGGGTATCCCAGGGCACAAACAAGTGCGATCCTTGTCTGTTATCCTGGATGATCAGGATTGTTTTTATTTGCCCTTTAATCTCTGATCTGTTCTCCTTAGATGATCCTTTCAGGGCTTGATACTCCTCTTAGCAGAGCTCTGGTTATCACCAGGTCTTACCAGCCTTTCCCTCGCATCAAAGTGGGTCCTCAGGGAAGGAATCTGTTTTACCTAATGTAAATCAAAACATGCAGACCTAGTCAGAGCTACCACCACAGCCAACAAAGTCAGATGCTGGGTACTGCACTTGGGTCGCAACAACCCCAGGAACGCTCCAGGCATGGGGAAGAGTGACTAGAAAGCTGCCCAGTAGAGAAAGACTTAGAGGTGTTGGTTGACAGTTGGTTGAAGATGAGCCAGTGTGTGCCTAGGTGGCCAAGGAGCCCAACAGCATCCTGGCTTGGAATAGACGTAGTGTGACCAGCAGGACCTGGGAAGTGATTAACCCTCATACTCAGCACTGGTGAGGCAACACCTTGAGTACTGGGTTCACTTTTGGACCCCACACTCCAAGAAAGACCAATGTGCTGAAATATGTCCAGAGAAGGGCAATGAAGCTGGTGAAGAGTGTGAAGAACAGGTGTTGTGAAGAGTAGCTGAGGGAAGTGGAGGTTTTGAACCTGGACAAAAAGATCAGGGAAGACCTTTTTGCTCTCTACAGCTCCCTCAAAGGAAGTTGGAGTGAGCTGTTGGTCAGTCTTTTCTCCCAGGTAACAACTGACAGGACAAAAAGAAACAGCCTCAGGGGAGGTTTAGGATGGATATTAGAAGAAACTTCTTCACTGAAAGGGTTGTCAAGCTCTGGAACAGGCTGCCCAGTGAAGTGGTGGAGTCACTGTCCCTCGAGGTGTTTTAAAGATACAGAAATGTGGTGCTGAGGGACATGGTTTAGCACCAGACTTGGTAGAGTTAGATAATGGTTGGACTCGGTGACCTTGAAGGTCTTGTCCAACAGAAAGGTTTCTATGATTCTATAATAATTACCAGCACATGAATTACATTTGTCTTACATCCAAAGCTCTGAAAGTCATTAATTCTGCTGGGAACACACAAACTTATTCAATACCTTTATGCATTATTATGATCCAGCTGTTCCACACTTTGCTACCTGTGGTGAAAAAAATTGCTGCTGAGCTAAGAGGAGCATCCTGGTGTGCAGATCCTGCTTGCAACATGAAAACCTTTCACAGGCTTGTCCCCTGCCTACTCACAACTTTCCAGTACCCAGCACCAAGCCTGGGTGTCAACAGTGGCTGCACCAGAGCCTGGGCTACTCTTTCACTACCAAAACTGACACAATGATGGGTGATCACCACACTGGAACACCTGGCAGGAGCCACCACAGACTCTGAGCTTTCCGTTTTTTCATTTGTTTTCCTCTCTCAGTCATGTTCCCAGAGACTTAACCTCATCCTTTCTTCTAGTTTCTGATGCTCATTCATCAAACCATCTTTAATCATCTTCAGGCTTCTTCTTCTTCATTGGTTTATCCTCTTCACAGATCCAGGTATGATTTAGCCTCTCCCATCTTAATGAAAACAGTGCCCTTGAACTCAACTGCCTTTCCTCATCCTTTCTCTTTTCATCTCTGAGCAGTCTCAACAAATTTTGCAATTGCTATCCGAGGTTTCATCAAAAAACCTACTTGGATGAAGCTGCTGCCCTGATACTTTGCTGACACCTAAATCTAGTCTTTGTTTCAGTAACTGCCACAGGCTTTTCCCTCTCCTGAGTAATGTCCTAGTGGCTTTAACCTTTCCCACAGCCATTCAGAACATTGCTGCAAATATTGTTTCCCCAAATTTGTCCACAAAATAAAGGGAAGCTTTGACTTTTCTTTATTCTCCAAAGGTTTCTTTTCACTTTCAAGGCCTCTCCTTCCTTGTAAAGCTGCATTTTTTATTTCTTCTATTCAGCCCTCATAGTTACTGTACATGAGCTATTTCCATGTCAGAAGCTGGGTGACAACAGGAACTATGGGGCCAACCAGCACATTTAATATCATCCTGCAGTGTGGACCTTGCCTGACAAAACCCATGGTCCAACCTGCACTGCATGGCTGTCACTCCTCAGAGGTAAACAAGGACTTGCCTTGATACAAAGTCTTTGACAGAAATGCATGTCTCCATCCTGGATGTTGTCCTCATACAGAGTGACAAAGGATTGCCTGGGTTGGAATTGCCAGCTCATGTTTGGCATGAATTCAGCCACCTTGGCTGCAGGATAGGGAGCTACACACCGAAACCAAGCCCATGACAGCTCCTGTGTGGGCCAATGTGCAGATCTGGTGCCATCAGGGTAGCAGTTCTGTGGCAAACCTCCTCTTCCATTGCATTGTTATGCCAGTTTCCTTTGCTCACTTGTTTCATGCTTTCCCTGTGCTGCACACTCTAGTGGGGAGAAATTTCCTATAGATCACAGAATCACAGAAAACATCCACTTGGAAGAGACCTCAAAGATCATCCAGTCCAACCCTCAAGCCAACACTGAAGGGTCAACACTAAACCATGTCCTTAAGTGCCAGGTCCACGCATTGCTTAAACACCTCCAGGGATGGTGTCTCCACCACTGACCTGAGCAGACCATTCCAATGTTTGAGAATCCTTTCAGTGAAGAAATATTTCCTAATATCCAGCTTGAACTTCCCCTGATACAGCTTGTATCCATTTCCTCTAACCCTGTCACTTAACACCAAGGAGAAGCATCTCATGCAGTGCACTTTCACCACCTGAGAACCCTTTCAGTGAAGAAATATTTCCTAATATCCAGACTGAACCTCCCCTGGTGCATCTTGAAACCATTTCCTCTAGTCCTGACACCTGACTCCAAGGAGAAGATGCTGCCCTCCCTCCTCGATCCAACCTCCCTTCAGGTAGTTATAGAGATGAGGTCTCCCCTCAGCCTCCTCTTCTCCAGACTGAACAATCCCAGCTCCCTCAGACACTCCTCATGGATATGAATATCTAAAATATCCTTTCAACTCCTCATTAAAGTTCTTCTTAGCTCTGCTATCTAAAAACCCCAGGACAACAGTTAAGCCTGATGGAACTGATAGCAGCCGTGCCGATGGTATTGTTTGTTGTGTCATTTCTTTGATGCTGTTGTGTTATGTGCTTGCACTTCCCCCTCCGTCCCACAGGTAGTTCTGTCCTCTCCTGTTCAGTGCCTTGATTTAACCTCCTGGAGACAAGAAGAGGGGCTTCACACAGAGAAACTGTAACACTGACGAATGAGTCCTTGCAGCAAAAAGAGCTGTATTGAAAATTAAAGGGTAGAGTGGAAGAGTGGTGTAAAGGAAAGCAGAACCAAATCCCACTCCAACTGCAGAGTCATTCTTCTCTCTCACAGCTGCACACCCATTTGTGTTGTGGATGACAAATGTAATATTTATAATCTCAAAATCTGCTTGAATCAAGTTGAAGTTCAATGCTTAGGATGCTGTCTTCCCTGTTTTGCATCATCTCACTGTAATTGGTGTTAAATTATTCCCATTTCTTCTGGAGATACAAAAAGTGTTACTTTACTCTTAATCTGCATAGACTGAAACCATCTGCTGTGGTTCACAGCTGAAGAACAAGAGATTATCAATTCTGTCTAGTATTTGTATCCAGTGAGTAATTGTTGCTGATACTGAGTTGTAAAGTCAGAGACAATTCAAACCTGGCATTTCAGCACATGAATGACCCATCCCCTTCTTTAAAAAGAAAAAACATTTATATACTCATTTATCTTTTGCTTCTATCTAATGGTGAGAAGGCAGCTTTTGGTGGCTCAGCTAGAGGAGGAGTGGAGGCTGCTCTCAGGATAGTCACTAGCTCTAACTCTGTACTGAGTAAAGAGTGACTTGACAAGCACAGGAAAACCATGCTGCACTCAGCTGGGGGATCAACTGATTTGCCTCCAGAATGGCAGGCAGCAAGAGTCAGCAGGGAGAGACGTGCAGTGAGATGACCTGTTGGTGAAGTAGAATTTGTTTGCATTGAACCCAGATATCACAGAATTGCAGAATCACAGCATGGTGGGTGTTGAAAGGGACCCCTGAGGATCATCCAGTCCAATCCCAGTGCTAAGCCAGGGTCAGGTTGACGAGGATCACAAGGTCCAGGCAGGTTTGGAATCCCTCCAGAGAAGGAGACTCCTCAATTTCTATGGGAGGGAAGCCTGCTCCAGTGCTCTGGCACCCTCAAAGGAAAGAAGTTTTTCCTTATGGTCAGATGGAATCTCCTGTGCTCTATAGTTTGTGCCCATTGCCCCTTGTCCTGTCACTGGGTACTGCTGAAAAGGGCCTGGCCCCATCCTTTTGACCCCCACCCTTTAGCTATTGGTTAGCATAGAGAAGATCCACTCTGCTCTTCTCTAGGCTAAACAGTATCAGGTCTCTCAGCCTTTCCTCCTCACAGAGATGCTCCAGTCCCCTCAGCATCTTCATAGCCTCTGTTGGACGCTCTGCAGTAGTTCCCTGTCTCTCTTGAACTGGGGAGCCTAGAAGTGGACACAGGAGTCCAGATTTGGCCTGTATAGGGCAGAGTAGATGAAGAGGACGACCTTCCTCAACTTGCTGGTCACACTCTTCTTAATGCACTCTGGGACATATTGGTCTTCTTGGCCAAAAGGAGCACATTGGCTCGTGGTGAATTTGTTGTCCACCAGCACTCCCAGGTCTTTCTCCACAGAGTTGCTTCCCAGCAGGTCAACCTTTAACCTGTACCGTTGCAGGGGGTTATTCCTCCCCAGCTGCAGGACTCTACACTTGCTTTGATATACTACAAGCCTGCCTGAGATAAAGCAGAACCATGAGGCACCCTGTTTGCCTTTGCAAGAGTACCTACCACAAGACTGACTGAGGGTAAGAAGTGAAATATTGGGTAACACCTCCTTGCTTGGCATAGCTGCACAAAAATAACAGAGCTAAGATAACTGCAACCAGTCTGCAGAAGCATAAAGGAATCCAATGGCCAGCACAGAGACTGCAAACTGGTAGCACCCACTTGAAGGTCCTGGGCTGGACTCACACGCTAATGAATGTCAAATCTGCCTGACAAGACCGAACAGACTGGTTCTGAACTAGGGAAAGAAGAAGCAAACATCAGGACCAGACAGGTCTTGACCCACAGGAAATCTGTATGTAAACACAGCCTGCAGCAGAGAAGGCTCCAGGGAGACCTAATAACGACCTCCCAGTACCTGAAGGGAGCCTACAAGAAGGATGGAGAGAGGCTGTTTACAAAGGCCTGTAGGGATAGGATGAGGGGCAATGGCTTCAAACTAGAGAAGAGTAGATTTAGATTGGATGTTAGGAACAGATTCTTTACTATGAGGGCAGTGGAACACCGGAACAGGTTGCCCAGGGAGGTGGTTCAGGTCCCATCCCTGGAGATATTTAAGGTGAGGCTCGACAGAGCTCTGGGCAACCTGATCTAGTTGAGGATGCCCCTGCTGACTGCAGGGAGGATTGGACTAGATGACCTTTGGAGGTCCCTTCCAACCCAGACCATTCTATGATTCTATGATACACTGTGGATCTTGGGTGAGGGAGAACATGCCCCCTTTGGTTCTGACTTCCTCTGTGGAGAGCTCTCAAACTGAGCCACCACAGCCTGGAAGACTAAGAATCGCCAAATAGCTATCAGAAACCACAACACAGCATCAGTCTCACAGTATTGCACACCTAAGGCTTCCTGCTGAGGTCTGTATGTTTAATTAATGCTTGGTTTTTTCATTGTTAACAGATGGATTGCCTAAAAGCTGAGCATAAATGCCTGCTGGAATTGCTGACTGGCTCATCTTCTCAGAACTCTTCCACTGTGGTGGCCCCCAGGTTCCAGCCACAGCAGTTGATGCAAAACAGTTTCAGCCACCCACAGAAGTTTGCCAGGGCCTGAGAAGAAGTAATACTACACAGAAGCTGCGGAGAGGAGCATAGACTTGTAGAATCATTTTGGTTGGAAAAGACCGTTAAGATCATTTACTCCAAACATTATGTAACTCTATCGAGTCTGGTGCTAAACCATGTCCTTGAACACCACATCTCTGCATCTTTTAAATACCTCCAGGGATGGGGATTCAACCACCTCCCTGGGGAGCTGTTCCAGTGTTTGGGAACCTTTTCAGTGAAGACGGTTCTTCTAATATCCAAACTAAACCTTCCCTGTGCAATATGTGGCTATTTCTGCTTGTCCTATCTCTTGTTACTAGGGAGAAGAGACCAACCCCCACCTGTCTCCATCCTCCTTTCAGGTAGTTGTAGAGAGCAATAAGGTCTCTCATAAGCCTCCTTTTCTCCAGGCTGGATAACTTTCCTTAGCCACTCCTCAAAAGACCTGTCCTCCACACTCTTCACTGACTTCATGAATCTGATGGACCAGGTCTCACTGGGTTTGGATAGACAATATGTATAGATAGAATTGCACCCCATATTTTATCCATGCTCACTGACTGTCATCCTCTGTCAATCAAAATATTGATTCATTCTTAGTCTTAGTTCCAGCTGAAGTATACCAGAGGTGAATTAGGTCCTGTCTGATTGCTACTTAGATTTTGCTCCTGTCCCAAATAAACCAAAGAAAGAAATAAGAGCAGGAAGGCTAAATGTGTTAGAGCATTTCAAGCCTTATTTAGCTTGTTTCCATGATGCAAGTCTTCAGCTCACTATCCACCCTTACGTCTCCTAGAAGATATTTTGCCTGATGCTGCTGCACTCTTTCTGGAACTGTTTACTCCATTTATTTGTTAGATTTGCGCAATGTTTTACAAACAAAATAGATCAAATATTTTCCTGTTGATGTAATTCAGCAGGCTGCACTTAAGTTTGACTAAAAGGAATTTGATGCAGTATTCTTTACAGATTTATTCAAAATTAGGAAATGCTTTTAAGCTCTTCATCTGCACCTAGAGTTTTGACTGGCCTTAGGAATGGAAAAGGCCAAGGCCTATTTTTTTCCTTGTGAAAAATGTCAGTTATGAATGTAGGAAACTTCTAGCTCCTTGAGATTGTTATCATATTTTCTGTATGAGATCTTTCAATCACGAATCGTGGCCTGTTTTCCAAGGAAAAAGTCTTTTCTCCATCCTTTTAAGAGAGTAGATTTTCCCGTAAGTACCCTGGTCTGATGTTTAGAAGAAGCATTACACTAAGATCTAAACTGCTAGGAAAAGGAACCACAAAGCTTCTTGGTGGTCTCTCTGAGTGCCCCAGTGAGATTTAAACAGTTGAGATTAGAAGCAGAGCTCCTCAGTCACAGATAGCCTCAGAACTGGTATAAAACTATGTTAACATCTAAAGATGTTGTAGGATGATCCAAGCACAGCACAGAATCTCACCTCAGCTCTCCATATGTCACTATGAATATAACACTTCTTCCTCAGTCTGGAAAGGCTGGAGATAATGAGCTTTATCCTCACAGAGTCTTTATACCTGGATAAACATTATGTTAGTTTGGTTCTAAAGGTCTTAGCCTTTATAGCTGAGCCTTGTAGCTAAGCTAATCACCTGACTTCAGAGAAGATAAACATATATAGGTGTTAAGTCTGCTTGGTTACCTGGCCCTTCTGTGTAACATCGCGGCATCATACTTGCTTCCAGCACAGAATCAGAATGATGGAGGTTGGGAGTGGCATCTGGAGCTTGTCCAACCCTCCTGCTAAAGCAGGGTCACCCACAGCAGGTTGCCCAGGATCGCAATGTCCAGGTGGATTTGAAATCTCTCCAGAGAAGAAAACTCCGCAACCTCTCTGCATAGCCTGTCCCAATGCTCTGGCACCCTCACAGGAAAGAAGTTTTTCCTCATGTTCAGAAGGAACCTCCTGTGTTCCAGTTTGTGCCCATTGCCCCTTGTCCTGTTGCTGGGCACCACTGAAAAGAGTCTGGCTCATCCTCTTGACCCCTGTCCTTTAGATGCTGATAAGCATTGAGAAGAACCCTTCCCAGTTTTCTCTAGGCTGAACAACCCCAACTGTCTCAGCCTGTCCTCACAGCAGAGGAGTTCCAGCCCTTGGAATGGTTTTGTAGCCTCCTCTGGACCTGCTCCAACAGTCCACCCTCCTTCTTATGCTGAGGACTCCAGAGCTGTGAGCACTGTATTTAAAACAAAGTTTAATCACCAACTGCATTAAAGCTTCTTTGCAAAGTTTTGGCTGGCCGAGTTGGTCTGACCTGTTATAAAACAAAAGGATGAGGTGAAGTGCAGGCTGAGAGATGGATAGATAGTCCCTGACCAAGCTGCTCATTTCTATTAGAGACAACCCCTTGCTTTGTCACAGCTGCTGTCTCCATCCTGTGATTCTTGTGCGTTGCAACAAAAGAAGCACAGTTATGCTGTTGTGAATTTTAAAAAGGCCAACTGATGGCAAACATGCAGCTAAAATTCAGAGTATTCCGAGCAATGTGCCTGTAGCAACCTGAAGCCTTTCAGACGACCAGAGCTGGTACCATTGCCGATGCAGGATACAGGGGCACGCCAGCCACAGCCTTGTCATTTAGTGCCACCCGGTGGCCGTTGGTGTCCATTGCTCAGCTCCGTCCCTGCCTGCACAAGATGCTGCCACGCTTGGGCACGTCTGAGCTGCAAGGTCTGAGCTGGTGCCTCAGCCGAAACCCCTCTTCAGCATCAGCTTAGCCAGCGCTACTGAGGGTAAGGAACAAGCACACGTTTTACTTAGCTGTGGGGCAACACTTCTGTCATGGATCAGCAATAATGTGGCCAGCAGGACCAGGGCAGCGATCGACTCCCTGTAGTCACCACTGGTGAAGTCTCACCTTGAATACTGTGTTCAGTTTTGGACCCCTCACTATATGAAGGTCATTGAGTTCCTGGAGTATGTCCAGAGAAGGGCAACAAAACTGGTGAAGGGTATAGGACACAAGTCTCGTGAGGAGCAGCTGAGGGAACTGGGGTTGTTTAGCCTAGAGAAAAGGGTGCTCACTGGAGACCTTATCACTCTCTACAACTACCTGAAAAGACATTGGAGTGAGGTGGGGTTTGGTCTCTTCTCCCAAGTCACAAGTGGCAGGACGAGAGGAATCAGCCTCAATTTGCAGCAGGGAAGATTTAGTTTGGACATCAGAACTATTTCTTCCCCAAAAGATTTGTCAATCCCTGGAATAGGCTGCCCAGTGCAGTGGTGGAGTCCCTGGAGGGTTTTAAAAGCTGTGTAGATGTGGGACATGGTTTAGTGGTGGATTTGGCAGTGCTGGGTTAACAGTTAGTCTTGATAATCTTATAGGTCTCTTCCAACCAAACCAAGTCTATGACTCTATAGATAAAAGAACCACACTTCTGAGCTGTGAGGGTTAGGTCTTTTCCTTCTCATGAATATATCACTGAAGCATGACACCAAAACAACAACTTGTGAACAGTGCTGGTGTTGTGCAGAAGGCACTTCAGCTCCCAGTTTCCCAAAGCCAGTTGACTGTCAGAAGGGAGGTACTATTCTACCACTAATCAATAGATGGTGGTGCTATCTCCTGCTCAGAGAAGGGCCTCCTGTCAGCTGGTTAAGACTATCCATTCCTCTGCATTTGGGAAGGACTGGTAAAAGGTGGGAACATGTACCTGCAGTAGGCAACATGGAGCATTTCCAAGGTACAGAACATAAGACACGTGGAGAATGGGGACTAGGGAGATCATGTGGTTATAAAATTATCCTCTGATGCCAATATGCCAATAAAATGAGCAGGCACCAGCTACAGAACCACAGAGTATATCAGATGGAAGAGACCTTGAAGATGATCCAGTCCAACCTGCAACCCAGCACATGGCTCCTCTCTTTGTCACAATAATTTTCATTATTTTGAATGGCTCCTTTAATGAAAAATGTTAGAAAATAAAATACTGTAGCAATGAAAGACTTACACAGATTAAATTTAACCAAGGAATTAGCCTTAATTTGCTTAGACTATAACCATTGGGATGAAATAACTTCTACAGTCCAGCTGAAATACTGTGTAAAGGAACTGACTACAAGGAGAAGCTCTGGGAAAGAAATAGGAAAGAAACAAAAAGTCAAAATATCCCTGGTTATTATGATCAAAGTTCATAAATGTAAAGAAAAATGTATGCACATTGCACACATTTTCAAGGCTGAGAGATCTGGAGAGGTTTTGTCTGGAAAACAGAAGGCTGGGAGGAAATCTTATTAGTGTTTATAAATACCTGAAGGGTGGGTGTCAAGAAGAAGGGCCCAGTCTCTTTTCAATGGCATTCTGTGATAGGACAAGGGGCAATGGATACAAAATGGAACACAGGAAGTTCCACCTCAGCATGAAGTAAAACTTCTTTACTGTAAGGGTAGCACAGCACTGGAACAGAATGCCCAGCAAGGTTGTGGTGTCTCCTTCTCTGGACTTTCAACACCCTTCTGGATGCATTCCTGTGTGGCCTGCCCTCAGTGATCCTGCTTTGGCAGAGGGGTTGGACTCTATAATATCTGGATGTCTCTTCCAAGCCCTACCATTCCATGATTCTATGATTGCTGGCCTTGAAGAGTTCTTGCAAGAGATTTTCTGCTCAGGATGAGCATTGAGCTAAGTGTAAGCTGATATATAAACTGTCTACTTTATGGAAGTGCTGTACTTCAAATATGTGCCTTTTTGCAAAGCACATCAGGTTCTCATTGCCACCTTGTGACCAGGAAGATGATTTACAGAAGCTCTTTGTGAAGAGCCTTCACTTCTTTACACTGCTTTGCCAACAAAATGAGGTTTTATGGGACAGTTCCACTTTAGCTGGAGAGTCCCTGCAATAAATCCTGCCTGAAAGGCTCCAACATGTCTTTGGTGGTTCAGGGAGTGCAATGACACAGCAATTTTTTTGGGTCAGCATGTGATGTTTGGAGTGTCTTATCATCCAAATGACAAGTCATTTCCAACTATGGAGCTGATTTCTCCCACTCAAATAACCCCAAAGGAGGTAAGATCTTTGTGTTGAACCATTGTGAGGCTTAACAAGGCCAAGTGCCAGGTTCTGCACTTGGGTCACACCAACTGTCTACAGTGCTCCAGGCTTGGGGGAGAGTGGCTGGGAAGCTGCCCAGTAGAGAATGAGGATATGGATCAACAGCCATCTGAAAATGAGATAGCATCTTCCCAGGTGGCCAAGAAGGCCAACAGCATCTTGGTCTGTGTCAGGAATCCTGTGGCTAACAGGATCAGGAAGTGATTGTCCCCCTGTACTCAGCATTGGTGAGACCACAACTTGAGTGCTGGGTTTGTTCAGTTTGGAGAAAAGGAGAATGAAGAGAAACCTTCTCACTGTCAACTACCTGTGGTTGTAGGATGTTGGTCTCTTTCCGCAAGTAACAAGTGATGGGATAAGAGGATATGACCTCAAGTTGTGCCATGGGAGGTTTAGTTTGGATACTAGAAGAAACTTCTTCACTGAAAGGGTTCTCAAACACTGGAACAGGCTCCCCAGGGAAGTGTTTGAACCCTCATCCCTGCTGAGGGAGGTGGTCTAGCACCAGACTTGGTAAAGTTAAACAATGATTAGACTTTGTGATCTTAAATGATTCAATAATTCTATGATTCTATGAACATACATATAGATAAATTATTCATATTTATATTAATTCATGTGCTTGAATCTTTCCAGGATACCAAGGCCTATAATTTAATACAAAACACAGTTATATTTCTACCCTTAGTGGCAATATTTTTCATGCAGGTAACAAATTTCAGGCCACTCAAGTGCAAGCACAGCTTTGGGATTTGCACTGATGTATGCACACACAGCTCCACTTATGAGATTGTGGCCCAGTTGGTGCCTTGGTTCATGTGGGAGGAAGAATGAAGAGGTACCAATTTGCTTGGAAAATTCTAGGAAGGTATAGCTTCACAGAATAACATTTTGAAGGAAACTAAATAATGGGAACACATTGCCATAATTTTTAAGTCTCATATCACCAGAAGAACTCCTAAACATTCTCTTCAGAGTTGTGACACGTTAATGGCTCCTATAACATCTGAATGCATCCACAAAGCTTCAGGCCACACAATCATTTATAAATGTTCTTCTCTACATGATATGTATACATTGAAAACTAGGATGTTGTCAGGAAACCCTAAAACCTGGCAGAGTGAGGACCTGTCTCTGTAAGAATATCAGAATTAGGACTTCTCAGCTTTCTTTTTTTCCTCCTATTTTGTAGGTAAGCAAATAGATGGATAATACTGGAGATAGAGTTCTGAGCTCAAGCACTGCTGTTGCTTGCCAGGCTCATGAAACTCTGGTTTCCTGTTACTGAAATCCTTTATCATGATTAGTCCAAGGAAGAAGACTCATCAGCAAGCCAAGTTCTCTACATAGGTGTTGGGGGGTTGTTTAACCTGGAGACAGGGATGTTCAGGGGAGACCTTCTTGCTCTCTACAGATACCCTAAGGGAGGTTGGAGAGAGTTTGGGGTTGGTCTTTTTAAGAAATTTGGGAAAAAATTCTTCCCTAAGAGAGTTGTCAAGCCCTGGCATAGATTGCCCAGGGCAGTGGTGGAGTCTCTACCCTGGAAGGATTTTAAAGCCATGTAAATGTGGTGCTGAGAGATGTGGCTTAGTGGTGGACTTAGCAGTGCTGTGTTAACAGTTGGACTTGACGATCTGAAAGGTCTTTTTCAACAAAAATGATTCTATGTTGGGTACTTGATTTTTCCAAAATACTTCAAGTTTTTCAGTCAAGAACTGACACTTATTTCTTCAGTGGTGTATCCTGACTGTCCTTGGAAGATGCCTCTGATGAAATACCATCTGTGTATCCCATTGAAAAATGACTTTTCTTAAGACAAATGGAAGCATTTTAATCTCTTTTCCTGTCTTCACAACCCTTAGGGTTTCCTAAAATTCTCCAAGAATGGCTAAATTATTTAGCTTAGTGATTTAGCAAAGCTTAGTGATTCAGAGATCAGCAGTTCCTCTTATTTATAGATGTGTGAAGACACTCCTGGATGTGTAAGAAATCTTAACATAACCAAATCTTCATCCCCAACACGGCAATGAAAAATACTGCCTCAGTCAGCACACATTTTTATAAGCTAACCTTTACAAGGCAGCAGCTTGTGAGTAGCAATTTCTCATCTCCCTTGCTGCGCTGCAATTTAGTCCTCTGGAAGGATGTTCCAGGTAAATTTACCAAAGGCAAATGTAATTATGGTGATATATTAAAATTTCTCACACTGGTTAAATCTTCAGAGGCAATGGAAATTTATTGAGAGCAATAGAACAGCCTGTGCCATTCCCTGGTCACCAGATAAAAGGGTATTTATTTTTAAAAACCTGTGTGAGGGCTGAGCTGTACTGTCTGTTTTTCAGGCACTAAGGTCAAGGAACCTTTGCTGCTAGAGATGGAAAAGGTGGCAGCTTGGATGGCTTGTGCCCCCTGAACACCTACACAGGCTGTTTCTTATTGTTCTACTGCTTGTTAGTTCCCTGGGCAGCCTGTTCCAGGGCTTGACAACTATTTGGGGGAAGAAATTTTTCCTGATGTCCAGCCTAAACCTGTCCTGGTGCAACTTGAGGCCTTTTCTTCTTGTCCTATTGCTTGTTCCTTGGGAGAAGAGACACGATCCCTACCTCACTCCAACCTCCTTTCATGGAGTTGTAGAGAGCAAGTAGGATCTCCTCTGAGCCTACTTTTCTCCAGGCTAAACAAATCCCCAGTAAAGTGAGCCAGGGGATAACTGTTCCTCTGAGAGTCAGGACTATGATGCTAACATGCAGGGATGAAGCTCCCAGTGTGTAGCCATCTCATTTGGTGGGGTACCATGAGATATAACAGCTGATGTGATAGTAAATCTGTGTTTTACACACTTCTTTTACTAATGGGTGAGGAAGAACCTCTAATGCAGAACTGAAGAGTTTATTTAAGGATGTTTTTCTCTGTGGAAGTTGATCACAGAATCACAGAATCTACCTGCTTGGAAGAGACCTTTAAGATCATCCAGTGCAACCTTCAACCCAGCACTGAAGGGTTAACATTAAACCATGTCTCTAAGTCCCAAGTCCACACACTGCTTAAACACCTCCAGGGATGGTGACTCCAACACTGTCCTGGGCAGATCATTCCAATGTTTGAGAACCCTTTCAGTGAAGAAATATTTCCCAATATCCAGCCTGAACCTCCCCTGGCACAGCTTGTAACCATTTCCTCTAGTCCTGTCACTTGTCACCCAGAAGAGGCTGCCCCCCTCCTCGCTCCAACCTCCCTTCACGTAGTTGCAGAGATCATCTCAATTGGTTTAATTACGTTGCTGAGAGCATGCTAGTTTTAGTCCCCTTATGAACCTCTCTGTGGTTTTAAGCTTGTTTTCATTTTGGCTTAAAGTGCTTCTGAAGAGGCATATATCTAACTGAAAAGAGACATTCAAACTCCTGAAACTACCTCCAGAAGTTGTTGCACCATCTGAGGAGTAGCAGAGTAACTCTGTTCCTGCAGCTGTGCAGATGATTTCCCTTCACAGGCAAGCTTCTGCTTTGCAGCAGACTATAGCCAAAATTGCTCCCCATTGTATTTCCCTTTGGAAGCAGTGGTCGGAAGCTCTGCTGTGACTTGTGAGCCACTTATGAGGCAGAGAGGGAGAAGAATGTTGATCCAACACTTAGTCGATGGTTACATTGGCTAATGGAAATTTCACTAATGGAAATGTCACTAATGGAACATAAATTTTCACTAATGGGTTTCCACCAGAAGTATTTGAGTAGGTAGCAGCTCTTTCTAACTGTGAGCAATTGCAAATTATGGAGGGGCTGGAAAAATGCACCAGAACACCTGACACTCTTTCATCTTGAAGACACTCAGAATGCAATTACTGGACATAAAAAAAAAAGACCTGAAAATAGATGAAAATATGATCTAGAGCTTTTATTCCACCAGAGTAGTAGCAGCCTGAGAACAGAAAGAATCAAGTTTAAAGTAGCAATGGCTGTAGGTAGGGAGAGAAAAATATGATATTATCTGAGAAAATACTACCAGCTGAAACATGAAAAGATATAATCCAGATTGGGGTGGTTTTGTTTTTGTTTTTTCCCCATGAAATTGGTAACCGTAATGACAGAGTATGTGAGGATCAGTGTTTGAAAAAATAACTGCTGCTTTATAGTGTGAAAAAAAACCCTAAGCATCTGGAGAGTGATATTGCAAGAACTAATATAATGCTGGAAAAAGGCAGAAGTTAAATGTCACGGAGTCACAGAATTGTTTTGGTTGGAAAAGACCTTTAAGATCAAGTCCAGGTGTTAATCCAGCACTACCAGGTCACCACTAAACCACTTCCCTCAGCACCATATCTACACAGCTTTTAAATCCCTCCAGCCAAGGTGACTGCCACTGCCCTGGGAAGCCTGTGCCAGGGCTTGACAAACCTTCCAAGGAAGAAATTGCTCCTAATGTCCAACCTAAACCTCTGTTTCCTCTTGTTCTACCACTTGTTCCTTGGGAGAAGAGACCAACCCCCACCTTGCTCCAATGTCCTTTCAGGAAGTTGTAGACAGCAAGAAGGCCTCCCCTCAGAATCCTTTTCTTCAAGCTCAGCAACCCCGGTTCCCTCATCTGCTCCTCACAAGACTTGTGCTGTAGACCCTTCACTGGCTTCATTGCCCTTCTTTGGACATACTTCAGTACCTCAGCGACCTTCTTGTAGTGAGGAGCCCAAAACGGAAACCAGTATCTGAGATGCGGTCTCACCAGTGCTGAATACTGCTCTACTCGGGCTGGCCAGACTAGAATCATAGAATCATAGAATCGTAGAATCATAGAATCATAGAATCATAGAATCAAGAAGGCTGGAAGAGACCTCAAAGATCATCGAGTCCAACCTGTCACCCTACACCTCATGACTATCTAAACCATGGCACCAAGTGCCACGTCCAATCCCCTCTTGAACACCTCCAGGGATGGTGACTCCACCACCTCCCTGGGCAGCACATTCCAATGGCCAACCACTCTCTCTGTGAAGAACTTTCTCCTCACCTCCAGCCTAAACCTCCCCTGGTGCAGCTTGAGACTGTGTCCTCTTGTTCTGGTGCTGGCTGCCTGGGAGAAGAGACCAACCCCCTCCTGGCTACAACATCCCTTCAGGTAGTTGTAGACAGCAATGAGGTCTCCCCTGAGCCTCCTCTTCTCCAGGCTAAACAGTCCCAGCTCCCTCAGCCTCTCCTCATAGGGCTTGTGCTCAAGGCCTCTCACCAGCCTCGTTGCCCTTCTCTGGACATGCTCCAGCAATTCAACATCTTTCCTAAACTGAGGGGCCCAGAACTGGACACAGTACTCAAGGTGTGCCCTAACCAGTGCTGTGTACAGGGGTACAATGACCTCCCTGCTCCTGCTGGCAACACTATTCCTGATGCAGGCCAGGATGCCATTGGCTCTCTTGGCCACCTGGGCACACTGCTGGCTCATGTTCAGGCAGCTGTCAACCAGTACCCCCAGGTCCCTTTCCACCTGGCTGCTCTCCAGCCACTCTGACCCCAGCCTGTAGCTCTGCATGGGGTTGTTGTGGCCAAAGTGCAGCACCCAGCACTTGGATTTGTTGAATGCCATCCTGTTGGACTCTGCCCATCTGTCCAGCCTGTCAAGGTCCCTCTGCAGAGCCCTTTTACCTTCTAACAGATCAACATCTGCTCCCAGCTTGGTGTCATCTGCAAATTTACTGATGATGGACTCAATCCCCTCATCCAGATCATCAATAAAGATATTGAACAGGATGGGGCCCAGCACTGATCCCTGGGAGACACCACTAGTGACAGGCTGCCAGCTGGATGTGGCACCATTCACCACCACTCTCTGGGCTCTGCCCTCCAGCCAGTTCCTAACCCAGTGCAAAGTGCTGCTGTCCAAGCCACAGGCTGACAGCTTGGCCAGGAGTTTGCTGTGGGGGACAGTGTCAAAGGCCTTGCTGAAGTCCAGGTAGACTACATCCACAGCCTTTCCCACATCCACCAGGCAGGTCACCTGATCATAGAAGGAGATCAGGTTGGTGAGGCAGGAACTGCCCTTCCTAAATCCATGTTGGCTGGGCCTGATTCCTTGGCCATCCTTCAGGTGCGCAGTGATTGCCCCCAAGACAATCTGCTCCATGATTTTCCCTGGCACTGAGGTCAGGCTGACAGGCCTGTAGTTCCCAGGTTCTTCTGTGTGTCCCTTCTTGTGGATGGGTGTCACGTTGGCCAGTCTGATGCAGGCCAGGATGCTGTTGGCCTTCTTGGCCACCTGGGCACATGCTGGCTCATGTTCAGTCGGCTGTCAACCAACACCTCCAGGTCCCTTTCCACCAGGCAGCTTTCCAGCCACTCTTCCCCAAGCCTGGACTGTTCATAGGGTTGTTGTGACCCAAGCGTAGGACCTGTCACTTGGCCATGTTGAACCTGATACAGTTGGCTTCAGCCCACTGATCCAGCCTTTCCTGTTCCCTCTGCAGATCAACACTCCCACCCAACTTGGTGTCACCTGCAAACTTATTGAGAGTGCTCTTGATCCCCTTGTCCAGATAATTGGTTAAGATATTAAAGAGAACTGCCCCCGCTTCTGAATCCTGGGGGAGACAATCTCTCATATCTAAGCTTTCAGACTTTACATTTTCTAAGCAGAGATGCAGATTCCTAAACCAGACCTTGCTATGTCTAGGAATTAAAGAACAGAAGTATCAGAAGTATGTGTCTGGAAAAAGGCTTAATTTTAGTGTTCCTAATTAGTGGTTGGGAGTGCAAGATAGGAGCATAAATGTATAAAATAAGTGATAATAAAGTATCAAAAGCAGTGATTATACTTCACTAGCAATCAATAGCAACAGCAAGACAATCTTACTATTGAAATATCCAGCTTCAGTCACAGATTTCTTATCTACTTATGTAAATATAGACATGTTATGGAGCTTTGTCTTCTGAAAATCTGGTGTTGACAAAATTCTTGGGCAGGTGGGAGGAAGGACTATGGAAGCATCAGCCTGCTGAGGAAAATACATCCCCTAAGAACATAAACACAGGCTGCAGATTTACAGATTCACAGTTCATAGAACAATTTGGGTTGGAAGGGACATTAAAGATCATCTAGTTCCAACCCCACTGCTGTGAGCAGGGACTCCTCCCAGTAGACCAGGGTGCTCAAGGCCTCATCCAACCTGGCCTTAAACAATTCTAGGGAGGGGGCATCCATGACCTTCCTGAGCAACCTGTTCCAGTGTCTCACCACCCTTACTGCAAAGAATTTCTTCCTTCCTTCCTATTCTATTCAAAGAATATCCAGTATAAATCTCCCTCTTCCAGCTTCAATCCATTCCCCCTCATCCTATCACTACAAGCCCTTGTAAAAAGTCTCTTCCTGGCTTTCTTGCAGGCCTCCTTCAGATACTGGAGGGCTGCTATAAGGTCTATCTGGAGCCTTCTTTTCTCCAGATCATTGCAGCTGCAAAGATTATGGTGACCAGTCTAGGGATACAACTATTTCCTACCACAACAGGCAGTTTCACTGTGGAGGGTTCAAATTCAAACCATCCAGAGATTTTGTTGCTATGGCAGCATCATCCCTCCACTGCAGAAGTCCAAAGAGATGTGCTCCCATTCAAGTCCTTTCATATTTCCCCACTTTAGTGCATAATAAAACCATGGAGAGCCAACATCTAACCATGCCCACACAACTACTGCATGAAGGGCATTGCTTTTTGGAGGTACATTTCATGGCATTGAGCTTGATGATGAGAATCATGACTCATAGCACTGAAGAATGTTTTCATGGCTAATAATAGGCTGCAATTAATATTTTTTCCCTGAAAAACAGTTTCTACTGTTACATAAGCCTGCAGGTGATGATCTCAGGGACTGTATGTTATTTTTGTTGCCATCAGTCAGATGGTAGAATGGTCTACAAAAATTGAGCTGGATTCTATTTATAGGTATGTAAGTCCTGTTACTAGAGGAGCTGCTCACATCTTCAGCATATTCATCCTCTTGTCCTGTGAGGCAGGACAATATTCATGGAATAGAACTGTAGAATCATAAAATGCTTTGGGTTGGAAAGGACCTTAAAAATCATTTAGTTCTGACCTCCCCACACAGCCATGAGTAAGGACGCCTCCCAGTAGACCAGGTTGCTCAAGGCCTCATCCAACCTGGCTTTGAACACTTCCAAGGAGGGGGCAACTACAGCTTCTCTGGGCAACCTGTTCCAGTGCCTCATCACCCTTACTTGTAATGAATTTCTTCCTAATATCCAGTCTAAATCTCTCCTCTTCCAGCTTCAATCCATTCCCCCTTGTCCTATCACTACAAGCCCTTGTAAAAAGTCCCTCCCTAGCTTTCTTGTAGATCCTCTTTAGGTACTGGAAGCCTTTTCTCCAGGCTGAACAAGCCCAACTCTCTCAGTCTGTCCTCACAGGAGAGGGAGGATCCAGCCCTTGGATCATTTTTTGTGGCCCTCCTCTGGACCTATTCCATCAGGTCCCTGTTTCTCTGGTGTCGGAGGCACCAGAACTGGATGCAGCACTCCAGATGGCATCTCACAAGAGCAGAGCAGAGGGGCAGAATCACCTCCCTTGTCCTGCCAGTCATACGTCTTTTGATGCAGCCCAGCACACAGTTGCCTTCTGGGCTGCAAGCAACCATTGCCAGCTCATGTTGAGTTTTTCATCAACTGACACACCCAAGTCCTTCCCCTTGAGAGTGCTCTCAAGCCATGTTCTGCCCAGCCTGAATTTGTGCTTGGGAGGACAAATATTTAAAAGTTCTTTGAAATCTGTGGATCTTCCTTGCCATCATCTGAAATATTTTTCCAAACGTGGCATTCCCACATGACATACATGTGCAGAGATTGGCTTAGCCCAGAAAAACAGCACTTCTGTTGTCAGACTGCCACTCTATTAATCTATTTCCTAACTGGGGCACTCACAGATCACAGAATCACTGACTGGTGGGGGTTGGAAGGGGCCTCTGAAGATCCTCTGGTCCAATAACCCTGCTAAAGTAGGATTACCTATAGCAGGTTGCCCAGAATCACAATGTCCAAGCAGGTCTAGAATGTCTCCAGAGAAGGAGACTCCACAGCCTTCCTGGACAGCCTGGTCCAGGGCTCTGCACCCTCAAAGTAAAGAACTTTTTCTTTATGTTCAAGTTAAACCTCCTGTATTCTAGTTTGTACCCAATGCCCCTTGTCCTATCACTGTGAACCACTGGAAAGAGCCCAGCTCCATCCTCTTGCTCCCTGTCCTTTAGCTATTGTTCACCATTTAGAAGATTCCCTCTCAAGTCTTCTCCAGGTAAAACAGTCCCAGGTCTTTCAGCCTTTCACAGAATCACAGAATGGTGGAAAGCACAGCTTGCAACCCTTCATCCAGGATTGGGATTATAGAATGATAGAATGCTTTAGGTTGGAAAGGACCATTAAAGGTCACCTAGTCCAATACCCTCACAGTAATCAAGGACATTTTCAAACAGATCAGTTTGCTCAGAGCCTTATCCAACCTGACCTTCAGTTTAATGATTTAATCATGCACCCTATGAGAAGAGAACTTGCTTTTGTTCACCCTTAAACCTGATACCAAATAATTTCACTGCAGGTTTCATACTGTGAGAAATAATGAACAGCCACTCCTTAGTCACCTGCTCTGCACCACTCATGGTATTATAAGATTTATTACATCTCCTTTCCTTCCCTCCCACAGTTTGGTTTCCAAGTTGAAAAGCTTCGGATTGCTTATTCTTTTTTTCTATGGAAGTTGTTCCATACTGCAGATCAGCGTTGCCATTTTCTTAGCATCTTCATCATCTCAGCTCAAGTACAAACCCTTTGAGATGGCAAAAATTTCATTACATGTGAGATATTTCTTTAAAGTTCTTCTTTCACTTACTTCCCTTTCTCTTCAGTCTTAGACCTTGTGCTTGTTAGTGAGATACAGATATAAATAGAAAAATCTCCAGAGAATTGGTTTAATCTGCATATGGACATTTCTTTTCCCTTTAGCTTGAGTAATTCCAGCACTGAGTGTGGTGAGACACTGGCCCAGGCTGCCCAGAGAGGTGGTAGATGCCACATCCCTGGAAATATTCCAGGTCTGGACAACGTGCTGTAGTTGAATACGTCCCACTTACTGCAGGGAGGCTGGACTCAATAACCTTTAAAGGTCCCTTCCAACCCAAAACATTCTATGATTGTAAGACTCTGTTACCTTACTGAACACCTGTAATAAGGAGACTGCAGAGAACTGGATTGCTTGAGAAATGCCCTTATGGCTATTCTGAGTCATTATCTGTGTTTCATTCTGTGAATAGTTAAATACATGCCTCTTGTCCTGTTGAAGTCTTCAAAGACATCCTTCCACACAGGTACGTATGAGATGTGGGATGGATTCCTGCTTTTGTTTTGTTGTGTGCTGGAAAAAATCCATACCTCATTTTCTTTGCAGAAGGCAACTGGCTCATTCACCACTCCATTGGCTAGCTAACACATGACCCCAGGAAGTTCTAAAGTCCTTCTCTACACTGTGCTTTTTAGACTAATTATCAGCAGTCTCCTTTTAGAAACTCACAGCAGATGTTTTTGTAGTGCTGGAGTGCGAAACAGAGTGGAAAATACCACTCTGAAAGAGTGAAGCTAGAAGAGTGGATGAACAGAAATAGAGGCTTCTTTCCTCCACTCTGCTCTGTGCTCCTCTCTTCCCTGAGCCAGTCTTGAATGATACTTTTAGAACTTATTCATCTGCAGGAACTATTAGTTCTTAAGGTGGAAAAAACCTGACAGTTTGAAGGCATCAAATTCCCAAAGTATCCAGCAGAGCTGCTAATGGGATGAATTGCCTGCAGTACAGCACTGGGCTCAGCAGTGCTTTGCATCCAGCTTCATCAGACTCCTGAAGTTTGGTGCCTCACACACAAACCCACAGGGCACAGGTTTCATCTTAGATGGGCCACGCTCCCTCCTGTGAAGTGGGTCATGTCTAAATAAATCCAAACACACCATCTGGCTTTGAGTTAGCAGCATATATTGGCTTCCTCTGAAGGAAAATAATTCTGTTTAAAACCAGCAAGCATTTTCCTCTGGTTTTGGAGAAAAAGAGCCCCACATAATCACAGAATGGTAAGGGTTGAAAGGGACCTCTGGAGATCATCTAGTCCAATGCCCCTGCTAAAGGTGGGTCACCCAGATCATGTTGTATGGGAACATGTTCAGGCAGGTTTGGAATCTCTCCAAAGAAGGGGAGTCCACAACCTCTTCAGCAGCCTGTTCCAGGGCTCTGGCACCCTCACAGGAAAAAAGTTTTTCCTCATGTTTAGATGGAACTTCCTATGTATAAGTCTGTGCCTGTTACCTCTTGTGCTGTCACTGGGCACCACTGAAAAAAAGACTGGTCCCATCCTTCTGACACCCACTCTTTAAGTATGTATAAGCATTGATATGATCCCCTTTCAGTCTTCTTTTCTCCAGGCTAAACAGCCCCAAGCTCCTCAGCTTTTCTTCATAACAGAGATGTTCTAGATGCTTAATCATCTCCACAGCCCTTTGCTGGAACCTCTCAAGCAGTTCCCTGTCCTTCTGGACTGGGGAGAGCCAAGAACTGGACGCAGTACCCCAGATGAGGATTCACTAGGGCAGAGCAGAGGGGAAGAAGAACCTCCTGCATCCTGCTGGTCACATTCCTGGCCTCTTTAACCAGTGCTGGGAAACAGGAGCCCAGTGAAGAGGAAGGGAGGAAGAGGCATCCTGTTAGACAGTTAAATCCAGTCTCATGTCTGACTATCAGCTGGCAGGAAACACGATGTGTAGATTTTCTACACTGATGGTGGGGAGACAATGGTCCAGGTTAGCCAGAGAGGTAGTAAAGCCCCATCCCTGGCAACATTCCAGGTCAGGTTGTATGGGGCTCTGAGCAACCTGCTCTAGTTGCAGATGTCCCTGATGACTAATGGTCCCTTTCAACCCAAGCATCTATGATTCCACGATTTTATCAGAGTAAATGGAGAGCTTACTGAAGAGCAGCTAATGTAGAACCTTTGTCTGTTGGTCCTAGCCACTGCTTAGGGTGCCAGTGACATTTTGAAGCCCCTACTTTACACTGTTAATTGTAACAACTATTAATTAAATCTGCTTTTAATTGTTTTTCTTTCAGAAGCTCACCAGTGGTTTTTTAAAATGCTTTTAAGAACTCATCACTCCATAGATATTTTATTCTTCCCATAGAGTGAGAGTACACAGAGACACAAGCAGAAATACCCTGTTTCCCTGAGAAGAGGTGGCCATACCTGTTTATCACCTCAGAAGGATAACTCAGAAGGAGAGAAGCACAGTTTGAAGCGAGTGAATTGCAGATGTAGCTGTAACCTGCTGCTGCAGTGCAACGTATGTGGTCCTGCAGCCTCAATAACCATCATCATCACAACAGGATACAGGACTGGGAATGATAAACCTGGCAGAGGAGGAAAAGGGGAGGAGTTATCCTTATGTGGGGATAAAAATGGGATCCTAATCCTCCCTCCCCCAACCATTTCACTGCTTTTCTCTTCAAGGGGTTTGAAATATGGAACATGGATTTGATGTAGTTGTTAGTGCTGAGGAAGTGGTTGAAGAATCCTGCTGTCCTGATAGGTGTCAGAACAATTCACCAAGAAGATTTAAAAGCAAATCTCCTTTAGGTTTTCATTGTGCATAAAGGTGACTCAGATGAGATCTTTACCCTTGGGCTGCAGATTACAGTTGAAGCTGCCAGCATGCAAGGACCATAAGAACTAATTATTCCTTCTGCCTGGACAATTAAGATAAATGTGCAAGGCAGGATCTGTAATAGTTGCTACCCCTTGAGTCATTAACTCACAGGATAAAGGGGGAGAACAACCTCCCTTGACCTGTTGGCCACACTCTTCTTCATGCACCCAAGGAGACCATTGGCCTTTTTGGCCATAAGAACACACTGCTGGTCATGGTGAACTTGTTCTCCAGCAGTACTCCCAGGTCCTTCTTCACAGAGGAGCTTACCAGCAAGTCAATCCTTCACCTGTACTGGTGCAGGGCGTTATTCCTCCCCAGGTTCAGGATCCTACACTTGCCACTGTTGAACGTCATGAGGTTCTCCTTTGCCCAACTGTCCAGCCTGTCCAGGTCTCACTGAATGGCAGCACAGCCTGATGGGGGTGTCACCACTTCTCACAGTTTTGTACCATTCATCGCCAAACTTGCTGAGAGCCCACTCTGTCCTTTCAACCAGGCCACTGATGAAGATGTTGAACAAGACTGGAGCCAGCCCTGATCCCTGGGGAACACAATGAGTTCTGAATCAGCTTCTCAGGAAATTAACTGCTTTTAAAATTTGATGTTTATTCCTAACTCAGATACACTTCTGAATGGATAATAAAAAGTTTTTACAGTTTTCAGATAGCAGGAGCATAAAGCCAAAATTGGAATGTTTTTCTTATGCAGAAAAGAGTAATTTTCTTAGTTTGTTTTACTCTTTTCTGAATATGTATAATTCTGTCAAAATCTGTTGGAAACTGTGAAGGTTTTACTCCTTTTACTTTTCCTTTCTGGTAACTGTATTATACTCTCAGAAAGTTAAATGAGAGAAAAGAAGATAACAGAAGTCTTAAGTAGAGATGGTAGAAATGTTTTATTTAGGACTTTTTTTCCTTGTTTTATTTGTGTAGATTTTAGGGAAGGTCTCCATCTGAAAGCTGGTCAGAATCAAGTGTGTTCACTGAAGCAATATTGAGGAAATTTGAAACATGCATTAGCTTGACCAATTGGGAATAAAGCCAGGTGCTTCCTAAGAAAATGTGATCATCAAAATACATCATGCCTTTAAAACAACAATCTGGAGACTTATTAGTGTCATCATTTTGCAGCAGGGAGAACTATAAAGAGAGAAATAAAACCAGATTAGGTCACTTGAGAGAGGGCAATCTCAAGAAAACATGACCCTTTGTTCTTTTTTGTGCCCTTATTTCACTGAGAGATTTTGGCTGTCATCTGAGCCAACAGAAGCAAAAGAAATGTAATTACTGAGTGTAAATATTCCATGTTAAAACCCAACTTCATTAGAGGCAACACCTACAAATCAAAATATAGTTCTCAGTGACTATGTCCAGGGATGAATAGGCCAGAGAGGAAGGCTCTGGACACCCTTCATCTGCTATGAGTTGTTCCCTATGGTGTAACCCCAGGGATGCTTACTTCACCTTAAACAGAATCACATAATCACAGAGGATACATCCAGTTGGAAGAGATCTCAAAGATCATCCAGTCCAACCCTCGACCCAGCACTGGAGGGTTGATGCTAAACCATGTCTCTGAGAGCCAGGTCCACATGCTGGTTAAACACCTCCAGGGATGGTGCCTCCACCACTGCCGTGGGCAGACCATTCCAATGTTTGAGAACCCTTTCAGTGAAGAAGTATTTCCTAATATCCAGCCTGAACTTCCCCTGACACAGCTTGTGTCCATTCCCTCTAACCCTGTTGCTTGACACCAAGGAGAAGAATCTCATGCAATGGGCTTTCACCACCTTCTGACCAGTTTAAGACAACATCCTGTTGGTTTGTAATTATTGTGTGATAAAAATTGGTATTTCTTTCATTCTATATTGTTTAAATCTTTCTTTCCCAGCATGTCTGTAAGTACTTTCCAAACAGCTCTTTTTTCCTTTGGTATTTTAATCCTTTCTAGATGAGCGTGTCAAAAAAACTCTCCAACTTGGTTTATTGCTGTTCTTACCTCAGTCAATAGCTGAAGCACTTGGTGTTGCAGCTTTTCATCTGCTGAAGTCAGTGGATGTGGCTACTTGCCTGACAGGTGCTATGGAAAATCAGCACTGTCCTTTTTGGATTCAATTTTGTGTGGAATTTACAATTCCTCATGCTTCTGGCAAGTGCAGCAGCAAAAAAAGAGAGGTAAAATCCCACAACAAAACAACTCTCATTTGGATGCAGAAAATTTGCCGTGACCTTATTTTGGAATTTAAAACAGAATGACACCAGCTTGGCTGAAAAAGATACAGCACTTTACATCTGCATTCCTCACATACAGTTTCACAAGCAACAAATGCAGTGTCTCCCACTGTGAGAGTGAGGCAAAAAATGTCAGCTGAAGAGAGTAATAATGATTTTCCACCAGGAATGCCAGTGCTGGTTTTCAGTCAGCATAACCTATCCCAACATCATCCATCATTTAGCCACTTTAAAGGTATTGAGCTCTAATTAGGTTTGCTTCCATGTAAGTATACTGGGTTCAGTTTGGGGCACCTCACTACAGAAATGACCTGTTATCACTGGGAAAAGACATCATGCAGCCTGTGTATTTAGCTCTGGGATCTCTAGAGATCATCTCATCCAACCCCCCTGCTATAGCAGGTTCGCTCAGAGCTGGTTGCCCAGAATCACAGTGTTCGGATGGGTCTGGAATCTCTCCAGAGAAGGAGGCTCCACAACCTCTTTGGAGCAGCCTGCTCCAGAGCTCCATCATGTTCACAGGAAGGAAGTTTTTCCCTATGTTCAGATGGAACCTCCTGGGTTCCAGTTTGTGCCTGTTGCCCTTTGTCCTGTCACTGGACACCACTGAAAAGAGCAGGCCCCATCCTCTTGCCCCACCCCCCTCCTTTAAGTATTGATCAGCATTGAGAAGATTCCCTTTCAGTCTTCTCCAGGCTAAACAACCCCAGGCCTCTCAGCCTTTCTTCCTCACAGAGATGCTCCAGTCCCCTTAGTATCTTCACAGCCCTTTGCTGGACTCTCTCAAGTAGTTTCCTCTCTATCAAATCAAATGTCAGGAATTATTGAAGAAGGAAGAACTATCTCCAGCATAAATCCATGAATAGTATGTGTGTGTTTTGTTCCCTGATCTCTAAGTCAATAGAGTGTAACTAAAGAAGAATGGAAGAAAGAGTGATATTTCCCTTCATTAGCCTTGGAACGGTACCAAACATCTTACATGGTTTTCCCCAGTAGCCCAGATATGCTTTTTAGCTGTTTTAATCCCTTTGAAACTGGCTGTTAGAGCTGTGAGTGGCACTTGGTGTTGAGTTCCCAGCACTTGGGCTCTTTCTTTCCAGGCCATTAGACAGCAATTGTCGCAGCATTCTTGAGGCAATTCTCACTAGACTGAGTTGTGACTAATGCTAATTTTGGAAAAAATAAGTCAAGCAGTTAGCTGCAACCATCTGTGATGTGTCACTTGCATAAATAAACATCCCAGTTTTCCTTTACTAGCAATAACCCCATCAGGAGACAAACTATTTCATGGTAAAATTTCTGAGCACTGCTTCATAGTTAAGTTTCTCTGAACCAAGTAGGAAATCAACCTCCAAATCCTACAAATGTGGAGCTGCAGCATCTGCCAAGTTGACGTGCCAGCACAGTCTAATGCCTGAAATGTGAAGCAGCAGGGCCAGTTGTGTGGCTTCAAGCTCCTGGCTTGCTTGCTCCCACTTAATGAAAAACTCAGCAGTGCATTCTCAGTAGGTCTGCAGACAAGGACAAGTTGTGAAGAAGTCTTGATCTGCTTGAAGGTAGGAAGCCTCTCCAGAGTGGATCAATGGGCTGAGGACACTTGGGATAAAGTTCAACAAGGCCAAGTGCTGGGTCCTGCAAATCTGCAAGTATGAAAACAAAGAGCAAAATCTGAGGGGCAGGACCCTTGAAAAGACTTGATATCTCATAGTGAGATGTCAGAAACAGGCATTACTGGATATATGAAAACAATTCCCCTGGGAACAAAGGATTTAGATGGGAATTCATTCCCTGTTCTCAGAGATACTGTCACACCATGGAGGATAGAGATTGAGGCCCAAAATAATTACACCATAATTGATACATACATACATACATAATAATAATTACACATACATACATATACATACATAATAATTACACTAAAGTGGAAGCAATATAGTTGAAAACTCGTTTATAAGTAGTAAAAATATACATCCTAAAATTGAGTGAAAACTATTGCTGGTCTAAAATCTCCACTTTTTGAAACTAGAGCTTAAATAGGACAGATCTGGGCTGAGAGAAGAAAAAAGAAAATGATCTAAAAATAGGCAGCCACTATTAGCAGTTGCCAAAGATGCCCTGGAACTGTAACACAATTCAGGCTGGCCTGGAACAGAACCATTCCTGCAAATCATGGTTCCCAGGTGCTGAGGTAATAATGAGACACAATTGTGCAGAAATAAAACCATCAGATGATACTATGAGCACACTGATCAGCTGCAGAATTAGTGACACTTAGAAGACACCATCTGAGGATCCATTATCCACATGGCAAAGAACAACGCCCTGAAACCTGTACCCAGTGACCCAGGTATTCACCATCTTTTGTCTGTTTTCAGGTGGATTTGGTTGGATCAGGAAGTGAGGGGAGAACTCGGGGGTTCAGCACCTGGAGAGGCTTAAATGGGTTCTTGAAGAGATTTGGAAATCTTTAAAGGGGTGGAACTAGGAGAAAATGTTAAGGCTCCATGGCACTGTGATTCTGGGTGGAAACAGCAAACGGGAACTTGCTCATAGGTGTTCTGTCTGAGCAGCAAGGAAATTGGTTTGTTATTCTCACAGCAGTGATGTGTTTTAGTAAGTACTTGTAAATGAAGTCATTGTAACATGGGGCTGGACAGGATCCACCTAAGGGTACTGAGGAAGCTGCTGGAAGTGCTCACCAAGCCACTTTCCATCATTTCACAGAATCATAGAATGGTTGGGGTTGGAAGGAACCTTAAAGATGATCTAGTTCCAACTCCTCTGCTGTGGGGAAGGGACACCTACTAGATCAGGTTGCTCAAGGCCCCATCCAACCTGCCTTTGAACATGTCTAGGCTTGGTACCTCCACAACTTGTCTGGGCAACCTGTTCTAGTGCCTCACCACCCTCACGGGGAAGAATTTCTTCCTAATACCTAATCTAAACCTGGCTTCATCCAGTTGGAAGCCATTATCCCTAGTCTTGGCTAGGTGGAGAGGCTCCAGTCAGCTGGAGGTTAGCAAATGTGACACCAATCTAAAAAGGGCCAGAAGGAGGATCTGGGAAACTACAGACCTGTCAATTTGACCTCAGTGCCAGGGAAGGTTATGGAGCAGATCACTTTGAAATGACATCACAAAGCATACCCAGGACCTGGCCTTAAAGTTCTTTTCTAACCAAAATGATTCTATGATTCTGTGATTCTGTGACTGTAATTCTCCACCTAGGAGGATATGATCCTAGATGCATGTGTAGATTGGGTAACAGGAGGCTGGACTGCACCCTGCAGAGAGAGATGTGAGGGTTTTGGTTGATGACAAGCTCTATATTAGTCAAAAATGTGTCCTTGCAGCCAAAATGGCCAACCATAACCTGCCTGAGGATACAAGGTTTGTTCAGCTTAGAATAGACTGAGGAGTGACTTCCTTGCTGTTCACAACTTCCTCATCAGGTGGATCAGTGAGGGAGGTGCTGATCTCCCCTCTCTGGTGTCTGATGATAGGATGCATAGGAATGGCTCAAAGCTGCGTCTCTTCTCCAGGCTGAACAACCCCAACTCTCTCAGCCTGTCCTCACAGCAGAGGGGTTCAAGCCCTTGTATCATTTTTGTGGCCTCCTCTGGATGCACTCTAACAGGTCCCTGTCTCTCCTGTAATGAGGACTCCAGAGCTGGACCCAGCACTGCAGGTGGGGTCTCACCAGAACAGACTAGATAAGTGATCAGTGTGATCAGTGCAAAAAGTTGTAGTAGAAGGTGAATGTAATAAAGTTCCTGGGGATGTCTGAACCCTCTCCTTTAGCAAGTACTCATCACATTAAAGAGAACTGTTGCTCTTTGTGGGTCTCCTCCTGGTGAAGTATGAGCTTGTGAGGAGCAGATCCATATCTTTTACACTCAGGTTCAGCGACATGTCTTGTTTCTACTGATTATTTTCACATAAAAACTGTGGATCCAAACTTGTTTCACAGAGGTAGCCCCTGAATGTGTAAAGATTCTTATAACAGAAACAGACTTGTGAACATGGAGTCACATCCTTATCCCCAGTATGGCTTGTGATGAAAGAAGCTATTTAGGACTTTCCCTGCTGTTGGAATTGTTATGGAATACAGATTCAAATTCTGCTTCCCATCTGTCCTCAGGAACTACACATAGGAAGCTTTCTTCTCCCAAGTAGCAAGGACTAGGGCAGGGATTGTCCCACTGTACTTGGCATTGGTGAGGGCACACCTCTAATACTGTGTTCAGTTTTGGGTCCCTCACTACCAGGGCATTGAGGTGCTGGAGTGTGTCCAGAGAAGGGTAACGAAGCTGGTGAAGGGACTGGAGAACAGGTTTTGTGAGGAGCTCCTGAGGAAACTGGGATTGGGCTGAGCCTGGGCAAAAGGAGGCTGATGGGAGACCTTCTCCCTTTCTACAACTCCCTGACAGGAGGTTGGAGTGAGGTGAGGATCGGTCCTTTCTCCCAAGGAACAAACACTAGGACAAGAGAAAATGGCCTCAAGTTGCACCAGGAGAGGTTTAGGTTGGATAATAGGAACAATTTCCTCCCTAAAATGGTTTTCAAGCCCTGGAACAGGCTGCCCAGAGAAGTGGTGGAGTTCCCATCCCTGGAGGGTTTTAAAAGACATGTAGGTGTGGTGCTGAGGGACATGTTTTAGTGGTGACTTGGCAGTGCTGGCTTAAGGATTGGACTTGATGTTCTTAACAGTTTCTTCTAAAACAACTCTATGCTTCTACACGATTCTATAGGATGTTTTTTTCCCCTCAAAAACACTGAAAAAAGGAGAAGGAAAGTACAACTAGATATCATAGAGGTGTGATTATTTCTAATTCATTGGACTGACTAACTGTCTGCAAGAAAAATGAATCATCCCTAGACAACTCATACTGCCATATTTATGTGAGTGATTCTGAAAAGAGAAAAGCAATCAAGGAAAATTAAATTGCAAATGAAAACATTGCTGTGGGACAGTTTTCCACATGTACATGGCAAGTGAACAGAAGAGTGATAAAAATGTGAAGTCTTTTAGTTCTTTCTACTATCATTTCTGTGTTTCAGTGTTTCATTGCTCATATGCCATGCATCAGCTCAGGTTGACTCATGAAATTTATGTTTGTCTACCTTCTTTGAGACATGGGAGAGAAATGGGTAGATTTTCCAAAGAACTTTTGCTAGTGCTAGTAGCAATGTAGAAACAAGTTTAAGTAGAAGTAAGATGCACAGTCAGGAATACATCCAGGCATTTCCCCCTCTACTCTGCCCTGCTGAGGCCACATCAGTATTGTGTCCAGTTGTGGGCTCCCCAGTTCAAGAGAGACATGGAACTACTGAAGAGAGTCCTGCAGAGGCTACAAAGATACTCAGGGGACAGGAACATCTCTGTGAGGAGAAAAGGCTTAGAGACCTGGGGCTGGTTAGCTTGGAGCAGAGTAGACTAGGAGGGACTTTCTCAGTGTTGAGCAATATCTAAAAGGCAGAGGTCAAGAGGATGGAGTCAGACTATTTTCAGTGGTGCCCAGTGACAGGACAATAGACAACAGGCATAAAGAGGAACCCAGGAGGTTCCATCTGGACGTGAGGTTTCTTCCTTTGAGGGTTCTGGAGCCCTGGAGGAGGCTGCCCAGGGAGGTTGTATTCTCCTCTGCAGGCTCTCAAAACCCACCTGGACATTGTGATTCTGGGCAACCTGCTGTGGGTAACCCTGAATTAGCAGGGCTGTTGCACTAGATGATCCCCAGAGGTCCCTCACTAATTTTGTGATTCTGTGAATCAGACAATGGAATTCCTAGGGGATTCTTGCAGCAGGCAGCCTTGCAAATAATCATTATGTTGAATTAACTTGTTTAAAAATATCTATCCCCTACATCAAGGGTGCTGCCTGTACTGAACATAAAAGTCCCAAGTCTGATGCCATTCATAGCTCAATGAATCAAGACCACTCTCAGGAAGATCTGCAGAATTTTCCTTAATGAAGAAACAGTGAGTGACAGGCTGAATCCTGGGCTCATCCTGGGAGCCAAGCATGTGACCCAGCGTTGAGTTATTCTTTGATGGTAAAAGGCATTTTGAAATCCATTTAAGTCTATTAGTGCTCCCAGAAAATGGTGCACTCACTCATTTTCTCAAAATAAATATCCTGCACTTAATGGAGCATGGTGTCCCTTCACTAGCAGTACCCAAGAACTCCAATTAGGCATTATTAAGCTATTAAAGTGAACTGAACGAAACGAACTGGCACTCACTGGCAAGAGCAGTGCTCAGAAATACTCAGCAATAAGCTATGGGAAAAAAAATTAGCATGTGGTTATAAAAGTGCCATTTCCTCCCAGCTGCTCTCCCCTGGTTTTCTCTAACAGTTAGAACGTATTTATGAGCACATCTTATGCAGGCACACAGATACCCAGGGAAAGGTTGTCCTGTTCCAATTTGCTCCGAGGGTTGTTTGCTTTTCACCCACAGCGAGATTAAGACACAAAGGCCAAAGGTTGTCCAACTGTTTGTCACTATCAAAAGAGAAGTGCAAGATAGAATCATAGAATCATAGAACCATTCAGGTCAGAAAAGACCCCTGGGATCAAGTCCAACTATTGACCTTACTCTACAAAGTTCACCCCTGAACTATATCCCCAAGCACCACATCTAGATTATCTTTAAACACATCCAGGGATGGTGATTCAACTACCTCCCTGGGTAACCTGTTCCAATGTCTGACCACTCTTTCTGTGAAAAAAAATTTCCTAATGTCCAGCCTAAACCTACCCTGCTGCAGTTTGAGTTCATTCCCTAATTACCTGTGAGAAGAGTTCAGCAACAACCTCTCTACGATGTCCTTTCAGGTAGCTGTAGAGAGTAATGAGGTCTCCTTCTATCCTCTTCTTCAAACTAAACAGCCCCAGCTCCTCCAGTTGCTTTGGTTTTATTCTCCAGGCACTTCACCAGCTTCATTGCCCTCCTCTGCACCTCCAGCACCTCAATATCTCTCTTGTATTGAGAGGAATGATAGGAAAGATATAGAAATATAAGCAAAGATGGCTTTATAGATTGCAGGAAATAGTCACCACCATGGTGGATCGAGCAGCACCTTGTGCGTCCAGTGTTTCCTATGGGTCAGTGGGGAGGGGTCCTTCTCTTTCTGTTGCTTGGTGGGGGTGGGTCCTTCTCTGCTGTTCTTGATGACTTGCTGTGGGGGGAGAGATTTCCTCCTCCATTGTCCTTGGTGGTGGGCTAAGACTTCCTCTTCTATTATTCAGGGAGAGGATTCTTCTCCTCTAGCTCCTGATGGTACCATTTTTAAACAGGCCGAGTCCCAAAAATCTTCATCCCATTCACCAAAACTTTATGCATATGAGTGGTGGACATGGTGTGAAGTCATGGGTAGGTGCAGTCTGGTTCAGTGCAGGCTCAGCATGTCAAGAGGGCTATTTTGGGAGTTGCATCACACAAGACCCTCTCAAAATCAATTGCCTAGCACCCTTACACCTGCTCAGGAGGCATTAAAACCCACAGGACCTGTCTTAGCCCATTGCTCAGTCACAATGCATCTGCCAGCAGTGCTCTGGTGCAATCTCTGATGCAAACCAGGAAATGTCTCAAACAGTGTTTGACACAAGTCCTTTTTTAGGTGGTTGCCCAGCCACCTCTGGTGCAAAATGGGAAGTCCAAACGGCCTTCCGCAAAGGTGCACACGGAGTTCTACCTGTGCTGTCCCAGGCTGAGCTGGCAGGGGATTGCAGCACAGAAGCTCACTCTTGGATATGTTGTAGGCTGGTTCCTGTAGTGTCTCCCTCATCAAGACAGTGTGTCCTCTGGAAGTCTGTACAGAAGGGCTTATAGTGATAGGATGAGGGGCAATGGTTTGGAACTGGAGCATGATAGATAAGAAAAGGAAAGATAGCAATGTACCAGATCATTACTACATGAGGTTAACTGTAGTAATAAAGAAAGATACATCACCAATTGCCTCAATACTTCACCATCATCCAGATCTGCAGACAATGGGGAGCTCCCAGTGTCAGCAAGGATTTGAAGAACCTTTCCTGGCAATTGGGAAGTTCTATGAAATATGTCCACTCATAGGTAATGTCTCCAGAAGTCAGCCTGAGTATTCCACTTTTAATAGTAAGTAATAACAAACATCTTGCAAAAGTCTTTTTGGCATGAATTGGTGACAATGTACACACTGAAATGCTCCTGTTGTCAATCGCCTCCAAGACACTGGCCAGATGTTCCAGATGTGACTGAGAACTGAACCATGTCCAGTCAGCACACAATGGAAGATTGTCCAGATGTTCATGTTACTATCTGCAGAGGTGGATAATTACAGAAGCAATTATCAAAGAAATATTGTCCAAATGTCCATGTTACTATTTGCAGAGGGGGACAACTATAGAAACAGTTATTAATGAAATTTTGCCCAGATGTTTGTGTTGCTATTTACAGAAGTAGACAATTATTAACGCAGTAATCAATCACAACCAGTAATCAACTATTTTCATCACAATGCAGTGCTAAGGGACATGGCTTAGTGGTGACCTGGCAGTGCTGGGTTAATGGTTGGACTTGATCTTGAAGGTTGGACTTGATCTTAAGGGTTTGTTCCAACCAAAACAATTCTATGATTCTAAGTTAAGAAGCCAGCTGGGCCTTCTACCTGATGCTCCCCTCACACACCTGCATCCCCTATCCCAGAAGGGCACCAACAAACCAAATTCCTAAAGCCTCAGTCATGCACCCAGACATATTGGCCATATATGTGAACAAATGTGGGTGAAGGCCATTTCATTTCAATAGTGGCATAGAGACCAGAACTGATCAGCAAATGTATCAATAGATTACTCCTCCTACATCTGTGCCAGGGCAATCCCAAGCACCAAAAAAGGCTGGACAGTGACTGGCTTGAGAGCAGCCCTGAAGAAAAGGACTTGGGGTACTACTGGTGGAGAAGAAACTCATGAGCCACCAGCGTGCACTTGCAGCCTGAAAAGTCAATCACATCCTGGGCTGCATCAAAAGAAGCATAGCCAGCAGGTCGAGGGAGGCGATTCTCCCCCTCTACTCTGCTCTGGTGAGACCCTTCCTGGAGTACTGTATCCAGTTCTGGAGCCCCTATTACAGAAAAGATCTGCATGTGCTGGAGTGTGTCCAGAGAAGGGTCATGGATCAGAGGACTGGAGCACCCCCCTGTGGAGACAGACTGAGAGAGTTGAGGTTGTTCAGTCTGGAGAAGAGAAGCCTCTGAGGAGACCTTATCGTGGCCTTCCAGTATCTTAAGTGAGCCTACAAGAAAGCTGGTGAGGGACTTTTTAGGGTGTCAGGTAGTGATAGGACTAGGGGGAATGGAGCAAAACTAGAAGTGAGTAGATTCAGATCGGATGTTAGGAAAAAGTTCTTCACAATGAGGGTGGTGAGACACTGGAGCAGGTTGTGGAAGCCCCATCCCTGGAGGTTTTTAAGGCCAGGTTGTATGTGACTCTGAGTAAGCTGATCTAGTGTGAGATGTCCCTGCCCATGGCAGGGGGATTGTAACTGGATGATCTTTGCACCCTGACAATTCCATGATTCTCTGATATTTAAAGCATGTGATCAGGGTTGGGGATATCAAATCTTAGGGGTGATGTTTTGGAAATTGTAGGTCTGGCCAGCTACTTCTGTGAAGACGCATGAAGGTTCAGTGCTTTTCCTTCAGTCTGGCAGGTGAACACATTATACTTTGGTAAATAGAATTATTTTGGTTGGAAGAGATCTTTAAGATCATCAAGCCCAACTGTTAACTCAGCACTGCTAGATCAAGATCTCTGCTGAGAATCCTTTTCTCCAGGCTAAACAACTCCAGTTCCCTCAGCCACTTCTTAGTAAGACCTGTTCTCCAGACCCTTCCCCAGCTTCTGTCCCTTATCTGCACACACTCCAGGACCTCAGTGTCCTTGTTGTATTGAGATGTCCAAAACTGCACCCAGTGTTTGAGATGTGGCCTCACCAGTGGTGAGTACAGGGGGATGATCACTGCCCTACTTGTGCTGGCGACACACGCTTCTGCTACAGGTCAGGATATGCTGTTGTGCTTCTTGGTCAGCTGGGCACACTGCTGGTTCATATTCAACTTGTTCCAGTAGCCTTTTTCCCCTTCTCTCTACAGAATCAGTGCAAGACATTTGATATATTTTTAGGTAGAAACTCATGATAATCATAACCAGAGTATCACATAATAATGGAATTCTGAAATGGGCATTTCAGAATGGGGCAAAGCTAAATGCACACTCACTTATTGAGGAATGTGGATTTATTTTTCCACATTTTCATCCATTAACACTGTGAAAGGAGAAACCCTCTCTTACAGTCAAAAATATACACAAAGTGACCTCTAATAGACATTAGTTCAGCTGGAGGTAAGCAGGAATTTTCTGTCTGGCTTGCAAATAAGATTTTTTGGAAATTATAAGAAGACTTTCCTTTTTGTTATATACTTTGTACAAATAATTATATATATATATATACACACACATATATATTATCTGCTCACAGAGTTCTTATTAATTGGTGTTTGACAAAATGTTTAGTGTTATAGATATTGAGACACAAAGAACAGAAGAAAGCTATATGTCATGAAGATGCTCAGAATCAGTTTATGTATGCTTTTTCATCACCTATATATTTTTGTTCATCCTTTCCCAAATCTGCTTTGGCCCTCCCTTGGAGGAATGTAAGAGGCAAACATATCCAGAAGTTAGTGACACTAAAGTGTGTTTTAAGTTAACCTTTAAAATAGGGCCAATGATCCAACAATTATATTGAATTTTCAGTTGCCAGCCATATGGCTTTTGATTAGGAAGGGAAGAAACTAAATAAAAATACTCCAGATGTTAAAATAAGCTGTGGGGTTGTCATTGATCTTTTATTTTTTACTCTTTCCTTTAATAGATACTTTTGTGCTCTTGGATTTCTGATTTCCTTCAATTCATTTTTCCCCTTACAATGGACTTCAGAAGATTTTAATTTCACTTATCTCTGAGGATGTTTTCCTGTGTTCTTCAGGACTAGAAGTCTACATGAATGAACTAACAATGGACCTATTGCTTCTCTATGCCTTTTTTCCCCCCAAGCACTTTTCAGAGTGATAAGGATTGTAGATTGGAGGGTGTGTATCATTTTCCTCTTTGCTATTCCACTTCTTCAATTCATCCTATCTACATTGTACCGGCACTGAGGAGCTCAGTTCATTGCTACCTTGAATCACATGCAAATGCTTATGCAAAAAAACTGTATCATTCACAACAAATGAAAACCGCTGTTAGGTGCAAGTGGTAGGAAGAAATAGGCTCATCCACTGAAAACATCTGCCCTTGAACTATTAAACATTGTAATAAACTCCCAAGGGAGTTGGTGGATTCCCCTACACTAGATAGTTTCAAGGCCAAGTTTGACAGAGTGCTGGGCCATCTCATTTAAACTATAAACTATATTCTTACTCTGAAAGGTTGGACTAGGTGATCCTTGAGGTGCCTTCCAACCTGGTATTCTAAGAACCTATAAACCTTATACCTGATTTCTGGTAGTGTTGCAGTTAAGAGCTTGCTGGATACTGGATAACGCAGATCATGGATGCTGCAGAGGTGCCACAGAGCTCTCCTGAAGGACCACACATGCACTTAGAGATCACAGGAGCCTGTGACTCTTGTTTCAGGTTTAAGACTAATATCTAAATTGTAAATAAGTTTTTCCAGAGAACTCGAGTCCAGGGGATGGATGGTTACAAGGGACTGAACGGAATATAAGAGATATGTTTATCCCATTTCATTGGTCTACATTTCTATATAGTCTGAAAGCACAGCTTGTTTGCTCTCTCTTGCTTGCTTCTTTCCCTCTGTCTCTGTCTCTGACCTTGCTTGCTTGGCTTGCTGGTTTCTGTTCGGGTTATGGTAAGGAAGGGTGTTGGGGAGGAGACAGTGATTACTTGTTAGCTGGTACACAGCCCTCTGGGCGATGTCCAGGGGGGTAGCTGGGCTATTGTCTAGTCATATATGTACAACATATATTTGTATATGTTTATTACCTTTTATATTTAGCCTACTTTTGTAAACAATAATGTTATTTAATTTCCAAATTTTGTGTAGTGTGGCAATTTAGTCGTTGGGGTAAATTCCAAACTGTTGTGTGGTGCAAAACCAAACCACAATCTCCGCAGGGTGCCCACACTTGTGCTCATCTCCTGGCGTGGCTACAGAGCCATGCACGGGCTGTCGGTGCTCAGGGTGCTGAGAGCACTTAGGTCTGAGTGACGAAAAAAATAGATTTCTTCAAAAAATTAGTCTCTCCTCCCAGCAAACACTTTGTCCCCATCCACACTTCTTCCTCTGGGTTGTGTCTTCAGTCAAGTGCTTTAGTCACACTCCTTTCTTTGGCCAGGCCTTGGGGAAATGGGAAAAGCGTGTCTGTCATCTGAGAGTAACCAAAAACCAAACAAACAAAAAAGCAAGGTGCTTGCAGGGGCAGGCAACCTGCTGCCAGAGTCTCTGCCGCTCCCTCTGCAGGCCGCGGCGTTCCCCTCTCTCCTCGCTTTCCCCCCCTCACGCTGGTCCCACGGGCCTGTGCTTTCCCAGCCCTGTCTCCTCGGCCCCGTCTCCGACACAAGATGGCGCCGCAGCTCCCGCCGTGACAGGCGGCGGCCGCTCCCCTGCCAGCCGCTCGCGGGGTCGCGGCTCAGGCCCGGCCGGCCCTCAGGGGATCGGCTGGGGAGGACGAATTACAAACTCCACAAAAATTCACATCTAGGTGTTTTGTGCCCGGTATGGGCAGCCATAGCGGCGGGCGCAACCATGCTACCAAGCAGAGACAAGGTTTTCAAACTGAAAAAGAGTGGATTTAGATTAGATACTAGCCAGAAATTCTGAAGGTGGTGAGGCACTGGAACAGGTTGCCCAGAGTCGTGGATGTTCCATTCCTGGCAAAGTGTTCCCAGCCAGGCTGGATGGGGCCTTGAGCAACCTGATGTAAGGGAAGGTGTCCCTGCCCATGGCAGGGAGGTTGGAACCGGATGATCTTCAGGGTCTCCCAACCCAAACCATTCTATGGTTCTGTGAAATGGCAGCCTGGATTAAACCCCCCATGCTGAGTGTTGTGGCTGCTAGCAGCTTTCTTCTGAGAAACTTCTTTACTGGTGATGGAGCACTGAAAAAGGCTGCCCAGAGAGGTTATGGTGTCTCCTTTTCTGGAGACTTTCAAAACCCATATGGATGCGTTCTGGTGTGACCTGCCCTAGGTGATCCTGCTCTGGCTGGGTGGTTGGACTGGATGATCTCTGGAGGTCCCCTCCAACCCCTAACATTCTGTGATTCTATGATTCTACAGTCCGAAATGAGTCAGTGGTCCACTGGTGGTCTCTAGTGGCAAATTGCAGTCTTCCTCACAATGTCCTGTAGTAAACCTTGGCCCTGCACCTGCTCTTTGCATCCATTCTTTGACTGCCAAAGTATAAACTGGTTCTAACTTGCTCAAAGCCACGATCCTCTTGCTTTGGACACTAGAAATGGACCATCCGTCTCAGAAGAAAATGCTCCAGTGGCTCTATTTAGTATCAGTAGCTCTATTCAGCATGAGTGGGGGTTGGAAATGACCTCTGGAGATCATCTAGTCCAACAGTCCTGGTAAAGAAGGGTCACCCAGAGCAGGTTGTGTAGGATCATGTCCAGATGGGTTTTGAAAGTCTCCAGGGAAGACTCCATAACCTCTCTGGGCAGTCTCTTCCGATGCTCTGTCACTCTCACAGAAAAAAGTTTTTCCTTGTGTTCAGATGGAACCTCCTGGGTTATACTTTCAATCATACAGAATCACAGAATCATTCAGGTTGGAAAAGACCCTTGGGATCATCAAGTCCAACCATTAACCCTACCCTACAAGGTTCACCCCAAACCATATCCTTAAGCACCACATCCATTCAACCTTGTGGCTGTTGTCCATTGTCCTGTTGCTGGGCACAACTGATGAGTCTGGCCCTTGTGCCTCTTGCTCCTTGTGCTTTAGATATTGCTGAGCATTGAAAAGATCCCCTCTCACTTTGCTCTTCCCCAGACATAACTGCCCCAGGTCTCTCAGCCTCTCCTGGTAAGAGGCATGCTCTTACATGTCTCATTCTGTGATCTGGGTTTCATTCTGTGCCTCTTCGCTGCTCCCCTTGCAGACAGCTTGCAGAAAAGCTGAGGCCACCAAGTTGGGGGACCCATCAGGGATCAGGAGATTAGTCTTGCAAAAAATAAAGGGCTAAGTTTTCCCCCATGGACACCCCAAGGCAAATTTTCATGGGAGTCTGGGTCTGGAGGAGTTTTGTGCCATGAATATCAATGGGTTACCCACTTGTCCTCTTTGGACTTATCTGAGGAGAGAACCCAAGGTGAGAAGGTGGCATTAAACTATTTTAGTTGAAATATGCTCACTGGACTGAAGCAGACCAAAAAGTCAGCATATGTGTATATAGTACCCATATATATATGGAATGTGTCTAAGGAAGTTACTGAGACTTAAATGCAGGGAAAAAAACAAGACTATTTTTCTTGAGCCTGAGCTTTCATAAACTTCTGTGCCTTTAAACACAGAGAAGGTAAATCACAGAATCATAGAATGGCTTGGGTTGGAAGGGACCTTAAAGATCATCTAGTTCCAGCCCCGCTGCCATTGACAGGGACGTCTTCCACTAGAGCAGGTTGCTCAAGTGAAGCCTAACAAAATCTTTTGCTGGAAGCAAAGAAACGAGGAATGGTCAGGATAAATCTCTGCACTTCCCTGCTGAGTTTTCTTTTCTTAGTTGGGTTAGGCAAAAACTCAGTGAAGTTTGTTATTGGGTTTCAGTTTCTCCAGAATCTCATTGTTACCTCTGTGGAGAGGGGGAAAAAGTGAAGGGGAGAGGAGATATATAATGCTGCACATGGCAGAGATGTAGTATGGACAAAGGGGGGTGGGAGGGAGGGAGCAGGAGGAAGGTGACTAAGTCTTTATTAGAAGATTTTTGTGATGCTACAGTGACTTAGGAAGCAGGGATGTCCTGGATATGAGCCAAGGAGGAACAACATCAGGTTTCCTGCTGCTGAGTCACTGCCCAGCCACGCCTGGCACTGTGAGCTGGGTGCTGGGGCAGGACATGTATAAATAAACTCACTCATGACTCCACGGATGTGTGCTGCTCTGATAACGGTGTGGTTGAAGCTGTTGTCCTGAAGGCCCTGTGCCAGCTAAATCAGAGAATGGCAATTTGGATGTAGTCTGGAGATGTTAGAAAGAAATATGGGGCAATGTGGAAGGGAAAGGCCATCATTAGCTGAAATTTGCCATAAGCAATTTGTTGCCATTTCCGGAAAGAGCCTGGCTGATGATAACATTCTTTCCTTCCCTGAGCACAAAAATATCTCATTCAGCTGTGCAGATCTCCCAGCTGAAGCCAAACCTGGAGGAGCTTGAATACTTGCAGATATGTTCTCATTTGGCAAGGGTAGAGCAATGTCCAGAACTGGATTATGTCTGACAAAGCAGCACAAAGCAGCGTGCAACAAAAAGCTCTGCCTTGTCTTAAGTAAAATGTTGTTTGTTTTTGACTGCTGGGTGAGGAGAAAACCACAAAGGAAAATTAATAGTCCTGTAAGAGAGGCCTTAAAAGTTTTGTTTTTTTTTTTTTTTTTTTCCCCCAGCCCTGTGAGTTACTTTAATTAACAGGCTACTTGTATGTGTTGGAACTTGCCTAGCAGTAGTTAGTTTATTAATTATAATTTTTATATTTGTTGGAAAAGGAATATTTAGAGATCTGTACCTTTAAAGTTCTGGCACAAGGCAGCTGGATCTAGTTATGTGGTGAAGAATTATGCTAAACAAAATGATCTACAAGAATATAAACAGTGGATGAAGCTGTGTTTCATAGGGAGCCTCGTCTCTGGTGCATCATCATTCAACCCTTCCCCCCTCGTGAGCTTCTGTTGCAGTCAGACAAAAACGGGGGAAAATCTGGGTATTTTCTTTCAGGACATCATCACAGAATTTCACTACGTAGTCAAAGGAGGGCAGTCTCAAGTAAGGCAAAAGACAAAGTACCAAAACCTTGTAAACCTGAGTGTTTATGGAAAGTGCTGATAAAGACACTCTGTCTGATGCTGGAGAGTCACTCTTGGTAAACACCAGTTTCATTTTCCATAGCTGTAGGAGAAAATTAACTCTCCTCCCTCTGAGTGCTTTTAGAGAAGCCAGAGAAACAGCAAAGCAACATTGTGATGGTTAAAGCACCATGCATAGAAGAGAACAGATGAACTGATATTCTAGTGAAAGAAACAGTAAATAATAAACCAGGCTATTAAGAAACATGAAAAACTTAGGCTGTTCTGTGGCTAGCAGATAACAATGACAGTACCCTGAGGACAAAGGTAGAGAAAGCAACAACAAAGAGTTCTTTCATAGCAATGTGTGGGGTTTTTTGTTTGTTTTTGGTTTTGCTTTGTTTTGTTGTAGAATAAGAGTTAACAAAATAACAATAAAAAACCCTCAGAAGACAAGTTGTCTGTATGTGTTATTAATGCAGGAGGAAGAATTGAAAGTGTCTTTGGCTCCAGAGAGAGATGCATGCATCATCTGTCTGCCAAGAATAAGGGCAAAGCGCTGAATAGGGCAAGGAATAATGGATGAACAACAATAAAACCCCCCAACAAACCAACCTAGAGATAAATCTGGTAGTAGGCTGAGGTATGAGGCAGTAGTGGCAAGCTGCTAAAATTAAATCCGAACATCAAATGTATCTCTGGTGCACCTGACTCAATTCACTGAGAATACACTTGGGATGCAGTTGAGAGGATGGGGTTTATGTGTGGGCTAATAGAATGGATTTGAGCAGTGAGAGGGAAATAAAGCAAATGAATGACAGTGCTGAGCATGTTCTCTTGGTAGTTTCTGTAGGACACAGTCAGTATACACATCCCTCAAATCCAGGTTGCTCATGTCACCAAGTGCTTCATACCAAGAGGCAGCAAAAGCTCCTCCAGCCTCAGCACCAATGTGCGTGCCCTAAGGAGCAGCTGCTAGAGCTGTGCCAGGTTTTTGGTGTGTGCTGCACTATGCGATACAGTGACATCTGGGGCCTCAAGATCCTAGATAATCCCCCAGATCTGAGTGATGTGTTTGTGTAGAGTGGTAATACTGAGCTGATCAGATGCAGAAGAGCTTCCATAACACTGTGCTCTTCCCTCTGTGTCTTCTGCCTAGTGAGGCAGAGTTTTTCATTCTGACTTCCAGATCAAGACAGACCTAGAAAGCAAGAACTTGTAGGCAACTCTCCAGCTATCTGGAGTCTGCTTTTCTGGAGTCTCACCTGTAAGTGTTAATTTCTTGGTGCAGATATCCGACTTCTTGTTTTCTTCTTCTTCAAGAAGCCTCAAGCTTTCAGAAGTGGTTTGTGGAGCAGGACTCCAGCTCAACCTGACCAGCATGCAACAGGTTTCCCTCCACAGCTGTGATGGCATGAGAGCAGTTCTATAGCTGGGTGCACTGTCTGGGTTACTAACTTTCTTGATCACCCCCACAAGCCTGTCTTTGCTCAGTGCTCAAACTCAGGCACTTCCAAGGAGTTCTCTGAGTTTTCAAACCTCTGACCTGATTGTCCTGATCACTTCTAGTTTTATCTCTGTCCTCTGGGTATCCATGACTGTTTGGATGGGCCAAACATGAGAAGCTGTTTTATCTGCAACTGGTTTATCTCCCTTTATATGTGTGACCTGTGATATCTGCACGTTTGAAATATCAAGGAGCCTACAGGGTGCCTTAGAGTTGTTGCAACACCTTGAACTCACCTGGAGTACTGTGTCCAGCTCTGGAGTCCTCAACAAAAGACCATGGAGCAGGTTGAAGTGGGTCCAGAGGAGGTCACAGAACTTATTAGAGGGCTAGAGCACCTCTGATGTGAGGACAGGCTGAGAGAGTTGTGGTTATTCAGCCTGGAGAAGGGAAGGCTCCAGGGAGACCTTACTGCAGCCTTTCAGTACTTGAAGGTTTTCTTAGAGAAGAGCATTTGTGCTCCTTCAGGTGTGTGCAAATCTTTTTTTACTGCTGCTGTCTACATTGCCAAAGGTCCATTGTTGGTTTCCTTGGCAACTGGGAGAGAAATGGTGACAATTTCTGGGAAAGCTCTGTGAAGTACTTTCTCTGGAAAGTTTCCGTTATAGGAGAGTAGTTTCTTCTTCTTGGAAATGAGCTACCTGGAGCTCATGGGTGAAATCATCAGTGGATAAGTTGGAAGTTGCCACCAATAGGTTTTACCTCCAAGTAAGGCCACCAGTGCAATCTGCTGCACAGAGCCTGCTGGGTGGGTTCTGCCTTTCCCTGTGGAAACACAGAGCAGAGGGTGGGCTGTCTAGGGGTTGGCTCCCAGTTGGCTCCTTGGAATTGCAACAGGTTGTGGTGCCCTTTCAGTTGAGTAAATCCTGAGCAAAAGGAAGGAGGCTGGGCCTCAGGAGTCGTGGGGAACGCAAGCACCTCAGATGAGACAGAATAAATCAAAAGCTGATCTCTGCAAGTTCAGAAGAATGTGCATGTACTGTGAGTGGTCTTCTGAGGAAATCTGTGAAGTCATAACAAAGAAATCTGATGGGGAAATCATGATGTTACCTTATGAGTGTGAACTGTGAATTAAACAGTGCCTCATCTCCTTGCCCATTTCTCATCTGAGATTTACTGATTTCTGACCAGACCTTTCTATGAGTCATGTGTGAGACTGGAAGGACGAATCCAGCTAGTGCCTGCCTGATGGTTTTTATTGGTGGGAAAGACAGTAAATTGTTGTGACTATGTCCAGTGCTGTGAGCAGATGTATATTGCCAGCTCACCAATACTTCAGAGCCATTAAGTGCCAACCCTTATCGATCAGTATGCACTTCCTCCTGCTAATGGCACCAACTTGTGTACAGCCAGAGTATGATCCTGACGTTTGTTATCCTTCCAGTGACTTGAAGGGCGCTCAGCTAATTTTTCCCTTGACTTCCACAAAAACCCTTCCCCACGTCACTGGTGCTCTGTAGGCCTGAGCCATGTAGATAGTAACTAGAAGATCAAGGTACTAACCCTCAACACTGGAAACACAAACAGCAGCTCTGCGTGATAAGCTGTGCATGTCTGTGTATAGTTAGAGAGCGTGGTCACTAACAAGAAAGAATGAGGAATAAAGGCTGACAAAGCTTCTTTCTTCCCTGTCAACTCCCAAACCCACACAAACTTCAGTCATTTTAGACTCCCTTTTGTGCCTTGAAAGAAGTCTTTCAGCTATCAGCCATCATCTTACCCTCTGAAAGCCTCACAGACTTCATGATTCTGTTCCCTGGGAAAGGGTGCCATTGATCCTTTAACACTATTGATTAACAGAAGAATGGAGACACTCAAATACACCTCCCCACACCCTCAAATCTGTCTATTGAGACAAGAAACAGTCTTTCTGGGTCCTGACAGTGATCAATTTTGCTCTGGGGTCAGCTACATCTCTTTGCCTGGCAGAGGATGGACTTGCATGTGCTGATAGAAGAAAGACCCAGAAGAAGTTTTGGCTCAGCTTTCAGGAATATTTGTTCCAAAAAGCTTCATTTGGAGGGCAGGAGTCAGAGAAACTAACTAGGCAGAACTGCCTCTATGGGATGGGAGCAGGGTTTGGATGGGCAGGAAGTTGGTAGAGAGAAGCTGAGAAGTTCCTACTGACTGCTCTAATAGGACTTACCTTGGGTGTTGGACATGCAACTTGGTGCCATGGTTTAGTAGTCACGAGGTCTTGGGTGACAGGTTGGACTTGATGAACCTTGAGGTCTTTTCCAACCTTATTGATTCTGTGATTCTTCAGGCCATGCCCAGGCTGCTTCTGTCAGGTTGTGAAGCTGTACCAGCCTGCAGGTTTGTTATCTGTAGAAGGTGCTTCTCTGTATCAGAAGCTGGTATAACAACCAGATGTCTGGGGAATGGATAGTGGCTCCTCCTCTGTCCCTTTAAAAATTCTTTTATAACTGTTACTTCATTTTATCACATAAAAAGGTCAAAGAGATTCCATGTTATCACTTACCTAGTGCTGCCATCTCATCCAACAGCCAGTATTTTTCAGAGGTCCCAGGGCTTAGAGCTAGGCTGGCCACTTGGTGAGTGGCAGAGGCTCTCTTTGAAGCCCTCTGCCTTCCCAAAGGGAAGAGAAAGGGAAGAAGGGAGAGAGACTGATGGGTTGGGAAATAAAAACTAAACATCTGTAATGAAAATAATAACAATAAAGTGAAATACAGACAGATACAAACCAATATTGGACCCAGGCCGCTGATGGCATCACTATCATCACTGATGCAGGGGGCATGCACTGGGGAAGTCCCAGACTGGAGTCAGTGGAGGACAGGAACTGATTCAGGAGCTGGATTCTGGAACTAGTTTCAGGAACACATGGATTAGGATCACTGGCCATTGAAGAAGAGGCTTAACCCTGGTGATCCCTCAGCTCTGTCCTGAAAATGATGTCCATGGGATGGAATCCCTTGTTGGTCATTTAAGGTTATCTGTCCTGTCTGCTCCTTCCCACAGGTGCCACCTCTGACTGCCTGCACCCCAAGGTGAGGCACAACATTTAGCAGTGCCCTTGGTCTGCCCACGAGCAAGTCTAAGCCAGAGCCTTTCTGCTACCCAGCTCTTGGCAGTAACTCTCCATATCAGCATTCTCACTGCTAGAAGCAACCACTGGCTGTGCAACCCTGCCCTGAGCTTCAGAAAGTGCCCCCACAGAGCAGAGACTGAGCCGCGAAGTCAAATCCCTGATGAGAATTGGTTCTAGTCTAGCTCAAACCAGGACAAGAGAACAGGGCTCTTTACAGAAGTTCAAGTAAAACCAGAAAAACTGAAAAATATTTCTTCCCACTTGTCATCACTCAAGACCTGCATGAGTCTGAATATGTACTGACTTCCTCACCCTCACAAATTTATAAACAGAAAGCTTTTTGTGTTGAAAGTGAACAGACTTTCTGGAAAGAAGAGAGAAGAAAAGATTGCTTTTACCTTTGTGATTAATATGGTCACTCCTTCCTAAAAAGTTTGTTCATTTAAAATATGAGGGAATGGTAAGGCTACAGAGAGAGATCAGAAACAGCTTAACAGCAGAAAGGTGAGATGATGATCCAGAAAGCCCATTTTGTCTCAATTTGCAGTTGTCACAACCTCTACTTTGCCCTGGTGAGACCACACCTGGAGTATTGTGTCCAGTTTTGGGCTCCCCAATTCAAGAGAGACAGGAATCTGCTGCAGAGAGTCCAATAGAGAGCCATGAGGATGATTAGGGGACTTAAGCATCTCCCCTATGAAGAGAGACTGAGAGACCTGGGGCTGTTTAGTCTTGAACAGAGAAGACTGAGAGGGGATCTGATCAATGTGTATAAATACCTGAGGGGTGGGTGTCAAGTGGAGGGCACCAATCCCTTTTTGGTGGTGCACAGTAATAGGACAAGGAACAATGGATGCAAACTTGAACACAGAAGGCTCCCCCTCAACATGAGGAGAAACTTCTTTACAGTAAGGGTGACGGAGCACTGGAACAGGCTGCCCAGGGAGGTTGTGGAGTCTCCTTCTCTGGAGACTTTCAAAACCCACCTGGATGGATTCCTGTGCAGACTATCTTAAGTGATCCTGCTTTTGGCAGGGAGGTTGGTCTCAATGGTCTCTGGAGGTCCCTTCCAACTTCTGACATTCTGTAATTGCGATTCTAATGGAGAGCAAATAATATATAACCCCACCATAAATTTTATAGACAGAACAGGTGGGAAAGGAGGAGGAATGAGTGCAGTTACATGAGCAGATGTTATCCTTAGAGCTTACCAATGGCTGATTCCAACTCACAAAGTAGCTGTGTCTCCATAGGTGTTTGGAACCCAGCTGCATTTGTCACAAAGCACAGAGGAAGAATGTTGTGTGGTTTTTGAATGCACAAGGACATCTCCTTGGGGAAACAATGGTCTTAATGATGTAGCTTTGGGGGAGTGAGAAAAATTCATTAGTCATAAAGAAACCCTGGTGAGCCACCCAGTCACTTGGGAATTTAAGATCATTCTTATTCCCAGTAAGAACACATACGAGTTTAAAAAAATACATAATGGGAACAAAGTGTTGCAAGAACTGGATGTGAAGAAGAGAGTAAACAAAGGGAATTAATCTGTGGATTTCAGAAGGAAAATGAAATCCCCACTTGAACAAGAAAGCTGACACCTGAATAGCGTGACAAATCAACCCATCTGCCTTTCAAAGGCAGCTCTCCACCTTCTTTTGGTTAGTCCCAAAGCAAGATGCAAACCAGTCTGTTCAAACTACTTCCCTAACTAAAGTGCAGTCTGGCCACAGGACCTGCTTCTCATGCCAGGATGATACAGCTCACAAGTCATGATGCTGTGCCTGCTCCCATGTACACATTTTGTTTTGTTCTTCATAGAATCATGGAATGGTTTGGGTTGGAAAGGACCTTTAAAGGTCATCTAGTCCAACCCTCTTGCAGTCAGCAGGGACATCTTCAACTAGAGCAGGTTGACTGAAGTCAAAGGCCAGAAACACCCCTGCAGGATGTTTTTCTGCAACCGTAAGACTTCTTTAGGAGCACCATTACTGGTAGAGCTGTGAGGAAAGATGATTAGGAGAGCCTGCAAATGAATTGGGTCCTTTTGGGTCATTTGTGTCTGGAATGATTAGTGGGCAGCACTATAAGCAATACAATAAACAGAGGAAACAGTGAAAATAAGTTTGGGGTTCTCTAAGTTCATGTCTGATTTCCACTGCAATTCTCACTGCAATGGTTGCAGCCTCCTCAGATGTCTTTTATGAAAGCCTTGTTGTCCCTGCAGTTCCCTCTCCACTTAATCGTAACCAGTAACTCTTCACAGTATCTCCAAGGCCTTCCATACCCACCGCTACCAGTTTAAAGAAGGCAGTACCTGGCTGTGGCCAGCTCTGAACTGGTACTTTAAAGATGATAGATAAATCTTAAGCTTTCTGCTGTGGCCATTAACTTGGCAGTCGAAGGAGTTTCACAAAACTTGTTGGAATTTAGGGTAGGATTCAGGTGCTTAGAAATTTATGTCATTGCCTAAAGCTGGTGTGCTGCCCTAGAGACTTCCACATGGAACTGGAGCTGAGATGCAAAAAAATCAAACACTTGCACCTCTCTGAAGCAGCAGGTGGAGGATGCATGTGGACATCTGAAATAGCTCTATGCTGAAGTACTGTGTCCAGCTCTGGAGTTCTCCACACAGGAAAGACATGGATCTGTCAGAGTGGATCTAGGGGAGGTCACAAAAATGATCAAAGTGGTGGAACACCTCCTGCAAGGACAGGCTGAGAGAGTTGGGTTGTTCAGCCTGGAGAAGAGAAGCCTCCAGAGAGACCTGTGGCCTTTCAGTACTTGGAAGGGGCTATCAGGAGGATGGGGACAATCTTTTTGTCAGGGCACATTGTGACAGACAAGAGGTGATGGTTTTAATATAAAAGAGACAGATTTAGACCAGATACTGAGGGTGGTGAGACACTGTCTCATGTTGCCCTGCCCAGATGGGTGGTAGATGCCCCATATCCTGGAAACACTCCAGGTCAGGCTGTTTGGGGCTCTGATCAGCCTGCTCTGGTTGCAGATGTTCCTTCTGACTGCAAGGGGGTTGGACGAGATGACCTTTAAAGGTCCCTTCCAACCCAAATCACTCTGTGACAGATGTCTGTCTGAGCAATCAAATTGTCTTCTATTATCTATTAAAGCCTTTACTAAGTGTCAGATTTAGTGGAAGTCAGCTAAATATTACTGGGACAGACAAACAGGTAGACATCCAAATGCTACAGAACAGGCTAAAAGGAGCTAAAAATGGTACTGAGTAGGCACTTAAAGTGAACATTTGAGCTACCCAAACGTCTCATGGCTTGGTAATTAGTTAGTGAAGAAAAGTAACTGGCTCTACAAGTCACTGTGAGCTGCTGAAAAAGTGTAATTTGCAGTGACATAGCTGAAAAGGATCCCTCTACACTTTTTCCAGACTCCAACTTACCCACTTTTCTCCCTCAGACTTCTGACAAAATGCAGGTATGTTAATAGTGTCTCCAAAATGGATGTGTCTCCAGATAACTAGATGGGGAACTTTAAGGTTCAGAATGAAAGAAAAACCAGATAACAACTTCTAGCCTTAAGCTTCAGAGAACAGGGTGATCTGACAGTAAAGCCTCTTTCTTTCCAGATTCATGACTCAGTCTTGCCGTAAGAACATACATATAATTTTAGAGTTTCATGTGGAATAACTGTTCTTTTGAATTGTCCCTGAAAAGTGCTCAGTTAGAACAATAACTGCCTGGAAAAAAAGGAGTCAGAGTATGATAAAGTTTAGGAGAAAAAGATTATATGAGAATGTGGCACAATATAGGGTCTGTCCTTATTGTAGGACCATAGAGAAGTTTAACCTCTTCCTGTTTCAGCTTCTTCCTTGGCCATAGCCTTAATCCAGGTAGAGACACCTCTATTCCAGCACCATGAGCTCAGCTGAAGACATGGCACCCCGTGGGTTTTGCTTACTGGATCAAGCTTTTATTGGATCAATTTCTTCATGTCACAAAATGATGAAGGTACTTGTTAGTGCCTTGTTCCATAGGACAGGACTATTAAAATGCAGAAGTGATTTCTCCAGGGCTGTCTATATGCGGCCAGCCAAGACACAGAGATTTATTAGCAAGCAGCCTACAATAAGTAACAATCAATACTTAGTCTTGGCACAGTTTAGCTCTGCAGAGCAGTCTTGAAGATATGGTTCATGCCAAATAGCAGCATAGGATTTAGTGCAGTACAGATGCATCTGGAATATTTTAATAAAAAGAGGGGTTATGGAAAACATTTGGCAGTTTCTGGAGCATGCAGGCTATATTATTACATTATATACCACCTATAACAGTATAGCTGAGCATGTACAAGGCACTAAAAAGATGCTGGTGCCATGTCCTGTAAGAAGTTTCACCATCTGTAAAAAATATTCCTATTTCTAAGGTTTCTAATGATGCCAAATTTGTTTGGTTTGGAGATAAAATCGCATTTGTGCTAAAATCAACTTATTTAATATACTTGAGATTACAGAATCACAGAATGGTAGGTGTTGGAAAGGACCTCTGGAGGTCATCTAGTCCAACCCTCCTGCCATGGGCAGGGACACCTCACACTAGATCAGGTTGCCCAGAGGCCCATCCAGCCTGGCCTTAGGAACTTCCAGGGATGGGGCTTCCATCACCTTCCTGGGCAACCTGTTCCAGTGTCTCACCACCCTCATGGTGAAGGACTTTTTCCTAATATCCAATTGGAATCTATCCACTTCGAGTTTTGCTCCATTCTCCTTAGTCCCATCACTACCTGACATCCTAAAAAGTCCCTCCCCAGCTTTCTTATAGGCCCCCTTAAGATACTGGAAGGCCACAATAAGGTCTCCTTGGAGCCTTCTCTTCAAACTGAATAACCCCAACTCTCTCAGTATGTCTCCAGAGGATCATGTACAGTTTGGTTTGGAATCTCTCCAGTGAAGGAGATTCCACCACCTCTCTGGGCAGCCTTCACCACCAGTGCTTCACTACCCTCACAGGAAAGAAGTTTTTCCTCATGTTCAGATAGATATTCATACTCTAAAACAAATAAGTCATCAACAACACAAATGAGTGACTTTATGGAAACCTAGTGAACTGCTAATCTTTGTCCAGATGTCAGTGCCTTCACTTGTTAAATTTCAGTGTGTAAAGTTGGTTTTGCTTTTCAGAGTGTTTGCTCTCAGAACATTTTGTCTTGGAAGCCCTGTAATAAATTTTGTGTGTTTTCTAACTTTTGACCTTTAGATGAGATAATTTTGATACTAATATTCCTGAAATAGTTTATCACGGTTGTGGTGTCTTATCTAATGGTGAAAGAAACTTTCATTACCTTATTGGATGGCATTAAGGAACACTGCTTGGACATGTTCCATTTCTCCATGTTATCTTATGGTAAGCCATTACTACTGACAGTTTTAAGCCACAACGTCTGTGGTGACATGTAACCTAAAAGACCCTCTGGAACTCCAGTAATGTTGAGGCAGATGTTGTTTCTGATTACAAAAGAGAGAAGCACTGCAATACACACAAGTGGATATTACAGTATATATTAGATGGAAAAGGGAAAAGACAGAGGTAAGAATATCATAGAATCATAGGATGTTTTGAGTTGGAATGGACTTTTAAAGGTCATCTAGTCCAACCTCCCAACAGTGAACAGAGACATCTTCAACTACATCAGGTGCTCAGAGCCCCATCTACCCTGACCCGGAATATAATATTTCTAGCGATGGGGCATCTACCACCTGCCTGGGAAACCTCTGCCAGTTTTTCACCATCTTCAGTGTGAAAAAAAGTCTTCCTTCTCTCTAGTCTAAATCTTCCTTCTTTTAGTTTAAAGCCATCCCCCCTTGTCCTATCACAACAGGTCCTGCTAAAAAAGTCATCCCTATCTTTCTTCTAGGTCCTTTTAAGCACTGAAAGGCCACATGAAAGTCTCCCTGGACGCTTCTTTTCTCCAAGCTGAACAACCTCAACTCCCTCAGTCTGTCCTTCTAGGAGACACCCTTGAATCATTTTTATGGCCTCTTCTGGACCCTCTCCAACAGATTCATGGCCAGCGGGTCCTCAGGACCAGCTCTAACAAATTCATATGTAAATATTCATCCTGTGTGTCTGACCATCTGCCATCAAGGATTTGACAGCACCTTATATTTTTATATAAAAAAACCTTAACAATCCCTTTTAGTCCTTATCCTGGTATTAATTAGTTGAGGATTTTTCTGATGGAAGCACATGAACTGGGTCTGCACAGCAGTTGTGGAAGAACATGGTCAAATATTGGTGGGAAAGTCATGATCATTTTTCCTGTTAGTAACCAGTGATAAGACTAACATAAGTGGTAAGATGAAGGAAGTCAAGAGGATGATTGAACAAATATGAAGGAATGCCTCTCAAGCAGTGCAGAAGTGGAGTGAGTAGGAATGATGAGGAAGAGAGACTTGAATCTGATTAGAAAGAACAAGAGTAATGCTGTAATGGTTAGGACCATTTCTCTGCCATGAAGACAGGCTGACAGAGTTGGAGAAGAGAAGGTCCAGGAAGACCTAATAGCGACCTTCCAGTACCTGAAAGTGGCCTACAAGAACGATAGAGAGAGGCTGTTTACAAAGGCCTGCAGTGATAAGATGAGGGGCAATGGCTTCAGCTGGAGAAGAGTAGATTTATATTGGATGTTAGGAACAAGTTCTTTACTATGAGGGTAGTGGAACACAAGAACAGTTTGCCCAGGGTGGTAGTTGAGGTCCCATCCCTGGAGATATTCAAGGTGAGGCTCGACAGGGCTCTGGACAGCCTGATCTAGTTGAGGATGCCCCTGCTGACTGCAGAGGGGATTAGACTAGATGACCTTTGGAGGTCCCTTCCTACCCAGCCCACCCTATGATTCATGATTCTATGATCCAGGGACACAGCATTCAAATTTGTAATGAACTGAAGGAAGAGGATGAAATATTCAAGAACTGAGTTAAAACTCCCAGCTGGGACCTTTCTACTTGTGCTAACATAGAAAGAAGGTTGGGTAGAAGTTGTTATGGAGGAGAAAGAAAGCTTGGTGTTCTTACTACACCAGTTAGTATAATACTTAGAGTACAAGAGCTGAGCCAGAATTCAAGAAGGCCAATTCACATCCTTGGTGTCATAAGGTAACCAGGGCAATCAGGAGTACCACATGCTAACACCACCATTAATTGTGTGCCACCAAAAGGCCTATCCTGGGAGCTGTTTTCCTTCAAGCCTTGAAAAAAATCCTTGAGAGAAACACCAGCTGAATATTTCAAGTAGTATAAATGAAAATGAAGTTGGGAATGCCACTTTCTGTATGGAGTAGGAAGAAGGCTTTTATGATCTTGTTGTTTCTCTGCTTTTGTCCATTATTCCCTTGCAGTATTTCTGTGAAATGTCACCACAAACACAACCATAACAACTCTTCTGGCTGTAGGAGGCTGTTTGGGATGTCTGACTGGAGAGTATCTGTAGTTACTCAGAGTAAGCTACTTCACAAGTCTTTCTGACAACAGCAAATTGTGTGAGGATTGTACTAATGGTATGAAAGCATGAAGATGGGATTTTTGTGCCAGAAGCTCTGGACTGAAATGGCTTTACCCTGCTCTGTGCACTACAGGTCTTCGGAGAGACACTTCTGTTGTTCTGGGCCTACTGGAAGTTAAGTAGTAACAAATTAAACAGTATCAGAGAACGTTTCCTGGCAGTGTGGTTTAGATCTGTAAGTGTCTAATGGGCAGAGGTCAAGAGGATGGGGCTAGACTCTCTTCTGTCATGCCTGGTGACATGACAAGGGACAACGATCACAATCTAGAAGACAGGAAGTTTCATCTAAACATCAGGAGAAAATTGTTTCCTTTGAGCATGCTGGATCCCTGGAGCAGGCTGCCCAGAGAGGTTGTGGAGCCTCCTTCTCTGGAGAGATTCCAAACCCACCTGGACATTGTGATCCTGGGCAACTTGCTGTGGGTGACCCTGCTTTAGCAGGAGGGGTGGGCTAGATGATCTCCAGAGGTGCCTTCCAACCCATTCCGTTTTCTGACTCTGTCTAGTTTGGTCCATTGTGCTGTTCACATATAATGCAATCCCCAGTATGGCTGTGATCCATGCCAGCTAGCAGTTCCCCTCCCACATCCTCATGTAACTTTGGTTAGAACATTCCCTAGAGAGGAACCCAACTCTCTCTCCTTAGTTGCGTTGCCAGAGGATGGCCCTGGGGACATGCCACTATTACTGCAGATGCAGCCTGGCTGGAGTAGTCTAGTTCTAGTACACATCTCCATTTAATTTGGTGAATTGGCCCTCCTTTTAAATTAAGAGCAGCTTAAATGTATGGATGATGTTTACCAGTGATGATTCCAGGCCATTTATTCATCTGAGCAGGTGTCTGACTCATTAAGCCCTTAGTGCATGTCTCTACTATAATGTGCACAGATGGACGTGGTAGGTACCCAGCAATTAGGCTAACACAGAATTAAATGAAGCTGTGCTTGACTGTTGCATACATGGAGGGATAAAAGATAGTCCAAAGTAGGTCTTTAGCGTCCTATTTTTAATATTTGATTTCCATTAAGTGCCTGGAAATAGTTTATTTAGGAGACCTGGTACATTTTCTTATAAAAAGTGAACAGCCAGCACTGAAATAATAAAGCTGGGTATAATCATGGAGTTGTTTTAGTTTGAAACAACTTCTAAGATCATCAGATCCACCTGTTAACCCAATATTGGCAAGTCCACCACTAAACCATGTTCCTCAATACCACATCTACATGGCTTTTAAATCCCTTCAGGGATGGGTACTCCACTGCTTCCCTGTGCAGCCTGTTCCAGGCTTGACAACCCTTTTGGTGAAGAAACTTTTGCTCATGTCCAGCCTAAACCTCCCCTGGCACGATCTGAGGCTCTGCTTCTATTCTGTCTCTTGTTACCTGGGAGAAGAGACCAAACACCACTTTATTCCAACCTCCTTTCAGGGAGTTGTAGAGAGCAAGAAGGTCTCCTTTCAGCCTCCTTTTCTCCAGACTAAATAGCCCCAGTTCCCTCTGCTGCTCCTCACGAGACTTGTTCTCTAGACCCTTCATCAGTTTTGTTGTCCTTCTCTGGACACACTCCAGCACCTCAAGGTCCTTCTTGTAGTGAGTGGCTCAAAACTGAACCAAATATTCAAGGTTTGGCCTCACCAGTACTGAATACAGGGTGACAATCCCCGCCACAGTCACACCAGTCCTTATGCAAGCCAGGATACTGTTTGGTCTCTTGGCCACCTGGGCACACAGGTACATGTACCTTGCAAGCATCAATTTGCTAAGTTCTACAAAGCTGCTGTGAGGGAGGACAGTATTTCTGTGGAGTATTTCTAGATAGAAGCATCAAAGTGGAGAAGTCCCAAAGGATTTAGAGTGGTGTTGAAGTTAAAGCTGTTAGTCCTGATGCTGAAGCCTCTGGAAAAGTAACCTTGCTTTCACTTGGCAGTCCTAATCCAGAACTTCTTCCCCAGATAAGCAGCTTTGCAGGCTGGAGGATGATAACATTTTTGCAGAGACCTCTAATAAAGGTGTTTTGAGATGGTATGAGTGCAGGAGCAGGTTTCTCTTTCTGGGTCACAGCCTCACTGCAGAATTTTGCTAGAGTGTTATTTTTTTCCTCCCATCATCACATGCATGATCCATTTTCAGAACCTGGTAAACACAGAAGAAGATTTTCTAGTATCCATTGCTGGATGTACTCTGGATTTTGATCTCTGCAGTTTTGAAGTAATGTCTGTTCATGTAAATCTCAGTCAAATAAGGTTCTGAAAATACTGAAATTTACACAACTTTAATTTTTATATTGGAAATAGATTTTCACAGGTTCTTGTCCTGGTGTATTTCCATCTTTGATCTTGCCAAGAAGATTAGGTTCAGGTACAATGGGAACAAGATCCTCCACAAAGTACAGTTAATGTTAAGGAAAGATTAGCACAGGGATAGAATCATAGAATCGAAGAATGATTTGAGTTGGAAGGGATCTTTATAGGTCATCTAGTCCAATCTCCCCTGCAGTGAATAGAGACATCTTCAACTAGATCAGGTTGCTCAGAGTCCTGTCCAACCTGGAATGGCTCCAGGGATGGGGCATCTGCCATCTCACTGGGCAATCCCTGCTAGTGTTTCACCACCCTCAGTGTGAAGAATTTCTGCCTTCTATCCAGTTTGAATTGGCCCTTCTGTAGTTTAAACCCGTCACCACTTGTCCTGTCACAACAGGCCCTGCTAAAAAGATTGTCCTCATCTTTCTTCTAGACCCCCTAAAGTATTGGAAGGCCACAAGAAAGTCTTCCCAGAGCTTTCTCTGCTCCAGAAAGAACAACCCCAATTCTCTCAGCCTGTCCTCACAACAGAGGGGTTCCATCCCTCTGATCATTTTTGTAGCCTCCTCTGGACCCTCTCTAACAGGTCTATGTCCTTCTTGTCTTGAGGTCTCCAGAGCTGGACACAGTACAGATGGAGAGGCATTTATTTTTGAAGACACATAAGGCTTGTTCTCTGCACTTCTTTTTAAATTCTGATAGCCTGGGAAGAGCAAATTCTCTCCAGAGCACCTGCACATTATGCAACTGCTTCACTGTATGCAGGGTGCTGCTTACTCATCTGTTGCTGAGTCTGTGGACTTTGTCCACCTTGGCAATGAGCAGGTCACCAGGTGCAGATCTGTCCATCAGAGATTATAAAAGGAGTAATATCAGAGATTATAAAAGGAAGAAGAAAAGGTCAAGGGCCTCCAAATAAAGGATCAAAGGATTCTAATACTCAAGGCTACTTGATTTCAGAAGCACCTGGATAGAGGGATGCTGGGTGTGCTACTGAAAGCAGATTTTGAGGTGAGCAAATATTTCCCTCTCCTGCTGTTTCCCTGCCAGAATACAAATGGTCCTTCAGGGGGTTCCTGGCTGAAGCTGCCTTTCAGAATTCCTCATATTTGTTCAGGAAAGGCTCTGATGTACTTCAAGGTCTTCAGATTTTGTGGCCAAGATGGCAAACGGTCTCCTGGGGTGCATTAAGAGAAGTGTAGCCAAAGGTCGAGGGAGGTTCTCTCTACTTTGCCCTAGTGAGGCTTCATCTGGAGTATTGGGTCCAGTTCTGGGCTCCCCAGTTCAAGAGAAACAGGAAACAACTGAAGAATGTCCAGTGGAAACTACAAAGGTGCTAAGGGAACTGGAGCATCTCTGTGAGATGGAAAGGCTGAGAGAGCTGGGGCAGTTTAGCCTAGAAAAGAGCAGACTGGGAGGGGATCTGCTCAATGCTGATTAATATCCAAAGGGTGTGGGTAATGAGGATGGGGCCAGACTCTTTTCATGGTTCTCAGAGAAAGCACGAGAGGCAATGGTCACAGACTAGAACATAGGAGGCTCCACCTCAACATAAGCAAAAACTTCTTTGAGTGTGACAGAACATTGGAACAGGTTGCCCAGAGAAATTGTGGAGTCTCCTTCTCTGGAGAGATTCCAAACCCACTTGGACATTGCGATTCTGCTCTGGATTGCCCTGCTTTAGCAGGGGGATTGGACTACACAATCCTCAGAGGTCCCTTTCAACCCCTACCATTCTGTGATTCTGTGATTAGATTTTGAGGATCAAATTTCATCATTTAGAGGCTTTTTATTGATGCTTTTTTTCTTCCATGAGGGTTCCTTTCCCTTAGGAACTTAGGCATAGAAGACAAAAGACCCTTCTGTTTATTAAGCCTAGGCTTTCACTTCAATGTGCAATCGTGTCACATAATACCACACCCAAAATTAAACCAAATAGTATCTTAACATTTCTTCTCATGCAAATAACACTGAGTACACTTGGAATGCACAGGAATATAGGAGAGATCTGAGCCTTTCATCTTTCCATAACTGTTTAACATAACAAAAGCAAACTGGTTGAGTAGGCTGATGGAGAACCATGTGTTTAGCAGGAGAACAGAGACAGAGAGCAAAGCCTTCCAGCCCACAGCACGATTCTTTACCACTCAGCAGAATAGCTCCAGCTTGAGGAAAACAGAGCACTTTATAGAGCCTAAGAGTACTTTAAAAGGGAATCCTTATAATGAATGCTTGTCAGGAGTGACTGCTTCCTTATGGAAGAGGCTAGAGGAGGTTGGTTGAAACTGTATCTTCAAAGTGAATGCTTATATTCCACTGGGGAAGGCAGCAAATTTTTCTGTTGGGTATTCCACCAAAAGGCATGAAATAAGAGTTTCTGATGCAGACAGCTTGATCTTTGAAGCAATTGCTGAATGCACACAGCAAGGAAATCAGGCTGTGGGATGCTCATTTTTGGTTAGATCATGTTACTTTCACATGTTGTTTTTGTTTGTGATATAAGAACCAGTTCCTAACAATGATATGATAATGTACAAAACCTAAGCTTTTTGAAAGTGCCTTATCTGGTTATATTAGCAAAATAAAGTATTTCGCAGAAACCTAGCTTGGTGTAGGTAAGGGACCTCTGAAGTTCATCTAGTCCAACCCCACAGCTAAAGCAGGGTCACCCACAGCAGTTTGCCTAGGATTACAATGTCTAGGCAGATTTGGAATGTCTCCAGAGAAGGAGACTCCACAAGCTCTATGGGCAGCCTGCTCCAGAGCTCTGGAGCCCTCAGTCAGCCTAAGCTGTTTTTTCTCACTTTAGTATGCATCTCTTGCTGAGGCACGCTCAGGCAGTATAAAATTGTTTTAAAGCTACATATAGCATCACAGAATAATTGAAGTCTGAGATCATCAAGTCCAACTGTTACCCCAGCACTGCCAGATCACCACTAAACCATGTCCCTCAGCACCACATTTACACAGCTTTTAGTTAACTCCAAGAATGGTGACTTCACCAATTTCCTAAGCAAGCTGTTCCAGGCCTTGACAACCCTTCTGGTGAAGAAATTTTTCCTAATGTCCAACCTAAACCTCCCCTGGTGCAATATGGGGTCATTTCCTCTCATCCTGTTGCTTCTTTCTTGGGAGAAGAGACAGACCTCCACCTCACTCCAACCTCCTTTCAGGGAGCTGTAGAGAGCATGAAGGTCTCCCCTCAGCTTCTTTTTCTCCAGGCTAAACACCCCCAGTTCCTTCAGCTTCTCCTCACAAGACTTGTGCTTTCAGAGCCTTCACCAGCTCAGTTGCCCTTCATCTGCACACACACACTTATGCATTAAGCTTTGTGGTGTTTCACCTAAAACATCTTTTAAACCACTTTAGTTAAGTGGGTTTTGACAGGCACAGAGATCTGGGTGCTTTGAAGTCAGCTGGACCTTTGCCAGCATAATGAGGATTATTTGTAAGATCTTTATGCTGTGCCAGTGCTGGGAAGCGCTGTAGAGAGAAAAGAACTTACAGATTCAAAAGCTAATCTGTAAACTGAAAGCAAGATCTGAATGAACATAATCAACAAGCAACTTGTGTCCTTCCAGTAATTAAATCTGTAATAAAATGATGGGCTTGTTGCAACATCCACAAATTCATCCAACTCCTCCAAACACTCCTTCCTTACAAGTATCTGCTAAAAACAATCAGAATGAAAAGTTTAAACTTCAAACCTCAGGAAAATAAAACAATTTAAATTTCATGGGAAAAACCCAACAACAATCAAACCAAAATAAGCCATCTGCCAGTAAATCATTGATCTGGACATGGATAAACCACAAGGGCAAGAATAAAATATTCATAGTAATTAGTTGTAGAGACAGATTAGAAACCTCTTCTTTGCACTTGCTGTTGTTATGGTGATTTTGCCTCCAAACACTCTCTCCTCCCCCCTAAATGACATTGGCTCTCTCCATGGCTTTCCATCTGGCTCTTGCTTTCTTGTTTATCCCAATGAAATTAGCTCGACTGCTCATTTGTCACCTTGGAGGTGTAGCTGCTGTGAACATGTGCGGCACGAGAGAGGAGGACAAGCAGATGGTACTTGAGAACAGATAAACAGACAGATGCATTAAAGAGACAGCAAAATGGTTGGTATGAAACAGTGTCTGGAAGATGATGAATTGGGTTTGTGCTTGGTGAGGCATTGCCAGCTCCTGCATGCAAAGAAGTGTTGTTGCCTCATTCTTGTTTTCTTTTAGGCTGCTGGCACATGCTGAGGGCTCTCTGGATTGATGGAGCTTGGGGATAAGGAGAATCAGAGATACCATATCTCAGAGGTTTCATTTGCATTGATGGAAAATATGACATGTTTTGCCTGGCTGCTCCTCCTTGACAGAATGCAGACCACAGCTCCATCAATCTGTGCAGATTACTTCTGTTGTTAATGCCTGCTCTTTGTCCTAGAAGCAGCTCAGCTTGGTGTGTCACTTCTGATTCCTGCCATTTCGTATTTATGGTGAAGGAGTGTGTGTACAGGAGAAAGGCTAATTTCATTATGCAGTCATTTATAGAATCACAGTATCACAGAATTGTTTAGGTTGGAAGAGACCTTTAAGATCATCAGGTCCAACCAATAACCCAGCACTACCAGGTCACCACTAAGTCACGTCCCTCAACACCACATCTACACAGCTTTTCAATCCTTCCAGGGATGGTGACTCCACCACTACACTGTTACAGGGCTTGAAAATCCTTTCTGCCAAGAAGTTGCTCCCAATGTCCAACCTAAACCTTCCCTGGTGCAACTTGAGGTTATTTCCTCTTGTCTACATGTGCTCTGAACTGCATTAAATGCGGAGGTTGACTGAGTTCATTGCAGGGATCAATACCTCTTGCCCAGAAAGAAACAAAGAGACTTATCCTAGAAAACTTTTGAGGCATTAAGAACACAAGCAGAAGGACAGAGGAGATGCAGACAGAGCAGAAAAATAAGAGTCATCATCTATAAGCACAAGTCTTGTGATAAGTGGCTGAGAGAACTGCAGAAAAGGAAGCTGAGGGGAGACCTTCATGCTCCCTACAGCTCCCTGAAAGGAAGTTGAAGTTAGGTGGAGGTCTGTCTCTTCTCCCAAGTAAGAAGCAACAGGATGAGAGGAAATGACCCCATATTGCACCAGGGAAGGTTTAGGTTGGACATTAGGAAAAAATTCTTCACTGAAAGAGTGGTTAAGTCCTGGAACAGGCTCTTCAGGGCAGTGGTGGAGTCACCATCCTTGGAGTTATCTAAAAGTTGTGTAAATGTGGTGCTGAGGGATGTGGTTTAGTGGTGACCTGGCAGTGCTGGGGTTATCATTTGGACTGGATGATCTTAAACGTCTCTTCCAACCTAAATAATTCTGTTAGCCTATGATAATAAAAATGTGACCTAGCTGGCCCTTCCTGCTAGGCCAAAACCATTTTTTTTTTCCAAAAGAGATTTTTGAAGATAAAGGATTTGGTATGTTTATGTGTGTGGCACAGGAAAAGTACCTATTAAAAAGGGATTTTGAGACAAAGGCGTGAGAACATTTATTTTGAGAAATCATCACTTTGTAACTGACCAGAGGTGAGATTTCTGTTTCCTGAAACATGAATAAAGTGGAGTTGGATACTATGGTTCAACAGCTAACAAACATCACTCCATGGAGATCTTACAACAACATTGCCAAGCTGCAGTTGTCCAGATATTCACAGAATCATGCACACATACTCATAGCCTGGATTCCTGAAAAGGCAGCTCTTTAAAGAGGCAAATGAGCCCACTCCCAGTACCTGTGCACTTCCAGGAAGGAGCAGTGGGTTGGAGATGGATGTGGGGAGAGATGGAGGAGAAGGGGAAGAGGAGGCAGCAAGCTTGGCTAGAGTGCATAGGTGGGGTGACCATGTCTGAAGTGTTTGTGTGTCTCAGATAAGGAGGAAAACTAGGATGGGGAAGGGGAGAAGGGAAGGGGAAAAGGGAAGGGAAAAAGGGAAGGGAAATGGGAACGGGAAAAGGAAGGGGAAAAGGGAAGGGAAATGGGAAGGGGAAAAGGGAGGGGAAAAGGGAAAGGGGAAGGGAAAGGGAAAAGGGAAGGGAAATGGGAAGAGGAAAAGGGAAGGGAAAAGGGAAGGGGGAAAGAGGAAGGGGAAAAGGGAAGGAGAAAAGAGAAGGGGAAAGAGGAAGGGGGAAAAGGAAGGGGGAAAGAGGAAGGGGAAAAAGGAAGGGGAAAAGAGAAGGGGGAAGAGGAAGGGGAAAAGGGAAGGGGAAAAGAGAAAGGGAAGGGGGAAGGGGGAAGAGGGAAGGGGGAAGGAGAAAGAGAAGGGAAGGGGGAAGGGGAGGGGAGGGAAGGGAAGGGAAGGGAAGGGAAGGGAAGGGAAGGGAAGGGAAGGGAAGGGAAGGGAAGGGAAGGGAAGGGAAGGGAAGGGAAGGGAAGGGAAGGGAAGGGAAGGGAAGGGAAGGGAAGGGAAGGGAAGGGAAGGGAAGGGAAGGGAAGGGAAGGGAAGGGAAGGGAAGGGAAGGGAAGGGAAGGGAAGGGCCATGAAAGAAGCAGATTAAGAGATGACTGTGGGTGGTGATGAGAAGGAAGATGGTTTGTTTGATTTCCTAAACCACTGGGGGAGAAGGCAGGACTGGGAACCAGATGGAATCCAGACTCACAGAATGGGCAGTGATGAGGTGGGCCTGGACTGCAAAGGGAACAAAGGGTTATTTCTGCCCAGGTTCCCCTCTGCCCAACTCTTCAGCCTGCCCAGGACTCCCTGAGGCAGCACAACCATTCCTCCCAGTTCACTATCAACAGCAAACTTGCTTAAAGTACACAGCCTATAGATCATGGACAGTTTGGTGAAATAACACTGTCACCAAGCTGAATGATGGGAAGTCACCAAGCTTCAGACATCTGCTATGCTATAGGAAAAAAAGCAACTGAGTTAAACCCAAACTTTGTATTAAAATGCAAATGTAATCAAGTCCTCTTGAAATTCCAGTTTGTCCCTTGCTGTAAAGGGAGTGGCACACAGAGATGTTTTCCATACATAACATCCACTGATTTCCTTTGTAAAACAGGGATTAAAAATGCTGGAAAACAGATTTCTAAAGGGATTTGCATACATCATAGCTGCCTAAGTGGCTCACATATAGCAAATAAGATCACCTAGCACTCAGGCAATGAGAAGCACTGGATGGTGGAACCTCAATAGTACCATTACATTCATGCATTTCATTTTAGAAATGAAATTATGGGCTTTTAGTGTTTAGGGTATTTTTTCCCCCTAAGGAATTACAAGGACAGTTTAAATGGGATGGAAAGGAGCAAGGAAGTATTCAGGAAGAGCAATCTTTAAATCACAGTTTTCTGCAGGCTTTAAAGTGATATCCAGGGCTTCCAATATGCTGTCAGACCTTCCAGGAGATATTTCACTCCAGACTGTAAGATATTTCTCTTAGGACTTCATCTTTCAGAATGATTTTCATATTTATATATAAATACATATTTCAGACAAATACCTTTGGCTGTGGCCAATATGTCAAGTTCACAAAAGTCATTTCAGTATGAATTAAGAATCTTAATCTCCAATAATAAAAAACCTGTTGTTTCCTGAATTACAGGGATATTAATTGATGAACTTTTAGATAGGGCACATGCTAAAAGTGTTGATTACTTTGGAAAAAACAGGTAGAGCTCAATTAGAGGAAGGCAGATGAGGTGCTTCCCTTTACCCTACTGAGATCCTTCAAGGTCAGTGTAATGGCCTTGCCTTGGTCAAATGGCATCATCTCTTTATGCAAAACGAATCAAGAAGTACTTTTAGTGAAATTTTGGAGTTCTGGGCCCCCAAGCTCAAGAGAGACAGGGATCTGCTGGAGAGAGTCCAATGGAAAGCATCAAAGATGATGAGGGGACTAAAGCATCTCTCTGGAGATGAAAGACTGAGGCAGATGGGTCTGTTATAGCCTGGGGAAGAACAGACAGAGAGGGGATCTTCTCAATGCAGATCAATATCCAAAGGGCAGAGGTCAAGAGGATGAGGGCAGAGGTCAAGAGGATGAGACCAGATTCTTTTCTGTGGTGTCCAGTGACAGTACAAGGGGCTATGATCATGAACTAGAACACATGAAGTTCCACTTAAACGTAAGGAGAAATTTCTTTCCCTTGAAGGTGTTGGAGCCCTGGAGGAGGCTTCCCAGAGAGGTTGCTGAGTCTCCTTCTCTGGAGAGATTCCAAACCTGCCTGGACGTTGTGATCCTGGGCAACCTGCTGGGGGTGACTCTGCTTTAGCAGGGGGAAATAGATGATCCCCAGAGGTCCTTTCCAATCCTCACTGTTCTGTGATTCTGTGAAATGTAGATGAATGTCATAGAATCATAGAATCATAGAATCAAGAAGGCTGGAAGAGACCTCAAGGATCATCGAGTCCAACCTGTCACCCTACACCTCATGACTATCTAAACCATGGCACCAAGTGCCACGTCCAATCCCCTCTTGAACACCTCCAGGGATGGTGACTCCACCACCTCCCTGGGCAGCACATTCCAATGGCCAACCACTCTCTCTGTGAAGAACTTTCTCCTCACCTCCAGCCTAAACCTCCCCTGGTGCAGCTTGAGACTGTGTCCTCTTGTTCTGGTGCTGGCTGCCTGGGAGAAGAGACCAACCCCCTCCTGGCTACAACCTCCCTTCAGGTAGTTGTAGACAGCAATGAGGTCTCCCCTGAGCCTTCTCTTCTCCAGGCTAAACAGTCCCAGCTCCCTCAGCCTCTCCTCATAGGGCTTGTGCTCAAGGCCTCTCACCAGCCTCCTTGCCCTTCTCTGGACATGCTCCAGCAATTCAACATCTTTCCTAAACTGAGGGGCCCAGAACTGGACACAGTACTCAAGGTGTGGCCTAACCAGTGCTGTGTACAGGGGTACAATGACCTCCCTGCTCCTGCTGGCCACACTATGACATTTAATATTATTTAATATTTTGCCCTGGAGAGTATGAAGTAGAGGACCAACATGGTTGTAAGAAGAAGTGAAGCCATTCTTTCACCATCCCATTTTAGGAGGAAACAGACCATTATGTGTTCCCAACCTACTGCCTTGGGGAGAATGAGTGTTCAGATGGCTTAGATTCATAGCTTAGATTCATGTACCTAACAATTCAAATTTTAAATCAGCAACTGCAGGTGCAAAAGGAGGAACTTAAGGATTAACTCATGGCTTGTTTTATTCCTGCTGATCATTCTTGGTCCCACACATGGACAATAAAATAAATGTACAGAGTTAGTGCAAATAGTGTAAGAGCAAAGAATATCTTATCAGTCAAGATTTCATCTCATGTTCCCTCTCTTTGTTTGTTCCTGTGTCATTAACCTGGCTGACCATTTGATGGAACCTGTGATGGGAGGATGTCCCCCACTTGCATTCTACTTCTCCTGATGTTCAGTGGTTTGCTCCACCCTCCTAACTGCTGCAAAACTCAATGGCTCTTGAAAAAAAAACCAAACACTACAAAACCCACAAAGTATTTGATTTAAAATCCTGACATTCTTCAGGTACATTCTTGTGTGTTACTTCTCTTTGAATAGCCCGTCAGGTCAAGTTTGCTATGTGAGTGTGAAAAGAGAGGATGTGTCATTGGGTCTTGTGGAGAGCAATGTGCTGAGGACAGCAGAAGCAGAGGAGCAGCCTAATATCAACTGTCAGGCCCAAGGGTCATAGTCACATCCTCTCATCATCTGCAATTTGCATGTCTTCCTGGCTTTTCCATCTTCTGAAGAGAGAACTGCCAACATCTGGCAATCACTGACAAGCACCTGGAATTTTGTCATACCAGATAAGGTGGTTTCTCTGTTTGTTACCAGACAGTCTCTCTCCAGCACATATGTCAGCTCTCTAACAGCATCCCAGACCTCACATCAGGGCTTAGAAATCTTCTAGAAGGCAGTGGCCTCCATGGGATCTGATGAAACTGAAATGTCTTTCCTAGCATTGCTGAGCAGTGGTGACTAAGATGAACCAACCTAGTGACTTCAGCTGTTGAGTAGCTGCTCATTGTCATGAGAAGCAGCTTTCCAGATTCACATTTTTCACTGGTTGCTGCTTGTTTATCATGAAGTATGTTAAATCTTCTTACAGATGAGTTTGGTGTAGAGGTGGTGGAACAAGCCAGGAAGGACAAAATGAACAATACTGAGGTGTATTGAGTGTTACAGAGTGTTTGATGGAGGGCTTGCAGCAGCAGTTCCTGATAGCTCTGCCAACTCCCTCAAAAGTTGGGAATGCTAAACTAAATGAGAAGTTATTAGTCACAGCCTTTGCATCTGCAGAAGATGGTTTGAAAATGACTCTTCTTTTTAATGAGTAGGTGTGATGCTGGAGCCTGAAGGCACAGCAAGAATTTAAAGCCACAACAATGAGTCCAAGAGAAGAGAGAAACATAACTGGGACAATGAAGCAGGAGGTTTCATTTCTACCATGCCAAGGGCTTTTTTCTGCACAGAGTGGGAAGCTAGAACTAGGCCAAGGACTATTTAGTCTTAATATTTATGTGTGGAGTGTCCTCACCTTTAGCCTTTTCACTATTTCTGTTCAGTGAACCAACAGCTTGAGGGAGCATTTACCTTTTGGTCTTTTCACCTAGTCAGCAGAGTGGGAATGAACTTGGGGCCAGCTGAGACAAGGGCTAACATAAAAGTGAGACTCAGCTAAGAGTAGGGTGCAAGGAAGTAGGGAAATTTTCTCACCACTAATTGAACTTGCTCACTGTGTTTTGCAGTATAGAAGTTCCACTGAGATGTCTATCCTTGGTGAACACTTAGAAACAAGGTGGAAACTACATTGTTGTTAACAATCTCAATGCATGATCACATCGAATCCTTATTGTAAACCTTGCTTTGATCATCTTGGGGGTAGATTGCTATGGTACAGACTTAGACAGAACTATTTCTGAAGGCTGTGAATGTAGTTTTGCCAACTGCTAACCTATCAGAGAAGGACTACCTACTTTTATATGGGTTAGGAGAAATATCACAGAATCACAAAAAGGTAGGGGTTGAAAGGGACCTCTGGGAATCATCCAGTCCAAGCCCCCTGCTAAAGCAGGGTCATCTTAAACAGGTTGCCCAGGATTGCATCCAGATGTGTTTGGAATTTCTCCAGAGAAGGAGACTCCAAACCTTCTATGGTCAGCCTGCTCTAGCACCCTCAAAGTCAAGATGTTTTTCCTCATGTTCAGGTGGAACTTCCTGTGCTCTAATTTGTGCCTCTATCACTGGGAACCACTCAGATTAGTCTGGCGCCATCCAGTAGATCTTCTTAATGCAGGAACAGCAGGGCGTAAAATATCTCTACTGGTCACCATCAGATTTCCAGTTGATAATTTTTAGGTATAATGATGTATTATTTGGTTTTCCGTCTAGCTGTCCCAAAGAACATTCTCTCCTAGCATAGTTCCACCAAAGTGCCTAGGGTACTTCATCATTCTACTGCAAGGAGCACCTTTCTTTTCAGCATTTGCTATGCTTTTATCTTGAACTAAATTTGATGCTTAAGAGCCATGCCAATTACTTCTGTCTTTTCCTAAGGAATTGGCTTGAAGAGTAAAGCAGGTCAGTTTGAGAGTAAGAAAGCAGAGTTTGTAAGGACAGCACGAGAATGTGACACATTCTTCAATTGCATGTTTGCCCTGCAGGAAGGGATGAGGTTTTCAAAGCACTCAAAATAAACAACTCTGAAAGCTTGAAAATACCCCAGATGTGTACAGCTGCAGGCTGGTGCATCATTGTTAACAAATGGGCCCACAAGAATGCTGGGGAGGGACTTTTTAGGATAGCAGGTAGTGAAAGGACTAGGGGGAATGGAATAAAGCTGGAAGTGGGGAGATTCAGGCTGGACGTGAGGAAGAAGTTCTTCACCATGAGAGTGGTGAGAGCCTGGAATGGGTTGTCCAGGGAGGTGGTTGAGGCCCCATCCCTGGAGGTGTTTAAGGCCAGGCTGGATGAGGCTCTGACCAGCCTGATCTAGTGTGAGGTGTCCCTGCCCATGGCAGGGGGGTTGGAACTAGATGATCCTTGTGGTCCCTTCCAACCCTGACTGATCTATAATTCTAAATAATTAGTGATTTATTCAAACCATCTGATTTTGTCCTTTTGCTAAAGAAATTTTCTTTTTTCTTTCTTTTTTTTTTTTTTTCGGTGTTCCACTGAAGATTTCTTGGCTTATCTGTTAACTTCTACCTACCTGATGCTTAAATGGGACCATCCAAATCATTAACTCATTAGGTGATTCACTGTCATCTATGAATTTTGTATTAAGTGTAATTTAGAGTTCATGATTATAAATCTGCTCTGTTAATGGTTATCATTTTAATTCCAGAGAGTTGTCAGGCACTGCTCAGGTATTTCTGTCAAGACTTAGAAGATCCCAAGATTTTTGTTCGGAAGAAGACACTTGAAAATCTAAGTGAAAAAGCCCTCTTGGATAACTTTTCCCTTCCCACTTTTTTTACTTGGATGTACCAAATAAAAATAAAAAGAAAAAAAAATCCTGACTTTCAAAAGTATGTGTCTAAGAATCATAGAATCATTAAGGTTGGGAAAGACCTTTAGGATCAAGTCTAACAATAAACCTAACACTGCCAAGTCCACCACTAAACCACATCCCTCAGCACTACATCTACACAGCTTTTAAACCCTTTCAGGGATGGTGACTCCCATACTTCTTTGGCCAGTCTATTCCAGGGCTTGGAAACCTTTTTAGTGAGGAAATTTTTCCTAACGTCCAACCTAAACCTCCACTGAAAGAAGATCCTAAAAGAAATGTGAAATTAGATAAGAACTACCCCAGAGACTTTCTCCTGGAAATAAGTCTTTACAGGACAATTATGTTTGCAAAGTAAGTTTGCTTCACCCTCTGAAAGGCTGGATGAACTCTATTACCACATTTCCCAACTACTTTTGCCCAAGACATGATAAGAGCGAAATGGTTCTTGGGAATCTTAGGCATAAGTACCTATTAGTATAGTCTAGGTTGTTTCTAAATAGTTAATGAAGAAGCTCAACTTAGATTAGACATTAGGAAGAATTTCTTCACCATGTGAATGGTGAGGCACAGGAACAGGTTGCCCAGAGAAGTTGTGGAGGGTCCATGCCTGGCAGTATTCAAAGGCAGGCTGGATGGGGCCTTGAGCAAGCTGGTCTAATAGCAGGTGTCCCTTCCCATGGCAGGGGGGTTGGAACTAGGTAACCTTTGGGGTCACTTCCAACCCCAACCATTGTATGATTCTATGATTCTGTCCTGCAGACCAGCCCAGAGCATGCTAAACACATCACCTGAAATGAGAGGAGAAGAAACAGCCTGGCTTACCCTGAGTCATCCAGGCTACAAACCTTTTGTGCGTGGTGCCTTAAAACCACCACAAAACCACATAGCCAAAGGGAAAGAGAAAGATCCTCCTCTGTTTCTCCCAGGGGAGAACCACACTGAGAAATCAGTAATGATTAATAAACATGATTCAGACATGAGGTAAGAAGACTAGCAGCTTTCCAAGTAACTCCCTTTACTTTGGTAGCCAAATGGAAAGCAAGCCAGCTCCTTTAATTAGGACACTGTATCTTGCTTGCTTGTTACCTCATCAGCCAGCTGCAACTTATCATAACCTAGTTTGTGAGCTCCCAAAGACGGAGAGCACATTTTGCAGGAGGCTGATGCAGTACCCACTGCTAAAGAACCTGCTCTGTGACTGATATTGCAAACACTACCCCTAAACTGCACAGAATAAAGTGGTTTGGAGACAATATTCTACCCCCCCCCCCCCAAATGTATGTAGCTAGAAAGTCAACAGATTAGCCTGGTTATATGGACTTAATAATTAATCTCAATAAAAACAGGATCAGGAAGAAAAATTATTTTCTTTTAGCTTCTGTATAAGATAGGGAAATGTTCACATGATGTGTGAAAACCACCCTCCAGGCTCAGGCAAGGTCATGCTTACCCAAAGAGATAATGTCAAGAAGAAACTAACTCAAACTAAAATAAAAATGCCTCCTGAAATAGAAATGTTGTGTGCAGAGCAGAAAGGTGCACTTCTCCAGCCTTGGATACACATTATACATTATTTACTGTTCATGAATAATTTGCTAGAGCAGTCCCTGTGCACCTTCTGCTCCACAGGCAGCACTGTTGCCAAGAACATTCTACCACATAGTGTTCATTCTACCCCAAAGTGTTCACCTTCTGGAATATTACCAGAAAGGAGCAGGTCCCTTGGTCTTCTACGGAGCTGGGGATTTTTTTCTTCTTCTTTCGAATGGAGGTAACCCAAAATGAGGTTTAACTGAAACTAAATATAACTGAGCACAAATCTACTACTATTCTGAGGTGATCTCTTTGCTCTGTGTGCCAGCCTACAGTTCTCGCCCCATCTTTCCTTCTCCCTGTTCCAGAGATTTTGCTTTCAATCTTGCTTGAGGGCACTTGGACATGTTGAATCATTCTTGCATTCCTGATCAAATCCCAAAGACTACCTGTCCTCATTCTGCAGAAAATAAGAAGATTAAGTGAATGTTTTTCAGCTCTTCACAACTCATCGAGGTACCACCTTCTAGGGTTGAGTTCATCCTTCCTCTGTTTCTTTCCTTCAGTTTCCCCAGTCAGGGAGTTCAAATTCTCAGGGTTTTGCATAATTCAATTCCCAACACTTACCTCAGGAGATGAGCTCTATCTAGTGTGATCACTGTAAGCTCTCCTAACCTCATTTCAAACAATGAATAATTCCTTATTTCTCTTGCATCTCCAGAAGATCAGAACTTCCTAACTTGTGTCAAAATAGAATTATAGAATGGTTTTGGTTATAAAAGACCTTTAAGATCATCCAGTCCAACTAGAAACCACCCACTGCTAAACCGTGTCCCTCAGCACCGTGTTTACACGTCACCCTGCAGGGATGGTGACACCACCACTTCCATAGGCAACCTCTTCCAGGCTTTGACAATTCTTCTGAGAAAGAAATTTTTCCGTATGTCCAACCTAAACCTTTCCTTGTCCAACCTGAAGTAATTTCCTCTTGTCCTATCACTTGCTATGTGGGAGAAGACACTGAACCCCGCCTCACCCCAGCCTCTTTCAGGCAGTTGTAGAAAGCCAGAAGGTCTCCCTTCAAGGAAGTTCCATGGAAACAGGAGGAAAATTTTTTTCACTGTGAGGGTGAGGGAACACTGGAACAGGCTGCTCAGGGGAGTTGTGGAGTCTCCCTCTCTGGAGATATTCAAAACACTCCTGGATGTGTTCTTGTGTGATCTGCTCTAGGTGATCCTGCTCTGGCAGGGGGTTGGGCTAGATAATCTTTTGAGGTCTCTTCCAGCCCCTAACATTCTGTGATTCTGAGATTCAATCTTCTTTTCTCTAGACTGAACAACCCCAGTTCCACTCCATATCCAATCTGTCCAGATCAACACCTTCAGAGCTGTTTCCACAGCTAGAAAAGCAATGGCTTAGCCAGCTGAGGAAGGGTTTTATCATTGCAGCTATTTTAGAGCTATTTTTATCACACAGTCTTTAAGACACCTTACAGGATCCATTCATTTTTCACTAACATTGGATATTTAGCTGAGTTTTGTTAAGCTGATGGAGGTGCTAAGCTGAGATGATATCTAGAAGACCAATTTGTCTTCTGTGGCTGTCACCAGCTCTCAGTACCTCTGCAAATACCATTTAATCTGAGCAATTTAACATTGTTTTGGGGCATGACAGTGATGACTAACTCGGGAAAACAAGTGACCTGATGTAGCACCTTTTGGAGACAAACTTCTGCTTAGCACAAAGGCTACAGCTTGGAAGAAGCATGCCTTGAAGTCTGTGATAAATTTACTTGACTGGTGCTTCTTGGCTTTCTGCCCCAGATTTTGATATTTCTTTTTAGTGAATGAGCCTTCACTCTGGAGAACTTTTCTTCTCAGTTGTTTTCACAAGGCACTTTGCTATTCATGTAACTATTATATTTTTAGTGTTTTCTCCACTTGTTCTCATAGTCTTGAGAATTTTGAATTTCTGACTGGGGAAACTGAAGGATAGAAAAAGGATGGAAAGAGGTAAGACCTCAGATAGTCAGTAGGTACCTGCTATATCAAATCCTTTGATAATTGCACCAAAGGGACTGCTACATTTTACTGTTTCTGATGGATTTTGAGCAGGTAATCAGAAGAGGGAGACTTGAACTTCGAATCAGTGGCAGGTTTCCACATGCACATTCCTGGGCCTGAAGAAATCATGGTGGAAGAAGCATGATAGACTTCTTTAGAATTTGGATTTATAAATGTTCTACACATCTATCTTCTACATATATAGAATCATAGAATCACGGACTGGTTTGGGTTAGAAGGGACATTTGAAGGTCATTTAGGCCAACTCCCTGCAGTCAGCAGGAACATCTGCAGCTAGAGCAGGTTGCTCAGAGCCCCATTCAACATGACATGGAATGTTTCCAGGGATAGGGCTTCTACCACCTCTCTGGCCAACTTGGGACAGAGTTTTACCATGCTCAGTATAAAAAAATTCTTCCTTCTCTCTGCTCTGAATCTCCTTCTTTTAGTTAAAAGCCACCTCCCCTTGTCCTGTTACTACAGGCTCTGCTTAAAAAGATTGTCCCCATCTTTTCCCCCTTTAAGTACTGAAAGGCCACAAGAAGGTCTCCCTGGAGCCTTCTCTTCTCTGGGCTGAACAACTCAGCCTGGCCTCACAGCAGAGAGATTCCAGCCTTCAAATAATATTTTGTGACCTTCTCTGGCCCCACTCTAACAGGTCCATGTCTCTCCTGTGCTGAGGTCTCGAGAGCTGGACCCAGCACTGCATCTGGGCTCTCATCAGAGTGGAGCAGAAGGACATAATCCTCTCCCTCCAGCTGCTGCCCATGATGCTGGGGATGGAGCCCAGGACACAGCTGGCCCATCATGCCCAGTGTTTTGGCATCCAAGAGACAAATTTGCCTTTCATTGTGGATTCAGTGTCTGACCAGTCTGTGTAGGTGCCTTTCAACAGTGTTTTGGAAGGGAAAACTTTGGAATTCTGGAATTTTGCAGAGCTGTAAAGTATCTTTTGTAGCTGTTACTTGCAAGAATGGTTGTGATGTCTGCTTCTTCATGGGAATACCTCTTACTTGGCAGCAGAAGCCCCCATGGTCCTTTTCTGTCCAGCCTCTGTCACATATGCTGAGTTAAGAGTTGGACTTGATGACCTTAAAGGTCTCTTCCAAACACAATGATTTTATGATTCTACGATTCTATCCTTGCCCATGGCCTGGGATGCCAGTTCCTCATCTCTCCCTGGACATACTGCAGCACTCTGGATGGCAGCTTTGGGAAAGCACTGCACCATTAAGTCCACTAATTTGCTTTCTCCCTCATCTCCCCCCTTACACAAGATCTTCTGTGCAAACAAACCCAAAACTTTATATAACAGGACCTGTAGGACAGGTGACAAGTGGAATTTGTGTTAGACATAATCCAAGCCTATTCACAGGAGAAATTCTTCCTAGCTTCCTTGATGTGTCTCACACAGAGGCTCTACAGCATCTTTTAGTACTGTATAGCCAAGGTGTCAAGGTCAGTGCAGTTCCTTGTGTTGCTACTCAGTCCAGCTGGAACTACTAAATCATTCCTATTATTTTACCAGATAACTGTTGTACATATGTTCTGTGCAGCCCTAATTCTCAGCTGGTTTTGCAAGCTTTCTATAGACCACACAAGATGTTATTAACTAGAGAACAGGCTGTGTTGCTTTTCTGTGTTGCCAGTTTATTAATGATGACTGAGACGAGGTCCCTTCTGGGATGGCACCTACCTTTTCCACAATAGTTTGAGGCAGCACAAATTGCTTTAGGATTGAAAGAGATAAGGATGGAAACTGCTGAGGGACTGGAGCAGGTCTGTAATTACATAGAGCAGAGCAATCAACGTGTGAACAAACAGTTGGGCTGTCAAGGCTTTTTTTTGTATAAATCTGGAATAAACTCATTTCACATCTTGTGTATGACTCAAATATTTACAGATCTCGTGTTGTGTACCAAGGATTTGAAGCAAAGCCTAAAGAAAACAGCTACACAATAAACAATTCAGTTTATAGCCGTGGCTGGCACTTACTTTTATGAGAGCATATGGTGAATATTTAGAAGACAAATCTATGCAATTCAATTTCACCTCCAATATGCATATTTTCCAGTCAGTGGCTTAAGGCCAAACAGGATAATATCCCTTGTGGGATCCCCCACATCATCCCCAATCGATTCAAGACAACAAATTTCATGTAGGCTGCCAGTCATTTGTGGATTCTGTAAGTTGAATGCTTTCCCAGATGTTAACCTCCATGGGGCCAAGCCCTCTCCTCTCCCTAGTTCACAGGGGAAAGCTCTGATGATAGAGAGACATATTAGTTTGGATATGATGCTAATTTATGGGTTTGATATTCCCAGCCCTCAGAGCCTGTGTGACATCTTAGTATTTCAGAAATCCCTTCTGTTTAGAGCAGGAAACTGATAGTGCATTGACTCTGCTAAAAAAAAAAAAAAAAAAAAAAATCAAAGATTTTTTGTTTTTAATGGTATTTCCCCTTGCAGTTCTGCCCTTTTTCTCTTGCTTTGAAACCACAGTGCCCTGACAGGCTCAGAATCAGGGTGTGAGCCTGAAAACCCTTACTTGGAAAAGCTGATTGCAAAACCAGGATTGCTCTTTACCAGTGTTTAAGAGGTTTAGAACCTGCATTGCTCTTCAAAGCATTTCCTTCATGTTCTTCGACTGCAAGGAATAGGTTGAATCATTTCTTCTTTTGTGGTGGAGATCCATCACCCTTTTTACTAGTAAAAACAAAAGGAAAATCATATCCCTGAGAGAGTATCTTTCATCCTCAAAGCAAGAGGTATTTATTGGGCTAATGGCCCAACCATAGCAAAACAGTTGTCACACTGCATTGTAGAATCATAAGAGAATCATAGAGGAAAGGATCTCCAATATCACAGGTCCAACCGTTAACTCGGCACTGCCAGGTCACCACTAAACCATGTCCCTCAGCACCACATCTACACAGCTTTTAAATCCATACAGGGACTGGGACTCCACCACTCCCCTGGGTGCCCTGTTCCACAGCTTGACAGTACTTTCAGCCACAAAATTTTCTCTGATGTCCAACCTAAACCTGGTGTGACTTGAGGCTGTTTCCTCTTTCCCTGTGGAACAAGTGACCAACCCCCACCTTGCTGCAACCTCCTTTCAGGTGGTAGTAGAGAGCGAGAAGGTCTCTCCTGAACCTCCCTTTCTCCAGGCAAAACAACCCCAGTTCCCTGAGCTGCTTCTCACAAGACCTGTTCTCCAGACCCTTCACCAGCTGTGCTGCTTTTCTCTGGACACACTCCAGCACTCAACGTCCTTCTTGTAGTGAGGGCCCCAAAACTGAACCCAGTATATGAGGGATGGCCTCACCAGTGCTGAGTACAGGGGGACAGTCCCTGCCCTGGCCCTGCTGGTCACACTGTACCTGATCCAAGCCAGGATGCTGTTGGCCTTCTTGGCCCCCGTGCACACACTGTCTCATATTCAGTTGGCTGTTGACCAACATGCCCAGGTCCAACAGGCAGCTTCCCAGCAATTCTTCTCCAAGCCTGGAGCATTTATGGGGTTGTTGTGATGCAAGTGCAGGACGTTGCACTTGACCTTGTTGAACCTCATCCCGTTGCCCTCATCCTATTGATCCAGTCTGTCCAGGTCCCTCTGTAAAGCCTCCCTACCCTCAAGCAGATCAATATTTCCACCCAATTTAGTGTCATCTGCAAATATGCTGAGGATGACTTTGATACCCTGTGCTGGTTTGGGGCCAGACACAGATCCTCTCTTGCCCCGAAAGGGACAAAAGAATGAGACTCACACAAATGGATTGGAGAGTGATGGAAAGTTTAAATGGAAAAAGCAATTGGTGAAGCTACAGAGAACTACAAACCACAAAGCATAGTGACAAAGAGTATCCCAAAGCGTACAGAACCCCTCACAGTATTCCCAAAGCTTCCCAATCCTTCCCTTCTTCCCACCTGAGGGTAAACCCAAACCCCCCAGGGCTCTTTCTTCCCCCTCCCGCTGCTAGGCGAGTCTCAGGCTGGCCAGGTCTGAGACTGCCCCCCCCCCCCCCCCTCCATTCTCCTCCTGGCATTAGGCCTAGACAGGCCTAAGAGGCCTTGAGGATACTCCCCCGGCATTACCCGATAAGAGAGGACATCTCCCATGGGAGCAGAGAGGGAAGAAAGAGGAAGAGAATGACTTTGCAGATGGCCTTATAGGGTGCAGGATTTATGGGTAGAAATACGTCATTTCCTGTGTCCACCCCTGTGGGTGGGCACCCAGGACACCAGAGGTGTATCTCATGCGGCAGTGGCAGGGGGCACCCAGCCTAAACTGCCACATACCCTCATCCAGATCATTAATAAAGATATTGTCATATGTCTTTATTGTTATCTTTAGCATAATGTGGCTGAAATAATGCAAGGCTGCTAGACAGTGAACACCCTAAGAGACAGTTCCTGGAAGAAAATGTCTTAAAAGTCAGATCTCATTTGTCTCTGACACTAAAATATCTCTTACCAATACCTAATATTTTAAATATGATGAAAATAAGGAAAATAATTGGACCTCTGGGTATGTTTTGATGTAGTGAGGAAGGGAAGAGACCCTTGGACAACTCTTGCTTTCCCTCTGCAAGGGGTTCCTGCAGACATGGCTGGCAGTTGCCTGGTCTCTGTGCTTTTGTTTCCCCCATGTGCAGGGAGTACAGAAAAGATACTGAGATGAAATATCTGGGCTGGACTCTCTCTGCCTGAGTAATTTCGTAGAACTAGCACAGGAATTTCTGCCATAAAAAGTTCACCCATGGGCTTTTTACCTAGATGTTAATGATTTCAGAAGTCACTAGGAGGATCAAGCCTTGCAAGATATTTGTTTGTCAAAGTTTTAAAACCAGCAGAAATATCTGGCCTGAGCCAACATCTTGGTCTGGATATGAAATGTTTGTGTTCTGGTAAAAGATGGGGTGCAGATGAGCATTTTGCTTTGACTATGTGTAAACTTAGTCACTTCTAAGCCCTTAAAAGAGAACGAAATGCTAAATGCTAGGTGTGGATTCTGAATCAATCTGGGGCTTTGTGTTACAGAATCCCAGTATCCCAGCATGGTTTAGGCTGGAAGGCATCTCTGGAGATCATCTAATTCAACACCCCTGCTAAGACAGGGTCACCCACAGCAGCTGCCCAGAATTGCAATGTCCAGGTGGGTTTGGAATCCCTCCATAGAAGGAGACTCTATAACCTCTCTGGGCAGCCTGTTAAGGGCTCTCTCACCCTTACAGGAAAGAAGTTTTTCCTCATGTTCAGGTGGAACTTTCTGTGCTTCAGTCTGGGCCCACTGCCACTTGTCCTCTCGCTGGTGTCAGGTACAACGGCTGTTAACGCTGGGTACCTCCTTGCCCTAGGTTAGCTGAAAGGGTAGGACTGAGGCATGAAGGAGCTGATGAAGGTTCTCCTAGAACTAGAGCAGCCACTGTCATTTTGGCTGAAAATAAGAAACTGCTTTGTGATAAAAGTCGTGGATCTCTTACCAGCATGATGGATGCACTCATGGATGAAGAGAAGATGACATGTAGGAGGAAGAATGGTTGCAGATACAGGTATCTGCTAGGATCTCATCTTCTTCAGCCATCTGCACAGCCTCTGAAGGCAAAGTTAATCCTCCAGCACTGCATTCCCTGAGCTTCTCATCCTTACCACATAATGCCAGTTAAACCTCACGTTTCAGATGCACCCACAGAGAGATCAATGAAGTTTCTTATTAATCTGGACACTTCACAGAGTTTACATAGTTGTTCCTCTTTTCAAATGTAACATAAAGTGGAGTACAAGACCTTTGACAAGCAGTCTGGGTGCAAAAGTCAAAGGCAGCCTGAAGTGCCATCTCATGCCCAAGCAGCTTTGTGTTCTGCCCTTGCAATGAAGCTTATCAGGTGTGAGTTCTGTTCCTGGGCTCTGGTACAGTGAGAGATTTGCTCTGAGCACCAGAGAGCTGCTGTAAGTGGTACCAGCTGGTATTTCCTGCAAACTGCCAGGACCTCATCCTGGATTCTCTTCCTTGCTCAATCTCTTGGGTCCTTTAGGTACATATGAGATGGAAAATCAGGGCTTAAGACTCAGAAAGAAAGGGAAACTATTCCTGGCAAGGAATGACAGAATTACCAGTACTTCTAGAACTCAAGCAGTGTAATTGGCCATGGTTATGGAATCATGCAAGGAGAGGAAGAAGCAATTCATATCTTCCTTTGTTTCAATCCATAATTTGGATGTTTAAAACTTCAATGAAGAAATATGAAGAAGCACAAGGTTCACATTTGAGAGGACTCAAGAAAAAAATCAGTTGTTACGAAACCCAGAAAAATTCAGTGTAATAATGAACAGTGCTCTAAACCCAGGAACCCTTCTGCCCTCCTCATCCTTCAAGGCAGAATGCAGGCTCCTGTTGCTAAAGCTGAAGAACATGATTGTGATATCATAGCTGCTGGGTCATCAGCTATCAGGATGATTTAGAAAGCTTAGTCTCTAAAATTAAAATAGTGCCCTGACTTTGAAACCTGACCCTAGTGAGAAGGTGTGAAGGAATCGTTTGAACACAAGTCTTCTGAGAAGCTGCTGAGGTAAGTGGGGTTGTTCAGCCTGGAGACAAGAAGGTTGAGGGGAAACCTCAAAACTCCCTGAAAGAAGGTTGTAGTGAGGTGGAGGTTGGTTTCTTCTCCCAAGTAACAAGTGATAGGACAAGAGGAAATGATCTCAAGTTGAACCAGGGGAGGTTTAGGTTGGACATTAGGAAAATTTCTTTCTCAAAAGGATTGTCAACCCCTGGAACAGGCTGCCCAGGGTGGAGTCCCCATCCCTGGAGTTATTTATAAGCTATGTAGATGTGGTGTTGAGGGACATGGTTTAGTGGTGACCTGGCAGTGCTGGGTTAATTGTTGGACTTGATGATCTTAAATGTCTCTTCCGACCAAAACAGTTCTATGATTTTTGCTATTGCTGTATCAAACTTTCCTCATTTCCTAGAATAACATTAAATTTCCAAGAAGAGTTTTGCCACCATTTCCCTCTAGCAGAATCCAGTGCCCAGACAGTCAACACTGGAATGTTTTCGCAATCTTTAGCAGACAACAGGCACTACATGCAAACTCCTTTTCCATCCTGAGTAAGGATGGGACTAACGTGGGTATTGCTCTCTTCTCTCAAGTAACTAGCAATAGGACAAGAGGAAATGACCTCAAGTTGTGCCAGGGGAGGTTTAGATTGGACATTAAGGAACAATTTCTTCACTGAAAGAATGGTCAGGCGTTGGAACAGGCTGCCCAGGGAGTCACCATCCCTGAAGGTGTTGAGAAAATATGTAAATGTAGCTCTTAGGGACAGGGTTTAGTGGTTATTGAAATGTTGTGTTGATGGTTGGTCTTGATGATCTTAGAGATCTTTTCCAACCTTAAAGATTCTATGAAAGAGTGCACTGTGGGTGCTGGGCTCTCTTCTAGCACCACAATAAAACCTGTCCCAGCTGTTTTGTACGGACTGGTTCTCATCACAGATGAATATATGCATGGCTTCTAGGCACAGAGGAAAACCTGGTGTCATCTGTAGAGCTGAATGTGACATTAAACACAACTGACCTTATACTTTCTTTCTTCTTGTTGTTTTAAACCCAGACATATTCCCACCCTTGCCACAGGAAGAATAAGGAAACAGATTGAGGTGATCCTAGATTTCACTTTCCCAATCTGCAGCACCACACTTGCTGTACAAACAGCTCCAGACAATATCCCTGCTGCTTGCCAAGCTGGCCTTTAATTGTGCAGGGTGATGGCAGGAGGCCAACACCACCTCTGAGACTGATATCGCTGCCAGTCTGTGACATGCCCAAGAGCACCACATTTTCATAAGGATCCAGGCTCCCCATCCACCACTGAGACCAGTTCTTATTGGTGTTAAATCCCTGTAGACAGCAGCTTGCCATCTACAACTCCCAGGAAAGCCTCAAAGATGTTGGCTTGAACTGAGAGGTGTTTTCTGTGGTAGCAGTGTCAGGAGTTGGAAACCCCCAACCCCCAAAGTTGGGTTTAATGAAGCAGTAATGATAAAAAGATAATAACATTAATAAGAAAAGAATACAAATACAAATATACACAAACCCCAATATTGAACTACCCCAGAATCCAGGCTGCATTAAGCAGCAGATGGGAACTGGATTCAGGAACACATGGACCAGGATCAAAGGCAGAACAGACAAAGTCCTCCTGGGACACCAGCCATTGAAGAAGAGTGCTGACCCTGGACATCCCTCAGCCTGAATCTGAAGATGATATCCTGGGGATAGAACCCCTTGTTGGTCAGTTGAGGGTCACCTGTCCTGTCCACTCCTTCCTACAGGTGCCACCTGTGACTTCCTCCACCCCAACATGACACACAAGATGTGGCAGTGCCCTTGGTGTGCACAGGAGCAAGTCTAAGCCAGAGCCTTTCTGCAGCCCAGCCCTTGGCAGTAACTCTCCCCATCAGCATTCTCAGTGCAAGAAGCAGCCACTGGCTGTGCAAACCTACCCTGAGCTTCAGAAAGTTTTGGTACTGAGCAAAGACTGAGATGAGAAGTCAAATACCTGATCAGAACTGGTTCTGGTTTAGCTCAGACTGGGACAATGGCCTTCAACCTTCATCTAGGCTCCTGGAAAAGGGGAGCATCAGTTGGAGTTTCTTATGATAACTGTTCCTTACTCTTCCTGTGATGCTGCTCTCTGGAACTTTCCCATCCAAGTTAAAAAAATACAAATACTTCTTCACAGAGACCACACACCTCCAGAAAAATGGGCAGGAACACTCCTGTCCTCAGGCACAGCCAACTAAAGGGCATCCAGCCTCTATTATGAAAATAGCTGGAAGGGGATCTTTCCTTGCATAGCATTGCTACTGCATTCATGTATTTCCTGAACAGCTCTGGATTTTCCCTTTTCAAAGAGACCAGGTTCCAAAAACCTCCCTGTAAATCTGTTTCTCTCACTGCCAAAGCAGAGAGACAAAGAAATTCCTTTCTCCTGCCTCTACTTGCTCAAATTTAATTAGTGTCACAGTTTTTTTTCTGTATTAGGGAAAAAGTTGATGATCTTGGTAGGACTTAATGATGTTAAAGGTCTTTTATAACCCAAATGACTCTGTAATTCTAAGGAATTCTGTAGGTCACCCCAACACAACTGTATTGCCCAGAGGTTCTGTTACTGATATTAAAAAATATATTAAAAAAATATTTAAAAAATCCTGTTAAAATACAGTGCTGTAACATGGAGAAGACTTAAAATTATCTGAAGAAATCCTGGTAGATCATTACTGGTCAAGCTCTTTGGCTCTGCATTACCAGGCACTATATGTAGCAGCTACAGCTAAGCCAGACATAAGAGACTCCAACATTTTCACAACCACTTGTTCACAGAGGTCTCCAGGAGTGTCTGGTCATTTATGCTGCTAGAGATGATGTGCTGCAGCAGTGCTGCAGTGAAGGAAACGCCTTCCCTATATCCCCTGGAGAGGTTCCAAACCTCCTGACTGTGATCCTGAGCAATGCACTCCAGGTGACCCTGCTTTAGCAGAGGGTTTGGACTAGGTGCCCTCCAGAGATCCCTCCAACCCTCACCATCTTGTGATTCTATGATTCCCAGCCCATCCATATTTTATCCAGGAGAAAGGTGATATGGATCTGGGCAGCTCCTTCTAGCCCTGGCCACTCCATGCCCAGAGCAAAACCTCAGCACTCCCCACCCTGGGTGTGAGGCACTTTTCCTTTCATCTTGCCCTCTCCAACAAACACACAGACAAGTGTGTGCTTGTGTAATTAGGTATTTTTTTCACAGAATCACAGAGTGTTAGGGGCTGGAAGGGATGTCGTAAGATCATCCAGTCCAACCCCCCAGTCTAATCCCCCTGACAGAGGAGGATCACCTATACCAGATCACACATCCAGGCAGGTATTGAATATCCCCAGAAAGGGAGACTCAACACCCCCCCTGGGCAGCCTGTTCCAGTGTTCCGTCACCCCCACAGTGAAAAAAAATTTCCTTATGTTTCCATGGAAATTCCTATACCTCAACTTCCACCCATTGCCCCTTGTCCTGTCATTGGGCATCACCAAGAAGAGCCTGACTCCATCCTCTGGGCACTCACCCTTCACATATTTATAAACATTAATGAGGTCACCCCTCATTAATGTTTATAAATATGTTATCCTCTTCTCCAAGCTAAAGAGCCCCAGCTCCCTCAGTCTGTCCTCATAAAGGATTTAGATGTTCCACTCCCCTAATCATTTTTGTGTCTCTGTACTGGACTCTTTCAAGCAGTTCCCTGTCCTGTTGGTGTGTAAAACCAGTCTCCACTGCACACAAGTCTTTCCTGAAGGTGGGGATGAACAAATAAATTATGGGACAAATGTTAGTCATGCCGCTTTGTAAATGAACCACAGAATGGTAACAGTCAGATTCTGCAGTGCTAAGTGTGGCAGGACTGAAGAGAAGAGTGAAAACTCTTTTTAGGTGTCTGTTTCTTCGAACCACATTTTCAGCACACAAAGCTTCATCGGTTTTTTTTGGAACACAAGAGTTTCATTTCCATTTCTCATCCAGAAAACACTGGGTTAACTGAGGGCAGCCCCATCTCATGTGACACCTCCCTCCTTCATGATCCAGTTGTTCCAATCAGGTTGCCCTTGGGCTTTCCAAAACCTCCCAGTGAACACTGCTGCCCTTTTAAATATTGGCTTTTGTCTCGTTAAAAGCAATCACCAGCAAATCCAGTCTGTACACCAAACACCAGTTAACTTGGGTTAAACTGAGATCCGTGCCCATTTCCTCTGCCTCCTACTCCATCAGAAGGACTAATTGCAGTTTCTTAGAGCTTTTGAATATCCCACTAAGGATGCCAGTGTCTCAGAGAAGGTTTTGCAGAGCATATACTCTATCAATGCAATGAGTGGCTGTTTTCCAAAGTCCTCATAGAATCATGGAAACATAGAATTGTTTCACTTGGAAAAGACCTCTAAGATCATTGAGTCCAGCTGTCAACCTAAGACCATGATGACCATTAAAAGATGTCCCTAAGTGACATGTCCGCACGTTCCTTGAACACCAGTTGGTGACACCACCACCTCCCTGGGCAACTTGTTCTGATGCCTGACCACTCTTTCAGTAAAGAAATTCTGCTTAGTATCCAATCTAAACCTTCTCTGACACAATTTCAGGCCATTCCATCCTGTAGCTGCACAGCACTTGACAGATGTGTTAGGTTTTTACGAGCCAGTGGCATGCTATAAACCACATCTTTGGTGGGGAAAGGATTTGCAAGCTGTTTGATGTATGTGCCAGCTCGTGGTCTGCTGCTCCCTAAAGCAAAGGCTTATTTGCATCAAACATGCATCAAAAGGAGGTTTATGTATGTGGTAGCACACTCAGATGTCTGCTGGAAAAAGGAAACTCACTGTGATGGAGGGTGAAAGGCAAGGTGTGTGTCTTTTGATAGCGTCTGCATGCTTCAGCTGATGGCACTGATATGGAAAAGAAATCAAAATTGATCTGTGCAAATGATTTAGAAAGAAAAGTGACAGAAACAAAACCAGCCACGGCTTATGTGCTATTCCCCAGACATTTCTTTAATCACTGTTTTGCCTAGTCCTTCATTAGCACAGAAAAAAAAATTGCTCCATTTTAATCACAAAGACTTCCTAAGCAGATTAAAGAGCAATTTTCACTGTCCATTTAACTTATCTTTAAAGCTTTGCATTGTGTTTATCTCCTTAATCTGACCTGAGCTTTTACACACAAATACTGGTCAAAACCAGCAGAACAAATATGATATGGTGACTCAGCTCTTTAATGTCCACAGACCAGCTTTGCAGCAGTTTGTGGTTGAAAGTTGAGTGATGCTGATAAGGGACAGAAAAATGATGCTAAGAGGTGTGGAAAAGTCCAGCTGAGTGGCTTCAGTGCTGGTTTGAAGGACTGTGTGAAGGCTCCCATCATAGGGAGGGGTTTGGTTTTACCTCTGTAGAGGCAAATGGAGATGTACACAGATCAAATAGACTTTCTGTTTTAAAGGCAGGTGGATAGATGGATGGATGGATGGATGGATGGATGGATGGATGGATGGATGGATGGATGGATGGATGGATGGATAGGTAGGTAGGTAGGTAGGTAGGTAGATAGGTAGATAGATAGATAGACAGACAGATGGATAAACAGACAGATAGATGGATAGATAGATGGATGGATAAATAGATAGATAGATAGATAGATAGATAGATAGATAGATAGATAGATAGATAGATAGATAGATACATACATACATACATACATACATAGAGAGACACATAGATGGATGGATGGATAGACAGAAAGGTAGGTAGATATATAGATAATAAATAGATGGATAGATAGATATATAAAAGGATCAATAGATAATGGATATATAAATGGATAAATAAACAGATACATAGATGTATGGATAGCTATCTATCTATCTAGATAAATAGAAAGATAGATTCATATATAAATAAACTGATAAATTTATAGATGGAAAGATGCATCTTATCTGTCTTTCTTTAGGATATTCTTTAGAACATGCACATCTAGTTGCATTCTCCTCTGTGACTCTAGCAGCTCTTTAGAAGTGGTTTAGAAATACATCCTTAGCTGACATGCTTCTAGGAAGATTTAATGCCCACTCTGCTGCCCAGTGGGTTTTATTTTTGCACAGCAACCCTGAAGGTGCAGCCTCTAGGCAGCTGGCAAGGAACTTCCTGCACATAATACATTCTTCTCTGGTCAGATGATTGTTTCTAGGCTGTAATTAGTGTGTCTGCACTGCAGCATGCACCAAGCTTCATCAGTTTTTCTGTCAGCGTTGTCTGCTGCCCTGACTAGAATCATTGCAGGCCTGACCTCATGGATGTTGAGGTTAAAAATGTCACTCTGCTTCTTCAGCTTGTCCATTCTCTGCTGGAAGAGGCTTCAGAAACTGCAGATTTTTCATCTGGATATTTATGGAGGGTCCTGGGTCTCATGATAAGAAGCATTTCCACATATCCAACACTTGCTGCTATGTAGGTCACAGTAAATTTACTTAACTTGCTAAGTAGCTCAAATGATGATTTAATTTTGGTGTAGGGTGGTGTGTTTTCTTTTCTATTCAGGTCAGGAGTAGCCTCAGGTAACAGTGGGCTAGTTCCTGACTCTGCTCCCTATCCTGGGTTCGTTTGAATTTTGGAGTTGCTTCTGCCTAACCTGAAGAACCAGCACTGGAGGGATTATCTGTATTGTCCTTGCAGTGATTTCAGGGTAGCTCACTCCACTAGGAGAAACCAGAAACCCTGGTAGGGGGACTGGCTGAATAAACCTGTTCTAGATCTGGGAGCTGCTGGTGGTTGAGCAGTGGGACAGAGTCTGCACCAGATGGAGGTCCTCTTGGTTCTTTGTTGAGGATCAATGTGAGTTTGCATGGGGAGGTTTAGATTGGATATTGGGAAAAATTTCTTTCCTGAAAGAGTGGTCAAGCATTGGAACAAGCTGTCCATGGAAAGGGAGGAGTCACCATCCCTGGAGGAATTCAAAGGATGTGTAGACATGGCACTTTGGCTCATGGTTTAATGGCCATGGTGATGTTAGCTTGATGGTTGGACTTGATCTTAGAGATGTTCCAAAAGAAACAATTCTATGATTCTATGAATCAGGAGGGCTGCTGGTCACATAAACCAGACCTGGTGACAAGTTTCTCAGGAAGATTCTTGTAAGCAGGAAAATGTTTCTACTGAATTATTTAGCTCTGTGCTAGGAAGAGGCAGTAACTATCTGCTGAGTAGAAGAAACCTGTCTACATGAGGAATTGTTATGCCAGAGTGCTGCAGTTTTAGAACAAACACTTTTGCCCCACTTCTCAATGTGAAAAAGATTACAAAAGATTCAGGGAGGAGTGTCCCACCATTTCTCCTCTGGTGGATATCACTGTGCTTTTCAGGATGCTTGGCAGGTCAGTCTATCCTGCTGAGGATTCAGGGGCTTGTTGGAAAAACACAACACAGAACAGCTCCATCTTCTCAGAGTTTCCTTGTCAGTCAAGCATGAATTGATTTTGAGAGACAATGTCAGTATTACAGACAGGCAAGGTCTGTAACTTTGTGTGATCTCCCATGCAGTAGCACTACTCAAAGTTTGCTACAGCTCTGAGGCTGCTCCCTGGGAAGTTAGAATCAGGCCTGTGATTTACCAAACACAATTCAGGATGCTGGTTTCCAGGGGGCAACTCTGCTTTTCCTGCCTTCTTATTGCTGTTTTCCTCCCACCTATTTCACTATGCTTTTACATCATTAAAAATTACATTTAATATTTTTTTTCCTTTTTAATATGACTGCACTAATTCCTAATTGTAAAACATTTATGATGTTCTTTTTAATATGACCACACCAATTCCTATTTGTAAAACATTTAGGATGTTCTTTTTAATATGACCACACCAATTCCTATTTGTAAAACATTTAGGATGTTCTTTTTAATATGACCACACCAATTCCTATTTGTAAATCACTTAGGATGTTCTTTTTAACATGACCACACCAATTCCTATTTGTAAAACATTTAGGATGCCTGCACAATATATTCAACTTGCATTTTGTGTGCTCACAGTGAAGCTGTGGTGGTGTCAGAAGTGTCACAGACTGGAGGCATCACGAATAATTTGGGAAGCCAGGCCCTTTTTTTTCTTGTCTAAGATGTGATTTCCATGACAAACCACAGTGACATTGTACTAAAGAAAAGACCTTCTCAAAAGTCTTTGGTTTTGTCATGGAAATAGCTGTGACAAAATCATGGCCTCTATTGTTCTTCCTCTCATTCATATATGCAAAATGGATCTTTTTTTTTTCTCCTGTCCTGCCAATGCAGCTTGCTGAAAAATCAAATGAGGAACAACACAACACACATCTCTTCTCAGACAACACCAGAAATTAAGGACATATTTTAAAGACAGACAGACCGAAGCTGTAGTCAGAGGCTTGTGATAGAAGTTCCCAAAGTGTCTTAGGTAAGCCTCTTCCTTGGGCAGAAAATCGATGAGATTCATGCTGTTAATTGCCAAGTGTTAGTAGCAAAAATATATGGACCACTCTTATGTAATGTGGAAGGTTTTTCAGCACCTTAAAATTGTGCCTTGTTGTCTGCTACTGCAGGGTTTAATATTTTGGAGCCAAGTTGTTTCCAGCCATCTTGGAATCATAGAATCAGAACTGTTTTAGTTGGAAAAGACCTCTAAGATCATTGAGTCCAGCTGTTGACCATTAAGCCATGTCCTGAAGAGCCATGTCTACATGCTTTTTGAACACCCCCAGGGATGGAGACTCCACCTTCTCCCTGGGCTGCCTGTTCCAGTGCCTGACTACTCTTTCAGTACAGAAATTTTTCCGAATGTCCAAACTAAACCTCCCTTGATACAGCTTGAGGCCATTTCTTCTCATCCCGTTGCTTCTCACATGGGAGAAGAGACCAACACCCACCTCGCTGCAACCTTCTTTCAGGTATTTGTAAAGAACAACAAGGTCTCCCCTCAGTAACCTCTGCTCCAGTGCTGACTAAAGAAACAACTCCACTTCTCTCAGTCACTCCTCACAAAACTTGCTGAGAAAGAGCTGCCTACTGAGCAATGGGGTGAGCCTGCCCACTTGCACTCCCTTCCTTCTTCTGCAGCCTAAGCCAGAGGGATTATGAGGAAAAAGTGAACATGAGGAAAAACCTCTTTACTGTGAAGGTAACAGAGCACTGGAGCAGGCTGCCCGAGAAGTTGCAGAGTCTCCTTCTCTGGAGACTGTCAAAACCTCCTTGGATGTTCTCTCATAAGGAGAAATTTCTTTCCTGAAGGATGCTGGACCTCTGGAGCAGGCTGCCCAGAGAGATTATGGAGTCTCCTTCTTTGGAGAGATTCCAAACCTGCTTGGACAGTGCAATCCTGGGCAACCTGCTGTGGGTGACCCCGCTTTAACAGGAGGGTTGGACTGGGTGATCTCCAGAGATCCCTTCCAATGCCTACCCTTCAGTGATTCTGTGATCAGGCGATTACAGTGGAGAGAAGCAGAAGGAGCATGAAGAGCATATCTCAGGCTGTGATGTTTTTCTGTATAAACCTATTCTGAAGTCTTACCTTAGTAGGGACTAAAAAAAAAATCCAAATAAGTTATATGTGTATATATATATATATATATATATATATATATATATATATATATTTATGGATTGAAAAGGACCAAAAAAACCCCAATTACTATTGTTGACATTTAATAAGATTCTTCTCACTCAGATACCCATCTACCTGCAGGTGCCAAGTATGCTGGCTTCTAATTTTTTTTCTGTGACCTTCTCTCCTCAGATCTCAGTCCATCACCCTGGGCAAGACTAACCCAGGCATGTGGGTGCTCTGTCCACAACAGAAGAGTGTTTCTGCCACCTACCTCCTGACCTCCTGCAGCTTAAACCTTGATGGTTGCCAAACCAGGCTTCTGTAGAGCTGCTTTGATTCTGTGCAGCCCCAACCCCACCTTTGCCTCCAAACTCTTACTCCATGGGGAGCATTGCCTTTCTTCAGGCCACCTCCAGGATAAGAGATTGCACCACCTTTGCTGAGCAGCCTGCTGAGCCCTCTCTCACCTGCAAAATCCTGCCCAGACCACCAAGTACTGTTAGGATGTCTCACTTTTTTCTTTTCAGAGAATGCTGAGACTGACCTCCTGAAGGTGTTTTTATGCCCAAACAAGAATGAATAATGAGAGAAGAAGTCCTAAATCTTCTCTGCAAGGAATAAACATGGTATTTATCAGCAACAGATGCTATTTTGTTTTATTCTAGGAGTACTTACAGCAGGGCACGAATCTCTCTCACCCAAACCTGAAGGCAGAATGTCTCATACTCCTGCAAAATGGATAAGATGATAAACAGGGAAGGGAAGCAGACTTTGCTTGAAGCCTTTAAGTCTCTGCAGAAAGCAGGCTGGGCTACGTGGAGAGTGAAGACACTAGCTGTTATTTCATATGAAAATTTTATGTACTCAGCAGCTTCACAATACTCCAGCAGGTTGCAGTGATTTACATAAAAAGAAGTCAAAACAAGGGAACAGAGAGAGAGCAAGAGATGTGGTACCTCCAAAGACAACATGGAGGAGCTTGATGGCTCCAGGGACTCAGGGAAGGAAAAGAAGGGGGAAGATGCTCACCTTGGGGGTACTCTGTGGGCACAGAGATTTCTTTTGCACAGAGTGGGACATGAAGGAAAGGGGGTGGTGGGGAAGGATGGTCCATAGAATCACAGAATGGTTTTGTTTGGAGGAGATCTTTAAGATCATCAAGTCCAACTGTTAATCCAGCGCTGCCAGGTCACCTCTAAACCATTTTCCTCAGCACCACATCTGCATGGCTTTTAAACCCCTCCATGGAGGGTGACTTCACCACTTCCCTGGGCAGCCTGTTCCAGGATTGAAAACCCTTTTTGGGTTCCTCGTGTCCAATCTAAACCTCCTCTGGTGCAACTTGAGGCCATTTCCATTTGTCCTGTTGCTTGTTCCTTGGGAGAAGAGACCAACTCCCATCTCACACCAACATCCTTTCAGGGACTTGTAGAGCATGAGAAGGCCTCCCCTCAGCCTCTTTTTCTGTAGCCTCAACAAGCCCAGTTCCCTTAGCTGCTCCTCACCAGACCTGTTCTCCAGACCCTTCACCAGCTTCGTTGCTTTTCTCTGGATGTGCTCTAGCACTTCAATGGCTTTATTGTAGTGAGGGTTCCAAAACTGAAGGCACTGTTCAAGGTGTGGCTTTACCAGTGCCAAGTACAGGGGGACAAGCCCTGCCCTAGTCCTGCTGGCCACACTGTTGGTAATAGAAGCCCTGCCTTTGTCCAGGCACTGAGGTGCAATAGTGATGTGGTATTGCCATGTTGTATTTTGAGCCTATCCTTGTGGCCCTGTGTAGGAGAGTTCAGAGGTTGCAGACCATCACCAGTGGCATGTATCCATGTCTGCCTGGTGTGGAGAAGAGTGGGCAGCACTGGGGTTGACTGTCTGCAGAGAGGCATGAGATACAGCAGGATAAAGGGTGCCCAGATGGACATTGCAGTGTTATGGCAAGAGGAATACCCCAACACCTTGTGGTGCTGCAACCCCCCCCACCCCAAAGCTGTCTGGACTGGTAGAGATGTCACAAATAGCAGACTTGGTTCTGATCCCAGCTGCACTGCAGAACAAGCTGATACCTCAAGCCCACAAACCCCTGGGTGAAATCCAATGATCTATCTCAACCTGGTTAGGCAAAGCTGTGAGAGAGGCATCCTTATCCCCTTTTACACTAATTTATGTGGCAATCTGCGAGGCTTCTCCTGCCCTGATTATTCATGAGGCAATAACTCAGATACCCCACAGACATTGAGTTGAGCTGCAGACCTTCTAAAAAGGCTTTTCATTTCCTCTTAGAAGCTTTTAAAATAACCTTAGATGGACTGCAGACCATTTATTTTATGATTTATTTAAGTAATTACAGCGCTTGCTGGAATAATGTGGGGGTGGGAGGGAATCCCCCAACTCCAACAGTGTCTATATTGGAAGATAAAAGCCCTGGTGATTCCAAAGAGCCAGCAGAAATGTGATATTTTGAGCTGTTGCTATATTTGCTAATCAGACTAGAAAGGAGCTGATGTTTAATTAATGTGATTCTTTTTAAGGTTGTCTGCAGAATTTCTACCTTGTCCTTCTTGCTATCACTCGCTGCCTCACTTTTGTTTCAGGGACTCCTGCTGTTCCATAAGCACTTTACCTGTCAAGCCACAGGCAGCTGCTTCTCCTCCCAGACCTTCATGTTTCAGGATGGCCAGGAGCTAATCCTGCAGGCTGGTCTAGCTTTGATTTGAAAGGCAAATGGTATTTGCTGGCATCAAAGCTACAAATCAGTCGCCTGAATTCTCTTCTGCATCATTACAGCTGTCACAAGGACCAGAACACCACTTTTTACTTGCTGGTAGACAACATTGCTCATTGAAGTGATATGACAAGATGAAATGGCCTCAAATTGCACCAGGGGAGGTTTAGGCTGGACATTAGGAACAACTTCTTCCCTGAAAGGCTTGTCAAACCCTGGAACAGGCTGCCCAGGGAAGTGGTGGAGTCACTATAAATTAGGCTTTGGATTTTAGAAATGAGGCTTTGGACCTTCAAAATCAGACTTCAGGCCTTGAAAATGGTGCTCTGGTCCCTTAAAAGGAGTCTTTGTATCTTTGAAGTGTAAACCTTGGAGCACAGAAATGAAGCTTTGAGCTCTAACACTAAAGGTTAGGATTCTAAAAATGAAACTGTGGGTCTTAAAAAAAGAACTACAGGTATTAAAACACAGGCTTGCATCTTTAAAATGAGGATTTTGGCCCTAAACCCAAGGAGTTTGGTCCTAAAAATGATGGGCCTTATGCTAAAAATGTAACCCTGAAAATGGGACTTTGCAAACTAAAACTGAGCCTTTGGACCCTAAAAATGAGGCTTTAGAAGTGAAAACTATGACTTTGGAATAAAAAAAGTAAGGCTTTGGACACTATAAATTAGACACCTAGGTATGGTGCTGAGGGACATGGTTTAGTGGTGACCTGGGTTGATGGTTGGGCTTGATCCAACCAAAAGGATTCTATGGTTCTATGATTTTATGATGCCTTTGCAACTTCAACTTACTTCATCTAGCAGAAAGAGCTTTTAAGAAGGCAACAACCCCTCTCCTTGTTTCTGAAAAGCTGCTCCTGGTAAGTGAGATTTTGAAACCAAATAGTAATCTTTCAGATGGGGCTTAAGTCTTCTTCAACAATAGCAACCCTTCTTTGACCCTCTAAACACTTCTTGCACGTGGTTCTCCTTTGCACTCCCAAAGTGAAATTCTGGCAACAGTTCAGCAGTCTCGCTTGCAACAAGAGGACATTCAAGCAAAATGTGTGGCCACCATGGGGACTTACAGAATCATGAAATCACAGAACATTAGAGGCTGGAAGGGACCTCCGGAGATCATCGAGTCCAACCCCCCTGCCAAAGCAGGATCACCTAGGGCAGGCCACACAGGAATGCATCCAGGTTGGCTTTGAGTGTGTCCAGAGAAGGAGACTCTGCAACCTCCCTGGGCAGCCTGTTCCAGTGCTCCGTCACCCTCACTGTAAAGAAGTTTCTCTTCATGCTGAGACGAAACCTTCTATGTTCAAGTTTGCATCCATTGTTCCTTATTACTGTGCACCACTGAAAAGATATTGCCTCCTTATAGACATTGATCAGATCCCCTCTCAGTCTTCTCTGCTCAAGAATAAACAGCCCCATGTCTCTCAGTCTCTCTTCATAGGGGAGATGCTCAAGTCCCCTAATCATCCTTGTGGCTCTCTGTTGGACTCTCTGAGCCCAAAACTGGATGAAGTATTCTAGATGTGGTCTCACCAGGGCAGAACAGAGGGGAAGAAGAACCTCCTTAGAACTGTGTTCAGTCTTGAGGAGGGTCAACTTCACACTCAAAAAAATGCTATTGGTGAGAATTTGAGACAGCTGGGAAGGAAATTGCCACTACTATTGCTGCTTGGGACTGTAGCACCTTGTTTTGGCTGGAGCACCAGACAGCCATTAGGCAATAGTAGTTTTCTGTCACTGCCTCTCTGGGTAAGTGAAGGTTTCCATAATGATGTCCAACAGGTGGACTTTGTGACACTGGGTTAATAGAATCATAGAATCATTGTGTTTGAAAGAGATCTTTAAGATCATGAAGTCCAACTGTTAGCCCAGTACTGCTGGGTCACTGCTAAACCATGTCCCTCAGGACCTCATCTACAGCCACAGTACTAACTGATATGGGAGAACTCAGACCTCAGCTGGCTGTTATTTGGGAGCTAGGGAGTGTGCTCTCATTCCACAGCTGGGTTAAGCTTCCTAGAAAGCCAGTGACGATGCAGCAGGATGGGATGTGAGGGACTTACCGCTTGAAAGAGATAACCAGGAAGGTTTCTAGGGATCCCAGATGGTGCTCTTTAACAAATGAGCCTCAGCAAAGGAAATTGAACAGGAATCAGCCAGTTCAACAATGGGATAACTAGTCAGAGCAGTTCTGGGCCTCCCAGAGAAAGCATGTGGCCAAACAGATGGTCTCAGTCAAAGTAGCTCCAGAGGCTTCCACCTCTTGGAAGCGTGTGAATTCTCAGCTGCATTTGCTCCTCAGTGTCAGCCACCAGTTTAACAACCCCCCTGGGTTTATTGGTGTCTGTGTGTAACGCAGATGAAACACAAGCTTGGATTAACACGGGGCAGGTCATATTTTTGATATCACACTTTGCCAACCGGTTTCCACTCCCATGAAGGACTGAAAGCAATAAGCCATACGGCCTCGGAGGAAACGAGAAGATGAGTCCCACCAACCATGTGAGCTTCACAGAGTTCTGTGAGGGAATTTAGAAACCTTCCCATGGCCTCATCCAGGGCTCACAGGAGTCAGCATAGTATTTGGTTTTGCCATGATTTTTGTCATATAAAGAAGCATTCTTAGAATTATAGATTAGTTTTGGTTGGAAAAGACCTTTAAGATCGGGGAGTCCAAACAGTCTGGTGCAAAACTACGTCCCTCAGCAGCACATCTCTGCCTCTTTTAAATATCTCTTCTTCCTTTATGAATAAAGGCAGAGTTTGGGGGCTTTCCTCTTCACTAGTTAAACAAACTAAAGATGAATGAATTAAAGATGGGAGCTGGTCTCTTCTCACATGTAACAAGTGACAGGACAAGAGGAAATGGCCTCATGTTGTGCCAAGGGAGGTTCAGGCTGGATATTTGGAAAAAATTCTTCACAGAAAGGGTTATCAAGCATTGGAACAGGCTGCTCAGAGAGGTGTCGGAGTCACCAGTGCTGGAAGGATTTAAAAGACACGTGGATGTGGTGCTTAGGGATGTGGTTTAGCAGTAGGAGCTTAGCAGTAGTGATTGTGAGCTCTAGGCTAGCAGTTGAACTACATGAGAGCAAACCCCCCAAAACCTGGAACTCAAAATCAGCAACCAGAACAGGAAGCCTCCCATGTCACACTCTGGACTTAAGCCCCAGGATACTTTGCAGCCAGCACTTTCATTTTGAAGCTGGCATGAGCCAGGATAGTTTTGAATAAACTCAACCTATGACATCTCAGAGGTCTCTTCCAACCTCAACAGTCCTCTGATTCTGTGATTCCATGAACCTAGGAAGCACCATCATAAACCAGCCACCACAAAGCACTCAAGCAGTTTGTAAATACTGAGGTGTTTTCTGCTTTTTTTTTTTTTAATTTCCATTTCACATGGTCTCCAACAGACTCTGCAACAAGACCAGTTACAATTTAGTACACCCACAGATCTCCAGGGGTTTCCCAATAGGAAGGAAGGTGTTGGTAAACACTGTACATAGCCAGTTGAATTGCTAATAATTTAAAAACTCTTTTTTTTTTTTCTAAATTTTTTTTTGTTTTGGTTGTTGTTTTTTTAATAGTCGATGCAAGAATACCAACAATAAAAGTACACTACAGGTAAATTCACAACAATATTACAGTGGAACAGGTTGACTCACATTGATGTGATGGTACAGTAGCAGTTATGTACATGCACTAAAGTGCGAGGACCCAGAGGCATGCAAGTCAAGTATCGTAGGTGTATTTTACAGCTAACTCCGTAAGACTTTCTGAGGCATTCTTTCATCTCTCTCCTTTTTTCCCCCATTTTCTTCATTTTTAATATATTTTTACACGTTTTCTTTTGTTTTACCTGTATTCCCCTCCATCTCAATCCATACCAGTCTAGTGAACTAGCTTAAATGGCTTTCTTCACTACTGAAAAGGTCTCGCTTCACACGGCTGAAGCATCTTGAAGAACCTTGCTTTTAAAAACTCATAACACTGACATTAAACCAGAGTAAAATTAACTTAAGACCCTAGTTTTACATGAAATAATAATAAAAAAGGATGCCCCCCCCCCAAAAAAAACCCCCAACAACAACAACAAAACAAATCCAACCCCCAAACTCAAAATGTAACAGTGCAAATATAACCAAAAGGCAGTCAGCATTTGGAGAGAGCACGAGCATGTACCCAAATTCCCTTAAAACTTCATTTACAGTTTTATTTTAAACCTTGTTTTAGATCATTTGTACCTTTTATTTTTTCCTTTTTTTTTCAGTTTTCTTTACCTTTTTTTTTTTCAATTTTTTTTTTTGTTAATATACTGTATGTAGAAAAGATGGAGACAAAAATAGTTTTCTCAGCTATGAAAAAAAAAATTAAGTTGTTACAGGCACATTAACTGTTTCATTCTAGAAACACCTCTTGTTTCCCAGGTCGGACATTCAGCAGCTGCATCTGAGAACATTCTTGGACCTCTCTGAGCGGACCTCTCTCCTGGGTGGCAGAGACAGCTGGCGGGCGACCTGGCTGAGGCGAGCCATAGCCCTGCTGCTCCTCTACAGATTTAGGCTGGCTCACCTCCCTGGCTGGGGGTCTCTGCCCATGGCTCCTTGTTTCCACTCTCCTCCAAGGACGTCAGGTCTCCGGTGGACTGCGACTGTGAGGCAGTAGGGGAATGTGAAGCCCATCGTGACGGTGGGCGACGGTTCGCTGGTCTCTCTGGCCGGGAGAAGCAGGGTTGGAGGGATGGGGCTAGTGCAGAACAAGGTAGTTCCTTGGCAGCCAAGAAAGCAAAACAGTGGTTAGTGACTTGCATTAGAAGCTGTTTGGGTGCACAAAGAGTTAAAAAGGAATAAATTCAAGCTAAAGCTAAGCCTGGAGAAGAGGAGGCTCTGGCGAGACATTATGGTGGCCTTCCAGTATTTAAAGGGGCATATAAGAAAAATGGAGACAATCTTTTGAGCAGGGCTTGTTGTGACAGGACAACAGCTGATGGGTTTAAACTAAAAGAGGGATCTTTAGGCTAGAAATTAGGAAGAAATTTTTGACACTGAAGGTGAAACACTGGTCCAGAGAGGTGGTGGATGCCCCATCCCTGGAACCATTCCAGGTCAGGTTGGATGGGGCTCTGAGCAACCTGATCTAGTTGAAGATGTCCCTGCTGACTGCAGTGTGGACAGACTAGATGACCTTTAAAGGTCCCTTCCAATCCAAACTATTCTATGATTCTATATGTCATGTCATGAGACAAAAGCAACAGACAAGGTAGCCCTGTGGAAGTGGTGGTGATGAATGAATACTGCTGAGGGGTATTTTTATACAGCCTAGTATAGTCCAATTTGATCCTCCAAGGTTCACAACCCTGAAATAAAAGCTTGATTGTATCTTAAATCAACTCCAAGTAGCACCAGACCTGCTGATGAGGACAGCATGATTGCTGGTGTTGTAAAGGCCAGTATCTAGACCAGGAGTAATGCTTAGATCAACCAAGTTTTGACAGCAAGAACAAGACAGCGAGAACACGAGTGTCTTTGTGCTCCAGGTATCTGCATGTATGTCCATGATTTATGGTACAGGTAATGAGGGAATGAAAGTAAAAGGTCTGGGATGTGCAGGAATCGCTGATAAACTTCCAGCTGATAATTCTCCTTGTGCTCAAAAAAGAAGAGCTATGAAGCACATTTGCATGACAGTTCAGGAAAATACACTATTCATCACAGTAAGTGAAAAAAAAAAAAGAAAAAAAGAAAGCCAGGTTTGGCATTTGCAAGTGGGGTGATAGTCAACCACTGACTCATTGTCTTCTTCAGAGCCCAAACTGACATGAAGGAAAAAAATCTCAGCAGCAGAATAATGACTACAGGACTAGTTGTGATCTCCAGCTGGATAGAAGATAGGCTTACCTACAGCTTTCATTCTCTGGACCATCTCTCCTCACTGCCAGCTGCTGAAGCCTGACTTACAGGATTCAGTGGTACTGTACATTAAAGATGACATTCAAAGAAATGGGAAAAATCCTGGAATTTTATTCCTCCACCAACTTCCTGCTGTTCAGTCTTGCTTAGCCTGCCCTTGTAATTAGAAACAACCTGCAGTTGTGATTTCTCACCCTGGCACCACATTGGTAATTGTTTCTAATATTGATGGACTTTGCCCATAGCCCAGCTGGGCTTTGCCATCTTGCTTCAAACACTCCTTACATTGAGATGAGTGATTTTAGGAGCAAGTTGGTCTTGTAGTACCAAAGCCAAACTTCTGAATTTCACTGCAGGCTCTGGAATTTAGAAAAGGAAACCAGGGGAGTTTGTCAACCTAGAGGAATGTGCAGGTGGGAGAGGAGAAGAGAATGCAATAGAAAGTGGTCTCAAAATCATAATGCAAACTGGTGATAAAATGAAGAGATAGACCAGAAGTGACACAACACAAAGGAAAAGCTCTGGCACAGACAAATTGAGGCAGCAGCAGGATGATACCATAGGAAGGAAAGGATTCAGCACACCATTTCACATGGAGAAGGAGGAATGCGACTAGGGATGGAGGAGATTGGAGTGGGTAACATGATGTGATTGGCAGTGAACAAAGAAGGTGATGTGCCACTTCTCCGTGGCAGTGGGAGGACCAACGGTGAATGTTACATGACAATTTGGATGACACAGAGCTGAGGTAGGGGCAATGGAGCTTGTGGAGGTGTGTGTTTTGGAAAGAGTTCATTGTCAGACTTGAAGAAGCCTCTGTGATGGGTGAATGTTGATGCCTTTGGGATCAACAAGCCATCACAGAAGCTGGAGTCTCCTCCTCTGGAGACTTTCAAAACTTGCCTGGATGTGTTACTGTGCACCTTGGAGCACCTGTGTTAGCAAGGGGGTTGGACTAGATGATCTCCAGAGGTCCCTTACAACCCCTGCCATTCTCTGATTCTCCTCTGATTCTGTGATTCTATGCTCAGGGAGGCTGTGGAGCCTGGGCCAGCCACCACTGCCTTTCTGCATCTTCAGCCCCAGCCCCATCTCTGCACCAGAAACTTCACAGCAACAACCCTCTTTAAAACACCAGTAAGGCTGAAATATAAAGTGGTGCTAACGAAGATTGACTCTGTGTCCTTACTTCACCTCCTGCCTGAGGCAACATATGGTCTGTGAAAGCTGCCACTCGACTCAAATTTGGTAATGGAAATCCATGTGACCAGCAGCGCTCACAGGCAGAGCAGCATGGTGAATTAGAGGCTCTGAGATGAGATTTGTGGGGCTTGTCTTAGCCTCTTTCCAAACAGCAGCTTAAAATGATATCTCCATAGCCCTGCTTGCTTCTGGCTGCTTTATCTGAGTTTCATAGCAGTAAATGAGAGGCAGCATGGTGATAACTAAATTTATTTCCACTGCTGCCTCCCAGTTCAAAAGCCTCTCTCCAGCATGCCTGCAGATGTTGGTCAGCTTCTACTGCACGACAGGGTTAAGCTCATCTTATCTGGGCTGTACACATGGCCAGCACAACACAAGGCTGTGCTGGTGGGGGATGATGCTCCCGGGCCAACAAGTGCCTGGTATAGTATCTTATAATGTGCTGGCTGCTTATGCCATGGACATGGTTTAGTGGACATGGTGAGTATTGGGTTGATGGTTAGATTTGATGATCTTAGAGGTCTTTTCCAACCTTAAGGATTCTATGATTCTGTGATCTGCAGTGTGGCTTACCACATGTAGCTGTTGCAGATAGAAATGTCTTTGAAAAAAAAAATCCGCTGGATAATTTAGTTTGGGGGTTGCTTGGAAGTGTGGGTGGAGAGGCAGCACTTCTTAGCCCAGACATTGAAAATGGGAAAAATTATTTCAGCTTCAATTTCAGGCTATTTCCTAAGCTAGGCTGTCAGCCATCATGGCTATGCCTATGTTAAAAAAAAAATCAATCAGTTTCTTGGCTCTGAGGTGGAGTGGATGATCACAACTCACATCTGCACTTCCCTCCATCCATGATCAAAACTGGGCTGGGAACAGCTTCATGAGCAAAAGTGGTCATCAGATATGGGCTGGTGATGGACCCCTTCCCAGCCCTCTCCATGGCCAGAGGGAATGTACCCTTTGGGCAGCTTGAAGCCCTGTGTAATGCCATGTATTTGTCAAAAAAAAAAAAAAAAAGTATTTATTATAAATCTGGATCCCTCCCCAGGATTTTTGCTTTTACTTTTATGCTGGGCTTACATTTTCTCAGTTTGGTAAAGTTTAACAAAATACCCCAACAGCATCAAGCTGGACCGAAGTGTGACCTCTCCATTGCCTGTGCTTGCTGCAGGAGATGGCAGATGGGCTCCTATCCTGAGGGCTTCCTGAATGTCACATAGAAAGAACCCCACAGGGATGCTGGGTGTGTATTGATACCTCTGGAGCTGTGGACATTTAGATCCCTTCGTTAACCCACAGGTGCAAACACGATTGCTTTCAGAAAGCTCTGGAAACAAGGTAGAAAGGACTTACAGCAGTGAGGCAGGCAGGGTTAGAGTCCCCAGGGGGTAGTTAATAAGACAGTTTGGTTCTGGACAGAACAGACAGAAAAGAAAAAGAAAGCAAGTAGGTTGGAAAAAAATGGTTTAATCATTTTTTTTTTTTAAGTGAAGATTTTCATGTCTCAGGAAGGAGTCTCCAGAGGTTATTACCCATTCAGATCATGTTACCACTAATAGTCAGGGAAACTAATAGTCACAAAGAAAAGATAAGCCACCAGCAGGAAAAGATATAGAAAGGAAGGAAGCAAACAAAACCAACCTTTTAGAACCCTAACACAGTCTCAGCAGTGGACATAGCATTAAACAAACCAAACATTTCTACTCAGGTGAGAAATCATCTCTCATCCTTTGCCTACCTTGAGTAGAGCTAGGGATAAACCTTGTTACTGTGAAAGAGGAATAAAGCTGCATTTCCTCCCCCCGCCCCCCCCTCTTTGATTTCAAGAGAGAATTTCTGCTTTGGAAATCATTAACAACTGGAAAGGTGACCAATATTTTGTGTTGCTTATGTTGCTCAGGTATGATGAAAGCCCTTTGCCCAACCCTTCTTCCATGTTCTCATTTAGCACTGATGCTGGATGGGAGATTCAGACTAAAGTCTGGAGAAGAGAAGGCTCCAGGGAGGCCTTATGGTGGGCTTTCAGTACTTAAAGTGGGAAAAGATGGGGACAGTCTTTTTAGCAGAGCCTGTTGTGACAGAACATGAGTTTGAGATTAGAGGGAGATTTAGACTAGATAGAAGGAAGAAGCTTTTTACAATGAGGGTGATAAAACACTTGAGCAGGTTGCCCAGAGAGGTATAGGATGCCTCATCCATGGAACCATTCCAGGCCAGGTTGGACTGGGCTCTGAGCAACTTGATCTAGTTGGAGATGTCCCTGCTCAGTGCAGAGGGTAGTGGACTAGGTGACCTTTAGAGATCCCTTCTATCCCAAATAATTCTATGATTTTATGATTCTATAAAAGACCTTTAATTCTGACAGCCCCATCCCTTCTTCTTAACATTCCCTCTCTGATGCTGAACTGTTCAGGACCATCTGCCCTCTCCTCCATGGATCATTTTGGGATAGTCCATACATACTGCTGTCTCCAGAAATGAGCCTGATCACTAGCCCAGGTCTGTCGTGCAACCTCTATGATTTACTCCCTTGCTAGTCATAGAAGAGAAACGTTCCTGCAGCTCTTATGTTAGCTAGATACTGCTAATCTGCATTTTTAATAGGAATAGTTATAAATCCCATGATAAGCAAGTAAGATAGTGGCTCAATGAATTAGCACTTAGTAGGCTACACTTGAATTTGCTTGTAAGCAGCTCTGGGCAAGTTAGAAATCATGAAGTTATTAGTACTCTGTATGCAAATACACTCCACCCCTCCATGCATATGTATGTAAATATGTGTGTGTGTGTATATATATGTATGAACTAGACTTAATATCTGCAGCAGGAACATGAAAGAAACTGTGTAACTAACCCACTCAAAACCTCCAGTGAAATGAAAGCCACCAAGAGGTGCTTCATGCGAGTCTACAAGTCATTAATCCACTGTGCCATGGGCGCAGAAGCAAGAAGGCTTTTGGTGGTAAGAAGGTCACTTGTCCTGGCCAGAAAGCAACAGGTGAAGAGGAAGCAGAACAGGGAACTGCAGAAGGGTGGCAGGGGCAGCCTCAAGCACAAGCTGTTTCCTCCAAGATCATCACCACTGAACTGCTGTGTCTGGCTTTGTACCAAGTGTGCTAAGTGTGTGGCCAGTGTAAGCCATAAACAACCCAGGGCACCTACAGAGTCTCAGCTTAGTGGTGGTTTTGTTTTCAGCAGCCAACCCACGCTCCATGAAGCACATCTTGTAGAGCATCACCTCACCTAGGAAAAGCTAAGCTCATTGTGTGAACAGCCACAACCTCCTTTTTCGATGCATATGATGGGACCACCCAAAGATCATAATGACCACAACAGTCATAACAACTGAGTAAAAGCTGCAAGGGAAAAACAAATCTTAACTCAACTTAACTTAAGCTCAGAACTCAAAAAACTAGGCAAAAAAAGTAGTGAGATTTTGCAAAGAGGAGCAATTTTCTGCCAGGATGGTGGTCAATGAGTTTTTGCTAAACAGCATTGACCCAAATCTCTCCATGCATCAAACTCAGGGCCCAACACTAGCTGATTTTGCCAACAGCAATTTGTGGTGATGTGGGATGCCACCCAGTGATGTGAGATGGCACCCCTTTGCTGCTACTTGAAATCTGCTGAGGCACTTAAAAGAAGCCACCACCTTCATATCATCATTTAAAAGATGCAGGGGGAAATCAAGAGTTTCCAGGGATGCCCTGAAGGCAAAGCTGAGTGGAAACGTGTGAGAGTACAACACACTTTCTAGTAAGGACTGATAGGACATCCCCAGCATTTCAACCTAAGGACAGAATACAAGGATAGCTACAAAAAGCCAAATAAATGAGGATGTTTCCCACTTTCATCCACTCTGAGTTTTGTGCACAAAGACCATTTTCATTCTCTGTTATTTAGAATGTCCAGGTAGTTTCTTTGTCACATGTACAAACTTCTCTACTTATATCTATTCAGACTGCACAGACCAAATACATCCTCAACTTTGCATCCTCTGAGGTAAAAAAAATCATGTCCTCTGAGCAGCACCTACAAAAGAGGAACTGATTGTCCACTGAGAACCACCCACTAGAGCAAGGCAAACTGCAGACCAAAAGTCTCAGCTCTTGGGTCCCCACAATTCCTTCAAGCCAAAAGTTGAGTTAGAAAATGGGGGTTGAACCATCTCTTGAGGATATCTGAGGCAGAAGTGGTAAAAGTCAGCCCAGTGAGACCAAGGTGGGATAGCTTGAGGCAAGGAGGAGCTGCTGCCCTGTGGCCTGGACCCACCAAAACATCAGGATGCTAAAGGGGCAGCATGGGGAGGAGAGGATGATGTGCTCCAACCCCTGCCATGGGGAGCAGCACTGACCAGCAACACTGGGCATAATTCAGCTCGGCATAATTCATAATAATATTGCTGGCCATAATTCAGCTTCTCCAGGCCTCCTTGGGGCAGCTCTCTCACGTGCACAAGGGTTCAGCAGAAACAGGAAGCTGAGGCCATGGTAACTGGAAGCTTCTGTCCATCATCACACCCTCTTGTTTGTTGAGTGCTCTAGCACATTACTGTACCAAATATTTGCTGAGACAGTTGATGATTGCTGACAGCAAAATATCAATAATGAGATCTTGAACCCCAGGAACTTACCCCAGCTGACTATGTTTCTTTCCTTATTCTTATTTTTGTGAGGCAGCAACACTCAGCACAAATTATTACTCCATGTAATCACATTCACAGACCTGAGCCAAACTTAACCAGATGCATCCAGAAAAGTCATCCTGGAGACCCTGAAATGTTGCTTCAGGGTATTGTAGAGACTACTTTTCACATAAACTTGTTCACACCCATGTCTACCTTTCCATCCGCCACAAAAGAGAGATTTACTCAACCGTGAAGTCCCTACAGCACGTGTAACATGTGGTGTGTTTTGTGACAGAAAGCCCTCATCCCAGTCATTCAGGGGACAACCATTTTTGTCCTGTAAAGGCATCTTTATCCTGTGAAGGATAAAGCTCTTCTGATGCTTTCAAGCCTGATAAGCCGTCAGGATAGAAACTCAATCCTTTAATGATTTCTTCAGTGACTAATCCAGTCCTTTCATGACTGGGACTCGCTGGTGGTGCCATGACAGGACTAGGATAGCCATTGGAAATACTCAGTAGGGCTGCTAGAGACCTCGAAATGCATTTGTTCAAAGAAGGGTGCATTTAGCTACGGGAGGAAGAACAAGCAAATTCGTTACCTCTATGGACCCTGGATCTACTTTGACAGTTTCTCCTGTGCTGTTGTCATTGCTAAGATTTGGTGGGCTGTGTGAAGGTAGCCTTCTCTCTTCCTTTAAGGCATGCTCCAAAAGTTTCTTATTCAAGATCCTGGCAGCATTTTCTGTGAGCGTGTACCCTGGAGGAGCAGATAAGTCCTGCCTGATACTTGTCACCTCAGTCCCGTCTTCCTTTTGTGCCTCTGTCCCCAGCCGGAGAGGACTGGGTGACCTGCCACGGGCATTTGGGCACGGCTCCTGCAACGAGCTCAGTTCTGCTCTGGGTTCTGCTGACCTGGACCGGCTGCTAGACCTGGGGCATTTTTGGAAGGTGTCGTGAAAGATGGGGCTATGGTCGATGATGTTGAACAAACTGGAGAGGCCATCGTTGATGGTGGTGTGGACAGGGCTCTCCCTTGTGGTGGTTGACCTAGCCCAAGCAGACTCACTGAATCCTTTCTGAGGTGTGCCAGGCAAGGTCCGGTTATTGGGCTGGTCTGGTTTGGGAAGGGCTTTTCTTTGCAGCTTTGGAGAGCCGTATTTGGGAGAGCAGCATGTGCGTTCAAACTTAGCCTGGACTTTTTCGATGACGGGAGTCACTTGCCTGCTTCTTATGCTTCTGGATGGTGACGAGACAGGCGTGGACCCCCCCTTTGGAGTCAGACACTTGTGTGGACTGCTGGTGATACTGCGCAGGGTTTCGGTCTGCAGGCCGACGCTGATGGTCTGGGTGGTCTGCGTCCCTGTCGTCCTCATCCCGTTGGTTTGACAGGCGGTGTCCTTGAACTGAGGTTCTGCTGAGCTCGAGTTGGAGCGGATGGCGTTACGGACAGAGAAAGCCACCTCCTTCATATCATCACTCATGTTTTTGGACATCTCCAAGCTGTGCAAGGGGGAGGCGAAACCTACAGTAGTGCAAAGAGGACGCTCGATGGGATGAAGACCCCCCTCCAGAAAATCCTTGTGATGTTTGGCCAGGTCACACGACCATCTCCCAAACACATCTGAGGAAGCACCTTTCGTCTCAGCGATGTTCCCCATGGCTTTGGTCACAGAGAAGAGGAAATCCGGCTCGGCCTGGTGCTTCCCTTCGCTGCCAGCTATCACTGAGTTATCAAACCTACGCACAACCGGGGGGCTGTGGAAGACCCGAACTCCCATTTTCTCAGTTACGCTGTGACTCCTTGTCGGCTGCTTCTGGCAGTGCTCCGGGCTGGTCATGGTGTTAGTTGTCATGGTGACACTGGTGGTGAGGTACCATGATGATGCCTGAAAGGGATCTGAAGGAGGATCATTCCCAGCTTTCCCCATTTCTGTCCTTTCTGCCCAGCCTTCTGCAGGCTTCTCAGTGGCCCCACCATGGTTCCTAGCATTACTGTAATCCCAGTTTTTGTTGAATTCCTCAATGTATTTCAGGTCATCAGGAGACAGGGGAGGGGTTATGTCATCTTTGCTGTTGGATAAAGGCAAGTTTTTTTCTGGTAGAAATGGAGAAATATCCATCAGGCGCTGAAATTCCGACATGGAAGAGACAGACATTGCCCTGGAGAGGGGAACACAAATTAGTTACTACATGGGCTCAGAAACTCTTATTTTCAGCAGCAAACTAACTCAGGAAACCCAACTTTCAGTACCTGCTTATATACAAAACCACTTCAGTCCTCCCTTTGGTTAAAGTTCCCTTTTGCTACAGAATCATACAATACCAGGTTTGAAGGGACCTCAAGGATCATCTGGTCCAACCCTTCTTGGGACTAACCTTTAAAGCAGCTGTGCAATGTCAGCATTCCTGATGTGTCATTAAAAGCACCAAGTGATTTATTGATGGCTGTTCATTTACTGCTCTCATATGGATTACTGCTTGGAAAATGCCTGAAATATGGAGTGGTAGGATGCCTTTCAGAAATACATCATTCACAGAAAATGAGTGCTTGTGACGAGCCAAGCAGGATTCTTGGCCTTCCTGTATTTTACTCGTTGGTGCAAATGATGGGCATCCACCTGAGTTGTTCTGCTGCTTCATTTTAAGTAGAAATCAAACAAAAAAAAGAAGCTTTCTGAATGAGACTACTCAAACATGCCTGTGTTTAGTCATCAGGGGAGACCTTCTCGCTCTACAACCACCTGAAAGGAGGCTGTAGAAAGGCGGGTGTTGGCCTCTCCTTCTAAGTGATAGTACAAGAGAAAATAGGCTCAAGTTGCACCAGAGGAGACTTAAGTTGGACATTAGGAACAATTTCATCCTTGAAAGGGTTCTCAAGGCCTGGAACAGGCTGCTCAGGGCAGTGGTAGAGTCCCCATCCTTGGAGGGATTTAAAAGCCATGTAGATGTGGTGCCGAGGGACATAGTTTAGTGGTGGACTCGGCAGTCCTGGATTAACAGTTGGACTCGATGACCTTAAAGGTCTTTTCCTTCCAAAAAAAATTGTATGATTATCAAGGTTGGTTCAATAAGGAAACTCAGGGTGGGCAAGGGTTCAGCAGGGAATGGGTTTTATATATCAGTGATCTGGAGGATACAGGAGAATCACAGAATCAATAAGGTTGGAAAAGACCTCAAGGATCATCAGGTCCAACCTGTCACCCAAGACCTCATGACTACTAAACCATGGCACCAAGTGCCACATCCAATCCCCTCTTGAACACCTCCAGGGATGGTGACTCCACCACCTCCCTGGGCAGCACATTCCAACGTCTAACACCTCTCTCTGTGAAGAACTTTCTCCTCACCTCCAGCCTAAACCTCCCCTGGTGCAGCTTGAGACTGTGTCCTCTTGTTCTGGTGCTGGTTGCCTGGGAGAAGAGACCAAGCCCCTTCTGGCTACAACCTCCCTTCAGGTAGTTGTAGGCAGCAATGAAGTCACCCCTGAGCATCCTCTTCTCCAGGCTAACCAATCCCAGCTGCTTCAGCCTCTCCTCGCAGGGTTTGTGTTCGAGGCCTCTCACCAGCCTCACTGCCCTTCTCTGGACATGTTCAAGAGTCTCAATGTCCTTCTTAAATTGAGGGGCCCAGAACTGGACACAGTACTCGAGGTCCAGCCATCACATGGTGAGTTTTCAATCAAGGCCACCAGCTGCAGTTAGGGTGCATCTGTATCAGGGAGTTCAAGTGACATTAGGAGTGTGGCTTTGAAGTGAGGCTCCTATTCAAATGCTCTGGTTTGCTTCAAGGAACAATCCTAAAGAGCATGGGCTGAATTCCTTTGGGACAGAAGCAAGCTGGAAGACACTCTCCAAAAGCAGAATTTATACACTTGAGGCTTAGGTGGATAGTCAACCCATGGGGTCATACCAGAACTAACCCAGAGCAAAATATTCTGGCATGCAGGGGCATGTTTAGATGTAATGTTTAGTGACATGGTTTACAGGATCACAGGATGTTAGGGTTTAGAAGGGAACCTCTGGAGATCTTAGAGTCAAACCCCACTGCCAGAGCAGGACCATAGAATCTAGTGCAGGTCACACAGCAACATATCCAGACAGGTCTTGAAAGTCTCCAGAGAAGGAGACTCCACAAATTCTCTGCGAAGCCTGTTTGGTGGTGGACTTGGCAGTGTGGGGTTAACAGCTGGACTCGATGATCTTAAAGTCTTTTCCAACCCAAATGATGAGTCTATGATTCTATGTCAGGTCTTCAGCACCAGGTGTTTTCCTCCACATATTGGTGTCTACAGGTCTGAAATACTTGGTAAAGTAGGTACAGCCTTCTGTATAAGCTGCAGCTTCATGCACTTGCATAAGGTTTCATCTTTGTGCACCACAGCTGAATGTGGCCCATGTCCATCAGAGCACAACAGAAGCATACTGAGACAAAATAATCGCTGGATAAATCCATTAATCTGGTTCATAGGCATTTTAGGAGGAACCAGGGCTATGCTGCGGGTCTGTGGCTTGGGCTCCAGAGATCTCTAGAACTTTCCCTGTAAGTTTTACTCACCTTTGAAGGTTTCCTTTGTGTGTCTCTTCCTCCTGAAGAAAAAGAGAAACAAACAGGGTAAGTTATCTCTAAGCATGTTGGTGGCATTAGCGGGGGGTCATATTGCCATTCACTTCTCGTTAGCTGCTCATTAGTGTGTTTATCTCTAAAAAGGGGCTGATTCTCCCTCTGAAGGAATCTGAATTCCTTTGTACACAGGCAGCAGAACAGACAATCCCACATGGACAACAACTGCACAGGGAAAGCCCCTGTGTGAAATCTACAACAGCTCCGAGCTTTCATAGTCCTGTGCAATCACAACTGGAAGCTGCAGATGGACTTTTTCCATATGTTTTCCTGTGTGTACAATATCTTGGTTTGGATCATATAGCTGTGAGTAAATCTGTTCTGTGGAGCTAATCTGCTTTATGCCAGAGACCTGGCTGTGCTGAAATAAGAAATAGAATCATAAAATCAAGGAATTGTTTTGGTTAGAAGAGACCTTCAGGGTGACTGAATTCAACCGTTAACCCAGCCTTGCCAAGAGCCCCACTAAACCATGTCCCTCAGCACCATATCTACACACCTAAATCCCTCCAGGGATGGGGACTCCACCAGTTCCCCGGACAGCCTGTTCCAGGCCTTGACAACCCTTCAGGAAAGTGTCTAATCTAATGTCTAATCCCAGTGTCTAATCTAAACCTCCCCTGGGACAACTTTGAGGCTATTTCCTCTTGACCCATCACTTTTTCCTTGGGAGAAGAGACCAGTCCCCACCTCATTACAACCTCCTTTCAAGCAGTTGTAGAGAGTGAGAAGGTCCTTTGACATAAGATTGAATTATGAGTTCTCTAGGAACCAGCAAATGCCCCAGCTGAAGCTCATTAACCTAGCTATATTATATCTGTGTGTAGATCACTACTTGTTTCATGAGGACAATACCTACAGCTTGCTAACAGCATTAAGATGTTGTTATAGTGATTATTTCCCTCTGACAATTCCCATAATGAGTTGTTTTCTTAATAGATACTTCTGAAGCAATTGCTCTACAGTTATTTTTTCAACTGTTTGCTTCTATTTCTAATAAATTTTAGGGAATGCAAAATCTAATCAGGAAAATAAAGAGTATTGGTAGCTATTAATTTTATTTGGCCTCAAGAACTCAAGGACATGACTAACACAGAAGTGGATTTCCAGTTGTGACTATTTAAAAGGAGTACCTCTTAACTCACAAATACCTTTCTGGTATTTATCCAGAGTCAGAGTTAAAATGTGGAGTAAATTGACCCTCCTTGCTTTCACTCTGTTGGCTTCAGTGGAGTTACTGCCAAGAAAATCTGATCTAACTGAATGGAGCATGAGGTTGAAGCTTGGATTCTAGATCCTTTGTTGCCCTTCATTGGAGGTGCTAGAGTGTCCAAAGAATTGCAATGAAGATGGTGAGTCATCTTCTGAGGAGCCACTGAGGGAACTGGAGCTGCTTAGTCTGGAGAATAGGAGACTGGGGGGAGGAGACCTTCTCTCTCTCTGCAACTACCTGAAAGGAAGTTGGAATCAGATGGGGGTTGGTCTCTTCTCCCTAGTAACAAGCAACAGGACAAGAGGAAACAGCTTCAGACTGCACCAGGGGAGGTTTAATTTGGACATTAGGAAAAATTTATTCCCCAAAAGGTTCATCAAGCCCTGGAAGAGGCTTCCCAGGGCAGTGGTGGATTCCCCATCCCTGGAGGGATTTAAAAGCTGTGTAGATGCGGTGCTGAGGGACATGGTTTAGCAGTGGACTTGGCAGTGCTGGGTTAATAGTCGGACTGGATGATCTCAGAGGTCTTTTCCAACAAAAAGAATTCCATAATTCTATGATTCCATGATTAACTTCTACTGCTGTTAGTACCACAAAGAAAATGCAGTGGAGAGGAACTGTCAGCAGGCTGCAGCTGTCTCTGTGCATCCTCAGATCAGTTATTCATTAAACTCCAATCAGTTCTGCTTCAGCAAACCCTCTGTGGGGAAATGGCTCTGCCAAGGTTTCACTAAATCATGCTTTGAAGGAAAGAAGCTATCAAATACCACCAAGGACCAAATTTTGCTGCCAACACACTTGTTGATGGTGGCAATATCTGAAAATCAGGAAAGGGAAGAGATACTTCCTTTCTGAAATATCAGGTTGAGCTTGAAGGGAAGACAACATGAATCAAAATTAAACACAAAACACAGAACCTGTCACTGGTACTAACATTCCTCATTGAGCACTTGGACCTGTATAGAATAAAAGTTAAGAAATAATAAAGATGGGATCCTGAGTGACAGCCATACAGTTGTGGAAAGAAAACTGGAACACAGGTATCTTAACATGTAAGGATGCTCACATTTCTTCCCCCTCTTAATCTTTTTTTCTCTTCTTCTCAAAGAACTTGATTTCCCAATCCTTTAGGTGAGTAACAATATTGTACAATCTCCAAGAGATGTTTGGGTCAAACTTTCACAAGCACTCATGCTCCAGTCAAGTCTTAACCTGGTCCTGTAAGAAGCTTGAGATCCAACATGTTGACAAACTTTTCTTCCTTAGGGGTCAGACTCTCAAGCCTGAGTACATATATACATTTTCTGGAGAAAAGAAGGATGAAGGGAGAACTTCTGACTCTACAACTACCTGAAAGGAGGTTGGAGTGAAGTGGGGGTGATGGAATCAGAGAATCATAGGATGGTAGGGGTTGGAAGGGACCTCTGAATATCAGAGTCCAATCCCCCTGCACCAAATGAGGATCACCTAGAGCAGGTCACACAGGAATGCATCCAGACAGGTCTTGAAAATCTCTAGAAAAAGAGACTCCACACCCTCTCTGGGCAGCCTGTTCCAGTGCTTCACCACCCTTACAGTAAAGAAGTTTCTTCTGATGTTGAGGTGACCCTTCCTGTGTTCCTGTTTGTATCCCTTGCCCCTTGTCCTATCACAGGATACCGTCTCTTCTCCATATAACAAGTTACAGGACGAGATGAAATGGCATCAAGTTGTACCAGGGAAGGTTTACATATTGGATATTAGATTTGGATATTAGAAGAAGCTTTTTCACTGAAAGGGTTCTTAAGCCCTGGAACAGACTCCTCAGGGAGGTGGTTGAAAAGATACAGAGATGTAGTGCTGAAGGACATGGTTTAGCACCAGACTTGGTAAAGGTAGATAGTGGTTGGACCTGATGATCTTAAAGTTTTTTTCCAACTGAAACGATTCCATGATTCTATGATCTTTTACTGGGAAGCTCCTGCTTCCCTATTTGCTATTATGTGTATACTCAGTCAATACCTACCTGCCCAGAGCACAAGCTGGATGTCTAACCCATGTGCAGAAGTCTGCAGTGGTGCAGATTTTAGCAGGACACAGCCTAGATTCACTGTGGCCCAACAGCATCTCTCAGTACTGCTTTTTACATCTTCAAGGTGTGATCTCAGGGGAGATACTTTGCTGATGAAGAGTAACTTGGGGTTTTTAACAACTCATCTCACTCATGCTTATCTATTTAAAAGGCAACAACAATGAAACAACCTTAAGTGCCTGCTCACTGCAGGAGGCTTGGACTAGGTGACCCTTCCAACACAAACCATTCCATGATTCTTTGAAGTGCCTCTCTACAGCACTTACAGTTTTATTAACAAAATGCAGCCCATCTTTCCTCACATACACATCTGGAAGAGATTGAAGACCTTCTAAACCAGTATGTTGTGCCAAACATAGCTGTCACCCATAACAAGAATGATACCACAAGCTGAGGTAATCTTTGGGACTTTTAGGCTGGCTCCCAGTTTCTCAGGTGATTGACACTGGTCTAAGCAGCTCATAACAAGGAAAGAAATCTGGTCCACACCAAATTCACTCAAAACAGTGCTTGTGACCCAATATCTCACTTCCTGCAGCGGGGATGTTGCACCAGATCTGACACAGGAGACAACACAACGGCTCGATAAAAGGCAGAAGAGCTCATACTTCCATTAATCCGGTCAGGAATTTCTCGCGCTCGGGCTGCCGGGACCGGTGCTCGTCAGACTCATCAGGGGAATCGAGAGACAGTGACTCCAGAAAGAGGTTCTCTGTGGCACTGCACCGGTCGCTCTCCTTCAGCTTGGACAGTGACCTGTCATCAAACTGAATGGTGTCTGAATCAGAGTAGGATCTCGAGCCCATCGGACGAGGCACGTGGAGGTTCCCCTGGGCTGTGAATGCACGATGGTTGTTCTCCTTCTGGTCACACAGAAAACCGCCTCCTCTCCGTGGGCTCACTTCTTTCTGGAGCTGGAGACAAGGAAAAATAAAAGGAACAGGAGTTATGGGTGTAGTGTGTAGCATTCTGCAAAACTCATCCTTCCCCAGGAGCCAGGCACCACGAGATCACCACCTGGCTCCAGGGATGTCAGCTTTGCTCTACTGGCCCTTCCTCAAAAGGGGGATGTCTTGAGAACTTTGATGCTATTACTTGTGGGGTTTTGAGTGATAGGACTCTGGAATAGGCTGCCCAGTGAGGTTGTGGATGCTTCCTCCCTGGAGGTTTTCAAGGCTGGGTTGGATGAGGCTTTGACCAGCAGAGTCTGGTTGAGAGGTGTCCTTGCCCATGGCAGGGGCATTGGAACTAGATGATCTCTAAGGTCCCTTTCAACCTAAGCCATTCTATAAATCTATATCTATAATTAAATATTTATACCTATACCTATAATCTAAAATTATAGAGGATACATCAGAGCTATTAACTTTACACAGTGCAAATGCTGGGTGAAAAGAAAGTGAACCTTTAGTGAAAGTATCCACCTTAAAATCAGATGATGTGATCAACTTCTCCTTTTAGTTGTAAATACAAAGGGATAGGTGAAGTATTTTGGGCCCCTCACTCCAAGTAGGATGTTGAGATGCTAGGGCATACGCAGAGAAGGGCAACAAAGCTGAGGAAGGGTCCAGAGCACAGGTCTTGTGAGGAGCATCTGAGGGAACTGGGATTGTTTAGCCTGGAGAAAAGGAGGCTCAGGGGAGACCTTCTGGCTCTCTACAACACCCTGAAATGAGGTCGTAGTGAGGTGGGTGCTGGTCTCTCCTCCCTAGTAACTAGGGATAAGATGAGTAGAAATGGCGTCAGGTTGCACCAGGGAAGGTTTAGGTTGGATATTAGGAAAAAATTCTTCACTGAAATAGTGGTCAGGCATTGGAAGAGGCTGCCCAGGGAGGTGGTGGAGTCACCATCCCTGCAAGTGTTCAAAAATCTTGTAGACTTGGCGGTTTAGGACACTTAGAGGACATGGTTGTGTTGGGTGTTGGGTCGATGTTTGGACTTGATAATCTTAGAGGTCTTTTCCAACCTTAATGAATCTATGACTCTAAGTAAGTTGATATTTTTGAAATGAATGACAGCAGGAATCTGAGGAACGACTCTGATGTGTTATTGGAGCAGGGTGCTATGATTAGTGACAGTCACCTGCAAATGCAAGACCCTGAACACTGAGAACCTACAGAATGTATTATTTTAAGCTTCCAGCACCTTGGGAAAATAAATAGATGGTTTATTACCTAATGGAGAACAAAGCTTTCTAGGTCCCAAGTGATGAAATTTGCAGAGGGAAATAAGGGAGAGTTTTGTTTGATTGAAGTCTGACAAGAAGGGACCAGATCTTGATGGTACACCAAAAATCAGAAAACTGCAGCAGAGAGGGTTCAGCAGTGTTCACAACTGGGAGCTGATAGGAGAAGATGAGGGAAAGATTGGTGCAAAGAGTAATGGAGAACAATTCTGGTGTTCCTAAGGAGTGACAAACTAAAGTCTTGCCTGTGGTTTGACTTGATCTTAAAGGTCTTTTCCAACCAAAATGATTCCATGATTCTGTGATTAAAAGGAGATAATTTCAGGTATCCCACAAAGGTAGGGACTGGAAGATATATTTCAAGAGATCCTAGAGTCCATTCTCCAATATAGGAAGGACATGGACCTGATGGAGAGGGTCCAGAGGAGGGCCACGAGAATGATCAGGGGGTTGCAGCTGCTACGAGGACAGACTGAGGGAGCTGGGGTTGTTCAGCCTGGAGAAGAGGAGGCTCTGGGGAGACCTAAAGGCAGCCTGCCAGTATCTGAAGGGGGCCTACAAGAAGGATGGAGAGAGACTGTTTACAAACGCCTGTGGGGATAGGACAAGTGGCAATGGCTCCAAACTAGAAAACAGTAGATTTAGATTGGATATCAGGGACAAGTTGTTTACTATGAGGGTGGTGGAATACTGGAACAGGTTGCCTGGGGAGGTGGTTGGGGCCCCATCCCTGGAGATATTTAAAGTGAGGCTTGACAGGGCTTTGGGCAACCTGATCTAGTTGAGGATGCCCCTGCTGACTGCAGAGGGGGTTGGACTAGATGACCTTTGGAGGTCCCTTCCAACCCAGACCATTCTATGAATCTATAATTCTATGATTCTATATGAGCAAGATCCAAAGCAAGGAAAAATGGTTATTACAATTTCTCTGTCTACATAGTTCCCATTGCAAGCCTTTCCATGATGATGATCTGGGAACCTTTATGAGAAATCAGTACAGATACTGCCTCACTCTCTGGCCCTCAGAGGTGACAGGAGAATTAAAATGGGGAAATACCAGCCTTGACTTTTCAAGAGCTACTAATGATTTGGAATCCTAAAGTGTTTACACCTGTAAAGACACAATTTTTCATACAGGTGATTTTTGTGGGTTTAAATATTTTGTTGTTGTTGTATTTGTGGGTTTAATTATTTGGAGGTGTGGGGTTAAATATTCAGGATTTTTTTTTTGGTGGATTTAAATATTTGGAGGGCTTTTTTTGGGTTTAAATATATAGGTTTTTTTTCATGGATTTAACTATTTGGAGGGGTAAGGTTGTGCGTTAAATAATTTGGGTTTTTTTTGTGGATTTATAGTTATTTGAGTTTGCTTTGTTTTTTTTTTTTTGGTGGGTTTAAATACTTGTTGTTTGTTTATTTATTTATTTGGTGGCTTTAATTATTTGTTTTAAATATTTGCCAGCACTCTTCATGCACAATTAGCTGTAGGAGCAGAGCAGAGGGAGATTCTCTAAGGGAAAACAAAGTGACAGTGTACTTAAAAGGGAAAAAATAAAAAAGCAACTTTGAGCTCTGAGAAAAGTAGGTCAACATTTTTTTTTCATGTGAGAGCAGTATTCCCATACCCAGAGAAAAAGTATTTTATATATTTTATACATTGTTGGGACCTTCCCCCTTCCCATATGTGTATTATTCAGGAGCTGTGTGAAAGCAGACAGGCGAAAAACATGAGCATGAAATTTGGCACACGTGCTCCTGCTATCTCTTAGACTCTGTGTTTCAAACATACACACTGGAGTAGTCTCCTCATCCTCTACATATTGCCATACATGGAATACACACAGAAAAGCCCTGGGGAGAAGGACTTTGGAGATAAACTAATTGCTTCCATATAAAGCAGAGCACGACTGCAGTCCAAGAGGATATTCAGCTAAAAGCCTGCAAATATTTGGAAGCTTCCCATCACCCAGGAAAATGTTTAATTGTAAGCAAAGATGCAGTTATGAAGCTTTGCCGGCAAGTAGCCACGATTTCAAATGCTACTTCTGGTCATCCTTGAAAAGGAGGCTGAGAGTAGACCTTCTCATTTTCTACAACTCCCTGAAAGGAGGTTGGAGTGAGGTTGGGGTTGGTCTCTTCTGTCAAGTAACAAGTGATAGGATGAGAGGAAATGGCCTCCAGTTGCACTAAGGGATATTTAAATTGGATGTTAAGGGGAAATTACTTCACTGAAAGCGTTCTCAAATACTGAAGCAGACTCCCCAGGGGACTGGTTGAATCCCAATCCCAGGAGGTGTTTAAAAGAGGCAGAGATGTGATGCTGAGGGATATGTCTTAGCGCCAGCCTTGGCAGAGTCAGTTAATGGTTGGACTCAATGATCTGAAAGGTCTTCTCCAATGAAAATGAATCTATGATTCTATGATCTAGTCCTCTGAAATGAGCTTGATATAATATTTTTTATTTCCCCCATCTCTTGCTAATTCTAAGTACAACTCTGTTGTACAGCAAATACTTAGTCGAAACATAGAGCTCTCAGAGTAGTAACAGAGGAAATCAGCTCTAGGACTAGTTAAGAGCTATTTTGTTGGCCCTCCCAAGATGACACTAAGAGATTATGTTAAGTTTAATGAGAATTGAAGGCTAGGTGACATTAACAGGAATTTCTCTGTTGCTTCCTTCAATGTGCCCCATTCCCAGGGAATAGAAAAATGCAGTTTTGAACCAGGTTAAGTCCCTGGAGCTATTCAGGATACACTGAGGAGATTGATATTAAAACATACAGTTCACAGGTCCAGCAGCATAAACATCCAAAGAGATATCAATGACCCCATGTGTCCACATCCTTTCTATACTGGGACATGTCCTGAAGGTTATTTAATTCCCATCATGCATCAAGAATCCACAGAATGCAGTTTGGCCACTGAAACTCAACAGGTTGAAACCAGCGCAGTCAAGCTATAGAGAACTCAGCAGCTTGTCCTACTGAACTCTGGAAACCAGGTAATTTGGGTGAAGCCTTCCTACCTCACAGGTGTTGGTGTTTTCCCTTAGTAGATGTGTGTGATGGTTTGAAACTGTCTTTTTTATTTTTCCTTGCAAAGTCAGAACAGAGAAAGTGAAAGACTGTAAATAAGTCACTATTGGGTGTAAGAAAGCAAAATAACGATTGTTCTAAACACTTCCATTGGATAGATAGAAATGTTTAAGAACTATTACCCAAAACAAAGTAGGCACTCTGCACATTCTGCGTTCGGCAGTGGGGGCAGTTGCTGGGCTGTCTGGTTGCTGTTTTCTTCTTCTCTTCTGGCTGAAGATAACACGTACTGACCTTGGCAGCTAAGTTAACAACTTTCTGCTCTAACTAACTCTGCTTTCTGTCCAAGGGGGCCTAGGGGGAAGCTCCTGGGAGAGGGAGGCCCCTTTGGGAAGGGTCCCCTTGGGGGGAAGCAAAGGGAGATTGGTTGTGCTTTTCTGTTGATTGTATATATTTGTAAATGTTGTGAATTTTGTATATTTGTACATACTCATTGCATTTCATCGTAGATTGTAGATTCTGCTTGTAAATACAGCTTTCATTTGCTTCCAGACTGGGCTAGCCTGGTTATTGTCGGTGGGGGGGGAATTTCAGCTCACACTGACACAATGTGCAATTGGACTGCAACAAGCTACATGAAGCAAACACAACCCCCCTCAGATAAATGGGAAATTAAAAAAAAATCAGACTAACCTTTTTTGATGTTTTTAAATTTAGGAGCTCAAAAATAACCTCTTGTGGTCTGGAAAACTTTCATATCAGTCACTGTCCACTCAGACCTCCACTATTAGCCGGGATTTTAGACCTATCTGTAGAGCACAGGATTTTCCCAAGTGCTTCTCTGTGGGTTTAACAGCCATGGCTCAAACTGAGGTTTAGTCTTGCACTCATCATATTTATAGCCTGGTGTCTTTCCTTTAGCTTGTTGTTGCACATGAGACACAAACAAAGAAACCTTTCCAGAAAGTAGTCATGAGGCTGGGAGATCTTACTATGGCCTTTCAATACTTTGAGGGTGCATAAAGATGGGGACAATCTTTTTGAGCGTGGCCTGTTGTGACAGGAGAAGGGGTGATGGCTTTAAAATGAAAGATTCAGATGAGAGAGAAGGAAGAAATTTTTTACACTGAAGGTGGTGAGACACTGGCCCAGGTTGCCCAGAGAGCTGGTAGAAACTGCAGTACTGGAAACATTCCAAACCAGGCTTGGCTGTAAGCAACCTGATGTAGTTGAAGCTGTCCCTGCTTACTGAAGAAGGGGCTGGACTAGATGACTTTTAAACGTCCATTCCAATCCAACCATGCCATAATTCTAAGTTTCACCAGGCTGTCATCAACTTAACCTGTGAAGCCACTTGTGCTTCATTCAAGTGCAGTGCTTCCTAGAAGAGCACACACAAATCTGGTGCCCTTCCATCTCTGATATCCTAAGGACAGAAAGTGTTCAGTTAACTGAAGAGCCACAATTTGTTATTCTCACTTTTCCAGGAACCCATGACTCAGAGATGAACAATAAAAATGGAATATTAACTCTCCCTCATTAAACTTTTTATTTTCTCTGTGGCTTCCAGCTGGATAATAAATTCATTAGGCATAATTTGTCTCCAAGACTAAGCAGATGAAAGTATGAATAGGCATGAAAAACAAGGCATGCAGTTACCAGATTTGCAAATGATAGCAGAGACATGGACAAAATGCAGGTGACAAAGGTCAGTAGTGTCTTCTGAATGTTTATTATTGATAGCTGCTTATTTGTTTACAGTCAGAGCTCTGCATGGTGAAGCATTGGAACAGGCTGTCCAGGGAAATGGTGGAGTCACTGTCCCTGGTGGTGTTCGAAAAATGTGTAGACATGGCACTTTGGGACATGGTTTAATGGCCATGGTGGTGTTGGGTTAATGGTTGGACTCCATGATCTTAGAGGTCTATTCCAACCAAAGTGATTCTATTTTCAATATTAACCCCCAGGTTCCTTTGCTAGAGAAAAAGAATCCAGTTGAGACTGAGCAGTCAGAGCAGCTGCATCTTTATGGCTGATTCACAGATGAAGAGACTTTTGGCAGGAAGCTGTATGTCAAACCTTGAATAACCCTGCGTGTGGGATTGAGTGCTTCAGCACAAAGAGGTGCACAAAAGCTTTCAAACAGAAGGAATCGATATGACTCTGTCTGCCCAGGGTAATTGAATCGAGGCAGGAAATGGCCTTTAACCTGGAGCTGATTTCTCATAAGTGGTCTTTTATAGGGCTTATGAGCATTTTCCTTTTACTCCCTTGTGCATGCAAATTGTTTTGGAGCATGAGAAACATTGATGCAGCCAAGGAAGCAAAATTGTTCCTGTGCTGCCTCTTAGTACAGTTTCTTGACTTTGGTCTGAGTGTACTAATTGTGTGATACCTCATATGTGCTGCCAGTCACTGCTTATCCCAAGGTGACTCCTTATCCCAAGGTGACTCCCTGTCCCAAGGTGACTCCTTACCTGCTCTATCCGCCTGAGCAGCTCCTTCTTCTGTCGCTCCCATTCTCGCCGGTCTCTGTCAAGCCTGTCCAGGAGCTCCACCTTCTCCCGGTTCCAGTTCTTCTCATTGTGCTGGATTTGCCAGCGAAGGTCCATCACTACACTATGACTCTCAGCCAGAAGTTTCTTGTGCTCCTCTCTCTCCCTTTTAAAGGCTCCCTTTGCATCAGAAGCGAGGCCTGTTTCTCCTGAGGTGTTCTCACTCTTTCCTTCTAGCTGGAATTGAAATAAAATATTACAAGGCCATTAAACATTCTATGATTCTAAGATCAAGATGTCATTAAATGGCTTGAGTTGGAAGGGACCTTAAAGATCATCTAGTTCCAATCCCCCTGCCATGGGCAGGGACAGCTCCTGTTAGGACCAGGTTGCTCAAAATGCCAATATATACAGACACCCACATGTCCCATTACTGCAGCTGATACCAAGCCAACTCTTTGGAGAAAATACAGCAAGAAGAGGTTCATTTCCTTTGTCCTCACCTATGTTATACAGTACCGATTCCATGAGCACTCATGCTGGAATCCAAGAGGCAACTCAAGGGGCAAAGCTTCAGTCAAACTTCACGGGGGGCTTTCAGGCATCAGGGTAAAATCATAGAATCATACGATTGTCAGGGTTGGAAGGGACCTCAAGGATCATCTAATTCCAGCCCCCCTGCCACAGGCAGGGACACCTCACACTAGATCAGGTTGCTCAGAGCCACATCCATCCTGACCTTAAAAACTTCCAGGGATGGGGCTTCTACCACCTCCCAAGCCTTAGGCTGTCTTTGGCTCCCTGTTTCACTAAGCACCTCAGCCATTCTTTACTGGTGTTGGTTGTGGAGGACATTACCTGCTGGAGGTGACACTTCAGCTCAGTCAGTTCCACCTCCCAGGCTGCCCTGTGCAGGGCGTACTGCTGCTGGAGGCCATGGCGCTCGCGCTCCTCCTCCCGCAGCTCCGAGCGGAACTCATCCAGCAAAGCCTTCAGAGCATTCAGCAGCTTCCGATTCTCACTTGCCTGTCACAACAAAGCAAAAGATGTTGACATTGGATGGCTTCAGCCTCCACTTTCATTTTTTAGGAGGCAAAATGTGCTGCAAGCCCACTGCATGCAACAGAAACTGTCTGGCCTAACTTTTGCATGAGAACGCTAAGAACAGCAATGCCTTCTCTGTCTGCTGCTGCCCAGGGAAGCGGTAAAGGCACCATCCTTGGAGGTATTCAGAGAAGAGTCCAAAGAAAGGGAATGAAGCTGGTGAGAGGTCTAGAGCACATGTCCTATAAGGAGTGGCTGAGAGACCTGGGGTTGTGTAGTTTGGAGAAAAAGGAGGTTGAGAGGAGAGCTGCTCACTGTCCACAGCTCCCTGAATGGAGGTTGTAGCAAGGTGGGGGTCAGTCTCTTCTCCCAGGTAACAAGCAACAGGATGAGAGGAAATGGCCTCAAATTGCACCAGGGGAGGTTTAGGTTGGACATTATGAACAATTTCTTTGCTGCAAGTGTTGTCAAGCCCTGGAAGAAGCTGTACACAACAATTTAAATAATTTTCACAGTATCCCAGCGTGGTGGGGGTCGGAAGGGAGCTCTGGTGATCACCCAGTCCAACCCCCCCCTTTTAAATCAGGGTCACCCACAGCAGGTTGCCCAGGAGCACGATATCCAAGTGGGTTAACAATCTTGTCAGAGAAGGAGACACCGCAACCTCTCTGGGCAGCCTGCTCCAGGGCTCCAGTACCCTCACAGGAGAGAATTTTTTCCTCATGTTCAGATGAAACTCCCTGTGATCTAGTACGTGCTCATTGCCCTTGTCCTGTCACTGGGCACGACTGACAAGGGTCTGGTCTCATGCTCTTGTTCCCTGCCCTTTAGCTATTGATCAGTACTGAGAAGATCCCCTCTCAGTCTTCTCCTACCTTAACACCTCCATGTTTCTCAGCCTTTCCTCATCAGAAAGATTCTCCAGTCCCATCATCATCTTTGCAGCCCCCCCTGCACTCTCTCCAATAGGTCCTTCTCTCTTGAACTGGGGATCCCAGAACTGGACACAGTACTCCAAATGTGACTTCACTAGAGCAGAACAGAGGGGGAGGAGAACCTCTCTCGACTTGTTGGCCACACACTATTCAATGCACTGCAAACCACCATTGGCCTTCCTGGCTGTGAGGGCACATTGCTGGGTCATGGTAAACTTGTTGCTCACCAGCACTCCCAGGTCCTTCTCTGCAGAGCTGCTTTCCTGCAGGTAAACACCACACCTGTACTGGTGCAGGGGGTTATTCCCACCCAGATGCAAGATCCTACGGTTGTCCTGTGCATACATTTGATAGCTTTAGAGTCCTGTAGAGTGATGGACTAGTACAGAGAGGAGCCAAAAGAGTTTCACCACAGGTTTGTAGCCTACTGGGATGAGGGCATGCCTAATTTCTAGAGGCTCTACATCAATGTCACTGTTATGAGTCAAGTACCCCAGGTGTCCCTTGGGCTTGATGGGATTTTAATTCTGTTGCCTACATAAATGCAATTTTGGTTACACACTTTTAATTTCCTGCTGGGCTCTAGAGACTTGCCAGTTCTTTGAATGATACTTTCTGTAGTGTGCCCCAGCAACCAGCTAAGGGACAACACCATGAAGAGAAAGAACAGGATGGCCAGGGAAGTGGTGGAGTCACCATCCCTGGAGGTGTTTGAAAAACTTGTAGACATGGAACTTTGGGACATGGTTTACTGGGCACAATAGTGTTGGGTTGATGGATGGACTTGATGATCAGAGGGCTGAAGCACCTCCCCTATGGGGATGGGCTGAGAAAGTTGAGGTTGTGCAGCCTGGAGAAGAGAAGGCTCCAGGGAGGTCTTCCTGTGGCCTTGCAGTACCTGAAGGGGGCCTACAAGACAGTTGGGGGAGGGATTTTTAACAAGAGATTGTAGCGATAGGATGAGGGAGAATGGCTTAAACTGGAAGAGGGGAAATTTAGACTGGATATTAGGAAGAAAGTCTTTGCAGTGAGGGTGGTGAGACACAGGAACAGATTGCCCAGACAAGTTTGGATGCCCATGGAATTGTTCAAAGCCAGGCTGGATGGTGCCTTGAGCAACCTGGTCTAGTGGAAAGTGTCCCTGCCCATGGCAACAGGGGTTGGACGTATATAATCCTCAAGGTCTCTTCCAACCCAAACCATTCAATGATTCATTCTATGCTCTTAGAGGTCTTTTCCAATCTTAATGATTCTATGACCCTTCTCAGAGTCTCCATCTATTCTGCCTCTCATCAATTAACATTCTTTCTCCCCTTTCCCCTCTGCTGTGCCTCCATCCCTCCACACACTGGCCACATGAAATTCCCAGACAAGTGAGATGTGTACTTTGCACCCAGCCAATGCCTCCAATCACAGCACAAAATTAAATGCAGCTTGTTGAAATGAAGGCCTCAGGGTTTATCTTTTTTTCTCAAAACAATTCCACTTTCCAGGCAGGGTGAGGAAGCCAGCAGCAGGCTGAAAATACAAGCCATTAAATATTAACATGAAATGTTAAAAATAAATGTGGGTTACTTCAAGTTACCGTAAGCCCTTTCTTTTTTTCTGACCTACTTATCTCAGCCACTCCTAGACTATCACAAAATTTCCTTCCTAATGTGAAACAAGTGCTAATGCATTTCATCTTGAGCTTGCCAGACAGAACCAGCAACTCAGGGCTCTCTGGGGCAGGTGTAAACCTTGGAGACTTCCAGATTCATCACTCATCCCAAATTCCCCAGAAAAGCACCTTTTTTCCCGCCCCCCCATCTGTGGCTTTAGGGAAGCTGCAGAAGGGACCTTAAAGATCATCTAGGTCCAACCTCCCTTGCCATGAGCAGGGACACCTTCCTCTAGACCAGGTTGCTCTTGTAAAAAGTTCCTCCCCATCCTTCTTGTAGGCCCTCTTCTGGTACTGGAAAGCCACCATAAGGTCTCCCTGGAGCCTTCTCCTGTGCAGTCTGAACAACCCCAACTCTTGCAGCCAGTCCCCACAGGGGAGGTGCTCCAGCCCTTTGATCATCTTTGTGGCCCCCCTCTGGACTTGCTTCAATAGTTTGATGTCCTTCTTGTGCTGGGGGCACCAGAACTGGACACAGTACTCCAGGTGAGGTCTCACAAGAGCAGAGTAGAGGGGAGAATCATGTGCCTCATCCTGCTGGTCACACTTCTTTTGATGCATTCCAGAACATGGTTGGCCTTCTGGGCTGCAAGAGCACATTGCCAGCTCTTGTTGAGTATTTTGTCAACTGACACCCCCAAGCCCTTCTCCTCAAGACTGCTCTCGAGCTGCTCCTCGCCCAGCCTGTATTTGTGCTTGGGGTTGATCTTGCACTTGGCCTTATTGAACTTCGTGAAGTTGTCATGGGCCCACGTTTCATTCCTGTCCAAGTGCCTCTGGATAGATTCGTTCCCTCTAGCGTGTCAACCACACCACACAGCTTGGTGTCATCTGCAGATTGCTGAGGGTGCCTCAATCCCACTGTCCATATCACTGCAAAAGATGTAAACCAACAATGGTCCCAGTACAGACCCATGAGGGACCCCACTTGGCACTGGTCTCCGTTTTGACATCGAGCTGTTGACTGCAACTCTGAGTGCAGCCATCCTGTCAGAAAGCCGAAGTCTGTCCCCTTTGAATGTTTGCTGTTATTATTATTAGGATTGCTGGCATTTAACTGCAGAAAGGAAAAACCTGGCATACGTGCCATTGCTCTGAGATACACAGGCAGGGCACAGGAGGTGTCACAGGGAAAAGTCAGCATGATTTGCTTTTAGGCATTAGAAAACAAGCCCAGTGACAGGAAGGAACTTTCCATTGTTTTCCCACCATCTCCAAGGAAAGATTAAATATATGTGCTAGTTTCTTAAATTATTGAAAGGAAATAAACCCACCTCTTCTTGCTAAAAGCTTGACAGGAGAAGACAATAGATGTGCTCAGGCAAGAGGAGCATGTTAATTCTGCAAACCATCACATACTGATAGATGTTTCTGGGCAAACAGCCACAGGAGGAAATGGGATTTTTCACTGATAGCATCTGCCAGCAGGAGAACAGCAATCACGTGGCTCCTGATTAAATATAAATCTAATGGATGAAGCCCACTGTAATTGCTGTGAGGCCAGAAGTGTTTTTACAAGTACGATTCTAGGTGATTTACCATGGCAGCAGCAGAAAATGAACTCCCTTGGAAACCCCCTGCCCTGGTTTCCACTCCCATGATGTACAACTGGTGTAGTACCTGCTTCTGCTGCTGCAGTAACTCTGCAGTCTGCAGCGGTGGTCCATGATCAGTGCTCTCCATGGTGGGACGCTGAGAGAAGTCTGCCAGTGGAAACACAACATCCTCTTCCTCCTCGTCTTGCTCTGCATCATCTGCCTTCTGCTCAGACTGAACACCAAAGTCTGGGAGGGCCTCGGGGTGCTCGGTCTGAAACGGAAGAGGTGGGACACATCAACACTCTGAGGAGACAGAAATCTACTGAAGGGCTAAGGAGAAGGGACTATTTATCTTCCCCTGAACCTCCATGGTGGGACACACTGACTTCTAATCTGTAGGCTGCAGGAAACAATCTTTGGGTGATGCATGACACATTGCATCTGTGAGCACAACACTGTGGAGGCCTGCACAGTGAGAGATCATGCAGCTGGGAAGATGGGCATCACATAGCATGATGGAGGTAATCCATCATTCCTTAATGAAAAACTACACAAGACACTGGTGTATTGTCTGATGAAGAGATGGAGGTCAGGAGGTATCCAAACCTATCACTTTGTTCTCTGATACATAAGCAAAACACACGACTCCGACAATGGCTGGAGGAGGATTGCTTCTACATTAACCAGTCAAAAAATCCAGACAGTGACAAAAATGAAAGCTATTTTGCTATTAGAAGATGAGCTGGTTTAGATAGAGGCAAATTAGTCCTAGAAGCAAATTATTTCCAAATAGCTACTCATCTCTTGTTTCTGGTTTTCATTACCACCACAGATGAAGGCAAAGATTTTCATCCCTCCTTTATCTAAGAATACAAAGCATTGAAATATTTAACTACAGCATACTCCTGCTAGACCTGAAAGGTTACTTGTGCTGCCAAATGCAGCAAACACTGAAAAAATACTGGGCAAGTAAGGATCAGGAATTACTGATCAGGAGAAATTAGAGAGAAATTAGGAGAAAAATTATTTAGTTGTCTTAGCAAATAGCTTCAGAATCACATGAAGGTGCAAAATAAATCTGTTTATTCTCAAGGATTTAGTATAAAATGTCAGAGTGGACAAAGACTTAAGTAAGATTTCCATAGCAAACGATAATCCTGGGTGTGCAACTCAATATGATGTAGCAGCACCTTTCTTTACCAGTGCAAGTTAGCTGGCAATCATACCCCTGCTGACATGTGTCCTCTTGGGGATTCCAGGTTGTTCTGTACTCCTAAAATCCCTGGTTTAATTTAGTTGCTACTTGGAAAATTACTGTGCTGACTACCAGCAGTGATAGACGTTTGCATGGAGAAGTGGAACAAAAAAGGAATGATTCACTCTAAGTTCCCACAAGAAGCTGCAAAATTCTGTCAACATGCAAGTAGAGCTTCCTTCCATCTGTATTGCTGAAGGAACGCACTCTGCACACCGTGAGAAACACAACAGCTCCCAACCCATCTAAATAGATTTGACTCCAGCAGCACAGGAGTTTCCACCTCAACATGAGGAGGAACTTCTTCACTGTGAGGGTCACAGAATGCTGGAACAGGCTCTCCAGAGAGGTTGTGAAGTCTCCTTCCCTGGAGACTTTCAAGACCCATCTGGATGCATTCCTGTGTGACCTGTGACAGATTCTATGGTCCTGCTCTGACAGGGGCATTGGACTCTAAGATCTCCTGAGGTCCCTTCCAACCCACAACATCCCAAGCATTCTAATGGACTTTTTGTTTTCCTTTCCAAAAATTATTCAGAAATCATATATTTAAGGCCTGATTAAATTTTAATTTATTGTAAGAGAGTTTTTCAGGACCAGATGTTTGCAGAGGGTAAGGGTTTAGATGGGAAATTGGGTACTCTCTAACATATCACACTGAACGTTCTTTAGCACAAGCCCACTAGACCAAAGGCTTCATACTGAACTTGAGTCTCCTTTTCATCTATGTGCAATTATCAAGTTGCTGCTGCTACATCATATTTAAAGTCTACGCTTCAAGAAGGGACATCCCAGCACCATACCACTTGCAATCTCATTGGGTAAAGAAAGTGGGACAGTTACCTCTAGTATGTCCTCCCCTTCCTCCTCCATTCGCTTGCCTTGCCGCCAGTGTTTCAGCAGCCACTTCAGTTTGACATACAGGAGAAAGGTGTCCTGCTTGAAATGCCTGAGTTCTTGCTGCAGCAGGCTTTTCTCCTGGCTCCAGGTCTTTTCCTCCAGTTTGTTCTGCAAAGTCAAACTCTGCACTTCCAAGTCTTTCCTCCGCAGGGTCTGCAAATGCTCCTCCTCCAGCTTTAACGAAATGACAGACACCATGTCAATGGAGTGGTGTCCTGGGTCGGTGTCTCCAGGACTTTGTGCTTTGTTGGGTTAGACAAACTAAAATCTGTAATTTGTTATCAGTAGTGAGCAGCTAGTGAGTTTGGCTCAGTAAGTCCCTCAGCAGATTTGGCTGTTGAAACGAAGAGGACAGCAGCAGATAAGCTCTGGTCAGATAACCATATCCAAGTAAACTGTTGGACATCTACTTTAAAAGTGTGTGAGACCTCTTCTGCTCCTTAAATGTTTCATGCCACACATATTCTCCTCCCTCTCTTGATTGTACCTCTGCAGTGTGTTCCCAGCACAGCCTCTACCCTACACTGCTGCACATATCACACCTGCTAAAGGTATTTGCAGCCGTTCTTACAAGCCAGGACCACAGCTGCCTTTCAGTCAACCTGGAATATTGCCCTTGCCTCTTATATGATCCTCAGACTCTTTCTTTCCACTGTGGCTACATCCCCCTCTGCTTCTAGAAGGGCAATGCTTCTGAACAAACCACATCCAGCATCTCAAATACAACTACTGGTCCTTCACTTCTCACACTTGGCACTTGGAGGCATCTGAATTACTTACAGTAAACAGTTCCTCACTCTGATGTGACCAGATCAGGGGCACACACAGGAACTGTAATCAACACTCAGCATGTCTCAAGTTCAGCACTAGAAGCATGAAGAAAAGCTCATTCTTTGGAGCACACCTATAATTACATCTGTTTCAACACAAGGCCATCTGAACCATTTATTCTTTAAATATGACTTCTCTTTCTGTCGGTCCCAATCAAACCACGGCACGACCAACAGCACTTGTACAAGTTAGCTGTACAACATCTCATATTGGATGAGATAGTCTTCCCACTTCAAGCAAGCTGTGGTTTACATTGCTCAAGAAAAGGCAGATGGAAAATGAGCCCAAAGCCACTTCTTACAGGTGTTTCTACTATTTTCCACCCTTGCACTTTGCTGACCAGCTCCATAGATGATGAAATCTATGAAGGCCACCACACACTGATGACCACAACAATTTAAACTGTACCAACGTACCCTGCAACAAACAACATTCACAAAGGAATGAAGAATACTTTCAGAGATGATTCTTCAGGACATCCTCTAGCAATTACTACCGCTATGAAACAAAAGCTTGAATTGCATAGCAACATCCAGATGCTTCTGACACAGGCTACTGGTCCAGACTGGATGGTTCACTAATGACTTTCCTTCCCTTTAAATGACATGCTCTGGAATAATGCAAATTTTCAGCATTATGTTACTATGCCTTAAAAAAAAAAAAATCACAATTAAATTAAAATTATTTATAGTAGTTGAGTTTAAAATGCAGCTTCAAAGTAATCTGGAAAAAAATCAACTATAATGGCTCCAAACTCATACATGCAACCCCTAAGAAGAGATGTGGAAATGGTACACTGCTGGCACACTTTGATTTGATGTCATTAAACTTTGATTTGATATCATTAACAGGGGGGGGGGGGAGGGGGAGGAGAGGGGTATTTGAAATTTCATTTTTATGGGAAGAAACAAATAAATTTTGTGTTGATTCAGTTCTGCCACCAAACAAAGTTATGGTTCAATACAGCAAAGATCTGAGTCACTTCCACCAGAAATCCTGGAAGGTGATGAAAAAGGAATATCAACAGGATGGGCATAATCTGGAAAAAATGAAGAATCCAGAAGATGCTTTTATTCTTCTGTCCCTGCTGACTGCCAACAGGGATAGGCAACTTTGGTTTTCCTGCATATTTAATTGGATTTACAAGCTCTTATGATCTAAGTCGCTGTGGTCACAAATTCTTGCAGAAGACCCTGGTGGAGGCAGCTTCATAGAGTATTTTGGTGGGTTTTTTTACAATGGAAAGCTATTGCAAAAAAAAAAAAAACACAACTTTGAGGGGCAAGCAGAGCTTCCAAAAAGTCTTCATGGATTAGGTGACTAGGAAGAAAATCAATTTAGTGCTTGCCTTCAAAAGCCTCCATGAGAAAGCTCCTGTGGAGATCAACTGGAAATTAAAGCTACTTATGAAAAAAATGGGGAGATACTAGTTGGGCATAATGAGATTAGGTGGCACAAGGGAAAATGCTTTACACTGTGCAGCATTATACTGAATGAAGTAAATTTACAAAGGAATCTTGAGTTTAGAAACAAACAGCCTGCAGAAATTAACCACAGGTATTTTTTTGTTTTTACTCTAGGAGCTAGAGATCACAAAAGATCTCTGCTGCAGACTTCAAAAGATTCATCACTTATGAATTAGAGGGTTGGAAGCACGTGCTATTGAGACATAAAACAGTCCTGATTTGTATTTTGGTTGCAACTCCTCTGACTTCAGAGAAGTATTGGATTTATTCTGGGCTAGAAGGGGCCAGACTTAGGCACAGAGACAAACTGTGCTCCCAGAGATCTACCTCATTGAGAGCTGAAGGGGCTGATGCAGTATTTCACATCTCCACCTTGACTTCCCCTGCACAGAGGAGGACAAGACCTGTCTACACCAAGCAGAGAAGCCAGATTCAAGGTGACAGAATAGGCTTGAGTTTACTTTTCCCCACCTTCCAGATTCTTCATTTACTCAGATGAGGCCAAATGAGCACATCCATGAGTGCCCATGGTCCTGAGAACCAAGGTCCATGCCACACATCATGGACACACATCTCTCCCAGGAGGTGGGTTTTGTATTTACCTGGATGATCCTCTCTGTAAACTTTTCTTGCTCCTCTCGGTGAAGTCTCGTCTCCTGCTCAAGCTGAGCCTGAAGCTCCTGTATCGATATATTCTGTACAGGTAAAACATGGGAATCCCTGAGCTGATCAGCAGGACAAAGGGATAGGTTTAGCAGAAAACGTGTCCCCATGGCGTTAAAAAATCAAGGACAAAAAGCAAAGGACTGCAGGACAGACATCTGCATGACTCATGGTTAACAACAGTTCAAACCAAAGCACAGTGTGCAAACAAAAACACTAGTGTCCTGAAACACAGAATGTCTCCAAGGATGGGGCCTCCAAGTGTGTAGGAATTGCTTTCTTCTGAAAACTGATGTTGGGATGCTGATGTTACATGTTGGATATTCCCTTCAGGTCTCCTCTGCTCTGGGTTTGCACTTGAGTAGCTGAGACAGCGCAACGCCAGTGATGTTTGCTCCAGTTTACAGGAGCACATGGTGGTGCTTTTACAACCATCAAAGCTATGAAATGTTAACATCTCTGCAGAAGATGCATCTAATGAATATTGAACCAAATTATTCATGTGCCACACTTCTGATTAGACAGTTAATGGGATAAGGTTCATTAAACCAACTGAGCATCTGAGTCTCTTTCTTCAGATACAGGACAGCTCTCTGCACAAGTCAACTTTGTTCTGTGATTCCTGCTCAAAATAAGTACACCACAAATGTCATGGTGATAAGCTTTGTGAACCTGAGATCTGACCAAGATGCTTAAGTATCTCCTCTTTCAGGTCCAATACTGTTTTAATCCTCATAGTTTCCATTTTGTGTGCTTATTAAGTTTGGCATTCACTTTACTTCTGAAAGCTGCTTAATTAAAAAAAAAGCAGACCCAAGGACATTATTTATACTATGCTAATTAGTCTTGTGGTGCTTATATTCTTGACCAAAAGTTTCCATGCCATTTGTTTTGTGTCTTTCACTGATTTGCCTATCCAAAGGTCATGCTTGGACAGATGCTGTCCTCTTCATGTGTGTGACCACAGAAACCACTACAGCACCAACTCTGCTTCCCAGAGTAAACACCCTTTTAAAGAAGGGATCACCTCAGGCTTTGAAGTCTAATCCCAAATTCTCTGCTGGCTGAAGTCCAGTGAACTTCAATCTCTGCAGCTGCAATGATGCAATGCTGGCTGTGGGACCACTCCTGGGGGCTGAGTTGCTACTTCCTCTCCAACATCAACCCTGGCACTCATCTCCTCTTTCTGGGCACTCCTCCTGCTTCCTGTGAGCCAGACCAGCTGCTGCTGCTATTCAAGCTGTGGCAGCCCTTCCTGGGAGACTTTTGGTTATTCAAAACTTATTTGTCACTGGAATAGACTCTCTCCTTGTCCTCCAGGGAAGAAGGAGATAAAGCAGATGCAAGTATCCCCAAAACCTCCTTATGTTCAGATGGAGTTTCCTGTGTTCTGGTTTATTGCCCATTGCCCCTGTCCTGCTGCTGGGCACTGCTGAAAAGGGTCGGATCCCATGTTATTGACCCCTACCCCTTAGATATTGATCAGCATTGAGAAGATGCCCTCTCAGTCTGCTCTTCTCCAGGCTAAACATCCCCAGGTCTTTTAGCCTTTCCTCCTCACAGAGACGCTACAGTCCTCCCCTCATCATCTTTGCAGCCTCTATTGGACTCTCTCTCTTGGAGAGTCCACAACTGGACAAAATACTCCAAACGTGGCCTCACTAGGGCAGGGAAGAAGGAGAGGAGAATCTCCCTTGATCTGCTTGGCCCCAGTCTTCTTCATGAACCCCTGGACACCACTGGCCTTCTTGGCCACAGCTCTTATGCCATTGTCACATTGCTGGCTCACAGTGAACATACTGTCTTCCAGGACTCCCAGGCTTCTCCACAGAGCTGCTTTCCAGTAGCTCACCTGTACTGGTGCATGAGGTTATTCCTTCTCAGGTGCAGGACCTTACACTTGCCCTTGAACTCCATGAGGTTCCTATCCACTCAACTCTCCAGTCTGTCTGGGTCTTAATAAAGATCCTTTTTCACTTGATTCACTTATTGACTTGTGCACATTTGTTCTGTACCAGAGGAGAAGACACTTCCAGCCCTCTGAGAGATACACAGAAAGTGACCAGGAGAACATTATCTGCCTTATCGATTTCATCTTAAGCTTTAATGTGTCTGCAGGCATTCAGTATTGCACAAGGCCAAAATCCAGCCTCACAAATAAATTTGGAAACGGATTGCAATGGGATTTGCTAGTTTTATACAAACACTTGTAAAAGATAATTTTAATTTTCTTATCAACTGAAGGAAAAATTTGATCATAAATTTTATCATAAATTTCTGCATCATTTCATTCTGATCAAGCTTCTTTAGGAACAGGGCAAATAAGAACCAATGTACCTTGTTAATTCAGGTGTAATTAACAATAACAGCAAAGGTATGGTTTTTTCTTCTTATGAATTCAAAATAGGCCAAAATCATGCAAAGTTGATCTGATGAAAACAGATACAACATGGCAACATGGGCACTGATCTTAACTCTCCCTACAGTCGCGATTATATATTTAAACAGAAATATTGTTGGACTTCAGAGGTGTTAAAAAACGTGTAGACATGGCAGTTTGGGATATGGTTTAATGCCCATGGTGGTGTTAGGACAATGGTTGGATTCAATGATCTTAGAGGTCTTTTCCAACCAAAACGATTCTATGATTCTTAGAATTCCTGAAAAACTGAAGTCTGGATCAGAGCAGCCAAAGTAACCAGGAAGGTAAGGTTTGAATTTTTCACTATTCATTTCTCTTTTGTGTTTCCCATTGAGCAAGGATTTGCTAAGAGATCAATTTTTTTTCTGCTCCAGACTAGTATTAATTGTACTAATATACCTAGTTAGGTATATATGGACAACACGATAAGCCTGCAAAATCAGGACAAGGAAATGATTAACTCATTCAATTTTTTTTTATCAACCTGTAGCCCATGTACACCCAATTTGGGTGCTGGGATTATGTGACAACTGTTGGAATTAGGAAGAGATTAAATACATGATGAAGGCGGAAAGACTATTACATGCACATTAGACAGTGCAAATCTTTTGCCTCTTTAAGGCTGATAGATTTTTATAATCAGTAAATTTGTGTTGAAAAGCAGTTAATGCATGAATGCATTTTTTCCCTTCCAGTGCAACCTGGGGTCTCTTTGTGGTCAATAATTTCATATAATGTCCTTTCTGCCAGACACACAGGGATCTGTACTGCTCACATTAAAGGAGATAAGGCTGCTTAAGTGCCTAATAGATTGCTGCTGAACGTCTGGGTTGTGAATGAAGGGTAGGTAGAAATGTATCATGTGGTATCTGTATATGTAGTACCTGATGCTCTACTGATGGATGTTTCTGTGTCTACATTTAGGGGAATATACAGGCATCTATATATTTATGGGTGGAAATCATGTCCCTATCATCTACTCAGCACGATGTACTTTGTGGCACCACTGTTTTGCTTTGGTAAGACAACACTACTACAAAATGGACACAGAAACTGATAACCTCTGAACTTCCATTCTTTGTTCCCTTTGTCCTCATTAAGTGACGTGCTACACAAGGAAGGGAAAACACCCCGACCCTGGTGGCCACTGCACAACACACCAACACCACAGGAGCAGACACAAACTCACTAACACAAGACACAAACACAATGTATTGGCAACTATGAGCTTGAGCTACTCCATCACAATGCCACAGAAACACTTCATCCACAGCTCGCCACCGACTGACAGTTTCCCATGTATCCCAATTATCACATTTCCAGATCTACTTCCACTCCCATCCTCCTGGAGAGGCAGTGCCAAATCCTTCTGCCAAGTCCTTTTCTCTCACCTGTGATCACTCCAGAACAAGCTAATCCATGCCGTTGTCTTTACCTCAAGAGGATGTGCAGAGAAAAGTCATCCATGCTTTGGGGGCTTCACCACCACTCTCTCACTGCTCTTTCTGCCCCTCTCAGCTTTACTTGTTACTTTCCTGCTCACCCCATCCCACATTTCTGCCATGACTTGTTTCCACATGAGTGCCATGCACCTCAAGGTATGGCTGGGTTCTCCTTCTCTGTTTTCTCCATTTTACCATAGCTAGTGACAACCTCATTTTGCCTGCAAACTCCATTGGTTTATAGGCAACAACTGTGAACATCAAAATTCATTAAAATATTTCTTTTAGACATTTTTTTTCTTCCAGAAGGCATGGAGCAAAATAAGGCCTGAAGAGGCAGGGGAGAAAGATGCTCTCCAGCATTGGTGTGTAAATCCAGGAAGCCAAATGATGACCATTTTATGCTGTTCACCTAATATTTAACACTCCTCATTACACCTATGTTGCAATGCTCTGAAGTGTGGACCTTGCATTTGACCACACAGTCCTACTTTTTCACAGATGATGGCTGACCATCCCATGCATACAATCAACCAGACCAGACACAAACTTCCAGTGCCTTTTTTCAGTATTTTTTTTTCATGCAATATCCATTTAACTGGATTCTCAGAAGCTGCTTCTGAAGATGTACTCTTCTCCTCACCCCTTAAAAATAAATGACATCCACTCCACTTGCTGGTGCCCAACAGGCAGTTTTGTGGTTATTTGTCTGTGGTTATAAGAATAGTCTCTGATTTGGGGAAAAAGCAGAACACACTGCTCTGAGTCTTTACAAATCCATCTCATTGTATGGCTAATACACAAAGTCTCACTGAGTTCAGTTAGGACTCCTGGGATATCCAGATTTACATCATAAAGGGTCTTTGAAGCCATTATATTGTCAACCTTTATGGAATCTTGCATAGCAAGGAAGAATACAATTCATCAAAGTAAATTATTCCTGCAGTCCCTAATCTTGGTGGGAAGGAATACGGGCAGCACTAGTCTGTCTGTCTTCTTCCCACAGTTTCAGACTGGAGGAATGGAGGACACTAAAGAGATACAACTTTCTATGTGGTCCCCATTTGATGGTTTGGCTTGGGCTTATCACTTTTCAGGAGAAATTAAAAAAATCACCGTGTATAAAACATTTGCTGTTTTCTTTCTGGGTAAACAAAACCTTAAATCAGGAGAAAAGAGAAAAGGGTGTGTAAATTTTCAGCATATGGCTTGGAGCTGTTGGATCATGAATAGGAAAACTGCACAGAAGGAACAGAGACACTTCCAAACCCAGCTAAAACCAGAACACTCAAAATAGAGACCAAAATTCTCCTTGTGTATCCATACAGAAGTTTTGCTTCAAAGCAGTAATAAAGTGACTTACCTAACTTGGACATCACTGTGTCTGGTTGGTCCACACTTAACCCAGAATAATAGAGATGTTTGATATTTTTCATGGGCATCATGAGTAAGGGAAATGAATAAAGAGATTGAAAATGGCCCAGAAGAAATTCATCTCCAGCATGATCTCTATCAGCTTTAATACTAAGCCTTGTGAAAAACTTCTAAGCTGTGCTCTCACCTTCTCTACCCTATCTGCATTTGTTTTAATTCTCTAGTGGCAATTGTTCCTTTAAAGTGAGTTTGCTTCTTTGGGTATTTTTCCATAACTTGGGAGTATCAGAGATTTTGTGGCATTTTTCTAACACAAACCCAAGTGTTGCTAAGTCTTTAAAAGTTGGGTATGAAAACAACCCAAAACTGAAATGCAGTGATGAGTGTGACATATTCTTACTCAGGTAAGGGTAGAACTGATGCCTTCTGAAGGAACACCCAGAGCTGGGAGATACAGTTCCATTTTAGAGCATCAGGTATCAAACAGTGCAACAAACTATATTTAAAAGAGTGATTTTTCTTTCTTCTCCAGAATGCTTTCTTTTTTCTAAATAAACAAGAGAAGAGAGCTTAAGGAAGCTGGCTTTTGTTTATGGACATTCCATTGGGAATAAGGCTAAAACTCACCAGATGAAAAATGATTTACCATTTTTCCCACTGGTTCCCATTTGTTGCCATAGTAATCTTTCGATTTGTGCCGTTTGCTCCATGAAACATTTGTGTTACCTTTTTTAGTTCCTCCCTGTATTTTAGGGCAATTCTCACTTGTTTCCTCACTTTTTCTTTAGATTTCCCCCTCCCACCATAACCCAGCTCTGCTCGGATCATGAATAATGGATCCAACATCCACCCCGATGGGCTCCATCCTCCTCCAACAGCAGCTGAATGGCTTGTTTCAGCAAGAAAACAAAGCCCTGCTCTGAAGGCAATTTCAAGACATAATTTCCTTAGGTCTGTGACTCGAATCCACCTCTTTAATATGCAAATACGTTCCAATAACACTGTTGCACTAACAACTGCAGTGTGAAGCTCCAAACAAAGGCAGATGTTTACAGTTAAGGCTACAGGGTAGTCCTAAGCAAAAGTCAGTCTGCATTTATTGTGTTTAATCAAACAAATTAGGCTCCCATGATGCTCATTTTTAAAACCAGGGGAGAAAGAAAATGGTTAAATGGGAGCTGCTCAGCATTGCTTGAAAAAAAAATCATTTAAAATTCAGCTTGGAAAAAATGAATCTAGAAAAATGCCTTTTCTTGCTTAAAAAGAAAACATTTGCTTTGCTGAAATGTCTTATTCTCATGCTCAAAGTCCATACACAGCAAGAAGATCATTACTCAGTGCTATCCACTTTTTCAGTTCATCAGTTAAAGCAGATAACAGCTTAGGTGCAGCCATCTCTGTTGTGAGCATTGAAAGATTGGAGGCTCCATCTCAAATCTCTGTGGTAATAAAAAAATATCCCTTTGGCATTTGAGCAATTTTTTTTTTCCAACTCATTCATCTGACACCAAAAACGATGGGTTTTGCTAGCACAGTGTATGAAGTGAAAAACTAAAGGACTAAAAATACAAAATTATTTGGAGGAGTCTTCTGCTTCTCTTGGGTTTGACTATTATAGACTATGAGATTTCAAGTGACTGACCACCCAGGGCAAAGTTTTAGCATAAAGCTGTGTAATGTTCTTTGTTGCTTAATTACACCTGACTGAAACCATCATCTTAGTCTTCAACAATTTTCTCCAGTTAGGTCAATTCAGCTCCAGCCTTGCTCATATTTTGAGCACACTTTGACCTAAGCTGGCTATTCTCTACCAATCCCTCTTACAATTATTGGCTTGTTCCTTGTCAGGCTATGGTGGGAAAACTACCCAGCCTCTGTTTAAACACAGTTTGCTGTACACATCAGCCCATCCTGGGAGAGCACAAAACAGATGTTGTGCCAAAATGACCCAAATCCCTAATCTTAACAAAAGGCTCACATACACAGGGCTTAATATACTAATGAGGTTGATCTAAGATAAGGAGGGACTGGAAAAGATGACACAATTTAAACAGAAATATTGTAAACATTTCTGACCTAAGGAAGAAATTTTTGATACTGAGGATAGTGAAACACTGGTCCAGGTTGACCAAAGAGGTGGTAGAAGCCTCATCCCTGGAAACATTCCAGGTCAGGCTGTTCGGGGTTCTGGGTAACCTGGTCTAGTTGGAGATGTCCCTGGTGACTGCAAGGTCCCTTCCAATCCAAAACATTCTAGCAACTATTGAACAATACAACTACACAAGGGACCATGCTGAGGAATAAATTTTCTCTGTCTCATGGCTCCATTTCACAGCTGAGGAAGAAAGACTTCATCTTTCAGTGAGAAACTTAAGGTGTTTTGTGTTTACCAGATATCCTTCCTGAGGTTTACTATCACAGGTAAAAGTGAAAAGTTGAAGGAGAAGCTGTTGAACAAATTAATGCACTGTCAGGATCAACTCAACCAAACAAATCCAAATCAGCGAAGAGTTACCTGTGTTAAGATGAAGTCCACTCTCCCCTTGATATTCATTACAGCATGGTGCTACTTGGCTAACAGCTGCCCTGAAGCTTTTCATTCGTACCTTGCTTTCTAGTGTTTTAGAAGCAAAAACATATTAAAACTCTTCCCTCACTAACACTACAGATTCAAGGTGGATTTGGCTTCCCAGTGGCCAGCAGAAAAGTTTTTCAATGCTCCAAGGCCACCTTTCTGGAGAGGCATTTGAATTTTTTTTCTTCAGGACCAGTTGTAGTGTCTGGACAACCTATGTTCACAAGAAAGCAGCTAAGGAGATGTTCACTGAGGCATATACGGCCTCTGCATGGATGGAGATTGAAATAAAAATGGATTGATGTTTTTTACAATGGATAAGTACTCAACAACCCAAACAAGGGAGAATTCTGCTTTAAATAAGTCTTTTTGGGAGGATGCAGGGTGCTGTGTTCCCTGCTGAGAAACACCCTGCACACCAGCATCAAACTCTCTCTGTACAGATTACTGCCAGGCAAAAGGCAAAGTGATCTCTGTCCATAGACCTTCCAGATTGAAAACATCCAAAAAGATGAAATCTGAAAGTATGATCTCACAAGAGGGATTACAACCTCTTCCAAAGATCTTTGATTACCCAACTGTAGCAGATCCCTGAGCCATATTTTCTCATTTTGCCAAGCTACTGGGAGCAGGGTGATGAGCCCAAAGTTGGGACCAATTTGCTTCTCTGAAACTGCAAGGGGGGAAAAGAGGTCAACCATGAATTTCACAAGAGGGGCGTTGCGTTTGGTCCAATTTACTCCCCCAACCCCTGGCTCCTGTTACTCATCTCCTGGCTAAGGCAGCAGGAGGTAGTGAGTAAGGTGGGCTGCTGTGCTGACCTCTAGACTGAAACAGCCCTTGTCTCCTGGCCTGTAGAGTTTAATGTCTCCATCAGCTCTGCGGTGTGGGTCGGTGGTGGCTCGCTGGTGGTGAATCTCTCGCTCCTCTCCACGATCTTGTTTGAGCTGCCACGCCATCTGATCCCTCAGTTTGGACTGTTAGGTGCATGGGCGGTTTACAACGAAAAAAACAAAAGGACAGGAGGGAATAAAGAAAACCAAAATGGGTAAGGTAGACGACTGAAAAAACTACAAGACAAAGAAAAGCGTGAACAGAAAAACCAACTTAAATACAGTGGCATAAGAAAGTGAAGAGAACAAAACCAAAATGAGAATGAGCAAAATGATGGGCTGAAACATCTGAAAAGCAAAAAAGAGAAAAAGAGAGGAAAAAAGAATGCAAACACTGGTTATGAGGCGCATGCAATGAGGATGCATGAGTCAAACCAACAGCAAGCATACAAGTCATGAAGGATACGGGGGACACAAGGCTCTTCCTTCCTTACTTGTGCTGTGCAGAAAAGCCATATCCAGTGTGGCAGTGGTGGCAGTTTAGACATGCGCCCATGGGCAAGGCTTTAGGCAAGGCAGTCCTTCGTTGGCTACAGAGCTTCTCACTCGCTGCTCGCTTAGGGGAGTGAGCTGTAAGCAGGCTTTTCAAAACACATCACTTAGAAAACTGCATTCGGTTGGGTTCTTTTGGCAAGGCTTTTGAGAACACGCCTGACCCTTTGATGAGAGAGCATAATAAAGACCTCTTCACATTTCTTAGCAAGGCTGCTGATTGACATTCATCAGAATTTCTATATTTTGGGGTTTGTTTTAATCAATCTCCTCTTTCACAGGGAAACACTGCTGTTACAGACTAAAAAAGGAAGACAGATCTCTATAGCACCAGTGGATTAGCCTTTTTTTTTTTTTTTTGCCACGAGGAACCACCTCTGAATCAAAGAAGTTGTGCAAACAATTAAAAGAAAAAAAAAACCCAACACAACCAAAATCACAAAACCTATAAAGTGTTTAACGTTACATATTTTAATACATTGCGGGTCTGAAATCATAACAAAGCAGCTGGGAGGAAAATCAGCTCTAGGGTAGCAATGCCAGAAAGAAGGAGAAACGATAAATAGAAAGGAGGTAAACAAGGGGCTGACCTACCTGGAAATCGGTGATTAAATCCTTCCCCAGGTTACCAATGGGAGAGTCTCGGGACATGGATGTCATTGTGGATAGAAAACTGGAAGACTCCGTGAGATGTGGAAGAGGGGAAAGGTCCTCCATCTGCTCCTTAAGGCCCTCTCCGATATGCTCAACCTTCTCCAAGAAGGTCTGTAGCTCCTTCCGGAAAGCTTTCATCCTGGTGTTGACCGTGTCCAGAAGCTCGGGTTCATATTTGTCTTCTCTTTCTTCACCACTTCTGAAGTCTTGCTGGGCGGATGGGCTGCTGGTTACACGCACCTTGGCATCATAAATCAAGCTGTCCGTGTCGGTGATAAGGCGCTCCACGGTCCTTTCGAGCCGTTCCGCCTCGCGTTTGATATTAATCAGTGACTCGGTGTCCTCTTTCACTCTGATGAGCTCAGCAGAGCACAGGTCGCTGACTTCTGAAGGTTTCCCACTCCCGAAACCTGATGTCTTCTCATAAACATCTTCAGAGTCACTCTCCCCGCCGATGGGTCCCTCTCTCTTTGGCTGAGGCGGACGACCCTCTTCGCTGTCACTCTCCTTCTTCCCAGCATCGCTGTCAGCATCGCTGTCTCTGGGGCTGGAAGTGCGCAGGCCCAGGTGAGAGGCGAGATCATAACGTTGGACATTGGACATCAGGACCCTGTTCTCATACTGGAGCTTCATCACTTTCCCACTCAGCTCATTGATTTGCAACCTGGCTGACTTCAGCTCCTCTTGTAAGGTCCCACCACACTTGGACGCCGTCTCATCCAACCAGCCTGGCTCCTGGCCCGGCTCGAACTTGAATTTGTTCAGCTCGTTGGTTAGCTGCTTGTTGTGATCCTCAATTTCGGAGATCGACCTCCTCAGTAGCTCTGCTTCCTCTTCCACAAACTGCAGGTGCCGGCGCAGCTCCGTGGCTGACTCCACGGAGTCACCGTAGGGTGAGGTAGGAATGCTTGAAATGTGGTCCCTGCTGAGACACTCTTTTTCATACTGGCACCTCATATCCTCCATCTCAGCTTTAATCCCTCTGTTCTCCACCTCCAGTTCCACTATTTTTCTGCCCAGTATGTTGGCTTCTTCCTCCACCAGCTTCAAACGAAGCTTCAGCTCAGCCTCCCTGGTGCTGGGCGGTCCCCCTGCCTCCCCAGTAGGCAGGGGACTGTCCACATCTCCATAGATGGACTTGTACTTCTGGAGCTCCTGCTCCAGTTCGTCCTTCTCCCTCCCCAGTTTGGCCATCTTCTTACGCATCAGCGCTGCCTCCTCTTTGGCAAACTGGAGCTGGCACTTCAAATCAGCGCTGTCCTCCTGCCAGGAATAACCACCCCCACCAAAAAAAGAGAGATTAAATTACAACAGAAGCACAATCAGTAGCTTAACTCACAAACTCTCCACCCCCCTACCCTCTGTTAAGTACACAAACAAGACACAGCTGCACAAACCACACGGCTCATTTTATGGCTTGGTTCTGGTTAAATTGGCAAAGCAGATTGACCAGAGTTAAAGAGGAGGATAAAACAAAAAAATCAATTGCGCCTGTGCAAGTGTTCAGTGATGCAAGAGTGCCAGCACAATGCTCAGTTTCTCTCAAAACCCAAGCAAATTTGGTGGAAAATAATGACTCAGGTGAAAAGGCTCTGTGAATTTGTTGGCACTTTCTGTTCTGTTGATGTTTAAAGATACTTTTGCTCCCTTTTAGCATCACAAAACAAAGCCTACTCTGATGGATTTGCTCATCCTAAATCTAAGACTCCTTCAGCTAGAAAGAACCAAAAAAAAAAAAAAAAAGTGTGTTAAACTGCATGGTTGCCTTGCAGAGTGAAAACTTTGATTACTATTATTAATTAATGGGTGTCTAATGTGCTTTCAGAATAGGATGCACACCGTTATCTCTGCTTCTGTATGGACCAGATTGTGACCACCCTTTCTGATACAAACAACTGTTTACAATGGAGATTGGTGAAAACATGGGAAAAAGGGAAGAAAAAAATAAAAAATCATTAAACCATGATCACATCCAAATCCACCCTGCTTGAAGCCTATGCTTTTCAGGGAGCACCAGGGTATTGAATGAGACTTTTGATTTTTTTTTGTGTGTGCATTGGGCACTTTTGAGTGCTGCAGCTCAACTCAAAGGGAAACTCCAGCGTGCATTGTGCTGAAGTAAGACACAAGGTTAAGTAAATTCTAAAGCCGATGAGCAATTTCTTTGCATGAATCACTTTCATGGATTGTCATGGAGATCCGAGCACTTAGCCTGGTAAGAGACACATTTATCAGCATTAGCAGCACAATGGAAGGCAGGCTTTGAAAGATGATCTTTTGAGACAGCAGATTTTATCATTGTTGGGAGGCTGTGTGGACATATGTGCAATTATCTATGGAAACTTCGTTTCAGTCTCTGAACCACTGTTATCTTTCATGAGCATTATTTTGTTTCAATTCCTAATAATGGCAACCCAATCCAGAAGAAAACATAACTGACTTTTCTTCTGCACCCAGAGCAGGCTATTAAAAAAACCCAACATCCAAAGCATTTAAAAACTAATTACAGAATCATAGAATTGTTAGGGTTGGAAGGGACCTCAAGGATCATCTAGTTCCAACCCCCCTGCCATGGGCAGGGACACCTTCCACTAGAGCAGGTTGCTCAAGGTACCATCCAACCTGGCTTTGAACACTTCCAGGGTGGGGGCATCCACAACTTGTCTGGGCAATCTGTTCCTGTGTCTTATCACCCTCATGGTGAAGAATTTCTTCCTAACATACAATCTGAATCTACCTTCTCCTAATTTTGCTCCATTTCCCCCTAGTCCTATCACTACCAGACATCCTAAGAAGTCCCTCACCAGCTTTTCTGTAGTCCCCCTTAAGATACTGGAAGGCCACAAGAAGGTCTCCTAGGAGCCTTCTCTTCTCCAGACTGAACAGGAACAACTCTCTCAATCTGTCTTCATAGGAGAGGAGCTCCATCCCTCTTATCATCCTTGTGGCCCTTCTTTGTACACACTCCAGCACATCCAGATCCTTCTTGTAATAGGGGCTCCAGAACTGGATGCAGTACTCCAGGTGGGGTCTCACCAGAGTGGAGTAGAGGGGGAGAATCACCTCCTTCAACCTGCTGGCCACACTTCTCTTGATGCAGGCCAGGATGTGATTTGCTTTCCAGGCTGCAAGTGCACACTGGTGGCTCATGTTGAGCTTCTCATCCACCAGCACCCCCAAGTCCTTTTCTTCAAGGCTGCTCTCAAGCCAGTCACTGCCCAGGTTATATCGGTGCCAGGGATTGCCCTGACCCAGATGAAAGACCTTGCAGCAATCCGAGATTATTTAATTCCTGAAGCACAAATCCTTGCACATTGTGTCTTTTTCTTTACTCAAATGAATTTTGTCCCTTTCTATGTTGACAGGTACTAATTATGTCTTAATTTCAGCAATTAATAACTAAAGAGACACAAAAGTAATTGGTTGCATCCTTCTGAACTCAGCTTTCCTACTGATCGTGCTTAGCGCAGGTAGGGATTGGGGTGAACAAATTGGGACTTTAAAATACTTAATAGTAAAAAAATTATCTCAAATAACATGATAGAAGTAAATAATAGTCAAGGTTTCTGCTAATATGTGGGTTTCAGCCATAACCAAGAGTAAAACACAGCTTGATCAGTTGACTGATCAAAACTTCAGTCATCCTGTTTCTAGCACCAGAGATGTGAGTTTTCTACGAATGCAACTAATTGATTAGAAGCAGAGCCTCTAGAAGATGGCCCTTTTCCCCTCTTTATCATCTCCTCACATACACCCCCCTCTTTTTCACACCTATATTTGCAAATTGTTTTTCTCTTTGGGACTGCAAAGATGAAAACCTGGCAGAACTCCATCCAGCCTCCACTGGAGCCACTCTGAATTTTGGTTGATTTGGCAGGATAAAGTTGTACGATGAAAGCAAGATCTTTGGTCAGGGCTGCACAATACATTCCCTCTGGTTTTCCTGTCACTGAGAATCAGTTTATCCCCACAGCTTTTAGGGAAATACAAAGATTACAAGGAAAGCTACAGCCAAACCAGTAAGGCATGTCACCAGTGGGGTCACTGCTCCAGTTTATTTATTTGTTAATAGCTTGGAAATAATCACATCTGACATTTGTCTTATTCTACCTTTCTAATCCAGCATTTTTCCCAGTGCTTCTTGTACCTACCTGACTGCTGGCAGCTGGATGGATAACCATAGGGAAGGACCAGCCCCCCTCCTGACTGGGAGCACTGGGGGGTGGCTCTAATATTGGGGTCTGAGGTGGCGCCAGTCTGACACCCACTGCCATCAAATAATATAAACAAGAGTCACCAAGTCCCACTTGGAACAACATTTTGAAGCTTTTGAAGAAAAGGGAAAGGCTTTGATGGCTTTGGGGTTAGGGCCCCAGTGTTTTTGCTGGGCATCATTGCATGACTCAACGAGTCTGTGGAGTTAGTGTGCTGTTAGAGCAGGACAAAACCACCCTCAACTCCTCTTAACGGCACGACTTTATTGCTAGGTTTTGTCTCTAGGTTTTTCTTTGTTACACAAACACAAGCCTCACACAAAACAACAGAGGTGACGGATGTTAATCTCACCTCCTAAACACACAGCCCGTCTGGAAAGGTGAGCAAGCTCTAGATCTTTCCTGTTCCTCTATCAGGGAACATGACTACTGAAAATCCCATTCCTCAGACAGCTTTTTTTTTTTTTTTTCCCCACAGGAAAAGAATGGTCAGGAGAGATTTTTCAGCCAGATCTAAGCATGCCAGAAGGGTAAGACTCCAACCTTCATGCATCTGTCCCTCTGAAACTTTGTGTTCAGAAATATCAGTGATTTCTTGATCAGTTGAAACCAAGTTGAAACAACAAGAGGGTGAGGTACCCACACAGTCAAAGGGAGTTTTGACATATAAAACAATATAAGGAGAGGCTAAATCACACCAAAGTCAACAACAGTTTGCTATTCATCACAAGTGAAAAAAGAAGGGAAAAAAAAAACAATCAAAAAAAGGTTGCACAATTTTGGAGGAATAAGAGGCTTGAATGCCAGGGACTGAAAGTTGGGCTATGGTACAGCCTGGCTCTATTTCACATCTAGGATGTGCTTTCCTACAAGGTGCAGGTGGAACAGATGGTATAGAAAGAAAGAAGGAACAGCACTGCAAAAATGTTCCACCACTGACAGTGCTAGTCACGGACTTTAAGAGATCATTAGGGATAAATGGGAACTAATGATTACCGAGGGTGATTATTTGCATGCAATAGCATTGCAGCTCTGCAGGGCACTTCAGGGGAATGTTAGTGGGGAGTTAAAAAAAAATGCAGAAAGAAAAACCCCAGATCCCTCCCTGCAGAACCTCAGGTCTAATTCAGACAAACGCAGAACGAGGAGATAAACGAAATGAAACTTAAAAGAAAGGAAGGAACTTAAAATTCATTATGTAATATTCAACGACGTGATGAGAATGAAGAGCTGATCAAAAATTCCCCCAAAAGATGATATTTCTTTTCTGGCAAGAAGACACAAAGCTAGATAGAGACCAACGCCATCTCCTCTACCGCCACCACCACCGGCTGAAGGGCACGGCCAGGCAGAAGATGGGTAAAGCAGCTTTGGGGTTGCAAGTCTGACGAGAGGGCAGGACGACCAGCACCCAAGCATCTGGCACTCCTACCTTGCGCTGAAGAACCACTTTTCTTTGTGGTTTGCCTGGTGCCTGGTATTTCCCCAGAGGCTCCGTTTTGCAATTCTGCTGAACAAAAACTTTTTTTCTTCAGTGCTGCGAGAGGTGGGTAAGTGCTGCTACGAGTTCTGCTGTTACACCACTTGAAGACAATCAATTTCACAAGGTACTACTTACTCGGTGGGCCCTGCGGTGTGTGTGATGTCCCAGATAATTTGCATGATGAGCTCTCAGGAAGTAAAAATGGCAATTTTGCCATTTGCTATATGTACCTGTGAGTATCTGAGTCTGTAGTTGCTTTTCACTCACAATATATAGAATCATAGAATGGTAGGGGTTGAAAGGGACCTCTGGAGAGCATTTAGTCCAACCCCTCTGCTACTGCAGGTACGTTTCTAGTTTGCACAGTATCACATCTAGGTAGGTCTGGAATCTCTCCAGAGATTCTTCTCTGGAGAGCCTGCTCCAGTGCTCCACCAACCTCAAAGCAAAGAATTTTCTCCTTAAATTCAAGTGAAACCTCCTGTCTTCTAGTTTGTATTCACTGCCCCTTGTCCTATCACTGAGGACCACTGAGAAGAGCCCATCCCCATCCCCATGGCTCCACCCTTCAGATATTGATCAGCACTGAGAAGATCTCCTCTCAGTCTGCTCTTCTCTAAGCTAAACAGCCCCAGGTCTCTCAGCCTTTCCTCCTCAAGAGGTGTTCCCAGCCCTTCAGCATCTTTGCAGCCTCTGCTGGACTCCCTCCAGTAGTTCCCTGTTCTTCTTGAACTGAGAAGCCCACAACAGGACACAGTACTTCAGGTGCAGCTTCACCACAGAAGAGTAGAGGGGGAAAAGAATGTCCCTCAACCTACCAGCCACATAATGGGCATCTAAACTTGTTTTAGGTATTTAGGTATCCCTGAAGAGCAGTGTTTTTAGCCTCCTGGGCTGTGTCCTCACCCACCCATTTGGACCATGCCCCAGGGCTTGATTATTTTTTTCACCAGGTCAGGCACTTGCTGTGGTATGCTCTGATCTCAACCAGAGCATCCTCCTGAATGGATATCTGGCTTTGGAGACTCTACTTTCGGATGTGCTGGACCACGTCAGTCTAGGAGTCTGTGTCTCAAACCTTTCTAGCCTAAAAAATTGCTGAAGAAAACAGATTGGGCAGTTTGCACAGTGCTGTTGCAACAGTTTTCATTTTCAAGTCCAAATCCTTTGCTTGCAGGAGTTACAATGTGTGCACAGCATAAAGCCTTCCCTTCCCCTGGGAAAATTTCAGGGATCACTTCAAGTAGCGCAGAGCTGACCCATGGTTACTCAATTAATATTCTTAAGTTCTTTTTAAGGCTTTCCAAGGCAGAACAGAGCTGATCTTAATGCCTGGATTTGGGCAGAGGAAGTAAGCACAAGAAATCCATTCCCTCTGCACTGCTCTGTATTTCCAGGAATGAGGAAAGAAAGGATAGTGCCACACACAAACTTCAGCTGACAGCCCTCTGATCATTTTTGTGGCCCTCTTCTGGACCTGCTCCAACCATTTATTATGGTCATTATTGCAAATCAGTGAATTTTAAGACTCCATTGTCTCAAAGACAACCTGTAGGTCTGAGCTGTGTACAGAGAGCTTGCTGAGGGGGCAGCAGGGGAGGCTCAACCCTTCTCTAACGAAGACATCATGTCACACTTGGCTCCTGTCTCTGGAAGGTGAAACACTATCCCCATCTCCCCAGCTATAAACAGCAACCACACGGGTGCTGGGAAAAAGCTTTAACTCCTACAGTCAACACAAAAAGCAGAGGAAACCTGGCTGACCACTTCCCTGAGGAGGATCAGCCTACGGAATTCCAGTAAAACCAGCATCCAAAAGGAGAGTGAGTGGGCAGCTTAGGCTCTATGTCGTGTCTCAGCTTGGAGGAGCAGAAGTTCATGAGGGATCAAACCCTGGTCTGTGACACGAGAGCTCAAGAGGTGTGGCTGCAGCGTGCAAACCGCATTGCCTGCCAAGATGCTCATTAGCACAAAATCTTTGGCACCATGTATAAATTTAGTTAGTCCCCAAGATGTGATCCAATTACTTTGTGAAGCAAGGTGATTTTTCTCTCTGTCTAGAAAATCCACAGCCTGAATCTACAGATAGAGAAGCTGCATGGTTTAGAGATCATAAGCGTGTCCTCAATTGCTTCTACATTATCTCTAGGAGGTCTCGGTAGATTAAGGCCTAATTGCACTCTCGTTAATGTGCCTGATGGCCCTGTCAGAAGCCAGAAAAAGAAATTTGGAGTTTTATCATGTCATTTTGACCATGAAAACCATACCTGGGTAAATGTCTTTTTTTCTTTGTGTATCTCTCTGCTACCTCTTCTCTTCAGGGAACTCTGCAAGAGAAGCAACATCGAGTTATTGATAAGCTGAACACGAAGCCTGCAAGTTTGGCAGGCTCATTGCTATCACAGTAATTTAGGAGAAAGCAAGGATATCCTCCTGAGCAGCTGGGGATTTAATTTTTCATGATAATTAGTAAAAACCCAAGACAATCAGTGAATTCTCTAATGTACAAAATTTCTCACAAATAAAAAAAAAAGAGAGAATAAGAAAGTATAAAATTAGTTAAAAGTTCACTGAGGGGAAAGCAAACACCTTCCTTTCTCTCCTCTGGACCACCAATTTTTTTTTGGCAAAACTTTCTTTCTGCATAGGGCAATGATTTAGGTTTGATTAATCCAGGGCAGAAGTCCAAGAATGTTATTCAGTGGATGTAAAACACATTGTGGGAAACCCAGAGGAAAGCAGCTCCCCAAAAAGCCAGGGAAGGACATGCATGTTTGAGCTATGCGGAGTAAGATTACACAGAGCACAAGGCCTATGAGGAGCAGCTGAGGGAATTGGGATTGTTTAACCTGTTGAAAGGGAGGCTGAGGGGAGACCTTCTCAACAACCCTGGAAGGAGGTTGGAGTGAGGTGGAGGTCAGTGTCTTCTCCCTAGTAAGAAGCAATAGGACAAGAGCCTCAAGTTGTACCAGGGGAGGTTTAGGTTGGACGTGAGGAACAATTTATTTCCCAAAAGGGTTGTCAACCCCTAGAACAGGCTGCTCAGGGCAGAGGGGAATCACCATCCCTGGAGGGATTTCAAAGCTGTTTAGATGTGGTGCTGAGGGACATGTTTACTGGTGGACTTGACAGTGACAGGTTAACGGTTGGACTTGGTGAGAATCTTAAAGGTCTCTTCCAACCAAAACAATTCTACGATTATTGGTAAATCCATGATAGCAAACACAACTTTATATCCTTTGCACAACCTTTATAAGCAGGTTTTTTAAAGACATGGAAATGATATCATCACTACTGCTTGGTTTTCAGAAGCCTGTCAGTAACTAAATGGAAAAGCAGAATTTTCCTGAGAAGTGGGAGGTGGAGCACCATAAAGGCGTTACTGCTGTTTGCACTGTCTTGTGTCTCAGGACCAAGTTCAAACTGGTGTGACCTGGGTCCATTTAGAAAAGGTATAAATTTGATTTTTGCAGGTTGAAGTAGCAGAGGGGAATGATAGATATGAGGGGGGAAAAAGTGGGAAGCTTGAATCTGCAGGCATTTGAATTCAAAGTTAGATGTTTTGCTCTGTTTGTGGCTGGAGGCCAGAGGCTGACACTCCCCAGCAATCATCCTGACGTTGTGGCCTCTTTCGTTTACTGCCTCTGTTTGTATTTGCTCTGCAGGGGACAATTTCCAGCTGAGGCAAAGCCTGGGCTGTCATGGACTTGCCCACAGCATACCTTCCCTCTGGCTCATGCAATAGAGTAGTGTGCTGGGACCAGCACTGGCTTCTGTGTTCAGAATCATGGAATGACAGCATGGTGGGGGTTGGAAAGGACTTCTGGAGATCACCTAGTCCAACCCCCCTGTTAAAGCAGGGTCACCCACAGCAGATGGCCCAGGATTGCAATGTCCAGGCAGGTCTGGAATCTCTCCAAAGAAGGAGACACCACAACCTCTCTGGACAGCCTGCTCCAGGGCTTAGGTACCCTCATAGGGAAGTTTTTCCTTGCGTTTAGATGGAACTTACTTGTGATCCAGTTTGTGTCCACTGCCCCTTGCCTCATCACTGGGCACCACTGAAAAGAGTCTGTTCCTATCCTCTTGTCCCACACCATTTGGATATTGATCAGCATTGAGAAGATCCCTCTCAGACTGCTCTTCTCCAGGCTAAACAGCCCTAGGTCTCTCAACCTTTTGTCCTCACAGAGACGCTCCACTCCCCTCAGCATCTTTGTAGCCACCATTGGACTCTCTCCAGTAGTTCCCTGTCTCTTGGACTGGGGAGCCCAGAACTGGACCCAGTACTCCAGACACGGCCCAACTAGGGCCAGGTAGGTAGGGAGAAGAACCTCCCTTGACCTGCTGGCCACATTCCCTCCCAGTCTCATTAACCAATGCTGTAAAACATGAGTCCAGTGAAGAGGAAATGAAGAGAGGGAGATGCATCCTGTTACATAGCTAAATCCAGCCTCATGCCCAAACATCAGCTGGCAGAAAACACAATAATGAGCTGGGGGACAAGCCCACACACCTCATTCAAACCCCAGCTGCAAGCTTTCTGTGGCCCTGTGGTTTGTGATTGAAGCTATGCAGCTACTGCTAACGATAATTATTGCACACGAAGACAAACCTCTCCTTCTGCTCTTTGCTAGCCTCACTTCAGTAGTTAAAACCCATTCATGTGCTGCACCATATGCCCAAGACACACTGCAGTTCATTTTTGCTAATCTGCTCTCTGCTTTAATCCACTGACTCTAACTAATGAAGCTGAGTAAGAAAAATGTTGGTCTTTTTTTTTCCCCCCTTGGATACTGATTGAATGAAAAAAGACTTTAAGTGCTAAAAACACCATATGAGAACTTGTTACATGAGCTTAGCCAGGATAAACACTTTTCTCCCTTTTTTGTTTTAAGTGTGGTGTTATTGTAGAAGAAGGTATGGAACTGAGTCAACAATCGGTAGCATTATGCCCTGACACACAAGATGGGTCACTGTGACAGAACCACAGACTGGTGGGGATTGGAAGGGACCCCTGGAGATCATCCAGTCCAACCCCTCTGCTAAAGCAGTGTCACCCACAGCAGGTTGCTTAGGATCACAATGTCCAGGTGGGTTTGGAATCTCTCCAGAGGAGACTCCACAACCTCTCTGTGCAGCCTAGTCCACTATGGCTCAAGTGATATGGCCCTGAGAGAGCCCTGGCTCTCACACTGACTGCTTTTCCTTATGATGTCAAGCAAAACTATGGTCTGGGCAAGAAGAGGTTGTGTGCTTAATGCATTTAATTTAGAAGTCCTTAGAGTCAGGGATGAGTCTGCCAAACTCTGCAGAGGCCTCAATGCATGACTGTAGCAAACAGCTTCCAATCAAGCTAGGAATTAAGAACTTTGTGCCAGCTCTTAAAAACCTCTTGGCAAAAGGTTACAGAATCAGAGCATGGTGGGGGTTGGAAGGGCCCTCTAGAGATTATCCAGCCCAACTCCCCCTGCTAAAGCAGGGCCACCCATAGCAGGTTGCCCGGGATCACAATGTCCAGGTGGGTTTGGAATCACTTCCTAGGAGACTCCACAAGCTCTCTGGCTCCAGCACTCTCACATGAAAGAAGTTTTTCCTTATGTTTAGGTAGAATTTCCTGTGCCCTAGTTTGTGCCTGTTGTCTATCACTGGGCACCACGGAAAATATACTGGAGCTCAGGTGGATGTCACACTTAGACACACCCAGCTTGAGAAGACAGAAGATATGCACACACGGGCTATGGGTGCAAGAGAAAGTAATGAAGCCTTTGCTCTGTTGTACAGGATAACACTTGGAAAATAGGGGGAACAATTAAATTTAGGTAGGAGACATGCATGACAGGCTGACAACGAGGCAGGCAGTGATCTAGCTTTGGAAGATGCAAGCTCTACTCCTCCTCACTGAGAAAATGGGTTTCACAGATCCAGACTAACAAGTTTGTAAGGTATTGCCCCAGATGGAGCCTTGCTTTAAGCAGTTTCACACTGTCCTGTTTGGATATGTGTAAGGAGATCCTTCTGATCAGTGCTCAGCTGGGAGATTGCTTCGGATTTCCATAAGGTAGAGACTAAACCTTAGGCTGAGTCTGTGCTCAGTGTAGGAAAACGAATGAGATATGTACCTCTGGGGGCTTCCAGTGGATTACAGGGAGAAACTTCCCTCCCACGTATCAGTGGAGGACTAGAAACACAGGCATGGCAACAAGAGACTGCCTGGCCAAAACTTCCTGAGCCCTACACAACGGTATGGAAAGATCTTGTGAACCTCATGAGGTTCAGCAAGGGCAAGTGCAATGTCCTGTGTATGGATAAGAGCAACCCCTGGTGTCAACATAGGCTGGGTGATGAAGGGATGGAGAACAGCCTTGTGGGGAAGGATCTGCAGGTGCTGGTGAGTGAAAAGCTGGACATGAGCCATCAACGTGCACTCACAGCCTGGAACCAGCTATGTCCTGGGCTGCATCTCCAGCAGTATGGATAGCAGGTGGAGGGAGGGGATTCTGCTGCTCTGCTGAGACTCCACCTGCAGTGCTGGGTCCAGCTCTGGAATCCTCAGCACAGGAGAGACAGGGACCTGTTGGAGTGAGTCTAGAGGAGGCCACAAAAATCATCCAAGGGTTGGAAGCCCTCTGCTGTGAGGCCAGGCTGAGAGTTGGGGTTGTTCAGCTTCGAGAAGAGAAGGCTCCAAGGGAGACCTTATTGTGACCTTTCAGGGATTAAAGAGAGCCCACAAGAAAGACAAGGACAATCTTTTTAGTAGGACCTGTTATGACAGGACAAGGGGTGATGGTTTGAAGATGGAGATTTAGGCTAGGGACAGGGAAGACATTTTTTACCTTGAGAGTGGTGAAACCCTGGCCCATGTTGCCCAGAGAGGTGGTAGATGCCCCATCCCTGGAATATTCCAGGTCAGGTTGACCAGGGCTCTGAGCAACCTGCTTTAGCTGCAGATGTCCCTGCTCAGTGCAGGGGGGGTGGATTTGGTAAGCTTTAAAGGTTGCTTGCAACCCAAACCATCCTATGATCTTCATTTCACCACTGTGGGACCCAATGAAACACCAGCCAGTAGAGCTGATATTTCAGTTGGACTATGTGCAGAGGCTGATGGTGCAAGAAGAAGTAGGTGGAAAATGCTACAGGCTTAAATGATTTGAAATGTAAAGTGATGCAATAAAGGCGCATTTCTCTTTGATGTACAGGAGATCAACATCAGAAGCTGATAGGAGTTAACGCTAGAAGGAACATTTCTATACTAGTTTTTATACTCGAGAGACCAACCAGGGTTGGCTGTCTACCAAAACACCTTTCAGTGATGGTTAAAGATTTTGTTAGTCGTTTAGTTGACATAGTCTCTTAGAAAAGAGGACATTTTCTACCTTGTCTTTAGTTTAGAGTGAGACAAATTGCTCTTTTACCTCTTCCAAAGGGTGCAAAAGAAAAATGCTCAGGCAAAGGATTGGATAGGATTAGAAAGTTTAAATGGAAATGCTATTCAGAACTATATAAAACAGCACAAAGCATATAAAATACACAGAATCCATACTCTGGGTTGAACACAAAAGCTCATTTAGCCAAAGCTTCACACAAACCTCCTTTAAACCAGGTCAACAAACCCAATCCTTCATGCCCCACCCCAAGCCTCTCTACCCTCCATACGACACCATTGTGACACAGCAAAAATTCAGCTTGGCAGCCTTGGAGAGTGGGAGGGAAAAAAAGAGCAGAACAAGCAGAAATGATTGGTTTATATGGATGCAGGACTTACTGGAGGTAAAGTCCACCTCCTGAACTTCTCTAGCCTCTGGATGTCTTCAACTTTGTGGTTTCTTAAAGATACCCAGCCTCAAACTACCATATACCTTCACAGTTGCACTGCAGTTTGATTGCCACCACATCTCTCAGGTACCAAAGAGAACTAATATGTGGGGGTAATAAATTACTCAGTGCTTAAAGCTCTTCCCAAAAGACTATGGGATGTAGTAACAGCAGGAAGAGACAAAATTATTTTTCGACTATTTTTGGACTTGATGAGCTTAAAAGTCTTTTCCAACTGAAACAATTTCTATGATTTTCACTCTCCTAGGACCCTAGCACAGAGAGGAAGAGATGATTTGTGTCTTTTAGTTACAATGGTCCAAGGAGAGTCCTGCAAACTGAGCAAGTGAGAGCAAGACTATGCAGGTGGGGAAGAGCAAGCAGGAGCCAACACATTGAAATCAGAGACACAGAAATAACGTTCAAGAGCAATCATACATGTAAGACATTATTATGCCCCAAGTTTTCACCCTGAGGTAAGTTGAGCTTAGAGCTGGGAACAGACAGCGGTTGAGAAGGATTTGGAAAATAAGCAGGAAAGAACCAAGAACCCCTAGGAGCTGCCATCATGTCACTCTATTCACTGCTATTAAGAGGAGCAAGTTGTTTTGGGTGCAGTCTGGCACCTGCAGGCAAGTGTGGGCTTGCTATCAGCTGTGCATCAAACTGAACCTGCAAAATCAAGTCGTCAGCTATTGAAGTGACAATGTCTGCAGCCTGAAAACAGGGAGGCTTGGAAAGACCAGCCCTGAAGGCAGTTTCTGTCACTGTGATGTGTGAGGAATTATGCATGAGCATCACTGGGGCTGATGAGCTGTATAAATAATGCTCTGTGCCCATCGATGGCTTGCTACCGATCACTTTGAAATGGATAATCACCATCTGCATTTGCATTCATTAGAAAACACTGCCTGAGAGACATCTGGCAGTGCTCTAAACATGTATGCATGAGTGACCAAATCCACAAGCTCTAAGTACAGCAGTAGGTGAAGAATCACAGAAGAATCAAGTGCAACCAGTACCTAACTCACCAGTACCTAACTCACTACTACACTGCCTGAGCTTTGCAAAGAAAAATTAAAGAGACAGTTTCAAACCATCACACTTCAGCACTACATCTAGATGGCTTTTAAATACATCCGGGGATGGTGTTCAACCACTTCTCTGGGCAGTCTGTTCCAGTCTTTGAGAACCCTTTCAGTATAGAAGTTTTTCCTAATGTCCAACCTAAACCTCCACTGGCATATCTTGATGCCATTTCCTCTAATCCTATCAGTTGTGACTTGTGAGAAGAGACCACCACCCACCTCGCTACAATCTCCTTTCAGGTAGTTGTAGAGAGTGATAAGGTTCCCCCTCAGCCTCCTTTTCCTGTGTCTGCAAGGCTAACAACTTCAGAGCTGCACTTTGGCATTTCATTAAGAGAGAACTATGTGACGTTGAGCTCCCACATGTTCAAGAATGAATAAAACATCCAGAGAGGCATCAAGAAGAGTTTGATCAGCAGGTCAGTGGAGGTTCTCCCCCTCTACCCTAGTCAGGTCATATATGGAACGCTGTGTCCAATTTTGAGGTCCCCAGTTCAAGAAAGACAAGAAAGTACTGGAAAGAGTCCAGCAGAGGCTACAAAGATGCTGAGAGGACTGGAGTATCTCTGTGAGGAGGAAAGGCTGAGAGACCTGGGACTGTTTAGCCTGGAAACGAGCAGCCTGAGAGAGGATCTTCTCAAAGATGATCAATAGCTGAAGGTTAGGGGGCAAGAGGATGGAGCCAGACTCTTTTCAGGAGCGTCCAGTGACAGGACAAGGGGCAACAGGCCCAAACTGGAACCCAGGAGGTTCCATCTGAACATGATAAGCACTGGACCAGGCTGCCTGGAGATTGTGGAGTCTCCTTCTCCAGAGATACATCAAACCCACGTGGATGTAATTCTGGGAAACCTGCTGTGGGTGACCCTGCTTTAGCAGGGGGTTGGACTAGATGATCTCCAGAAGTCCCTTCCAACCTTTGCCATTCTGTGAGGCATAATCTCTGCTCTACGGTATGTGACTTGAGATCTTGCCAACAGACCAACTCTTTCATAGTGATTACTCTCCAAGAAACTCCAGTGGCTTAAATGAAGGTAATTCAGCTTGGCATGAATGTGAATCAGAAGAAAACCAGATCCACTTTGTAACAGATGGTCAGAAAGTGGATTTATCCTCAAGTGATGTAAACCAGTGTTAGTTAACTGCATCGCTAATCACTGCTCAGGAATGCCTCACTGCAAGTGTTTTCCAGGCACTGTGCCAGTGGATGTCAGATCCACCATGGACCTCCATGAGCTGCGTGAAGACAGCTGTCTCACCGTGGTTTTCACCATGGGCTACAGCATAATCTCTTTTCCAGCACATGAAGCACCTCCTCCCCCCTCCTTCTTTACTGATTTTGGTGTCTGCAAAGTTGTTTCTTTCACATACTCTCACTTCTCTCTCCAGAGACAGGATTTTTTTTGTCCTATTAATAAGTTATATCAGAGGTGCTACCACCATTGCTGATGGGCTTGGCCTTCACCAGCAGTGGTTCTGTCTTGGAGCTGGCTGGCACTGGGGTCCATCAGACATGAGGCAAGCTTCCAACAGCTTCTCACAGAAGCTACCATCCCTGCTACCAGGATCTTGCCATGAAAACCCAAAAGAGCATAGGGAGATTATGGCAGAGGACAAAAAAGCAAAACATCTCTGTGCTTCTCCTCTGGCAAACCCCCTCTATGCTAATCCATCTCCACTGGCCACAGCAGGCAGTTTCCCTCTCAACTTTTGGCAGCTTTGGACTTGACAGACCCCGTCAAGACGGAGCATCATGTCTTTATCTCACTGCTTCAGTGCTACCCCTGCTTGCCCAGTCTGGTAGACAAAAAACCCTTTGTGCAGAGCTCTGTCACTCTGCAACCGCTTGGATGGACCCGATGATCTTAAAGGTCTTTTCCACCTGAAATGACTCTATGATTCTATGACACTAATGAATGCACTCTTTGAACAACGCAGCACTGAGAGAATATGATCTTTCCTCAGGAGGGGCACAAGTGTCTCTGAATCCCAAGTATCCAACAGAAGTTTTGTTTTGCTGCCCTCCCACGCTTGTATATTGAACTGGAGAACAGCAGAAGATGTTCTTTACTATGAGTGTGGTGGAACACCAGAACAGGATACCCAGGGAGGCAGTGGAGGTCCCATCCCAAGGTCGAGCTTGATGGGGCTCTGAGCAACCTGATCTAGTTGGACATGTCTCTGCTTACTGCTGGGGGTTTGGCCTAGATGACCATCAAAGGTCCCTTTTAACCCTAACCATTCTATGACTCCATGATCATTCTCGATTCTATGATCCTCTTACAACCGAAGGTAGAGCGGTAGCTTTCTCCATGCAGACTCTTGTACATATTCTACAGGATGGTTAATGGAACTGGAGAACACAATGAACTTCTAATTGCTTTTCAGTTGTTGTAGGCCCTTGAAAAAGATATCTGAGAGAGCCCTGATAAAGCTGGGTTTGACGCAGACGATCTCTATCTGCACTCATTCCCATATGCGTTTCGTTTACTGGAACCCTCTGAACACCACGATATCCATCACTCACATGACCTAGGCAGAGAAAGCCATGTCTGAAATATCATAAGCATTATGGTTCAGGATAAAAGCCATCCCTTGAGGAACAACAAAAAAAAAACCCAACATCAACCCAGCAAAGCACACTAGCTTTCAGCACCAGCTTCAATTTCCCTAACACTGCAGTATTCTATTGTGCTGAGCTTATGAATAGGGGCTTTGGAGGAGCCTCTGTAGCCTCTTACTACTAACAGGCGGCTGTGGTTGTCTCTCACGGCTTCCCAGTGCCCTTCACATGCAGACTGACACTGCTGTGACATTAGCTGGCTTGCTGTTTGCAAATAATTTGGTGTGACAGGTCTGGGAGTGTGCTGGGGGAGGGAAACAGCAGGGTTGCACCTGCTGTCTGAAGCACTGGAAGGTGAGATGGCAGCTTGCAGGTGGATGGGAGATAGCTGGGCTGGCTCAGCTCACAACACATCATTTCATTTAGTGTGTGTTGCGTCCAGCTCTGGAGTCCTCAGCACAGGATAGACATGGACCTGTTGAATGAGGTCCAGAGGAGGGAACATAAATGGTTAGAGGACTGGAACCTCTCTGCTGGGAGGACACACTGAGAAAGTTGGGGCTGTTCACCCTGGAGAACAAAAGGCTGCAGGGAGACATTATTGTGGCCTTTTGGTACTTAAAGGGGCCTTGAAAAAATAGGGAGACAATCTGGCCTGTTGTGACAGGACAAGGATTGATGGTTTTAAACTAAAAGTGGGGAGATTTAGACTAGAGAGATGGAAGAATTTTTACGCTGAGGGTGGTGAAACAGTGGCCCAGGTTGCCCAGAGAGGTGGTAGATGCCCCGTCCCCTGGAAATACTCCCAGTCAGGTTGTCTGGGGCTCTGAGCAACCAGGTGTAGTGGCAGATGTCCCTGCTGACTGCAGGAGGGTTGGATTAGATGACCTTTACAGGTCCTGTCTAACCCAAATAATCCTGACTCTTTGATTCTATGACAGATATTGGGATCACCAGCTATGTAGTCTTGCTTTCTCAATGCTCTTGGAGGCACAGCACAAACAGGCTCTATCTCTACAGTTGGAGAGCAGGTATCTATCCCTGTGCATATCCTGCCTTCTTAGTCTTCTGAAATAAAACCAAACCCACCAGTTATGCCTGTCATGGATCTCCTGTGCTACAGGAAATGCCATGCTGCGTGTACATTGATCAGCAGCAGATGCTCTCATACTGCCTTCCTTCTGGAATGTACACTCCAAGTTCCCTCCCTGAGCTCTACCTGGCCTGCAGTCCAATTTCCTAAAGCCAGTCCTGGTCAGCTGCTTCATGACATGACAGCAGTACATTTCCTGCAGTCCCTCAGAAACTATTTGGGATTTAAAGGATTCATTTGGGGAGAAGAGGGGAGAGGAGTTCACCTCTGTTTACAGGCAGTCTACATTTAGTCTTGGGTGATGCCAACCAGCATGATGTGGATGGGGGATGGCATAGCAGGTATGTTGGGGGATGTCTCCAAGGGTTTTCTTTCTCTAGCAGTTGTCTAATTTGCTCAGGTTGATGCAGTAAGTGTCATCATGACAGCAAAAAAAAAAAAAAAAAAGGCTTAAAAACATCTTGCAAGTCATTTTGTCTTCTCCAAGAGATTTGCAATGCTTGTTTTGTTCAGAGGTGGAGAAGAGAGCCCCAGTTGGTGCACCCTCTCAGTGCTGGACATCATTTCTCTCTTGGCATGCTGAAGCTTGGACTGGGGTATAGGCACCAGGCTGGAGATCTTTGAGAGGAGATCTTATCAAGGCTGATCAATATCTAAAGGGCAGGGATCAAGAGGATGGAGCTAGACTCTATTCAGTGGTCCCTAATAACAAGACAATGGGCAGTGGGCACAAACTAGAACACAAGAAGTTCCATCTGAACAGGAGGAAAACCATCTTTCCTTTGAGGATGAACAAGAACTGGACCAGGCTGCCTAGAGAGGTTGTGGAGTCTCCACTGGAGAGTTTCAAAACCACCAGGGCATGATCCTGGGCAAACTTCTCTGGGTAGCCCTGCTTTAGTTTGGACTAGATGATCTTCCAACCCTCATCACTCTCTGATTCTGTCATTCTGCTGGGTGGCTGAGGATGAGTAGTATTCCTGTTGGCAAGCAGGTTCAGGACAGGTCTGTTTCTGTGTGTCTGTAGTGCCCAGCAGATTTTTCACGGGCTGTCTGCTCCAGTCTAACACTAATGAGGTAATTAGAGGGCTCAGGCAGTGTCAGCAGAGCACATACCACTTGGATTAGGCTTGGCTCTTTCCAAAACGGCTGCAAATGAAAAGTCAGGTCAGGAGGTTACCGCAGCAATTTACAGCACTGGGACAGGGAGAAAACACACAGCTCTGCACTCTCTGTCCTGTCCAAGGCATGGGTGTGAAAAAAAAAAATCTTATAGAATAATAATTGTTTTTTTAAAGAGTATTTTTGGAAGTCTTCTTACAGATAAGATATTCAGAGCTCTGCAATATCTCAACATCTGCGTTAATAAATCAACAGCCACAGGATTATTGGTTTGTTGTTTGTTGTTGCTTTTTCACATTGGGGATGGAAAGAATTTTCCTTGAGCAGAAAACAGTAAGTACAAGCATATTCAATCTCCCCTGGATTAGAGCAACTTGCTGTTTCTATCAAGTACTAAATGAAATTCTAAAGAAGCAGAGAGATTAAAGGCCAACTGCAACCATCCTGATCAAACGTGTCCCAGATAGTCTTTGTAACCCTCCATTGCCTGTCTATTATTTCATAAATTTAAGGACACTGCACTCTCAGAAAAGAAAAAAAAAAGGGATTTATAAAAATAGAGCAAGAAGGCAACAAGGGTGAACCTCAGATAGAACCTCATCTATGTACTTCACACAGATGCTTACCTGTGGCACACTTTCCTACATGCAGGTGAACGGGTCACCCCCAAGACATGCCTGTTCAGCAAAACCATAGTTCAAGACCAAATAAAGTTAATTCTGCTGCAATGAGCAAGACCATCAATCAGAGGAATGAAATTCAAGCAAGAATATAGCACTTGTAATTAAGAAATGGTGAAGCCTGGGCCAGGGTAGGCACAAGTGATGAGAAGGTGACACAGCTCCTGCTTGTTGAGTTGTAGCAAATGATCCTCCAGGAACAGCGTGTGACATCCACCCTCTCTCCCAGTACATTCTGTGGGGCAGGAGTTACCCTTATGGGAGAAAAAGTTCTAGGTTGCCTACAAGCCCAAGTGCAGATGGAAATGGCATGGCCAGGAGGGAAAGAAATTGTTAGGTGGGAGTCTAACTGCAAAAGCTGTGTTTTCATAGTAAAAGCAGCTGGTGAAGACGTGTGAACAGCCCTGTCCATAGCAAATGAAAAAAGATGTGATGGGCAGGGACAATCCCCAGTGTTAACACAGGCTGGGGGATGAAGGGCTGGAGAGCAGCTCTGTGGAGAAGGGTGGTGGTGGGTGAAAAGACATGAGCTGGCGACATGTGCCCACAGCCCAGAAGACAACTGTGTCCTGGACTGCAGCAGGTGGAGGGAGGGGGATTCTGCTGCTCGCTCTGCTGTGCTGAGACCTCACCTGCAGTGCTGGGTCCAGCTCTGGAGGCCTCAGCACAGGAGAGACACAGACCTGTTGGAGCAGTGCCAGAGGAGGCAACACCAATGATGCAAGGGCTGGAACCCCTCTGCAATGAGGACAGGTTGAGAAACTTGGGGTTATTCATCCTGGAGAAGAGAAGGCTCTAGGGGGGACCTTATTGCAGCTTTTAGTAAGATAAGAAAGTTGAGGACAATACTTTTAGCAGGGGCTGTTTGACAGGACAAAGGTTGATAGTTTCAAACTAAAAGAGGGAGATTCAGGGTAGACAGAAGGCAGACGTTTTTTCCCAGTGAGGGTGGCGAGTGACTGTCCCAGTTCGCCCAGAGAGGTGGCAGAAGTCCCATCCCTGGAAATATTCTGGATCAGGTGGGACAGGACTCTGAGCAACCTGGTATAGTTGCAGATGTCCCTGCTGACTGCAGATGAGCTGGACTAGACCACCTTTAAATGTCCAACTGCAGCCATTCTATGACTGTATGATTCTAAGGCTGTCCTGCAATTGGGACCACCAGCTAAGTAGCAAGTGGTTTTGCTTTATCAATGCCCTGGGTGGCACAGAATGAACAGGCTCTATCTCTGCAGGTGGAGACTTTTGGAAGAAATTGTTTACAATGAGGGTGGGGAAACACTGGCACAGTTTGTTGTACTTTTCTATACTTGCTGTAAAGTATCTGTTTGTTGACCAAGTGGCATAATCTCACTCCAGCTCTCTGGATCATGCTGCTGCACATCCAATCCCAAATACAGAGTGAAACATGCAGAAGGTGAGCAGCACATGTTGACTTTACAAGTCTCTGAAAGCAGATGCCAGTCTGTGTGTCATTGGTTGTAGCCATGCCCAAACTACATAAATTACAGGGAAGAGCTCCTGATCCCATGTGCTCAGCTTGTTGATATTGCTGCTCACTAAAAGAGGTGTCTGAAGATGATTCAAGAATCAGCTTCTGAAAAATCATCTTGAGACAGTAACTCCAAAGTCCTTCTAACCTCTGGATCCTTTTCATGCTGAAGTGCATCAGACCAGGAACATCCTCTTGTGCTTTGTATTTGATTTGCCTACTCCAAAGAACCTCTTCATATGTGGAAAGCTTTGCAAAGCACTCATGAAGAGCAAAGCAGAAATGCTGGGTACTGCAGGTTGGGAAAACATAACAGGGGAAGTACCTTTTTATTATATTTCTTGACCAAAAAGCAAAGGAGGCACTTTTTCTTGGACTATAAACCAGCATATTAAGTACAAGGATTCAGCCATATATAAATGGCTGAACACCAGATACCACTGTGGAACATCATTTGGTGTCAAAATCACATCAATCTCTGCTTTAAAAAAAAAAAAAAAATCACATTTTCATAAACTTCGGGAACAGCTGGAGGCCTCAGGCAAGGTAAGGCTCTCATTGTTCTCTCTGAAATGGAGGTTTGTAGGAAACTGGACAGCATACAAGGGAGAGGGACCTAATAGTCACTAATCCATGCCCACTGTTGTTCTGCTATGAGTAAAAGGCAGGCAGCAGGGACACATGATGAAAGGACATGATCAGATCATGTCCTGATGGCATACCAAGCCTGAAGGCAAGAATACAACTCTAGGATTATTTCATAGAATCACAGAATTGTTTTGGTTGGAACAGACCTCTAGGATCATTGAGTCCAACCACTGACTTAACACCACCATGGCCATTTAACCATGTCCTGAAGTGCCATGTCTACACATTTCTGAACACCTCCAGGGACGGTCACTCCACCACTTCCCTGGGCAGCCTGTTCCAGTGTCTGACTGCTCTTTCAGTAAAGAAATTCTTCCTAATATCTAATCTAAATCTCCTCTGGCACAACTTGAGTTCATTTCCTCTCATTTAATCACTTGATACTAGGGAGAAACGACCAACATCCACCTCCCTCCCATGTCCTTTCAGGTAGGTGTAGAGAGCAAAGCCTAAAGAAACAGCAAGTGCAGATTTCTGAAGGGATTTGATAAACCTTCACCTCTTTTCCCTGATCATCTGGCTAAATATTCATTCTCTACCACTGGTCAAGGCAAAAGCTACCCAAAAGGTGCTATTCTCCTGACAATAACAAAATGAAAACAATAATTTATATTGGGAAAGACTTTTAAGATCAAGTCCATCTGTTAACCCAGCACTGCCAGGTCCATCACTAAACCATCTCCCTCAGAACCACATCTACCTGGCTTTTAAGCCCCTCCAGAGATGGGGGCTACACTGGAAGATGAGCTTTTGAGCTGAAACATGGCAACTAACAGCAGAATAGACTTTATCCCAGCCTGGGTGCCTATGATTAATGGCTATGAATAGTATGTATGCATTAGAGTGAATAATGATGGTCCAGTGGAAGGACTGCCAGAGACCTGTAATTTTTTTTAGATCATTATTTCTCAGATGACAGAAACTATTACAATGACGAAATTCACACAGTTCTCATTTTTCTAATTAAAACACAAAAACTGTTTCTTTCCACCACTTAATTCACTGCTCACTCTTTCTTTCTGCATCCTCAGTCCCTTGGAAAAAGCACTTCCTTATGGGTAAGCTGTTTTTTTATCTGAGGGCCCACCTCATCTCACAGGGCTCTGTAGGGTCAGTGCTTAAAATAAAAGCACAAAGACCTGGCTTGGGGATTCCCACAGCAGAAGAAATGTTTTGTTTTAAATCCTTGTGGTGCTAAAGCAGGTGTGTCATGGTGGCTCCCTCGGCCCACACTCTGCCTATTGACCGACAAAGGAATGAAACTGCTTCAGGGAGGTGGTAGAAGCCCCATCCCTGGGTGTTTTTAAGGCTAGGCTGGATGTGGCTCTGGTAACCTGATCTAGTGTGAGGTGTTCCTGCCCATGGCAGGGGGGTTGGACCCAGATGATCCTCGAGGTCCCTTCCACCTTTGACAATTCTGTGATTCTGGGACTCACCTTCCAGTATGGCTGCTGACGAGCAGCGAAAATTTAATGTGATCACAGAATTTATGGAGGATCTCGATGAAATATACATTTCTAGTCTGTTAGAAATCTCACTGTGACCTTCTTTTGCTTCTTTGAGAATATGGAAGTCCCTAGACCCCATGAGGGTGCTGGAGCACTGGACCAGGCTGCCCAGACCAGGCTGCCTGGAGTGGTTGTAGATTCTCCTTCTCTGGAGAGTTTCCAAAGTCATCTGGACATTCTGATCCTGTACATCCTGCTGTGGGTGACCCTGCTTTAGCAAGGGTATTGGGCTAGATGATCTCCAGAGATCCCTTCCAACCCCCATCATTTTGTATCCTGTAAAGGCCCAGGTCTCCCTCTCATCATACTGATTCTCCCCCACCTTTTGCAAATGTTTGCCTCTAAATACAAAGCAGAAGATGCAGTGACTTTGCCCTTACAACTGAAGGAACCTCACACAGGCACAATGAGACTTTGTTTTCTTTTTTTTCAGAGAACCTCATGGTGTGCATTTGGCACAAGTTAGTACACACAGTGCATGTCAGAGAGGTTGGACCCTACACTGCATATGGGTGAGTGGGAAGTGAAAGCCCTCAGAGATGAAAGACCCTTGAAAAAGAAAGGAAAAGGGAAAAAGGAAAAAAGGAAAAAAGGAGAAAAGGAAAAGGAAAAGGAAAAGGAAAAGGAAAAGGAAAAGGAAAAGGAAAAGGAAAAGGAAAAGGAAAAGGAAAAGGAAAAGGAAAAGGAAAAGGAAAAGGAAAAGGAAAAGGAAAAGGAAAAGGAAAAGAAGAAGAAGAAGGAAAAGAAAAAGAAAGTGGAAAAGGAAATGAAAAAGCTAAATGAAAAAAAAAAAAGCAGGAAAAATTTTGCAGACTACAGAAACAGCCTGAAAAAAATAAACTAAAAAAAAAATCAACTGTTCAACTCTTGCATATTTACAAATTCACTAAAGGGACCTGATGTTATACTACTTGCTTCACCAGTGTCACCACTAGAAAAGCTCTTCTTGGCTACCCTAAATGCCCTGAACAACACCTAATTTCCTCATCTGATTTTGTTATTTTCTCTTTATTTTGCATACAGCTGAAGTGTGAATTTCTAACGTGCTTTCATTTACATGGCAAAACTGGAGAGAGCTGTTTGTGCCCCAGAAGGAGACAAATAAACTTGATGTCAAAGTAGACCTAGAGCTAAGTGAAATAAAACTCTTATTGAGATAATTACTTTTAATGACTTACAACCGAAACTCATTTGGATGAATCTTCTTCAGACTTTGCTCATTCATTTCCCTAACTGTCAGTGTGACATTGGCAGGTTTTAGGCAAATGTTCTACCTTTAAAACAAAAACTGAAGGAAAACTTGTTGTAATTTTAAATTCTGAGAGGCACAAATCATCATTTTTTTTAATTAAAAGGAATACACTTAGCTGAAAACTTCTCCCATTTTCCAGACTAAAAAACTGTTCACACTTTAGGAACAGCAAATGACTGATTCTGACTGGTGCTTAAAGAAGATCCTTCTTGGTTTTGACCTCATTTTTTTGCCACTGGGCTCCTGGACGGTATCGTGTACCCTCTGGATTGTTTGTTGCTATGATTCCAGCAGTGCCTTGCAGATACTGCAAGATGAACTAAGCAGGCTCTGAAGTTTCTTCCAAATGATTCAGCAGGGTTTCTCTTTAAAAACACCATTCAGCACTGCTGAGGTGTAAACTCTTTTCTACCTCCAAATAGACAAAAATAGTATAAGAAGTACAACAACAAAAAAACTCAACCCCCAATTTGAATAACCAATTTTACAGCTGCAGAGAAAAGTGACTCTGTAGTGTTTGCAGCTATTCAGGCTTCACAGTTGTGCTGCATGTACTGGTGTGAGTGGTTCATTATTAGTCATGTGAGGCACCCCTCTGACCTCACTTCAGCACCACCAGCGGAATCACAGCCTCTGTTATAGGCAAGCCCAATATTTCTGCACACTTGTCAGATGTCACACGGCTCCCCTGAATGACATGCTCCCCTCTGGCCCTGCTTTTCTTCTCTTTAGGGGCCTCTTTCTTTCCTCTGACCTCTAACTTTTATGTGGCTTTTCACAGTAGGTGTGAGTTTAACCCGTGAGCCTCTCCTCCAGCTCACACATGAGGCTGTGCAGTTCTCATAAGGAACACTGGATGCATTCATCAAGACCTCAAGTTGAAATATTCAGTCACACAATAAACCTGTGATGGCAGGATGCTCGCTGGGCAATGCTGAAGAGATAAGCCCAGGCTGAGAGCTGAGGGAATGGAAGAGGCTTTTAAAACTTTGCAATTACTGTCTACAAAGTGCCTGCTGAAAATAGTCCAGGCTACCAGCTGATCATACTTGGAGTCATAGAATCATAGAACTATTGAACCATGGAATGTTTTGGATTGGGAAGGAGCTTTAAAGGTCCCCTAGTCCAACCCCTTTGCAGTCAGAGGGGACATCTGCAACTAAAGCAGGTTGCTCAGAGCCCTGTTCAACTTGACCTGGAATGGTTCTGGGGATGGGGCTTCTACCACGTCTCTGGGCAACATGGGACAGTGTCTCACCACCCTCACTGGAAAAAAACTTCCTTTTCTGTAGTCTGAATCTCCCCTCTTTTAGTTTCAAACCATCACTGCTTATCCTGTCACAACAGACCCTGCTAAAAATATCATCCCCATCTTTCTTACTGGCCCCTTTAATTACTGAAAAGTCACAAGAAGGTCTCTCAGGAGCCTTTTGTTTTCTAGGATGAACAACTCCAGCTCTCCCAACTTGTCCTCACAGCAGAGGGCTTCCAACCCTCCCATCATTGTTGTGGCCTCCTCTAGCCCTGCTCCAACAGGTCCATGTCTCTCCTGTGCTGAGGACTCCAGAGCTGAACCCAGCACTGCAGGTGGGGTCTCCGCAGAGCAGAGCAGAATCCCCTCCCTTCACCTGCAGCCCGTATTGCTTCAGATGCAGCCCAGGACATGGTTGGTTCTGGACTGTGGGCACACATTACCAGCTCATTGCCAGATTTTCAGCCACCAGTACCCCCAAATCCTTCTCCACAGGGCTGCTCTCCATCCCTTCATCCACAGCCTGGATTGGTATCAGGGATTGCCTTGCCTCAGGTGCAGGATCTTGCACTTGGCCTCGTTGAACCTTATGCGGTTCACAAAGGCCCAGCTCTTGAGCTTGTCCAGGTCCCTGTGGATGTCATCCTGTCCCTCAGGCATGTCAACCACCCCACTTAACCTGGTGTCATCTGCACGCTTTGTAAGGGTGCACTCAGTCCTATTGTGTATGTCACTGAGGAAGACAACAGCACTAGTCCCAGTATGGAGCCCTGAGGTACACCACATGTCACTGAAGCTTCAATTAGATGTGTTAAAAAGCAGTTATGAGAAGCTTTCCTCTAAACCAGCTGCTCTTCTTCCCCCATTTTCCTGGAAAGACAATTCTCCACAGAAGTCAGGGAATTCTGATTTTTCTAATAATAATGCTTTAATAATAATAATAATGCTTTAGTAATAATAATAATGCTTTAATATCAAAATCATTGGAGACTGGAAGCAACATCAAATGTGGGAGGGAGTGATGTTCTCAGTGCTGCCATTGCATTAACACATTCCCAGTGCAGAGTAGCACTTCTGGATCTGTTTCACAGCAAGAAACTAGGTGGGAATAATCTGCAGCAGCAGAATTTTCCCTTTGACTGGATTTTAACAATGAAGGCAAATGCATTGAGGCTTTCATAGCCCAAATGTTTCCTTTCAGATCTTCTGGTTCAAAAGCCTTTTTCTTTTCCCTTCATGAAAAGAGAACCTAAACACCAACCAGTCCTTTTCTCCATCAATATGTTGGGTATGATGGTGCAATAATGTTTTAAATGGGTTATAGTTTTTTAACATTGTCCTTGGCTCACACATTTTAACATGGCTATGTCAGACTTACTTCAAATGAAAACAGAAAAACCTCAACATGGAAAACCCGTCAAGTCTTGAGGTGTATTTTTAGGGTAACCTGTCAGAGGGCTGCTCCCAGATTTTCAGCTGGTATTTTCGGGCTGGTACTGTCAGCTCTTCAGAAATGTTTTAATTTTACTTCCTTATGATCCTACTCTCGCTTTTTCTATCTGTCAGCACATCACCACAGAGGGATTAGCTGAGATTTCAGCCTCCACTGAAGCCTCTTTGTCCTCACCCACAGGAGGAATTAGCTGCATGCTGCAGCACCCCAAACAAAAAGGGATAACTATTAACAAAGTAACTTGATGCCCACTCTGCCAAGGCAAATTTCCCCAAACCAAGAGTTTTAAGCCTCTTTACTCTTGGATGCTTGTGGATCTTTGCCCACAGTTGTAAGAAGTCGCTAAATGAAAAAAAATAAATATTGATTTTTCTCTTCTTCCCCTCAACTGGATATTTAGGATGCAAACAACCCCTAAAATATGTAGACTTTCTTGCAGAGCCTTGAAGAGGCTGTACAGTCAGCAGAGTTTGAAAGTTCAGCTGCAAAGGTCAAGCCGACACATAGAAAAAGGAAGAGAAATGTCCTGAGACTACCCCTACACTTTGGAGCAGAACAAGCAGATTAGTCTGCAAGAGAGGTCACAGGCAGATTATCCTGCAAGAGGAAACAGCCCCAGGTTGCACCAGGGGAGGTTTAAGTTGGACATTAGGACCAATTTATTTCCCAAAAGGGTTGTCAAGCCTTGGAACAGGTTGCCCAGGGAAGTGGTGGAGTCCACATCCCTGGAGGGAATGAAAAGACATGTTGATGTGGTGCTGAGGGACAGGGTTTAATGGTGGATTTGTTGCTGGGTTAAAAGTTGGATTTGATGGTCTCTTAAAGGTCTCTTCCAACTAAAAACAATTCTTATGATTTCAATTTCTCTACACCTCTATTTCTACCCCACACAGACAGCAACTGAAACAGCAGATACAAGCAAGGATGTTGAGCTCTAATTCAACATCAATTTTTGTATCTCCTAATTTCTGGACTGTAGTTTGCTCACCTCCCAGGGTTGTTGCAAGGATTAAATCTTCACTAGGATTAACCTTTAAATCTGGATTTTGAAACGATCTGCATATTATAGGTAGAATAACAGGTATTACTAAGGTCACTTGATTTCTTTCCAGGCAACAGAAATTAAAAGACCAGTTGACAGACACTGTGTAATTATCTTACACCATGTTTGGAAAAACTCTATTATCCTGGGATAAAATCAGTGTACAGTTTGGCAGAACTGAAAAAGCAGAGTTCTATACTGTTGTCTTCTTAAATGTGGAGAGGAGAGGAGAGGAGAGGAGAGGAGAGGAGAGGAGAGGAGAGGAGAGGAGAGGAGAGGAGAGGAGAGGAGAGGAGAGGAGAGGAGAGGAGAGGAGAGGAGAGGAGAGAGGAGAGGAGGAGGAGAGGACCTGAAAACACCAGGCTGGAGGCTAAGGACACCCCTCCAAAAGGGTCATTCTCTTCATCTGGAAATGGATGAGTAGGGAAGCTCAGGAAAAAAAAAGTCTGTGGTCTAGAAATCTACATTAGGGAAGATCCCAAGAAGAGATGAGTTGTAACAAAAGCAACAACAGAGACTTCTGTAAGTGGCACGAGCAGCATGGCAGCAGTGAGGGCTTTCTGACAGTAAACACTTAAATCAGATTTATACTCGGAAGTAGCCCTCTGACCAGCAATTCATGAGGATACTCTAAAGTCTGCCCCAGCTGCTCCTGCTGTAGTCCATGACTAAATTCACTCTTCCATGTCCAACCAGTTCTTCCCAGCCCCTTCTGGAAAAGCAAGACAGCATGTTACTCAGTCCCAACATTTGTTAGGGAAATGATCAGCCCCTGCTCTCTGCAAATGTTTGTCATCTCCACATCACAGGAATAGCAAAACACTCTTCCCTCTTATCTGCGGACCAATGTCTGACATCAGTCCCACGCTGGTCTGGGCCCTCAAAGCTCTTTCTGGATTCTCAGGGGTTTTCCTTGTCAGAGATGATTGATTAATGCCCACCCACCTAACAGAAGGACGCCAGCACACTGAATATTGTGCAACCATAGGGTTCTATTTAAAGTTCCTGAAGACCAGCAACAGACACTGATCTACCAAACAGGGGGGCTGCTCAGCTATGGAATAAAGGAAAAGCAGGAGAGGGCATTTCAGGAGCCTACTGCTAATGAGTGAACCATCTGTCTGCCTTCTTTGTGAAAACTGGCTATTTGTTCTGAGGGTTCCTTTTCCCCAAACAGGTTTTCCATTGATGACCTTATTATTTTGAAGTAAGGTAATCTAATTTTAATGCTAGAACTTACCAGATTTGAGGGTTTTAAAGCAATAAAAATAACTGTAAGCTATCACAGCAAATGGAAGAATAAAAAATGTACTGTGCCCATGAGACAGAAAAGGTGCAAGCCAGCCAAGCTGTGAAGTCCCACCATGAACAAGCCTCGCTTGGTGATAATTACACTCATTATTAAGAAAGAAATCCATGGCCACAGCTGTGAAATGAGTGACCAATACAGAGTTCTTCAGATGGGATCATTCTTCCATCACAAATGAAAAGAAAAGAAGATGCTGAATACAAATCAGTAAGAACAAAGGAAAGCTTCACTGTTGGCAAAAACTTATCACAGATACATGAACTGGGATGGACTCTCCTGGCCTGCCTTGTCTGATTTATGTCTCTCAGAGGAATGGGTCCATATCCCGACAGCAGAGTGTCCTTGAATGCCTGGAAATGCAAACATCATTCTAGCAGAAACGTAAGAAGAGGATACAGAGACTAATCAAGTCATCCATTCATCCTCTGGTACCACATCTCTGCTGCACACACTACCACCTGCTTCAGAGAAACAGGTAAGAAGCCTGATGGTTATTTCACACAGATACTTTGCCCAGCCAGGAAGTCTTCTCCTCACTCTCACCAACTATAAACTAGTTTCAGACCTCAAATATGAAGTTTTGTGGCCATTTAGGACTTCCTTTCGATTTTTTGGTGCCTGTTTTCAATCAGAGCCACTATAATCCTAGATCTGAGCAGACAGGCAACGCCTGGGCTCTTCTAGCCAACAAGAACACACTAAAACATAAAACCCAGAGTATTCTGGATTCTGAAAGGAGGTCTGAGTACATGTGAGTGGTTATTTTTGGATCCACATTCCATTTGATCTGTTGTCTCAAATCAGCAAGCATGGACCAACTCAGGCCTCAGAAGTAAAGTCAGAGGAGGCTGTTTGGATGGGAAGGTAGAACTCGATAGTATCTCTGCAACCACTTCCTGATGTTCATTTTAATCTCAGCTGAGCCTGTATTTCTGTGTGTGTGGTTTTAGGCCAGGCAGTAAATGAAGAACACTGCATTTGGACTCGCACTTGGATTTGGTGAGGTCAGCATTTACCCCAAATGAGCACATTGCTAAGGAGCTTGGTCAGCAGCAGCATCTTCTGATGCTTAAACTGAAGTTGTTTGCCAGAACTTCGGGAGGGAAAGGAGAGATTTACAGAAAAAGGACTGACAGATCCTGCTGCCATGAAAGTCTCACAGGAACATGCAGCTCATAACTACCTATGGATTCTCCTTCTTCAACCTGATACCTTCCCCATCAGCTTTTAAGGTGTCTGTGGTGTGCAATGAGAACAAGCATAATGACCCTTGAGCTACTGTCTACCTTCTTGAGGAAATGGCCTCAAGTTACACCAGAGGAAGTTTAGGTTGGATATTAGAAGAAGTTCTTGACTGAAGTTGTTCTCAAACACTGGAACAGGCTTCCCAGGGAGGTAGTTGAATCCCCATCCCTGGAGGTGTTTACAAGATGCAGAGATGTGGTGCTGAGGGACATTGTTTAGCACCAGACTTGGTAGTTAGATAATGGGATGCAAACCAGCCCTCAGGAGTCAACAGCAGCACTAAACAACACAAAAATGTGCAAATCACGGTGGTATAAGAGCTACATCTCTTTCAATAATCTGCATTTAGTGAGTGCAGTCCCACACAGCAGGAAGCTGGCTCAGACTCCTGTATGAAGAGGAAGAAGTTGGTCACCTTTGGTTTGTATAGTGTGCTAAACAGGGTGCTAAAAGTCAACAGTAACCAAATTTTTTTCTTTAATTAAGCAGAAGACATCCAAACTGCTAAGAACAACCAAAACAGCACAAGCTTCTCTTCCAAGCTTAAGTGACTTTTGCTTATCTAGTTTATCCCAAGCACACTGAGTCTCTAAAAGCATTGTAGACAACTGCTCCAGGAAAAGCTGCTTGACTGAGAGGGGACTTCATAACCCATCCTGCTTGCATTCATCTGTTCCTCATTACTCCAACTCAATTCTAAGCCTGAAGAGTTCTGGAAAAATGTTCTTCCTACACAGACTTTTTTTCCCCCACCATCATCATTATCTCTCTAAGTACTGAAAATGCAGCTGAAGGCATCAACAGCTGCTGCACTGGAAGCTAGAAACACAGCACTTCTGCAGCAGCGATGCTGGAATAACCGGAGCATCGTGCTACACGTTTTCCAAAAGGAGGAATTCCAAGAGCCAACTGATTTTCCTGTTCCTCTAAGAAAAGCAAGCACAGTGGGGGCATGCGTTCATCAAATGACAGGACACATGTTCCTGGTTTTGCAATATAGTAGAAGAGCAAAAAGGCCAAAAGCCACCACAATAACCCCACAGTATGTCTTGAAAGCTCTGTTCTATGTTGTTCCTTCTGGGAACAGTTGAGACTTCACCTGGAGTACTGTGTCCAGCTCTGGAGTCCTCAGTACAGGAAAGACATGCACCTGTTGGAGAGGGTCAAAATGATCTGAGGGCTGAAACACCTCTGCTCTGAGGACAGGGTGAGAGAGTTTGGGTTGATGCATCTGGAGAACCTTATGGCAGCATTTCAGAACTTAGAATACTATAAGAAAGATGGGGACAGTCTGTTTAGCAGGGCCTTGTGACAAGGGGTGATGGTTTAAACTAAAAGAGAGGAGATTCAGACTAGATGCAAGGAAGAATTTTTTTTACACAGGGTAGTGAAACACTGGCCTGTGTTGCCCGGAGAGGTGGAAGGAGCCCCATCCGTAGCAACATTCCAGGTCAGGTTGTCTGGGGCTCTGAGCAGCCTGCTCTAGTTGCAGATGTCCCTGCTGACTGCAGGGGAGTTGATGACCTTTAAAGGTCCTTTCCAACTCAAAACATTCTATGATTCCATGAAATTCACAACTTGGTAAACCCCTGTCTCAGGAAGCAAAGAGGCTTCTGGAGGCACGTGAGAGTCTACAGCAGTGAGGAGCATCTAATGCTTTTACATTCAAGTGAGTGTCTTCTGCACATAAGGAAAGGCACCATCATGACTCTTTATATTGTTACTCAACAAAACACACCTTCTGCTTCTATAAACACTGTACATGCCTCTGATCTGGATTTGTTTGTTTCTGCTCTTTTGGCATAAGGGCCTCCTTGAGTTAGACATGTTTTGGAAACAGCTCAACATGTTATTCAAACCACATCTGCTGATCTCCACATATTGGATACACACAACTTTCTGGAAAAGGGCTGGAACAATTTCTACCAGAATGTAAAAACCAACTGAATCAAATACAAATCCACAGAATCACAAACTGGTAGGGGTTAAAGCGACCTCTGGAGATCATCTAGTCCTGCCCCTCTCCTAAAGCAGGGTCACCCACAGAAGGCTGCCAAGGATCACAGTGTCCAGGTGGGTTCAGAATCTCTCCACAACCTCTCTGAGCAGCTGGCTCCAGAGCTCCAGCACCCTCATAGGAAACAAGTTTTTCCTCATGTTCAGATGGAACCTCCTGTGTTCTGCTTCATATCTGTTGCCCCTTGTCCTGTCACTGTGCACCAATAAAAAGAGTCTGGCCCCAACCTCCTGACCCCCACCCTTTAGATATTGATCAGCATTGTAGAAGACCCCCTCTCAGTCTGCTCTTCCCCAGGCTGAACAGCCCACGTCTCTCAGGCTTTCCTCCTCAAAGATTCCTCCTCCTCCTCCTCAGTTACTGAAATCTCTCCAGTAGTTCCCTGTCTCTCTTGAACCGGGGAGCCCACAGCTGGAGCCAGTACTCCAGATGTGGCCTGACTAGGGCAAAATAGAGGGGCAGAAGAACCTCCTTCAACCTGCTGGTCACACTCTTCTGAATGCCCCAAAGAAGGAACCAGCTATTTTTCCAGATCTCATTGGGCAGGAGGCCAGCATGAAACTTCTTTGTTTACAGAGGTAAGTTATCATCACTAAATTCAAAAAGTGAGTCTGTTACAGGGAGAACAGTGCTGCAGCTGTGATCCTGGAGAACACTGCAAGAGACAGACTGCAAACATTGCTGCCTTTTCACAGTTGGCAATGTAGTCTCCTGACTCACACAGATGTGGGAGACCTGCCCACAGTCCGAGTCTACGCAGGAGCTTTGAGTAAGACTTTTTGATGATCTTTCTTAGTGTGCACCTGTAAACAACTCAGTCTTTGTGACATAAATTTTCCTCTGCATTATATTTACACTCCACTGCATCTCAGAAAACATTAAAGGGTTGATCACTGCTCCAATTTCAGCCATACTACAACCAGTGGTTTAGAAAATTATCCATTAGCTGTTAAAGCAGAAACTGCATGCCTCAGTTTTAAAGTGAAGAGTCTTTATGACCTGTCTTCTGCCTTTTCTGGGAAGTATTTGGGATATTTTGGGGCTATATAAAGTGATAATAATATCCCTTTGCAGTGAAACCTAATAAAGACTGGGGGATGAGGTGATAGAAAGCAGCAATGCAGAAAAGGACTTGAGGGGTGCTGATGGTTGAGATCTGGACACGAGCAGGCAGTGTGAGCTTGCAGCCCAGAAGGCCAATCACATCCTGGGCTGCATCAAAAGATGCATTGCCAGCAGATCCAGAGAGGTGATGCTGCCACTTTACTCTGCTCTGGTGAGACCTCACCTGGAGTACTGTGTACAGGTCTGGAGCCCTCAACACAAGAAGGACGTGGACCTGATGGAGTGGGTCTAGAGTAGGGTCACAAAAATGATCAGGGGGTTGGAGCAGCTCTGCTATGAGGACAAGCTGAGGGAGCTGGGGTTGTTCATCCTGGAGAAGAGAAGGCTCCAGGGAAACCACATAACAAATTTCCAGTACCGGAAGGGGGCCTACGAGAAGGATGGAGACAGACTGTTTACAGACTGCAGTGATAGGATGAGGGGTAATGGCTTCAAACTAGAGAAGAGTAGTTTTAGATTGGATGTTAGGAACATGTTCTTTACTATGAGGGTAGAGGAACATTGGAACAGGTTGCCCAGGCAGGTGGTTGTGGCCCCATCCCTGGAGGTGAGGCTCGACAGGGCTCTGGCCAGCCTGATCTAGTTGAGGATGCCCCTGATGACTGCAGAGGGTGTTGGACTAGATGACCTTTGGAGGTCCATTCCACATATTCTACCTTGCCCAGATCTTGATTACCCCCCCCTTTCTACTTTTAAAGAGGTTTCACTTTAACTCATACTTCCACAGGAACAAATGGCTTGGAGTTGAAATCTCTTCATTCTTTGCTTTCACCCCTCCCTGATGAAGAAAACCATCATGGAAAAAATGCAAACATTGGACTCCTTGCCACAGATCAGTACCAGAAAAATGTGAAAGCATTAACTTTTTTGTATAATACTCCTTTTGTCTGCTACATACATTAACATTTACCATGGAAAATGTTGAAGACCTCCCACCTCCAGTTCTTCAAGAATTTCTTGTTTAAGCATCCACTGCATACTGTAACAGATCTGCTGGAATATACATCTCTGCATCTCTGGATGAATACTCTGTGTGTTTGTGAAAGTCTAAGGGATGGGCATGCCAGAAAGAGAAGTTTTTCAACAGCTGCAGACAGTAGTCACCGGAGTTTCTGTAGGCATCTATACAGATCTCAGCACTCAAATAGAGAAGACCATGCATGGTTTCTCTGCACAGAGATAGAATAGCTACCAGTGGATCAAAAGAGCCTTGGTGTTGGTCAGCAACTGCTATTCTGCTATTTCATATTCTGGAATATTAGCTCAAAGGAATAGCCTCCAAAGAAGTTCAAACCTTCAATTCTTCTGCCTCTTTCAGCTTTTCAGTAACATCCTCCCCACATTACCTTTTCCATCTACCACTTGAATTCCCTCTGAACACAAAGAATACGAGTCAGAAGAAGAAATATGAAGCATACCAAATTTCCAAAGAAGAACAAAACTGAGTCTCACCACTAACCAGCCACCAGTGATTTACCCTCATTGTCTAACTCAATTCAAAGAGAGGAGTGTTCAAACAAACACCTAAGTCCTTCTCGGGTAGCTTTCAGCTCCCACATCCTCCATGACACTGCCTACTCTTTCACATCTGCAAGGATTTCTAAATCAATCCTACCCCCAAAGAGAGACAAAACACTATTTCAAGACTGTCCCTGTTTCCAAGTTCCCAGCTAGTGTAGAGAAAAGAGGTTCCTGCCTGGGCTTGGGGCCATTTTGGGTGCAAACATCACCGTTGTGTGATAGATGAGGGATGAAGGAAGGGGCCTGCTGGTACTGTTGGGCAGGTCACTCCTAATGGAGTAATTCTTCAGGGAGGGTGGCATTAGAAAAAGGACATTTTGGATGCTGTCTTTGCATGGATGGGCACAGGGTGACTCCTCGTTCCCAGGGACTGACCATGCAGCAGCCTTGGCCTCACCAGCACCAACCTACTAAGTGCATGGCCTCAGGCAGACGCCATGCCACCGAGTCTGACTGAGTGACTCCAGCATCCTGCACTCACTTAGAAATGGACAAGTAGGTCACTTGCATCTTCTGCATGCCAGCAGCATGATATAAGTGGCTTTAAACTGAAAAATAGTAGACTCAGAGTAGATAGAGGGGAATTTTTTTACACTGATGGTGGTGAGACACTGGCAGAGATTGCCCAGAGAGGTAGGAGATGCCCCATCCCTGGAAACATTCCAGAGCAGGTTGGGCTGGGCTCTAAGAAACCTGGTCTAGTTGAAGATGTATCTGTTGACTGCAGGGAGGCTGGATTAGATGATGATGAAAGGTCTCTCCCAACCCAAAACATCCTATGATTCTAAGCTAAGGAAAGCCACCACTGGTCACTTCCTCAGGCTGACCCAGGACTTCAGCACAATAATTAATAAAGATGTAACAAAATCCCCAAATCTCCTGGGCTGAATTTTCCAAGCAGTGCTGAGGTGGTATAGGATTAGTTCTTGCCTCCTTTCACTTCTTCAGCTTTGTCAACAACCTGTATTCCCACCACTTGGTCTGTCTAATACCTTCCTTCCCCTTCCCACCCATGTGAGAACGACTCCTATGCCTTGGTCATACTGCTCCTGGTTTCCCTTCTCTACATTTCTGGTAAGTGTAAAGATGGGACCAAGAGATTTTATATAACCTCATGTCTAAAAGATTAAAAACCGTGGAGGACACTTAGTAGCACATTTCAGTGATCAAGGAAAAGGACTTCATGTACCTCTGCATAGAGCTTGACCCCTCGCTAGATCCAGATTCTCCAATCCCAGCACAAAAAGCAGTCCCCACTGGGATGTGGCTCTGCCACAAGTGTCCATCCCTTCATGTCCTGGAGAAAGAGGCTGACCTGAGCCTGGTATTGAGCATCAGCTCCTTTCCTGCATGACCTCAAAGCCCCCCCATGAAGCTGCTGCCCACATCCTCCACAAGTAACTGCAGATAGCTCTTGCAGCTGTTCCTTTCAGATACCTACCCACACAAATCCTGTCTACTCCAACTCTGCTGGGAAGGTACAGAGCAGTCTTAAATCCTATTTTACTACAGTCAGGATTAAGCTTAGACATCCATGATGATAGCCTAAACCTTGCTAAAAAGCCTTGTTAAAGCACCAGCAGAAAACTGGACTATAAGGCTTCCTAGAAATTCTGTGACATTATTTTTCCTTCGTTTGTCTTTGGGAGAAGACATTTAAAAAAAATACTTTGGTTGAACTACTGAGTAGATGTTCATCTAGTAGTTTCCATTTAAAAACCCATCAGGAAGCAGCAAGATGATACAGCCTACTTAAATTTAATTTATTTGTCTAGAGACAAATTAGATAAGCAACTGCATTATTAGGATCTACTATTTTTAATCCAAGTGAGAAGGTAAGCATCACTTGAGAAAAGCCAGCCATGTCTGGAAGCTGTATTGAGAGTAAAAAAACCTAAAAGGGATGCCAAAACACAGGAGAGAAATGGACTTTGGATATTTGAATGAGGGTTTTTAATAGCTCAGATGAAGGAAGAATATGAAACTAGAGTTTCAATTTCAGGCTGATTCAGATGTAATCCCTTCTGTGAGAGATTTTGGGCTGTGAAGCTTCTCAGCTTCAATGAGTACGTTTCTAGCAAGGTTGTGCACATCAGAGAGAGAGACACCTGCATGTTCCCTTTGGGAAAAAAGCTGGGGATGATCATGCTGGTGCCCAAAAGAAGCAGCTGCTGCAGGAAATCCCTTCAAGCTACCCCCAGATAAATCTCCAAATTTGATGTGTGCTTAAATCTTAGCTCCAGTATTGCCTTCATTCCTAAAACTTGTGGTGATGTCTGCACTTGTAGGGCTGGTCTGGTTGCTCACTTCATCCAGATTCATGCCTGGTCTCCCTTGAGTCTCTCAAAATCCTTGCCCTTTGGTGATAAGCACACAGCAGTGAGTTTCACAGACTGGTGACCTGTTTATGCTGTCTGCCCAACAAGTTATTCTGTAATAGCTTGCCTAGGGCAACTCTCTGTGCCAGCATAAAAGTCACTTTGTCTTGGACTGGGGAAGCAAAGCAGCAGAAGCACTTTTTTTTTTTTTCCTGCAGTAAACACCAAGGAGAAACAAGAGCAGCTTAAAGATCATAGAATCATGGAACAGTTTGGGTTTGGAGAGACCTTTAAAGGTCATCCAGTCCAACTCCCCTGCAGTCAGCAGGGACATCTGCAACTAGAGCAGGTTGTTCAGAGCCCAAAACAAACCAATCCAGAATGCTTCCAAGGATGGGGCATCTACTGCCTCTCTGACCAGTCTGGGCCAGGGTCTCACCAAGCCTCACCAGAAAAAACGTCTTCCTCCTCTCTAGTCTAAATCTTCCTCTTCTAGTTTAAAACCATCACCCCTTGCCCTGCCACAACAGGCCCTGCTAAAAAGTCTGCCCCCACCTTTCTTCTAGGCCCTTTTAAGTACTAAAAGGCCACAAAAAAGTCTTCCTGAAGCCTTTTGTTCTCCAGACTAAACAACCCTCTCTCAGCCTGTCCTCACAGCAGGGCACTTCCAGCCCTTGCATCATCTTTGTGGTCTCCTCTGGACCCACTCCAACAGGTCCATGTCTCTCCTGTACTGAGGGCTCCAGAGATGGACCCAGCCCTGCAGGTGGGGTCTCAGCAGAGTGGAGCAGACAGGCAGAATCCCCTCCCTCCACCTGCTGCCCACACTGCTAGGGATCAGCCCAGAACATGGTTGCTTCTGAGCTATGAGCACACATTGCTGCCTCATGCTCAGCTTTTCAGCCACCTAATTCCTTCTCCACAGGGCTGCTCTCCATGCCTTCATCCCCCAGCCTGGAATGACACTGGGGATTGCTCTAACCCAGGTGCAGTGCCTTTGCACTTGGTCTTACTGAACCTCATGAGGTTCACACAGGTCTCAAGTCTGTCCAGGCCCCTCTGAATGGCATCCTATCCCTCAGGCATGTCTCTCTCTTCTTGCTCTCTACAACTGTCTGAAAGGAGGATGGAGTGTGGTGGGAGTCAGACTCTTCTACCTACTAACAAGAGACAGGACAAGAGGAAATGGCCTCAATTTGTACCAGAGAAGATTGAGGTTGTATATTAGAAGAAACTTTTTCACTGAAAGGGTTCTCAAACACGGGAACAGGCTGCCTAGGGAGATGGCTGAATCCCCATTCCTGGAGGTGTTTAAAAGATGCAAAGACGTGGTGTTGAGGGATGTGGTTTAGGACCAGACTTGGTAGAGGTAGAGAATGGTCAGACTCAATGTTCTCAAAGGTGTTCTCCAACCAAAACAACTCTGTAATTTTAAATTACAGTGAGGGTCTTAGATTCAGAACATTTTGATAGTCCCAAATACATTACCAAATGTCACTAAGCACTCTGAAATCTATTTGAATTTTTTATGTGTGAAGGAGCTACTTAGAGTTTAAGTGGCTAAAATTCTGTTTAAGGGCACTAGAAATTCTTCTGTATGCCACAGCCCTGAACATTCCTGCTTTGTTCCTCAATGCCTGTTTTCTTTGCAGTAGCTGCAATAGTAACCGATAGCAGATTAGATTTATATTGAGCATGCTCTTTCTTCTTTATTATTTTTTTTTCCTTGCTACTGTTTAAATCCCCCTGGAACTCAGTGGAGACAATCCTTGAGCTTGACAGTACTAATCTGCCTGGTGCAGATGGAGCTCCCTGGATGTGGCTATTCCCTACCACACCCAGCTATGAAAACAAGGCATGGAGCTCTGTTTATGCCATCTCTGGGAATGCTGTAAGCATCATGAGATCATCACAGGAAATTCACATCATTAGAAAAAAAAAGAATAAAAAAAAAAAAGAGCAGGGAATGAATAACACAAGCAGATAAATGCTTCCAGGCAAATAAATTTCATAGCAAAAAATCCAAACCAAAACAAAAAAAAGGGGGAAGATGACTTTCAACCTCTGCTGCACCAAAGGAAAAATGCCAACTGCAAATTAAAACCAGAGTGTTAGGGAAGAAATTCTGTCTGCCCTCTGATAGCTGTCTGTGCCAGCTGAAAGTGAATTTATGGCATAATTGAAATGACATTCCCTTTTTGCTACTCACTTGCTTCTGCTGAGCATCATTATGCTGATGCCTTTTATCATATTCTACATCTGAAAGAGCTGTTCTGTTTCCACAATTCCACTTTTTGCACCATCAGGCTCTAAAACTTTGAGCATTCCAATCTTCTTCTCCCTTTCTCCTATAAGGACAGATTGAGAAAGTTGGAGTTGGTCATCCTGGAGAAGAGAAGGCTCCAGGGAAACCTTACTGAGGCCTTTCAGTAATGAAAGGAGCTGGTAAGAAAGATGGGGACAATCTTTTTAGCAAGGCCTGTTGCTATAGCACATGAGTTGATAGTTTTAAACTAAAAGAGGAAAGATTTAGACTAGATGGAAGAAATTTTTTATGGTGAGGATGGTGAGACATTGGCCCAGGTTGCCCAGAGAGGTGGTAGGTGCCTCATACATGGAATAATTCCAGGTCAGGCTGTTTGGGGCTCTGTGCAACCTGCTCTGGTTGCAGATGTCCCTTCTGACTGCAGGGGAGTTGGACTAGATGACCTTTCAAGGTCCCTTCCAACCAAAAGTATTCTACAGTTTTAAAACTCTGCAGACAACTGTGAGGCAAAGCACAAAGAATGTGTACAATGCCAGAAGGCCAGGAAATCTTCAGAGAATTAAGGCATGCTTTCACTGCCACAGGGAAATTTCATCCAGTGTCACTTCATCTACCAAATGCCCCAAACCCACCAAAGAGCAGAAGCATCAGGAGCTGCCCCAGGCAAACCAGGCCACTGTTCTGTAAGGGGAATGTTTATACATGTAGATCCTCCCAATGCTGGGCAAAGAAAGGAAAGGAGGTGGATGCTAACCCATTCCTCCTGGCACACACATGAATTAGCATCCGCTATGGAAGGCAGAAGCTGGTGACTTGGCTGGGGCCCTCAGATGTGTCATCATCAGGAGAGGCTATCTCCGCTCATAGCTAGAACAGTCAGGCTATGCCAAGGAATACAGTCTGTTCAGCAGAAGAGGTTTGTGCTCTTGCTGATGACCAAACCTCATCCCATGCTGAGATTTCAGGACCAGGAAACAAAAAGTACACTAAACAGCTTTATTCTGAAGGTCTGCTTGAGCAAACAGCAAGCTCCAGAAGCTGCTTTACATAACGTCTCCAAGAACAGAAATCATAGAATCATAGAAGGGTCCAGATCAGAAGGGACCTCCGAAGGTCATCCAGTCTGACCTCCCTGCCAGCAGCAGGGACATCCCCAATTAGATCAGGTTGCCTAGAGCATTGTTGAGCCTCACCTTGAATATCTCCAGGGAAGGGGCCTCAAACACCTTCCTGGGCAACCCGTTCCAGTATTCCTCTAGCCTCATAGTAAAGAACTTGTTCCTAACACCCAATCTAAATCTGCTCTTCTCCAGCACATTGTTCCTCACCCTGTCACTGCAGGCCCTTGCAAACAAACTCTCCCCATCCTTCTTGGAGGCCCCCTTCAGGTACTGCAAGGCTGCTATTAGGTCTCCCGTGAGCCTTCTCTTCTCCAGGCTGAACACCCCCAGCTCCCTCAGCCTGTCCTTGTAGCAGAGGTGTTCCAACCCCCTGATCATTTTCGTGGCCCTCCTCTGGACCCGCTCCATCAGGTCCATGTCCTTCCTATATTGATGGCTCCAGACCTGTACACAGTCCTCCAGGCACCATGCTCAGCCTCACTTACTCCAGATTTTAGTTCATTACCTGTTGCCACAGCCCTGAATTAACAGCCTGGAGCAGACAAAATGGTACCACAGATGGGGAAAAGGGACTGTGTAGTTGCTGGATCCCACATCATGTGGGCAGGAGTAGGCACTCCACCAGAAGACACTAAAAGGCAAGTCTTTAAATCCAGCTATTTGGAATATCCACAACTGCAAGACACTGAAACCTTAATACTGCATTTGGCTGTAACCAAATTACTTTGTGCTTGCTTGCTCTTGGACATCAGACCAAAATAATGTGTGATCTGATGCATTTGGATTAGTCTGAAAGATTCATTAGGTCTGCAAGAATAATCAGCAGTTTGAGACAGAAAAAAAAATTCTTCTCCTTGGGCAGTCTGTCTCTGCAGATTGTCACTGTTACCTTGGAAGGCTTGGCTTGTCTCACTGCATAGCGAGCTCCTCTTTAAAAACTGCAAAGAGACAGCAGAGCTTTGACACCTTCAGGGACCCAGTTTCCCTACCTCCAGTCCCTTGCAGATACCTAAGTACAGTCACCAGGTTACAATCAAAGAATTGTTTGGCTTGGAAGAGATATTTAAAATCGAGTCCAACTGTTAATCCAGCACTGCCAAGTCCACCACTAAACCATGTCCTTCATCACCACATCTCCCTGTCTTTTAAATCCTTCCAGGAATAGTGACTTTACCACTTCCCTGGGCAAGCTATTCTGGGGCTTAACCACTCTTTCAGTGAAGAAATATTTTCTCATGTCCAACCTAAATCCACCCTGGTGCAACTTGATCAGTTTCCTCTTGTCCTTGATACTTGGGAGAAGACACCAACACCCATCTGGCTCCAACCTCCTTTCATGGAGTTGTAGAGTGAGAAGGTCTCCCCCCAGCCTGTTTTTCTCCAGGCTAAAAAACCCCAGTTCCCTCAGCAGCTCCTCACAAGATTTGTGCTCTAGGCCCTTCACCAGCTTCATTGCCCTTCTCTGGACCTGTTTCAGCACATCAGTGTCCTTTCCCTAGTGAGGAGCCCAAAACCGAACTCAGTATTCAAGGTGTGGCCTCACCACAGAGGGGCAATCACTTCCCTCCTCCTCCTCACCATGCTATTCCTGATACAAGCCAGGATGCTGCTGGCCTCCTTGGCCACCTGGGCACATGCTGGCTCACATTCAGATGACTATTGACCAACACCCCCAGGTTCTTTTCCACCAGGCAGTTTCCAGCCACTCTTTGCCAAGTCTGGAGCATTGCATGTGGTTGTTGTGAACCAAGTTGCTGGACCCAGCCCTTGGCCTTTTTTGAACCTCATCCCGCTGGCCTCAGTCCATCAATCCAGGTCTCTCTGTAAAACCTGCCTACCCTCAAGGATATCAACACTCCCTTCCAACTTGTTTTCATCTGCAGACTTACTGAGGTTGCCCTCAATCCCCTCATCCAGATCACTGATGAAGATACTAAAGAGAATTGGCCCTGGTGCTGAGCCCTGGGGAATACCACTTGTGACTGGCCAGCATCCAGATTTAATTCAATTTGACACATATATCTTTCCATATTTCAAAATCCTCATGAACTGAATGTTAAAGACCTAAAAAGCTGAACAATGGACTGATTTTTTTCCCTCCTTGGGCAGTGATGTGATATTTCACTTTGCATTTCTTCACCACATCACTCCCCAAGGCTGCCTCCGTAACACACATTCAGTCATGGATAAAAGAACAAACGACTAGGTCTGCAATTAAAGAAAAAAAAATAGGCAAAAAGCCAAAGAACTACTACACCATGAGCTTAAAAATAAAAGAACTGCAGGCAGCTATGATCATTCTGACAGCTGCTCACTGCTGGCCAGATTTTCCATCTCCCATCAAAGAGGAAGTTGTCATTGCTCTGCATGCTATGGAGGTCTGACTGCCCGGCTATGATAGCTAAGAGTGCTGTCAAAAAAAAAAACAAACTAAATGCACACTCACTAATGATTTCATTAATGCAAATCTTTCCTTGGAAAATAATAGTCTGTGTTTTAATGGAGAAAAAAGACAGTCAATAAATCCTCAATGATGCCTCATCTCTTTTCTACTAGCAGTTACACAGGGTAAAAACAATTCTTCTTGCGACTGCCAGCCTGCCAATCTGGTTTAAAGTTTTCAGTTCTTCATGAAGGTTTTCAGAAGGACAACAAAAATGTTATTGGTAATCACAGAATCACAGAATGGTAGAGGTTGGAAGAGACCTCTGGTGATCAACTAGCTTAACCTCTCTGCCAGAGCAGCTTTGCCTAGAGCAGATTGCACAGGATGGCATCTCCAGAGATGGAGACTCAACCACCTCTCTGAGCAGCCTGTTCCAGTGCTCTGCCACTCTCAAAGTAAAGAAGTTTCTCCTCATATTTAGATGTTCAGGTTTGTGCCCACTACCTCTTCTCCAGGCTAAACAGCCCCAAGTCATTCAGCCTTCCTTTATAAGAGAGATTCTAGTCCCCTAATGGCTCTGTTTGAAAAGTCTTGATTATGAGTAAACAACTATGAGCACTTGCAACAGAATAGTCCCTAAAAAGAAAAAACAAAGCTCAACCAGAAGTATTCCAAAGTTTATTCTTCCTCTGCCCCCCCATCACAAGTCTCCAGGGGTTTACTGCCACATCCTCCTCCCCCAGCAGTTCCCACTTTTGAGACAGGATTAAAATAAACCCTTGGTGGTGGGTGATTTATTTGAACTATTTCCTCTTCTGATGGTCCAAACGGAAATCTCATCTTCTCCTTTTTCTCCTTTCTCAGTAATACTCAACTCCAGGACCTCAGAGCAAGAGCTCAAGTGACCAAGCGAGGAACAGAATCAGCTGCAGACCAGGAAAGGGATGAAAAGACAGCTTCAATTTTAAAGGCCAGATTGTAATATGATAAGAATGACAACCTTTGCATTCCGATTAGTGCTCCCATCGCCTTCAATTATGTCAGCTGAAAACGGGGAGGAAAGGTGGCAGGATCCAATCAACACCTACATTTAAAACCAGTTAACAAACTGTCAGGTTTGGTTGTAGAAATGCCTCTATTAGTAAGCAGGCTGAGTGAATCCTGGAGAGCACTGTCAATCTTTATATGCTAAGAATTACATGCTGGTGGGTTTAGGAAACTGAAGATGATGTATGGAAAGACTGTTTTTCCCTCTCTTGGTCTGTGCTCATTATGAAAAATCCTGTAGCAACATTACAGAGGTATTTCTAACAGATTCTCTGGAGAACTATTGACCTTCTGTAGATCAGTACATGTTACATTCTGGATGCTTGTGGAGTATCACTTGTGGATACTTGTCGGGTATGACATCCACAGCCTTTGCTCTTGCTTCTGGCCAATCTCTTTTTGGTGGTGTGCAAAGTAAGACAAGGAACAACAGGTACAAGCTTGAACATGGAAGATTTCACCCCAACATGAGGAGAAACTCCTTTACTGTGAGGGTGATGGAGCACCAGAACAGGCTGCCCAGGGAGGTTGTGGAGTCTCCTTCTTTGGACACATTCGAAACCCACCTGGATGCATTCCTGTGTGGCCTGCCCTAGGTGATCCTGCTTTGGCAGGGGGGGTTGGACTCAATGATCTCTGGAAGTCCCTTCCAACCTCTAATGTTCTGTGATTCTAAGGAAAGCACCCATGAAGACATGAAGGATGTGTCCATGCCAGCAATGCTCGTCCCTACAAGGCTTCTCTTCATAGAATCAAGGAATGGTTTAAAGGTCATCTAGTCCAATCCCCCTGCACTGAGCAGGGACATCTGCAACTACCAGCAGGTTGCTCAGAGCTTTGTCCAACTTGACCTGCAATGTTTCCAGGGCTGGGGCATCTACCATCTCTCTGGGCAACTTGGGCCAGTATCTCACCACCCTCAGTGGAAAAAAAACTTCTTGTTCTCTCTAGTTTAAATCTCCCTCTTTCAGTTTAAACCCTTCATTCCTTGTCCAGTCACCAGAGGCCCTGCTAAAAAGGCTGTTCCCATCTTTCTTATAGGGAGATCTTATTGTGACCTTTCACTACTTAAAGCAGGCCTAGAAGAAAGATGGGGACAATCTTTTTAGCAGGGCCTGTTGTGATAGGAAAAGGGGTGATAGTTTTAAACAAAAAGAAGGGAGATTTAGACTAGATAGCAGGAAGCAACTGTTTGCAATGAGGATGGTGAGACACTGGCCCAGGTTGCCCAGAAGATGGTAGAAGCCCCATCCCTGGAATCATTCCAGGTCAGGTTGGATTGGGCTCTGAGCAGCCTGATCTAGTTGAAGATGTTCTTGCTGACTGCAAGGGGGTTAGACTAGCTGACCTTTAAAGGTCTCTTCCAGCCCAGCCTTTCTGTGACTCTATGAAGGATCACTGTTGAAAACTGAACAGAAAGACGAACAAACAATCCTCAATTATTTATTTGATAGAAAAATGCATTATATATGATGAAAACCATTAAAGAGAAGAGCAGCTTAAAGACTTTCAGATTTCAGTCTCCTGTTTAATCATTTCAGCTCTGATGTATTGACACTCTGGAACTCAGGGCTGGGAATTTATCCTGAACCCTGCACAGAGTGATAGTGAGGAGAGCTGCCTTCACCAATCTCTGCACAAGACCCAGTTTCTCCTGGCACAGCTGACTGCAGCAAGAGCATGCTGAAGAAGAGGTTGGACTGTAACTATTTTGGAGCAATCCCTGAGAAAGAGGCCTTAAATAGACCAATATGTACATCTGGCAATCTCAGATGGATCATTGTGCTCCTTCTGCCCACGTACACATTATGGTGATGTCCCTAAATATCAACACAATTTACTCTCCTCAGCTCCACTGGAGCAAGACCTAAAATTTTCACATTCAGGTAAGAAAATCTTGCAATTCTTGTATTCATTTGGGTTCAAGCTTTCATCTTGGAACAAAATACACAGTAGAAAGAAAAGGAAACACAGAACTCAGAGGTAAGGTACCATTAGAGGCTGATAGCATCAGAAATGAACCACCATTATGGGTACTCAAAGAAACTTCAGGCTCTCTCACAACAAGGCACAAACACATACCCAAATCAGGCAAAGATTTCAATGTGCCTCCTCCCACAGAACAGACTCTGTCTCCTTCCCAGGAATTTCTCAGCAGGCTGAGTATAGGAATAGGGTGGAAAACCATGCTAGCTTTGCAGTGAGCTCTCTGGTGATATAACAGCTGGCAAAACCCATGGGGATCCATGGGGTGTGGGGATCACTCCTATAGGGATGAGAAAGGGGCTGAAGTCCTGCACATGCCAACAACTCTGGCATAAATTGGGTTGGTGAGATGGGTGAAAACATTCCCATCTGTAGCACAAAGGAAAGAGGTTATTTACAGAAAGCAGGAAAATGTGATGATTAGAGGTTGCGTGAAGACTCCTGATTGCTCAGTTCTAGCTGAGCTTCCCTTAGCAGGGGAGTTGGACTAGATGATCTTCATGGGTCCCTTCCAACACCTACCATTCTGTGATTCTGTGATTCAGTTCCACACCTTTGCCACTTAAAGCCTTTTCCTGACCTACTTCCAACAACAACTCCATTTTGGCATTCCAAGAGAACTTCTTGACAGATCCAGGTGACATGTGATGCACCACCAGGCTGTGCTGCCTGACAGTAAGGCTTTGAGCAGCAGAGCCAGGCTTACCAGCATGGTGCCAGGTGTAGGGATGGGAGAAAGCACAATGCTGAAACATGTGGCAACACAAAACTTGCCAAGATGGTCAGAACTGTCCCTTTCCTTCATCCTCTGACAGCTCAAGAAGTGTGATGTCAATAATTTGTAAGTTACCTGTGCAATAAGCTACCTTCCCCTTTTAAAATAGAGCTAGAGAAGCAAGCCTCAATAATTAATTTGAGAAGAGAAATAATCAACCCATTCAAAGGAGGACAAAAATCAATAGCTCTGATTTTTTTTCACCTGCCTAAGCATTTCTGGGCAGTGCCATCTTTGGAGGTACCAGTACCCTGATGTGATGCATATTCCTACATGGAGCATCATCCCAACAAAACAAAACAACAAAATCAAACCAAACCAAACCAAAACACTTGCAACCCAGGAAATTCAGTAAGAAACTCCACATCTCACCATGCTCCTCTTTCTTACCCTGACAGACTGCCTCTTCCTCTTTTCCACCCTGCTCCCCAGAGCTCCAGATGCTGGGGATGACATTACCAGCGATGTGAGATGACAACATTTGGTGTCTGCTCACTGGGAGCCAGCCAAAGCGTGGCAGGAAAGCTGAGCCCCACAGGACTGGCGGCACCAGCCTTGCACTGACTGCCAAATGAAAGGTCCTTCTTCACAGGTTCATAGCCCTCTTTTCCCTTCAGCTGGAGCTCCCTAACAGACTCGAAGCCAGATCCATTTTAGGAGCTGTATTGGCTCCCCCAAGTCCGGGGAGGGAAAGCTCTGATATTTTTCAGACATTTTATAGGCATCTCTGAAAGGGGAATGCTCTGATATCAAGGGGTAGGGCTGGCTGGCCACCAGATGGGTGACACATGCTTTTTATGAACCACTCTGCCTTCCCAGAGTGGACTAGGCAGCAGATGGGAATTGGATTCAGGAGCTGGATTCTGGAACATGTGGATTGGAATCAAAGACAGAACAGAGTTCTTGGATACCAGCCATTGAAGAAGAGGCTTGACCCTGGTGATCCCTCAGCTTTATATTAAGTATGACATCCATGGGATGGAATCCCTCACTGGTCAGTTGAGGGTCATCTTTCCTGTTCACTCCCCTCCCTGCAGGTGTCTCCTCTGACTTCCTATTCCCCAAGGTGGGGCAGAAGATGTGGCAGTGCCCTTGGTCTGCACAGGAGCAAGTCGAAGCCAGAGCCTTTCTGCAGCCCAGCCCCTGGCACTCTCCACCAGTGCTCTCACTGCTAGAAGCAGCCCCTGGCTGTGCAAACCCTCCCTGAACTTCAGAAAGCAGAAACCGAGCTTAGAAGTCCAAATACTGAACAGAATTAGTTCTGGTCTAGCTCAAACCAGGAGTGCTGGGTACCCATCTCTCCCACAAACACCATGTGACACTTCCATATGAACAGTTGCCAGGTGGTGAATACTTGAATTTCACCAGAGAGAGGAAAGATGAGGAATATTCCCAATTAACTTCAGTGTACACTTGACTGTGGATATTTCAGCTTTTAATCCAAGCTTCTGCTCACAGAAGAGCAGCATGCTGCCAAAATTTGCTTGCCCTGGCACAAAGTCTTGCCCACATCTTGGCAAGGAAAGCAAAGGGTACTGTCTCCATCGAGGACTTCTGCCCCAATTGAAATGTGACTTAGAACATAAACAGCATGCCCTAATTCCTCCCCACCCCCTCCCTCTACCCCCAACAACACTTGAAGGATTTGCTGCCAATTTTTAACAGGGTTTTGCTGAAGAAAACTTTTAATGATGGTGTGGATAGGTTAAGGGAAGGCATGAAAAATAAGCCTGGATTTTTCCCCAGGAGAGTTTTATACAGATGTCACAGAGGCTACAGTTTGTTTGCACTGTCACTGCCGAAGCCCATGTGACCAACAGCAGGGTTATTTCTGGCAACTGCGTGGAGGATGGGAAGACTGATAGACAACTTGAGCTTCATGGAGGTTATCTCCATGCCAGCCTCTGTTATTGAAAGAGCAATAGCCTTTTAGCTACTGAAAGGGTTCTGATACACAGTAAGAAAAATACACAACTAAGGGAGCATTTCAATTCACAGAATCACAGAATCCAAACATGGTAGAAGTTGGAAGGGGCTACTGGGAATCACCTAGCCAAGCTTCCCTGCTAAAGCAGGGTCACCACAGCAGGTTGCCCCACAATCACAATGTCCAGGTAGGTTTGGAATCTCTCCAGAGGAGAATCCACAACCTCTCTGGGAAGCCTGTTCCAGGGCTCCAGCACCCTCACAGAAAAGAAGTTCTTCATTTTGTTTAGGTGGAATTTTCTGTGTTCTAGTTTGTGCTCACTGTCCTATCACTGGGCACCACTGAAAAGGGTCTGGCTCCATCCACTTGCCCCCACCCTTTAGTTATTGATCAGCACTGAGAAGATATCCTCTCAGTCTGCTCTTTTCCAGGCTAAACAGCCCCAGGTCTCTCAGCCTTTTGTCCTCACAGAGATGCCTCAGTCTCCTCAGCACCATCATAGCCTCTGTTGGACTCTCTTCAGGAGTTCCTTGTCCCTCTTGAACCGGGGAGCCCAGAACTGGGGCTCCAGAAAAATACTCTAGATGTGGCCTCACTAGGGCAGAGGACAGAGGGAGGAGAACCTGCCTTGACCTGGTGTCCACAGCCTCCTTAATGCACCACAGGATGTCATTGGCCTTCTTGGCCACAAGAGCACATTGCTGGTTTATGGTGAACTTGTTTTCCACTAAGACTCCCTGGTCCTCCTTTGTGGAGGTGCTTTCCAGCAGATCAGCCCCTCACCTGTACTGGTGCAGGGAACTATTCCTCTCTAGGTGCTGGACCCTACACTTGCTTTATAACTAACTGGTACCTAGACAATCATGCAGCTAGGGGAGGTCGTTGTTCCTGCCGCAAAGACCATCACTTAAGCAAGATTTCTCCATATAGAAAGCTTAGTATTGAGGAGTGAGGCCATGAAGGAAGTGACTTCAGAGGAAGCCCATGCCTGGGATAAGAGGCTCAGTTCAGGCTGAGCAATAGAATGTTAAAAAACTCTGGATCTGAGCAGCAGAGTCTCTGTTACTTTCTCTTAAAACCCATCCCATCAAACATTGTAACAGGACCTGGAAGCAGTGCCAGATGATTGCTGGCAAGGATGGATTTGCTCCATCAGGTCCTTGTCCTTCTTGTGTTGAGGGCACCAGAGCTGGACACAATACTCCAGGAACATTTTGGAGGGTTTAGGGGTTGGACTAGATGATCTCTAAAGATTCCTTCCAACCCAAAGCATTCTATGATTCTATAGTTTTGATTTAAGGCAGATCCATTTCCACACCTTCCCTCCACCCTCTTTGTTGGTCTCCACACTGAGCAGACCACTTCACTGTCAATACAGCTCCTGAAATGGCATAATGAAATCATTCACTGTGGTTTAGGTACCAATTCATTATTTATCAGAAGGAAAAAAAGCTACTGGAGACAAAATGGTGCTGCAGTAAAGCTTTCATGCAGTTAATGGTTTTAGTCATGATTATTGCACGAGACTTCCTGACTTGTAATTGTCACAAGCAACAACTTCTAAGTAGGGTTGCAGACCCAACATGGACATCTCACTTAGCCCTTTAAATGTTATTTGAATCTATAGCTTGTAAGTCTTCTCTTTGCTTTGTTTCTCAGCAAATTCACATAATTTAAGCTCTTCGGTAACTAAGAGAAGTCATATATTACAAAACAATCAAATGCTTTTCACAGCATAGCCCTCTTTCAGCCCAGTAAATTCCATTTGAGAAAAGGCTGAAGAACATCATCTGCCACCTTAACTACCATGTAGGAAGTCCTAACTCATGTACGCATGGGCAATATTTTCTACAAACATGTGGTTTCACCAAGAATAATTCCTTCACCACTTGTGTATTGCTTTACTCTATATCTATGCATTTGTATCAGAGAGAAAAGAGGGAAAAGTGATTTCCAATCATGCTTCACACCCACTGCATGTATTATGCTCCATTTTACATAATCCCAGCATGGTGGGTGCTGGAAGATTGCACCTCTGGGGATCAACTAGTCCAAACCCCCTGCTAAAGCAGGGTCACACATAGCAGATTGCCCAGAATCACAATGTCCAGTTGGGTGTGGAATCTCTCTAGAAAAGGAGACTCCACAAGCTCTCTGGGCATCCTGTTCAGGGCTCCAGCATCTTCACAGCAAATAGGTCTTTCCACATGGTCAGATGGAAACTCCTGGGTTCCAGTTTGTGTCTGTTGTCCCTTGGCCTATTACTGGGCACCACTGAAAAGAGTCTGGCCCCCCACCCTTTAGATATTGATCAGCATTAGTAAGATCCCCATTTCAGTCTGCTCTTCAACAGGCTAATTTGCCCCAGTTGTCTCAGCCTTTCCTCCTCACAAAGATGCTCCATTGTTATAGCCCCTGCTTGATTCTTTCCAGTAGTTCCTTGTCTCTCCTGAACTTGGGGAAGCCCAGAACTGGACCCAGTACTCCAGATGTGGCCTCACTAAAAGAAGTAGAAGAGCTTCCCTCAACCTGCTGGCCACACACTTTTTAATGTACCCCAGGAGACCACTGGCCTCCTTGGTCACAAGAGCACGTTGCTGGCTCACATTCAACTCGTCCAGCAGGACGTCCTGGTCCTTCTTTGTGGAGCTGCTTTCTCATGAAATCCCATTTATGTACTGGTTTTCATCTCAGTCTGTAGCCTAGAGAGATGTGTTGGAGACATTACTAACACCCAGTGGACTTGCACTTGTCTCTTCTCATGCTGAAATGAATGCAAACACAATTGCATGTCTTCCTCCTCTGCCTTTCTTTGTGCAAACACCACTGAACGTGAGATGCAGCCATGGTTCTCCAGCAACTGGAAGAGATTTCCCGAGTGGAGAACTGCACTCATGCCTCTAACAGTCCCAATGATCCAGAGGGTTTGAAGCACAAATAATTGCAACTGAAGTTAGGAACTGCCCAAGAAAACTTCAGTGTCACAGGGGAAGTTGTTGCTACGTCGAAGAACCTTGGAGAGAGAAAGCAACGCCTCTGGCTCATCCCCCTGCAGTCCTTCTGCTTTCAGTGGCTCTATAAAGGGAGACTTGTCACCTGCTGGGTGCAGCCCTTCCACACACAATAATGCCCCTTTCTTCCCAGTTACACAATCCTCATTCATTTCTTGCTAAACCATTTCAGAGCACTCACATCAAATCTTCCAGCAGCTGCTATCCCCGACCTTAATCCTCCCCTCTCTTTGTCCATCTGGGCAGGGCCACCATTCCCCAGCAGTGTCCCTGCTGCCATGGTCCTGCCTCTTTCTCGTCTCTGGCTCACTACGCCAAACCCAGACAAAGAATACGAAAATATATGTTTAGAAGCTGCAGGCTGGAGCAGGTCCAGAGAAGGCCACAACAATCATGTGAGGGCTGTGAGGACAGGCTCAGAGAGTTGGGGTTGTTCATCCTGGAAAAGAGAAGTCTCCAGACAGACCTTGTGGACTTCCACTTCTTAAAGGGGGCCTATAAACAAGATGGGAACAATCTTTTTAGCAGGACCTCTTGTGGCAGGACAAGGGGTGATGGTTTTGAACTAAAAGAGGTTAGATTCAGACTGGAGAGAAGGAATGAATTTTTTTCCACCAAGGGTAGTGAAACACTGGCACAGGTTGCCCAAGGACAGAAACCCCATCCCTGGAACCATTCCAGGTCAAGTTGGACAGGGCTGTGAGCAACCTGATCTAATTGAAGATATCCCTGCTTACTGTGGAGAGGTTTTACTAAAAGACCCTTAAAGATCACTTCCAAACCAAATCATTCTATGACAAAGGCGCTCAACACTTGCCAAGCCATGATTTTGTAGTTGTTTCAACTCACACTAATGACAGATCATCTAGTTGTGAAGCATCTTTGCTGAGAAAATATAAGAAAGATGTTCCCTAAAGATACCCTGGTGGCTCCAAGGAAATGCCATTTGAGATGGGTAGGATGTTGGGTTAAAGGTGTTTTGATCTTAAAGAAAATCCACTTGCTGCCATCAAACCTTTGAGAAAAGATCTGGGTGGTAGATGCTCAGGAGATAAGTAGTAAAGGTTTGGCATTGTTGTAAGCAAAGGAAACAGGGAAAGACTTTTCTGAATGCTGTTGGTTCACCAAATTAAATAATATATATCAGTGCTTTTCATGAGCTGAATTAGGATATCAGGAAGGGGAAAATTACAGTTGCAGGGATGTTGCTGAACTAATCTGCTAGTAATGGCACAATTTTTTCTCTCCTAGCAGCCTATTGACTCAAATGGTGACATTAATAACCTAGACAACAAGAGGCAAAAAAAGCAAATAAGGCTTGGCAGCGATATGTGTACTTAGCAAATTTGTGAGCATGCATTGTCTCTGCCTCTTAATCTGTATGGAAGCAGCAGCTTTGGTAAGTCACCAAAAATCCTAGCAAATTCCTAGAAGGGCCAGTTCTTAGAGACATCATAGTTTTGCAAGGGTATGTGACAAAGAAGTGTTCACAGCAGTAGGAAAACTCTGAAGCTCTGATGGAGAACGCCACAAAAAATAGGCAGTAGGGAAAAAAAAAGAGAAAAAAAGAAAAAGTAGGTGAATTCAGCTGTGGAAAAAAAATAGTGATGCTCAATGCTGCAGCAGCTGAACTGAAGGAGAAAGAACTTGGTATGGTCAGTACAGTTAATAAAATATTAGAGAGAAAACATTACCACCTGGTGAAATAAGTATCACAGAATCCCAGCATGGTAGGGACTCAAAAGGACTTCTAGAGATCACCTTAGTCCAACCCTCCTCCTAAAGCAGTGTCAACCACAGCAGGTTGCCTAAGATCTCAATGTCTAGGTAGGTTTGGAATCTCTCCAGAGAAGGAGACTCCACAACCTCTCAGGGAAGCCTCCTTCAAGTGCTTGGTCACTCTCAAAGTGAGGGAGTTTTTTTCCACGTGTTCAGATGAAACTTTCTGGGTTCCAGTTTGTGCCTTGTCCTGTCGCTGGGCACCACTAAAAAGGGTCAGGCCCCATCCACTTGCAGCCCACCCTTTAGATATTGATCAGCACTGATAAGATCCACTCTCAGTCTGCTCTTCTCCAGGTTGAACAACCCCAGGTGTCTCAGCCTTTCCTTCTCACACAGATGCTCCAGTCTCCTCAGCATCCATGTAGCCTCCACTGGATTCTCTCCATAACTTATTCTTGATCTGGGGAGCCTAGAGATGGAATCAGCAATCCAGATGTGGCCTCACTAAAAGAGGCAGGAGAACTTCCCTCAACCTGCTGGCCACAGACTTTTTAATGCACCCCAAGAGACCATTGGCCTCCTTGATCACAAGAGCACATTGCTGGCTCCAAAAGAATCAGTGGAAGTATCTCAGGCAAAAATAGTGGGGTGATGAACCTGCACAGTAATAAACAAGTCAAATAGTGAAAAAAAAAAAGAGAGAGAGAGAAAAAAAAAGAGAAAGAAGTATTATGGGAAAGAAAAGCACTATATTACCTTTAGGCTAAGAGGACTGAACGTCAGGGTTCTGATGAAGTTGTTCAGAGAAGAATGGTGTCTAACTGGAAGAATTGGATAAAATCCACAAGCATTGGTTAAAAATCCTTACCAATGCATTTCTTAGCTCAAAACACAGCTACAGGAAATGTTCCCAAAAGCTGGAGGGTTGAAGCATGTTTATGAAAAAGGGGGGGGGGAAGGGAAAGAGGTGGCATCATCACAAAAACCTTTAAGTGATTCAGCAATGATCTGAGAGCTCCTTATTGAAACAATCAGTGAAAACCAGAGTGTTTTGGTGATGGGGAGTATCTGGGAGATACCAGAACAAAAAAGAGAGTCTAGATGTGGTTTTGATAGTTTATGCAAAAGCTTCTGAAATCATGACAGCATCAGCACAGGAAAAACATGAAGAGGTTGGAGCTGGTCCAGAGGAGGCCACAAAATGATCTGAGGGCTGGAGCATTTCTATTGTGAGGACAGGCTGAGAGAATTGGGGTTGTTCAGCCTGGAGCAGGCTCCAGGGAGACTTTATTGTGATCTTTCAGTACTTAAGTGAGACTGGGGACAATCTTCTCAGCAGGGTCTGTTGTGAGCCGACAAGGGGTTATGGTTTTAAACTAAAAGAGGGAGATTTAGACTAGAGAGAAGGAAGATATTTTTACTCTGAGGGTGGTGAGAGACTGGCCCAAGTTGCCCAGAGAGGTGGTAGATGCCCCATTCCTGAAACTACTCCAGGTTCAGATTGGATGGGCTTCTGAGCAACCTGATCTATTTGCAGATGTCCCTGTTCACTTTAAAAGCCCCTTTCAAAACACTTTCTATGTGTGACTATGATTCATGTCGTGAAGCAGGAATCCAGAAGCATCTGGGCCTGAGGAGGGAAATACATGGGCTATGACACAGTAGTAGATGAGGAGATAAGAACATTGTGAAGTAGAAGGCAAGTGACTTCTCGTCACTCTTCCTCTCTGTTTTAACTTTACTTTTATTTGCAAAGCTGAAACACATCGAGCAATGATATTCAGTGACAAAAAAACCGAGAGCCTATCTCACACCTACTTAATACAACAACATCAAACATCAAATTAAATGAGCAGGAGGAGACCAAAATTAATTTCCCAGTTAAAAGTGCAATTATTTTTTTTTTTAAGGAAATTAGAATTTAATTTAGACACAGCAACTCTGTATGTATTTCACACCAGAAAATTCCTGTTGAAAGTATCACAGGAGATGGAAATAGGTGAAAGAATACATAACAGCACTGGTGAATGCTAGGAATTCATCCAAAGATTATGATTTTAAAAGGAAGGTGGCTTTAAGAAAGGAGTCCTAAAGACATTTCAGCATTCAAAATACATTAAAGGTAATCAACACAGATGCCATCCACTGCAGGGACCCCGGGGAATTGTATGGCAAGAGAAAGCAGAATACAGCACTGAATTAAGCAATAAACATGAATGTGGATGTGAGAAAACCTTGTTGTTGATCAGATGATGGAGGAAAAGGGCTGAGAATAGCCCAGGATATTACAGAACACGAGCATATGGTGACAGTGAGCTACTTCAGAGAGCTACCACTGCCTAACTGGGTCTCGGGCAACGCTCCAGGACCGGATGGGAAAGACGTTCCTTCTAAGTGTCAACCTTCAGATAGACAGGATGCACAGAGTGGATTGGGAGAAAGCTACATGGCCTTTGGGTCACTTGTCTCCTGATATCTAGAGAACTAGTTTTCCCACTGGCATGCCCATAATGCATTCCTTGAGAGCTATGTGTGCATTGAATGTTCCTAAAGAGGAACTGCTTCTGGTAGTTATCTGAACACCTCTTGAGGCAAGAATATTTTTTATTTTACTATTTTTTTTTCAGCAATGTCAACAGTGTTGCAAACAGACTTATCTGGTGTGTATGGCACTGGGTTTCTGCAACTTTTGGCTCATCTGTCCTTGTGTGACCTGCCAAAGACAAATCTTCATCTTATCATCTACTGTGATCTTATGAAATTCTGACTCCCAGAGAAAACGCCACTCATGCTATGGAAAAGCAGATTACCTCTACTACTGCTACCACAACTTCTTGTGTTACATCTTACACTCTGCTGTGCCTCCAGATCAGCATTCCACCCGTCATCTCCCCCTTTTTCCCTAGCTCCCTTCCAGCCTTTGCCTCTTATGGGGTAAAGTCTGCTTCCAAAATGAGGGTTTGTTATGACTTGCAACACAACAGAGACAGGAGAGTCAGTTGTGCTTCCCTGCTCTGTGAGGCTGCAGCAACCTAAGAAACACAGAAACATTTAGGTGGAAAAAGACCTTTAAGATCACTGAGTCCAACTATTAACAACCCAGCATTGCCAGGTCACCACTAAACCATGTCCCTCAGCACTACATCTACACAACTTTCAAATAACTTCAGGGATGTGGAGTACATCACTTCCCTGGGTAGCTTGTTCCAAGGCTTGACAACCACCCCTCTTGGGGAAGAAACAACCCTTTGGGGGAAGAAACAACCCTTTTGGGGAAGCAGGCTAAATTCAGCCTGGTTAGGGTTAGCACTTCTGGACCAGTTTCTTTCTCAATGCTCACCCACTGTTTGGCTTCTCAAACTGTTTAATCTCAAAGACCATCAAGCAGTATCTAGTGGACATGGGTGTTAATTAACATCAAGCAATACATTTGGCACTGTGGATGACATGCTATTTTTGTATGGTATATAGGCTGCAGACCTGAAACATGGTACCACGTCCATCAAGCACAACATTAACAAATAGCACTCAGCAGGACAACAGCTAAAACATCATGTAGACTTTATCTTTTGTGTCAGGCTCCTACGTTATCTAAGTAACACTGATACTGATCATCTCTTAGGTATAAAATGCTCCAAAAGTCTTGCACTGGACTCTTCATAACCCAAAAGCACAGAGGAATTAAATAGGGCTTGTCCTTATAAAACTGAGTCAGGCTTTGTACCAGTTGACTTGCAAGCAATGTTTGAGAGATTAAAATAACACATAATTGCAGCAGCTCTCTAAATCTGACTAGGGCTCAGAGGATAAATGCCTTACCTCATTATGTTTAAATGCTCTATCTCACTCAATCTGGTTTAAAACAGAGCAGAGCCTGCAAGCTGCCAATCTGCTGTACTGGTAAGAGAACAGAAATCCTGCTGCAGCTCGGGATGTGCAGTGAGCAAAGAGCAGTGCTCACTGCTTGGATTTTACTGTCCCCTGCTCCTCAGCTTGCTCGCTTCCAAGGATCTGAATCACATCACCTAGTGTGACCATGTGTCAGCTCCAGTTGAAACGATCCCTCTCCTCAACAGCATTGCTGCACCTGAGGTACAATGTTATTTATACATTGCAAAGCACATTCCTGCTGCCTCACTCATGCTGGTGGCTCCCACTGTCCCCACTGAGCAGCACCAGCCACAGCGGCGGCTTGCCTATCTGAAGAGCCCTCTCAGACAAGTCACGCACACCTCATTTGACTCTCAAGTAGGGGGAAGTCCTGGTCTGTGGAGAGACACAGCTAGCTGGAGTCAAATCAAAGGTAGTTTTGCTCCAGTAGAAAGACAGACTTTGAGGAGCCAGTTTGAAATGGGACAGAAGCCCTGTGAGAAGCCCTGGACACAAGCCCCAGTATTGTTCCACTGCCTGCCTCTATTGTTTCTAAATTACCAACTCGTTTGGGACACACAACAAAGGCGAGGAGACCTCTTGGGCAACTGTGCAAGCAATATCAGCAGGCATTTCATGTAGGAGTTAGTCCAAGATGCTTGTGTATCAAATTGCCCCTCTCCCCCAGCAATACTGCTCAGCATGGCTTTCCTGATGATTGCTTACCTCTTTTAACTTGTCCAGCTCATTTTGCAGCGTCTGCTTGGATACTTCCACCTCGATGATTTGCTGCCGCAGGACTTCGTTTTCATCTTCTGCTTTAACACGCTTCTCCTCCACACTCTCCAGCTCATGGTGCAGTCTGACAGAAACATCTTTGGCTACCTGATGAGAAGGGCACAAATGCATGAAGAGGATCTATGAGAAGAAACAGCTACAGAATTATCTCCTAGAGCAGGAAGCATATTACAACCCCAGACAGCCAAGAGATTTTTAATTCAATTATAAGACTGTTGATGAAATACTCCAAGCCTTCCAAGTACCAAAACGAATATTAATTTCTAATAAAGAAATCCAAGATGAAAATCTATTTGATTACCTGTCTCCAGCTCTCTCTACATAATGCTAAGACGATGTCAAGAACAGCAGGAGGAAATGGTAATGCTTGGACTTGGTGATCTTAAAGATCTTTTCCAAACACAGTGGTTCTGTGAGTTTATGAAACAAGTAGATACCAAACCCACACATCAAAGCCCCAGCATATCACATCCATAAAACAAAAGATGAGGAATTGTCTTGCAAAGTTGACAGGTTATCGATCAAAGCCACATCCATACAGCAGTCTCATCCTCTGAAATCTGCTGCTCTAGCAGCAATCACAACAGGGCAAGAGTGATATGAAAGCACAGAAATAGATGTTAGCTTAGGTTGCCTGAGTCCATCCTAACAAGAAAAAACTGCTACTCCAAACCCATTTGGAAAGGTGATTCATCAGGCAAAAAATATGAATTGCTGAATTACAGAAAGTCAGCAAAAACAAAGCAAACAAACACTTCAATATCTCTTTCACTTGAATCTATGTACCAGATTTTTACTGAGAACAGTACCATTTCCAGTATGATAAGATCGTCATTTGTATGTGGAAAAGGATTTGGGGGTGCTGATGGATGAGAAGCTGGACATGAGCTAACACTGTGCACTTGCAGCCCAGAAGGCCAATCACATCCTGGGCTGCATCAAAAGGTGCGTTGCCAGCAGATCCAGAGAGGTGATTCTGCCACTTTACTCTGGTCTGGTGATACCTCACCTGGAATACTGTGTACAGGTCTGGAGTCCTCAATATAGGAAGGACATGGACGTGATGGGGAGGGTCCAGAGGAGGGACACAAAAATGATCAGGGGTTTGAGAACCTCTGCTACAAGGACAGGCTGAGGCAGCTGGGATTGTTCAGCTTGGAGAAGAGGAGGTTCACAGGAGACCTAATAGCAGCCTGGAACAGGTTGCCCAGGAAGGTGGTTGCGGCTCCTTCCCCAGAGATATTCAAGGCGAGGCTCAACAAGGCTCTGGGCAACCTGATCTAGTTGAGGATATTCCTGCTGACTGTGGGGAGGTCAGACTGGATGACCTTTGGAGGTCCCTTCCAGCCTGGACCACTCTATGATTCTGTTCTGTCATAAAAGAGAAAATTAGGTCTGACATTTCAGAGTTTAATGACTCAATGCATCACTGTCACGTTCACACTGGGAACCAATCATTCCAGTTTCAGAAAGTTTTTTGTTTGGTTGGTTTTGGTTTTAGGTTTTTTTGTTTGTTTGTTTGGGGTTTTGGGGGGTTTTGTTTGTTTTAGTATAAAATGCTTCAGGATTCTACTGATAAGTAGAATTACAGAACGTATTTTCAAAACAGCTACCAGACAGCAATATTAGGAGAGACCTACAGCTAGATAAGCATCGTGCCTATACAAGGCTTAGCTTTGACAGAACTGTTTCTGAGAAATATGAAAACTGTTTCAGTATGCGTGCAGTTTTTTACAGGAATTTGGGTGTTTTATGGGACTAGCATTTTCATCCTCTATCTGAAATACTAGAGCAGTCTGTTCCCATTATGAGTAACTCCTTAGGCACTACAAAATGCCACTTTGACTAGGTTTTTTGGCATAAGCAAGAAGAGAAAAGGAAGGAAACAGGATGAATTGGGGAAAGTATATCAGATTTTGCCTATAGTTTTGCAGAGCTAAGGTTTTCAGTAAACCAAATAAAACAAACCTCTTTAAATCTTTCCAACGCACAAATGTAACTTGACTGCATCTCTTTCATTGTGAATCCAAGCACATGTTTTTTTTTACTCACTAAACACATCTTTTTATGATGATAAGCTGCATATTTGCTCTCCACTGCCGAGGAAGGAAATTGCTCCTGACGTTTGGAGAACTACTGCCTGCTTCATGTGTCACCCTCCCTCCCATTTGCAGGCAGCCAAATCCCCGTCTGCTCTCGTTCACTGTGAATATTGAATCCCTCACCCACCTTTAAATCTTGTTCCAGGCTCCTAATGAGCTCTCCATCCACGTGGCCTGTTTGTGCAACTTTCAAGCTCTTCTGTTCCGCTTTCCTGAGACGATATTGCAGAATGCGGCAGTTCTTGTTTGCCCGGTCCAGTTCTCGCCGCAGCTCCTGCAGCTGGTAAACATCTTCTTCTAAATAGCTGTCACGCATTTCTTCCATCTCAGCCCGAAGTTCATCCAGCTCATCCTGTGAGAAGGGAAAAAAGTGCTCCATCATAACTCCAAATCTCACCCGTGGGAGCAAAATAGGAAACATGCTCCTCAGGATACGGCGATAATTAAAGGAACCAGATTGCAACGTGCAGCTCCAGAAGCATAAGCAAGCAGCATAAGTTGTATCCCAACATTGACTAATTACACTGAACTAAACTAATGAACCCCTGTTACATGTCTTACAATTGCTTTAATAATTCAAACCAGACCAGATGCTTGTCTGCCTCCTGAAACTAAGAACACCTTCATTTTACCATCTCCAACATGGTCCTGTTGGATCAAGTCCAAAGGAAGTTACAAAGATGATGTGAGGGCTGGAACCACAGAATCACAGAATCGTTCAGGTGGGAAACAACCCTTGGGATCATCAAGTCCAACCATTAACCCTATTTTCCAGAGTTTACTTACTAAAAAGGCCTTGAACCCCTCTACTGCAAGGCCAGGCTGAGAAAGTTGGGCTTGTTCAGCCTGGAGAAGAGAAGGCTCCAGGGAGACTTTCTGGTAGCCTTTCAGTAGTTAAAGGAATTGTTAAGAAAGATAAGAACAGACTTTCAAGCAGGGCCTGTTGTGACAGGAAAAGGGGTGATGGTTTTAAACTAAAACAGGGAGATTTAGACTAAAGAGAAGGAAGAAATGTTTTATGCTGAGGGATGTGAGACCCTGGCCCAGATTGCCCAGAGAGGTGATAGATGCCGAGTTGCTGGAAAAGTCAAGCTCAGGTTGGACAGGACTGTGAGCAGCCTGGTCTGGTTGAAGATGCCCCTGCTCAAAGAATGATTCTAACTAAAATCAGAAGTTTGTAAGACTTTGCCACTCTCTGAACCAATTGTTTGTTTTATTTAGACTACAGTATACCTACTGGACCAAGTATCTCAGCATCACTGGGTAATGAGCTTTTCCAATGACCAATACTTCCTAAAAATGAAACTGACCCTTGAAAACATTAATGAATCTTTATGCCAAATCCCAAACAGCTCCATATGAAAATGCTGTCCCAACAAAGCCTACCACCCTTCACGTGCTTAATGACAGATGGGTTGGGTGTGGGGGAAACTGGATTTCTATTGCGTGCAGACACATTGTGATAAGACAACACAGGGACAAAAGAGAACCTGTGCTTGTGGGAATAACCTGGTCATTCATCTCTGGGCATCATGAACTGTCCCAAATCCACATTACACATGCTCTTCAAAGTCAGATTTAAAGATTTACAGCTGAACAGGATAAGCTCTATGATTCCCATTTGTTTAATCTGTACATGACTGAAGTTCCAGAGCTAAAACTCTCATGAAGGTCTCCCAGGCACAGGTGTGCAAGACATTAAACTACTACATTAGAGGAAAACGATGACTCTACTTTAAACAAAGCTGGGGGGTGGGGAAAATGAAGCAAATGGGCCAGGAGGAGAGTATTTGAAATGCCCCATTCATTTTGGAATTGTTTTCTTTTAAATTGCATTTGATATGCATAGCTTTAAAAACATTCAAGGAGAACTTGCACCAGGGCTAGCTGCACTCATTCCAGACCTTCAAAGGACTCTTGAAATACCAAGGATGGCTGGAGACTATTTTACACTTAGATCAAGTGGAGAAGACACTGCTATGCAGTTGGCTCCCTTGACAAATTCCACCTTCAGGATGGACTATCCATGTTCAGTCCCTCCAGGAACATGTCTGCCTACATCCTTCTGGTAGTCCTCTCAACCATTCCCCCTTCCCATGGCATAACTGGATGGATGGTTATAGGGTTTTTTCCCTGTATTCATCTTGTTCCATTGAAGCTTTAGTTACAGATGAAGGACAAATCTTGTCTTTGAGCACAGTCCAGACCAGAGGAAGACACGTTGAATTTTTTTAGCCTTGTTCCCATAGTTATGTTAGAATTCATAATGTATAGAATGGTGTGGGTTGGAATAGATAAAAGATTATAGAATCGTAGAATGGTCTGGGTTGGAAGGGACCTCCAAAGGTCATCTAGTCCAACCCCCTCTGCAGTCAGCAGGGGTATCCTCAACTAGATCAGGTTGTCCACAGCCCTGTCTAGCCTCACCTCGAATATCACCAGGGAAGGGGCCTCAAGCACCTCCCTTGTCAACCTGTTCCAGTGTTCCACCAGTTAGGAATGGTAAAGAACACATTCCTAACATCCAATCTAAATCTACTCTTCCCTAGTTTGAAGCCATTGCCCCTCATCCTGTCACTCCATGCCTTTGTAAACAGTCTCTCTCCACCCCTCTTCTAGGCCCCCTTCAGGTAATTCTGACCTCTTTGCCATGGGAAGAACATCTTCTGTAAATCATATAATTGTTTTGATTGGAGGAGACCTTTAAGATCATCAAGTCCAACCATTAACCTTGCCTGCAAATCCAACTGCCAAGCACCAGGTTGCTCAAAGTAAAAACTATAGTGTTCCCTCTACCAAAAACCCCCTCCACATATAAAACACCCAGTATTTACACAGCTACATTTTAAGTTCAGTTAGTTGAAGCAGCATAAATCAAATTTTGGATAAGCATAAGGCTTGTTATTTCAATTAACTTTTTAATCTCTTCAGAATGCTAATAGCAGGTTAATAATTGGGTTGTAAATGGAGATTTTTGAAGCATGGATCCACACTAAAGGAAAACATCTGTCATCATGAAATGAATGGGATCTGGTTTACAATCTGCTGTTTATATTTAAGAACTAAGTGATGGGGGGTTGTGTATTAAAAGGAATTTTAATGTTATTGATGATCTCCCTATTACAGGAAGGATATAGACACATACTGGAGTGTGTCCAGAGAAGACCCACGAGGATGATCAAAGGGCTGGAGCACCTCTCCTATGGAGACAGATTGATAGAGTTGGGGTTGTTCAGTCTGGAGAAGAGAAAGCTCCGAGGAGACCTTATTATGGCCTTCCAGTATTTTAAGGAGGCCTACAAGAAAGCTGGGCAGGGACTTTTTAGGATGTCAGGTAGTGATAGGACTAGGGGGAATGGAGCAAAACTGGAAGTGGGTAGATTCAAATTGGACGTTAGGAAGAAGTTGTTCACCATGAGGGTGGTGAGACACTGGAACAGGTTGCCCAGGGAGGTGGTAGAAGCCCCATCCCTGGAGGTTTTTAAGGCTGGACGTGCCTCGGAGAAACCTCATCGAGCGTGAGGTGTCCCTGCCCATGGCGAGGGGCTGGAACTAGATGATCCTTGAGGTCCCTTCCAACCCTGACAGTTCTGTGATCTCACACTTCCTTATCTGTATCAGGGTTTGGAATTAGTCAATCTAGGTGGCTTCTAAATACAAAGAATCCACAATATTTGACTTCAAAGTATTTATTGCAACCAAATTTGAAAGAGACACTCCTTTTAACAACCCAATCTCCAAACCACTCATCAAAACCAAATATTCCCAAATATGGGAGGTCTCCCACAGCCTTCAGAGTCAATCTGAGAGATATGAATCCAATCAAAGCATCTTTCCTCCCACCAAAAAAACACTGTATTTCAGGAGATACATGTCTTTTACTTCTAGGAAAACTGAAGGTCTCTCAACTTCCCTTAACAGCAGATCTCTGACTGCAAGTCTGTGATTTATTTTGTTATGCTTGTCTGTGCTTTTGGTTATAAACACACAATTTGCTCTTCTGTAGTGCAATTTTTTTCAGATAAACGGAAAATTTAAGCTACAGTCAAGGAACCTGTACTTTAAAACCTTGCACAGATCTCCTCTCAGACATTTCTTCTTTTTGACTGAACTCAGTTTCTTTTCCACACTTAATTTTTGTCTACTCCCCAAACTTTCCTCTAGAAATCAGACCCTCTTGCATTTAGGAATACAGCGTCTATTGGATGAACTTCAAAGCACAGCAGTGTACATCCAAACAATGAAGGCATGAACAATTTTGGCCATCTAAGGAGGAGAAAACCTCCACCATACATTCTGCTCGATTACTGCAGTGCTTGGGGCTTGGATCTACAGAGTCTGTCCAGGCCGGAAAGGAAAAACCCAACTGGGACAGATTAAGTCTTTTTGACAAGAGGTGTTGGGTTTCCTACCATGGACTTTAACGTTGTAAAACCTAAGGAAGAAATCAGAATAGGCACTGAAGAGTAATTAAACAAGCAAGAAAGTGGCCATCCCTCATCTAAAAAAATGGAGAGTCTGCTTCTTTCCTTAAACAGGGAGGACCTGTTCCAGCATCCCAAAGTGGCAATTAAAAGGTGAAGTGTCAGCCTAAGAAGCTTCACTTTGCTGCAGGGGATGAGAGTTTCCTCTGGATCCCTTTTAATTTCATGGTAATTACATTATTACCTTCAGCCAGAACAGCACCAGGCAGAGCCCTGGAAGAAGGAATGTTGTTTAGAAAATAGCTAAACTGCTTCTCTTTCCAGATGTCACCTTGGTCATCAGGAAGAACAAATGGAAGCCATTTAGGGTTTAATAGGGATAACGCAAGTCAGATTCATGGGGTGATTGCATGAACATAAGGACACACTTAAATCCCTGCTCCATTTGCAGGATTCTTCTAGACTTCAGTGCAAAAGCAACAGGATTCACCATTTCCCCTTCAGTCTGGTGAATTGGTTGGAATGGGAAAGTCTATTTCCAGCTTACATTGCTGCCTAGCCCAAACGTATATTAATGGGGTCATTTCACATCTGTACTGTGCAAATTGAAGACTTGCCTGTCAGTAGAGATGCCATCGTGTCATTAATACCTTCACTGCTGTCATGCCTGTTTGTATTGATTTCATTTATAATGAAGTATAATTAAGGGTAAATTATAGGAATGTGCCTTTGTTTAGGATTCTTTAGGAAGAAAAAAAGAAAAAGAGAGGGAGAAAAGGAGTCAGGTCATGCAGCTATTACACTAAGCAACCCATACTCATATGAGTCATTCCCACTGAAGCAACCAGGAATACTTGTACAACTGTGTCTACCTGGCCAGTCTGGTTGAGATCCCTAATGAGGTTTGAAAGTAAATTTTCCAACCACCTTCACCGACTGCACAGTCATTCAGCCCACAGAGCACACAAGAACTGGAATCCTTCTGAAATAAACTAGAGACCTATGCTCCAAGGGTGCATCATAATGTGCTCCATGACTCTTGAGTCCTCTGGACAATTTTAATGGATGGGGATGTTTTGTTCAAGGGGCCAGATTAAACACAGCCCAGAGTAAGACCTTTAAACTGCAGAAAGACAGAGGTATGGGCATCAGCCTGGCTGATCTACCCTGACTAAGATGATAATTACTAGCTAATACAGAGAAAAACCACTTAAGTTAAGAGGGTGAATAGAGGATAAAAACTGGAACCCAACCAGAAGTTAAAAAAAAAAAAATTGGAAATTGCCATTAGGGAAAAATTACATGCAGAAAATCACATGTAAGATGTATGAATAGTGAATTCCTTACTGTTATGGATATTAGCAAGCTGAAAATCTTCAGGCTCCAGTGAATTAGAACACATCAGTGTCCAGAAGTTGTATAGTAGCTTAGAAACATCTGCAAACTAGGAAGACAAAAACATTCCAGCCCAATAAACTGAAAATCACAGAATCCCAGCATGGTGGGGGTTGGAAGGTGGCACCTCTGGAGATCATTTAGTCCAACCCCTCTGCTACAGCAGGATCACCCACAGCAGGTTGCCCAGGACTGCAATGTCCAGGTGGGTTTGGAATTTCTTCAGAGAAGGAGACTTCACAACCTCTCTGGGCAGCCTGCTCCAGGGCTCCAGCACCCTCATAGGAGAGAAGCTTTTCCTCATGTTCAGATGGAACTCCCTGTGTTCTAGTTTGTGCTCATTGCCCTTGTCCTCTTGCTGGGCAGCACTGAGTAGAGTCTTGCCCCATCCTCTTGACCCCCACTCTTGAAATATTGATCACCAATGAGTGATTCCTACTCAGTCTGCTCTTCTCCAGGCTAAACAGCCCCAGATCCCTAGGTCTCTCCCCATCAGAGAGATGCTCCACTCTGCTCAGCGTCTTTGTTGCCTCCACTGGACTCTCTCCAGTAGTTCTTTGTCTTCCTTGAATTGCAGAGCCCAGAACTGGACCCAAGACTCCAGACGTGGCCTCATTAGGGCAGAGGAGAGGAGAGGGAAAACCTCCCTTGACATGCTGGCCACACTGTTCTTAATGCACCCAATGCAAATGAAGGATGAAATTCAATTTATATTAAAAAATCTAAGTGCTTATTAATTTAGCCAAAAGTCCCATTTATCTGTTATGCCAACTATCTTCTAAATAGCTTATTTAATAAGCATCAAACCAAATGAGAGGAGAGTGAGGAAGAGAGGGGAGAGGTGGAAATAACAGTGGGTAGTTGCTGTTACACTGACAAATCCTGAACTTTTAAAAAGTCCTTGATAAATCCAAGATCCATGAGATGTGATTTGACATAACCTCTGGGTTTTGTATTGAAAACTGTCTGTATGTAGGAGATGCTGCTTCTCAGGAATAAACACATCCCTCATATCACTTCACAGGAGAGATGCAGTAGGGATAAATGTGCTCTCAAAGACTTTGACTGGGGATAAGGCACTACTCACTATTTTGGCCTCTTGTAAAATATGTTAATGAACCCAAAGTCCACCCTAAATTTACTGGTTTGCTCTCAAACCAAACTACAAGTTGTGTGCTGATCTGATGTTGTTTGCAGCTTTGAGCACCAAAACAAGATCACTGAAAAAAAAAAAAATCACAGGACTGTGAGAACCTGTTGACTTCAGGGCTGGTTAAAGTTTGTAGGATCCAAGAGTGAGAGCAGCATCTGGCAGCTTTTCTGCCTCATTCAAGCATTAGCCCCAGTATTGTTCCAACACATTTCTTCAGCTAGGGTGGTTGAAGCCATTCAGTCATCCACGTTCATAACGGGTTGCCCAGCGAGGTTACCACCTCCATGCCTTGTCCCTGGAACAATTCCAAGTCAGGTATGACAGGTCTTTGAGAAACCTTATCTAGTTGCAGATGTCCCTGATGGGGGTTGGACTAGATGACCTTTAAAGGTGCCTTCTAACCCAAACCATTCCATGATTGTATGATCTGACTGGCACAACAGTCACCTATGTAGGGCCACCAAAAAAACCTAGTACCTGGTGCATTGTACAGCTAATCCCCTTCAGGCAGCAGAGCAGTTGACAGGGACACAGCTGAGGCTCAGGAGGCACATGGCCTCACTATTCTTTCCCCCACTTGACAGCTGACCATCCCTCCAGCCATATGGGCCTTGTGCCTCAGGCAGGGTTATCACCTCTGTTGTCTGCAGTCACCAAGTGAGAAAAGCAGCATGTCAAGCAGAGATGGGGGATCAGCTTTGCTTGGCTAACCCCAGTAGCCCCCACTAAACAGAATAAAATTCTGTTTTTTTGCTCTACAAAATCCTTTTTTGCTCTACAAAAACCCTTTGACGTACACAATTCCCTGCAGGTTAAGAAAAGACACAGGGGAATTAATCCTCATGAGTTCATCTCAGTCCTGTGGACCTAGGATCTACAGTTACAAGGACACGAAGATCTGCAGTTTCAGGGGAGTGGAGAAACACAGTGTGACCTTAGGGTATGGCAGGGTGATTTCAATCACAAGTGAACATCCTTTAGATGTATCAGAGAAGAATAAGGAGCCTGGAGTGGTTCCTCACTCAATTTATCTCCAGCATATGTCACAGATAAAAATTAATATAGAAAGAATAAAGAAAAAAAATCATAATAAACAAGATGATCATCTAATAAATCAAAGATGGTTGAGAATATATTTTCATGCTAGCCCACACCCTAGCAGCATTTCTGGTCTGTTGACCACCTCTTTGTGTTGGCCACTGCTGTAGCCAAAGTCTTAGCTAGGCTAAAATCACAGTCCCTGGAGATCTGGCTAACAGGATATGAATCACGGAATTGTTAAGATTGGAAAATACCACCAAGATGATCTAAGATCACCAAATCTAGCTGTCAACCCAACACCACCACGCCCACCAAATCATGTCCTGATGTGCCACATGTACACGCTTTCTGAACACCTCCAGAAATGGTGACCCCACCACTTCCCTGGGCAGCTTGTTCCAATGCCTGATCAATTCTGAGATGTTTGCAGTGCCAACAACCTGCTCTGCAAAGGCTTCCATAGAGCATTCTGGAAGACTTTCTAGCACTTCTTGAGTAGGAGTAGAAATAAAAACAAAAAATTGTGTTTGGTTTGGCTTTTTTTTCTGGTAGCTCTTTCATCTCAAGTAATCCTTAGCATCAATCCTTAGTATGAGCATGTACATATATTCACACTCTAGGTTCTATAATCTGTGTCCCAGACACATTAAATATACATGAAAGATTCATACAATGCTGGGTTGGAAGGGGCCTCAAGGATCATCTAGTCCAGCCTTTCAGGGTAAGAACACAGTTTACATGAGATGGCCCAGCACTCTGTCAAGCTGGCTCTTGAAACTGCCTAATGTAGGGGAATCCACCATGTCCCTAGGGAGTTTATTCCATAGATCTTCCTGTGTGAACAATAAATATCCCTGAAGCAGACTTTAAAACGATGCACATTTTCTGTTGCACTCCAGCTGCGGGAGGAAAAAAGGAGTGAAAACTATGAAATTGGGCATACGGCCACGCTCAGGAAATTAACAGTTTCTGCTGGGATTTATCTCATCATTCATCTACATACAGCTGACAGCTTCCCTGTTGTCCCTTAGCCTCCTCCAGTTAAAGGAGAAACACAGCTCGCTCCAACCCCAACCAAGAGAACTGCGTTGTAGACCAACCTGTTAGCAGGGGGGTTGGACTAGATGATCTCCAGAGGTCACTTCCAACCCCCCCCATTCTGGGATTCTGTGAAATAACAGGAGGAACAAATCCATGAGTCAACAACTTGGGCAAAACAGTGGTTTTAATGTGCAGAAGAGTTTTATAGATTCCCCTAGGAAAGCAGAATGAAGTTTGGGATTTGTCTGACAGCTCTGCTTCCAATGGGCTGTTTCAAATCATTTTGAGAGAGCACCAGAATTGCTAAGACTTTATGCACTGAGTGGTAGCCAAGGAGAGAAGGCCAGAATAGGTGACAGTGTGAGCTCATGGCTTTCCAGGCACCAGGACATGGCCACTGGAAGTGGACACATGGCCCAAAGAAACCAGTCTGGATTATCTTGCTAGTCTCAGAAATGTAGCCTGAAAGAGTCCTTGTCCAAATCAAAGAAAAGTTGGGACACAATTGCTGTAGATGAAGATATCAAGGTGAAACGTCTGAAGACACTGTTGAAGTGACAAGTTTCAAATTATATAAGAAGGGTGAGAAGTTTGAAATTTTGTGAAAGAAAGTTTTTTACCTAGGACTTGCCAATGTCAACCAGGTCCTCTGATCAGGTGGGGCACCCTAACAGTGGAGAGTGCTGGATAATTCAAACTATTTTTCAGTTTCCTACAGTTGAAAAACACTTTCAAGGAGGTTTAGCATATTCTTCATAATGGGTTAAAGTTTAAGGATTACAATAGTGCAAACCTTAGTGCAAGGAGATGCTCCTGGGCTTTTGACCTCCCAGACTTCTGATAGCGATGCCAATTAACTGACTCCTAAAGCAATTCCCCTTACCAGCTCTACTTCTATTACACCTTCTCTTGTTTCTGGACTTTTAAATTGAACAGAAGCTTCTGAGAAAGGTTCTCTCATCATTTTATAGACCATTACTTCTCACTTACGCACTCTGAAGTCCTCCATCCAACGAGCACTATAAAAGCTTCTCTATGCGCCAATAATTTTTATTGGTCTGGTTCTCTATTATCCTTTTCTAGATGACCAGCGGTGCCCACAGGACTGCAGGTATACCCACTGGTCTGTGTAACAGCTACAGAACTATAAAACATTCTAACGTTTTCTTTGTCACTCTCTGTTCAGCTCCCATTGGAACATGAAATCATTTTTGCCTGCAGTTTTAGGCTGAGCAGAGATTTTCATTGCTCCGTCTCTCATGACGCTCCTGAGTGAACACAACACATTTAAACCCTAGAAAAGTCCACACTCCATCCTTCCCCTCTCCTGAAATGCTTCAGATTTTCAACACCTGAGATTTATTTCCCACCCCCTGCCTTCATTTTCCATTCATTAGGTCTGTTAAGGATGTGATTCAGTTCTGTCTGGGTTTTGGTAGGCATGACTTAAGATAAAAAAAAAGACAAAAAACCAAAAAGACACCACAACCCTTAATGTCACCTGAAAATTTTGCTGTATCATTGCTCATCCCTTTTCCCAGTTCATTAAGCAGCACCAGACCAAGCTAAGGACCTTGCAGCTAACCTTTTGCTGTGCTGAACATCCTTTCTTGTCCTTTAGCCAAAACTCCTTATAACAAGCCTAGTCAATATCTTCACCACATTTCTGTCCCAAGGTTATACCCAACTCCAGTCCTCACCGGAGCAAAACTCCCACGGATTTCCATCCTCATTATTCTGCTTGACAACTGGGTGTTTCCATAATCAGGGAACAAAACTGTCCTCACCCAGCAACAGAGTCAACCGGGACAGTAGCTGCAGTTACATGATTACCTCAGTTTCTCTTATTTATAGATCTTTACAGCCTCTTTGCTGTGCCAAAAAGATCAGATTGTAAGTGCAAGTCCAACTAAAGGTTCCCACAGGTCAACCCAGCTCACAGCATGCCTGGATTTAGCTCTTCCATGTCCTTCTCTGAGGATGAACATACTTTTTCTACCCGCACAATGATGCAACAACACTTTTTAATCGTCACTGTAGTTACCTTGTTAACACCTCACCACCAGTGGTTTTCTTTCCAGCGATAAAGTAAAAACCAGACAACATCCCACTCTTATCCTTTCCACATCAAACGAGGAAAACAGTTTCTTTGCCTTTACTTCAAAGGTGACACGGAGGAAAACAGTTCCTGGAAAGCAAGGTCTTGCTAACCAGGAGCTTTAGCACGAGTTGAGGTTTGCTGAGCTACCACCACCCCAACCAAACATCACATTGTCACAGTACATGTTGCACCAGACTTAGGTTCACCCACAAACCTGATCACAGGGAGCCGTGACCTCAAGCTTAAATCCCTTATCTGCCCTTAAGCCGTGCCCCACCCCCGCTTTGCAGGGGAACGCCGCTGGCCTCTCCCTGTCCCGTTTGGGGGTGAAATTGGGCATTTGCCCTTTTTCAGGGGAGCGGGACTGGCCCCATTTGGGGATGAAATTGGGCATTTTCTCTTTGTGGGGGAGTACGGCTGGCCTCTGCCTGTCCCATTTAGGGTGAAACTGGGTATTTTTTCTGGGGGAGGAGGTTTATCCCGGGACTGTCCCACCCTCAGCACGGACCCTAGGGGGGTAGGAGGGGACTGTGCTGCTCCCGCTGCATCCCCCCTTTCCTTCCCCGGGCCAAGGCTGCTCTTCGCTGGTGATGCTCACCTTGAGGTACTCATTCTCCGAGCGCAGCTCCTCCACCTCCCGCTGCAGTTCCTCCGGGGCTGCCGCCGGTGCCGGTTCCCCGCGGCTCGATGCTCTCCCCCAACCCGGGGCCACGGGCAGTGGATCCCCGCGGGGGCCGGGAACCGGCGCAGCCCCACGCCCGGTGCCGGTGCGTGTTGGCTCAGAGGCGGGTTGTGCGGCAGACGCCTCCCGTTCGCGGTCGCTGGAGCCGGTAGCGGACTCGGCGTCGCTGCTGGCTGCCGGGGCCAGGCGCTGCTCGTCGGAAAGCGGCTCGGAGGGGCAGTCAGACAGGTCGGAGCTGCTGTCCGTGTGGCCCACGCGGGCCAGAGCCGCCGCCGCATGGCCGCTGCCCGCTGCCGCCGCCGAGACCCGCTTCCCCTTCTTACCCTTACCGGGCGGCGGAGCCCCTTCGCTACCGGGCTGCCTTCCCCCACCGCGACCACTGGGGCCCAGCTCCGGACCGCGGGCCGCCCGCTTAGCGCAGGGGGAGGCCTTGGCACCCGCCCTGCCCACGACGGTGCCAGCGGCGGCGGCGGCCTTGCCCCCCGGGGCGGTGGGGCGGCGGGAGAGGCGGCCCGGTGCTACCAGGAGCCCCGCGGTCGGCGGGTGGGCTCCCGGATGCGGTGACGGAGGAGGCCGGCTGGAGAGGCCGGGGGATTTGGGGGGTGCGGGTGGCGGTTTGGCGGCGGTGGCGGCGGCGGAGCGGGTGTGGAGGTCCTTGAGGAAGGGTCTGGCGGGCGAAGGGGCGCGGTGCAGCCGCTTCTTCTCGGCGTGCGGGTGGTGGTGGCCGGGTGAAGGAGAAGAAGGATGTCGCAGAGCATCGCCGGGTCCCGGACCGGGACCGGGGTTGTGTCCAGGTCCGTTCAGAGCCTCCATGGAGCGGACGGGGGGCGGCGGGGCGGCAGCGGTGGCCGCAGGGGTGCTGCAGCAGCAGCAGGACGGGCAGCCTCCTCCAGCCTCCCCGCTCGCTCTCTCATCACTTCTGCTTCTCCCAGACACAGCCCTCACACTTTTCTTTCTCGAGCCCCCTCTTCCTGCCCCCACACCACCACCTCCTCCTCCTCCTCCTCCTCCTTCTTCTTCTCCTCCTCCTCCTCCTCGCCGCTTTCTCTCGAGCACTGATTTGTTTCAATAAAACGAGCCCAAATCCCCCGGTGGCAGCCTCCACCTCCTCCACCTCCTTCTCCTCCTTCTTCTCCTCCTCCCTTTTCTCCTTCCCCTCCCGCTCCCCTCTCCGCCTGCCTCAGCTTGATGCAGCTCAAGTTGTGATGCAGCCCAAAATAAAAACCTCCTTTTTTCCCCCCTCAACCTCAGGCAAAGATTGCCTTGCAACCCTCCACCGCCCCCCTCCTCCTCTCTGCTCTACTCAACCACCCGGCACCGCTAACCCATGGCTGCCCCCTGCTCCAGTCCCCGGCCCCGTCCGCCGCCGCCTCCGACCGGCTCCTGAAATAGCCCCGCGGCTGCCGGGGCCGCTCCGGTGCCCGCCCGTGCGCAGGATCCGCCCTTTCTGACAAGCAGCCAGGCTCCGCCGGCTCCGCTCCCTGCGAACTACTTTCCCCGCACGCTTTATTCCAAGGGCGGCTCTACCAGCTGCTTCACACAATCACAGCATCACAGCCTGGCTTGAGTTGGAAGGGACCCCAAAGGTTATCTAATTTCAACCCCCTTGCCATGGGCAGGGACACCTCCTCCTAAAGCAGGTTGCTCAAGGCTCCATCCAACCTGGTTTTGAACACTTCAAGGCTTGGAGCCTCCACAACTTCCCTGGCAACCTGTTTCAGTGCCTCATCACCCTCACGGGGAGGAATTTCTTCCTAATGTCTAATCTCAATCCAGCTTCTTCCAGTTTGAAGCCATTATTCTTCATCCTGTCATTCCATGCCTTTGAGAAAAATCCCTCTCCAGCTTTCCTGTAGCCTCCTTCAAATATTGGGAGGCAGCTCTTAGGTCTCCCTAGTGCTTTCTCTTCTCTGGGCTGAACAACTCCGACTCTTCCAGCCTGTCCTCACAGCAGAGGTCCTTCAGCCCTCTGATCATCTTTGTGGTCTACTCTGGACCCACTCAAACAAGTCCATGTCTCTCCTGCACTGAGGACTCCAGTAGTGGATTCCAGTAGAAAGTCTCATTCTGGGAAGAAATTTTCATTTCCTGGCTGTGAGCTGTGTAGCATTGCCCTTGTTTTGTTGTTTCATTTTTATTTCTGAGCTCAGGCTTCATGAAAATCCTCTCTCCAGAGACCAGCAGCACAGAAACAACGAGCCGCCACGTTATCTCTTTGCTCAAAGCAGACACAGAGGCAGCAGGGGTGAGGGAATCAGCAAGTTCTTGGCTGTGGCTGAACTCCAAGAGGCACGGATCCATCCTTTGGGAGCTAAGGGGAGTATGGAATTACAGCTCTTGCCGTTTGCAAAGCACCCGGAGAGTGAATGACAAGGGAGGAGAGGTTGAAGCGTGGGAAAGAGGCACAGCCTAATGGGTAGAGAGCAGAGCAGCAACCAGGATGTTTCTGGCTCCTCCACCAGGCACCTTGGTCAAGCTGCAGTGGGTCCCTTATCTGTCACACCAACGTGGTAAAGCTCATGAAATCTTTGGGAGTCTTATGTAATCTCCATGGGGAAGGGTAGCTACAGGGTTTGTTTTTTCATTTGGGGGGAGGGGGGAAGGGCGGGGCAGCACAAAAAGGTCCAGGAAATGCTGAAGCTTGAGGGCACCAGGCACCAGCAATATAGGGTGGCAACAATCAGCCACTAGTTCTGGAAGTCCCAGTCAGGTCTGAATGATGTGGGGCACCTTAAACAGCCTGCCTGGGGTAGAGTTGGGACCATGCTGTTATCCTGGGACTGCTTGTCCCAGTAGACATGGGGAAAATGGATTTATCCTACTAGGCAGCAACAGTGATGCTGTTGTAGAAGGATGCAACAGATCATCCTTACTTTGCAAAGGCTGCAGAAGTGGCAAAAATAATATTCAAACCAGAGCTGTATGTATAGGTCTCCAAGAACCAGGAGCAGCTCCTTGGCACCACACTAGGCAGTGCCAGCCTGGAAAGCACAGGAATGTGTGGCTCCAGCTCCCCAGGGCTACCCTGGGCTGGGGACAGGAGGAAAAAGCCAAAGTCCCTCCTCAAACCCCTCCTCCATCCTCAACTGGTGGGATAGACCTCCCCATCCTGGTATGGTCCTCCCCTGAGTGGGGAGAAGGTGAGAGACACTCATCCCAGGAGTTGCTGTTGTTGGGTGGAACAAGAGAAGAGAATGTTCTGGGGAGACCTCACTGTGGCTTTTCACTGCATAAAGGGGGCCTAAAAGAACGATGGGGGCAATCATTTTAGCAGGGCCTGTTATGACACGGCAAGGGGTGATGGTTTTACACTAAAAGGGGGAGATTTAGACTAGAGAGAAGGAAGAAATTGTTTACAGTGAGGGTGGTGAAAAACTTGCCCAGGCTGCTTAGAGAGGTGGTAAAAGCCACATCCCTGGAACTATTTCAGTTAAGTTGGATGGGGCTTTGAGCAAGTTGGTGTAGTTGCAGATGTCTCTGCTGACTTCAGGGGGGTTGGGCTACGTGACCTTTAAAGGTCCCTTCCAACCCAAACCATTCTACTATTCCATGACAAATACAGCTCCTGTTGCACCCATTGGCATCATTGGGTCCCTCATCCTCTGAGGAAATGAAAGCACAGATCTCAGAGGTGTGATCCCCCTAGATTTCCCTTCATATACAACACCAGCAATATATGTGATTGGGTGAGATGAGCCAGTCTATGGGAGCAATGTAAAGTGGCTCAGGTAGTCTTTGGTGGGTAAGAATGACTTATACCATATAAAGTATTGTTACAATTTAGTAACAGCATTTTTTATGTCAGGCCATCACACATTTACTATCTGGAAAGCAGCTCTGTAGAGGGGGACACAGGAGTGCTGATGGACAAATTCCCCATGAGTGAGCACTCTGCTTTTGTGGCCAAGAAAACCAATAGTCTCCTGGGGTGCATTAGTAGAGCGTGACCAACAGGTCGAGGGAGGGTCTCTTCCCCCTCTGCTCTGCTCTACTGGGCCATATCTGGAGTCCTGTGCCCAGTTCTGGGCTCCCCAGATCAAGAGAGGGGGACTGCTGAAAAGAGTATAGCAGAGACTATGAAGATGCTGAAGGGACTGGAGCATCTATGTGAGGAAGAAAGGCTGAGAGACCTAGGGCTGTTTAGCCTGGAGAAGATTGAGAGGCAATCTTATCAATGCTTATCAATAGGTAAAGGCTGGAGATCAAGAGCATGGGGCCAGACTCTTCAGTGGTGCCCACAAGGAGCAACAGGCACAAATAGGAACCCAGGTGGTTCTATTTGAACAAGAAAAAGTTCTTTCCTGTGAGGGTGACAGAGTACTGGAGCAGGCTGCCCAGAGAGGTTGTGGAGTCTCCTTCTCTGGAAAGATTCTAAACTTACCTGGACACAATCCGGTGCAACCTGCTTTAGGAGGGGTGTTGGACTAGATGATTTCCAGAAGTCCCTTCCAACATGTATCAATCTGTGATTCTGTCATTATCAGGATTTCCTACCACACTGTGCTCTCAGATGGTGTTTTCTTTGGCAATACACTGCTGGTCAGTTCCAGCAATCCTCCTTTTCCAGAAGTCTGGAAAGAGGTGACAGTTGCTGTATTTCATCCTGAGAAAGAGTAATTATTACGGAAATATTAAAAACGTTGCCCCAGATGTGAGATATCAGAAAGTTTGTTTTGTTCCACTGTATTGCCACTTTCATTTGGTTTTGGTTAGAACTTCTAAGAACTGATGGGAATTCCATCTTCACTTACTAGATTTCCAATGAGTTTTATGCCTGTGATGAAAGGGGAACTGCTCTGTAGTAATTTATGAGCCCCCTGTTTTGACTTTGTCCCACGAACAGAACGGTTCAATTCAAAAGGAAAATGAAAGGAAAAAGCATGGCCCAAGATAAGCCACTTTTCTACAAACAATAGCAGAGAGACAGTGCCAGGCTTCTTTGCACTGGAGGGGAAAGGAATTAGGGAGGTGGAAAACAGGAGCATGTTCACAAAAGGCTGGGAATTATCTGGGAGAATTAATCTGAAACACTTGGGTGCCTGACAAAGTCCAGTTTCCTGCGGGTGCCTTGTAAATTTTACATTGCAAATACACAAATATTTTTTCCCCATTTTATGGTGTGGTTGGATTTTTTGTTGGTTGGGTTTTCTTTTTTTTTTTTTTCACTAAATGTTTTGTTCCTAAATGCTTTATTTTTATGAAGCCCACTTATACTGCTGTGTATCACTGGCCACAAGCTCCTAAAGAGGACCAAAACTCAACTTGCCCTTTAAGGATTCTATATTTCAAGAGGTAGATGCACAGAACACAAGGACACATGTCCAAGGTATCTTCTCTGTGATCTTTCTTCTCTGAGGTCACTCTGCCACCTCATGGGCCTTTAATTATTCTGAGGCTCTATTTATCCAGGGCAGGTTGAGGCAGAAAAGACCTCTAAGATAATCAAGTCCAACCGTAAGCCCAACACCACCATGCAGATTAAGCCACATTCCACAGTGCCGTGTCTACACAGTTTTTGAACACCTCCAGGGATGGTGACTCCAGCACCTCCCTGGGCAGCCTGTTCCAATGCCTGACCACTCTTTCAGTAAAGAAGATTTTCCTGATATCTAAATGAAATATCCCTGAACCTCACATACAGTGAAGTTTGCTACCCCTTGCGTTCAGAGGCAGTGCCAGTTGAAGCAGGCACCTTAATGAAGTGATTTACTGACATCCATGCTCAGGCTGTGGCACTGAAAGCACGCCGCAGCAAGCCACGTTAGTCTGATGAGATGGATGCTCAGTTACACCGAGATCCCTTTATGTCGTGCTGGCAGCATGAAGTGTTTGATGACAAAGAAATGCAGCCCCAGTAACCCTGACCGGGCACGTGCCTGCCTGGGTGCAGCTGGCAGATGGGTGTGGTATGGGACCAGCTGTAGTCTTTTGGCTGTGTTCCTCCCCTGTCATCTACAACGCCATTTGGAGATCCCTCTGAGAGTGGTGTAAATAGGCGTGGTGTCAATGAGACTAAGACCCTAATATGAAATGAGAGTAAGACCCTAATATGCCAGCTAAGCACATGCCACAGAAATCTCTTCTGGGCTAGGCAAATGCCCAGCCAGCATCACTGCTATCACATTTCTCATTTATTTATATCAAACCATTTTTTCCTTCTCTTAAAACTCCCTCCTGATGGTTCTCATAGGAATATGCAGTCACAGCCTGTCACGCCCACCTTCATTCTCCTCTCCCTTTCTTTTTTTTATTTGCTTGTAATGTCCAATTGTTTTCCCCTAGCATAAATTACTCCTACACCTCCCTGGTGCTGGAGCAGTTTCTGAACAGGCTTGTGCAGCTCTTAACATAATAGGAGGGCTGGGTGTTGGTTGAATAATACAAATAATCAGACATAACCCTTTGACAACCCATTTACTTTGGCAGTGCTGGTAGCCTTTGTGTGATTAACGCAGACATTTGATAACTGAGCTGTATTTACACAAATGATATGAAAAGTAGATGCTAAGCCCAATGACTTAGATTAGCTATCATGCATCTTACACAGCGTAAGGCACAGTCTTTGGCAGTGCAGGGCTGCCAACATTCTCTTTCAGGGCTGAAGCATGAGGGAGTTTACAATTACTTAGAGATGTGAAGAGGCTCAGTCTAAACATGAATTTGTCCCCAAGCCAGCCCAGCTTACAGTAGCCTAAGCCTAAGCTGTTATTTTCTCCTGTTTCAAATCCCTATCTGAGATCTGCTCCAATGACACCATTAAGAGCAGCCAACTTAAAATGGACAGGAAAGGAGCATTGATGGTTATGGAGCTAAAATAGCAAATGAAGACACAAATGCATCGATACAGGCCATGTGTAAGGATAAACCAGTATGCATCTATCAAAACTAGTCACAAGTGGTGCTCCTCAGGGCTCAGTACTGGGGCCAGATCTCCTTAATATTATTATCAATGATCTGGACAAGGGGATTGAGGCACCTTCAGTGAGTCTGCAGATGACACTAAGCTGGGACGGAGCGTTGATCTCTATGAGGGTAGGGAGACTCTATTGAGAGACCTGGACAGGATGGATCAATGGGCTAAGGCCAAACTGCATGAGATTCAACAAGGTCAAGTCCTGAACTTGGGTCACAACAACCCCATGAATGCTACAGACTTGAGGAAGAGTGGCTGGAAAGCTGCCCAGCAGAGAAAAAATTGGGAGTGTTGGTTGACAACCAGCTGAAGATAAGCCAGAGTGTGCCAGAGTGGCCAAGGAGGGCAACAGCATCCTGGCCTGTATCAGCAACAGTGTGGTGAGCAGGACCGGGGCAGTGATCATCTCCTGGTACTCAGCACTGGGGAGGCCACACCTTGAATACTGGGTTCGGTTTTGGGTGCTGGAGCAGGTGCGGAGAAGGTCTAGAGAACTGGTCTTATGGGGAGTGGCTGAGGGAACTGGGGTTGTTGAACCTGGAGAAAAGAAGGCTGAGGGGAGACCTTCTTGCTCTCCACACAACTCCCTAAAAGGAGGATGGAGTGTGATGGGGGTCAGTCTCTAACAAGAGACAGGACAAGAGAAAATGGCCTCAGGTTACACCAGGTGAGGTTTAGGTTGGACATTAGAAGAAACTTCTTCACTTGAAACAGTTCTCAAATGCTGGAACAGGCTCCTCAGGGAGGTGGTTGAATCCCATCCTCAAAGGCGTTTGAACGTCGCAGAGAAGTGGCGCTGAGGGACGTGGTCTAGCACCAGACTTGGTAGAGTTAGATAAAAGTTGGACTCAATAGTCTTAAAGCAATTCTATAATTCTATGATTATTCCCCCCTTTATCTGCTGCAGAGGATGAGGTGTAATGTCTGTGTGGCCATGTTGTGCTCTGTGATTACACCATTCCAGAGGAATCCCAGTCAGGGCCAGCAGGCATTACAGTAACATGTTAACAGCAGCAAGGAGGCACAGACAAAGGGGGAACCTTTTCAAGTAGTTAAACCCTATCATTTTTGCAGCCTCTTCCCTCAAGTGGTATCTCTCCTTAAGGGATTCAAAGCCCCAGGCACCTTTTTTAAAGCTTTATTCCTGGACCCAGGAATTTTGTCTACACTGTGACCGCTTCCCCCATACACGTACAAAACCTGGCTATTAAACATCTCAGCTCTTTACTCCAGCTTCTGGGATAGAATCATAGAATGGTTTAGGTTGGAAGGGACCTTTAAGTGTCATCTAGACCAACCTCCCTGCAGTCAGCAGGGACAGCTGAACCAGAGCGTGTTGCTCTGAGCCCCAAAACACTTGACCTGGAATGTTTCCAAGAATGGGACATCTACTACCTCTCTGGGCAACCTGGGCCACAGTCTCACCACCCTCATGGTAAAAAATTTCTTCCTTCTCTCTAGTCTAAATCTTCCTCTCTCAGTTTCAAATCATTACCCCTTGTCCTGGTAAAAAGATTGTCCTCATCTTTCTTACCAGCTCCTTCAAATACTGAAAGGCCACCAGAAGGTCTCCCTGGAACCTTCTCTTCTCCAGGCTGAACAACCCCAACTCTCTCAGCCTGTCCTCACAGCAGAGGGGCTCCAGCCTCTCTGGCTGGCCTCCTCAGGTCTCTCTGCAACAGGTCCATGTGCTGAAGACTGCAGAGCTGGGCCCAGCACTGCACTGGGGTCTCAGCACAGTGAAACAGAGAGGCAGAATCCCCTTTCTTCACCTGCTACCCATGCTGCTGGGGATGCAGCCCACAACACAGTTGGCTTTCGGGCTGTGAGTGTACACTGCTGGCTCATGTCCAGCTTTTCACCCACCAGCTCCCTCAAGTCCTTCTCCACAAAGGATACCACAGTAACAATATCACTGATTGCCATAATTTAATCTGAGAATGGGAATAATTGCATGATTTACTCCCATAACAGACTTGAGCAGCAGTAGAAGAGCTTAGGGAGACTTCAGGAACCTTCATCCAGAACTGTGACTCCCAAAGCCCATCAGCCAACCCCACAGCCTCCTAGCTGTTTGCTATCTTAATTTTGGCCATAAAGCTCCATGGATGAGCAGAGATTTTTTTTCTCGTATGTGTCCATTCCTGCTCAGTGGGACCCAGCAATGGAGCCTCTGAGCATCATGAGATCACCTCTCATGCTTGCTGGTAGGGACTGGGACATAGCAGCAATTGGTTCTGAGGAGAAAACAGTAGCACCTCACCTCTTGCTGAAGGCCTGGTGGCCACATGGAAGGGAGGACTGGCTTCACAGCTTGCAGAGAGTCAAGACCAAACCCTTAAATACCAGGGGCTGATGGGGCTCACTGAGTGCTATCAGTCATTCCTGCTGGTGCTGAGCTTTTGTATTTGTGTGTGAAACCTTCTGGATCATGACTGGGAAGTAAACATGGCTCTTGCACCCTTGCTAGGAAGAGAGCTTGGGCCTCCTTGTGCCAGCAGCAGGTGGTTCCCATGGGTAAATCCCTCCTCTCTTCGCCAAGCATGGACTTAACCCCTCTTCTGGTTGCTCCAGCTTTGCATTAGTCATCCCTGTCCAAACTGAAGTGTGCAATCCTGTTATAGTCAGACATTCCCAAATGTGCACAGTTACTCTTTCAATGTCAAGGAAACACTAGAGTCAGAACTTCAAGTCCTACATGCTTGGTGATACAGAGCAGGGTTTTTTCAGTCTGGTGTCTGCTTGAGAGTCACCAAAGTTCATGCTGAGGCCTGACTTGGTCTGTTACCCACTGGCCTATCTCTGCATAGTACAATCAAATGTAATGCCCAAAGGAAAGAAAACAAGGGGGATCTGTGAAGCTCAGACACCAAGGACCACAGACCACACAGGCAGAGTTACTGCCTGGTTCAGGACTAAACAAGACAAATATGCAGTTTCCAGTATTAATGAATTTGTAATTTTCCTCCTCACAAACTACCTGTGACCTCAATAAACTCTCCCACACACTCTAAAATGTATCATCTGGTCCTCTTGTTGGCACCAGTTCCTGCTCCAGTTTCAAGCCATTGCCCCTTGGTCTGTCACTACAAGCCCTTCTAAACAGTCCTTCCCCAGCCTTCCTGCAGGTCCTCTTCAGGTACTGAAATGCAGCTATAAGGTCTCCCTGGAGCCTTCTCCAGGCTGAACAGCCCCAAATCCCTCAGCTTGTCCTCACAGGAGAGGTGCTCCAGCCCTCTGATCATCTTTGTGTCCCTCCTCTGAACCCACTCCAGCAGGTCCATGTCTTTTGTGTGCTGGGTGTCCCAGAGCTGGCTGGACATAGTACTCTAGGTGAAGTTTCACCAGAGCAGAGCAGAGTGACAGAATCACCTCTCCATCTGCTGGTCATGCTGCTTTTGATGTAGCCCAGGATGGCATTTGCCTTCTGAGCTGAGCTGCAAGTGCCCATTGTTGTCTCATGTTCAGCTTCTCGCCCACCAGTACCCCCAAGTCCTTTTCTTCAGGGCTGCTCGGAATCTCATCATCCCCCAGTCCATACTGGTGTTGAGGATTGCCCTGTCCTGTGTGCAGGACCTTGCACTTTGTTGAAGCTCATGAGATTCTCCTCAGCCCACCTCTCCAGCCTGTCCAGGTCCCTCTGGATGGCATTCTGTCCTTCGGTCTTATCAACCACACCGCTCAGCTTGGTATCATTTTCAAGCTTGCCGATGGTGCACTCAATCTCACTGGCTATAAGATGGGTCATGTACTTGTCACCTGCTGAAGACAGATGCTTTTCACAGTTTCTGGTTGTTGAAATTGATACATATTACTGGATATACTCGTTGTAAGATATAGTTTGATATCAGCTCAACATCAGAAATATGTCCCAGACTTATGAAAACACATTTTAAAAGCCAAGGAGGCAGAATAATAAGATGCCTGTTGGTTGGCAATTTGGATATTCTGCAAGGAAAGTGTCACCTTACACTGATCAAAACATCAGTCTTGGAAGAGTATAAATTATCCATTTCTAATGATACAGCTGGCTGAAGAAAGCTGCAGGGAAAAAAAATCAGATTCTGCACACACACGTACCTCTGATAACTAACCAACATCCCACTACTGCAAACCTTCAACAGGATTAACTTCCCAGATATATCTGTGCCAAATGTAGCAATTAGGGAGTCAGTATTTTTCCACAGTGCTTCATTCCCACTCTATTATTTTCTCCTGGCCCCAGCACCTCTTCAACTATTTCTTTTTTAACCATGATTAAAGAGGCTGTTCCAAGCAGAAACTAAATCCTGAATTTCTCATTCATTCCCACTTCAGATCCTCCTAAGATGCCTTGGGCAGACATGCTGTATTCTTTATTTTGTCTCTTTTCAGTAATTTCAATTAGTCTACCTCCAGTTGATGCTAAACCTTTAGGACCTCTGGCTTTAGTGGCAGTTCCCTTCAAAGCTGTAGCTGGTTTTGATTTAAGCCCGTTTTTTGAGACAGCTGCTCCCTATGTTTTTTTTCCCCCCCGCCTCTGAAAATCCCAGACAATTACTTCTTACAACTACTCTGCCCATGCTGCTTTAGGAGTTGCTTTGTCCTCGGTGCATCTGCTGTTCCCTTAGAGCTCAGGAAAGCTGATTACTGAAGCCTGCTTCCCTGCCTGTGCTTCCACATGGAACTGCCTCTCCAACTCACCCATCCAAATTTGGGGCACGTATCCCGGTGCGACAGCCAAGCTCTGGATTATGCAGCAATTTTGAGGCAAGCCCACAGTCATCTCCTGCAGCAGAGAAGGCTCCACGAGCAGCTGATAAATCAAGAATTTTTAAGGAACATGCAACTTCCACCCATCACTAGTAAGTAACAAAAAAAAAAACCCCGGAAGAAGCAGAAGTTGATGATCAGGAATGAATTACCCTGACACAAGGAGAGGTCTGAGCAGGAAAGATTGATTTCCATACATCAGGATGCTTGGACTGTATGTACAACCTAAACACGATAGGAGCCACCAAAAATGGTATTAATGGTATGTCCAGGGTTCCCTGCTCTTTCAGTAAATAAATAATTGACTTTCATTTGTGAATTGAAATAAATACTCTTAAGTGTAGTTGAAGAAAAAGCTTCTCTTTTTTACATGTGCATAATGATAGAATCACAGAATGGTTTGGGTTGGAAGGGACCTTTAATGATCATCTAGTCCAAAATCCCCTGCAGTCAGCAGGGACATCTGCAACTAGAGCAGGTTCCTCGAAGTCCTGTCCAACATGACCCAGAATGGTTCTGGGGATGGGGTATCTACCACCTCTGTGGGCACCCTCATGATAGAAGATTTCTTCCTTTTATCTGGCCTAAATCTCCCCTCTTTTAGTTAAAACCATTACCCCTTGTCCTGTTACAACAGGTGTTGATAAAAAGTCTGTCCCCAGCTTTCTTCTGGGCCCCCTTTAAGTACTGAAAGGCCACAAGAAGGTCTCTCTAGAGCCTTCTCTTCTCCAGGCTGAACAACTCCAGCTCTCTCAGCCTGTCCTCACAGCAGAGTGGTTCCAGTCCTCACATCATTGTGGTGGCCTCCTCAGGACCTGTTTCAGCAGGTCCATGTCTCTCCTGTGCTGAGGACTCCAGAGCTGGACCCAGCACTGTAAGTGGGGTCTCACCAGGGGCAGAATCCCCTTCATCCACCTGCTGCTGCACTGCTTTGGATGCAGCCCAGGACAGGTTGGCTTCTGGATTGTTAGCACACATTGGTGGCTCATGTCCAGCTTTTCACCCACCAGCACTCCATAATTCTTCTCCACAGGACTGCTCTCCATCCCTTCATCCTCCAGCCTGGATTGACACCAGGGATTGCCCCAACCCAGGGGAAGGACCTTGCACTTGGCCTGTTTGAACCTCCTGAGGTTCACACAGATCCAGTTCTCAAGCTTAACCTGGTCCCTCTTGATGGTCCATAAATCTGCATTGCTACTGCGTGTTTTATCTAATAAGTGATAACAAAAAATGCTGCTATTGTTTGCTGGGATTTCTTTGTCTCAATTAGTGTCCACATTTGAAATGTACATTGTATTAAATGAAGAATAGGATCCAAACAAAAATACCATGTCTACAGTTAAGAATTAAAATCAGAATCATACAATGGGTTGGATTGGAATGGACCTTAAAGGTCATCTAGTCCAACCTCTCTGCCATAGGCAAGGATACCTTCCACTAATCTATAGTTAACTGAAGGCTGCCTCACACTAGAAAGCAAAACCTTCCATAGAATACTATACAATACATTACAGACTTCAGCTTTTCCAAGCAGGATATGCAGGATTAAGGCTACATTTAAATCCAAGCATGATAAAAGGGTAAAAGAACCAAAGAGGCAAAACATGACTACTTCAGAGCCATGTTATATAAGAATTTACATAGAGAAAAATTCAACCCTTGCTTCTATTCTGTAATGGTACTGGTGGGGGGGTTAGGGGGGAGAATGATATTTTAAAACATTAATTCCTTCCCCTCCCCATCCTTATCTAATCTGGTACCATAAATAGTAAAATACTTTAATCCAAACTGTATGGATGTTTTCATCACAGCACAGAGCCCACTTGGTCCTTTTCTCTTTCAGCAAATTTTGGGTTCTCTTTGGTACCAGCTCTCTTCAGAATCTGACCATTGGAACACAGCTTTGCAACACTCTTCAGACCACAGAATTATCTAAGCCTGTCCTCAAGCTTGGGACAGATATTCTCAGTACTGACTCTGTGTGCTGGTTTGAGGCCAGCCAGAACATCTCTTGCCCCGAAAGGGACAAAAGAATGACACATGCAAACGGATTGGAGAGTGATGGAAAAGTTTAAATGGAAAAGCGATTGGTGAAACTACAGAAAAACTACACAGCATAGTGGCAAAGAACATCCTAAAGCATACAGAGTCCCTTACATAGTACCCAGAGGCTTCCTAATCCTTCCCTCCTCCCAAACCCAAACCCTCAGGGCTCTTTCTTCTCCCCTCCCACTGCTAGGCAAGTCTCAGGCTGGACAGGTCTGAGACTGCCACCCCCTCCATTCTCCTCCTGGCATTAGGCCTAGTCAGGCTTAAGAGGCCTGAGATACCCCCCCGGCATTACCCGATAAGAGAGGACATCTCCCATGGGAGCAGAGAGGGAAGAAAGAGGAAGAGGATGACTCTGCAGATGGCTTTATAGGGCGCAGGATTTATGGGTAGAAATACGTCGTGTCCTGTGTCCATCCCTATTGGGCGGGCACCCAGGACACCAGAGGTGTATCTCATGCAGCACTGGCAGGGGGCACCCAGCCCAAACTGCCACACTCTGTTAAAGGCACTTGTGTCTTCAGGCAAAAAATGCTAAGATGCCACTATCCTTTAGGACTGTGGATACTGCCTACATAATATCTGGTTTGTAAATAGTTTAGGATGGAGACCATGGATTATATAAAGCAAAGAGCACAACCAGTGCCCTTATTTAGTAATAACTCATGTTCTCACTTCTTCTGACTGTAGTGCCTGGTGGCAAACAGGGATTTATTCAGGAGAAGATGAGTAGTAGCACAATAACTTCTATTAAAACACACTTCATGGAATAATAGAATGCATTGAGTAGGAAGGACCTCTAAAGGTCATTGAGTCCAACCTCTCTGCAGTGAGCAGGGACATCTGCAACTAGATCAGCTTGCTCAGAGCCCTATCAAACCTGACATCTTCAGCTAGATCAGCCTGGTCAGAGCCCCACTAAGACTGACTTTGAATGTCTCCTACAATGGGGCCTCCAACACCTAACTGGGGAACCTGTTCCAGTTTCCCAACACCATCATAGTCAAGAACTTTTTCCTTAGGTCCAATCTAAATCCACCTTTCTCTAGTTTAAAACCATTGCCCCTTGTCCTAGTGCTGCATGCATTTGTAAACAGTCCCTCCCCAGCTTTCTTTCTATTCACAGAATCAGAATCACAGAAGTGTTTAGGTTGCAAAACACTTTTAAGATCATCAGGTCCACTTGTTAACCTGTCACTGCCAAATCCACCACTAAACCATGTCCTCAGCATCACATCTACATGGCTTTCAAATCTCTCCAGGACTGGGACACCACCACTGCCTTGGGCAGCCAGTTCCAGGGCTAGACAACCCTCTCAGGCAAAAAATTGTTCTTCATGGCCAACCCAAACTTCTGCTTTTCACAACTTGAAAGGCTGTTTCCTCTTGTCATGTCACTTGTTACTTGACACTAAACTACTGCTAACATTTCTGTCAAGGGTTAGGGTTGGACTGGCCACCAGACAAGTGTCAGAGGCTCTCTATGAACCCCTCTCCCTTTCCAAAGGGAAGAAAAAGGGAATTAGGGAGGGAGACTGATGGGCTGGGAAAGAAACTAAACCAGCTGGGATGGAAATAAGAACAATCCAATGAAACAGACAAATAGATACAAACCAATATCCAACCTAAGCCCCGATGGCAATGATGTCACCATTGTCACTACTGATGCTGGGGGCAGGCACTGGGGAATTCTCTGACTGGATCTGCCCTTTCTTTCTATTCCTGCTTACTTGCTATTCCTTTCTTGTTATCCCTGCCTTTCCCATTGGAGATTGCAGACAGCAAAGCAAGCAGCAGCATAACCTCTGTAGTAATCGATATGTGTAAAAAGGCTCCTGGATCCTGACCAGGTTGTTCCATCTTGCACCTCCTTAGGAAGAAATGGTGTGATGGAGACAGCAGAATTATCCACAGGAGGGGACTGCTGCTTCTTTCCCCCTCTCCCAGGGAAAGGCTGCCTTCAAAACTCACGTGCCAGGAATCAATTCAAAGATTGATGGTTCCTGATTCTCGCTACAGTTCACTCTTGTAGCTTTGTTTACTTGGCAGGGTGAGGGAGGGAGGAGGGACCTGGATTAGCCTCGAAACCTCACAACAAAAGGCAGAAAAGCTCTGCCTCAGGCATTTAATAGTCCACATTTCCAGAGAATTACTGAATACACCAGAAAATTTGGCAAAATGGTTATTTGTGGCACTTAAGAAACACCAAAACAAGATGTGAAGCCAAGAAGAGTTTTGTTGTGATCTGGGAACCACTGTCACCCTAAGAGAGAAGCAACCCAAAATGTGCTGGTTTTATCTTCTTTACTTTTAGAAGCATTAAATATTACACTGATAAAAATAACTAGAATCAGCAGGATGGGAGTACTGGGGAAAAAGAAAAGGAGGAAATTCAGGTTTTTGGTCAAGTGAAAAATTATCTTCCCATAGCAGAAGATGTCCCTGCCCATGGCACGGGTGTGGAACCAGATGATCTTTAAGGTCCCTTCCAACCCAAACCAGTCTATGATTCTATGATTTATAGACCTTTACAGCTGAGAGAGTGCTACAGCATTTCCCTGAACATAACACAGGATATTGTGTTTGTTGGTTAGTTTTTACCAGAGGAATAAAACTACCTAGTCTTTTGCTCATGGCATTAGCCAGACATGCAATGGCTGAAAACGCTAATTTGCTTAATTGCATTAGTCCACTCCCCTCCTGTTATGGGAATTCAAGCTTCAATGGCAAATTCAGCCTCCTAATGAGATTACGGCTACGTTCTCAACATGAGGTTGGAAGGTGGCGGTGAGATGGGCAAAGGAGCCACACGTTTCCTTGGTGACTGGTGGAGTGGTTAACCCTGGTGAGAAGGGGTGGAGGGAAGAAGTGGGATGAGTGACAGCACTTCATCCTTTAAACTTCAGCTGAGGGCTGAGCAGAGCGGAGATAGTGCCAAGCAACCACCGTGGGGAAATTACCCTTGTTTTCATCTCTGACTCTTCCAGCTGATGTCAGTGGAAAGGGACAAGACAAAAGAACTTCAAGCTGTGGTAAAGATCATTAAACCAGAAGAGCATAAAGCCATGTACATCATTGTGGCATCCATTAAATATTCATTTCAGGGAAATGCAGACATTTTGCTTTATTATGCTGTTTGATACTATTATTATTGTTTTACCTTTAATCCATTTGGAATAGTTTTATTCTTTTCTTTTTTTTTCTCTTTTTTTTTTTTTTAAGGTCCTTTGTAATGAAGGTGCCTTTTAGTCAGCTCCACCAGCTAATCAGATTGCTTTCTCTTCATTACTCACGTTGAGACTTTAAAGCCTGAAGCCTAAGCTAACTGGAATATACGGCCATGGCTTGAGTTCTGTGGAAGAACTGAAAAACCAGAGCACATAGCTAAGGTTCTATGGCTTTCATAACAAAAGCAGGTGAGATGCTTTCAAATTAGGGACTATTTAACCACAAACATACCCAGTTTCTGTACAGGAGTAAATCACATTATCCACACATTCCAGTGGAAACAACTAATAGTTGCCATTTATCCAATCATTTCTGTGGGACAATGATAAAGAAATTATATTTGTGAATGGGAAAGACAGGATTTTTCTTCATAGAACCATAGAATCATGGAGGTTGGAAGGGACCTCTGGAGATCATCTAGCCCAACAGCCTTGCTAACGCAGGGTCACCCACAGCAGGTTGCCCAGGATCACAATGAACAGGTGGGTTTGGGATCTCTCCAGAGAAGGAGACTCCACAGCCTCTCTGGGCAGTCTGATCCAGATATCTTCACCCTCAAAGTAAAGAATCACAGAATCACTGAATCACCTAGATTGGAAAACATCCTTAAGATCATTGAGTCCAATCATTAGCCTAACACTGATAAGTCCATATCCCTAAGCATTACATCTACACCACTTTTAAATACCTCTGGCGATGGGGAAGAAAGAAGTTTCTCCTTAAGCTCAAGTGAAACCTGCTATGTTCTAATCTGTACCCATTACCCTTTGTCCTATCACTGGACACCACTGAGAAGAGCCCAGCACCATCCTCATGACCTCCACCCTTTAGATACTGAGAAGCATTGAGAAGATCCTCTCTCATTCTTTTTTTTTCCAGGCTAAACAGCCCCAAGTCTCTAAGCCTTTGCTCCTCAGAGAGATGCTCCAGTCCCCTCAGCATCTTTGTGGCCCTTTTAGGGGTATACTACTTCCTGAGGCTGGGTATGTGAGGAAAGATGGGAGATGTCCTGTAGACAACCTGATTGAAGGGCTCCAAAGGCTGCCTGAATCCTTAGTGACAAGAAACTTACTCTGGCCATCAAGGAGATGGTTTGTCGCTCTGGGATGTGGCTGCTGCCCAGAAGGGTGCTGGTGGGGAAGAGTGCCCTGGTGCAAGGTCAAGACGAAAAAGAGACATCATTACTATGTGAAACCAACACCACACTCCAATTTGGTACAAATGAGCGTGTCACCAATTGTTGAATTCTTTCCACTACTTTTAAACCTTAGGGAGCAAGTGGAAAGCACATTTTAAAGACAGAAACTTAATTAGGGTTTCTGCAACCCAGCCATTTACCAAAGGAGAAGCAACAAGGCCAGTTGTACATTCCTCACCTCTTTTCTCATCTGGGAATGTTTCTGATGACTGCTGCTGATCCATGTGGTGTGTCCTTGTCTGCTGCCGGCAGATTGTTTGGATGGAGCTGGCATCAGGATTGAAATAGACGAATCTGGGGTTTGCAGGTGGTTTGTGTTTTTGTTTTCCTCAGTGCTTTCAGGAAAGCCTGTCATTCTCCTGATCACAGCCTGGCCTCACTTCTCAAGGTCTTCTATTTCTGAAGATAGCTACTCTGTAATCAAAGCTGCCATTATGGCGTGGTTAGGTGGACTTGCAGCACCTTTCATCTAGCTGGATGCAGATTAAAGGTTGCTGCAAACTTTGAGCTGCTGCAGCCAATGGCAGAGAGGCTGTTACAATAGTGGGGACCTTACAGCCCCACAGGGAACACTGCTTGTGAGTGCTGTGGGCCTGGTGGCCCTTCCCATGATAGCTCCTGCTTATGTGACCCTGACAGAGTCTCACCTTTGCCTCTTAGAATTATGTCATTACCTCCATCATGATTAGATTGTTTCCAGTTAGGTTTTCAAAATATGACCTTCTTCAGTTCTTCGGCTCAAATATTTTAAGTGCATGGCCAGTTTTGCTCATTAAGCTCTTGTAGTTCATGCTGGCTGAGAGTTTTGCTCCAAATTATCCTGGTTTGAGCTACAGCAGAACCAATTCTGGTGAGGGATTTGACTTCTCAGCTCAGTCTCTGCTCGGTGAGGGCACTTTCTGAAGCTCAGTGCAGGTTTGCACAGCCAGTGGCTGCTTCTAGCACTGAGAACACTGATGGGGAGAGTTACTGCCAAGGGCTGGGCTGCAGAAAGGCTCTGGCTTAGCCTTGCTCCTGTGCAGACCAAGTGCACTGCCACATCTTCTGCCCCACCTTGGGGGACAGGAAGTCAGAGGTGGCAACTGCAGGAAGGAGCAGACAGGACAGGTGACCCTCAAAGCAACAGATTGCATTCCATGGACATCATCTTCAGGATCAAGCTGAGGGATCACCAGGGTCAAGCCTCTTCTTCACTGGCTTGGTGTCTGAGGAGGACTGTTTGAACTTTGATCCCCATCCATGTGTTCCTGAATCCAGCTCTAGAATCCAGTTCCCATCTACTGTTGAGTCCGCTCCGGGACTTCCCTTGTGCCTGCTTCTGGCATCAGTGGTGACAATGGTGATGTTGTTGTCATCAGGTGCCAGGTTCCATATTGGTTTCCATCTCTGTCTGTTTCATTGGATTGTTCTTATTTCCATTCCAGCTGGTTTAGTTTCTTTCCCAACCACCAGTCTCTCTCCCTCCTCCCCTTTCTCTGCCCTTTGGGAAGGCAGAGGGGTTCACAGAGAGCCTCTGGAACTCCTGAAAATGTTTCCTTCTTTGCTTTCTCCCAGCTTCTTTGTTGATTGTTGTTGGTCTAGAGCTCAAGAGAAAATATTGCGGTGTACTCAAAGTTCAGCAGGATCAGTCAGCAGCCTAAGAAATTAAGAGGCTAGGAAGAAGGCAAGATACCCACAGCAGCTTTATATGGTGCTTGATACATAATCAAATACATGCAAATATTTTGATAAATAAATTATGAGCCTACTGTCTCTTGGCTCTCCTAACAGTGAAAGAGATGACTCCTCCTGACTCCACTCAGTGAAGGACTCTAATTTAAAGCATCCAGATTTAGATGAGTTAAGTATATGATGTGATGACTCCTTCCCACTCCTCTCCATTTTTCCACTGCTCACATGGGTTGGAAATTCAGATGTAAGTTACTACTTTATTTTTGCTTTAGCCATGAGATGTGACCCTTTATTGCTAATGAGAAGACATTAACCTTTTGAAATGTGAGGATGAAATTACACTCTCTTCAGAGCCAGAGCCATGAGCTAATATAATCATGGAGAGCCTAGGAAAGAGTTATGAAGACACCAGAACCTCAGACCTGAAATTTGTGTCTATAATGAGGAAATCAGAGCCCTTACTAAAGGGTTATTTGAGCAGGCTCAGGATCACAATCCCAACGATTCCCTGGCCAGGAACAGGGAATAGTGAGCAAAGATGTGAACCCAGATCTCCACCCACAGTTTCAGTGGGAGGAAACAACCACCTTCCAGCTGGGTTTTGCCTTTGACTAATCCTACAACATGCAGAATTTTGATTTTCATTGAGAGGTCTAGGAACTCAAAAGAGCTCTTAAACTGCAGCCCAAACACCATTTGGAACTGCATTTTTGGGTGTGTAGCATACACTCCTGACAGTCTTTGGCTGTGCTATGTCACATCTGCAAGCAGTCATGGAGTCATTCCCTCAGAAACATCCATCCTGCTGATGGAAATATTAGTATTCTTAGAAAATAGTAGTCACTAGGAGAGAGCACCCTTGTCTGTCCATATGCTGAGAGAAGAACGTTTATTTCAGTTTCTCTCTTTTATTGATAGAATCCTCAAGGTTGGAAAAGACCCTATTCACAGAATCATTAGGGTTGGAAAAGACCTCTAAGGTTGAGCTGAACTGTCAAACTAACACCACTATGCCCACTAAACCATGTCCCAGAGTGCCACAACTAAACATATTTTGAACACCTCCAAGGATGGTGACTCCACCACTGCCCTGGACGGCCTGTTCCAGGGGTTTCCAATCCTTTCAGGGAAATAATTTTTCCTAATGTCCAACCTAAAGCTCTCCTGGCACAACTTGAGGCCATTTCCTCTTGTCCTACTGCTAGTTATTAGGGAGAAGAGACCAACCCTCACCTCACTAGAACCTCCTTTCAGGGAGTTTGTAGAGAGCGAGAAGCTTTCCCCTGGACCTACTTTTCTCCAGGCTAAACAACCCCAGTTTCCTCAGCCTCTCCTCATAACCCTTCACCAGCTTTGTTGCCCTTCTCTGGACACACTCCAGCACCTCAATGTCCTTCTTGGAGTCAGGGGCCCAAAATTGAACCCAGTAGTTGAAGTGTGGCTTCAGTAGTGTTTCTGATGGCAGAGCTGCAACAGGTTAGACTTTCTCCAGAACCTCTGACTTGCTTAAGGATTTTTAGCAACTGAAACGTACAACCTCTCCCCACCTCTTCCCCCCCATTAATTTGGTGGGAATTCAGTTTCTAGATGTTGTTAGGATAGAACTAGATGGATGATTCAATTAATCTGCCCTGATGCCTGTTGATAAAGCTGGTAACTGAGGTTCTCCAGGTACTGCTTTCTGACCTCTCCAGAGATGGGGAGGCTCCTGGAGGCAAATGTCCAATTTTCATTTGGACCCCTACATCAGATAAAATCCTGTTTTAAGCCTTTGTCTCTCAAACACTGCTATGGCTCTCACTCAGATGTGCACTGCATTGCAAAGATTGATTTTTATCACAGAGCCCCGCAAATTCTCTTTTTCTCACTGACCTAATCGTGTGCTGTATCCATTTACTCAGAAAAGAGCAGCTGAACTGGTGAGGATAGCTCTCTTCCACCCTCCTTTGGGTTCCATTCTCCATGACATCTTCAATAACAGCAGAATCTAAACATCCTCTCCGAGTGCTATCACAGCCTAGCACAACTACCATGATTTAAACCTCTCCTACCCAAACACATTTCACCCATCAGTATCTTATGACCCAGAAAGACATAAAACTCAATTTCCTCATTAACCTGAGCTTTGTGAAACTGCAATTACTGCCCTGTGTGCAGGCAGGAATTGAACTGAATAAGGGGAGCATGCAAATGCCAGCTAGCGCTGGCTACTGCTGGGAAGATAATCCAGTGTGCTTACAGAATCACAGAATCCCAGCATGGGAAGGGGTAGGAAGTGACCTCTGGAGATCATCCAGTCCAACCCTCCCTGATAAAGCAGGGTCACCCACAGCAGGTTGCCCAGGATGGCAATATCTAGCCAGGTTTGGAATCTCTCCCGAGGAGACTCCACAGCCTCTCTGGGCAGCCATTGTGTTACAGATCCAACATTCTACTAGCTGAGGCTTACAGTTACAGATAACAATGCACAGTAACTACTTCTGCACTGGAAAGCATCTTCTGAGTGGGTTGTTTCACCTCACAATCAGATCTTGTTTTCCTCCCTGCCTTTTGTAATTCAAGATGTTAGCTTGGCATTTTATACGTAGCCTCAGCATCCCTCGCCCTAGGTGCAGCAAGAGAGATCAAGATGTTGCAAACAAGGACTATAGTCAGCAAAATGAGAATCATTTTGAAGAGCACTTTTCATTCAAAACTCCTCCCCTTTCAAACATGAGTGCAGGCTTTTCCAGGCTTGTGGACAGAGCTTTTCCATTTTCCACCTTGATCTAAGTGTAGGTGACCCACCTGGACATGATCCTGTGCAATCTGCTGTGGGTGACCCTGCTTTAGCAGGGGGAGTTGGACTAGGTATCTCCAGAGGTCCCTTCTAAATACCACCATGGTTGGGATTCTGTGATTTTTAAAAGCCATTCAACCACATCCCTCATTGAAGGTGCTTAGAGATAATAAGATGCCATGGGATGAAAGGAAAAGTCCTTCTCTGGACAAATTACTGATTAAATGATAAAAAGGTATTGTGTAAACCAAGAAGACCAAGAGCATGCTGGCCTGTATCAGCAACAGTGTGGCCAGGAAGACCAGGGCAGTGATCATCCCCCTGTACTCAGCACAGGGCAGGCTGCACCTCAAATATTTGTGCTTAGTTTTAGGCTCCTCATTCCTAAAAGGACATTGAAGTGTTTGAGCTGGCCCAGAGACGAACAACAAAGCTGGTGAAGGGTCTGAAGAGCAGGTCTGGTGAGGAGCAGCTGAGGGAACTGGGGTTGTTCAGCCTGATGAAAAGGAGGCTGAGGAGAGACCTTATTGCTTTGTACAATCCTCTGAAAGAAGATTGTAGGAAGGTGGGGGTCAGTCTCTTTGCCCAAGGAACACATGATGGGATGAGAGGAAACAGCCTCAAGTTGTGGCAGGGGAGGTTTAGGTTGCATGTTACAAAAAACCTCTTCACTGAAAAGGTTCTCAAGCCCTGGAACAGGCTCCCCAGGGAAGTGGTTGAAACCTCATCTCTAGAGGTTGCTTAAAAGCCACAGAGATGTGGTGAAGGACATGGTTTAGCATTGGACTTGGTAGAGTTAGAAAATGGTTAGACTCAATGATCTTAACAAGCTTTTGCAACCAAAACTGTTGTATGATCCTATGAGTGAAAGCATAGTTTTGAGGGCAGTGCTGGCCTTATGGAAAAAACAAAACAAAACAAAATAAAGGAACCAGAAAAGCTGTACAGAGGAGGGCTGTAAGGATGTTTAGAGGTGTAAAACAGCTTCTGAAACAGAAACTCTTGGAGATATTAGGACTCATCAAGACTATAATGATACGACTGATAGAAATGTTTGATAAAGGATCTTAAAATGATGAGAAGCACAGAAAAAGGTAAAAAGGAAATGATTGCTCAGCTGTTTCTTCTGGTAAGAGAACTCCAGGGGTGAAATGAATTAGCAGATGATAGGTGCAAATGAAAGGGAAGCACTTTTCTTTCCCCACGGTGCATCGTTCTGCTGCATAACTTACTGCCACAGCATACTGAGGGTATCAATAATTCAAAAAATAAATGCAAGCAATAACCAATTCAGGGAAGAAAAATCCATTGTGCCACTCTGATTCTTCCACTCAGGCGTACGAGAAGTTTAGCATCAAGATTTCCTACCCTGTTTTCCCATTTTCTCCTACTCCTTGCATATTAAAGAACAGCAGTGGGGGAAAAGCCTCTATTTTATGCCTATAATCATGAGGGATTAAGTTAAAGAGGCCTGAGTAGCCCCTTCTACTTCTCTGTTCTCAACAATCAAAACTGCATTGGAGCAAACAAAGCTGTGTCCTTATGCAGAGGTCATCACTGGCTGCAGATGGATGTTGTGGTCTTCTTTTTCTCCCAGGGGTTATCAGAGCTCTTTGAATTTTTGTTTCCCTCCTGCCGTGACACTAGAAAGCCTCATCAGGGGCAGCTGCAGCCTCCTCTGAGAAGTAACCATAGTCAGAAATCTGCAGCAGAATGCCAAGTCACTTCAGAATCTTCAGGTGCCCTCCTTCCTGCTTTTCATGCCAGCTTGGACAATTCCATGAAGCCTATCTTTACATATGGATCACAGAATGGTTTGGGTTGGAAGGGACCTTTAAAGGTCATTGAGTCCAACCCCCCTGCACTGAGCAAGGAACATCTTCAACTAGATCAGGTTGCTCTGAGCCCAGTCCAACCTGACCTGGAATGGTTCCAGCAATGGGGCTTCTACCATGTCTCTGGGCAACCTAGGCCATTGTCTTACCTCGCCTCTATCCAGTGTAAATCTCTCTCTTTTAATTTAAAGCCAACACCCCTTGTCCTGCCAAAACAGGTCCTGCTGAAAAGATTATCCCCATCTTTCTTAGAGGTCCATGTTTAGCTCATATCCAGGGCTAAAGGCAGCAGTTTTTCTACCACCCAATAGGCACTCCCCAGCCAAGAAGTGGGATCAGGAAGATATGAAAAAAAATTTCATAAAACAGCAAAATTGATCCCAATGGCAACATAAAGTATTGAAAGTTACAACCAGCTTAGTGAATCGCAATAAAGAGGAAAGCAGTCCTCAGGAACAGGAGAAGGAAGAGGAGCAGCAGAGGAATTCTAGCCCTAGGATCATTGTTGTGGCCTCCTCTGGCCCTGCTCCAACAGGTCCATGTCTCTCCTGGGCTGAGGACTCCAAAGCTGGACCCAGCACTGCAGGTGGGGTCTCAGCAGAGCAGAGTAGAGCAGAGAGGGAGAATCCCTTCCCTCCACCTGCTGCCCACTCTGCTGAGGATGCAGCCCAGGACACGGTTGGCTTCTGGACTGTTAGCACAGATTGGTGGCTCATGACCAGCTTTTCACTCACCAGCACCCCTAAATCCTTCTCTCCAGGGCTGTTCTCCATCCCCTTATGCCCCAGCCAGGGCTGACATCAGGGATTGTGCCACCCCAAGTGCAGGACCTTGCACTTGGCCTTGTTGAACCTCTTGAGGTTCACATGGACCCACTTCGCAAGCTTACTGCAGTACCTCTGGATGATAGATACAAGTGGTAGACTTTATAACCCTTATATGAAACTTTCAAGAGCTTTAGAGAACATGAGAAGGAATTCTGGCTTAGAAGAAAACATACCAATTTTAATCTAAAAAGCACCTTAATTCCCCCCTGACAATCAAAGCCAGAATTAAATTCAAACAGGATTTGCCCTAAGAGACCAAAATCACCTTCAGGAACCTGAAAAGGTAGAATTATAAATTAAATAAACCTCAAATGTTTCATAACTATCTGAGAGGATCTACAGAAAGTTGGAATCTTTTGCAAGGGCTGGCACTGACCCAGACTGACATTAAATTTTGTTTTAATAGGATCAGAGAATCACAGAGTGCATCAGGTTGGAATGGACCCTCAAAAGTCATCTTGTCCAAGTGAGAGGGACATCTATAACTAGATCAGGTTGCTCAGCAGTGATCTTGAGACAGAACAGCATCCTTGGGGAATAATGGATAGAATTGGACCTCTGAAGTACTTAGAATTAAAGCTGGATCTTTACAATTTTAAGGGAAAACACTCTTCATCAGAAATAAATTGGAAGGAAAAATAATTTCACCCATAGCAACCTAAATCAAGAAATGGTACAAAGAAAACATTTTAGGGATAATTCTAGGAGCAAAAAAAAAAAAAAAAGTATTATGAGTCCTGACAGAATGAGAAGTAACAAATCACACTGGATTCTTAACAATTTTTGAGCAAGTCATCAAAGAGGTCCTCAAGAAGCACACCTAAATAAATTGGAGTTATCATACAGATGCCTGGGAGTTAAATAAACCCAGCCCTTCTGCCAGGAAAGATATTTAAGCAAACACAACTTTGCCCACAGAAGTGTCTATTTTAAATCCTTCAATACTTCCTTCCTTCTATCACCACCACCACACATTTGTGCATTTCTTTGGCTACATCTTTAGTGCTCAAAGCTACTCCTCACTTTAAGTTGCTGCTTTGGAAGAAAGCAGATTTGAGAGGAGACAGTTGCTCAAGGAAGAAGCAACCAACAGGACAGGTACCACATCCTGCAGTGGTGGAGCTTCAGTGACCCCTAACGGTCAACCTGCAACAGCCCTTGCAGAGAACTCAAACCCTAACCATAAAACCTTGCAGCACTGTAAATTAATTATTCTTCTTTCAACCTAATATGAACTCTGGTGCTTTGGCTTTTCATTACTGAGGATGTTTACAGCTCACAGTGAAGACCACTGTACTACATGGACCCTCGAATTCTGACTGTTTGAAATGCTCTAAGCCAGAAAGAAAAGTGGACAAACTCTGCCCATTCTGACAGTATCAGGCCACGTTAAACTCAACTTTACCAAAACTAGGGTCAGCTAGCGTTTCATCCTTCAATAAGAAATAATGAATGTTAAGGACTAACATTTAACAGTTGGGCTTGATGATCTTAAAGGTCTTCTCCAGCCTAAACAACTTAGCTGAGCCACTTAAACTATTTGAAATGAAGATTTGCCATTAATACCATCAAGAATCTGCATAAACCACTGCAGTAATTTGAAACAGTACAAATATTTCTGCCTTTTCTCCCCAACGTGAAACTACAGCTCCCACAGCAATGAGCCATTCTCATTACAGGGAAAGGATTTGAGGGAGGTGATTCTCCCCCTCTACTCCACTCTCGTGAGACCCCACCTTGAGTACTGCATCCAGTTCTGGAGACCCTATTGCAAGAAAGATAAGGATGTGCTGGAACACATCCAAAGAAGGAACATGAGGATGATGAGGGGGCTGGAGCACTTCTCCCATGGAGACAGACTGAGAGAGTTGGGGCTACTCAGTCCAAAGAAGAGAAGGTGCTAAGGAGATCTTACTGTGGCCTTTCAGTATCTGAACAGGGTGTACAAGAAAGCTGGTGAGGGACTTTTTAGGGTGTTGGGTAGTGACAGGACTAGAGGGAATGGAGCAAAACTAGAAGAGGGTAGATTCAGATTGGATGTTAGGATATTGCAAGTGGTGTTCCCCAGGGCTCAGTTCTGGGGCCAATGATCTGGACAAGGCAGTAAGTGCACCCTCAGTAAGTTTGCAGAGGACCCTAAGTTGGGTGGGAGTGTTGATCTGCTTGAAGGTAACGAGACTTTGCTAACGGATCTGGACAGGCTGGATCAACAGGCTGAGGCCAATGGGATGAAGTTCAACATGGCCAAGTGCTGGGTCCTGCACTTGTTTCACAACAACCCTGTGAATGCTCCAGACTTGGGGCAGAGTGGCTGGAAAGATGCCTAGTAGAAAAGGACCTGCGGCTGTTGGTTGACAGTCAGCTTAACATGACTTAGCTTGTGCCCAGGTGGCCAAAAAGGCCAACAGCATCCTGGCTTGGACCAGCAATAGTGTGGCCAGCAGGACCAGGGCAGTGATTGTGGCCCTGTATTATGCACTAGTGAGATTGCAGCTTGAATACTGGGTTCAGTTTTGGGCCCCTCACCACACAAGGGACATTAAGGACTTCCTTTACATCATTTAACATGAGGAAAAACTTTTTCTGTGAGGGTGCTGGTGCAATGGACCAGGCTGCCCAGAGAGGTTGTAGAGTCTCCTCCTCTGGAGAGATTTCAAACACACCTGGTCATTGTGATCCTGGGCAACTTGCTGTGGGTGACCCTGCTCTAGCAAGGGAGTTAGGCCAGATGATCTCCAAAGGTCCCTTCTGACCTCCCAACATTCTGTGATTATATGAGGTGCTGGAACTTGTCCAAAGAGCAATGAAGCTGGTGAGGGGTCTAGAGAAGAGATCTTATGAAGAGTGGCTGAGGGAACTGGGGTTGTTTAACCTGAAAAAAAGGAGGCTCAGGGGTGACCTCCTCACTCTCTAAGATTCCCTGAAGGTGGGTTTTGGTCTCTTCTCTGTAGTAACAAGTAATAGAACAAGAAGAAATATCCTTAAACTGTGTCTTGAGGGGAGGTTTACATTGGACATTAGGAAAAAATTCTTCCCTGAAAGGGTTGTCAAGCCCTGGAACAGGCTGCCTCAGGTAGTACTGACGCCCCCATCCCCGGAGGGACTTCAAGGTGTGTAGATGTGGTGCTGAGGGGCATGGTTTAGTGCTGACCTGGCAATGCTGGGTTAACGGTTGGCCTTGATCTTAAAGACCTTTTCCAACTTATGCAGTTCTGATTGTTTGGGGGAATGTTGAAATCTCCAGCAAGGGCACAAACCCAGAGCCCTAATTTTACTTCAGCAAAACCACTTCCAGTCTTTTTTTCTTTGTCACATCCTCCTTCATCAGAAGTACCAAATGTTGGCATCAGGTGTGTCTCTCTCCTCTGAAGAAGCAGAACACCTGGTGAAAGATGGGACTGTCACTGTTCCTCTGGCACACACAAGACAACAGTACACAATTACAGGTGTCCTGGTAAGCCAGTGGTTTCCAGCTTTTACCATATCATGACTCTTTCTCATAAAGAGAAGCTTCCAGTCTTCCTACTTTCCTTCTGGTCACCTATGAAGAAATGATCTGTTAAGCCAAACCACTGGTTCAATATCCATCACAGGCAGATCTAACACTTAATGGACACAGTCAAATATTTTATCTGTCTTCTGACACATGAACTTCAGTTTTGGGGTAGGAGATGCTGTGCTAAGTGGACAAACCACTGAAAATGTCTGATTTTGGGAACCTGCTGCATTAAATCCTAACCACCATTCAAAGGGCCATGATCTGTCTACTGTTATTTCATGGAAGTCAGGAAACCACCACTGCTGCGGGGTAGATGCTACTATCCTATTTCTCACACTCCAGTGATGTCTGATTGCTTAGCAAAAGACACTCCTGTGTACTTTCTCCAACATGAAGAAACCACCAGGGACTAGAGGATCTTGGCAGCAGCTGATCAGTTCAGTGGTAGAACATGTTGGGCACAAGAAGTGTGGGAATGGTCTACCCTAACCAGGGCTCCTAAAGAACAGCGATCTTCTAACACAGGTCAGAACAGACTTAAAGCTCATCGTCCTTTCTTTTCCATGCTGTGAACTCTCCCTGGTTGGGCAGACTGTTCAAAAAGTCCATCAAGCAGTCAGCCCAACCCTTGCTGATGTCTAATAAACCTCTGTATGATGCAGTGGAGCAGCAAGAGTAATTTTGTAATTTTTTTCTGGACTCGTCTTTCCACATCACACTCCAAGTTGTGGCCAGGTAGAGCAAGGACATAAATTAACTTTTTTTTTTTGGACTCATAAGTTGAAGAGCTAGAATTAGGAGACAAAACCCTCTTCAGTCTCACAGTATAATGGACGCAAAGCAAACAGATTTCCTTAACTTTTTATGATTTCCAGTGAATAATCAAATACATTCAAGCACTCATACATAAATATGTTTTTCTCAAAGGCAATAGTATTTAATTTTTGGTACAAGAGACTGGGGTCCCAATCCACCTATATACAGACAGCACAGAATTACAAAAAAGAAAGTTTATCTAAGTCAAAGTTCTTAAGTTTTATTAAAGTCAAAAACTGCAGAAAAAAAATCACAAGTTTCTAAGTACGAATAAAAACAAATCAGCTAAAATAAAATGGTTGTCAAGGTAAAACTCATTTTTCCACCATTTTCCCTTCCTTGCTGTTGCCCACATTACCATCAGAAGTCCTACAAGTGCTTTAGAAACTGATTTTTCTCTCACCAATGTGATAGTAAACCATGAGTTTACTACCTAAAAAAGCAAACTCTTTAGGCACAAGGTGGCAGAAGACATAAGCACAAATATCAACCACGCTTCCTTAAGTTGTCAGTTGAAATCCAAGTGTGGTAAAGACCTGCATGGTGTTGTTTTCACAATGTCAGAGCCCACTTGTTGAAATAAGGGCTCTGTTTTAATTCTTTTAATAAATATATTTTTTAATGTTAACAGTTTGTTTGTCTTTTTATTTTTCCCTTCCAGAAAAGAGAGAAGCTGTTTTAAGTCAGTGGTATTACTGTACTGGCTAGAAGAGTGGCCAAAGTGACAAAATGGGTTCCAGCACCAGAGAATGAGAAGTAGAGAAGCTGTAGTGTGAAAGTTCTGGTTCATACTTGTGTTGCCAGTGTAATGAATCGTTTGCTGACCGCCTGCTAAGACAGCATGACAAGCAGTCACATGGGCTACGTCATCAGCTGCTCCCCAACACAGCAGTGATCCAGGTGAACAACTAACCTCTGCTGCTCTTCTCACTGCACCTCCAGGAACTGTCAGACTGAAAATTAATCCTAACAGAATTAAACCAAGCGTTGCTCCAGATTCTGCCTCTTAGCCATCGTTTGAGACTTGCTGTTCTAAGAACAGGTGCCCTTCCGCTGCCATTCATAAACACAACATTTTATTTGCACTTCATTAGTTTAGAAAGACCACAACTTTGGGCTTTTTTTGTGTTTCTTTTTTTTTTTTTTTTTTTTTTTGTTCAATACCACAACATTCAGGACACATCAAGTTATTCAAATATGTAACTACTGATTTACCACAGCTAAACTAAACAGTGCATTTTAATAAAAGAAGATACCCAAAGATAGGATTCACAAATTCATTATCAGACAAAAACCCCAACACAGTATTTGTTTGTATGGGAATCACTTCCACCAGTAGGGAAGAAAAGAATTTTACCTTAGGTTCCCTTCTCCCCTGCCCTCCCAACCTTGACAGATGTCCAGACAAACATACATACATACATATATATATATGTGTGTGTATATATATATGTGTGTATATATATTTTCCTTAACATAAGAAAAAGTTATCATATTTTTCTTTTTAAAGGATTTGTCTAGGACAGCAGCATTGCTTTTTTACACCTTCTTTTATATCTCAATTCTTTTATTGACTCTTAATGATTCTTGCAACCAAATTTAGGCTTATGCAGAAAATTATATATGCTACTTCAGAGTGCAGTCTTAGATCTTGCACCAGATGTGATGCCTTGGTACATAACGAGAGGGGTGCAGCATTAAAATGCAATAAATAAAAAGACTGCCCCCCCAAAAAAAAAAAAAAAAAAGAAAAGAAAAATTTAAACTTAGCTTCTTGATAAATCCAGTCAGCAGAAGATGCAACAGCCAGAAGAAAGTTTTGACTACATTAAAAAGGAAACGTAACGCTGATTATGGAAGCTTTGTACATAAAGTCCTCTGTCCTTAAAAAATTTTGTCTTTAAAATAGTTAGCAAAGCACCATATACTTATCTTCATACCAGAAGAGCTTCTGCCTGTTTATAATAACAAAGAACTATTACAACATTTATGTCAAGAATAGGTATAGATTTAATTTCTCCTCCTCCTCCCCAACTGGAAATGTGGTAACCCCCCACCCACTGTACAGTATTTATAACACTGGGGCAACGAATGAACCATCATCACGGTGGGGGATGGGGGGGGATAATAATTAAATGTTATAGCTGAATCCTACACAGGATTGCATATTTGCATATTTACAAGTTAGTGTGTAGCTCTGACTCGAATAACAAAGTGCAACAAGAAACTGCCAAATGATTGTAGTGCAGAGTAGTACAGATACTTCCTTCACCCTCCTGTGCTCCTATTTTTCACTCTGTGTGGAGTAACAAGTCAACAGCAACGGACGTGTGGCCTTGGAGGAGGCAGTTCTGGTGGGATTTCTGGCTCTGGTTGCAAGGACAGGATACTGTTGGACAACTCATTTCTTATAACATCCAGTGGCATCTTAAAGAAAAGAAAAATCACCAGAAAACAGTCATCGAATCATAGAATGGCTTGAGTTGGAAAGGACCTTAAAGATCATTTAGTCTCCACCACCCTGCCATGGATAGGGACACCTTCCACTAGATCAGGTTGCTCAAAGGCCTCATCCAGCCTGGTATTGAGCACTTCCAGGGATCATGTTGCCTACAACTTCTCTGGGCAGCTTGTTCCAGTGTCTCACCACCCTCATAGTAAACAACCTCCTAATGTCTAATCTAAAGCTACTCTGCTCTAGTTTAAAACCATTGCCCCTTGTCTTATCAGGCCCTTATAAACAGTCCCAACTCCAGCTTCCTGCAGGTCCTCTTCAGGTACTGGAAGGCCACTATAAAATCTCCCTGGAGCCCTCTCTTCTTTGGGCTGAACAACCCCAACTCTCTCAGTCTGTCCTCTGCTCATCTTTGTGGCCCTCCTCTGGAGGACCACAACAGACTCACAACTGGACCTCTCCAACAGATCCATATCCTTCTCGTGTGGGCTCCAGAGCTGGGAGCAGTACTCCAGGTGAGGTCTCACAAGGGCAAAGTAGAGGGACAGAATCACCTTCCTTGACCTGCTGGCCACACAGACATAGTCCAGGACATGGTTCGCCATCTGCAGAGACCTCGGCCCAAAGAGCTCGTTTCAAGGGTTTTCTATCAGCCAAAGCCTCCACTTAGGGATATTTCAGTTCTTATCAGGGAACTACACTTGAGTAAGTTGTGTTAGGAACTTCTTTCACACAAGCTAGGAGAGGATACCAAAATAAAGCCACTTCCTAAACCAACCACAATAACCAACCACAGAACTGCCCACAAACGAAAGCAGGCAAATGGTACAGTGAGCTGCTGATAGAGAGGGAAGTTAGAAGAACGAGGAAATAGAGAAAATAGGAGAAAATTCAACAGCAGAGTCTGTGAACAACATTATGGCCACTATGTATTAACCAAAAATGTCACCTGACTGCATGCCCTCACCTTCTATGTCCTCCCAACAGGTACCTGCAGTCATTAGACTGTGACCAATGATGTGGTCACAGGAACTCCCACCTGAATGTTTTACCTTTTTCAGAATGTCATCAACAAGCTTTAGAAATATTTCATCCACGTTAAAATTATCCTTGGCACTTGCTTCACAGAACCGCATCCCAGTTATCTGCTGTGCAAACTGATGGAAGAGAAAATACAGAACTATGTGAAGACACAAACCAGGCAGCCACAAACAGCAAATATACCTCCTGAAACATTTTAAATAAAACCCACAACTGTCCCCAAATCTGTGATTGAAGACTAAATCAGTTAATAATCCTGAGCCTCCCAGATTCAACAAATATTGCCACATATTGGTTATTTTCACTTAAAATTGGATTACTGGAAATGTGTGCTGAGTTTTCCAGACTCAAAGCTGAGAAATTCAAGTTTTGAGTTGGAGTGGAGTGCTGCAGACTGCCAAACAATAAGAACTTTTCAGAAGAACCTTATTCAATATATTCACCAGTGACCTGGATAAGGGAAGAGAGCACACTGTCATCAAGCTTGCTGATGACACAAAACTGGAAGGAGTTGCTGACATGCCCGAAGGTTGTGCTTCCATTCAGAGGGACCTGGACAGGCTGTAAAGTTGGGCAGGGAGAAAGGTAATGAAATACAGCAGACAGTGCAGAGTCTTGCATCTGGGAAAGAACAACCCCATGGACCAGTATAGGCTGGAGCCTGATTTGTTGAAGAGAAGCTCTGGGGAAAAGGACCTGGGAGTCCTGGTAGACAACAGGATGACCATAAGTCAGCAACGTGGCCTTGTGGCCAAGAAAGCCAATGGCATCCTGGGGTGTATTAGAAGGGGTGTGTTTAGCAGGTCCAGAGAGGTTCTCCTCGCCTGTACTCTACCCTGGTGAGGCCACATATGAAATACTGTGTCAAATTTTGGGCCTCTCAGTTCAGGAAGTGCCTCAGAGAACTGCCTGAAAGAGTCCAGCGCAGAGACACAAAGATGGTGGAGTAGAACATCTTCCTTAGGAGGGAGCTGGGGCTCTGTAGCTTGGAGAAGTGGAGACTAAGAGATGACCTCATTCATGTTTATACATATTTGAAGCGAGTGTCAGGAGGACAGATTCAGGCTCCTCTCTGTGATGGTCTATCTCAATGATAGGACAAGAGGCAATGGGTAAAAGGTGGAGGTTCCACATGAACATAGGGAAAAAGTTTGTCGCTGTGAGGGTGACAGGACACTGGAAGAGGCTGCCCAGAGAGTTTGTGGAATCTCCTTCACTGGAGACCTTCAAAACCTGCCTGGATGTGTTATATGTGACCTCATCTAGGGGATCCTGCTCTGACAAGGAGGTTGGACTAGATGATCTTTGGAGGTCCCTTCCAACCCCTAACATTCCGTGATTCTGTGATTAATAAAATGCAAAATGGGAAGACAGACCTAAGTATTGGCCTTGACTCTCTAACAGAAAATCCTTCCCTTCCAAATACATGACAGATAGCTGAAGGAAAATGTTTGGGTATGTCCATGCTGATACTGTCTTGATCAGGATGGTGCAATGAGTGTCATGCTAAAACATACTCCATTGTCAGGTTCCTCAGCACTTTTGGAGTTCATCAGGCAGGGCTGTTACCTGTCCTAAAATATTACTGAAAAGCAAACAACTAGAAGGAGACTCACAAAGATGTCCTGAGGAGAGGTATCTCCATTTGTAATTCAAGTTTTCACTGTGTCTGTTTCAGAGCCCAAAAAGGAGTGGGGTCCTGTAAGCCAAGCTGTAATTTACTCTAAAATCATTGAATCATAGGATGCACAGGGTTAGAAGTGACCTCTAGAGGTCATCTAGTCCAACTCTCCTGCAGTAAGCAGGGACATCCACAACTAGATCAGGTTGTTCAGAGCCCTATCAACACTGACCTTGAGTATCTCCAAGGATGGGGCCTCCACTACCTCCCTGAGGAACCTGTTCCAGTGTTCCACCACCCTCATAGTAAAAAGTTTGTTCCTAATGTCCAGTCTAAATCTATTCTTTAGTTTAAAACCATTGCCCCCTGTCCTGGTGCTTCAAACAATCCCTCCCCAGCTTTCTTGTAGGCCCCCTTCAGGTACTGGAATGCTGCTCTAAGGTCTCCCTGAAGCTTTGTCTTCTCCAGGCTGAACAACCCCAGTGCTCTCAGCCTGTCTATGTGTAGGACAAGTGCTCCAGCTCTGATCAGTTTCTTTAGATCAAAGACACCCTGCTCCAGCAGGAACATGTAACTGCATAGTCTATAAAATAAGTATTGTGGATTTTGACAGACCACCACCACTTAAGTTAGATCTTAAGTCTAACCACCTCCACAAGAGTAGTCATGGACCATGAGCTGCAATGCCACAGCAGCTTTGCTTCTGAGAGTAACTAAGAATTTGGTTAGACCTGTTCTTACCTTTTCTCCCTGCTGTCGAGTAATCTCTCGATCAACTTCACAGTCCAGTTTATTTCCAACTAATAGAAGCTCTGCATCTTCTGAAGCATACTGCAATTAAAACATTTTTAGTTAACTAACTCAAAATATTTAGTTAACTAATACAAAAAGATTTTGTAGTATAAGTAGTATTAAAAAGGGGCAATTCCTCTACTAAGAATCACATCAGCAGTTTACATTTCCAAATGTTATTTCAAAGATTTTCAGCATCAATTTTGACATTCTGTTTTAAAAACATCACTTGAGAACCAGCTGGTCAAGTTCATCTAAGAATGGACATCACAACCTTATTTCACAGACAGGAAATAAAGATTTTTTCCTCCCCAGTCCACAGGCAAATGAAAAATGTTACAGATTTCCAGTGCCACTTTGAACAGGGATGATTCTAGTTCAAGGAAGCAGGAATGGACAACCATTTTGCAATGTAAGCAAACTGTTAAATCCTGGCTAAAAGAATCTAGGGAAAAATAGCAGGCCTTAATAATCCTACATCAATGCTACTATAAGTCTTATAGAGTGCTTTTGAGGAAAAAAAACCCAACAAACACATGTAAAAAGATGGCTCACCTTATCAATCATTTTCATCCATTTTGGTAAATCATCAAAGGTTTCCTTCTTGGTGATATCATACACCAAAATAATTCCCTTGGCACTTCTGTAATAAGCTGAGGTAATGCTGTTGAATCTCTCCTGACCTGCTGTGTCCCTGAGAAGCAGCAGCAAACATTGGCACAAACATTTAATCAATTTGTGAAGTACAGAATAACTCAGTTTACATCTTAATGCAAGCACACTTTCCCCCAGCACACACTCCCTAGGAAATACTCAGTGAAGAATGTCTTTTTAATTGTGTGAATTTTAGGCCCAAAGAAATGGAGCAGGACTTTAAATCATAACAAGTTATTGTACCAGTAGTCCTTATTTCCATACTAACTTCACCTAGAAAGGCCACCAAACAGTTCTAAGAATGAAGCTGTCCAATGAAAATGCATCAGCAGATGAAGCTGGGTTTGTGGCGTTGGGGTTCGTTGGGTTTTGTTTTAATAGCCCTGAAAAAAAATGGAAGAGGAGATGGAGACATGCTTATCAACCACAGCCAGACACCCAGCTATATAATGAGCAATGCACTGATTGTTATGAGTTGAGTGTTCAGAGCCTTTTTGCATCAACCAGAGCAATTTGGTCATGGCTCTGAAACTAAATGAAGAGGCTATGAGCAGAAGTGAATGAAGAGAGTGAGCAACTGCTGTGTGCTCTGGCTTTTGAAGGCAGATAGCTGGATTTCACAATTAGAGCTAATCTGAGATGTTCACATAACATTCCCACTCTCAATTCCAGCCTTGCAGGTATCTTGGACGAGGTGTATTTAGACTGGAGATGGTTTTCCAACAGTGACACCATGTTGCCCATACTAGCTATGGCTTCTGTTCCAATGTGGATAAAAGGGTTATTTTTTTAACTGAACCACGAAAACCTGTGAGCTGCTTTAAATCATTTCATCAAGCCTGCTTAAGGATGATTTTTGGTAGTTATGCTAAAAGAAACACACCCAAAACCATAGCTGGTGCGTACGCTAAGTCTTAAAATGTGACAGGTATCACAACTGGAAAGTAAGTTATATGATGATGCAAAGCCATCAGGCATTTGCTGCTTGAGTTCAGCTCCATGGGCAATTTTGATGTTTCACCATTAGAGCAAGTCAAAAGATGGACCCAAACTAAGAGTGGTGGGAGGGAAATGTGTGCATGTGTGTTGGGACTCCAAAGCTTAATAGCAACTCTCTTTAATGGTCATTTATTAGACAAAAGGAAAAGGAGGATGAATTCAGGAATGAGATTAACAATGGGGACCCAAAACACTTGTCACCAAAAAATAAATAACATCATGTTCACAAAAAATCCCCCATGTTGATTGTCCTGAGTAATTCATTCTTTTGAAGCCTGCATACAATGACCAGTAGAATAGAACACCACACACCTGTGTTGCTCTTCACAAAAGCTTTAAGAATTTCAACTAGGTTTAAAAGTATTTAACTGCTTCCTGAATTTGCCACAGGGATACTTGACAGCCATAAATCTTTGCTAGCGATTTCACAAAACAGTGTCCACTAGAAAAAGATTTGAAACCTCAGGTTCATAGCCTATGGAAAAATATTGACTCATGCTTTGCTGCAAGCCAAGGGCACTGCAATATGAGGCAGAAGAGAACAAATTCCTGTTGCATCCATTTGTATTTCTGTTCAAATCCCATTCTCTGCACAATTTCAATCATACAAACCTTTAGGAGCCCACAGAAGGTACAAAGATGTAGCTTGTTTCAGTAAGGCCAAGCTCTAGTAGTATTTCAGACCATTTCAGATGGTTAATTGGTTGCCTTCTAATCACTAATTAAACATTTTTATTAAAGTAATACAAGTTCTGGCAGCTGAAAGGACGTAAGTAAATATCACTCAGAGCAAGTAATTCTACTTTCTCTTCCATCACTTCTTTGATATGGTCAGATGTAATTTCTGAAAGGTCCTTTGGATGTTCACTCCAGGAAAGATTTAGACATTTTAGTACAAACCGTTGATTTTCCACATATGGATAACATTGCTTTAGTGCTTATGAACTTGTTGAGCAGCCTCTGCCATCTGTTGCTAATCCAACCTCCTGAGCAAGAAGGACTAAGGCTGGGATCCGTTCAGTTCCATCACTAAGTAGATGTGACTGGATGACACGTGTAAGGGCATACCTGATGTGGAAGAATGATCAATTCCAGCTTTGGGCAGAATTTGGGCAGAAAAAAAATATTTATTTTTTTAGCTATCTGGTTTTCTCTTTTTCTACAACAAGGACACTGAGATGCTGGAGTAGGTCCAGGGAAGAACGATGAAGCTGGTGAATGGCCTAGCGCAGAAGCCTTGTGCAGAGCAGATGAGGGAACTGTGGTTGCTTAACCTGAAGAAAAGATGGCTGAGGGGAGACCTTCTCACTCTTTGTAACTACCTAAAAGGAGGTTGTAGGGAGGTGAGTGCTGGTCTCTTCTCCCTAGTAGTAAGTGATAGGATGAGAAGAAAGAACCTCAAGTTGCACCAGGGGAGGTTTGGGTTGGATATCAGAAACTTCGTCACTAAAAGGGTTGAATTCCCCATCCCTGGACATGTTTAGAAGATGCAGGTGTGTGGTGCTGAAGGACTTGGTTTAGCACCAAAGTTGGTAGAGTTAGCTAATGGTGGGACTCAAGGATCTTAAAGGTCTTTTCCAACTGAAGTGATTTTACAGTACCTATGCCCCTACAGAAGACAGAAATAAAGGAGCTGTATCAGAGTCACCTGATGGTGCCTTCAGGTCAGTGCTAAGGACCTTGAGCAGCTCCATCACAGAGGCACTACCAGACCACTCAGTTCATACACTCGAAGAACAGAGGGAAATAAATATGTTGCTGTTCAACTACCCTCCCTGAAGACAGTCAGCAACACTGACTGGGTAGGTGATGGAGCCACCCACAGAACATGATACTTTGCCATTCCCGTTATGTCCAACTCAACATTTCTTGCCTGCTAAGTGTTGTATCTCCAAGTCAGTCTGTACTACTAACCTCTCCTCATTCCACAACACCCACAGGCTCTTTAGAAGTTTGGAGTGTTCCTGGGCTGCTACTCTTCTGGCTGCTGAACTCAAGTCCTGCACTCCTCCTCCTTCACCCAAACATCACACAATAGTCTGTCTTACTGGCTGTTTGAGTCACATCACATGCTGTGGCCAGTTTAAAACAGCCATGGACAGCCTGGCTGCCCACTACATGTGTTAAATGGCCAGAAGCCCACCAACTGTCTCCTACCAGTCAATCTAATTACCATGGACTAAAGTAAGACTTTCTTTGCCTTGCTTTGAGGGATTGACTTCTCTGTGATCCACACAACCAACACCTCTACTGCTGCACAAGTTTAAATGAAACCAGTCCACAGGTTTCTCGTTGTGAAGATGGTAGCTTAATTCTTGTTCCTTTGAAAAGGGGAAGAAAGTAAGCTGAGTTCACAATCTCTAACATTACATTTATATTGTCCTTCAAACAGCTAGGTGAACCTTAGCAAACTACTTCTGCAGTAAGCTCAAAGCAGAAGTCCAAGCTACCTAAATAAGCTACAGCTGAGAAGAGGAACAAGTTGATCTTTCAGACGGAAAAATCTCATCTTCTACCAGGTGCTATCTCAGTTTCCATGAAAACATGCAAAAGGTCTTCCAATATTGAGGAAAAAATTACAACCCCTACCACACAGCTAATATTAAAAAACCCAACTTCGAATGTCTTCCTTTCATGTGTAGTGCTGGGGGAATTAAATTTGTTATGGTGTTTTCATTGATGTACTACACTTGAGGAGTGTTTTACTAAGGATTGCTGTTGAAACACTAAGGGGAGCATTGGAAGATGAGATGAACATTATCTAACCAGGCTACCATTACTCTTAAGTGACTATGTGCAGCTAGTTGTTTATTTGCTTGGTCAGAATCAACATAATGAAATAAGTCATTTCAATTTAATTCAAAATCCCCAAGTCCAAATAACAAATTGCTACAACTTAAGCAATGATTTAGCATCACTGGGAACAAAACCCTCCAACAACAGATTATTCCTTTTTTAATGCTAAAAGTGGTTTTCTTCAGTTGATTTCATCAATGAATTGTTCTAGTGGAAAAACAACTAAACTGAAATCACAAACATGCAGTACGTGACTCCTTGACCACCTAGAATCTGCAAGAATAAAATCCCACTGCTTGACTCTGTGCCTCTGCTCCCAAAACAAAAAGTCTGAAAACATTAACAAATATCACACCAAACAAAGGCAAATTAAAACCACACAATCCCCACTTTCAAGTGTTGACTTGTCACAATCTCACTACTTCAGACAGCATAAAATACAATACAAATACAGCTGATCTTAATTAAAATAGGCCTGGATATTTTGGGTTTTGTATAAATGTTCTTCTAGAAGGACCTGTGAGTCCTGGTGGACAAGTTCACTGTAAGATGGCAATGTGCAGTGGTGGCCAAAAAGGCAAATGGTCTGGAGTGCATTAAGATGACTGGGGTCAGCAGGTCGAGGGAGGTTCTCCTCCACCTCTACTCCACTCTAGTCAGGCATCTGGAGTACCATGTCCAGTTCTGTGCTCCCCAGTTCAAGGGACAGGGAACTACTGGAAAGAATCCAGAGGATGCTACAGGGATGCTAAGGGGACTGGAGCATCTCTGTGATGAGAGAAGGCTGAGAGACCTGGTGCTGTTTAGCCTGGAGAAGACTGAGAAAGGATTTTCTCAATCCATATCAATATCTAAAGGGTAGGGGCCAAGAGGATGGGGCCAGACCCTTTTCAGTGCTGCCTAGCAATAGGACAAATGGGCATAAACTGCAACACAGGAAACTCCACCTGAACGCGAGGAAAAACTTCCATCCTGTGAGGGTGCTGGAACCCTGGAGCAGGCTGCCCAGAAATGTCGTGGAGTCTCCTTCTCTGGAGAGATCCCAAACCCACCTGGATGTGATCCTGGGCAGCCTGCTGTGGGTGACCCTGCTAAAGCAGAGCAGGGCTGGACTAGATGACCTTCAGAGGCCCCTTCCAACTCCCACCATTTGTAATTCTCTATGTCTAGCTAATACAAGTTGCTTCAAACTAACATATGGAACAGATTCAAAACTGTCTTTGGCTCTGAGTGACAATTCTTTCATGAGTGGTGGTGTGAAGTGGCAATAGAAAGAACAGTATTTTGAAACATAATAAAAAATGTAACACTAATTTTACACGTTCACATGCTTTGGGTAGGGAGCAGGGAAGGGGGAAGCTGTTGGTAGCGGCCTGGTTTGTCCAGAGGAGTTCTTGTGTTGTTTATAAATTGTAAATGCATGTAAATATTGCATATTTTGTACATATTCATTGCATTTCATTTCTAGATTATAGTTTTGCTTGTAAATACAGCTTCATGTGCTTTCTAACTGAGCTGGTCTGGCAATTTTATGTTGGGGGAAATTTTCAACCCACCACACTCCTTTATTAAGAACTTTTAATATATGAAATAATTTATTTCACATGTACTGAACAGAAGGAATTACATTCTGTTCTAGTCCAAGACAGGTGGTCTTCTCCTCAGACTAATCCTCATGCCAGAGGTTTTCCAAGACAAGAAACTGTACATTAGAACAGACAAGAGTTGCAAGCTTTATGAAAATGCACCAATTTAAACAACCTTTGGAAACAAATCTGGAGCTCTGATGCATTCCTGTGTAACCTGCTCTAGGCAAAGCTGCTTTAGAAAGGGGACTGGACTAGACGATCTCCAGAGGTCCTTTCCAACCCTCACCATTCTGTGAAACCAAGACTGTTTTCTTGCCAGATGACTGACTTCCTTGCATGTTAAACCTGTAGGAGTACCAGAGAGCCCCTCTGGCTCTCTAAAAAGACACCACAGCTTCCGGCAACCAGGTTCTCTCAGAAGGGAAGCCAAAAGTGACTGCTTCTTACGTCAGCCGAGTGCCCAGATGATTCAGGCAAGAGGAGACAGACACACCTAAGCTTTGAAGCATGGAAGCAGGGTTCCTATTGTTTAGTCTAGTTCTCAGGCTTTGAAAAAGCATATATGAGCTTGTTTCAACCAAGAACTACAATCTGCAGAACCAGATTTACTGTATCTACTACTTCTGGCAGCCCAAGGGGCACTACTGCTGTTCTAGGGGGGTACAAAGAAAAGATGGACACTACTTTGTGTCCTCAGTGCTGCTCAATCATTTCATAATCCAAGGAGCAGGAGGTTGTTTTCTGACTGAAAGTTAGGGGAAGAGTTGCTGTGGTGGAGTCACCATCTCTGGATGGATTTAGAAGACACATAGATGTGGTGCTGATGGTTCAGTGGCAGACTTGCAAGTGTTGGGTTAATGGTTGGACTAGATCTTAAAGGTCTTGTCCAACCTAAATGATAATATATTTTATGATAATAAAGGTTTATAAAGGTCCAACAACATACACATAATTCAGGACAAATCAGCAAAATAAGTGCTTACTTAATTCTCAAACTGTCTTCATATACTTCTGCTTAAGGATTAAATCCAATAACAGCATTTTAAGAAATTAACATGTAGGAGCAGAATGGTATGTTCTAAGATTCCATCATATTTTAAAACACTATCTCTTAGTATTGTGTGTTCTCCACCATTTCACAAGAGTTTCAAACAGCAGCAATGGCCACATTTTAGGAACCTCTTAATTTTCAGTCGTAAAAGTTTACTAGATCCTACCCAGCATATTCTCAATATGTGGAAAATAATGGTTTAAACATCTTTTTTTTCAACAAAACATCTCCCCTATAAAGTATTTATTCATCATGAAGAAATTATTTGATAAGCTTTAGCACATTTCACAGCAAGAATTTACATCAGTAGCATCTCCATATCAGAATTTGTTGTTACCTCTGTCAGCTTCAGCAGACCCTGGCTACCAATTGCTGGCTCAGCTGCCAGCCTTGTGGTCACAGGTTTCCAAACAGGGACAGATGATGGGTGAAGACATGCCACTAACATTCAAGTGTTAGGTGACTGGTGATACCAAAGATGAAGCAGCAGTTAACTCAGAGGGAAGCAAGACAGACACATGGTGTGACAGACAGTTGATGGTGACCTGCCAAGAGGAGTTAGTAGCTGAATTCACTGTGTCCATGTAGTTAAGGACAAGAAACCACCAGTATATCCCCAAAGCGTAACAAACCAGTAATTTAGAGATTTCTTATCCCTTTTATGGATTGTTAGCAGCTTTAGCAGTTTAGCTACAACGCCAGTTCTGCATCAGGCACTGTTAATAACCCACAGCTAAGCTTCTGTGTAGTAGTTATATAAGATTAATGTATAGAACAGAGCTGGTTTATTCTCTCATAACAATGTTTATGTATTGTACTACTCTGAAAAATAAAGGAGCTTTTAATCTCAATGATTTCTAAACAATAACAATAGTTTTAATCACTGACATGGAGAATCATAATGAGGAAACATCTGACCTACTCCAGAAAGGAAAAGCTCAGCTCAGAGCCATCCTCTGTAGTAGGACTTGGGCACCAGTTCAGGTATGTATGGGACTATTTCACTTCTTAGTGCTGTTTAGAGTAGATATAATTTACTTAGGTCTTGAATGCTCTTCACTTTAAAGTTATTAAACATGTCAAAGAAACAGCACTGCCTGTACCAAGATTTAGAAAAACAGTTTAGAAAATATTTCACAATTGCTTTGGAATTGTTATACTGAGGGCCACTCTTCAACAGTTCAGAAAATAAAACCCCAAAGTGTACTTCTGTAGTTGTCTTTTTAATGCTTTTGTCACCTTTTGTTTGCAGAACTCCTAATCTATTTCTTGTGTAGGTGATGTCATTCTTCTAGGAAAACCTGCTGAGGCCTCTGTGATGCACTGACATTTCAATAATTACATTCACATCCTAGTTCTAACTTTATCCTTCTCCTCCTTCACCCTCATAAAAATCTAAAAGCTATTTGGTTTTGCTTAAGTCTAGCACGAACAGAGAAGAGGAATAGAGCAAGAGCTAAACCAGCTTATAACAGTTAATAGTATTAGACAAGCATATTAATTCATGCCAGAACATAAAAATTAAAACATACTGCTGGTTGCATGTTTGTTTTACTTACCAGATTTGTAATCTAATTTTCTTTCCTCTTAGCTCTACTGTTTTGATTTTAAAATCAACACCTATAAATAAAATACAGTGAACAGAAAAGGAGGAATAAGAAGCAAAAGTAATGAGGGTTCAATTATTTTTTTTGTTTTGCTTTGTTTTTTTATACATCAACTTGTAACAGTTTACAGCACTATGGGTCACCTCAGGAACATCATGGGGATCTGACAACTACTCTACATTCTGTGAGCCACTCAGTTTGGCAGCATCACAACATAAACCTTCCACTTTGTGCAACACTTCCAGCAGCAGCTAAACCCAACATAACAGCACAACAACAGGCACATAATGTTTGTTTTTCCCCTCTTCATCTCAGACTGTCAAGGACAAGCCTGCTCTACTTCCAGCTGGCACAGGTGTCCTGGGGCCATGGAGCAAAACCAGTCCCTCCACATCAGTTTTGCAGTCTGTGAAGTGGGAACCAGACACATCTGGTTTCCAGGCTGGATGGTTAGCATCTGTAAAGTGCTGTAGTAGAAGTGCTGGAGCTGTAGTTCCTTTATGTGAAGAAGTTTGTCAGCACTTTCTGTCTTAATTCCAGCAAATATTTATTAGCAGACTACTTAGATTTAGAGACTTAAAATGTTTGTTTCACACCGGCATGGTACTTTTATCCATCATCTCAAAACTCTAGCCACAGTTTGAATGCATGCCAAATATCAAGAGCAGAAACCATGAAGACCTTGTTTATACAGAAAGATTTGGCTTCTATAAAATGATGCTGGTCATCAACACATTAAGACATACTATGGTCAAACAATACCTAGGATACAAAGATTACCACCTTAAGTACAAGAGTATTTCAGGGTATAAATGTCCTAGAATATCACAGCATTTGTAGATGTGCTGGGTTTGGTCAGGATTGAGTTAATTTTCTTCATTTTAGTATATATTTGTATGAAGATTTTTTTGCTTCAGCCTTCCTTCTGAACGCCATCCCCTCCTAATATTGCTAAATCAAAGAGGGGGAAATCAAAAGACAAGAGAACACGGCTCAGACTGGCACACTTAAACTCACACAGAAGTGAAGGAGTGTTGGAAACACTTTGGCTGTTTCACGTGCAACTGCACACCATGGATTAGGATGAAAGTGAAGAGAGGAAAAAGGTGGTTTTATTTTCTCTAGCAAAAACTATTCCTTTTCCTAATGTGTACCCCTGGTTACAGCCAAGTATCCTTGTTGATAGTCAGTCAAGACTGGATTGCGACTCTGACAGAAAGGACTTGGCCTTTCTGCAAAGCTTTTGAAAACTCCTGAAAATTTAGATAGGGGAGGGAAAAAAAATAAAGAAAGTACATTTTACATCCTGAAAAGCAGTTACACATTGTTGGCTTAGCATTTATTCCAAAATAGTTTTAAAGATAGTTATATCTGTCAAGGTGTCGACAGAAGAAAACAAAAAATTATTGTTTTATGTGGAATCCAGGCACCCTCAGCAAGTTTGCACACCATGCTGTGTGGTGTGGCTGACACGCTGGAGGGAAGTGATGTCATTCACAAGGACCTGGACACACTTGAGAGGTAGGCTTGTGTGAACTTCATGAAGTTCAACAAGGGCCAAGTGCAAGGTTCTCTACCTGAATTGAGTCAATCCCAAGCACAAACACAGGCTGGGTGGAGAATGGATAGAGAGCAGCGCTGAGGAGTAGGGCTTGGAGGTGCTGGCGGGTAAGAGCCTCAGTATGAGCTGGCAGGATGTGCCTGTAGGACAGAAAGCCAATTGTGTCCTGGGCTTCATCCAAAGTGTCATGGGCAGCAGGTGGAGGGAGGGAATTCTGCCCCTCTGCTTTGCTCTGCTGAGACCCCACTGGCAGTGCTGGGTCCAGCTCCAGAGCCCCCAATACAAGAAGGACATGGAACTGTTACTGTTAGAGCAGGTCCAAAGCCATGAAGATGATCAGAAGGCTGGAGTACCACTGCTGTGAGCACAAGCTCAGACAGTTGGAGTTGCTCAGCCTGGAGAACAGAAGGCTCTGACTGGGCCTTACAGCAGCCTTCCAGTATTTGAAGGAGGATACAGCAGAGCTGGAGAGGGACTTCTAACAAAAGCATGGTATGACAGGATGAGGGCTAATGGCTTCAAAGTGGAAACTGAGATTAGACATTAGGAAGAAAATTTTCCCCATGACGGTGGTGAAGCACTGAAACAGGCTGCCCGGAGAAGCTGTGGAGGCTACAAGTCTGAAAGTGTTCAAAGACAGATTGGATAGAGCCTTGAACAACTTGGTCTAATAGGAGAAGTACTTGCCCACGGCAGGGGGTTTGTAACTAGGTGATCTTTGTGGTCCCATCCAACCCAAACCATTCCATGAAATGAAGTAGGAAGGAGTCTACATGCTAAAAGATGGTTTTGAAAGAAGAATGCTGTTGACATTATTTCAAAGGCAGATCTTTCAATTAACCACCTCAAAGTCACACTATGAAACATTTTCCTACCGTTAAATTTTGCAGAGAAAAAAGCAAACCAATAACAGCTTGGGAAAAGCCCATTCTTCTACAGAACTGTTTGAATCATTTAACACCAAAGTTCAGCTCGCCAGAGCTAAGCAAAGGTTGCTTGATTGCTTTTCATAATTAGTAACGCTCTGCAGGCATCAGCACAATACTAAAAGCTTCGTGTCTGTCAGCACTGAAGGAAAAAAAAAACTGGCAGCTTTCCTTTTTGCACATGAAGAAGCAAATTCCCGAGCCTGTCAGGTTTCATCACTGTGTTCCACCACAGACCTGGCCAAAGGTAGTGCTTTGAGTTTCCATACAAATTAGTAATTAAATTAAAACAACAACATGATAATTTGTTTTCCACCTCCATTTCAAGCATCATCTTGAATTATGAAAAAGTTCAACAAAACAAATTTTTTAGTTTGATTAATGAGAATGAAAACATCTAAATGAAAGGTTTTGCTGTCCATACAAGGACTCCATCTACTAAAAACATGAGGAAAAAATAGCCTCTGAAAGTTAATCAGGAAATCAACTCTTTCCAATATCAGAGATAATAAATATTTATTGGTCTACCATGACAGAGATTTTGACAATGGCACATTTCCACTCACTAAGCTAGTCTTAGATGTTCTTCATATTTGTAGCTGTAGAACAGAAGATTTGGACCAACTGCTGAAAAAATCCCAGGGATGAGGCTGATTGAACAGCTTCAACCACTCTAGCTGTGGTGAGTCCCAGTTGTGTGTGAGACTTGTGCCAGTGTCCGACCACCATCAGCAGAAAAAAATTCTTCACTGTATCTAGTCTAAATCTCCCTCTTAGTTTAAAACCATCAACCTTTGTACTGTCACAACAGGTCCTGCTGAAAAGTCAGTCCCCAGCTTTCTGATCAAACCCTTTAAGTACTGAAAGGCCATAAAAAGGTCTCCTTGCAGCCTTCTCTTCTCCAAGCTGAACAATCCCAACTCTCTCAGCCTGTCCTCACAGCAGAGGGCTTCCAGCTCTCACATCATTGTTGTAGCCTCCTCTGGCTTCACTCCAACAGGTCCAATTTTCTCCTGTGCTGACTCCAGAGCCAGATCCAGCACTGCAAGTGGGTTCTCACCAGACTGGAGTAAATTGGCAGAATCCCCTCCCTCCCCCTGCTGCCCATGCTGCTAGGGATAAAGCCTAGGATGCGACTGACCCTCTTGTTAAACCTGCTTCTAAGATCTGATAAGCACAAGCAAATGCTCAGTATTCTGTGCAGTTTCCTGGTGTTTGTAATGACTCTGGTAGTCCTTGTGCAGTCACCACTTCCTTAAGTCAGATCCCAAAACACAACTAACACCCAAGGTTAATGAACTTGAGCATCCAGAGGCTGCTCCAGCCTTGAAGCTGCAGAGCTGCACAGCGGTGTGCTTCAATGTGTGTGCCGACCAAGACGACTTACTAGCGCTAGCATAACATGCTACTAGCACTCTGTATGTTCCCCAACACATACCTCCAATTACAGCAGGTATCCCCTAAAAATACAACAACAACAACTAACAGAAGCCACTTGAGCACCTTGTGTCCTTTGTTATACAAACAGAACCGAGGGCACAGATTTATGCATAGTTCAATAAACCAGAAGGATCAATAATTGCTGTTGACAACTGCATGAGACCCAAACTACACACAGAAAGGGTTTTAAAAGGCTCTCTAGCTAGTACAGCATTGTCAGAGTACTGCTGGTTTACATGCTAACTGGTTTGTATTTTAAATGCCTGCTGGCTAATTTATTAATGAAAACCCAAATGTATACATGCCACAGAGGCAAAAAGGGCATGTGCTCGTGGGTGTACCCTTTGTCATGTCACAGTGGTGGAAGGACAACCAAGAAGACCTACCACAATCTCTCCTCCCAGTAGGGTGGCCTTCTCTCTATACATCAGGCTCACCTGGACCACAGGCAGTGAATGTGTTCAGTTTTTCCACAATTAATCCACTCACACCATGAGTAAATCCAGATAACAACTTTCCTTTTTGTGAGTTAAAAGCTGTGCACTTGGATGTGAGATTTTGACCCCCATTTTTCTCTGGGAAAAGGCCTTTTTCAGAAATCCAAACACACATCCCATACACATAAGAACTAAAGAAAAAGGCACAAAACCAGAGATCACAGAATGGTGGGGGTTGGCAGGAATCTCTGGAGATCATCTAGTCCAATGGCCCTGCTAAAGCAGGGTCACCCAGAGCAGGTTGCCCAGGATGGCAATATACAGGTGGGTTTGCAATCTCCCCAGAGGAGAATCCACAGCCTCTCTGGGCAGCCTGATCCAGGGCTCCAGCACCTTCACAGGAAAGAAGTTTTTTCTCATGTTGAGGTGGAACTTCCTGTGTTCCAATTTGCAGCCTGTGCTCCTTGTCCTGTCACTGGGCACCACTGAAAAGAGTCTGGTCCCATCCTCTTGATGCCCGGCCCTTTGGATATTGATGATTAAGGGACTGATAAGTAAAGGCTGTAACACCTGGGGCTATTTAGCCTGGAGAAGAGCAGATTGCCAGGGGATCTTCTCAATGCTCAGCAATATCTGAAATGGGGGGCAAGTGGATGGGGCAAGACTCTTTGCCAGTGGTGCTCAGCAATAGGACAAGGGGCAACAGGTATAAACTTAAATCACCTGAACATGAGGAAAAACTTCTTTCCTCAGAGGGTGCCAGAGACCTGGAGCACGCTGCCCAGAGAGGTTGTGGAGTATCTTTCTCTGGAGAGATTCCAAACCTGCCTGGACATTGCATTCCCAGGCAACCTGCTGTGGGTGACCCTGCTTTCACAGGGGGCTGGACCAGATGATCTCCAGAGGTCCCTTCCAACTCCCACCATGCTGGGATTCCATGATTAAAAATACATTTCATATAAATGAGAACATCTATGACAACATGTGCTCAACTGAAACAACACTTTTTTCCAGGGAAAATAGAGTGCTAGTAGAATAGAAGGGAGTTTAAAAGCATATTAAAGAGACAGCTCAGTGAACTGCCTGCACTGCTTTCAAAAATAAACAGCCTGAAAAGAAAGAGAACAGCCACTCAAAATAGAAGTGCACTAATGAAGTTCTAGATAAGGGCAAGTCAGTGAGGGTGACGTATCTTGTCACTGAACCAAACCTGAGGCTGTTCCAAGCTTGAAACTGAAATCCAATAAAAATGAAGTCTTGCCCAGAACAGATTACAATGTATTAATTTTTCACCCCAAAGAGGAAGTTGAAATTATCTTCTGAAGCACAAACGGAAACACACAGAACTGGGCCTCACCTCTCTCTTTATAACAATTTGTTTAGAAGTAAAACAAATAGTGAAGAAACTTCTTGCCATGCATTTTGCATCTGTTTTTCAGTAGCATTATCATTTTTTGCCTAAGTGGCAGAAAAGGGAAGTAGAAACTGTTCTGCTTAATGCACACAGAGTGACCTTTTGGTGACCAAGACTTCCTGAGGGTGAAGTTAAAGGAAGAACTGGGGAAACATGAAAATAGAGCACACAAAAAAGCCCCCTCCAACTAAAAGCAATCCCCACAGATTCAATTTTCAGAGGCCTATGAGTGATTTGTATCTAAACAATAAAATCAGAGAAAAAAAAATAATCAGACCACTTTTAAAGGAACACAGTTTAAAAATTCAGAGGTCAGATACTAATTAAGCATTAGAGGAGATAATACAATTCAAAGTCTACCACAGTTGATTTAATTTGGACATCTGACAACATTATACAATCAAATCATCTTACTTCCACTACCACTGATGACTTGAGGTTATACTGATGATTGAGGTCACATTCTTCTCCAAGCAAGCACCATCTTTGTTAGCCTGAGTCTGTAACTAAATACAGTATTTACACCCATCCACAAACTGCTGAAATCAATGAAAAGAAGCTCAAGATCTTTGCTGCTTGTTTCTACAATGGGAGAGGAAGGAAGTAAAAACAAAAAGTACATGTTGGGGGGAGGGGATGACTGCAAAAAGTGCTTGAAGAGATAAAAACAAACCCAAGCCCACTCTATCTTAATCCAATTGAAGCTGTAGGACAGGCAGTAAATCTTTAAAACACTCTAAAGTGGAAGTACCTTTTTCAAACTGTGTTACAAAGATTTTTAAGAAGATACTGGAATCATCAAGGGTTAGTCAGACATGAAGCAGTTTAAGGATTATTTTAGAGGCAGATAAAGTGCATTGGGCATAAAGCTTCAGTGTGCAATTCCAGAATGATTAACACACAGACATTTGAGACTGCTCGCCTAAAATAAAAGTGTACAACTGGCAACTGTGCTACAGAGCAGAGCGAAACATACACTAACAACAGAGGAAAAAAACCCAAGTATATATACATGCAGGCACTAAATTCTGAAGGTGTAGTGAAACTGTCAGGAAACTGACAGTAATTATTTTAATCAGCTTCTCAACACCTCAGATGCTTGGTACGTCCAAACTCAATGGGAATGGAGAAAACTAAAATGCCATTATATTCTTGTACAAAGCAAAAAATGTAGGGGTTTTGACACTATTTATGGTACTAAGTTCAAAGCACGCACCAAAATTTTGATAAATAGAATGAAGTAGGAGGGAGCTTCGAAGGAATGTGGCTGGCTGTACAAACAAAACTTATTTTCAAAATTCCTGATTACAGAACAGGAAAACATAGTGAGCTACAACTACCTGACCTGAAAAGAAAATGGAATGAGAACTTAAATTTACTACATGAGTAGCAATCTCCAGATTTTAAAAAAGGCAGAATCAACTTCAAAATGAGACTGCATTTACCATTTTGATTTGGGTCTCATTTCCCACTCCTTGGGATATCAGAAAAAATAGTTGAAGTGGGGGCATTGAATAGTTGCTGGGAATAACCATCCTCTTTCTTCTTTACGGACAGCTTAGTGAAGAGATGTAATAAAGACTTCAGGATCTTTGTGATGAAAGGCACTGTAAAACGTGTCTCTTCCATGCTGTGGTGTAGCTAAAGCCACAATTATTCTGCATAGTGCACACACTATTTTCATGAAATCAACATTTAAGCTCCCAGCAAGAAATAAGAAAGTCCAGAACCCAGAATCATATGGCCCTACTTTTTCTTTCCCTTTGCTACTGACACGTTCAGCTGTTCACAGCAGAGATGGAGTCTGACAGCTGCATTCCGCTCCCCTTGCAAACTGCACTCTGTGTTTGACACCATTCAAGTGGCCTCTTCACTTGGCCTGTTGCTTTATTGTGTATTCTCATATATGTTCTGACTGGGGACTATGAGGTGCTCTGGCACTTCTGTAGTGCTGATAAAATCCAGGGCCTGAATCTCATGAATTCAGCAAGGGCAAGTGTAGAGTCCTGCACCCAAGGGGGAACAACCCCCTGCACCATTACAGGTGAAGGATTGATGTGCTGGAAAGCAGCTCTGCAGAGAAGGGTCTGGGAGTGCTGATGGACAAGTTTCATGAAGAACCAGCAATATACTGTGACCAAAAAGGCCTATGGTATCCTGGGGTGCATGAACAAGAGTGTGGCCAGCAGGTCAGGGGAGGTTCTTCTGCCCTTCTACTCTGCCTTAGTCAGGCAACACCTGGAGTACTGCATCCAGTTGTGGGGTCCCCAGATCAAGAAAAAACAGGCACAATTGGAGAGAATCCATCAGAGCCTACAAAGATGCTGAGGGGACTGGAGCATCTCTGTCAAGGAGAGGCTGAGACACCAGGGGCCATTTAGCCTGGAGAAAAACAGACTGAAAGGGGCTCTAATCAATGCTGATCAATACCTAAAGGAAGGGGGTCAAGAGAATGGTGCCAGGCTCTTTTCAGTGGTGCCCAGTGAATAGGACAAGGGGCAACAGGCACAAACTGGAACCCAGGAGGTTTCACTTAAACATGAGGATAAACTTCTTTCCGGTGAAGATGCAAAAGCATTGGACCAGGCTGCCCAGAGAGGTTGTGGAGTCTCTGTGGAGACCTTCAAAATCCCCAGGACACAATCCTGGGCAACTGCTTTAGCAGGGCGGTTGGGCTAGATTATGCCGGGAAGTCCCTTCCAACCCCTACCATTCTGTGATTTCTATCAGCTGAAATTTATAAATTAAGGAAACAAAGTCAATTTCAAATTTACTCTTCTTCACAACCTGCTGATAATTAAAACTTCCTCAAAACCTTGTTTCTGAGCTCTGATAAATTATATTTTCCTATTTTATATGCTACCTTTTTCTATTTTATAGTTCTGTTAATTTGTGAGGATTCAAACAACTATGCACAGAAAGCAACAGCTGATTACACCAAATGCTATAAAACACAGAACTGTACATATCCCAGGCAAAATATGTGCATAGTGACAACACTGTTCCTAAAGGCAGCTTCCAGAGAACAGCAGCTTCTGTTCCAAGTTGCATTCCCTTAACTTCTGGCTATGGAAATGAAGACACTCGAGGCAGGGTTACACACACTTAACTGTCTTAGGGTTTTCACCAAGACAAAATTGTTTTCTGTGTCAATTTCCAGCCTCCTTCTCTCCTCAAGCTATACTACCTCCTCTATACGTAGTAATTGCAGCACATCATTAATGAGATATTTGTTTACTTGCACTATTATTAAAGTAGACATTAGGAAGAAATTCTTCCCCATGAGGGTGGTGAGGCACTGGAACAGGTTGCCAGAGAACTTGTGGAGACTCCAATCATGGAAGTGTTCAAAGCCAGGCTGGATGGGGCCTTGAGCAAGCTGGTCTAGTAGAAGGTGCCCCTGCCTATGGCAGGGGAGTTGGAACTAGATGATCTTTAAGGTCCTTTCCAACTCAAACCATTCTATTATTGGCAAAAAGCCAATATATTAAGAACATATATGTATTAACACCACGGATATGAGAAGATAACAATTCAGTTATCACAAAAATATTTCTAGTTAATCAAACCTTTCTTCTTTTCTGTGCAGCAGTAAAGGTGTCTCAGTCTGAGTGCAGACCTTATTTGGGGTATAAAGCCTTCCAGGAAACTCTTAAAATGGGTATAAGGAAGAAACATTTTATGCTGAGGATGGCCCAGGTTGCCTGGAAACATTCCAGGTCAGGTTGGAGTGGGCTCTGAGCAACCTGATGTTGCAGATGTCCCTGCTCACTGCAGGGGAGTTAACTAGAAGACCTTTCAAGGTCTCTTCCCACCCAAAACATTCCCTGATTCTGTTACATCTTACTGCTACTTTATGATGTGCTAAAGCAAGAAACGTCTATTTCTACCCTTTCTCCCTTCTCCCCATTCCAACTAAATATTCAGTTCCATCTTATGCAAGGGAAAAAAAAAATCTTTAGAGAAAAATTCAAATGAATGATGCTTGTCAGTTAAAGAACTCACAGGCAGATACCAGCATGGCAAAAAGTGAAATGTTCTTCTAGTCAGGATGTTTATCTGAGAATCTGATGTAGATTGCCATTCAGCTGAGATTACACCAAATTACTAAATTTAGCATTAAAAGATTATTGTAGGGCAATTTACTAAAAAAAAAAAAAAACAACAAAAAGTTTTCAAATGGTTAATAATCCCCATACCACATTTACAAATGCTTGTGAGAATAGTGATGTGAAGTAAGTAAAAAATTGAGGACCAGCTTAAAGAGTGGTTCTGAAAAATGACCGAATGATACAAAATGATTACAAAATGAGCAGGCTGATACTTTTAAGTGAACAATTGTGTTACACAACAAGCTTATAAGAAGGAAAATTTTGTGTTTTCAGTCCACATTTTTAAGGACAGGGAATAAGGAAAGGGTTTCAATTGGGACAGAACCCCCAAACATATGTGTGAGTGTGTATTTATATATATGTAATTATATAGTTATGTATCATATATGTGTACATATGTTAAAAGCAGAAGCTGCCTTACTTAAGATTGCTGTGGGAAAAGATAAAAATGAAGTTTTCACCTTTATTATTATTTGATGGATATGAGGTATTTTGCACAGACATGGGTACTTTAGGAGGAATCGGTAGGGAAAAGACTGCATGGAAGGAAAAGCTACAGAGCTCTATAAATCTAATGAGTGCCCAACTTGCACAACATCAACCACTTCACAGTAAGATCAAAGTGAGGTGACACAAGGTCGAAGAGCATTTCTGGGAAGTCAAAGGAGCCTTACACAGCAGTGCATTTGCATGTCACTGATGTGGATCCCACAGGCTACAATTAGTACTGAACAAATCACAGGTCACAGCATTCCCATCCTGATCCACAACAATCCTACCCATTCCAGGCTTAGTTGCACAGCTCTCCCTATGATTTTTGCTTGTAACCCAGGAGTGAAGGAAGCTTGAGACTTTACTACAAGCAGTAGTTTCCTGTGAACAGCTGTTAAAGAATACAGAAATGCATATGGCACCTAAATTGTTCTGATACTATCATGGCCAAGGCCTCTCTCCTGGGACGCTTTCAGAGTTGGTGGAAAAGGAGCTGAAGGACAAAGGGAGGCCTCGGAACCTTTACGTACCACTTAAAAAAAAAAAAAAAAGCCAAGGAACTCAGCTTGGTTTGAGGGAGCAGGAGAGTCAGCTGCCTGAGAGATGAGTCAGTGCTGGGCTTCAGGTTTGGGTGAGCAGGAACCTCAGGTTCAGTGATTAAAACCTGGAGAGAAGCATAATGCCTGCGGCTACATGAGATAGATGGGAAGTGCTCTGAGTACAGGAGTTGTGTAGATCAGTCATGGAAGAAAAACAGCAAAGAGACTGGGAAGAAGCTAAAACAGCTGGAGTCTTTTTACAAAGGCATATAGTGTCAGGATGAGAGGTAATGGTTTCAAAGCAGAAAAAGTTCAATATAGATTAGCTATTAAGAAGAAATTCTTCCCCTTGAGGATGGTGAGGTACTGGAATAGGTTGCCCAGAGAAGCTGTGAAAGTGTTCCAGGTGTGGAAGTGTTCCAAGGCAGGGTGGATGGGGCCTTGACTAACTCAGCCTAGTGGAAGATGTTGCTGCCCAAGACAGTAAGTTGGAATTTGCTCGTCTTTAAGGACCCTTCCAACCCAAACCATTCTATGATCCTACGTTAAGATTTGGTGGATGCAGGTAGGACAAGGTAACTGTGAGACTGAGCAGTGATTGGGCGGACACTGGGAAAAGAATCCAGGCCTTCACTATTAAAGTGACTGATAAAAAGAATGCAAGACAGCACCAGTTTTAAAAATCAATATATAAACATCACCGCCGTAGATATCTGAATTAAGATGCATTTTTCTGGGGATAAAAGCAACTTGGGATGAGGTAAGAGGGGTGCGGGGGGAAAGAAGCAAAAGCAAGCACCCTTCCTTCACCACTCATTTTCCAATCATCTCACAGTGAGTATTTATCCACTACCTTTGGGAAATCGTCCTTTTTCATGCTGAATTTGTTTTTTAATTGTCAAGAGCCTGTGACACCTCAAAGCGATAGTTTTGGATTCTGCTCCTGTGTGAATAATGCAGGTATAGATGAGGGTCAGGTAGCAAATCATAAACGGAGCTCAAATTTTACTTTAACATTATATTTAAGCTTGTTGGCAAAGCTAATATGATGCAGAAGCATTACTCCATTACAGAAGTTACCTTAACTATTCTGGATTTAACACTGGCATGAAGAGAGTCATTTTATGTCCTTGCAGATACAGAGGAATATGTTTACAAACAATTTCTTTGCCCAAACAAGCAATAAAACCAAGTCATAACCTAAGAGTACGAAGAAACATTCCGAACTAGCACATAAAAATTGGAAACAGCAACATCTATTCCTCATCTGACAACCGCATGCAAAAAAAACCCAACAGTAAATATTTGAGCATATTGAGCACTCTCAGTACTATGTAAATAGCAGATGAAGCAGACACAATATTCTATGCAACGAGCAGCCCAAAATAAATACATCAAAAGAATTTTATATCAACAGCAGCACATCGTGTGCCACACTGAAATCTGCCAAGCTATTTTTGAACGCTTTCAAAGAACTTCAGCGTCGGAGATGAGGCTGAAGACGTGGTGATGTGATTTTATTACAGAACTGACTTTACCAATCTGGCAGTGTAGTCTTCTTAAATTAGCATTAAAATCCTGTTTCTTCCTTAATTGAATCCACACCGCTCCTGCTCAGCAGAAACACTCCACTTTTCAGTGACACAGCGTTATAGGAATTTGTCAGAGTCCATACTGGACCTTCTTCCCAGCAGCGGGGCTGTATCCCAGTGGCACTGACAGCTGCACAGCTACACAACAGGGATCTGTTTGTCCTGAGCATTCCCAATGAAAACCATTAAAAAAAATAATGATGGAACTTGACTAACAAAGTTCAAAAGGGGCATTTTCTTCCCTTTTAAGTGTGGCTCAACAGAGGGAAGGTGGATACAGACTGCCGGCATAAAACAAGTTCGTAAAAGCACAACAGCTTTGAAGAAAAGGATTCCTCTCACAGAAGTTGCCCCGAAGCGAGGAAGAATTTAAGAACCTGGCTTCAAATCAACATCTTTTATACCTTCTCTTGACTTGATCAATACAAAGTGCCAGAATTTGGCGATTTTAGTCTTACAGTGTCTGAAAAGGTAATTTCAGCTGCTGAGGATACAGGCAGGACTTCTAGTGTACATAAATCACAGTTTTCAGAGCTAAATTCATCACTTCTGTGAACACAAGTATTTATTGTTACAGAAGTAATGCAGGTATAAGAGACCTCCTTGCTCTCTGCAACTACCTGAAAGAAGTAGTAGCTGAGTAGGGATTGGTCTCTTCTCCCAAGAAGCAAGCAATAGGACAAGGGGAAACGGCCTCAAACTATACCACAGGAGGTTTACATGAGACTTGGGAAACATTTCTTCACCAAAAGGGTTCTTGAGCCTGGCTGCCCAGGGCTGTGGTGGGGTCTTCATCCTTGGAGGTGTTCAGAAAACCTGTGGTACTGAGATACATGGATCAATGGTGACCTGGGTGTGCTGCGTTAATGGTTGGACTTGGATGATCTTGGAGGTCTTTTCCAACCTTAATAATTCTATGACTATGCTAAACCAGCACTTAAGAGACAGCCCAAGTTTTGGGACATCTGCAGGTCTTCCACTGTAGGAGAAGAGCTTTGAGCAGCCTGCACACTTCCATACAAAAGGTTAAGGTGTTAAATGTTGTTCTCTTTCGCCTGTACTTCTACAGGTTTAGTATAAAAATCAAGGTTGAGAGCATTAATATCAAGATGAGGAGGTAAACATACAGATTCAGCATTCCATTTAAAACACAGCTCTCCTAATATAAAGTAGGCACAGCAAACTTTAGCCTTTTCAAACTGCATCTCAAGGAATTTTCAGTTTAGCTAACTCCCTCTGAAACTGGATCAGTCACAGAGTTTTCAACAGTGTTTCAAAACACATCCTCTCTCCACTTGTAATTCTTAAAAACAACTGCAGTAAGTGGTGGCAAGGAAAGAGCCTGATGATTTCAGCTCTCAAAGTCTAACCTCGGGTTGTTTTGGAGCGTGGGTTATTTTCAATCTCTGTAAAACGTAAACAGCAGAGGTTACTTTTTCATACTCTACAGTGCAGCCAAGGGATCTGGGGGAATCTCAGCAGCTCTCAAGTTTAGTCAGAGGACCTTGAAAGAATGCCACTACTGTCAACTCTTTCTACATGTGTTTTGGCACAAGTTAATTTCCCTATACTGCTTTATGTTGGCACACTTTGTGTATCAAACATTATGTAATCTTCTGTCTAGCAGCACACTTATCATTTATTTCCTGTTTCTTTTCCAAAATAAGGAAGTTTCTTTGATTCAATTGCTGTCTCAGTTATCTAGGAAATCGGGTTTGCTTACAAATCACCACACTGGAAGTCTGGACTGGGGTCTAGAGAATCTCCTCTCACTTCTCAAGTTTAGATCAGGAAACTAACCCTGGTGACAGAGCCCAGCCTTGAAGGAACCGTCAATGTAGGTCAATGCAAAGAAGACATGAGTTCAAAACAATATCTAGACTTGGAGAATTCATAAAGAATACACTCCAATTCTATCCTCTCAAATGGACGATACAGTTAATTAAATCTGCCCATCTACAGAAGCCATCAGCATTTCTTCATTACACCAGGTCACTTGAGGATTAATGCCTTTGATATGTTTCTTACTGTCTAACTTCTATGAGGCTATCAACTTCAAACCAAAAATAATACCAACATTAAGAGTGATCTGCACTATCAGACTTGGAATTTAAAACAACCTTGGAAAGAATGAAACGACTGATAAAATATACAGTAACTTTCAACTAAGAGTAACTGTGTATTATTTTGTCACTGGAAGACAGCTTTGGATAGTAATAATTCAGCTTCTAAAGGGCAATATAACCACTTTCCATCAGGTGCTCTAAGTTCCCTGACACTCCAAGCTACCATTAAGCTAAGGACGCATATTTTCCCATGACACAGACTTAACAACCTCCTTGCTGCCCTAGTCAAAGAGTTCAACTCCAAGGACAAGACGCCAACGACGACGCAGACTAACCAGCTTGTTTTCCTACCTTTACACACCTACGTATTAAAAGACAGCAGGTACTAAATTACCTCACGACTTGCAGAGATGCCTAAACCATGAATAAGACTGCATACTACAAAGCTAGAAGGTGGCTCTCCAGTTAGTGTGAGGAGCAAAACACACAGCATATGCTTAAGAGGCACTACTCTTTGAGAAACATGAAATTCCTCAGCCCTAACATCACGAGGGGGTTCTCGAGGAAGGCGTAACAGCAATCTGGACTTAATCAGACTATGGTCTGGAAGAGTATTTTAAGTCCCATCGACTACACTGAATACACACTGGGCAGCTTTTCAACTTCCAGAATACTCGTTTCCCTGCTCACAACATCTAAGACTTGAGCACAGTATCATATTTTACCAACCATCCCTAAATGGTTTTAAGCTGTGTCTTTTGTTAGTAAGGCTGCAACTGGGCACCCAACACCTTACCCAAACTTGCAAAGATAACTGGAACCTCCATGACCTTTCCATTAAGAGCTGGGAAGTTTGGCACCAAAGGACTTTCTCAACATAAACCCTATGAACTTCGCACTCGGATGAGGAACCCAGTCAGGGCAAAGCAATCCTGCTCTGATGCTGGGTGGGAAGAGGACTGGCACAGGGACCACCACACACCCCAAAAAGGGGACGAAGCCTGGGAGGCCCCCGAAGGGAAAGCCTGGGGCCGGCATGTGGGGAAGGGGCCCACACTTGGGGGAATGCGGGAGTGGGGCCAGGGAAGGCGGCCGCCACACTGCGCCTCGTTTCTCTACGGCCAGGCCCCTACAGCAGGGTGGGCACAGCGGGCACCGGGACTAGGCCAGCCCCCCTCCCCCAGGACGGGGCGCGGCCCGGCGGGCTCCCTTACCCACGGTGGACTTGCAGGCCTCGCAGAAGGTGTCGTCGGTGAAGCGCTCCATGAGGCTGGTCTTGCCCACACCCCGCGACCCGATGATGATCACCTGCAGCTTAAAGTCGGCTGGGCGCGGCGGCTGCTTCCTGCGGCGGGACTGTCCCCCGGAGAGGGCCGGCGATCCCCCAGCCGAACCCGTCCCGAGGTCCAAACCGCCGCCCCCCAACCTGCGCTGCGGCAGCCCCGAGCCCGGCTCCATCAGCGACGCATGCGGCGCCGCGCTGGCGCCCCGCGCTCCCTCACCGCCACCAGCACCGACGACTGAGGGACAGAGGGAAGAAAGGAGCAGTGAGGACGAGACACGGCTGCCGACTCGCGGCCCTGTGCCCAGCCCAGCCCGACAGAACGGCAGCAGCAACAGGAACGGGAATTGCGCCGCCACCACAGCCGCCGGCAGCGGCGCGCCCAGCCCTGCGCCGCGCCGCGCAGCGCCCTCTACAGCGCCGGAGCCGCGGCCCGCGCCGCAGTGCCGGGGGCGGAGAACGGCCTCTTGCCTCTTCGTCCTTCCGTCCTGGGCTCCCCGCCTGTCTGGCTCTTGCTTGTGTGCACCGAGAAACGGCGGGACGAGCGGTCCCTCGCCGTTAGAGCTCGGAGACAGGCCGAAGCATTGCATCAGCGCCTTATAGAATCATAGAGTGGTTTGGGTGGGAAGGGATCTTTAAAGGTCATCGAGTCCGACTCCTCAGCATCTCCAACTAGATCAGACTGCTCAGAGCCCCAGACAACCTGAAGTGGATTTTGCCAGGGATGGGTCATCTCCCACCTCTCTGGGGAACCTCTCACTAGCCTCGGTGTAATAACTTTCTTCGTTCTTTCAGGTCTAAATTTCCCTCTTTTGAAGCCATCATACATTGTCCTGTCACAACAGGCTCTGCTAAAAAGACTTTCCCCAGCTTTCTGATTGACGTCTTTTAGTACTGAACGGCCACAAGAAGGTCTCCCAGGATCCTTCTCCAGAATGAATGACTCCAGCTGTCTCAGCCTGTCCTCACAGCAGAGGGGTTCCAGACCTCCCATCATTGTTGTGGCCTCCTCTGGCCCCGTTCCAACAGGTCCATGTTTCTCCTGTGCTTAGGACTGCAGAGCTGCTCCCAGCACAGCAGGTGGAGTCTCAGCAGAGACAGGCAGAATCCCCTCTCTCCACCTGATGCCTGCACTGCTGGGGATGCAGCCCAGGACACAGTTGGCTTCTGGGCTGTGAGCACACACTGCTGCCTCATGTCCAGCTTTTCACCCACCAGCACCTCCAAGTCCCTATCCACAGGGCTGCTCTCTAGCACATCCTCCCAGCCTGTGTTGATACCAAGCATTGCCCTGACCCATGCGCAGGACCTTGCACTTGGCCCTGTTGAACCTCATGAAATACACACAGGCTCACTTCTCAAGCTTGTCCAGGTCCCTCTTAATGGTCCTGTCTTGCAGATGCATCAACTACACCACTCGGCTTGGTGTCATTGGCACACTTGCCAACAGTGCACTCAGTCCCATTGTCTGTGTCAGTGATGAAGATACTGAGCAGCACTGATCACCGCATGGATCTCCATCTGGATATCAAGTTACTGACCACCACCCTTACATGCAACCATCCAACCAATTCCCCATTGACCAAAGGATCTACCCACCAAATTCATATCTGTCCAGTTTAGAGAGAGGAATGTTGAGGTGATCCATGGTAGACTCTGGCCTCGTGTGCTGGGAACCTGTACAATCAGGCATTTCTTGGAAGCCCAGTGTGAGCTGTCCCTGATGGGAGGGATGGTGGGGTCTCCCCTAAATTTCACAGAATCATAGAATGTTAGAGGTTGGAAGGGACCTCGAAATATCAGAGTCCAATGCCCCTACTACAGCAAGACTATTTAGAGCAAGTCACACAGGAACTCATCCAGGCAGGGTTTGAATGTTTCCAGTGAAGAAGGCCTTCAAGCAATTGGACCACAGCCATGGGTTGACACCTCTCTGTACAACAGTACAGGTGATTCTGGCTTTGGCTGGGGTGGATTTCATTATCAAATCCAAACCTAATGCATTTACTTCAGGATGACACACTTGCTTCTAGGCATGGACCTTTTCAAAACAACCATTTCTGTTGTTCAAATTCCAAGAAAAGTTAAAAATGGAATTAGAGGAAGTATTATCATAAATCATGTGAAGGAAAACACTCAGGATGAGTGTTGCTTACTGTAGTTTTTGAGTAAATTTCTACTGCTCCAAGCACTGAGGACATAGAATTCACATGATCCAGATTTTTCAGCAAGGATTGGTGGCAAAAATGAGGGCTTGATTTCTAGATGTAGGAAGGATTCAGTTTTAACTGAGATCCACATGTAGATGCAGATTCCTCTGAACATTGGACATGAAGGCAACCAAAACTAAGGGATATCTGAGAAAATTTGGTTTCATTTTCTAGATCCTTGCTATCATTTGTGAGCTAAGGAAGTTCCACATGGGAATGTCATGTTGGACTTTACACATAGGAACTCCTTTCCATACTGGAATGATTTTTCTCTGGAGCTAATTTTCTTGAGGAACCAAGAGAGTTTGATGGCAAGTCTGTGTTGTCAAGAACAAACCAAAACAAAAACCCAAAACAACAAAAATGAGAACTAGAACTAGTCTAAGATTTTTCGTAGATGTCACTAATTTTCAGCACCAGAAATATTGGTAGCTCTTCAAACAACTGGAATGGTCTAAACCTTGAAAACCCCAAAGAGCTCAGCAAATCAATCCCAAGGCTTCTTGCATGTTCCTGTGACCCCACCCTCTTTTAATTCATTTGCTGTAGTGCTTTAATTAGTTATTTGAAGGGGAAATCTATCACTGAAAGTGAAATCATCTGGCCAGTAGAGCATTATAATGAGATAACATTTTTGTTTTGAGTTGGGTTTTTTCGTCCTTAGATTCTTCCTCTGGGATTACAATGTTCTCCAGAATCAGGCACTTGCTGTAACCATATGTAACTGATGGATCCTCAGGATTGCTCAGCTCTTCGTAAATCATGTAGACCACAAGGTGTGGTGTAGACTGTTCCTCCATGTTTGTTATCAGTCATTGGAGCAGCCCCAGTTCCACCCACTGTCCTGTTCCTACCATGTCACTTTCAGACAAGTCTAGATTGACCACTCTATTTCTGTACTGGTGTGTAGATCTTTGGCAACATCAATATTCATTTTCAGTCTCTTGCTTGTAGCTTCTGTGGATCAGAAGAGTTTTTTCCTGACTAGTCAATAGCTGCAGAGAACCCATGTACATGAAGTGAATTCCTTTGTGCCTCCTGTCTGTCATGTTCAGCAGTTTGTCACCAGCCATTGCCACTCTTCCTTTTTACTCTTCTCTAGCTTTTGGGTGGGGCCATCTCAGCAAGCATGCACAGATTTTTTACACAGGCTAGTTTCTGGTATCCCAACTTTTCCTCCAGCATCTGTTTTCAGCTTTTATACATGAACATGTATATTTAACTACTAAGTGTCATAGAGTCATAGATCAACAGGTCAAGTTGGAAGGGACCCATAAGGGTTGTCAAGTCCAGCTCCCTGCTCCTTGCAGGATTGCCTAAAACTAAGCAACATGACTAAGAGTGTCATCCAGATATTCCTTGAACTCTGTCAGGCTTTGTTCTGGGACCACATCCTTGGGGAGCCTGTTCCAGTGACTGTCATATTTTGAGGTGGGTGCCTTTTGAAGAAAAAAAAAGAGTTGAGTCCTCCAGGAGGACCAGAAAGGTACAGGAGGTGGACCCTGGAAAATTGTAACTGTTATTCAATCCCATAATTCTGCTATCTCTTTATAAATTGGCATCAGGGCCAACTCATTCTCTTTTTCTCCCTCTTGTCTGCTGTCCAAAGAGAGTCCTTAAGTGGTGAGCCATGGGGGAGAAGGCCTGTTTGGGGTCCTGCAGAGGCCTGACTCATTTTTTCCTGTACAATTCTGGCTGCTTAGACCAGGGAGACAACCTGAAGAAAATGAGCACTGGAGTTTGTGGTTTAGTCTGACTGGGGGAAGGTTTGTGGGATTTTCATGTATCCTGTATATGTATTAGGATTTTCCTGTATATTTTTGAATACAATTTCTGTATTTCTCTCAAAATTCAAACAAGAATGTCTTTATTTTACTTCCTTTGGGATTACAGTTATTTCTGTCTGCTCTTTAAACTAAGACAGTGACCAACAGTGAAGAAGCTTTTCCTAATGTCCTATCTGAACTTCCTGTTACGTAACTTCATTCCATTTCTTCATGTCTTATTGCTGATATCCAGAAAGAGGAGCAAGCAGCTCCCCCTTGTTGCCAAGAAGGCCAATGGTATCCTGTGGTGCATGAAGAAGAGTGTGGCCAGCCAAGGGAGGTTCTCCTTCCCCTCTACTCTGCCCTAATGAGGACAATGGAGTACTGGGTCCAGTTCTGGGCTCCCTAGTTCAAGAACGGAACTACTGGAGAGTCCAGCAGAGGCTACGAAGATACTGTGGGGACTGGAGCATCTCTGTGAGGAGGAAAGGCTGAGAGACCTGGGGCTATTTAGCCTAGGCAAGAGCAGCCTGCAAGGTGATCTTTTTAATGCTCAGCCAGAGCTAAAAGGTAGGGGGGAAGAGGATAGGGCCAGACTTTTTCAGAACAAGGGGCAATGGGTGCAAACTGGAGCACAGGAGGTTCCACATGAACACGAGGAAAAAATTCTTTCCTGTTAGGGTGCTGGAGCCCTGTAGCAGGCTGGCCAGAGAGGTTGGGCAGTCTCCTTCTCCGGAGAGGTTCCAAACCCACCTGACCATTGCAATCCTGGGAAACCTGCTGTGGGTGACCCTGTTTTAGCAGGGGGGTTGGGCTGGATGATCTCCAGAGGTCCCCTCCAATCCCCATCAGGCTGGGATTCAGAAGAACACAGAAAAAAAACATACAGAGTGATTTTACTGAGGCAAGCTTCTTTACCTCAGTCCCATTTCTAGCCATACTTCAAACAATCTTACATATATTTCCTATTGAAGTGAGAAACTCAGCAGAAAGCAAAAAATAAATCCTGCAGATAAATGGATATACAAACACATTCTTAGAATAAAATCAAAGCCAAAGATCCAATAATATTTGGTGTGAAACATACCTTCAAGGTGTGCAGTCTTATGAAACTCAGGTTGTTATAAGAAGCTTAACTGACCAGGTTGCCTCCTTACTTTTAATTCTGTGCTTTTCCCAGCAATTCAGAGAGCTTTTTGTTGGATAGCTTTCAAATAGTTTGATTCATTTAAGTAGAAATAAGCTCTGAGGTTTGGTAATCAACGTTGCTAATTATTACTATTAACTTGGGGGCCTTGAATACGGAATTGAAGGGTTACATTTAGATAAAGGCAGTTTAGGTTATTTAACTGAATATAAAAAATTACAGAATTTTTGTGAATTGTGGCATCTTCATGTGGGTTGGCTCCATCCTAACCAATGACTTTTAAAATCTCAAGAGTTTTTCTTCCTTTTCTTTATAAAATACTAAAGTCCCTCCAGATGAACATCTTGATCTCAGAGCAAATCAGAAATGGAACATTTTCTGTCCTGTGTGAACACATGTGGACACACATCCTTGTGCACAGTGCCCAAGAGAGACTAGACTGCAAGCCTCAAGCAACCTTAACCAATAGAGAAGGGTTTCCATACAGGCAAGAGGTAACTCCCCATCCCTAACCCAATCTTAGCGTTTTTATTTCCTCCTTTACATGACTGTGGGCAAGACAATGCCAGAATGGAGTAGAGTCCCTTAGGGGCTGATACTGGGACCAGTACTATTCAATATATTCATGAAGAACCTGACTGAGGAAACAGAGCGCACTGTCAGCAAGTTCGTTGATGACACAAAACTGGGAGGAGTGGCTGATACACCTGGAGGCAGTGAGACCTGTACAGGCTGAAGACTTGGGCAGGGAGAAATTTAATGAAATACAACAGGGACAAGTGTAGAGTCTTGCATCTGGGAAAGAACAACCCCATGGACCAGTATAGGCTGGGGGCTGCTCTGTTAAAGAGCAATTCTGGGGAAAAGGACCTGGGAGTCCTGGTGGACAGCAGGATGACAATGAGTCAGCAATGTGGCCTTGTGTCCAAGAAGTCCAATGGTATCCTGGGGTGTATTAGCAGGGTTAGTAGGTCGAGAGAGGTTTTCCTCCCCCCTGTACTCTGCCCTGGTGAGGCCACATCTGGAATACTGTGTCAAATTCTGGGCCCCTCAGTTCGAGAAGGTCCTCAGGGAACTGCTTGAGTGAGTCCAGCACAAAGATGCTGAAGGGAGTGCAACTTTTCCCTTATGAGGAAAGCCTGAGGGAGTGTGGGTCAAACCTTAAAACATGCCCTAGCCCAGACAACGGCTAAGCACCGGGAATGTGCTAACCTGGACAGTTTCTGGGGTCCAGATCGTCAAGGCAAATGTATAGCACGTGTGATTTAACTTTGTAAGCACCTGGGAATGTGCAAACCTGGACACTTCCTGGGGTCCAGATAAACATGTAGTATATATAATTAACTTTGTGACTCAGCTGTGAACTGTGTGCATGCCCCTGGCCATGTGTGGATATGCCCCATCCTATAGGTCCAGTTACCAGGTTTCTGTGTTACTAAAGGGCATTAATTGTCTTGGGACAGTATTTAAACCAGACCAGAAGGTAGGCCTTTGCCTTGTTCTTACCCAGCAAGCAACAAGAGCCAAATGCTGCCAGAGTAGCAGCTGAAGGCCTGCACTAGCAGGCAATGACTGCACCCAGGCCTTGCACTGGGACCAAGGAAGAAAGGGGAAAGCTCCAAGAGAACTGAATCCCAGAAGAGCCACGGAAAAACTACAGCCCGGCAACAGAGCACGCAAGAGAGGACCCCATGGCCTTCTCTGAGCCAAGGGCAAGCTGCAGACTGTGAACTGGGCATCGGAGGAGAGAGGCCTCTCCCCTCCTCTGAGCCAAGGGCCACTCAAATTCTAGTCACAGCATCCGGGAAGACACCGAACAGAGGAGCAAGCTGTGAGTCCCTGGCTAATCTGCCACAGGATCCCGTTTGTGGGAAACCGCAGATCGCAGCACCTTTATTTCCAATTTGAATTGCTGTATTGCAGGTTCTTAGATCTGTGCTTGAATCATTTAACTGTCCTCATATGTGAAATGTATCACTCACACCCGAATAACAGAACCCCTAAATACAACTTGTAAATAAGTTACGGCGGTGTGTGAAGGTACCACCGCCAGAAAATATTAAATATAAAATATATAAAAAAAATACATTTTATTACAGGGAGATGGGGCTCTTTAGCTTGGGGAGGATGAGATTGAGAGGTGTCCTTAATAAATACATGAGAGGCAAATGTCTGGAGGATGGAGCCAGGCTCTTCTCAGTGATATCCAATGACAGGACAAGGGATAACAGGTGCCTCCTGGATCATAGGAGGCTCCATGTGAACATAAAGGAAAACTTTTTCCCTGTGAGGGTGACAGGGCACTGGAACACACTGCCCAAAGAGGTTGTGGAGTCTCCTTCACTGGAGACATTTAAAACCTGCCTACATGCATTCCTCTGTGACCTGCCCTAGGTGGCCCTGCTGTGGCAGTGGAGGTGGAGTAGGTGAGTTTTTGAGCTTCCTTCTAACCCCTAACATTCTGTGATTCTGTGAGTGGATTATACCATCTGGATACACAGGGTGGTCAGCTGAAACCGACAGTGAAGGCCTCAGGCTTCTCTTTATCTTACTTTCTCAGTCAACTGAGATCGAGACGCAGATCATATTTGTTGAGGGATTTCATGGCTCAGCTGAAGTTTCAGATCTTTGAATGATGCAACATTGCTTTATTTGATCTATGGCTTATAGACAACTGGAGCTATCTATCCAGCTCCCCTAGGATGTCTCTGAATAGTTAGGGTCTCAAGGTGATCCAGCATTGGGTTGCTTTTCAAATCTGCCCTGAATTGCCTGCATGCAATAGACATTACCAAAATTTACTTATGAACTATGAGACAGACAACCCCATCCAACACTCCAGGCTTGGGGAAGAGTGGCTGGAAACTGTGTGGTGGAAAAGGACCTGGGGGTGTTGATTAACAGCTGGCTGAACATGAGCCAACATCCACCCAGGTGGTCAGGAAGGCTAACAGCATCTTGGCCTGTACCAGGAGTAGTGTGACCAGCAGGACTGGATCAGCGATTGTCTCCCTGTACCCGGCACTGGTGAGGCCACACTGTGAGTACTGGGTTCAGTTTTGGGCCCCTCACTCCAAGAAGGACACTGAGGTGCTGGAGCAGGTCCAGAGAAGGACAACAAAGTTGGTGAGGGTCCTACATAGCAAGTCATATGAGGGGCCTGGGATTGTTTACTCAACTGGAGAAAAGGAGGCTGAGGGGAGACATTCTTATGCTCCACCTGAAAGGAGGTTGTAGTGAGGTGGTGGCTGGCCTCTGCTCCCGAGGAGAAAGCAACAGCACAGAATCACAGAATGTCAGGGGTTGGAAGGGACGTTAGAGATCATCTAGTCCAATTCTGTGCCAAAGCAGGATCACCTAGGGCAGGCTGCACAGGAATGCATCCAGGTGGGTTTTGAAAGTCTCCAGAGAAGGAGACTCCACAACCTCTCTGGGCAGCCTGTTCCAGTGCTCCGTCACCCTCACTGTAAAGAAGTTTCTCTTCATGTTGAGGTGGAACTTCCTGTGTTCTAGCTTGTATCTGTTGCTCCTTGTGCTATCACTGGGCACCACCAAAAAGAGACCATCCCCTTCATCCTGACAGCCACCTCTAAGATATTTATAGATGTAAGACAGACTCCTGCCTTAGCCTTCTTCTCTCAAGACTAGATAGCCTCAGTTCTCTCAGTCTTTCCTCACAGGAGAGACATTCAAGTCCTCCAGTCATCCTCATAGCTCTCTGTTGGACTCTCCCCAGCAGATCTCTGTCTCTCTTGAACCTGTCACAATATTCCAGGTGTGGTGTCAGCAAGGCAGAGGGAGAGGAAAGCCTCCCTAGATCTGCTGGAATGAGAGGTAATGGCCTCAGGTTGCACCAGGATAGGTTTACTTTGCACATTAGGAAAACTTTCTTTTCAGAAAGCTTTGTCAATCCCTGGAGCAGGCTGCCCAGGGAAATGGCGGAGTCCCCATCCCTGGAGGCATTTAAAAGACCTATGGATATGGTGCTGAGGGGCATGGTTTAACAGGGGATGTGGAAGTGTTGAGTTAATGGTCAGACTTAATGATCTTAAAGGTCTTCCATGATTCTACAATTATGTAATACTTTTAGTTCATGAAATATTTATACCACGAATTTGGAACTGTTAAGAACTGTTTTTGCATTTCCAGACCACTAGATGCTGCCTGTTCACTGCAGCAACCTTCACAGCCTCTTACATTGTGAGTGAGAGGAAGTTTGTGAATTATTCATAGTATCAAACTGAATTTGAGGCCTTTTGCTTCCCAGTGTAATCTGAACAACTGAGAATAAAGCTAAAAATACGTTAGAGGGCTTATGTTGTATAATTAGCAGAAGCATTTCCTTGGCCACTTAGCTTTGAGCCCTTGGTTACTGACAAGGTGGAGAAAAGGTATCAAGAAAATCCTGCAAAAAAGCCTTCCCAGTGTTTTAAGAAAGGAAGACACAAAAAGCTGTCTTGTATTGTGGTCTGACTGGTACAGGAGGGATTTATGGGCAGGTAATTACGGAAAATTGAAAAATATAATTAAGGTTCACTTAAAAGTTTCTAATCTCACTATAGCTCTGATGCTCATTATCATTCTAAATGTCTTATTACATCTTCAAAGTCTTTTGTCTTTTAAGTAACACATGAAGAGCTGGGTTCTCACAGTTGGCACTCAATCCTTCCTAATTTATCTCATTACCTGCTAATTTTGTACATGCAACTGCAGATTAAGGACAGGGAGAAATAGAAGAATAAAAATTTTCAGTGTGGTTAGGATCAAGTAATCCTAGATTCATAGAATGCACTGGGCTGGAAGGGACTCTTGATGGTCATCTTGTCCAACACCCCCTGCAGTGAGCAGGGACATAGAATCATAGAGTCACAGACTCATAGAGTCATAGAATCATAGAATCACAGAGTAGTCCAGGCCACAAGGACTACCAAAGGTCATCCAGTCTGACCTGCCTGCCATCAGCAGGGACATCCTCAACTAGACCAGGTTGCCCAGGGCCTTGTCAAGCCTCACCTTGAATATCTTCAGGGAAGGGGCTTGAACCACCTCCCTGGACAACCTGTTCTGGTGATCCACCACCCTCATAGTAAAGGATCAAACTGGATCAGTTTGACCTTGAATGTCTCCAGGGATGGAGCCTCCACTATCTCTCTGGGCAACCTTTTCTCTACCTAAGGAATGTAGAAAGGAGAAAACTAGTAGCATCCTCCAAAATTAAAGACATTTATACCAATAATTGATGTTCTGTTAAAGTTCTTCTTCAAGTGGCATTAAATAATACTAATTCTCGAATTATCTTGGAAACCTGAAGATAGGTTGTTTCTAGAGAAATTGAAGGAAAATCAGGGATCTACTTATCTGCTTAAATCCCACACAAAGTTACAAAACAATAAATTTTGTGTGAAATAAAATGATAAATTTCAGCTGTCAACCAACATCATTTCATGGGAGGTAGGGCTTTCTTTCCAAACAAACTCACCATGTTTACTTCATAGACAAGGCAGTTGTATTGATACAGGGCTGGATTTCTCTGGTGGGTTTGATGTAATAGGGCACATGGTGAAAAAAAAGATGTGATTCTTGTGGGAAAAGAAGTGTGCACAGCATAGAGATTTAAAACTGGATTACTGAGAGGCTTTGATATGCAACTGATAACCAGGCTGGCAGAGCTGGGTGTCTCCAGCAGGTTCCAAAGGGATTGTTAAAATACTTCTGCACTCTTTTAAAAATCAATTGTGTAGATGATGATACAGAATCTTTGCCTGGATGGGTTAAAGATGACATAAAGATCGACTAGGAAGCAGATAATGAATACAAATTGCTTCACAGAGAGGACTTAGTTACCTATTTAAATGTAATTACCCAGTTCAAAGAACTGTGATTCCAAAAAGCTTGTACTTAGGAGTCATTACAGAATCACAGTATGGTAGGAATTGGAAGGGACCTCTGGAGATCATCTCCTCAAACCCCGTGGCAAAGCAGGTTCACTTAGGGCAGGCCACACAGGAATGCATCCAGGTGGGTTTTGAAATTCTCCAGAGAAAGAGACTCTCTGGGAAGCCTGCTCCAGTGCTCCAGCACCCTCAGAGGATATAAGTTTCTCCTCACACTGAGGCAGAATTTCCTGTGCTCCGGTTTATCCATTGCCACTGGCACCAGTTGAAAGAAAATCTGAGCCAGCCTGAGTACTCCTCAGGATGGTTACTTTGTCTTGGTGTGTAGTTTTGGCTATGCTGTCCTTAAAATTAACTCTTTTAGGGCCACCTCAGGTTTATCTGTATTGCATTGGCTTGCTTATGTGATGAGTGAACTGAAGATTGGAAGTTCACTGTAGATGATCATCTCAAAATCAGACATTAATGCTAGGTTTTGGGAAGAGGGAGCAAAGGAGAACAGTGAAGTAATTTTGCCAGTGCAGCTGTCAGTTCTAAGAACATCACTAGAATGCAGTCTTCATGTTTCATAGCTCATAGCTATGTTCATTTTCCATACCTATGCTTCTAGAAGGATGTGGAGATACAGCTGAAGGGTACTGAAGAGTACAGAGCAATGTCGTGACTGGGTCTGTGGCTATCTCTGCTCAGATTATTGCCTTCTGACTTGCAGGGAGTTTATAAAGAAGCAGATGGAGCCCCCTGAGTTCTAGTTTGTGCCAGTTGCCCTTTGTCCTGTCACTGGACATCACTGAAAAGAGTATGTCCCCATGGTCTTGAACCCCATCCTTTAGCTCTTGTTGAGCATTGATAAGCTCTCCTCTTGGTCTTCTCCATGCTAAACAGCCTGAGTCTCTCAGCCTTTCCTCCTCACATTGATGCTCCGGTCCCTTCATCAACTTTGTAGCTTCTGCTGGGCTCTGTCCTGTAGTTCTGTGTCTCTTGAACTGGAGAGCCCAGAACTGGGCCCCATAGTCTGAATGTGTCCTGACTAAGGCGGAGTAGAGGGAAGGAGAACCTCCCTCAACCTGCTGATCACACTCTTCTGAACACAACCATTTAAGTTAAAAATATTCAGTCTTTTTCTGAGAATCACATCTGTCTGCTCTCCAGTTTGTGTCCCAAAGCGGAGTTTCTCTTCAGGGTTCACCCCCCTGTCACTCCTCTTCTTTGTGCTTCCCCATTTGACCCTTAAATAGTCCTTGCCTTGTGACCTCCTTTTTACAGAAGTCCATTGCTTATGTAGAACAGACATGAGAGGAGATAAGCAGAGAAGAGTGACTAAATAAATTCTGCAGTGGCAATCGCTCAAGACTGTGCATTTGAAATGTAAACCTGACTTCTTTTTAGAAGAGATGTTAGTCATTGTAGATTATTCCAAAGACCCTCTATAATTACCTTTTCATTTTCGCTGACTTCACTGATAGCAGAGGATGGACCACTAACGATCTTTGGCTACCCAGTGCAGTTTTCCTTTCAATGAGAGGACAGTAGATAATTATAGCTTAATAATGGACAAGAGAATGGTTATATATACACAAAATGAATGGCAGGGTCTTGCTCAAAGCTGTGGAGACATAACTTTCAATGCATAGAGACACTGCTTTATGGAAAGACTTTGTTTCTCTCTAAACACTGGTTCTTCAGAGAATCATTGAACCATTAAGGTTGGGAAAGACCTCTCAGGTCATCAAATCCAACCATCAGCCCAACACCACCATGTACACTAAAGCATGACCTGAGGTGAAAGGGGGTGAAAGGCTCAGTACCATTGTGCATGCTGCATTATTTTGCTATCTAGCCTTGTGTGAGGATTTACATCTTATGAAAGGGGAAATGTACCAAAATTCAAAGTAGTTTCTGGTTTGGTTTATTAATTCTAGTTTAAGTGGGTCCCTTTTTTTCCAGTGAATAACAGACTTGGAGCCAGGAATTTTAAGTAAGTGTGAAGTAAAACATCCCTGCCACTGGAAAACTCTTGCCATCTGCAGTGTCCCAAATACCAATTCAGTGTGTGCTTTGACTATTTTTGAAGATAATTTTTTTAAAATGTATAACTCCAGTGACCATAGGTATTCGAATTTGAATGGTTTCCCCAATATTTAATGTCTGGTGACTGCAAAAAAAATCTATATATTACATTAATAAAGCAAGACCACTTGCCTCCAGCCTTGATCAATGTATCAGTTGTTAAGGAAGGGATAAATCTGTGCTGTAAAAGACAGCTATTTGTTTGCACTCCAAACCCTTTCAGGAATAGGTCCTCTTCCCCAGTCCCTAACAAATATGACTCAGAAGTGCAATTCAGTATGAGGTTATTTCCATTTCAAAAGGAAGGGCGGATACATGGGAGATAAGAAAGCACCAGAGACTTTGTGGGGTTTTTGTTTCCATTCGTTGTTAGTAAAATGCACCACAAGATGGCCCTCTAACAACAAAAATAGTAAAACATCCCAGCGTTGGCTCTTAAAAACAGTTGCTGAGCTCTGACTGGGAGGAAGTTCACTGGCACAGATCTGTTCCTGGTACTGTTGAAGATGAGAAGTGGTTTAGTCACCCTGACAACACCAAATGAATCAATTTTGGTTGTTTTTTTTTCTTTTTCTGGAGGCAACTAGGATGTAACAGTATTAGTCAGGCCAGCATGTGATTAGTTAATCATGTGTTTGTTCAGAATAAGAGAAAGGAAATTCAGCATATTCCAAGCTCTCATTTATTGACAAAAATTATATACCTACCTGTAACTTGACCTATGTACAAGTTTACTACTTGGAAACAAAGATCTGCACGGTGTGCAGAAGTGTGGGGAGAGAATATGATTGTGGAAAATACAGACCTGGGAAAAGTGTGTGTGCAAAAACAATCTTATAAAGATACAGGCAGAAGTGACTCCTCGGAAAGGCTGTGTCTCAAGGAGTCTGCACTGACTTTGCTGGACACGAAGCACCAAACTTGTATTTTTGTCCTTCATCTCATAGGTTATTACCAGAGAATCACACAGAATCACAGAATGGTGAGGGTTGGAAGAACCTCTGGATCATCCAGTCCAACCCCATGCTAAAGCAGGGTCATCCACAGCAGGTTGTACAGGATCACATACAGGTGAGTCTGGAATCTCTTCAGAGAAGGAGACTTCACAACATCTCTGGGCAGCCTGGTCCAGGGCTTTGGCACCCTCACAGGAAAGAATTTTTTCCTCATGTTCAGGTGGAACCTCCTGGGTTCCAGTTTGTGCCTGTTGTCCCTTGTCCTGTCATTGGGTACCACTGAAAAGAGCCTGGCAACATCCTCTTGTCCCCCATCCTTTAGCTATTGATCAACATTGAGAAGATTCCCTTCAGTCTTCTCCAGTCTAAACAGCCCCAGGTTTCTCAGCCTTTCTTCCTCACAGAGATTGTGCCTGTCCCCTCATCATCATAGCCCTCTGTAGCCCTTCATAGCCTTCTGTCAGAAAACAGAACTTCCCTGCTTGTAGCAAAGGCTAAACCAGACTTCAGTTCTTTTAAAAGCAGTGACCATTTTTGAGGACACATTGGGTAGGTGTACATAGTTCAAGCACAGGATTATTCATGCCTTGGACACCCAAAAGCAGAGACCAATCTAACTTAACTAGTCAAATCCAGTTAAACTACCCTTGGAGCTTAAGTGCAAATTTAACAGCACACTGGAACAAACAGGGCAAGCATCTGAATCTGTCCATTCTTGCTGGCAGGCCAGGGCACATGCAACCTAGAGGAGAAAGTGAGAAACTGTCCTTTCTGGCTGCCCTTCAGTAATTGCCCACATGAGCCCTTCTGGTCTGTGTGAGGACAGAAATCAAACAGGTTAGTTCAAATACAGCTTTAATTCACCTAAATATTTGTGGTTTTTTTTTTTTCCTTTATATGGAGCAGAAGAGCCCTTGTAGCCAGTTACCAGCTCTCAGCTGTTATACACCATCCAGTTCATAGCAAGGCAAAAGAACAGATTAGTTTCAACTATCTTCAGCAGCTTGTTAAGAGAAAATGTCCTGAAATGAAGTGCTCCTCTCTCAGCCATAGCAGAGGTGCAATGCTAAATTCTCTTTTTCCTTCTCTCATAGCTGCTAGCTGCTGCCTCAGACCTAACTGGAAAGGCTTAGGAGGTGCTAATAAATCAAAAGCAGGAGCAGATTTAATGTCTTAGCAGGTTTGCTGTGACTGAACTTGGGATAGAGAGCTTAGCCCCAACCTATTGTTATGATGGTTCTGATAGAGAACATTTCAAAGAGGCTTTTGGAGCTAGTAATGAAATATAAGAAGATTACTGTTCTGGACAGAGATTTATATCTGGTCTTCACAGCTCTAATAAGAAATGGTCCTAAGCCTCATAAAATGGGATCTGGGCTTTCCTAAAGTTTAGTGGTGTTCTGAATGGGGAGTTTGCTCCAGGAAACTTACAGATCCTGAAGTGTCTACTTCCTGAGGCTCCCTAGTCCTATTTACAGCTCCCTGTGAAGCAGGCCAGCAAAATGATGTTGCTAAAAGTTCTGCTTTGCAGCTCCTTGGTGCTAACCCTGACCAGATTTTCTATAAAGGCCTCTTGTTGCTGAGTTGGCCTCTTTTGTACTGCCCTTCAAAGGGAAGAACTTTTTGCTCATGTTCAGATAAAACTCCTTGTGATCCAGTTTGTTCCCATTGCCCCTTGTCCTGTCACTGGGCACCACTGAAAAGAAAGTAGGATGTGGATGTTGTTTATCTGGGCTTTAGTAAAGGCTTTGACACCATTTCCCACAGTATCCTCCTGGAGAAACTATCTGCTTATGGCTTGGATGGGTGGATGCTTTGTTGGATGGCTGGGCCCAAAGAGGGGTGGTGAATGGAGTTAAATGCAGCTGGCAACAGGTCATGAGTGAATCATAGAATCACAGAACTGTTAGGGTTGGAAGGGACCCCAAGCATCATCTAGTTCCAACCCTCTGCCATGGGCAGGGACACTCTTCACTAGATCAGGTTGCTCAGAGCCATATCCATCCTGGCCTTGACATCCATGGACGGAGCTACCACCTCCCTGGCAACCTGTGCAAGTGTCTCACCACCCTCATGGTGAAGAACTTCCTCTCCATGTCTAATCAAAGTCTCTCCTCCTCTTGCTTGGATCCATTCCCCCTAGTCCTGTCATTACCTGACACCCTAAAAAGTCCTTTGTCAGCTTTCTTGTAGGCCCCCTTCAGATATTGGAAGTTCTCCAAGACTCAGTTTTTGGGGACAGTTCTCTTTAATATCTCTATCAATGATCTGGATGTGGGAGCTGAGTGCATCCTCATTCAGTTGCAGATGACACTAAATTGGATGGGAGTGTTGATCTGCTTAAGGGTAGGAAGGCCCTGCTGAGGAATCTGGACAGGCTGGATTGATGGACCAAGGGCAGTTGTATGGGGTTTAACAAAGCCAAGTGCGGGGTCCTGCACTTAGGTCACAACAACCCTGTGCAATGTTACATGCTTGGGGCAGACTGGCTGGAAAGCTGCCCTGTGGAAAAAGACCTGGGGCTGTTGGTCAGCAGCCAGATGAAGACGAGGCAGATGAAGATGAGGAATATCGTGACCAGCAGAAGCAGGGAAGTCATCATGTATTGGTACCAGTGAGGCCACACCTCAAATACTGTGTTCAGTTTTGGGCCACTCACTTCAAGAAGGACATTGAGGTACTGGAGCATGTCCAGAGAAGAGCAACACAGCTGGTGAAGAGTCTAGAGAACAACTCTTATGAGGAGTGGCTAAGGGAATTGGGATTATTTAGTGTGGAGAAAAGAAGGCTGAGGGGACACCTCATCGTTCTTCATAATTCCCTGAAAGGAGTTTGTAGTGAGGTGTGACTCAGTCTCTTCTCTCTAGTATCAGGTGACAAAGCAAGAAGAAATGATATGAAATTGTGACAGGAAAGGTTTAGATATTAGGAAAAATTTCTTTACAGAAGGAGTAGTCAGGCATTGGAATAGGCTGCCCAGGGAGGTGGTGGAGCCTGAAGGTGTTACAGAAACTTGTGGACATGGTTTAATGGCCATGGTGGTCTTAGGTTGATGGTCAGACACAATGATCTTAAAGGTCTTTTCCAACCAAAACAGTTCTATGATTCTGTGATTCTGTTCTAAGAGTCTGATCCTCTTGCCCTCTGCCCTTTAGCTGTTGATCATCATTGATAAGAACTTCTCTCAGTCTACTCTTCTCCAGGCTAAATAGCCAGAAAATTAAAAAAAAAAAAAGCCTCTACATAATTATTTCATTATAGTACTATGGAATATTAATAATGAAATAGCAGTGCCTTGTTCTGAGAGACTATTACAATTCTTAGTGGTCTTTCATTACAAGAATGACATTGAGGTGCTGGAGCCAGTCCAAAGAAGGACAATGAAGGCTCTAGAGCAGAAATCTTGTAAGAAGTGGCTGAAGGAACTGGGGTTGTTCAGCCTAGACGAAAGAAGGCTGAGGGGAGACCTTCTCACTGTCTACAGCTCCCTGAAGATGTAGCAAGATGGACATTAATCTATTCTCCCAAGTAACCATCAATAGGACAATAAAAAATGGCCTCAAGTTGTGCTAGGGAAAGTTTGGGTTGGACATGGGGAATACTTTCTTCCCCAAAAAGGTTGTCCAAGCCTGGAGCAGGATGCACAGGGAGTGATGGAGTTCCTAACCCTGGAAGGACTGAAAAGCCATGTGGATGTGGTGCTGAGGGAGATAGTTTAGTGGTGACTTGACAGTGCTAGGTTAGTGGTTGGACTGAATGATCTTAAAGGTCTTGTCCAACCAAAACCATTCTATGATTCCACAATTCCAATCTCTGTACATACTGAAAAGTTTTCTATTTGAGTGAATTCAATACAAATGAAAATAAAAGCCACAATAAATTTCATCTGTGGTGTTCCACTGTGTCACTGCAATATTGTGAAATTTACAGCCAGTGACTCAGGTAATGATACTTGAAAGTCTTAAGTGATGAAGCACAAAACAGTGGCTCGTTCAGAACGCAGTGGCTGCATCAGTGTGGACTCAAGGAAGACCACAATAGGGAAAAAAGAAAAAGAAGGAAAGTTGTGGAGATGCACTCATTGCTTTCAGAGACAATGCGTGGATGGGAGGGGCAGATACCTGTTTGAGAAAAACTCTCCTTAAAAAAAAATAATCTCTTGACTTTAGCCAGCAGTGAATAATATTCTCAGGGTATTAAAGCATCAGCTTTGCAGTGTATTTCATCTTGTGAGATCTGTATCATTAATCTGTAGATGCCCCCAGTGCAGTACTGGGTTATGGAGGTGCATGTGGTTTATCACATTGTGCTGTATTTCCTTAGATCTGGCAGTCTCTGGAAGGATGTCATGCTGCTAAACAGCATTAGAAGAGGCAATATTTTTTCCTCCTCACCATGTGGGGAGTTTATGTTCCTAGACAGCTGACAGGGCACCAGGGACTTTTCTCATTATTAAAGCTGAGGAGTGCCACCAGAACATGCCCAGTTTTAACTGAGAGGTGTAATTCAAAGCCAATGTTGATGAAGATTTTTTTCTCAAGGGAAAATAGCAGGAGTTGTAAGGGATCTATGGAAATCATCTAGTCCAGCCTCCCAACAAAAGCAGGGTCATCCACAGCAGGTTGCCCAGGATTGCAATGTCCAGATAGGTTTCGAATCTCTCTGCAGATGGAGACTGCAATCTCTCCGAGCAGCCTGCCCCAGCACCCTCACAGCAAAGTTTTTTCTCATATTTAGGTGGAACCTCCTGTTCTCCAGTTTGTGCCCTTTGCCCCTTGTCCTATCACTGGGCACCACTGAAAAGAGCCTGGCCCCATCCTCTTGCCCTCCACACTTTAGTTATCGATCAGGCTTCTCTTCTGCGGGTTAAACAGCCCCAGATGTCAGCTTTTCCTTCTCACAGTGATGCTCCATTTCTGTCAGCATCTTCATAGCCTCTGCTGGATTCTCTCCAATAGTTTCTTGTCTCTCTTGAACTGCAGAGCCCAGAACTGGACCCAGTACTCCAGAACTGGACCCAGTACTCTGAGTAGGGCAGAGTAGAAGAAGAGGAGATTCTCCCTCAACCTCCTGATTGCACTCATCTTAATGCAGCCCAGGAGACTACTGGCCTTCTTGGCCTTATGGGCACACAGCTGGCTGCTGATGGTTTTGTAGTGAGGCTCTAGCTATTAGCAGAATCAGAAATAAATAGGTTAAAACAATATGAAAAGTCTCTTCATCTAGTAACCTCATCTTTCAGACTTGTGTGCTACGACATACATCCACAGAAGGTCTTTCATGGTCATAGATCATGGGATCATAGCATTGTTCTGATTGGAAAAGACCTCTAAGATTATCAACAGTCAACCTAACACCGCCATGGCCATTAAACCATGTCCCATATTGCCATGTCTACACAGTTGCTGAGCACCTCCAGGGACAGTGACTCCACCACTTTCCTGGGCAACCTATTCCAGTGTCTGACAACGGTTCTCTAAGCATGCGGGTGCACAAGTTCCTTCAAACACTTAAATCATCTGCACTAGAACTCATATATGAAGCAGCAGCTGAGGGAACTGAGATTGTTTAGTCTGAAGAAAAGGAGGCTGAAGGGAGACCTTGTTGCTCTTTACAACTACCTGAAAAGAGTTTGTAGTGGGCTGGAGGTTGGTGTCTTTTCCCTAATACCAAATGATAGGAGAAGAGGAAATGGTCTGAAATAGGGGTGGTTTAAGTTTGATATTAGGAAAAATTTCTTTGCTGAAAGAGTGTTCAGGCATTGGAACACGCTGCCCAGGGAGGTGGTGGAGTTGCTGTCCTTGGAGGTATTCAAGAAATGTATAGACATGACACTTCAGGATATGGTTTAATGGCCATAGTGGTGTTAAGTTGATGGTTGGACTCAATGATCTTAGAGGTCTTTTCCAGCCAAAACAATTCTATTACTCTGTGATTCTATTGATTCCTGCCCTGGAAGAAGTTACCTGTCTTAGTGCCTACAGGACTTGGCAATTCTGCCTTTGCATTGTGCAGGTACAAATGTCAGGCAGAACAGTATTGAAGCAGTTGCATTTTAGCATGAAAGAGATATCATAGCAGTGTGGTAGATGCCTGTGCATTGGTCCAAAGCAGTGTTTTCAATGAAATGTGCTGCTAAATTACAATAATAATACTTTATTTGCTTAATGTCAAGCTATCATCAATCCCGTGCAAATTGTTAGCTTCGCAACAAAACACCATGTAATTGTCACTACAATCTTAAGCCTCAGCAGTCTTGATTTTCAAAATACTAGTTCATCAATAAACCATTGTAAAGGCTTTAAGCTCCAACTGGAATGCAGCAAGGAAGCTCTTTTCATCTCTGATGTCAATAAGCTGAGATGAGAGGAGAAACTAGCTTCATCTAAGTGACAAGTGGGTATATATATATTTTAATTCTAATGAATAAATGACATCCCTATTAATGATTTATCTCCTTTCAGCTTTAACAAACAGTTCTTGTGATAATGGCAAGTGTTTCTTTGGTGTGGGGTTTTTTTTTTGTGTTTTTTTTTTTTGTGCAATAGAAAAGTAAACTGACATTTACCTAGCACAAACAGAGCCTCGTTCGATATTCATAAATGCTGGGCTTTGTGCATGGAGCCCGTGTTGGGTAATTACAACCAGAACTACTCATTTCCCTTTTTTCAAAGTAGATACCTGGGAATGCCATTTAGTCATTACTCAGAATTACTTGTTATCTTTGATGAACTTAGGCTGTGCTTTCACTGGGTACCAGACTGCATGCTAATGCCAATCAAGGGAGTAAATATGCAAAGGGAAAAAAAAAAAAAAGAAGATATTTGGGATGCGAATTTTAAACACCTTTGGTGTCATTTTCCTTTGGCTTCCATTTCTGATTCATTCTCATTCTTGTCAAATCAGAGTGGCATCACTCTCCCCCCAGAACTGCTGCTGTGGGGGTAAAAGGGGATAACACCACACTTAGAGAAATCCATCTCTGTTCTTGTGACAAAAAATGCACCACAAATGGGCATTTCCCCTGTCCCTCACTCCATTCCATTTGTTCCTGTTCTTATACCCATTTTGAGCCACTCACCCGTGTCCTGCCCATTAGAGCTGGTTAGGATGTGCTGTCCATTTATCAGATGGGAAACAGGCAGCTTCACAGGTCAGATGTTTTACAGGACCGTATCTGTTTCCTTCAGGTTTTTTCTGGAGGCTTGAAAAACACAAGAGCAGAGCCCAGTGCCCCAGGGCAGCCCTGGGGTCCCAGCACAGGCATTGGATATGGAAAGTCAGCACTTTGGCACAATGGACACGGGTTGTTTATATCCTTGTACAGAGTAACAAACATAGCAGCAACAATAAATCAGAGCTGCCACACAACAGAAATGTCATCCTCCAGTCCCCTCTGGAGACTTCTCATTTGGTGATCAAACTCAGCATCTAAGGGAAAAAAAAGGAAAAAGAGGGAAAAAGAAAAAAAAAGATGATGTGGCTGTTTTTCTGCAATTAGTTTCTATTTTTTCCTTCACATCCTCAGTAGTTAAAAATATCTATTTGAAGCTTTCCTGTAGTGTCTGTCATCGTGCTCTTTAGGTACCGCAGAGGAAATTCTGAGACACAAATGCTCAATAATAATACTAAATGCAGCAATAACAATAAATATGAATGTCAGGGACCAATTACTCCTCTTTTTGCCTTTGAAAAGTTCTCCCACTGAATCATTGAACATCCCCAGTGTTCTCTAACCTCAGTACATTTATCTGTAGGGTGATGAATGCTCTTTTCAAGCTATGGGTCATTATTCAAGATGTTGGTTTCTTCCTGCTTTCCATTCATTTTTCTCAGGATGACTTTAGTCCACAGCAATGATTTGCAGTACAGTAGTTCTTCAACTCTGAAGAGCAGGATGAGAGATTTTAGGCTTTCACACTTGTCCCTCATATTTATTCAGACATAAACTGCAGCACAGCTAACAGAAAAGCTACACAGCAGCCATGTGAAGACTTGGGGGTGCTGGTGGGTGAAAAGCTGGGCATGAGCTGGCAATATGAACTCACAACATGGAAGCCAACTCTGTCCTGTGCTGCATTCCCATCAGACTGGGCAGCAGATGGAGGGAGGGGATTCTGTCCCTGTACTCCTCTCTGCTGAGACCCCACCTGCAGTGCTGGGTTCAGCTCTAGAGTCCTCAGCACAGAAGAGACATGGACCTGTTGGAGCAGGGACAGAGGAGGCTGCAACAATGATGTGAGGGCTGGAACCCTTCTGCTGTGAGGTAAGGCTGAGAGAGTTGGAGTTGTTCATCCTGGAGAAGAGAAGGCTCTGGGGAGACTTTAATGAGGCTTTTCACTACTTCAAGGGGGCCACAGAGGTGGTGGAGTCAACATCCCTGGAGGCATTCAACAACATGTAGACATGGCACTTCAAGGCATCGTTGATGGCCACGCTGGCGCTAGGTCAGTGGTTAGACTCAATGCCCTTTTTAGGATGGGGACAATCTTTTTAGCAGGCCAGTTGTGACCAAACTAGGGGTGACAGTTTTAAACTAACAGAGGGAGATTTAGACTAGAGGGAAGGAAGAAATTAGTTATGCTGAGGGTGTTGAAACACTGGCCTAGGTTTCCCAGAGAGGTGTTGTAAGCTCCATCCCTGGAACCATTCCAGGTCAGGTTTTCTGGGGCTTTGAGCAGCCTAGTCTAGTTGAAGATGTCCTTGCTGACTGCAGGGGAGTTGGATTAGATGACCTTTAAAGGTTCTTTTCACCCCAAGCCATTCTATGATTCTATGAAAACCAGGTGGGAGCAGGAGGCATGGTGCAAGTTTGGAGGGGTTTAGTATTAAATTTAGCTGCAAGGGTTTTTAATGCCTGCAGACCTAGTTAAACCCAAGCTAGGTGGTCAGCAATGAGGTGAGTGCATTGTTATCAGCTAGACCAAAGTGAAACCAGGACTTAATCCACCTTTTTCTGCTGGTTGCAGGTTTGGTGTTATACCCTAGCAAGACTTGTAGAGCTCTGTCCCCACCTTTGCACACCAGACAGTAGCCTTGAAGGACAGCTATTTGCATAAAATATGTTGCAAATACTGGATTTCTGAGCACAGGCTTCTGTTAACATATTTCTTCTATTTCAATAAAAGCACATTAAAAAATAAAAAAAAAGAGAAAAAGGTTATTTGGAATTGTCACACATTACAGTGAATACAAATACATTCTTAGAAATGAATAAAATGCTAAAGCTTCTTATGTTGGGATCTGTCACTCAGTCTCAGTGGAACTTTATCCTCTTTGAAAAGGCTTAAATTTTCTACTGAAACAAATATAAATCAGCACCTCGTTCTAAGTCATCGAAATGGTGCTTTGCTTTGTTTTCCTTGACGGAAATCAGATGGGATCCAGTTGGCAAGCTTGTGGTAAATGCTTTAGTGGTCAGACTAATCACCTTTAATAATTTCAAGCCCCAAGCCTTTCTGACATAAAAGGGAAAATTCAGGCTTGGCTGTCTGCACTTTCCTGAGAAAAACTCTATCTTTGGGCATGAAGAGCAACGAAGGCCATGACCTAGGAAAGAAAGGCCAGAGGGAATAACAAACCAAATTCATCCTGGACTAGAAAAGTTCTTTGTCCCTGTGGAGACCCTCAACAGGCTCAGGAGGATGCTTCTGCTGCCCTTCAGACATAGAATCATAGAATGGTTTTGATTGGAAGAGGTCTTTAAGGTCATCAAGTTCAACCCTTAACATAGCACTGCCAAGTCAATGATAAATAGTGTCCCTCAGCTCCACATTTACACAGCTTTTAAATCCCTCCAGGGATGATGATTCCACCAGTTCCCTGGGCACCCTGTTCCAGGGCTTGACAACCTTTTCAGTGAAGAATTTTTTCCTAATGTCCAACCTCCCCTGGTGCAACTTAAAGCTGTTTGCTCTCATTCTATCACTTATTCCTTGGGAGAAGAGACCAACTCCCAGCTCACTACAACCAGCTTTCCAGGATCTGTAAGAGTGAGAAGGTCTCCCCTTGGCCTTCTGTTTTCCAGGCTAAGCACCCCTGGTAACCTCAGCCAATTCTCACAAGACTTGTTCTCTGGACCCTTTGTTAGCTTTGTTGATGTTCTCTGGACATCTGCCAGACATTACTTGGAGTAAGTGGCCCAAAACTGAACCCAGCATTGAGGTGTGGCCTCACCAGTGCCCTCTCCAGGGGACAATCTCTGCCCTAGTCCTGCTGATTAAAGGCAGGATGCTGTCGGTGTTCTTGGCCACCTGGGCACACTGCTGACACATCTTCAGCTGGCGGTCAACCAACACCTCCAAGTCCTTTTCCACCAGGCAGCTTTCCAGCCACACGCTTTAACCTAACTGGGGAGGTGCAGAGAAAGTGGGCAGCTAAGTGTGCTGGACTGTGCAGTTAGGCAGTGCAGAGCTATTCAACAGCTTCAAAAAGTGAGTTTTGAGAAGCTGGCTGGCAGGGAGGAGTGAAGGTGTTGTTTCTGATGGCTCACTCCTAGGAAGAGGCCTCTCAAGCTCTTTTCCAATGGGGGTCTTTTGCAGAAAGTTGTAGCAAACATCAGCCCAGGCATCAGGCAGTTCTGTGCTCTCGCTGACACATTCACAAACAGTGTGTACAGACCATTTCGTTATTTACACTGGAAATCACAACTTCCTAGAAGAGGCTGGGGAGGTTAAATGAGATTTGTTAACATCTTAGGAACTCCTGCTAGGCTGAGGTCCATGGTCTGCATGCAGGTGTTGATAGTGTCTCTGTATGAGAAGGAGGTGGCTTAGAGAAATCAAAATGGTTGTTCAGCATGAATGTGATTTGTGACCACAGACTCTGCAGTGCATATGAACCATCTCTGATCTTGGCATAATAAGATGCAGGGAAAAAAAATTAGTTTGGAATAAAAATGTTAACAGAGCTTTTCAAGTGAAGCTTTGACCCTTTTGCCCAGCTTCTTTCAGTTATTATAACAGTTGAGAATCAACATCTGTTTCTCCCCCTCCCTCTCTCTTTCATTTCTCCCTTGTCCCTGCACCTCAAGCACTGCCAAGCTCTAGCTGCTGTGCCTGAGGTGCTTTTGGAGCTTACTGGTTTCCAGCACCATATAGGAAAAAAAATCTGGACTGGGACTAGGAAACAGCAAATCGAAAGGAGGAGTTAAGGTATGTGTTACAGACCATTTGTTTGCAACCTTTTTTGTCCCCTGTGGCATCATGCAATCAGTTCTTGATTACCCACATTAAAGGAGGCTTTAAGATGGCTCATGAGAAGCAAAAATGTAGCTAAATGCAAACTATGTGGTGATTAGACTACCAGAACATTCCCTGAAAAATGGAATGGGGAAGAGAAATAAGGCCAGTAAAACTCCTGAGACTGCAGCTGAGCTGGTAAATCCACACTGCCCTGTGGCACCTGCCTCCAGCTATGTGCAAGATTGGGAAGGGCTATAGGAATTGCTCTCGAAGAGTGAGTTTCTTATCTTACAACTCAAACTGCTGGAAAATAATCCAAAAGTAATGACTCCAAAGAAGATGTATAGAACCTCCTTTCTTCCTGCCTTTCAAGAGGAACAATGATCACAATTCACAGAATCATATAGAATCATAGTTTGGGTTGAAGGGACCTTAAAGATCACAGAATCACAGAATCACAGAATGTTAGGGGCTGGAAGGAACCTTGAAAGATCATCCAATCCAACCCCCCTGCCAGAGCTGGATTGCCTAGACCAAATCACACAGGAATGCATCCAGGCAGGTTTTGAATATCTCCAGAGAAGGAGAATCCACACCCCCTGCCCTGGGCAGCCTGTTCCAGTGTTGCTTCACCCTCACAGTGAAAAAATTCCTTGTTTTAAACTGAAAGAGGGAGATGTAGACTAGATAGAATGAAGGCTTTTTTTTTGTATTGAGGCTGGTGAAACACTGGCCCAGGTTGCCCAGAGAGGTAGGAGATGCCCCATCCCTAGAAACATTCCTTGTCAGGTTGGATGGGCTCTGAACACCCAGATCCAGTTGAAGATGTCCCTGCTCAGTGCAATAGGGGGTGGACTAGATGACCTTTAATGGTCCCTTCCAACCCCAAATATCCTATGATTCTTTAATTATATGATTTCTTTTTTTTTTTTTTTTAACTCTTCTGTTTGGTTCCCCCATCCTATTGAAAAGCAGTAACTGGGATCCATGTAATGACAGTACTGAAGCCACCAGATTCCCCATATGTTGTAGGGCATCACTTTGAAATCTACTCTACTGATTGCCACTGTCTCACAGTAAAATGGCTGGAAAGATCCTGTAACCTCTTCCTACCCGCCTTGGGTGTCAGAATGTGCTTTCTGGTGACTCTAATATCAGTCTGTGGTTCAGGAATGGAATATTAAGGGGAAAAGAGCTCCATAAATGTCTGGGAGATAGAAAACCCACAGAAAAAAAAAAGAATCTGTCCAGGTTTACAAAGAACAAATCGTACCACCCAAGCTAGATTATTTTTTGATGGAATTACTGAATTAATGGATGATGGGAATGAAATCGATTACGCAGTTCTGGGCTTTCAGGAAGGTGCTTGATACAGTGTGTCACAAAATCTGGTGTGAAAAATGAGGAGCCATCTGAGCTGCAAAGAAACTGTCGAGGATTGAGTCAAGGACTTAAAGCGGGGGGAGAAAGAAAGTTCAAAAAAATAAATGACAATAAAATCAGAAGGAGATATTTGCTCTGGGCTATCCAAAATCCAGTGTTCTTTTCACTGATATTTCATACCCTATTTAGGAGCTGTTATGAGAAGGTGGCAGTTAATTAGGAGATTCAACTGAGTTAGAAATATCAGCAGAAATTAGTAGGAGGATGAATTTCCCCTCAGCCTCAATTCACTCTGCAATGTTTCCCCCTATCCTGGACACCCTATAAAAATCCAAACCTCTAATTGCACCAGGGAAGGTTTATGTTGGATATTAGAAGAAATTTCTTCCCTGAGGGGGTTCTCAAACACTGGAGCAGGTTCCCTGGGGACGTGGTTGAATCCCCATGCCAAGAGGTGTTTAAAAGACACAGAGATGTGGTGCTGAGGGACATGGTTTTTCACCATACTTAGTAGAGCTAGATACTGGTTGGACTCAGTGTTCTTAAAGGTCTTTTCCAACTGAAAAGAGTCTATGGCTCTGTGATTCTAATACACTGAGAGAAAGGGAAGGAAACACATTAGGACTGCAATGGACCTTGGTGCACAGAATGAGAGGAGACCTCTTGACCAGCTTGACTGCCAGTTCAGCCCATCTCATTGCCCAACTAGGGACACTCCAGGCTCTGAGTTTTGATTCTGCCTCGCAGCTTGCCTTGTCTGACAGCCTTGCTCCTCTTTGGAAGGCTGAGTAGCCAGCAGAGACCTGTAGAGATGAGAATTGAAGAGAAGAAATATTAACAACCCAACCCACATACCCCAGATAAAGGATATTTTAAGGAGTATATAGGAGTGTTTCATATCATGTCACAGCAAGATTCTGTCTGCAGAGTGCTAATGTAAGTAACCTTCAAATACAGCTTTGTTGCACTGATTTTCACTCCCATTTCTATGCCTCTTCAACAACAAATAGCATCTTCTTCCCGGCTCTCAAGTAAGCTGCACCTGTTGCAAAGATTGTTTCTTGAAGTTGAGATGTCACTATGACTTTTCAGTACTTAAAGGGGCCTGTAGGAAAGCTGAGGATAGACCTTTTAGCAGGGCCTCTTGTGAAAGGACAAGGGGTGATGGTTTTAAACTAAAAGAAGGGAGATTCAGACTAGAGAGAAGGAAGAAATTTGTTACACTGAGGGTGGTTAAACAGTGACCCAGATTGCTCAGAGAGGTAGGAGATGCCCCATCCCTGAAACCATTCCAGGTCAAGGTGTTTGGGACTCTGAGCAACCTGATCTAGTTGAAGATGTCCCTGCTGACTTCAGGGTGGGGGTGGACTAGATGACCTTTAATTGTACTTTCCAACCTAAACCACTCTGTGATTCTGTAATTCTATGAGTCTATGAAAACCACCAGACAGATAACCCACATGCTCTGAGGAGCTAGCTGGGTGGCAGTGTTTTTCCCTGCTCAGTACCAGGAGAAGGGAGCAAGTAACAGTTTCTATACCACACCTTGCTTTATTCTCTCCTCTATTCACTGCTGCTGAATTAAAAGTATCTCATGGCTGCACATATGACACCTGTACTACAAGCTTCCAAGGACTGACTAAATAATAAAGTAGATACAATCTTTTTATTCTTTGTGTCCTAAACCTGAAGACCTGAAAGGTGATGAAATCAAGCTGAAGGCTCTGTGTGTGACATAGCCCAGGGCAGCCCCCTGAGTTCTTGATGCTTTAAAACAGGATGTCAACATCAAGCTTTTCTACCTTCTAAACAATTCCTTCCCACACTCATAATATTAATATTTGCTCCCAAGTGTTCTGAATTAAACCACTCATAGTCCTGAAGAGGGCTTTTTAATCCTTTCTACATGTTGTAGCAATTTATTTTCTGACAGTCTTGAAGATGTGGTGCTGATGGACATGGTTTAGTTGTGACCTGGCAGTGCTGGGTTAATGATTGGACTTGATGATCTTAAAGGTCTCTTCCAACCACAATGATTCTGTGACTTTTTTTTTTTTTTTTAGGTGTGTTTAGCTTTTTGAGCAAGTGTAGTAGCAATTGTGAGCCATAGGAAAGCCTCACCACACAGAGAGACTAATTTTCTTCTGTTACAGAGATTAATGTTATTCTTTTTGGACACAAATGAAATCTCTTGGCTGATGAACTTTGCTATGACACTGGGTGGGAATGGCTCCAGACTGTTATTCTCTCTGTTTCTCCAGAATCACTTTACTCAGCAGCTCTTTGTAGCACAGTGAATAAGCCAAGGAGCTGTGCCAGTTCCTGCTGAGAATCAGTGATCAGCTCTTCTGCTGGGGGAAAAGGCATCAGGAGCAGAACGCTTTGGAGGAAGAGCTGCTGTGATAAAGATCTGTCAGCTGCTGCCAAACCCAAGAAGGTGAACAGTCCTCATGGGCAGCCCTGAATGCATGGGGCTGAGAGGACTCTGCTGCTGGCACAGCCCTCTGGGAGAAAACACCTGGGGTTTGAAGGAGCCAGTGGTCCTTTCTGATTAACAGCCTCCTACAAAACACATTTTCATCCAATTTACCTCTTTTGGCTTTCAGATAAGCACATAATGTCACACCTGCTAAGCAGCTAGAATTATGCAGCATCATAAATTACATTTTTTAATTTGCCAAAATTCCTGGCTTGTGTCATTTATCATTCAGAGCCACCCTTCAGAGAGGCAGAAGTGTTTCCTGCACGGCTGCACGTGAGAGGAGAAGCTTTTCTCCTCGCCCCACTGTGCAGAGGATAAGGCGTGTGTGATGGTGGGAAGTAGGTGCCAGCACCAGAAGCTCTCCAGAAGGATGCATCATCACTTCAATCACAGTGATCACTCCCCTGTAAAAGGCACTATTGAGGCTGCAGCTCTTGAATACTGGGTTCAGATTTGGGGCCCTCACTCCAAGAAGGACACTGAGGTGCTGGAGCATGTCCAAAGAAGGGCAACGAAATTGGTGAAGGCTCTAGAGTACAAGACAGTCTAGTGGACTGTCTGAAGGAATTGGAGTTGTTCAACCTGGAGAAAAGGAGGCTCAAGAGAAACTTTCTTGCTTTCTACAGCTCCCTGAAAGGAGATTGGAGCAATGTGGTGTTGTCTCTTCTCCCAAGTAACAAGCAATAGGACAGGAAGAAATGGCCTCAAGTTGCACCAGGGTTGGACACTAGGAAAAATTTCTTCCCCAAAAGGGCTGTGAAGCCCTGGAATAGGGCTGCCCAGGGCAGTGGGGTGTATACCTGGGGGTGTTTAAAAGCCATGCAGATGTGGTGCTGAGGGACATGGTTTAGTGGTGACTAGGCAATAATCAGCTTAATGGTTGGACTTGGTGATCTTAAAGGTCTCTTCCAACCAAAACAATTCCATGATTCTGTGCTTCACTAGGAAATTCGTGACCCCGGGATATGTGTGGCAGTGCCATGTTTTTTGTCTGATACTCCCTGAAGCTGCTTTAGTCTCAGTGAGTGGTGAGGTGCTGCTGTTTGGATCCCCATGGCCTGGCCTGGAGCCTGTGTCAGGGCAGGTAGGTTCGGGCAGTGGGCTGGCACTGAAGAGCTCAGCTGCTCTGCTACTGTCAGACACTCAGAGAAGTTCTTACAGACAGGAGCACTATGCTCACATTAGTGATGCTCTCTCAGCCTAGCAGGCTGGCATCAACTACAAACACTGCCATACAGGGAGGGAAAGTGTGCTTATGAAGATGGGTAGTTTTGACCTTCCTCTTCCCCACCCTCAGTTCAATGCTCAAAGCTACTTAACCCATGAGAGAGGGAACTAGAGGAGAGGCTATTTCTGTAAATGCATTTCAGTGATGAAAGCTGGGCTTTGAAGATTGATATCTCTTGAAATCCCTAAAGTATAGTCAATATCTGCTGGAAAAAATATTTATGAGACTGGGTTTTACGTAAAAGAGCAAGTTGATGCTGCTGCTTAAAACATAGATTTGTTTGGGCTAGAAAAGTCCAATCCCTTACAGTGAGCAGGGCTATATTAGCCTAAGCTTTCTAGAAGATATATCAGAAATGTGAGTTTGTGCCTGCCACATGTCTTTTGTGAAAATTTCCAGTGTTTTATTTCCTCCATTGCCTTTCCTTTTCAGGCCAAGCTTTGAACCCTTCTCATCATTTGAAGAGTGGTGGTGGTGGGTTCTCCTTCCAAACAAGAAAGAAAAGCCTTGCTCAAGGATTAGAATAGCTTCGGGGTGTGTGTGTATGTGTGTGTGTTTGTGTGTGATTTGAGGTGGAAATGCTGTTGTGAAAAAAATAATTTTGTTTAGAAGAAATATTTGAAGTCACAGTTTGGGTTTTGAAGAAATCTATGGAGACCTGTCTAGGCAGCAAGTAATACAAATGAGTTAAGCTGCCCATAGGTTGTTGCCTTTTTCCATGAGCAAAAAATCCAGATCAAAACAGATGTATGTGGATGTGCTTAGGTGAAAGAATTGTTCTTAAAGAACCTAACCCCAAAATGGTAGCACCTCAGAAGTAATGTAAACAAAAAGGTGAGGGTGATTTGTGGTACTTTGCAGAGAGAGAGTTTAACTTGAATGCTACTTCTTCCCTGCATAGTCACTGGGAAAATAAGTTGGGAGGGAACCAAGAAGAATAACAGTGAATGGCATGAACCCTGCAAAGGGAAAACAAAGCCTTGGGTCAGTGGGCTGAAGGTGGGGTTCATGTGCTGGCCTGGCTGCTGGGAGCTTCCTCGTGTTAATTATTAACAGCCTTCAGAGGGCATGCAGCTTCTCTTGACCTTTTTGCTGTCTGTTTTACAGCACTGTTGTTCTGGTAGGAGAGGAGGCCAGGGCAGTGGCTCCAGGGCTTGGAGGAGCTGCCTGTGGAGCAGCATGTCATGTCCTCTGTAGTGCTGGCTGATGCAGGGTCTGTTCTGTAATATACCAACCCACCACCAGGTCTCTCTGGAAAAACATCCTAAAAGGGCTTCAGTTCCTAATATTCCAGATGCAAACTACAGCAAGGCTGGAGTTGTTTGCCAGTGCTGTTTCCAGTGGCTTTCTTCTCTGTATCCTTCTGGACAACCTGTGTGACACTGACAGAGGATCTTGTACACTATATATGTCCTGACAGGAGTGTAAAAATCAGTTGTTTAAATTGAGAATATGTTATATTGCTCTTCACATCTGAATTACAGTGTGGAGATTAAGTGTGGAGTAGTTACACTCTTCTGGTCTCAAAACATTTAGCTTAACCTGTGGGTAACAAGTAGATAAGTTCACCATGAGCCAGCAATGTAGTCTTGTGGACAAGAAGGCAAATGATCTCCTTGGGTGCATTAAGATGAGTGTTGAGGGAAGTTTTACTTCCCATTTGTTTTATCCTAGTGAGGCCACATCTGGAGTCCTGGATCTGGTTCTGGGCTCCTCAGTTCAAAAAAGACAGGGAAAGAGTCCAGCAGAGTCTACAAAGCTGCTGAGGGGACAGAAGTCTCTCTGTGAGGAGGAAAGGCTGAGAGACTGGAGTGGTTTAGCCGAGAAGAGCAGACACAGAAGGGATCTTCTCAATGCTGAGCAAGAGCTAAAGGGTGGGGGATAAGAGGATGGAGCCAGACCCTTTTCAGTGGTGCCCAAAGACAGGACCAGGGATGATGAGCACAAATAGGAACCCGGGAGGTTCCATTTGAACATGAGGCAACGAATCTGGGGAAGGGTCTAGAGAACAAATCTTGCAAGGGATGGCTGAGGGCCCTGAGGTTGTTTACTCTGGAGAAGAGGAGGATGAAGAGAGACCTGATTGCTCTCTATAGCTACCCAAAATGAGTGTGTAGTGAGCTGGAGACTGGACTTTTCCCCTTGTATCAACCGATAGGAGAAGAGGAAAAGGCTTGAAATTGTGCCAGGATAGGTTTAGGTTGGATATTAAGAAATATTTATTTACAGAAAGAGTAGTCATGCATCAGAACAGGCTGCCCAGGGAGGCAGTAGAGTCACTATCCCTGGAGGTGTTAAAAAATGTGAGGATATAGCACTTTGGTACATAGTTTAATGGCCATGGTGATGTTAGGTCAGTGGTTGGACCTGGTGATCTTAGAGGTCTTTTCCAACCAAAACAGTTCTAAGATTCTATGAAGAAAAATTTTGCTGTGAGGGTGTTGGAGCACTGCAGCAAGCTGCCCAGAGAAGCTGTGGAGTCTCCTCTAGACAGATTTAAAATCTGCTCAGACAGCATGATCTGAGAACCCCCCCACCTCCTGTGGGGTGACCCTGCTTTATTAGGGATGTTCAATGAGATGATCTCCAGAGATCCCTTCCAGCCTCTACCATCTTGTGATTCTGTGTGATTCAGCACAGGGATGGGTGTGGAAGAGTCAAGGTCTGTAAGGGCATTCATGTCCTGGATGTGCTGGTACCCCTGCACCCCTCCCAGTACTGTTAAGGAACTACTTGGGTAGCAGGGCCTGGCTTACCTCAGCCTACTGGTGAACCTATAGCAGCAACACAACTAATTCCAGGTTCTGTGGTGGAACAAGCCCATCCCCAAGGACCAGTACTTTTAAACACCTTCTGGAAGCCAAGTCAGGTTGGCTGCACACACCTCATCATCATGTGAAGTGTGTCTAGAGCTTCCCACCTGTGAGTTATACTAACAAGTATGCTAACATATACAGCCATGAGGAGTGATTTATGCTGTTAATGGCTTCTCCATCTATACATTTACTGACAAAATGTATTGCATCATTCATGAAATTGCTGTAGCACTCCGAGCACAATCAGTGGAGCCTCCTGATTGGCTCAGCTCAGTGCCATATGTTGTATAGAAAATTTATTTAGGCTTGATGAAGACATAAATTGTTAGGAAGCCTTGAGTACAATGATAAAATTATAAGCACATTTTCTGCCTGTTGAGCACAGAATTTATATTTGTAATCTTATCTGGGTTGTGTTGCAACAGTCAGCCTGGCTTCTGTTTTTGCCCCTGAAGGCTTTCTCCAAACATTCCCTCACCAGAAGTGTTTCTTGAAGCTCTACAACCAGACAATTAAGTGAGTACAAAGAGCATAATTACTTCACACAATGAGTCATGTGTGGTAATGTCTTTCATCCTTTCAGGTTGTTTGGTCTGATGATGCTACACTGACAGAGTGGCTTCCAACTTCACGTTCAACTCCATCACCATCAGTTTTATGCTACTCAGCAGCATAAAAATGCATAAATATCCAAAAATCTTGAAAACCAGAAAGAGTTAAAGTGATCCAGGGATTTTCAGTGGTGCCCAGTGGTAGGACAAGGAACAACAGGTACAAGCTGGAGGACAAGAGGTTCCACCTCAACACTTCTTTATGGTGAGGGTGACAGAACACTGGAACAGATTATTCAGAGAGGTGGATTCTCCTTCTCTGGAGACTTTTAAAGCCTGCCTGGATGTGTTCCTGTGTGGCCTGGTGTAGGTGATCCTGCTTTGGCAGGGGGATTGGACTCGATGATCTCAGGAAGTCCCTTCCAACCCTTACTGTTCTGTGACTCTGTGATCCTGTGTGATTTTTCATCCTCATTAACCGGTAAGACCATTTCATATTTAAACTCTCCTATAACTATGGAATCATAGAATCATTTTGGTTTGAAAAATACCTTTGATCATCACCTCCAACCATTATCTAACTCTACCAAGTCCAGTGCGTAGCACCATGTCTCTGTTATTGTACTACTACTGCTACTACTACTACTAACTTCCTCAGGAACTTAAGCACCATAAAGCCATTATTATTTATTATTATTATTATTAGTAGTAGTAGCAGCAGCAGCAGCAGTAGCAGTAGTAATAGTAGTAGTAGTACTAGTGCTAGTATTAAAGCAGCTTTATGGTGCTTAATTTCCTGCTGAATTTAAACCACATATATATATATGCAACTCAAATTTGGTTCAGTTTTGGGCCTCTCACTCCAAGAAGGACATTGAAGTGCTGGAGTGGATCCAAAGAAGGGCAATGAAGCTGGTGAAGGTTCTAGAGTGCAAGTCTTGTAAGAAATGTCTGAAGGAACTGGGATTGTTTAGCCTGGAGAAAAGGAGGCTCAGGGAAGACCTTGCTCTTCACAACTGCCTGAAAGGAGATTGTATTGAGGTGGGGATCAATCTCTTCTCACAAATAACACGTTGTAGGACAAGAGGAAACGTTCTCAAGTTGCACTAGGGGAGGTTTAGCTTAGAAGATAAGGAAGAATTTCTTCCCCAAGAAGAACAGCAGCTGGAACAGGCTGCCAAGGGCAGTAGTGGATTCCCCACCTCTGAAGAGTTTTAAAAGGTGTGTAGATATGTAGCTATGGTGCTGAAGGACATAGTTCAAGTGGCAACTTGGCAGTTGTGGGTGACTGATTGATCTCAATGATCTTAAGGGTCTTGTCTAGTCTAATTTATTCTATGATCCTATGATTTCCCCAGTTATTTAACTCATATTATCATATAGCAAGTTACTTTAAATCTGACCACCAGGTTTGTCCTTCCTGAGAGGATTTAGGTGCAAAATATGCAAGAGGACAGGAGAGGTGATGATGGCCCTTGGTACACCATCTCCATCAACCTGTGGTGGCAGAGGAATGCCTTGGAGGACGACTCACCCCATCTCTGTCTCTAAGGGAAAACACTTTGGGGATAGGCAGATTCCTAGCAAGATTCACAGTTGGGTGAATGCAATTTAAGGACTGAATGGAAGTCTTGGCATGTATGTTTCACTTGAAATACAACTTTCTGATGGACCTGGTAGACACAGGAAATTGGCCAAGTCTATTTTTCTCTCTTTTAAATTTTTTTTTCCTTTCCTTTCCAGAAAGAAATGAAGATTCTTTTAACAGCTGCCAAATTTGTTAGCTGATTGATGGACTTGCAGGCCTTGCTAAGCATTGCTCTGAAGGTTTCCTGAAAGCAGAAGGAAAATCCCCCATGACCACTCTGGAACTTGCAGAACAAGCAATTTGTCTGACTGGCTGGTGAATGTATTAATATTTGAAGTTAATTGTTGTGCTTGAATCATCTGGTGCCAAATCATGAAGCCATTCATCGTTTTTAATGTGAAGATGTTACTCTTGCCTGACTGTCTTTAGAAGGCAACCACCACGACCTCAACACATTGACAGAGCTGATTCTGCAAAATTAAGTTGCAATATTCTTCTGACTGTTTGGTTACAGAAAGACTGATGAGCTCAGATGCAAATTTTGTGTGAATATTGAATTGGAGTTTTTATTTAAGTGGAAACAGACACGGGATATTGATGTAAATGTTTGTAGGACCAGGAGTTCTGATTGCATTTATCCAGGCCTAGTAGCAGTATTAGCCTGTGTCCAACATGAGTGAGATTTCTGCTTTAACTGTGGCTCCTGAGCACATCTTCACAAAAAAACCAAACCCAACCCAAACCAAAACCAAAACCAAACACACCAAAAAACAATTGCTACAAATATCATGACTGTAGAGATACAATTAAATGTCTTCTATCTGCTACTGAAAACACATCAGTAGCAGAGTCTGAGGAGTAAAAATGCCATTGCTTAGAGAGACTGTCAGGAAACAAGAGATATTAATCTCCCCTGACACATTCCTTAGGACAAGGCACATCAAACATCTCTCTCACTCTTTGTTGTCAAAATCCACCTTGCCTGTGCTGTTGTGAATTGAGTATTATCAACTATATTGAACAAAATCATGACTGGATGTTTATAGACCACAACTTCTTCCAACCTCACTCCTCCTTACTGCCTATCTCAAGCCATAATACCTAGAAAAAGCATCGCATTCTGAGGTGACAGGAATGGGAGGGAAGTGGGAGGGAGTTTTATGGAATTCACTGTAAACAATCCTGAAGTGAGAGGCAGGATCATGGCACCCGAGAATCAAGGATACCCTCAGCAAGTTTGCAGGCAACACCAAGTTGGGGGAGTGTGGTGATCTGCTAGGGTGTAGAGAGGTTCTATAAAGGGATCTGGACAGGCTGGATCAATGGGCCGAGGCCAATAGGATGATGTTCAACAAGGCCAAGTGCTGGGTCCTGCACTTGGCTCACAACAACACCATGAACACTCCAACCTTGGGGAAGAATGGCTGGAAAGCTGCCCAGCAGAGAAAGGCCTGAGGGTGGTGGTTGACTGTTGGCTGAATGTAAGCTGAAAGATAATCAAAATCACCAAAGCCAGGGTAGATGGGGTCTTGAGCAACCTGGTGTAGTAGAAGATGCCCTGGCCCATGGCAGGAGGCTTAGAACACGATTCTATGATTCTGTGATTCTAAGTCCAACCATTAACCCAGCCAGGTTACCAGTAAACCACGTCCTTCAGCACCACATCTACATGGCTTTTCTATCCCTTCAGGAATGGTGACTCCACCACTGCCTTGGGCAGCCTGTTCCAGCACTTGACAACCCTTCTGGGAAAGATTTTTTCCCTAATATCCAACCTAAACTTCCCTTATTGCAACTTGAGGCTATTTCCTCTTGGAATTTGGTTTATGAACACTAAAATCACTGTCACTGCTGCTTTCCTTCTGTTGTCTCCTCTAAAATGTCACCCTCCAGGTAACTTCCATAAGCTCCATGCTGCTTCATGAACACCTGCCCCTCATATTAATCTCTTTTTTCTGCTCCTAATTGTTGCAACCTTTCCTAGGCAAACCTGCTTTGATGGGGAGGTTGGACTAGATGATCTCTGGAGGACCCTTCCAACCCCCACCATTCTGTGATTTTGTGATTCTGTAATTCCTCATAGTTTCTCTGTTCTTAACTTCTGAAGTCCTCATCTTTATTTTCTTCTTGTCAAAGTCCTGTTTTACCTAAGCCTGGATTTCTCTGTTGTTTGTATTGATTGATAGCTGTAGTACTGCAGTGAGGACAGAGAGCTGCTTGCTGTGATTTCTTGAGCTGGCTCCAGTTTTAAGACATTGCAATTTACAGAATGTCTTTTGGGACTACATCACACAGACTCAATAACATGTGTTTGACCATGCCTATGGCAGAAGAACAGCAACAGCAACAAAAAGTAGCAGCAGTAAAACAAGGAGCACTGCAGAGCTCCTTCCTCTTCATGTCCTCTCCCACCCAATCCTCCAAGACATACCTGTGACTGCAGGAGTTCTGCAGCTGAAATAATGTTTGGCAGATGTGACATCCTCTGGCCTGGGGAGAGGGTGCCATGATTCCTGCTGCTTTTCAAGAGATCTCAGTCACTTTTGGGATCACAGGACCTATGTGTCCTGCTCAGTGCTGTGACTTCTAAGGTCAGTCTCTGCTCAGTGAGGGCACATTCTGAAGTTCAGGGCAGGTTTGCACAGCCAATGGTTGCTTCTAGCAGTGAAAATGCTGATGAGGAGAGTTACTGCCAAGGGCTGGGCTGCTCTGGTTTAGATTTGCTCCTGTGCAGACCAAAGGCACTGCCACATCTTGTGCCCCACCTTGGGGTGCAGGAAGTCAGAGATGGCACCTGCAGGGAGGAGAGGACAGGACAGGTGACCCTCAACTGACCAACGAGGGATTCCATCCCATGGACATCATCTTCAGGAGAAAGCTGAGGGATTACCAGGGTCAAGCCTCTTCTGTAGCTGCCAGTGTCCAAGGAGAATTCTGTCCCTTCTGACTTCAGTTGCCATCCATGTGTTCCTGAACCCTGTTTCAGAATCCAGCTTCTGAATTTGGCTCTGATCTGCTGCTGAGTCTAGTCTGGGACTTCCCTTACTCTTCTCAGGCTTGGGGTTGCAAATTCTTCAGCACCTCTGTGCAATTTACAGCAACGGCTGGTAGGTAGCAGCTACGTTTTAAAGGCATTTTAAATGAGAAGTTTTCCAATTGCAGAGAAAATGCATCCTTGTGTCTTCAGATCTGAATTTTGCAGTGGTTTTGGACTGGTAGTTGTCAGGCTATGAATCATTCTGTCAAAGATGGATGTCTTAGATTTAGAGCTTCTCAAAACATCTTGACTGATAGATTTATACAGATGCTGCCCTCATTCCAGATCACCATAGAATCACTTAGGTTGGAAGAGACCTTCAAGATTGCCCAGTCAAACCAGCACAGCCAGGTCCCCGCTAAACCAAGTTTCTTTGCACCACATCTACGTGTCTTGATGGCTAGAACATGAAAAGATACTTTTAATGATCAGAGATAATGTGGTTTGCTGCTTCCTTACATTGGGTTTTCCATATAGCTTTGGAAGGCTTCAGGATCGAGCAGCTGCTGTGTCTGCAGTGTCTCCATGGCACTTCTAGGTGAGGCAAAGTTCTGCAGTTCCAGCAGATGGTGCAAACTGCTGGCTCATTCCATTGCTGCCTTGTTCCCCATCCTTGCTTTTTCACTGCATCCATGAACATGAAGCAAATTCCAGCCTGTTCAGAAATGAGCAAGCTCTTGGGAGAAAGAGGAACCATCCAAATGCCATGGAAGTGGCAAGATGGGCAAGAGCTTTAATGCTGTGAATCTGGCCGTTGGTAGTACTGTTAACAGCCCTAGTAACAGAGGGGGCTGACACACTTTTTAACCCCTCCAGTCATTTCAGTAATGATAGCTTTGGTGAAACACTGGCACAAGTTGCCCAGAGAGGTGGTAGAAGCCCCATCCCTGGAAACATTCCAGGTCAGGTTGGATGAGGGTTTGACCAGCCTGCTCTAGTTCCAGATGTCTCAGCTGACTGCAGGAGGGTTGGTCTATACAGACTTGAAAGGTCCCTTCCAACCCAAACCTGTGATTCTATGATTCTATGTTTCACATGAAAAATCACTCCCCCCTCACAGCAGTTATTCTCAAGAACAAACATGGAATCACAGAATCCCAGCATGGTGGACTTCTGAAGATCATCTAGTCTAACCCTTCTGCTAAAGCAGGGTCACCACCAGCAGGTTACCCAAGATCACAGCACCCAGGTGGGTTTGGAATATCTCCAGAGAAGAACACTCCACAACCTCTCTGGGCAGCCTGCATCAGGGCTCCAGCACCCTCACAGCAAAGATATTTTTCCACATCACCTCTTTTGTAGCAGGAAATTGCAGGTCATGTTCAGGGCTGGCAAGGAATGTCATGAAAAGACTGAGTAGAGCACAAGCCCAACATCCTCTCTTCTTCTTCATGTCAGGGCAATTTTCAGGTCCTACATTTGTCCATGTGCATTGTTGGTAATACAATCCACCTCTTGTACTGGCATGGCACACCTATTGCATGGATCACACAATAAAGATGCTCTGCAGGTAGCTAAGTGCTTGCCGGCTCTGAAAGGAGGCTTAGTTGAAGGCTCTCAGATGCTAAAAGATATTAAGTGAAATGAGATTTTTATCATGTATGTGTTTATTGAGCTGAGAATCCATACAAGGTAAACAAATGTTTACACTATCATACAGTAAGCATTTCCAGGGCTTGATAAAAATGATTGTCACTCACTGTGCTTCACCAAAAAAAAAAAAAAAAAAGGTTCATTTTAATGAATAAATAATTTGATGAAGTCAAAAAAGTATTTACAATATAAACAAATAAAAAGAAGGAAAAAAAACCCCAAAACATAAACAAACAACAGACTTTGGATATATTAATCTGAGCATTCTGTATTTTCCATTTTCTCTCTGTATTTCTGTCCAAGATTCTCTCTCTGAAGTGGTAAGGAATGGGTAGAAATTCCAACGGAAAAGAAGTTAACATGAGTTGGTATGTGTCTTCCCATTAGTTCAGATAAGCTACATATGGTTCATTTGTTATGTGTTAGGATACAAATATAACTAAAAAAAAAAAAAAAAAAGAAAGAAAAAATCAGACATTATCCAAAATGCCAGACAGCATTCTCCACGGAACAGAAAACGGACACGAGGCTGTGACGGGAACTGGCAACGCAAAGAGAACAGAAAAACACAAATCCCTTGGTAAGAATATCATTGTGCTCTCTTATTCACCAGAGGACCATGCTGCTTCACCACCTCGGTGCCCAGGGGTGCTGCAGGTGGTGCCCGACAGCTGCCGTGCGGTTGTGGTGGACGTTCAGATGGGTGTCAAGCGGCGGCATCGTAGTGGGAAACGGGCAGTGCAAGCAGGTTGAGAAACAGCTCTTTGGGCTCTTCAAAAGAGCCAAGTAGACAAAGCAGTAGAAGCAGAACACTGAGAAGTTGTCATCTCATTTTACATAGATATCATGGAGCGACTTTGCTTTGCTCGTGGTGGTGGTGAAAAGCGAGAACATCGCCTGTGCTGTTTACACCATCAGCCAGAATTCAAGTATTCCAGAGCTACTTCATAGCAGAATTTGTATTGATCCTGCAAAATCAGAAGAAAGCCACAAAGTCAGTTATTGAAGGAACTTAATTAAGGGGATCAATATTTCTCTTCTGTTAAAATTATTTACTATCAAGCTGTTGTCAGTGGGAACCAGATTGCAAATCCAATTTGTATTCAGATAAGGAAATCTTTATATTAACCAGACAATAGACATCACACATAGTAACTTACTCTGTTGCTCATATTAGATGTGTATTTAGCTGCTCTAAAACACTTGTATGAGAAGAATTGACTGCAAGTAAACAAATTGGCTTTCAACCCTTCTATCATCTGTCAAAATGTCCATGTACTTCAGCAGAACTGAAGTTATTGAAATTCCTCCCTGGAAATGTTCATCTTAATATAGACCCAGTGTCTAGCACTTCCCAGGTTGTAATGTTTATTTTCATGTCATTCATACCTCTGTACATCTCATGGCAAGAGCTGATCCTTGGTCCTCCTTCACATGCAGCCCAAATCCACACCAAAAATACTCTCCTTTCCCAGTGCAACAGGGCTGTTGGATCAGGCCTAAGCTAAATTAATCACAGAATCATAGAATGGTTTGGTTTGGAAAGGACCTTAAAGATCAGGTATTTCCAGCCCTGCTGTCATGGGCAGGGATACCTTCCACTAGCCTAGATTGCTCAAGATCCCATTCAACCTGGCTCTGAACACTTCCAGAGAGGAGACATCTGCAATCTCCCTGGGTCACATGTTCTAGTGTCTCACCACCCTCACTGTAAATAATTCCTTCCTAATATACAGTGTAAATATTCCCTCTTTTGCTTAAATCCATTTCCCCTTGCCCTATCACAACAAGCCCATGTAAAAAATCCCTCCCCAGCTTTTTTGTTGGCCCCTATTCAGGTACAGAAAGGCCACTATAAGGTCTCCTTGGAGCCTTCTTTTCTCCAGGACTCATTCCAACTAATTTTCAGCAGTTAATGGTGATGCACAAGTTAGGCTTTTAACAGGTCTTTTGTTACCCAAGTTTTCAGGTGCTGACCCTGTGCTTCAAACACAGACCTGCTGACCAAACAAGGGGTGATGGTTTTAAACTACAACAGGGAGATTTAGACCAGGGAGGAGGAAGAAATTTGCTATGCTGAGAACGGTAACACGCTGGCCCAGGTTTCCCAGAGAGGTGGTAGATGCTGCATACCTGGAAGCACCCCAGGTCTGGTTGGACTGGGCTCTTGAGTAACCTTATTTAGTTGAAGATGTCCCTGATGACTGCAAGGGGGCAGGACTCAATGACCTTTAAAGGTCCTTTCCAATCCAGACCATTCTATGATTCTATGAATATTTAGCAATAGTACACATTGAAATGAAACAAAAAAGCTGAAGGAGATAGTAAGTCTGTGTTCTATGAATCCAATGGCTTTGGCTTATAAAAATGCCTCTTTCTCTTATCCACTTAATTATTAATTAATTAATTATCAATTAATGAACAATAACTAAGCATTTACTGTCATGTAGGAACAAAACCAGACTTAACTGTCGGGCAGACTGAGCTTTCACCTTCCCAACATTAAAGTAAGTTGAAGATTACAATTACACTTCAGTTACAGTTTCCTTTTCATTAATACTTTGTAAAGAATTAACTCTTTTGACCTCTGCCTGTGAGTTTTGGGTCACATTTTAGCTGAGAGAGGAGACTCCACCTTAACGTGTAAGAGCACAAGTAATATCACAACAATCAAAAAGCCATTAATGAGCACACAGAATTTCTGAATTCTTTTCTTGAGAGCTGTCACTTCAAGAAAACAAATCTTAGGTGCACATATCCCCTAAGTTATGATTGAGATGGATGTGAGGTTTGAAGGTCTTGCAGAGCTTCCACAAGCTCGTTGTGCCTTCTTCAGAATGAGAAAAGAAGAAAAAAAGAAGAAAGGGAAGAAAGGAGAATGATGTAAATGATTCCTTTTCTGCTTTTATGGAATATATGTATCCAAATAAATGAAAATTATTCTCTAACTACAGAACAGATCAAAACAAGAGACCAGACACTCATCCATTTCCATTCTTCCACTCTTATTTTATGCTGATTTACAGATCCAGCAGAATAACTGTCATTTTCAGTAAATCAAATACCTGTCTTTAGGAGTAGACATACATTATTTCCCACTGTGTTCACTCATGTGTGTCCCTTGTACATTTTTATTATTCCCTTGGTGGTGGATATTAAAAGTCTCTTAACACTAGCTAGGTGCAGAAAGGTATATTTATTCCTCCCTTCCTCCCCAGAACACCTATTGGTGGGTCCAATAAGAAGGCTTTGGACATTCTGTAATAAACCTTTTGTAATATTTTGTGATACTGTTGTATGATGACTGAGGAATTTCATAGCTCCATATTTTATAGACGTAACATTCAGGTTTTTCCACTTGCAGGAAAATCAAAGGGTTCAATGAAATGAAGAGATGAATCTCTAAGTACGGACCATAAATACTGTCCTTCATCTCATCAGAAAGTGCCTAAAAGGTATTGATAAAGCAATCTGGAAACTAATTTTTTTTTTTTGTGAAATACTGTTATAATTCTGAGCATTTAATATTTTACCACAGAATTTTAGATAGATGAATATTATTGTTCTCATTTTTTCTTTTTCAGATATGGAAACTGAGGCAAAGACACGTTAATACAAGAAAAGTCATAAAGGATAAAGATAGTAGAATAATCAGGAAAAGCCCTCAAGTGTCCTGATGATTCCCTTTTTCACAGAATTACAGAAAGGTAGGGGTTGGAAGGGACCTTCAGAGGTCATCTAATCCAAGCCCTCTATTAAAGCAGAGTCACCCAGAGTAGGTTGTGTAGGGTCATAATGTCCATGTGGGTTTGGAATCTCTCCAGAGGAGACTCCACAACCTCTCTGGGCAGCCTGCTCCAGGGCTCCAACAGCCTTATGGGAAAGAAGTTTTTCCTCATGTTCAGGTGGAACCTTCTGGGTTCCAGTTCATGCCCATTGTTCCTTGTCCTGTCACAGGGCACCACTGAAAAGAGTCTGGCCCCATCCCCTTGTCCCTCACCCTTTAGCTACTGATAAGCAGATTGAGAAGATTCCCTCTAATGCTCCCTTTTCTAGGCTCAACAGCCCCAAGTTTCTCAGTCTTCCCTCCTCAGAGAGATGCTCCAGACCCTCCAGCACCTTCATAGCCCTGTGTTGGACTCTCTTCAGTAGTTCCTTGTCTCTTGAACTGGAGAGGCAAAACTGGACCCAGTACTACAGATGTGGCCTCACCAGGGCAGAGGAGATGGGAAGAAAAACCTGCCTGACCTGCTGCCTGTACCCTCCTTAATGCACCCCAGGACACCATTGGCTTTCCTGGCCACAAGGGCACGTTGCTGGCTCATGGTGAACTTGTCCACCAGGACTCTCAGGTCTTTCTGTGTGGGTCTGCTTACTGTGAAACAATCTACATGGAAACTGAAACCGAGCTGATTCAAGTATTTGTTCCTACAAAGCAGCAGGGCTAGACTGAAGAGATGTGCTTCAAACTCTGCTTTTCAGTGAATTATGTGATACTGGGAAAAATCCTCATTGTCCCATCTTTCTCTAAAATGAGGAAAACAACAGTGGTCTCCTTCACAAGTGCTTTGAAATCTCCTAATGAAAAGACCTCACAAGGCCTCTCAATGTCATTGAGGCATTCACAAAACCATCTTCAATTTACTGAATGCTATTTTTGTATTTTATAATAATGCATTTAGCTTTTGAGTAAGACAAAAAAAAAAGTTTCTCTGCTGGAACATGGAGACAGCTGCTTGACAAACCTACACCTGGAGAAGTGTCACAAATGGGAATTTATTGAGAGTGTTTTCTTCAGCCGAACATCTTCACACTGGAAATTTCCCTTTTATTTCTCTAAAATAAATGCAGGAGAGATCAGTGAGTTTTGTGGACTTCAGCTCTGGGAGAAGGGAGAACAGCAGGCCTGCCAAGTCTCTCTCTAAACTATACCATCTGAATGAAGAAGTAGGACATTTTTCTTAATATCTGGGAAATAAAAATGTATGGTTCACAGCGTGACAATTCTCCTTCTGAGAATATAAACTAGAGGAAGAGGAGCCAACTAAGCTGCTTCTCCCACCACTGCAGACACTTGATAGTTTCTCACTTGACACAGGATCCACAGTTCCACACCACTGGCTCATCACCCTGGGGTACTGCACAGCTGGCAACATTTGGCTTTTTCCCACGAGCCTGGCCAGAGAAGGGTTTAGGGGAGGATCTAGGATTTCACAGGTAGTATGGATGAGAGGGATGTGATGGAGAAGGTAGTGGGAGATGTTGTTCCATAGGACAGATGAGGCACAGTGGTATGTGTGGTGGGACAGCGGATGGCCCTAGCCATCTATACCCAGCAGAAATTCCTGCTTTCTGCCCATTCTCCTGTGTGTTTCACATCCAGATCTGAGGAGAAAGGGAGGCTCAGGGGAGATCTTATCTTTATCAGTCTGAAAAGAGCTTGTAGTGAGATGGTGGTCTGTCAGTTCTCCCAAGGAACAAGTGGTGGGACAAGAGGAAATGGGCTCCAGTTGCACCAGGGGAGTTTAGTTTGGACCAGAGGAAACATTTCTTCACTGAAAGGGTTGTCAAGGCTGACCAGGGCAATGGTGGAGTCCCTATTCCTGGAGGCATCTAAAAGATGTGTAGATGTGGTGATGAGGGACATGAGTTATCAGCAATGGCAATGATGTGTTAACATTTGGACTCAATGACCTTAAAGAGCCCTTCCAACCAAAACAATTCATTCTATGATTCTATAAAAATCAGTTTAGCATCCGTGGAGCCACCCAAATGCTTCTTCCTCTTGGCTATGATGCTAAGTTGAATCCAGCTGTCTCTTCAGTACCCACCTCTACATCAGGATGCTGTAAACTGCTGTCCTTTATAGACCAGTCTTCAGAACAGGGTATCACACTCCACCCCTCTCCAAGTACAGAGCTACCCACTGGCGTGTGAAAACCTGCTGGTTTCAGCTGTTCTGCAGCTCTTGTGCCATAGCAGCTGGCACTTCAGCAAGCCTCCATTTCATAAATAAATAAATAAATAAGCTCATAAAACACTCTCTAGGAAAATAATTGCACATGGCCCCTTGTTTCTGAACTTCGTTAATCTTTCTACGAGATAGCGCAGCCGTAATTAAATGCAATATTCTGGATGTCAAACTGAAATCCAGGGCTTTGATAAATATTAGGCGATTAAGCTATTTATAAAATATATAATTTGAAAATCTGGCATTCCATTTTGCATAACTATTATTTCTCCCCTGCAAGGGCTGCTCTCCACTTGGCTCAGCCTGCTAGAAAAGAAAATTAATAAGGATGTGCGGCTGAAAGTTTAAAACTCTTAAAAATTTCAAATGAGAGACAAAGTCTCCTTGGGAAGAAAGCAGTGCAAAAATACTCTTGTAAGTGAAGTGACTCCATTATCCCCTTTGAAAATGACTTGCTTGCTTTGTGAACAACTCCCACTGCAAATCCTGGAAATCTTACTGAGTCTTCTGAGAAAAAAAGAAAAATAAAAAAACCCTCAACATTATTCTGTTTAGTGGTGCAGTTAAAAAGCTCATACCAGAAGGTCCACCATGTTGGGCTTATTATTCCTCAGTGTCTTCACAGCATGGAATACATCAACAGCCCTCTGATGTCGAAGCATTTCACAAACGATACTGATTGCACAAAATGTCCCACTGCGGCCACCTCCGTTCCTGCAAAAGAAGTGATAAAATGGCTCCGTGAGAACTGACTCCATCTGACAAGTTCCTACAGCACCAGGGATGGTTACAGAGGGCAGAAGTTCCAGTAGGGAGAAATCAGAGAAGGTTCTTGCCCTCTAAGTTTGATGAACTCTAGGCAGAACATGGCTTTTAATTGGAATTAATGGGCTGAAAGATTTCAAAGCTATGATTCAGATTTCAGGAGGCTATAAGTCTGGAGGGAATTGAGCATCTGAGTTTTCCACCACCCTTCAGTGAACACTTGAGACAGCACAAAGAGGATGCTAAAATAACAACAAGGTACTTTCAGATTCATAGAATCATGGACTCATGGTTTGGGTTGAAAAGCACCTTTGAGGGTCATCTAGTCCAACTCTCTTTTAATGAACAGAGACATCTTCAACTAGATCAGGTTGCTCAGAACCCTGTCCAACCAGTGCTTCCAGGGGTGGAAACAATTCAGTTTAACAGCCCTTTGCACTGTAATGGTTGGACTTCAAGATCTTCAAGGTCTTTTCCTACCATAGTGATTGTGTGATAGTGATTCTGTAAACCCACGAGGTTGCAGTGAACGCATGGCCTAGAAATGCCATAGAGAAAGTGAATTAGAATCACAGAACCTTAGGAGTTGGAAGGAACCTCAAAAGATCATCTAGAATCTTCATGTTCTTTTTATTCTGGATCCTAATGCTTTCCTCCTGGACCCAAAAGTGTTTTGAAGGAACACAGAGAAAGTGAGTTCTTGAATTCCTTTTATTCTAGATCCTGCTGCTTTCCTCTTGGACTCAAAAGTGTTTCAGAGGAACAGCAAAAGCACCCAAAGTCTTGTGTGTAGGAGCCCTTCTGGTGGCTCCCTCCTTCAAGGTGCACTAGGTGGGGCTGTGCTGTTCCCTTTTAGAAGTGTATGCATTCCCCCTCCACCCGCGGTGTCAGGATGAGAACCCGAAGTGACTTTCTAACAAAGAAGCTGGGCACAAACGTTCATGTGCAGGATCAAATATAGTATTTAATAATACTTTATCCTTGGTTATTTTTAATCTCGAAGAGAATCTCTTTCTTTTTGGAAGCCCTATTATTTCTACAGCTATTCTAATCAGAATCTTTAGGCTGTGCTTCACTGGAAATAATAAGACCTTAATAACTACCAGCGTGCGGATGAGTTAGGGAGCAGGTCTTTCAAACCAGCTTCTCAAATGGTTGATTTTCAAAGGGAGATACAACATCGCACATCTGTCACATCCCAGCAGCCTGAAAAGAATGCTCTCTGCTGCCAAAACATTGCCTGATATTGTGGGACTCTTTGAGAATTTTAATTAAAATAAAGTCATTTAAAAGGATTATATTAGAAGCTGCTTCTTTCTTTACCGCCTGGAAGTGACGCATGGTGTGATGTTGTACAACTGTTTAATATCATCAGCCACCTCAGAGATAACAGTAATTTGCACTTCAAAAGGGTTTTTTGTTGTGGTTTTTTTCTTTTTTTCAACTAAAGATCTCAAAACATTAATTAATCACACTGCACAATGCTCCTTTGATGAAAGTATTATTATCCCCATTCTACAGATGGGGAAACTGGAGAGCAATGACTTGTTCAAGGACAGTGATAGTGGGAATTATTAATACACTCTTAGGTTTTCCTCCATTGTTCTAACACTGGGGCCCAACATTTGGAAGAGTGTTAGTGTGTGCTTTTCCCATTATCATCCCCCTTCTCCATTGTAGTAGCATCTCAAAACATGTTTAGAGGAAGAGGTGTGCAACTTCAGGCTCAGAAGAATTGGTCTCAAAAGATTGGCTTAAAAGAAGATAAACAGCACGTGCAAGTGTTAAGCTATATCAAAAATAGCAGAGTGGATGATGGTCCCAGGGGAGCACAGAGGTCACAGGAGGACAGAAATATAGGGTTCACCAAAAGAGTTGTCAAACCCTGGAAAATGCTGTCCAGGGAAGTGGTGGAGGAATCATCACTGGAGGGATTAAAAGAAGCATAGATGTCATGCTGAGGGACGTGGCTTAGTGGTGGACTTGGCAGTGCTGGGTTAATGGTTGAACTTGATGTTCTTAAAAATCTTTTTCAACCCAAATGATTCTATGAATCTATGGTTTTATGATGTACCATTACTAGAAAAAGTTAAGTCAACTACAGGGTCTTTATGACTGGTCTATCACACCACCTTTACTTCTGTCCTTTAAGTCTGCAAGAGGAATAAGCCTTCTAATACTCCTTATTTCCACAGTCTTTGTGTCTAGAAATAAAAGGTATGCTGTGCTGAAGGTGTAATTTTGATTTACTCTGAATAAACATGCAACTTTTCCATTTGCAAAAGTCACTGGACATCTTTATATAAAATAGAGTTAACTTTCACAGGGGTCTAGCAAGAGAGGGAAACTCATGAATCTTTGAAAAAAAAAAGATACCATTCATCTTTCTTTCCTCCTGATGTAGCTGAAGATGTCCCTGCTCATTGAAGACTGACCTTTCATAGAATCACAGAATTGTCAGGATTGGAAGGGACCTCAAGGATCATCTAGTTCCACCCTCCTGCCATGGGCAGGGACACCTCACATTAGATCAGGTTGCTCAGAACCCCATCCAGCCTGGCCTTAAAAACTTCCAGGGATGGGGTTTCTACCACCTCCCTGGGCAACCTGTTCCAGTGTCTCACCACCCTCATGGTGAAGAAGTTCTTCCTAACATCCAATCTGAATCTACCCACTTCTAGTTTTGCTCCATTCCCCCTAGTCTTACCACTACGTAAAAAGTTCCTCACCAGCTTTCTTGTAGGCCCCCTTAAGATAATGGAAGGCCACAATAAGGTCTCCCTGGAGCTTTCTCCTCTCCAGACTGAACAGCCCCAGCTGTCTCTGCCTTCTGATCATCCTGGTGGCCCTTCTCTGGACTCGTTCCAACCAAAAGCATTCTATGATTGATCCTTTGGAGGAATTTAAATCAATAAAGCTTTAAAACGAGCAGTTGTATTATTCAGATGAGATGATGAGATGAGGCATCCATCTCATCATGTATCCAGATGAGATGGATGCCTCTTCACAGATCATTTTAAAGTTGGCACAAACCTCTGAGATTGTCCTCCTCTGTTCCTGGTACTTACAAGCAATGCACGACGGTGCGTCCCTCTCCCCCATTATATTCTTCCTGCCACTTCTCGACTTGGCGGATGAGCTTCAGGAAGGAACGCTTAGACACCGGAGTGTCTCTGTACATAGGCCATCCTAGGAACTGGAACTGCTGCACCATCCGATAGCCATCTTGGGGCTGTAAGAGATTGAGCCAACAGGCAGGAAAAACACCAGAGTTATTTTGGGGTGCATAAATTGACCTGTTTGCTATCGCCGAGGAGAAGCTGCTCAAGCAGCTCACCCCTGAACAAAATACTAATGTAATTTCAACTGCCCTTGAAGAGCTACAGCTTTTCATTTCCAGCAGAGTTATTAGCACAGAAGGTTTTAAACAGAGTGCTATGCAAATAGACCAGAACAGAGCAATGCTACAGCTGCAGGATCAAGCAAATAATGAATTAATATCATAGCAGGAACTTGGTAGCAACACAACTTCAATTACATACTTTTTTTTTCCTACATGCTTCAGCATTTTGAAGAATGTTTGTGTGCTTCTGTCTTTTTTACTTTTTTTTACCGAAAAGGTCAAAACCTCTCAAGATATCTTGAAGCAGGAAGCATTTAAAAAACCAAATGAAACCCTCAGATGATTCTGGCTTATGTATATAAAAAAAAAAATCTAACTACATTTTATTTTATTGTGTGCTCCTGCAGCAGTCAGAACCCCTCTGGGTGACACATTCCTGAAGCAGTTGCTTTATGGTGATTTAAAATCAAAAAGGAGCACAGAACAAGTGTTAGTGGCAGAAAATTACAGTCTTTTGAAGAGGGGCATAATAAACACACACATGAAAGGTGGATTTGTAGGCTAGGATTTGCCACTTTCACGTCTGGGCAAAGTAAAGGGCAGTTCAGTGCCAGTTTAAATAAAAGCAGCATTCCAAAATGTTGCAACACAATTTTGTCTCTAGAGTGAGAGGTCATAGAGAGGATCTAAATTTAACAAAACACAGGAATAAACCAAAGTGGATGGAGCATTAGATATGTTCCTCAGTGGGTTTTGCCTGCTTTATGTCAAAATTTGGAATCTTCTGATTTCCTGGTTGGTTTCTTTCAGCTGATGACCTCCTCTTCCCAAAGCACATCAGCTATACCCAGCTCACATCAATGCTGCTGGAGACTGTGGGTTTATATTGCCACATCCATTGTGAATGCAAGACCTTTGTAGTATTGAATAAATATCTTGCTATATGCCATCTGCTTCTCCTTTTGGGTATTAACATGTTTTGGGGAGTCTTTCATTGTTCTGATTGAAACCAAGGAGATGATGTAGCTTTCAGGACAAGGGTACATTTAGACTAGATAGAAGGAAGACATTTTTTCCAGTGAGGGTTGTGAGACCCTGTCGCAGGTTGCCCAGAGAAGTGGTAGACACCTCATCCCTGGAATCATTCCAGCTTGGGTTGTCTGGGGCTCTGAACAACCTGCTCTGGTTGTAGGTGTACATGCTCACTGCAGGGGGGGGTTGGACTAGATGATCTTCAAAGGTTCCTTCCAACCCAAAACATTCTATGCTACTATGATTCTAGAGGATAGGGGATTTCAGGGCAGTTCCTGACTCTTCAGCAGGGATTGCAGCTCATTCGTACCTGTGGTTCTTTGGTGATGGTATTCCCTCTATCTGGGAAAAGATACCTGGTCAGTGGTGGAAACTTTTTTTCCACTCAGCTTAAAAAACATAGAATCATAGAATCATAGAATCAGTCAGGGTTGGAAAGGACCACAAGGATCATGTAGTTCCAACCCCCCTGCCATGGGCAGGGACACCTCACACTAGATCAGGCTGGCCAGAGCCTCATCCAGGCTGGCCTTAAACACCTCCAGGGATGGGGCCCCAACCACCTCCCTGGACATGTCTCATGTAGTCTTCTGTCAACTTTATGAGAGCGCCGTGGCTGGATATGAGAATGTAGTTGTCCCACATATGTTATGAAGGGTGATTACTGAGACAAGGCCTTCACTAAAAGCCTAGGACTGGCATTGAAAACGATGAAGGATTGGTGGACAGCTTTCTTCACATGACACAGAGTACAAAGATACAAGATGGCTGATTTCAAACTGTTGAAGGCAGGACTGATTTTGGCATTTCATGGCTACTGCACAATCTGAATCCCGCATTTATGTCATTTGCATTTAACACATCTGAGATATGCATGAAAATGTTTTTCACTTCAGTTACACATAGGAGGCTCTTTCTCACTGATTATGGTGTGACTGAGTATTATAGAATCATAGAATCATTTTGGCTGAAAAAGACCCTTAAGATCATTGAGTCCAACTGTTATCTAACTTGCTTTCAAAGAAATAAGCTGAAAAATGAGAATGATTACAGAGAAGGTTGGAGACAGGTGGCGGTTGGTCTCTTCTTCTGAGTAACAAGTGGCAGGACAAGAGAAAATGGCCTCAAGTAGCACCAGGAGATATTTAGATGGACATGAGGAACAATTTCTTCCTCAGAATGGCTGTCAAGCCCTGAAACAGGATGCCCAAGGTACTGGTGGAGTTACAGTCCCCAGAGGGATTGAAAATCTGTGTAGATGTGGCATTGAGGGACATGGTTTAGCAGTGGATGGATTAACAGTTGGATTTGTTGATCTCAAAGGTCTTTTCCAAATGAAACACTTCTATGATTCCACTTAAATTTAACTTTATTTTTTTTTTTTTGGTGACCTGAGTAGAACCATCTCATCTGCTGAGACAGAGCAGATGAGCATCCATACCCTGGCTGCATTGTAAATTCGGAATATCCGGCTGATTATGTCTTCTTCTAAATCAGCTGATACAAACTCCACCTGAATAGGACCGTGTCGGTGTACTCCATTTTCTGGCCAGTACTGAGGACACAGCTAAAGAAAATCACAAGCACAAAAGTAGAGAGTTAATGAGTTTGAATTTCATGCTGCCTCCATAAACTTTCCCAGATCTTTCTTTGTGCTCCATTTATGACTGAAATTCTCCTGAAATATCTTCATAAAATACACCATGTGCTTTAATACTCTGAAGGGAGCATCAATTCTCCAAACTCAGGACTCAACTTTCACGTCTGTTTCATTACCCGTGACTGACAGTACTGTTTAGCATCAGCATTGCTTTACATTTTTCAATAACTGCTCCATTTCATCTTATGAATGCCACCCCAAAATAGCAATTCTGCTTTCTTTAGTGCTCAGAAAACATCATTCCTTAGGTATCTAAAGATCACAAAGTAATATTACCATTATCTTGCACAGTTTTAGTGACTAATAATCATGGCGGCTTAATGCAGGAACCAATTATCATCCCTGTTAATACTTTAAAGATTAGATCAACACATTGCAAGGAGATTTTTGAAGCTAGGCTCTGCTTGTATATTTTTTTCCATAAAACCCTTAATGATTTCCAACTGTCCCCCACCCCCTAGGATATTTAGAGCAGCTCCAGCATGTAGTTTTTGCAAACATTCACCAAAATTAAGTATGAACTCGTGAAATTTTGTTTGCTTGCAGAAGCATTGATGTCAGATTTGGAACTTCATTTCATTCAGTAAAACAGCTGTGGTCTTCATTCTGCTGCCTTGACTGTTACTGATCCAGAGCTGAGCTGACAAATCACATTTACTCCAGATGTTGTTTTGCATTTCTTATAACACTTAGTCCTCCACAAAGCTGTTTGGAGATGACTACATTTTAGGGAAACATAATCACTTACTACATCAATTAAGAAGAGAACAGGGTCTGATTTGCAGGAGTTCACTTTAACAAGTTAAACTCAGAAATTTCAAGGAGGAAAATATATTTTTCATTTATCTTAAACTCCCCCTAGATTCAGTCTGCTGAGCAAATTGATTCTCAAGTATTGCTTCAATCTTGGACAACTTTTTGTTGTTATGAAATATGCTAGTGTCAAAATATAACTTATATAACTAATGCAAATGCTCAGATCATTTTAGACACGTACAATTTAGTGCAAGCCTTTCAAACACACAGGGATACTGTTATAACAGACCTTTGCAAAAGCCCTAAATGAGAATAAGCAGAGCTCTTTGCTGGAGCTGTTTTGGGAAGCCAAGATTTTCCCAGCTCTCAAGATATCAAAAGCATTCAAGGCCTGTGTGTTCTGCATGTGTGTGATGCCAGCAACTCTCTTGAAGTCAGAGATGCTGTGAAGGGTGGAATTTCATTTCCCAACAGAGCATAACAATCTACAGAAATTGCCTAATATCTAAACAGAACTGTAAATACTCCACATACACATAAACAATAATGATAAGAGTAATTATTAATAAATCTGGATGGAATGAGTGTTTTTAATAAGCTCTGCCCTCTCTTCACTTCTGTGTGCTCCAAGGGCTGGGAGATTTATTCCTAATGAAAAGATTGTTACATTAAGAGGGAAAAGGTTTAACATACTGCAGAGGCAGGTGCATTTACTGCATATCCCAATAGCTTTTAAAAGCCTGCAAGGCTAATAAATGCTGGAAATAGCCATGCACTATTGTAAATTCAAAACACAGCCCACAAATTAAAACCCCTCTGTTCAGCAGTCCCTAACAGTCTGACTCCCCCGAGTCTTTCCTTATTCACTCAGAAAATAATCTCAGGCTCATGAATAAAAGTTTTGTCTTTCTATTTTGCTCCCTGTAGACAATGGAAAGGGCTTGGAATCAGAAATTCAGCCTTTTAAAACAGCGTGTGGAATTCCTACACATCCCTTTTGAAAGACAAAATGGGAGATTAGCGTGTTTTGAAAACAAATTCTTCATGTGCAAAAGGAAAAAAGAAGAGGAGGCATTTTTCTTAAGACTGTGCAATAAACAAAGCTAAAATGATTCTTGAGCATATCCCAAATGAAAATGACATCCAGCCTTCTATAAAAAAAAACAAACAAAACAACCCAACCCAAACAACAGTGCTCTTAACTAATAATTAGCAAATGTTTACATAGTAAGAACCTGGAGTGCCACCACCTTATTCCAGCGTATGGCTGGTGCAGTGCGTGGGAGCCAAGGAAATGATATCTGTGTAAGGACCTGGAACTGCACCACTGAGAGCCAGGTTGTAGGATGCTGAGTGATTAATGCCAGTGATTAAATTGCCAAACCAGTAGGTACTGTTTTCCAATTTTCTAAGGAACATGTATAGCATGCACAAATCTTTTGTGAGGCAAGTGCATCCTCTCACACATTTCACTGTCCTGTTTTCTCTTCTGAAGGATGCTTAGTGCCCAGCCTTGTTTAGCTCCTCTCTCTTTGCTAACAATGTCATGTTGTGCCAAACATAACACAGATTTCCCCACTAGGAACACTGATCCCCTGGTAAGCAGACCAAGGCCACTGACCAGCTTCAGGCAGGGTAATGAGTAGCTGTTGGATTCTGTTCATGACTTTTGGCTATAAATACTGTGTTTCAGACTTGAGTCAGAATCTGACAACCACCATTTGGAGGTTTTAGCAACTCTTCCCGAAGTATCTTCTCTTATCAGAATAAATTATAGGTGTATGTACTTATGTGTGTCTTCTTCAGTCCCCTCATCATCTTTGTAGCCTCCACTTCACTCTTTCCAGTAGCTCCTTGGCTCTCTTGAACTAGGGAGCCCAGAACTGGATACAATACTTCAGATGTGACCTCACTAGGGTGGAGGTGGTGTAGGGCAGGAAGAGAACCACCCTTGACCTACTGGTCACACACTTCTTAACACTTCCTAGGAGATCATTTCCCTTCTTGACCATGAGGTCACACTACTGGCTCATGGTGAACTTTTTGTCCACCAGATGCTGCTGCTGGTCTGATTTACTCCTCTTTCCTTATGTGTCTGCAAGCTACAAATCAATTTTTTAGTGTGTTGGCACTTAATGTTGTTTTACGAAACTAATGTTCTAAAGCTCTTCTGAAATATCAAAGCTTTAGCAGTCCTCTTTGGAAGGGAGCAGTTTTCTGGACTTACTTGTGCAGGATCCACATCATTCAGCATAACTATTGAGGTGCAGTGATAATCTAGGACCAGTCTCCAGAAATCTTTGACAGTATTTGGTAAAGGATGCTGAGTAACTATAAAAGCAGATGGTTGCTTGTAGCTCTGCAAAGAAATAACGAGATGGTGAGAAGAGGGAGAAATCCATTTAGCCCCTAAAACTTTGGGACTGAAAGGATTATTTCTATTTTTTTTTAATTAATACACTGTTTTCAGCCTTTCCCCCAGATCTTATAGAATTACAGAATTGTTTCAGTTGAAAATAACTTCTAAGATCATTGAGTACAACCATCAACTTAACACCACCATGTCTGGAAGTGCCATGTCTACATGTTTTTTAAACTCCAGAGACACTCCATCGCCTTCCTGGCCAGTCTGTTCCAATGCCTTATCACTCTTTAATTAAAGAAATGTTTTCTAATATCCAACCTAAACTTCCCCTGGCACAACTTGGGGCCATTTCCTCTTGTTCTATCACTGCATACTAGGGTGAAGAGACCAACCCCCATCTCACTACAACCTCCTTTCAGCAATGAAGCCTTTTCTTCTCCACCTTACAAGCTTCAATATTAATAAACTGTATTTGGGCAAAATCTAACCTCTGCAGATGTTATATTTGTGAAATATGTTTTATGCCACAGGCATGGAGTCAAATCATCAGAGGTCTTTGCCTCCAGTAAAAATGCAACCTTTAACTCAGCACATGCCCCTCAGTATCACATCTACATGTGTTTTAAACCCCTCCAGGGATGGGGAGTTGACCACTGCCCTGGGAAACCTGTTCCAGGGCTTAAGCACTCTTTCAGTAAATACATTTTTCCTAATATTCAATCTAAACCTCTCCTGGTGCAACTTGAGGTCATTTCCACTCTTCCTTTCTCTTGCTTCTTGGGAGAACAGATCAACTTCCACCTTGCTCCAACCTCCTTTCCACAAGAACCTCTCCCCTGAACCTCCTTCTCTCCAGGCAAAAGAACTCCACTTCCCTCACCCTCTCCTCACAAGACCTGTGCTCTAGATTCCTCACCGTCTTCGCTGCATTTCCCTGCACATACTCTAGCACCTCAATGTGCTTGTAGTGAGGAACCCAAAACTGCATCCTGTATTTGAGGCACAGCCTCACCAGTGCTCAGTACAGGGGGACAGTCACTGCCTTAGTGCTGTCACACTGTTGCTGATCCTAGCTAGGATGTTGTTGGCCTTTGGCCACCTGGGTTTATGCTGGCTCACATCCAGCTATCAACCAGCACCCCCATATCCTTTTCCACCAGGCGGTTTCTTGCCACTTTGCCCCAGGCCTAGAGTGATGCATGGGGTTGTCTTGACCCATGCATAGAGACCTGGCACTTGGCCTTCTTTAGCTTCAATTTGTGTGCCTCAGGCCACCTATCCAGCCGATCCTTGGAAGTTTTATGCAGATGAGAGGTGCTTGAAAGTCTTTCCCTGACTCCCTCACTTAGGAACCCTGGCAGTTTTCCAGGGAAAGTGATTCTCAACCTCATTGTGATACTGAAAATTTTGCTTGCTACCCCTCAAAGGGCTCTCGTCCATCAGTGAAGAGCTGCTGCAGAAGCTTGGCTAGGGAGTTTCAGCTGGAAGGCAACCCAAATCACCTCATGCCTTGGAGCCTTTTGTAGAGACACCATTTTGGATCCAGCTGATTGTTTCAGCAGTGAAGAAGGGAAGTATTTTCAAAGCAAATACTGAGCCACTGCTCTTTTTGAGCAACATTTAATTTAGAGAAGAAAACAGAACTGAACTCTTGAGGAAAGAAGACGATTAATGGCAAGGTTGGAAATTGCAGATCAAGGAAGCTCTGTTCTAACACGAAATGTTGTTGACCTACTGTGGGCACCTAGGGAAGCCACTCCAACTTTTATCTTAGCTAGATAAGCAGAAAGATAATGCATCTACCTTTTTACAGAGAGGTTTTGAACTTAGGCTTATTTTAGGAAAATACTTTGAGAACTTGGAAGGGAAGAAAGGTAAAAACTGCTATAAACTGTTATTACCCCAGCTTCACTTTTCCAAAAGACCATTTACAACGTGTTCAGTCTTTGCTAACTTCTCATTTCTTGTTGTTTATGTGTTTGAGAATTGCAATTACTATACCCCTAAATTGTCAGAGATAGGATATAAGTATGCCTTTACAGACTGTAAAGGCAGTTTAAGTGTCTTTTTACTGGTATTCTATTAGCAGTATCAGAATCACCATTGATGCATTAGAAAGAAAAAAAAAAATCCACGCAAACATGAGGAGGAACCATTAATTCCAACAGAAATAAACAAAAAGGCTGAAGTAATAGCTTGTGTACTGTCTTGTGCTGACAGACAATTATTTTTTCTGTTAATTACCGGTTAAATGAGAAACAACGGGAACTGAAATATTGATGCAAACCTTATTATCCTGTTCTACTGCCTTGGTGTCTCAATAGGTAACTTTTTTTTTTTTTTTTTCAGGCCAGATGGTTAAAAATTCAAGCACTAGGGAGAAATGCAGACAGGTTTCATTTTTCAGAACTCCCTGATTTGCTCTTGGAGCACGGCATTGGAACCTTGGCAGTGACATAACATATGTGGGATCCTAAATGTACCGGGGAGTTTAAAGATTTTGTGCCATGTTTATTTATTTATTTTATTTATTTATTTTTTAAAGCAAGCTAGAAAGATTTTGGTCATCTTATGCTGACTCTACTTTTTTAGCATTGCTCAGTTTTGAAGGGCTGCTTATTCCCTTTTTCTTCATTATTAATGAGGTAGAGGAGACTTACATCCATCAGGGCAGCATTAATGTAGTTACTGCTCTCCCCATCTATCGTTATGAGGAAAGGCAGGCATCTGTCTGGAGGCAGAACATCCATGCAGCGGTTCTTTTCATGATTGCGTGGTAGAAGTGCTATGCTGCAGTCTTCTACACGCAGAGTTGGAGTCACCATGTTTAAAGTCTTTCAAAAAAAGAGTAAACAAATGCAACAGAGAAATTAACACAGCGGTGGAAGCATCCCAAAATATTTAAGGGTGGATCAAGTCGGCATTCAGCTTCAGCGGGAATCAGTATGCAGAGAAATGAAAACACATCTCAGTCAGCAGGCTTTGGAAGCCAAAAAAAAACACCAAACTAAAAAAAAAATCAAACAAAAAACCCACCCCAAATCCTGGGAGCATAAAGATGTGAAAAATAACCTCAAAGACAGCTGGCAGAGCAAACCTGCCTTCTGGAGAGAGGACAGCAAGAGGAATCGACATACTTCCCTTGAGGAAAAGGAGGATTTTACTACTACCCCACAGCCTTCTTTTATATACAACATAATTCAATACCAGTTAGTGGCATCCTGTTTTCCTTTTTTTTTTTCCCCAGTCTTTCCCTCCTACATCTGGTCCTAAATTGGTTGGTTATAAGCAAGCTGGTCTTAAGTTGCTTAGTTATAAGCAAGTACTTCACCAAAACTCTTTGTATAGCTTAATTGTATAGCTTCTAGGTGACACACCAGCCACAACTTACCCTGAATTCCTCTTTGATCTGGCTGGAGTTAGTTTGAGGATCCAGTTTATTCATTTCATAGTACACAGACCTAACTTGGGAAGCTGGGATTGATGTGTCCCCACAAAGACAGGCTTCCAGAATGGCATCGTGGATGAAGACATACTGTTCCTGGTAAGGCAAGAAAAATAATTATCGACATAGAATGTGCTAAGGGTATTTTAGTTAAAAAAACAACACAAGTAATATGGTTCACAGAAACACAGAATCATCATGGTTGGAAAAGACCTCAAAGATCATCAAATCCAATTATTATCTAACTCTACCAAGGCTAATATTACACCATATCCTTGAGTGCCATATTGAGAAGGGTTCTAAATATATCCAGGGACAGTGATTCAACCACTTCCTTGGGCAGCCTGTTCCAGTCTTTGATAACCCTTTTGGTATAGAACTTTTTCCTAATGTGCAACCTAAACCTTCCCTGATGTCATATGATGCCGTTTCATCTTACCCTATCAATTGTGACTTGTGAGGACTTTGTCACTAGTTCTCTTGGACTTGGTCTCTTGAAGCGACACTAGAAGGAATAACTTTCACTGAAGTTCACTAAACTTTATCTCATTTAGAATCATTTAGAAATGAATATGAAAGGATTGACTGAAATTAGTCACAAGAACAAACAGGAGTGCAAAAATACTCTATAAAGACCCTCAGATTTCTGGTTTCCTCGTTCCTCTGCCCAGTTCCTCAGACCTCTGCACAGATAGCGCAGGTGCTGTCATGTAACTGAGCCTCAATGAGATATACTCCAGAGTAAATCTTCCCTGGAGAGGAAACACTCATGACTTTGCTTTCTTTTAAAAGCCACTATGAACCTGAACCGCAAAATAGCTGTGCACTTGTTTGGGCAGTGGTTCTTCAGGTTTGCATTGGATTATATTCTGTGTATAATTGAATAACCTACTTTCTGAATCACAGAACCCCAGCATGGTAGGGTTGGAATGGACCTTTAGAGATCACCTAATCCAACTACCCTGCTAAAGCAGGGTCATCCACAGCAGGTTGCTCAAGGTCATGTCCAGTTGTGTTTGGAATCTCTATAGAGAAGGAGACTCTGCAAACTTTCTGGGCAGCCTGTTCCAGTGCTCCATCACCCTCAGAGAAATTTTTCTTTAAGTTCAAGTGAAACCTCCTCTGTTCCAGTTTGTAACCATTGGCCTTGTCCTTTCACTGGCCAGCACTGAAAAGACCCCAGCCTCATCATCGAGACCTCCACCCTTTACATATTGCTTGGCACTGATAAGATCCCTTCAAAAATTTCTCATTTCCAGGCTGCAGAGCCTCAGGTCTCTTCAGCCTTTCCTCCTCACAGGGATGCTCCAGTCCCCTCAGCAGCTTTGTGGCCTGTGTTGGACACTCCAGTAGTTCCCTTTCCCTCTTGAGCTGGGGATCCCAGAACTGGACTGGTGCCAGCCAAAAAGGGGCTTTAGTTTTACAGGTTAGAAGATTATTTTTGCTTGCAAGCACAAAGCAGTATTCCCATGGATTAACAATACCTCAGTCTGCACCATGTTAACTCTCCGAGATCGAAGCTCTCTCACACAATTGTATATGTCTACAACACCTTCTCTTTCTGCCATATCTAGCATGATGTCAATGACAATGAAACATCCAGTTCTGCCAGCACCAGCACTAAAGAAAAAGAAGAGCATAGTTAGTCAGAGAATCATAGAATCATAGAATGTCTTGGGTTGGAAGGGACCTTTAAAAGTCATCTAGTCCAACAGTGAGCAGGAACATCTGCAACTAGGATTGGGTTGTTCAGAGCCCCAAACAATCTGACCTGGAATGGTTCCAGGTATGTGGCTTCTACCATTTCTTGGGGCAACCTGGGCAAGTATTTCACCACCCTGAGTGTATAAAATTACTTCTTTTTATCTACCCTAAATCTCCCAGTTTTAGTTTAAAAGCATCAGCCCTTGTCCTGTCAGAACAGGCCCTGCTAAAATGATTTTCCCCTTATCAACATTCAGCATAGCACTGGAAAGTGTAAAGTGTAAGTGTCCATGTTGCAGATATTTCATCAGTGGGATGATGAAACTGAAATTGAGCCTTGCTTTCAGGCATGTGCAGGATTTCAGACTCAATTTTCACATTCTTACCTATATTTTAGGTTTTAAGTTATCATGAGTAGAGCTTCAGAGGCTTCAGCAACCCGTGGGGGTACTACATGGTAGAGGAGAAGCAAAAGTAGGTTCTGAAATTTAGTAGGCAACACAATGGAGGGACTTCTCTTAGAATCATAGAATTCTTTGGGTTGGAAAAGACCTTTAAGATCAACCATGATCTAAGCTTATCAAGTCTGATGCTAAACCATGTCCCTCAGCACCAAATTTCTGTATCTTTTAAACACCTTCAGGGATGGAGACTGCACCATCACACTGGGGGAGCCTGTTCCAGTGTTTGAGACTCCTTTCGGTGAAGAAGTTCTGCCTACCTGCAGTGAACAACCAGAGGTCCAGCGTTGGGTGGGCTCTTGGATTTGACCTGGCGTACGAATCCCAGCAGGCCTGTGGCATGGTATGGGACACCATGGTCTGGCCAGCCAGTGAAGTGAAACTGCCGAATCTCTCGAATCTCATGAGCACCTCTCTGTTGAAAGAGAAAAAAACCCCAAGCTGCACCTTGAAAGAGGTTGGACAAGAGACATTGTAAGGATGGAACTTCAAAAGCCTGAGCCTTGCTGAAGAGTGCCCACCCTCTACTGATATAGCCTGTACTGACTGTTGGAGAGCTTCCTCATCACAGGAGAGCTAGTTCAAAGGTTACCTATCGACTGGTTTCAAAGCCTTGCAACACAAAGGATTAATTTAGCACTAGCTTGGTTAGAAACTCTTGGCAAGAAGATAGCTACTCCTCTCTATATTTGAGCGCTAGGTTGCTTCGAGCACTAGGTTGCTTTGAACGCAGTGCCTTTATGATGAGTGCCATGATCACAGGGCAGGTCAGCAGCAAGACCATGGACACACAGCACAGATGACTTTTTTTTTCCCCCCACTGCCCTCCACTGGCATTTTGTTGCTGGCTTCAGTGAACTACAGCTTCAGCATAATTTTCCTTATCATTTGTCTCCTTCATTGGTCTGAAGGAAACAGCTGAATAATAAGAAACCTTTTTGCACCTCTAATCATAGGGGCTGAGTTTGTAGCCCCTCCACACACTCACCCTTCAAGTGATTTCCCGCAGTCTACAAGGACACGGCTATGGTCAGACAAGTATGAATGAGCAGCCAATTGTGTTAAGTAATTTCCCATGTGACTTTCTGGAGCAGACTGGATATTAGAGGTGTGCATGCTAAGTTTGATTTTCCTAGTGCTTGTGTTTCCTCTTCCCCCTCTAAAAATGGAGCTGCCAGAATTTTGTTCTCATTAGAAACCCACAGACCAGAGGCCATCATACATATTTCATAAGCAAACAGCAAAATTATGACATATCATGTCTAGGCTGGACTAAATGTCAGTGATATTAATAACTGGCGGTTTACAGTTTTTCTTCTTAAAGATATATTTCCTGTCGTGAGCTGGTTTGCATATAACATGTCTGTCTTACTTTGCACAATGAACTAATCTAAAGTTCTAAATTTATTTCTGGCTTGCAAGCTAAAAGAGCCTAGGATTTTCCATGGCTGAGAAATTTTGGCTGAGCCAGTTCTCCATGACTGGAGTGGACTTGGTGTATCTTTTAGCCCTGATGCTCTGGCACCTCAGTGTGAGGGTCTCTGAATCCAGGCATTTGATCAGAGGAATATCAACACTCATCTCTCTTGGAAAGCATGACATAAACAGGCAGGCAAGGGAGAAGATGAAGACCACATGTGGCATTGGTGGGAGACTGAGTTCACACCATTAGACCTTAGATCCTAAAATTCATAAGACACTGAAAAAGCAGGAACAGACAAGGTAATTTGCATTTTAAGATGGTCTAGCAATCACAGCATAGTGGAGGTTCACTCATAGCAGGTTGCCCAGGATCACAATGTCCACGTGGGATTGGAATCTCTCCAGAGAAGGAAACTCCATAACCTCTCTGGGCAACCTGCTCCAGTGCTCGATCAATCTTAAAGGAAAGAAGTTTTTCTTTCTGTTCAGAGGGAACCTCCTGAATTCAGTTTGTGCCCATTGCCCCTCTTCCTATTATTGGGTAGCACTTAAAAGAGTATGGCTTCATCTTCTTGCTCCTGCCCTTTAGATATTGATCAGCATGGGGAAGATCTCTCTTGATCTGCCTGCAGTCTCTCAGCCTTTCTTCCTCACAGAGATGCTGCAGTCCCCTCAACATTTTCATAGCCTCTTCTGGACTGTGTCTGGCAGTTTCCTGCCTCTCTTGAAGTGAGAAGCCTGGAACTGGACTCACTACTCCAGATGTAGCCCAACTACAGGAGATTTGAGGGTGAGGAGAAACTCCTTTGACATGCTGACCACACTCTCCTTAAATGCACCCCAGGAGACCACTGGCCTTCTTGGCCACAGGGGCACATTGCTGGCTCATGGTAAACTTGCTGTCCACCAGGACTCCTGGGTCCTTCTCCATAAAGCTAACATAATCAAATGCAATTTGGTCTCTGTACTTTGGGGATTTTAGAGTGTGGTAGATAACAGATCTTTCTGCTACCATAAGCAAGGCCTTCAGCTCCCTAAATAGCTTTGTGTAGGTGGGGTACCCATGTTCCAGACCCTTCTATATTACTCATAACAACTGTCCACAATCTCTCAAGAAACAAAGATGTCATACAATAAACCAACACCACGACTATGCAAAATGAGGACTGAAATGAGTACCCCACAGACATTCTTCATGCCTTGATTTTCAAGTGATTTAAAAGAAAGTAAAGTGCCCCTCCAAAATAATGTTGGGCAGATCAAGATATGTCCTGTGTATCTTGGACATCAGGTGTAGGACACTGAGGTACTGGAGTGTGTCCAGAGAAGGGCAACAAAGCTGGTGAAAGGTTTAGAGAACAAGTCTTATGAGGGGTGTCTGAGGGACCACCTGAGGTTGTTTAGTCTGGGGAAGAGAAGGCTGAGGGGAGATCTCATTGAGACTCTCAAAGGAGGCTGTAGTGACGTGGTGGTCAGTCTCTTCTCCTTAGTAGCAAGTGATAGAATGAGAGGAAATGGCCTGAAATTGTGTCAGGGGAGTTTTAGGTTGGACATTAAGAAAGAGCTCTTTACTGAAAGAGTGATCAGGCATTGGAATAGGTTGCCCAGGGAGGTGGTGGAGTCACTGTCTCTGGAGATGTTCAAGAAATGTATACACATGACACTTTAGGATATAGTTTAATGGCCATGAAGGCCTTAGGTTGACGGTTGGACTCAATGATCTCAGAGGTCTTTTCCAACTGAAACGATTCTGTGATCCTGTGGTTCTATGAAATGACCTTTGTCATGCTCACTGCATTTTTGTCTGTTGCTGGTGACAACCAGCTCCTAAGAAAAGGTTTTGCATCTGGGGTACTTTTGTAATGAGTTTGCTTATTATATCTACAAAAGAATGATTTTCATGTCTGTAGCCTCCCTGCTGGTTTCTAACCCCAAAATAGCAACACAACTGCATGAATCATAAAAGCATGTGCTCCACTCAGAAAAACTGAAGTTTTGTCTTTTTTTTTTTTTTCAGCTGAAACAAACAGAAAATGGTGTTCATTGCTAACAAACCCTGAGATGTTAAAAAGTGCAATAAACACTTATGGTGCTGCTGTGTGTTACTATCTGAGCAACTCATCTGACTTAGCTGTTGTGCTGTAAATGAGCTCTGCTGTGAAGGAACTGCTGATGTGCACAATGGAAGGGACATCTAGGAGGTGATCTTCAGGATCAGAGTGGAATTTTGGGAACAGTTTTCTTAGCATTGTCCTCCTACTTCTCAATAATTACCAAACAGCCATTTAAAACAAACAAACACAAAAATAAATAACCAATGTAAGTCCAAGCAAATGAAATTCTAACTTGTATTTTAGAAGCAGGTGTGAGATGTTTGTCCACAAATAGAATAGATTACCAAAAAGGACTTCTGAAGTTTGAATCACAGAATCATTGAATCATTAAGGTTGGAAAGGATCTCTATGGTCATCTGGTCCAACACCACTATGTCTACTATTCATGTCCCAGAATACCGTGTCTTCATGTCTTTTTGAACATCCCCAGTGATGGTGACTCCACCACATCCCTGTTCTAGGGCTTGACCACTCCTTCAGTAAAGATTTTTTTTTCTAATATCTAACCTAAACCTCCCTTGGAACAGATTGAAAGCCATTTCTTCTTGTCCTTGTAACTAGTTACTCGGGAAAAGAGGCCAGCTCCCACCTCACCTCAACCTGCTTTCAGATAGTTGTAGAAAGCATTAAAGCCTTCCCTCAGCCTCCTCCAGTCCAGTCCTCCCCTCACAGTGGGTCTATGACACTAGATCTGTCTAGCTGAGCATTTATGACCTCCAAGAATGGAGATTCCCCAGCTTTGCTGGAAGGGAAAGGGGCATTTGGTGCCCCTGATCTTCAAAGTAGTTGCAGGCTGCAATTAGATCCTCCTTACCCCTCCCTACTCATCTCTGCCATGCTGAACAAGGCCACTCTCTTTAACTCTTACATCATCTGGGATGTCATGTGTTGTCCTGGGATGTCACAGCCTGTAGTGACACATGGGATTAGTCTACCTAAGGTGCAGAACTTCGCATTTTCCCTTGGTGAATGACTAAACTTTCTGTTGGCCAAATCTTCAACACTTGGCATTTTTCCTTGTTGAATTATTGAAGTTTCTGATGGTCAAATCTTCAAGTTCTTTGGAACTGAAGCTCCAATGTTCAGTGATTCAACACTATCCTTCTCTTGGTATTACCTTCAATTTGGTTAGGGTGGACTGTGTCTAGTGACACCACTTGCCTTAGAGAGCCTGAGAAGTATCAGTCCCAGAGGATCAGAAATACAGAGAGAATTATGGTGGAAGAGATGTACAGACTTGACCTTCCAATACCATTGGAAGGGTTAAAAATATGGAAAATAGGGTAAAAAAAACCCTGCATTTTACCCAAGTTACATTGACACTGCTTTTAGAGGCTTACTGCAAAACTACCAACTATTAAAAAGCAGTGTCTAAATGAAATCTTTTCAGATGGAGATTCCCCCCCCACCCCCTCCCCCGTAAGAAATAAAATGTTTAGTGCCTTTTATCTCTGTCTGTTCTAATACACTTATTCAAGACAGTTTGGTTATGTTCAACTGTAAAATCCTCTCGGTCTTTTATTTTTTTTCCCCCTTCCCAGTCCCAGTTAAGAAGTGAAAAGCTAACATCAAAGCTTGGGCTTAAAATTTGCAGAATACAAACCAACCAGTGCTTTATCTACTTCAAAGTGTAGCCACTGTCTCTCATCTGTTTATTAAAAATATCTAAATGCAAGGAAACAACAGGCTTGGATGCAATTGATGTAGAATATGCACAGTGGTAAACATGATACAATATTTCAGTTCATTCAAACCACATAATTCCATCGTCATTACCCTCAGGTTGCTGTGTTGATGCATATTTAAGTATTAGAATCGTAGAATCATAGAATGCATTGGGTTGGAATGGACCTTTAAAAGATCATGCAGTCTGCCCCCTTTCAGTAAGCAGGCACAGCTTCAACCAGATCAGTAAATAAATAAAATAGCAAAAAAATCCAATTTGTTTGTTAGTGTGGATGTTGGGTGGCCTTTCTGGTAGTCATCTACCATGACCTTTCAACTTGGATCACCACGTACCTGGGTGCAGGATTCTTTGATGCTAAAGATCATACAATCATTTTGGTTGGAAAAGACCTTTAAGGTCATCAAGTCCAACTATTATCTCACTCTGCCAAGTCTGGTCCTAAACTAGACTCAGTTTTCACATTCTTATCTATATTTTAGGTATTAAGTTATTGTTGGTAGAGCTCCAAGACTTCAGCAAACTGTGTGGGGATTAAAAGGAACAGGAGAAGCAAAAGTCAGTCTTGAAGTTTACTGGACAACAAAACGGAGACATTTCTCTTAGAATCATAGAACTATTTTGGTTGGAAAAGACCTTTAACATCATCAAGTCCAAATCATGATCTAACCCTACCAAGTCTGGTGCTAAACCATGTTTCTCAGCACTACATCTCTGCCACCTTTAAACACCACCAGGGATGGGGATTCAACTGGGAAGTCTATTCCAGTGTTTGAGAAAGAAGTTTCTCTTGCTATCCAAACTAAACCTTCTGTGGTGCAACTTGTGTCTACTTCCTTTCATCATAACACTTGTTACTAGGGAGAAGAGACTGACCTCCATCTTGCCTCAACTTCCTTTCAGGTGGTTGCATAGAGCAAATATTCTTCCCACAAGAGAGAATTATATCACAGGCACTGCAACTAAATCAAAAAAGTTTTCTAAACTAATTAGATAAAAACCTCCTCATGGCGATACCGGAAGAACATTACTTCAGCGTACCATTAGGAATACCAAATCTTCCATTTCCTTGTTGTTCTCCATCTCAAGTGAGTCTTGATACACACAATTAAAACACTTCTGTCCTTTAATGAAATGTGACTAAACCCCCTGAACTGACACAAAATGCCTGACACTCTTTACCACTGACTGATCTTGTTTTTTCTCCCTTCCAGTACCTTGTTAACTGTATGTTGTGCACGTAACATAAGCTCTTTGGCAAAGCTACTGGATTTACTGAGCAGCAAACTAACTCATGGTTCTATTCTGACAAACAGTGATACAACACATTGATGGGAATCATACAATCACAGAATGCATTGGGTTAGCCTTTAAAGGCCTTCTAGTCCAACACCCCTGCAGTGAGCAGGGACATTCCCAACTAGATCAGGTTGCTCAAAGCCCCACCAAGTTTGACCTTGAATGTCTCCAGGGATGGGATGCCCACTGCCTCCCTGGGTAACCTGTTTCACTGTTCCCCAACCCTCGCTGTAAAGAACTTCTTCCTAATGTCCAGTGGAACTCTCCATATAAAGACAGATTACACATACAAAATGAAATTGCCCTGAGAAGAAAATTAAGTTTGTTTTGAGTTGGTCTCTGCAGAGCAGGAACAGACCAGCCCAATACATAAAAGTATTCTCCACCACGAACTTCTGAATAATGGTGCCTCTGGTATAGAGAGAAAATGGCTGTGGGGAGCATGAGATGGGAAAACAGCACGAATGTGGTTTTCAGTTGATTGCTGGGAGGGAGGCTTCGATTTCTCCTAGGCAGGGAACATCACTTTTTTTTTTAACTCAGGCAGGGTGATGGAAAGCACAGAAAAGCTGCGGAATTCCAGGAAAATCACAAGTTGCCATAAGAGGGCGGCAGTCGTTTACCCAAAACCCAACTACAAACCCAAGATGCCAGTCAAAAGACTGAACTTCCCCATGCTGAGTCTCTATGTAAGCTACTGAGGCAGATACCACTGTATTTAAGAAAAAAAAACAAACAGCATTTGGGCACTTACCTTTTCGACTGCAAACGTTCGGATCACATATTCAGCCAGGAGCTCTGTTTCTATTAGGGTAACTTTAATGTCTTTATATATCTCTGTGTCATCAGGCCAGTACTTGCAGCATTTGACCTTTCAAAATAAAACACAAAAGAAATTGAGGTTCATTCATTTCAGAGGATTCATTCTGTATTCTGGGCAATGATTTCTGCTTTAAAACACAATCATGTGCCAAACTGCCCCATTTTCTGCTGGTGCAGGTGATTCAAGTTCTAAGGGACACCATCTCCTCTTTGTTTAAGTCAGCTTTCACAGTTTCAGGTGAGATTCCTGTTGTGGTTTTTGAAAGCAGAGGCAAATGTGCAGCTACCACAAGGGATATTCCTATCCTGTACAACTTCACTGCCTTTGCTGCTCCTTTCCTGTGATGTCCAACACAGGGTGTACCCAGAAGGGCAGACACCCCCAGAAGGTTTCCCCCCTCAACCTCTAGTTGGTGATTTGTCTCAAAAATATCTCCCTACATTCAAAAATGAAAAGGTGGTTTTCAGACAGGAAGGATCTTCTCTACTGTTAGAAAATTATTTGTATTCTCAGTCTAACTTTCAACCCAGTTGCTAATTTCCTGTGATGTCAAACACAGGGTCTGCCCAGAGGGACAACTACCACCAGAAGTTTTTTTTCCGCCAACCACTAGTAGGTGATTTGTCTCAAAAATATCTCCCTGCATTTGAAAATGAAAAGGTGTTTTTCAGACAGGAAGGATCTTCTCTACTGTTAGCCAGTTATCTGTATTCTCAGTCTAACTTTCCACAGGAACTGATGAGAGGTCTGATCGTAAAACTCCACACTTGAAGTCAAGAGATGAGTTTTATGTCTGTGCTTTAATTTCAATTCACTAGATGACCCCAAACCCTACGGGTGGGATTCACCTCACTTAGCTTAAATGATAATGAGGGGTTTTTTATTGACTTTTTAGAGGCGCCTTTCTCTTTCTTGACCAAGAAAAGTGTCTAGATGACTGGTAAAATGAAGAAACTGTTTACACTGAGGATGGTGAAACACTGGTCCAGGTTGCCCAGAGAGGTAGAAGGTAGCCCACCTCTGGAAACATTTCAGGTCAGGTTGTTTTGGGCTCTGAGCAACCAACTCTAGTTGCAGAAGTCACTGCAGGGGGGTGGATTAGATGAACTTTAAAGGTCTCTTCCAACCCAACCTATTTTATGATTCTGTGATGCTATGATTCTATGGCTGCCTTCCCCTAGGTGTTTGGTTTCTTCATGGCTGGGGTTAGGTGAGGTAAGTTTCCTTTCCCTTGCACTGATCTCAGTAGGATTCTGGAGCTGTACATCCTTGCCAAATTAATCCTGTGTTTTATGCACTGTACTTCAGATTTTCTGAGCCCTGGTGTGCTCTAGACAGGATGGTCTTCACAGTAGTGAAGATATTCAAATCTGATTTTAAAAGTAGGTGGGGACTATGCTGCTGTAAATAGCTGAGAGACTGAAAATCTTTCTCCTCCTTCTCATTTGTGAGGACAAAGTGGTGGGCAGGGAAGCTAACACATAACTTACATCTCTCTTTTATTCTGCTTTCAGGGTAATAGCTACTCTTTCACCACTGCACCTGGCCATCGTCCAGGAGTGCAGTACGTGCTAGGAGGAACATCTGTTACACATCTGCTGCTAGGAATGGTTTGTCTCTTCCTTTCACTGAAGGGAAAACTTAAAATGGATCTTTTAATACGTGTATAAATGTGGTGCTGAGGGACATGGTTTAGTGGTGGACTTCACAGTGCTGGGTTAATGGTTGGACTTAATGATCTCGATGATCTCTTCCAATCAAAGTGACCCCGTGTAAATCTACCGGTTTATTTAAACATACACTTAAATGGGTTGAGCAAAAAAAACCACCCCAAACCAACCAAATACTTCAAATATTCAATGGAAATCTGGTAGAGGAAAAAAAAAAAGTTAAATTTCACAACTGATGGAGCATTTCTCAAGGCCATTATCATGCCAAAATATTTGGACTGTCATCCTGTCTAGTCTTCAGCAGAAGGTAAAACTGATGAATGTGTATAGAAACACACCTTGAAAACTGCAATGCATGATTTGATTCAGACCATTTAGTTATACACATTCCAGGCTTACTATACAAAGGATTATGCAGGGAGTCAAACCTTGTCTTGCCAGGTAGAAAATACTTCCCTCAGATTTTGTTTCAAGTGGCGTAGCTGATAATTGCTGGACAGAAAGAAGAGTGTTGCCACAAAGTAGTAATGTTGTCTGACAAAATAAAGCTTGTCCAGGCAAGGGTGGTAGTTCTGGCCCTTTTTATGACTCTTTATCAAGAGAAAATTTAAATCTGAACAGAACTGAGTTAAAGGGCTGCTAAAAACAGAGCCCCACATCAGGATCCTCTTCAGAGAAAAAGGATAGCATGGTCCTAAGCCCTGGATCCCAGCCACAAAATTACACAAGCATCTTAAGAGCTTATTTCTGCTTACCCAGCTGGTGGAAAGCTCCTGGAGCAGAACTGGAGTTCAGGTAACTATAAGCAGGTTTTTATTTATTTCACTATGCTTGTCCTCAGACCTAGTAACTGTTACTATTGGCTAAGAAAAAGTCTCTATATTCTTCACATTTCATCTAGTTTTAAGCATGGTTTGAGGCTAAGTGCTAAACACTATGTTATACAGTTCCCTTCCATAGCAAGAGCTTTGGAGCTGGGACAATGAACAGTCCCAGAGGTACTCAACACTGCTGTACAAGGGACAAGGGTAGCAAGCCCCTACTGTGCTCACCACCCAGCAAGCTGACAGGGTGTCAGTGTGGATGAGAATGTTTCCACCAGTAAAGGACTAACCCCAGTGTTTCCACAAAGCAGGATTTCTGGCAAACACATATTCATCTCTGTAACATATCCATCAGCTTTAAGCAGTGAACAATCATTTCAAAAGCACTAAACGTTGCTGTAAGCAGTTTTGTGGTTGCTGCTATCTATTTTTGCATCTGCTTGGTATTTATTCAGATCTTTTCTTGTTTGGATGTAATTCCAAAAATCCTCTGATAGAGGCTAAGTGAGAAACATGGAATGTTCATTGTTTTGCCTCTGTTGAAGTAAACCAGAAAATTCACACTGTTCCCATTTCTTAGGCCAACAAAAGGATCTTTTGAGAATTATAGAATGTTTTGGGTTGGAAGGGACCTTTAAAGGTCATCTAGTCCAACCCCCTACAGTCAGCAAGGATGTCTGCAGCTAGATGAGGTTGCTCAGTGTCCCAAGCAACTGACCTAGAATGGTTCCAGGGGTGGAGCTTCTGAGGCCTCTCTGGGCAACCTGGTCCAGTGTTTCACAACCGTAATGGAAGACAAGTCTCCTTTATATCTAGTCTTAAACATCCCCTCTTTAGTCCTTCTCCTGACAAAACAAGCCCTGCTAATAGGACTGTCCCAATCTTTCTAATAGGCCCCTTTAACTGTCAAAAGGCCACAAGGTCTCTCTGGATCCTTCTCTCCTCCAGGCTGAACAATCCCAACTCTCTCAGCCTGTCCTCACAGCAGAGGGCTTCCTGCCCTCGGATTATTGTTGTGGCCTCCACTGCACCCTCTCTAACAGATCCATGTCTCTGCTCTGCTGAGGATTCTAGAGCTGGACCCAGCACTGCAGGTGGGATGTCACCACAGGTAGAGTAGAGGGGCAGACTCCTCTCCCTAGACCTGCTGGCCAGGTTGCTATAGTCATTGCTGGGGACTCTCTGAATCAGGATTTCCCTTCCCAGGCTAAGATAATTTTTTGAATCTGCGCAGCTGCCTCTGGATGGAAGCAGCTCAGTAACAACCCCACCTCGGGAGCCAGTTCCCTTTTCCTGCCCTGTTCACTTCTTTCCATGGGTAGAACCTGAATCATGTGAAGACAGGCAACACACATAGGAACGGAGCAGCTGCAGTGGTGATGCTAGTGATAAAATCATAGAATTGCTTTGGTTGGAAGAGACCTTTCAGATCATCAAGTTCAACCATTAGCCCAGCACTGCCAAGTTCACCACGAAACCATGTCTCTTAGCATCACATCCATATATCTTTTAAATCCTTCCAGGAATGGGGACTCCACCACTTCTCTGGGCACCCTGTTCCAGGGCTTGACAACCATTTCAGGGAAGAAATTGTTCCTCATGTCTAACATAAACCTCTCCTGGTGAAACTTGAGGTCATACCCAATCTAAACTTTCCCTTGAGGCACAACTTGAGGCCATTTCCTCTGGTCTTACTGCTTGTTATTTGGGAGAAGGGACCAACCCCCAGGGCGTTGTAGAGAGGGGGAAGGTATTCCCTCAGCCTCCTTTTTCTCCAGACTAAACAGCCCCAGTTTCCTCAGCCATAGTCACAGCATTGTGGAGCAGCACTCCTCTTTATTGCTACCTTTGCCTCATTTCCTTCTGATGGGTGCCTGCCATCCTCCAAACAGATCTAGTTTAGTAAAATAAACAATCAGGGGAAAAAAACACCCAACCATGGCTGAATTAAATTGCTCAGCCTTGAAGGAAAACATGCCTGTTTCTAACTTGGTAGGTCTAGACAGTCAGGATTATGACTAAGAACAAGAGACATTCAGAAAGACCAATTTAGAAGAGTACAGTTCCCATCTTCTTATGTCTCAACTGTTGGATTTCTTTCCACCCTTATTTTTAAACCTTATTTAAGATGATGCAGTGGAACAATTAGGGAGGCTTTGGGGGGGTGTTGCACAGCAGTTAGAGCCTTTGGTGCCTCATGAAGCTTGGCCAGTTGGGGATTTCTTACTCTGCTTCACAGGGGATTTTGGACATGGAGCAGATTGGAGTTGAGCAGAAGGATCCATGACAATACTATTTCCTGAAAACTCTCCCAAGTGGAACAGGAGCTGTAATGGTGCCAAAGCCACAGTCAGAGCGACAGACCAACACTAAATGATTCACTCGCTGGGAGGAGGCAAAAAACTCATCAAGTTGTTTTTTTTTTAAATTCAAGCTTTTTTCCTACTTTTGGCTCTTGTTCTGCAGTGTTGCTGCACATGCATGGACATAAGGAGGAAGTTCTTTACTATGCGTAGTAAAATACTGAAAAAGGTTGCCCAGGGATGTGATCCTGGGCAGCCTGATGTAGTTAGAAGTGTCCATGCTCACTGAGGGGGGATGGACAAGATGACCTTTGAGGACCCCTTCCAACCAGATCACTGATCTGTGAATTTATGCTGAGCTCTAGACACAGGAACTCTGTGTACTCCTGATGAGCCAAAAGTCAAGTAAGTGCTTAAGGAGCAGTCTCCCATCTCCTCCAGAACCTCTCAAATAAACACAGAATTGTCTTAAAGACAGAACGAGATGAAACAATGTAAACCAAAAACACATTTGTAAATGTTTGTTGGATCAGGGCCTTTGTTTGTAGGAGGAAAGACAATTGCAACAAAATAGAGTATGGTTTTACTCCTCAAATATGGGAAACTCTGTTGGTAACATATGTTTGTTCATTTTTTTAGCACAGCTTTAGCTACTGTAACTTGATGAATCTTTTCCCTTTTTTATAAACATTTGGTACATGTTTTACAAAGAAAAATTAGTAACAGAAGGTTTAGCTAAATAATTGATACATGAATCCAGAATTGAATATTAAATGAATTAGGTCTTTCTCTCTCTCGTTTTTTTCCCCATGCAGTTGCTACCATAGCAGTAAATATCCACAAAGGAGAAAACATAATTCTGAAATCTCATCTGAGCAGAACTCTAATGGAGAGTTTGTTCAGATACACCCCGCATTTACAGCCTCACAACGTGCCAAAAAATACAGATGTTCATCACAAGATGAGATAAAAGGGTGACTGCCAGAGACGTAATGAAACTGCTCTGGTTTAATCTATTCCTCCCGAGGTACACTGCCCAAATGTGCCAAACATGTTGGTTTTACTAATAATCTTCAAAATTTGGAAATTTGGAGATGATGATCATCTACTTCCACCTCCCAGCAAAAGGGTCTAAATGTGAGGAACTCAGAATTAAAAACAAAGGTGGGAAGTCGCCATTGCTCTTTAATATACCAAACAATGCAGGCAGTAAATGGCTAATGAACACAACCTGTGGCTTCCGAAGACGTGCGTGTAGCCATTTGGCAACGTGACACGTCTAGCTTGAGGCAGCGTGAAAGCCGGGACAGTAACTCATTTACTTAGAGGTTTGAAATAGGAGGAATATTACAGAATTAATATGTGAGCTGGCTGTGAAATACACTTTGTAGCTCGTACAGAAGAGTTTAATAAGAGTGATTTTTCCAAGTTTCCAATTTCCTTTGATTCTGAAACATTCTTAGCAAAGAGATGATATAACTGGCAAGGCGCTGCTTGGATTGTCATTAGTGAAGAGCAGTATTATACATTCTAATTTAAAATTAATCCTGAACTAAATGATGACGATAGGCCAGACATAAATTCTGAAGTGGAACCTTTGGGATATAAAACGAAACAGCCAACCAAGCTCACTCGTGAAAAACGTTTAATGGATTTTACAGGCGTAGCTCGGATAACATCGCAGACTTCTATTTGGCTGAGTTGAAGTAAAAGGACATCCAATAATTGGAAGCATTTTTATTTAAATACTTTTCAAACGAAAAGCCCCAACATATTGTGATTTAAGAATGTTTTAAAAGGTATAAACCAACCTTTGACAGAAGATAAAACCTAATCTTTCTTTTCTTAGTTTTCTTTGTTTGCTTTCGAGCAAGGCAGTTAATTGATTTATACTTTATTTTACAGTCTTCTAGAGGAGGTTTGGAGGAGCATTGAGAAATATAACATTTAAGATACTGCTCGGCACCATCAGATAGATGGGGCTGTATAAAGGCAGCCAGAAGTTATTGTTCACAGCTCTCAGAGGGGGGGGGGATGCCTCTATCTCAGTCTAACTTCTTCCAGTGACGCCTCAGAGCTGATATAATTCTCCACCTTCTGCTGCCCTAGGTTGCTCTAGCAGAGCAAATTTAGGTTGCATGGTGGATGAACTCTCTTTCAGCTTTTGTCCAGAAGAGATGGCTTTCTGGGAATGTCCATTAGTAGCCACACACCAATGCTTTCCACCAGAGGGAATGGCTGTGCTCCCTTTGATCTTAGAATCATAGAATTGTTTTGGTTGGAAGACATCTCCAAGATCATCAAGTCCAACTGTTAACCCAACTCTGCCAAGTTTGCCACTAAACCAGCACCACATCTGCATGTCCTTGAAATCTCTCCAGGGATGGGGACTCCACCACTTCCCTGAGCAGACTGCTGCAGTTCTTTATGCTTAAGGTGTACTGGTAGCAACCATCAACCTGGTAGTTGGGTTAGATGAAACTGACTGGCCAAACTCATGGTGTGGCCTCCCTTCAGCCATGAAAAAGAATTAGTCTAGAAAAATTGCTTTAGGGTAAAGGTAGCCCGAGGTAAAGCTGTTGTGGAGTTCCTGCCTCCATTGCCAATACCAACATGAGAAAGAGGCACAAGCTGGAATTCAGGAAGTTCCACCTGAACAGAAGGAAAATTTTTTTCAGTCTGAGGGTTCTGGAGCCCTGGATCATGCTGCCCAGAGAGGGTGTGGAGTTTCCTTCTCTGGAGAGATTCCAAGCCCACCTGGACATGGCAATCCTGGGCAACTTGCTGTGGGTGACCCTGCTTTGGCATGAGTGTTGGATTAAATGATATCCAGAGGTTTCTTCCAACACTTACCAGTCTGTGATTCTGTAACAAGAATATGGATTGCCTCTATTTTACTGCTTATGTTTAGGCAATTTTGTCTCCAACTGGTTATTAAAAAAGGCTGCAAATTAGTACATGTGAATACAGCCCTGGAGGAAAAAAAAAGGCTGAGCATAGAACACATGAGAAAGGTGGTTTCATGCCAAGATGAAGGATGGTTACAGGATTAGATGGAGCTCCTGAAAGCTTGTCTTAATCCTTTACACAGCTGTGAAATTATGGCCATATTGCTCAGATCCTGTGCTCCAGGGACCTGATGTGCCTGCATTGAGCAGAACAGCCTGTGCTCTGAATTATGCTTCTGTTCCAAGAACAAAATCATGACATTAGTTGAGCTACAGAGCACCACCAAGTTAGAGGATTGCCTTCTGGCTCTAAAATCTGATCATCTAGGTTAGGATAGAAAGCTCTACGTGTTACTCTACTGGGTAAGGCAAAACTGTGTCAGTGCCTCCAGGATACTCCTTCCTTCACAGAGAAATTCATTTCATGAGGCTGCTGAGGTGCAGAGACCTTCAGTGATGAAGTTATTTTGCTAGTCCTGACATTTCAAAGAAGGACTCGAAGCTCTCTTTGCAAACCGTGTTTTGCATCCAAGACCTTGGCACCACTTCAGCAGCCAGCCCAACAAGGGGGTCAGTGCATTTGTGTATCCTTAAACCTCTTTTATTTCTTTCTCAAAGTGAATTGTCTTAATTGGATTAGTAAGCATTAAGATATTAATCTTTGTTGATTAACGTGCTTTGAAACCTAGCTTTTACTGGAAAGGAGAATGCAGCAAACCACTGAGAGCTGAAACCGTGGCTGCTTTGAGTGGCATGGGAAAGTGCTGAAGGCTTGTAGGTTGATGTCCTGTTTCATGATGCTAATGTTGCTAATCTGCAGGCATCTTTATCAAATGATTACAAAGAGTCAAGAAGAAAAAGAGTTTGGTTTTTTTTTTCCTCTTTTACTAAGGCCCCCCCCCCCCATCTACCCCTAATGGAGTAAAGCCAACTTGTTGTCTCTGGTTAGAAGTCTAGAAAGCTGAAATCTGTTTTGACAACTAGAAAGGTTCACTGACTCAAAGGATTAACAATAGTTATAAATTATGATTATTTTCTGCTTTTCTCATTGATATGCTGTAAAAGTATAAACTCTATCCAGTAAGAGATACTGGAATTACAGTGAAACCAAAAATATCACCACAGAATATAAGATGACATATATGTACCATAAAAACAGGCCCCAGATGTTCTGAATAAACATGACTATAAGAAATTAAAGTTCTCTAGATGGTCAAGGGCACTATTTATAGGTTTGAGAAATTGAGATGGTTATTACTAGACATAGAGAAGGATTTCATGTAGCAAACTTTCTCCCTCTCTTTTATAAAATGTGGTTTCTTTCTTTCAGTAGAAAAGTTAAATGAGATCTTAGTCATCAGTATGCTTACAAACACCTTTGGCACACCTCCCGAGGAGCACAGTTGCCACTGCCCTGAACTAATTCCAAGGCAGGTAATTTGGTTTATTGCATTTAGAGGCAGTTTCAATTAGATTGAGTGTTCTTCCACTTATATATACAAATGTGTGTGAGATGTGTTGAAAGAGTTCTGGAGTTCCACCTCTGTGATAGCTCTGTAATAAGTGATCTGAATCTTAAATGTAGTTTGAATTTACCTTTGTTTATTAAAGGGTTCTGCAGGGAAGATTCTCAAAACTTTAAAATGCCTTCCTCATAGCTCTGTGAAAAAAACTTTCCTTTATTGTATTCTATGAAAAGTTCTCAAGTCCACTGGAAATTTTGCAGGTTTTGTCATAGTATTACAGAATCATTACAGGTTGGAGAAGAACTCTGAGATCATAAAGTCCAACCATCAGCCAAATAGCACCATGGCTGCTAAGCCACATCTTAAGAGTGTCACATCTACATGTGTTTTGAACACAGCCACATGCTGCTTCATCTTTGATGGTTCTTGAAATACGTATTCAGTAAGAAATCTTTGGGCAGGGATTTATTTGGCAGTTTTTCTTGGATGTCCAGTGTCTGTCTATGACAGAAATGGATCATCAGTTGGATCTGAGGAAGATGTGGCTACCACTTACAGGGGAGTGGTGATCTCCCTGTGCTGGGCACTGGTGAGGCCTCACCTTAAATACTGGGTTCAGTTTTGGGCCCTTCACTACAAGAAGGATATTGAAGTGCTGAAGAGAGTCAAAAAAAAGACAGTGAAACCAGTGAAGGGTCTAGAGCATAAGTCTCCTCTTTTGAGATTCAGAAGTCTCCTGGATGTGATCGTGGATAAGCTGCTATGGGTGACTCTGCTTTAGCAGGTGAGTTGGACAAGATGACCTCCAGAGTTCCTTTCCAACCCCCACCATTCTGTGTTTTCCTGTGATTCTGAGAAAACTTGAAGCCACCAACATTTTTGCAGCAAGGGAGATGAATGTCATGGATGTGACATGTCAACTGCAGGCCCACCAAAGAAAAGCTAAGCCACTGATGTATTCTTTCTTTTTCCCTGAGTACATAGAGCACAGGGAAGGAAAACCCACCCAGGAGGAGTGTGAGATGATTACCAGGAAAGTACAACACTCCTGGGAAGTAAAATGGCAGCAAGAGGCTGTTTTGGCAGTGCTATGGTGCATGTGCAGGCATTGTGGCTATTTACCACTCTGTGGTTGACCTTCATTCACCTGCTTGGGTCACATTCCTTCTGTTGTAGTCAACCTTACTTCTTTTCAAATAAAGGGTCTTCTGTGTACTTATTAACAATATTAGCCCTGACTGTTTTCTAATTCTGTATAATAATTGAGAAACTCTAATTACTGTAATTACTATGCTCCTGGGGTGAGGTTTTACTTTTTATCATTATTTCCAGTGATTTGACTTTTTTTTTTTCAAATACTTTCCCACATTAAAAGCATGATAGACAACCATGAGTCCTTGTAGCACATTTATGTATCAAGCACCTCCACTGAATTTCATCAGTGCAGTTCACCACTTTTTAAATTGTGTATTACTAAATTTCTTCTGCCTCAAGCTAAAACAAGGCAGGGAGAGAGAAAGCGATTGCTGACAAGTGACAAATGATGGGACATGCCAAGGTTTGGTTTTGCCAACCAAGAAGTAGCACCAGCCCAACAAGAGCAAAGATGAAGGTGACAGCTAGATGGCACAACTGAATATGTTCTGAGTCTCATATAACTCTTTAAGGAACAAAGACATGTGTCAATACATGCAAACACTGAAATACTTCAAGAAGCAGTCTGAGACTTTGGCCAACATAGAAGGACCTTGGTCCAGTTCCCATTGCTTTCCACAGAAGGATCCAGCTCTGTCTTTGGAAGTTTGTAGTCCAGAGCAGTCTCTTGGAGTAAGCAAGGTGTTGTATTGTGTGCATTCTCCAATAGCTAGAGGACATCCAAAAAAGAGCAAAGAAGCTGGTGAAAAGTCTAAAGAACAAGTCTTCTGAGGAGCAGCTGAGGGAACTGGGGTTGTTCAGTCTGCAGAAAAGGAGGCTCAGGGCTGATCTCACCCTCTATGACTTACTGAGAGGAGGTTGTAGCAAGACATGGGTCAGTCTCTGCTCCCAAGTAACAAGGGATAGGACAGGAGGAAATGGCTTCAAATCGTGCCAGGGGAGATTTACCCTGGATGCTAAGAGAATTTCATTCCAAAAAGGACTGTCAAACCCTAGAGCAGGCTGCCCAGGGAAGTGGTGGAGTCACCATCCCTGGAGGGATTTAGAAGCCGTGTACTTTTGCTGCTGAAGCACATGGCAGTGCAGACTTAATGGTTGGACTTGGTGATCTCAAAGGTCTCTTCCAACCAAAATGATTGATTCTATAATTGAATTTTTCCAATCAGCCCTACACTGGTGGGGTAAACAGTTTTGTTTATTCCAGAATATTCCATCGGATTATGCTACATGTCTTAGAAAAAGATGTCTGAAGTGACATCACCATCTTCACTTCCTCTACCACTTACAAACACAAACAAGGAGGCCTCTTGCATCAGTACAATCCAAAATCCATTATTTAGAAACAGCTTGCAGTCACCCTGATATATTTTTATGAGCTTTGGCTTTGCTTTTTACCCATTAGTGGGTATTTTGGAAAACTGATTCTTGCTAATCTTAACTAAAAACCATTTCATCACTCATTACCAAAGAACTGTTCATGCAACCCAGCACTGATTTTACTAAATGACTGCGAGGCCTCATTTAGATTTTTAATAAACAGTCACATCCTAATGAGGTCTTCATAAAACTGACTAAATATGTTTAGAAATCATTAGCTTAAACTACCAGTACAAAAGTCTCCTTGGGGAGCCCTGCAGATTTTGTGATAAGGCTTGTGGCAGATGGATTAGTGTAGCAGCACGAGCGAGTGCTGAATTTCCACAGGAGGCGCATAACGGGGAGCGAGTGGGTAACAGGCTACCAGAGAAAGAGCTCAGTGTCCCTTAGGTGGGTTCATTAAAGAGAGAAAACAATCAAAACACATTTCCCTGCCATTTAAATACCAGGTGCATGGCAGTCTGCAGGTGCCAGCAACACTGACAAGGGTCCCTGGCTGGAACACGCAAGAGCTTAAAGGGATGCACGGTTTTGACAAGTGTGCCTCAGATAATGACAGCTATTGGCAGATGTACTCAGACCCTGCTGGAGGGTAATGTGGGGACCGAGTCATTTGCAGCAGGTGCTTGCATTAGGGACAGCCTCATGGTGATTCCTCCATCCGCAATTAAAACGGTCCTGCTGCATAATGCTCCAGGGCAGGAAGCAAGTTCCTAGCTCTGATTTAATGACTACTCAGCCAGTCCTGGTAAACAACTACATGTACACCCTCTCGATGATTAATTCATGAAGGAGGTACACTGTGCAGCAAATGTGTTAAATAGATACTCCATTTTCCAGAAAACAGAAAGGAATTTTTCTCCTCAACTTAAAATGAGTCAAGAGGGTTAAAAATTAAAATTGATAAACCCACTGTAATTCTTATACCGCCAACAGAAAAGGCAAACCTCAAGGTTGGGAGGGTTACAAAGTTTGCCCTGCAGGAATGTTACCAAAAGGTTCATTAAAATGATCACTAATAAAGGTTTTATAATGAAGGTGGTGAAACACTGGCACAGGTTGCCCAGAGAGGTGGGAGAAGTCCTGTTCCTGGAAACAACCTCCAAGGTAGGGTTGTTTGGTCCTCTGAGCAACTTGATCTACTTGCAGATGTTCCTGCTGACTGCAGGGGCGTTGGACTAGATGACCTTTCAAGGTCTCTTCCAGCCCAAACCATTCTGTGATTCCACAGGATAACATTAAGTTTGTGTTAGGGGTTGTGGGACAGATGGTGCGCTTCTAATACGCTTCCTTGTTGTTAAAGATGGTTCCAGCTCTGAGAGCAGGACAGAAGCACCAGTGAAGGAGTGACTGCATTATTCTGTGGCTCGTACAACCTCATTTCCATTGAGAGCTCATTTCGTTTCTGCTCTCTGATCTCACCTTTCTCTGGCCTCCAGAGAAAGTGAAAACAAAATCATTTCTACCACTGCCAGAAACAACAGTGCCATAGATCTGTGTCCCCCTAGGACTCTTGCACCCTGAAGAGCCACCGTGGTGGCTCAAACTGTTGTGTAGCCAATTGTTCTGAGCTGAGGCTGCCAACACTGGCACCAAAACCAGCATTTCCCCAGCTCATACCTGACAGTTTGCTCTAAGTGATGCTTTAAAATACTGATTTGAGGAAAACTGTATGGTTTCAGGCTGTAGGCTGTTTTTGTTCTAAGGCTTGTTTATCTGCAGCCTGAAAACATCTCTTTTTAACTTGCGTACTTGGGTACTTATCAACATGCATAAGGCTTTAACAAAAAAGATTTGCTGGAGAGCTTCCTGTTCTCACCAGTCCAGCTGTTTTGAATAGATATGAGATCATCCAACTATTTCCACTTTCCTCCTCACTCAAGGGTTTGAATTTTTGAAGCAGCCTCCATGATCTTTTTTTTGTCAGTGCAATTAGTCGTACACATGTTCCTGCAGCAGGTGTTAATTACATTCACCAATCCCATCTTTTTAATATCTATAAATAATATTGGCACCTGATTTGTTGGCAGGCTTGGGCACACTAACATCTAAATGTTAGGATGCAGACTAATAGCTAACAAAGGACAGAAGGAAGAATAAATTGAGATTGGAAAACCAGACTTGCTAAAAAAAGGAGGTGATAGAATCATAGAATTGTAGAATTGTCAGGGTTGGAAGGGACGTCAAGGATCATCTAGTTCCACCCTCCTGCCATGGGCAGGAACACCTCATGCTAGATCAGGTTGCTCAGAGTCCCATCCAACCTGGCCTTAAAAACCTCCAGGGATGAGGCTTCTACCACCTCCCCGGGCAACCTGTTCCAGTGTCTCACCACACTCATGGTGAAGAATTTCTTCCTAACATCCAATCTGAATTTACCAATTTCTATTTTTTCTCCATTTCCCCTAGTCCTATCACTACCTGACACCCTAAAAGGTCCCTCACCATTTTTTTTTGTAGGACCCCTTCAGATACTGGAAGGCCACAATAAGATCTCCTTGGAGTCTTCTCTTCTCCAGACTGAACAACTCCAGCTCTCTCAGTCTGTCTCCATAGGAGAGGTGCTCCAGCCCTCTGATCATCCTGGTGGCCCTTCTCTGGGCATGTTCCAGCATGTTCATATCCTTCTTATTATAGGGGCTCCAGAACTGGATGCAGTACTCCAGGTGGGGTCTCACCAGAGTGGAATAGAGGGGGAGAATCACCTCCCTCAGCCTGCTGGCTACGCTTGGTGGTGACATACAATCATGGCAACATAGAATCATTTTGGTTGGAAGAGACATTTAAGATCAAGTCCAACCACAAAAGAGTGTTCTCTATACTCAGGAAATTGCCACAGGGCATAGGGGTACCAGCCACTGCCCCAGCATGAAATTACAAACGTTTCTTAAAACCATGTGGCTCACATTAAGATACGTGCTCATGACTTCTTAAGTCAACGCTTCGATTTACCCTGATTGCAGTAGCTGAAATAAAAGCAGTGAGTTGGTTTTGGTTTGTTGTTTTCTTTTTTTCTTTATTATTCTAAATGCAAGCTCTATGCCCAATTCCCAAGCAAATTTCCTTGGAAAAACATTCTAGATGAGAATCAAGACACTACTGCATAGACAAAGCAGTAGATTAAATCCTCAGTTATTGACGGTTGTGAGAAACAAAGAAAATGGTTCCATTCAATACTTGCTGCAAACAAAATTAGCCATAATGACTTGAGTAGGAGGCTTATTTTAGGAGTTATCAAGCACAGAAAGAAAAGTACACAATATCAGCCAGGTAACCCAAGCTTCCCTTTACTAGTCAGCTCCTAAAGAAGACTTAGTATCCAAATGAGTAAAGGTTTTTGGTGGTTTAGTCCAGAAGGCTTACAGGAAGGGAAACCCAGATTGAGTTAGGAAAATCATAGAATCATAGCATGGCAGTGGTTGGAAGGGACTTCTAGAGATCATGAGTCCACCTTCCCCTGCCAAAGCAGGATCACATAGGCAGGCCACACAGAAGTACATCCAGGTGGGTGCACTCTAGAGAAGACTCCACAACCTTTCTGGCCAGTGCTCCAATGCTCTGTCATCCTCATATGAAAGAAGTTTTTCCTCATGTGGAATTTCCTGTGTTCCAGTTTGAAAAGAGACTGGCCCCATCTTCTTGACACCCACCCTTCAGATATTTTTAAACATTAATAAGACTCCCTCTCAGTCTTCTCTTCTCCAGACTAAAGAGCCCCAGGTGTTTCCTCATAAGAGAGATATTCCAGTGCCATGGTCATCCTTGTACTCTCTGTGAGACTCTCTAGTATTTCCCTGTCCCTCTTCATCTGGGGAGCCCTGAACTGGACACAAGACTCCATGTATAGAATCATAGCATGCATTGGGTTGGAAGGGATCCTTGAAGGCCATCTTGTCCAACCCACCTGCAGCAAGCAGGGACATCTCCAACTGGATGTGGCTGCTCAGGGCCCCATGAAGTTTGACCTTGAATGTCCCTAGGGATCAGGCCTCCACCACATCTCTGGGCAATCTGTTCCAGTATTTCACTACCCTCATTGTAAAGAAATTCCTCCTTACATCTAACCTAAAACTACCCTGCTCCAGTTTGAATCCATTGCCTCTTGTCCTGTTGCTACAAGCCCTTCTAAGCAGTGCCTCCTCAGCCTTCCTGCAGATCCCCTTCAGATATTGAAATGTTGCTAAAAGGTCTTCCTAGAGCTTTTTCTTCTTCAGGCTGAACAACCCCGATTCTCCCAGCCTAACCTTGCAGGAGAGGGCCTCCAGCTCTCTGATCATCCTTGTGGCCCTCCTCTGAACCTGCTCCAGCAGGTTCATGTCCTTGTGTTGGGGGCCTCAGAGCCGGAAACAGTACTCCAGGGGAGGCCTCACCAGAGCAGAGCAGAGTGGCAGAATCACCTCTCTCAATCTGCTGGCCACACAGTATGAGGCAGCTGCAATTTCACAGTTTAACTCCTTTTCTCAGAAATCTGTTTCAGAATTACATCCTCTCAATTAAAAAAAGATAGATGACTCCATACCTTGTTCTGTAATGGTTTCCCCTAATAGAAACTCTATGCCTGAGATATATACAAAGATAGGACACCTTCCCTCTTCTGCAGTCTTTGCAGGCTGTGCTCTACAGAATGCAGCTTTGTCTTCTCCTTTTTTTTTACTGTGCGAATGTTATCAAAGCCAAGCATCCAAGGCATGTTTAAAAATAATTGATAATGAACCTCTCAACACAGGCAGTCATAAATATTTTATGCACCATACTTGGTGTATAAACATCTTGTTGGTCTGCTCTTTAATTTCCAAAAGCAAACACCTTGGAAGTCTTTCATCTTTTTAAGCACAAAAATCACTTACCCTTCCCACTTCTACGAGATTAGTAACCATGATTATGCTGGCTGTGTTTTCATGCCACACCATCCTCCAGAAGTCATATATTGTCTCCTGCATTGGTCCTGAAACAATAAATCACATGAAAGGTTACTCTCTGAACATCTCATGATTGGAAGCTGGTCTCTGGGGAACCTTGAGAAACTGTGACTATCCACATATTATCCTATCACTATCAATGTATTTTTCATTTAGGGTCAGTTTATTTTCTGTCCTGCCACCTAGCTGCATTTAAGTGTGGGGGCATTTTTTTCCTCCCTGAAATAGTGAAATAGTACTCTGAAAGAAAGTTAGTTCTCCAACATTTGGGTATTTATCTCCCAAATACCCAAAAGTGGAGTTATAAAAAATGGATAACATTAGTCTTTCTCTTAACGATTGGAAGATAAACTAGGAAGTATGTTTTCAGAATGAAATGAGGCCCCATGGACCGTGTGGCCTTTCTTGGTTTCTAATATTTTTTCTTAGTATACACTATCCATCAAATTACCTCAGCTTCTAAATTGTACTTCCTGAAGTGAGACAGAAGTTATAGGGTTGTGCTGCAGTGTGTCGCTTTGCAAAACAGCAAGGAAAGTGGTGAAGAACCCTGGCATGCCACAGCAGCCCAGTCCTCTGCAGAGCCTTCCCCAACAGCCTTTTGTAGATGAAGACAAAGGGCTTCCTCCAGTGTTGTGCTTAAGACTGGGCACCAGTCCGTGGGAAGAGTGATGGAAAATATAACAGAACTGTAGAATATTGAGAACAGAATCACAAATGGTGGGGCTTGGAACTGAGCTCTGAGGATCATCTAGTCTAACAACCCTGTTAAAGCAGCTTGACCAGGATAGTGTCCAAGCAGGTTTGGAACCTCTCCAGAAAAGGAGGCTCTACAACCTCTCTGAGAAGAACAACCACACTGCTTTGCATATGCCTGGTCCTGCCTGTTTCTAGCCTATGTGTCTTACCCATGGTGTTCAGTGTGCACCTCAACTTTAAACCACTGCTTTAAAATCACTGAGCTAATAAGAATAAATAGATGTAAAGTACTATTAGATACCTCAGGTAAAATACTCTCAGATAACCTTACAGGTTGTCCCAAGAGGTGGTAGATGTCCCATTCCTGGAAATATTCAAGGTTAAGTTGAATGGGGCTCTGAGAAATGGGGTCTAGTTGAAGATGTCTGAAGGGGTCCTACAAGAAAGCTGGAGAGGGACTTTTTACAAGGGCTTTTAGTGATAGGATGAGGGGGAATGGCTTTAAGCTGGAAGAGGGTAGATTTAGACTGGATATTAGGAAAGAATTCTTTACAGTAAGAGGGGTGAGATACTGGAACATGTGGCACAGGGAAGTTGTGGATATCCCCTCCCTGAAAGTGTTCAAAGCTAGGCTGGATGGGGCCTTGAGCAACCTGATTTAGTAGAAGTTGTCCCTGACCATGGCAAGGGTGTTTGAACTAGATGATCTTTAAGGTCTCTTCCAACTCCAACCATTCTATGAGTCTGTGACTGTAAGCTTAACATCCATTCCGAATCCGTTCCTGGACTGCCACACTGAGTAAGCAGCTAGTGGATATTTAGAGGATTGCCTTAAATCAAATAATTGGAGGAAAAATAGATACTATAGTGGCCTAAATGTTCCTCTAGTGAAGAAACCAGCACTCTCAAAACATTCCAAAACCATACATTGACAGATGTGAGTAGTTTGGCATCCACAATTTGGTACTTTGAGCTACCTTTGAACATAAAGTTTTCACTCTGAAAGTCAAGTACTTAGTGAAAAAGGAATTAATATATTATTACAATATTGTGGCAGATGGATTGGACTATATGAACTTTGAAGATCCCTTCCAACCCCAAATACTCTGTTATTCTGTGACTTTGTGATTCTGTGATATGGGCAAGTCAAAACCAGATCACTAGGCAAATAACATCATAGTTATGACATAACTTATTTAGGAGTAAAGGTTAAGAAAATAGATGGAGATGACCTTAAACTTTTCAATGCTTTAAATTTATTTTCAGCAATTTCAAAGGATAATTTTATCACCCATAATTTGCACACACCACTTAAATAAGTTATATATTCTCCCTTCTACTTTCTTTGCTTTTAAATATTCTGCGAATACAGTTTCCCTATAGTTACTCAACTTGTCTTTTATTTGTAGCTCATATAATAGGAGAAGAAAACAACTAAAACATCAAGAATCTGGAACACAAGAAACATCAGAAGGTCTCAGAGCAGAAATAACAGCAGGATATAAACCTACAGCTTTTGAAATGACCAAATTCAAGATGAAGTTACGGCTACAAACCTGGACATTTTTCCCCCTTTTACAGCACAGAACTTTTGTGAGATGTCATTCTGAACTATAAGAAAAGTTGAATCACTCTCCACCATATGCAATTTTTAAATAAGTATTTTACTTCTACCTAAGTGTCCTGCAGATGTAATTCAGGCTTGGTCCCACTGAAATTTTTTATTGTCACAGTAAGATAAGTAATATATATTATTGTGAAAGTTTAGCTTCTTTGTGTTTTAATAATGTGGGATTTGATATAGCTTCTGGGTCAAGTAAAGTCAGAACAGCATTAGAAAGGTTTTGGGCCACTCCTACTGGTAGAGTGAAGAAGACTATTTTACTTGCTGTAGGAAAAAAATACTAAAAGGCTCACCAAGCCCTGGAACAGGCTGCCCAGGGCAGTGATGGAGTCACCATCCATAGAGGGGCTTAAAGGACGTGTAGATGTGATGCTGAGGGACATGGTTTAGTGGTCACTTGGCAGTGCTGGGTTAATGGTTAGACTTGATGACAGAAAAATCTCTTCCAACTAAAACTATTATATGATTCTATGTCTGTAGATCTCCTTCTTTCCTCTCAAATATCAAACAAATATTCAGCAAAATTACTAGTGGTATCATCTTTGAAGTAAGATTAGGTAAAGGCAGTTTTCCAGAGAGTAGTGTCCTGGAAAGAGTTTACAAGTTCCTAGCACATTAATAAGATTATTTAAGTTTGATCAAGGACAACAAATTGCAACACTATTGCTTGAAGAATCCTGGTTTAATGGAGAAAATCAAAATGGCTTCACTGCATTCTGTCACCACAGGAGTTTGTGATGTTTCAGGACTGTTCACCTGAATATATTTTCTGTAAAGCTGCAGGAAAGGTGAGGAAAGATCCTCCGTCAACACAGCATCTTCTTTTCTCCTTGCAAGAAGTCAGAGTCTTTGAGAAATTGAGAGACAATGGAGCAAGTTTCTTTATGTATTATTTTAGCTTGCTTTCCTACAAATTCACTTGAGATACAAGATGGTTGGATCTTATTTTGTCACAGTCATTTCTTTTTGACAGCTCTGGGATAGCCTGGACCTATTTATTCTTTTTTTTTTTTTTTTCCCCTACAGACAGTCCAATTTGTCTCATCATCTAAAGAGTCCTATATTCAGATTCTGAAATCACAAATTACAAGTGGGGAGAGATCCTGATCACTAATTTCTTCCTAAAGATTATGAATTTGTCATTCTTCAAAATAAAAATAGAAGATAAAAAATTATGAGAAAAATCAGTCTTTAAGAAAAAGTAATACAATTTTTCAGGCCAGAGAAAGAACTGAGCTCTGACATGGCTTTCAAGCTTGATTCCAATTGTTCTTCTAGAATAAATGTCCTGTGCCCTTCTCCATCTTACTATTCAAATGATAAGACAATCCTAAGTAAAAGTGTTTGACAGGATTTCCTGCTCTCCTCAAGTTTTTTCTTCCTCCCCAACTCTTACATGTAACCTCCAAACTTCTTTCATGTTCAGGACACCAAAAGGAAAAAGAAAACCCTACACCTGAAAACCTACCTCAAAGTCTCAGAAAGTAATTCTTTTCTCTCTCATTTTTCTTTCCTCCTTGACATTTTTTAAATTAATTTCTTGACATATGAATAAATTATTACTTGTCTCCAACCAGGAGCGAAAAGCATTAGGGGCTAGGTAGAGTTGGAGGATTTATTATTGCGAAGGACTGAACAATTTGATTCCAGAGGCTCATGGTAAAGAGTGAAAGAGCCTATAATTGTTCTAAGCATCAAGTTAACAGATGTGTGCACTCTAGGCAGGAAGGTTACTCTCAGCAGTTGTCCCATTGCAGGAGGAGAAGCTCTGAAGAGAAGGAGCTGTGCTGCCTAATAGTAAGCCCCATTAGCTACACAATGTAGTAGTTGGGATCAAAGATCTCTGCTGTGAAAAAAAAAAACCCCAAACAAAAAAAGAAAAAAAGAAATCCACAACACACTGCAAGCAGAGGATGAAAAGCAAAGGAAAAACATAAGGAAAAGAAATCAACCCTCCAAACCCCCAGCTAATTAAATGCGTTATTGAAAAGACTGCATAGAAATGATCAGTTGTATGTATCACAGCCATTAGCTGGATTACCAGCAGTTGTTAGTTGCTGCTCAGGGAATGCAAACATATTAGGAAATGGAAAATCCTGCAGCTTTTAAGAATGGTTTAAATTCTTAAGCTGCTGCTTCTGCACACAGAGCTTTCTAGAGTCTCCATTTCAGTTTGTTGCTGCGAGGCTCAGTTATAGAACCATAAAATCATTTTGGTTGGAAAAGACCTTTAAGATCACTGAGTCCAACTGCTAACTCTACGAAGCCCAGTGCTAAATCATGTCCCTTAGTACCAGTGGTACAAGTGGCACTGCTGCTGGGGTGTGTGATCAATTTGATGTGACAAACTCACTCAGAATGCAGGATAGTAGTGTTCTGACGTAGGAAAGCAAGCAAACACACAAAGAAACAAGTAAAACCTGATGCCTGAAATGCCCCCAGCACTTACTCAGATGGGACTTGTAAATCTACAGACCATTTTTCGATTTCTAGAAAAGCAAGCAGCTTAAACAAGGAACAAATCACTTCTAAACCCTTTTTCTAGCGTAGAATGTTAGACCCACAAGATAATGTTTGGTCCACTTGAGACCAATTTCAGTGATAGATACTAAACCTGGGAATGTACAGAAAATGAACAGATACCCTGAGGCTCTAAAGGCTCCCCGGGGACAGTGTCTGGGCAGTGGTAGCTGTTAGTATGTGTTGATAGAGGCAGGGGACTGACAAGATGCAAGATTTGTATCTCCAGGAGCTAAATTCCATCTTGAAAAGAGTGCAATAAACCTCCTTCCAGTGAGGAGACACATCCACCCTGCATGAAGAGAAGGTTATAAAATGGTCTCCTCACCTAATGGTTACTGCACTTTGTAGTAGCAATAACTGTCTTCACTTTTTACTGAAGTAAAACTTGCTGCTTACTGTTGTGGGGGCTTACAATTTGACCACTCAAGGACAACTATATCTGCATTGAGGGAGCACCATTTTAGACCTTATTCTTTGCTGTGGTATAATCCTTTCAAAATGAACTTGAGATAGAGTAAGTGATTTCTTATTAACAAGGATTGTTTAGTCTGGAGTAAAGGAGGATGAGGGAAGACCTTCTCGTCTTCTAGAGCTACCTGAAAGGAGATTGGAATCAGGAGGGTGTGGCCTTTTCTCCCAAGTGACAACTGATAGGACAAAAAGGAATGGCCTCAAGTTGTGCCAGGGGAGATTTAGGTTGGATATCAGGAAACATTACTTTCCCTAAAATGTTGTCAAGCCTAGGGAAGTGGTGGAGTCACCATCCCTGGAGGGACTGAGAAGCTGTGTTGAAGTGGTGCTGAAAGACATGGTTTAGTGGTGACCTGGCAGTGCTGGATAAACAGTTGGATTTGATGACCTTAAATGTTTTTCCCAACCTAAAGGGTTCTATGATTCTGTGATGTGGATACATGACAAAAAATAAAAAAACCAAAATAAAACAAACCAAAACCAAACCAAACAAAAACCAACCAAATAAAAAACCCAACAACAGTAAAAAAAGCACAAAACCCCACAAAAGACTCTAAACCAAAAACCAATCAACCAAAAAACCAACCAACCAACCAAACAAAAAACCCCAAAACCCCACAAACAAAAAGCCAGAAACCCTCCCTAAACCCCCACCCCCGCACCCCCAATCCCCAAACAAACAAAAAAACAACCCCAAAAAAACACACCAAAAAGCCCAACCAAAAAATAATGATTCCACTTACAACTGCACTATCAAAAAAATCCAAACCAATTTGTGGCAGAAATTGTTCAAGACATTCATTAAAGTGATAAAACCAGAGATAAAACATAAAATAAAATACTGGGAGAACAGACTTCAAGTCTACAGATTAAAAAGTTCAACAATTCTCCTTTTCCTAATGAACCTCTTAAACGGTACAGCCCAGCTGTTAGTGGGATAACTTACAGAGATTTTCACCAGAGGAAGCAAAATTACAGTGTTACTAATGGTCTGCCAGTCAGTGATCTGATAATCCACAAGTGCATGGGTTTTGCTCTTTTAATCATGGTAGAATTCTGAGGTAAGAACAAAACACCCTTTCAGAAAAAGTTATGTAAAAAACTGCAGTTAAATCATAGAATAGTTTGGGTTGGAAGGGACCTTTAAAGGTCATCTAGTCCAACCCCCAAATGTTACTTTAAACTATAAATATCACTGACTGCAAGCAAGGGAACATCTCCCTTAACTGAAATATGTTTTTTTCTCCCTACTCAATAAGGCAACGTGCCAAAGATCTTATCAACAGGCATTTGCAGGCACATCGTTATGTGATCAGGTTTTCATCAGTGTTCTGCACTGCCAGCCTCCTAGTTACCTCATGGGAAGCTCATCAGGGGTCAGCAGCCGTGCAAACCTTAACAACTCTCTGTGAGACCAGGTATAGACTAATACACTAAGGAGTGTAAGATTAAGGTGCACTTTTTCCACCCAGCAGCTTTACAGTCACTCTTCCCTAAGCCTGGAGCATTCATAGGGTTGCTTCAACCCGAGTGCAGGACCTGGCACTTGGCTTCACTGAACCTCATACAACCGGCCTCAGCGCTTCTGTAGAGTCTCCTTATCCTCAAGCAGATCAACACAATACAAATGCACAAAGCTGTGGAGGAACTTCCATTGAGATTGTCTCCTTTTAGGCATGTTAATCCAGCAGGCAGCCTAAAGAAAGCCTGAGGCTGTGGCTACTCTTATGTGAGGGCTGAAAAAAATCCTCCCCCTCAGATTTAAACCTGATTTAACTGATTCCTGGATGGCAGAAGATTTAGAGATGAACCACTTGTTTGCAGCGGCAGTGATGAACTCAGTCTGGTAAGACAGAACACCATTTTGTGTTCTGATCTAGTGTGAGGTGTCCCTGTCCGTGTCAGGGGGGTTGGAACTAAGTGATCCTTGAGGTCCCTTCCAACTCTCACAATTCTGTGACTCTGTGATTTGTAAAGAAGTATTCCACCAGACCTCAATTCACAATCAAATAAAAAATGTTCTGTTTTTCCTAACAGCAGTTTTAACCCAGGCTTTGGAATACACTGTGTACTTCAAATATATGCAGAACCTATGTTTGAGCTATAAGCTGCCCAGCATTTTTTTGTTGTTGTTGCAGTGCTTTGACCTTTTGCAGCAATACCACCTTACAATGCAAATCAAACCCTGGTATGCAGCAACACTGTTTCATGGTGAGTCACCTCAGCTATACTCAAGTGGGTTAATCAGGGCTGGGCTATGAATTTAAATGCTGCTTTTCAAGATTTTCTCCCCATAGATGGATTGTCAATAAGAAACACATCTGACTGAATCTTGTTAGCTTGACATTTCAGGGGAAAAAAAATAAAGCTGCTTAAAAAAAGCAAGCTGAAATCCTTTATAGGGATAAATCCTGCCCAGTGCAGGAGGTCTTGCTGTGGAAAAACCACAGCTTTCTCTCATTATCGGCCAAAGGACAGCAGAGAGAATAGTAATTGGCTGATTTTCAAGCAGAAACTAAATCTTACCTGCTTGGAGGTGGCCAGTCAGCAAGTTCTGCAACCTGCACATTGCTCTGTGTGAAGACTGGCTGTCACAAAATGAAATTTTCCAAGTGCTTTCAAGTCCCATTAGCTTTCAATGAGGCTTAAATTGCTAAGTGTCTGATGTACACCAAGGAATTTTATCTATAGCTCCCATGAGACTGCCCCATGCTTTCGCTGGCTTTCTACAGCACCTCCTCTGATATTTAGAGAAGGCAGCACTGGATCTTTCTCAGGATGAAGGAAAGGAGGAGGCTGACATGTATGTTCTCCCATCTCTTTCTAAATGTGAAAAGGGCATAAAAACATTTGGCCTGTAACACACTCTTTACAGTGTGATGAGACACAGTCCTGCTGGTTTGTGGAATACAGAATCATAGAATAGTTTTGGTTGGAAAACACTTTTCAGATCAAGTCCAACCGTTATCTAACTGTGCCAATTCTGGTGCTAAATCATGTCTCTCAACACCACACCTCTGGCTTTTAAACACCTCCAGGGATGGGAACTCAACCACCTCCCTGGGCAGCCTGTTCCAGGACTTGATAATCTGTTCAATGAAGAAGTTTCTTCAAATATCCTTTCTAAGCCTTCCTTGCACAACTTGAGGTTGTTTCGTCTTGTCCCATCACTTGCTGCTAGGGAGAAGAGACCAACACCCACTTTGTTCCAACTTCCTTTCAGGGAGTTGTAGAAAATGAGGTCTCTTTTGAACCTCCTTTTATCCAGACTAACCAACCCCAGTTCCCTCAGCTGTTCCTCACAAAACCTCTTCTCCGGGCACCTCAGCAGCTTTGTTGCCCTGTTCTGGACCTACTCCAACACCTCAGTGTCATTCTTGTAGTAAGGGACTCAAGGTGTGCCCTCACCAGTGCTGAGTACAGGGGGACAATCACTGCCCTAATCCTGCTGGCCACACTATTCCTGATCCAAGCCAGGATGCTGTTGGCCTTCTTGGACATATGGCAACACTTCTGGCTCATGTCATCTGGATTTGGACCAATACCCCTGGGTCCTTTTCTATGAGGCAGTTTCCAGCTACTCTGTCCCAAGCCTGGGTTATTCAGGGGGTTGTTTTGACCTAAGTGCAGGACTCAGCACTTGGCCTTGTTGAACCTCATACAACTGGCTTCAGTCCACCTGACCAGGTCCCTCTGTAGAGCCTTCCTACCCTCAAGCAAATCAACAGTCCTTCCCCCTCAAGTGTCTCACAGCTAGCTACAATAAACCCCACTCCATTCCAAACTCCCAGTTTAATATAGAGATGCTAAAAAACACATATCCTTTGAGTAATGCCAAAACTGATTGTTCCAGGAAATTATTTCTTTAACATTGCTCTTTTGCAAAACTGGATAATCAGTTTGAAAATACTTTTTTGTTTGTTTGTTTTCTAAGTGTGTATTAGATGTACACATCAGCTATGGGCTAGAGCTGGATCATTTCTCTTACTGTTGTCTCCTCTGGTCCTTTTCTGCAGGGATTCTGTATGTAGTTAGAAAGTTTTGTGGGGATGTGTTATTTATACTCTGGAATATTATAGAATCATTAGAACAGTTGGAGCTGGAAGAGAACTTTGAGATCATCAAGTCCAATAGCTCACCTTAAACTCTCGATCCCACAGCTACTGCTAAGCCTCTGTCACTAAACCATGTCACTCAGCACCACATCCACGCATCTTGTAAATACCTCTAAGGGATAGGGATTCCACCACCTGCCTGGGCAGCCTGTTCCAGGGCTTGATAACCCTTTCTGTGAAGAAAGTTTTCCTAATATCCAACCTGAACATCCCCTAGCTCAACTTGAGGATGTTTCCTCTCGTCTTGTGGCATTTTCTGTGTTTTAATGGTACAGATCTAACTAGACTGGAACAGTGCACATCTCTGTGCATTATTTGATCTGTACCATCTAGAAATCCCAGTCTGAAACTGGAGCTCCAGGATATTACATATGAAATGCTCATGAATGCACAAAAGGTATTCGTGCCACACACTGTCACAACCCAAACCGTCTTTGACAGAAAACAGGAAACAATGTAGGGTCTGAATGATCTGGCTTGGCATAATACAGAACAACCACAGTATCGTAGAATGGCTTGAGTTGGAAGAGACCTGAGATCATCCAGTTCCAAGCCCCCTGCCATGGGCAGGGACACCTCCCACTAGACCAGGTTGCTCAAAGCCTCATCCAGTCTGGTCTTAAACACTTCCAGGGATAAGGCATCCACAACTTCTCTGAGCAACCCATTCAAGTGTTCCACCACCCTCACAGAAAAGAACCTCTTCCTAACGCCTAATCGACATCTACCCTACTCTAGTTTAAAACCATTGTCCTTTGCCCTATCACTATAAGCTCTTTACAATACCCCTCCCAAGCTCTCCTGTAGGTCCTCTTCAGGTACTGGAAGGTCTCTGTAAGGTCTCCTTGGAGCCTTTTCTTCTCCAGGCTGAATAGTCCCAACTCTCTCAGCCTGTCTTCATAGGAGAGGTGCTCCAGGCCTCTGTCCCTCCTCTAGACCCTCTCCAACAGATCCATATGCCACCTCCCAAGCCACTTTTGAATAATCTTGCCCTGTCTCTGCTCCACATTAGTATTTCCACCATGTTCTGAAAAAAGGTGTAATTTATCAATTATATTTTAAAATCTGAAATCAGATTTTTATTTGTGCAGTCTTGGCAGGCGCTGTTTAAGATGATTTTCTAATATTACAGCTAATGCTAGCAGCTAACTTTCCATCTCATAAAGTGTTACACCTGTATTGATTGCCATTTCTCTGCAGCAAAATTTACAATTCTAGTCCCTAGTTTGTTCTGTGTCGACAAAATAAAATGTAAATGTCACACAATTTCCCCCCCACCTCCTTCCCCCAAAACAAATAGCACATTCCCATAACACTTTTAGGCTACTCTGAGAAGTTCTGCAGAATGGCAGCAGAAGAACTGGCAGCAACAGAAGTGGTCCAAATTTATTCAGTTAGCCCAAGATTAGGCAAAGCTGAAGGCAATTAAAGCAGTCTCCATAGTTCTACTGGTCATGTATAGAATCATAGAACTGTTTCATCTGGAAAAGACCTTTAAGGTGATCGAGTCAAACCCATCAAGTTAAGCCAGGTCACCACTTAACCATGTTCCTCAGTACCACATCTACATGGTTTTTCAGTCCCTCTAGGGATGGGGACTCCAGCACTTCCCTAGGCAGCATGGTACAGGGCTTGACAACCCTTTTGAGGAAGAGATTATTCCTAATATCCAACCTAAACCTTTGCCTGTCCAACTTGAGGTTATTTTCTCTTGCCTAATCTTTTGTTACTTGGGAGAAGAGATTGGCCCCTCCCTCACTACAACCTCCATTCAGGGAGTTAGTGAGAAGGTCTCCCTTCAGCCTCCTTTTCTCCAAGCTAAATAACCTGAGTTCCCTCAGTCACTCCTCACCAGACTTGTGCTCTAGACCCTTCACCAGCTTTGTTGCCCTTCTTTGGACACACACCAGTGTCTCAACATCCTTCTTGTAGTGAGGGCCCAAAACTGAGCCCAGTTTTTGAAGTGTGACATCACCAGTGCTGAGTACAGGGGGACAATGGAGTCCCTGGAGCTGCTGGCCACAGTATTGCTGATCCAAGCCAGGATGTTGCTGGTGGTCTTGGCCACCTGGTCAAGCCATCATTGCACCATTCAAAAATGCTGATCTTTCTTTTCTTAAATGCAGGAAATTAAAAGAAACCCCAACAAACCAGTGCAGAACTTTCTCTCTATGCCCTTCAGACATTTAATTGCTTAATTACAGTCAAGCAGTCAGGAGAATGGTAGGTGACTCACCTGGGAAAGTGAGATACAACTCCAAATTGATTCAGACAGTTAGACTTGATGATCTTATAGGTCTTTTCCAACTTGAATGATTCTGTGATTCTATAAGATCAAACAGCACCTGAGGTATTTGCTCTCCATCTGAGTTTACAGTGCCCACAGTTTGAACTTGAACTGTCTTTGTGAAAGTGGTGCAAAGAAAGTTTTGGTTTAGAATAAATGTTTTCCAAGAAGAAAGTTGATTTAGCTTCTAATTTGTACATTCTCAGTAAAAGTGATTTGCATCATGGAAATACTGATACCTGTTAATCACTCATTCTAAATTGTCCGAGCTTGGGAAGAACTAACAGATACCAAATTTGTTTTGCAGAAAACATGCTGCCTGTAATATTTGCAACTCAAAAATCCTAGGCAATTGACCTGTTGGACTGGGTTCTGCATATCAACTTGTAATGCAGAATCAGTTCTGGAGATGGATGAGAAGCTGAAGATCATTTTATCCCCTTCAGTAGTAGGTTCTTCAGGGAATGGACAAAAGAACCTAATTAGTCTTTCCACTTTCTACTTTCTATTTTCGTGTTCATGTTACGAGTCAATCGTAACCATCAGGATGTAATAAAATCATCACTATTCTCTGGCTCAAAAATATGAGCTCATTTTGGCTACTTGCTTCTTTCATTTTTCTCCAAGGAGCTGGTTGTGAAGGAATGTTGCTCATGCTTGTAAGATATTCAGATGTATTTTTTAAACCTGTGCTGGGAGTTCAACGGAATTAACATAAACACTTTACCCAAATGAACACACAAGGTAATTTAGTCTACTTTAAAGCATAAGTAAAAATGCAAGAAAACATGGATTTGTCGTAATTTACTATCCTGATAAATATCTCACGAGTGAGATACTTCACTCATCATATTTTTTTTCTGTTTAAGGCTGGAGAACTTTGGTACATTCATTCTGGGACATTTACATCCTGGTCTTCATCCAAAGCAGCGTGGGCAGCAGGTGGAGGGAGGGGATTCTGCCCCTCCGCTCTGCTCTGCTTAGACCCCACCTGCAGTGCTGGGCCTAACTTTGGACTCCTAATGCATGGACCAATTGGAAAGCATCCAGAGGAGGCAAAAAAAAAATCACCTGAGGGCTGGAACACTTTTGCTGTGAGGACAGGATGAGAGAGTTGGAGTTGTTCAACCTGGAGAAGGCTCCGGGGAGACCTTACGGTGACCTTTCAGTACTTAGGGGGAGTGCACAAGAAAGATGGGGATAATCTTTTTAGCAGGGCCTGTTGTGACAGGACAAGGGATGGACGCTTTTAACTTAGAGAGGGGAGATTTACACTAGATAGAAGGAAGAATTCTTTTATGCTGAGGGTGATGGAACTCTGGCCAAGAGAGGTGGTAGAAGCTCCATTTTTTGTAACCATTCCAGGTCAGGTTGGATGGGGTTCTGAGCAACCTGCTCTAGTTGCAGATATACCTTCTCAGTGCAGAGGGTTTGGACTAGATGATGTATAAAGGCCCCTTCCAACCCAAAGCATTCTGTGATTTCCTCGTGAGTCACAGAAACAGAATCAAATATTAGTCAGATCCAGACACATGTGAAGGTCATTAACAACTAGAAATGTTTTTGGGTACTTTTCCTTTTAACTTCGAGATAATTGCAGTAAAAATCCAATTTGCATGACAACAATTTCTCTCAGCACTATTATTTTTGGGACCTCATTTGTTATTTTTGACCTCAATATAGGAAGGACATGGACCTGATGGAGAGAGTCCAGAGGAGGGCCACAAAAATGATCAGGGGGTTGGAGAACCTCTGCTCCGAGGACAGGCTGAGGGAGCTGGGGTTGTTCAGCCTGGAGAAGAGAAAGCTCCAGGGAGACCTAATATCAGCCTTCCAGTACTTGAAGGGGGCTACATGAAGGATGAGGAGAGACTGTTCACAAAGGCCTACAGGGATAGGACAAGGAGCAATGGCTTCAAACTAGAGAAGAGCAGATTTAGATTGGATGTTAGGAACAAGTTCTTTACTATGAGGGTGGTGAAACACTGGAACAGGTTGCCCAGGGAGGTGGTTGAGGACCCTTCCCTGGAGATATTGAAGGTAAGGCTCAACGAGGCCCTGGGCAACCTGATCTAGTTGGAGATGTCCCTGCTGACTGCAGGGAGGTTAGACTAGATGACCTTTGGGGGTCCCTTCTGTCCTGGACCATTCTATGATTCTATGATTTTAGCCACTTCAAGTGGGAAAGGGGAAGGCTAAGATTTTAATTATAATTTTTATTATGTTTTATGGGAGACTGCAGTATTTGATGTCCACTGAACACAAGTCAAGCCATTCTAAGATGTGGAATGTCTTTGTGCTTAGTCAAGACATAGTGAAATGAGTGTACCTGCAGCAGAATGAGATTTAGCAGCAAAGGGAATCTCCACAAGGTCTACATCTGAATGTGTATCTGCATGGAAGAATTCAGATGGATAGGGAAAGAAATTTATCCAATAAGCCTGCATTTTAATTTTTTCAAAAGGCTGTGCTTCAAAATCACCCGGACTGTCATGTGCATTGGTGGCCATATCAATACAGAGATTTTGGTTGCCACCAAAGGATATAGAATGAAGATGACAGGTCTCAAAGATGTAGATATGGTGACAAGGCAAAAGAGAAGCTGCCTTATTTGTTTCTTGATATATTTGGTTCTGAAATACATTTTCTTTGTAAATCTGCTATACTTTTCTTTTAAATTTTTTCCAGCAAATGGGAAGACAAAAAGCCTGCTTATACCTGCTGCCAAGCTTCCTGCAGGCTGCTGAAGACCAGCTGGAAAATACACCTTACAGAAGAAAAGATGTTTGGACTACTTGATTTTCCTGACAAATTGCATATTGCTGCTCCTTCTTCTGTTTTATCATTAGGCTTAGCTGATGGTCTCTTAGGGTGCATTAAGAAAAGTGTGGCCAGCAGGCCAAAGGGAGTTCTCCTGCCCCTCTACTCTGCCATAGTCAGGCCACACCTGTAGTACTAGGTCCAGTTCTGGGCTCCCCAGATCAAGAGAGACAGAGAACTACTGGAGAGAGTCCAGTGGAAGCTACAAAGATGTTGAGGTGTCTGGAGTATCTCTGTGAGGAGCAAAGACTGAGAGACCTGGGGCTGTTTAGTCTGGAGAAGAGAGCCTGAGAGGAGATCTTTTCTATGCTCAGCAATATCTAAAAGATGAGGGTCAAGAGCATGGGACCAGATGCTTCTCAGTAGAGCCCAGGGACAGGACTAGGGAAAACTAGCAAAATTATAAGCCAGGAGGTTCCATCTGAACATGAGGAACCTGTGAGGGTGCTGGAGCCTTGGAGCAGGCTGCCTAGAGTGGTTGTGGAATCTCCTTCTCTGGAGAGATTTCAGAGCTACCTGGACATTGTGATCCTGGGAAATGTGCTGTGAGTGAGCCCGGTTTAGCAAGGGGGAGCTGGACTAGATGGTCTCCAGAGATCCCTTTGAACCCCCACCATCCTGGGATTCTGTGATTCTCTAATGTGGTTCAAAAAACTGTTGACTTCTATAGTTACCAATTTTTATTACATGCTCTCTTGTTTTGCCCTCAACAATAGTAAAAACATCAATTTTAAAAAAGATGCTCATATATTGGAGTTGTTGCCATCAGCCTTTGGTGGGAAATGATAAGAAGAGTTGAAAGGGACCTTTAAAAGTCATCTAGTCCAGCCAGCATATTGCTTCAGGATGTAATCTGGAGATGCTGCTTCTGTATATAAAGAGTGCATTACTTCTGTATGCACTTTCATGAGAAAAAAAAGGGAACTTCTTTACTTCTTATGGATGCAAACTTGAACATAGAAGGTTTCACCTCAACATGAGGAGAAACTTTACAGTGAGGGTGACAGAGCCCTGGAACAGGCTGAACAGAGAGTTGGTGGAGTCTCCTTCTCTGGAGAATTTCTAAACCTGCCTGGATGCATTCCTGTGTGGAATGCAGGTGCTTTTGGCAGAGGGGTTGGACTTGATATCTGGAGGTCCCTTCCAACCTCTAACATTCTGTGATTTTGTGATTGCTACCACTATTGAAAAACAGCTGAATGTCCACCGAGTTACAACTGATAGAACAACCTCCAGTTGTGCCAAGGGAAGTTTAGACTGGATATTAGGAGGAATTTTATTACTGAAAGGGCTATTAGACATTGGAACAAATTGCCCAGGGAGTGATGGAGTCATCATCCCTGGAAGTATTTAAGAGTCACGGAGACATAGTGGTTAGGGATATGGTGTGGTCAAGGACTGGTCAGCGTTAGGCTAACAGTGGGATTTAGCGATCTAAAGGGTCTTTTCCGACCTAGGCAATTTTGTGACATCTTTCAGAAAGCCTCAGCTATTCAACACAGTGCTGAAGAATAAGTGTACCTTTTCCATTGAAGACAGATGGCTTCCACTTTTTAAGGGTTTGATGATTAAGAAATACAACATCAAACACAACTGAATCTTGGAAGATTAATGTAGGTATATAGAATTCAATCACCTCATATATACGTATCTATCTATCTATCTCAGGAAATCATCCCGACTACCTGCAAGAATGACAGCATCTATACAACTGAAATATTTTGTGGAACTATCTCCCTTTGTCATTTTGCAATCCTCCCTGAAGTAATTCCAAATGTTAATTTTCATCTGGAGGCTAAAACCATGGCAGCAGAAGTTTCTTTGTGAGAAGTGTGGAGCTTCCACACTGCTGTAGCTCTGACAACTTTTTTTTTGCGCCGTAAAAACAACAAAAAAAGCATGCCAAGAAAGTTAAAAGTGTTATTATTCAAAGCAATATTTCTGCTTCAGATGCCTGAAAGGACACTTCCAGTTTGAAAGAAAATGTATTTTTGTTTCTGAAAGCCCTTATTAACATGTTCACACAACATATACAGTGGTGTGTGGAAGAAAAAGACATATTTTGCAGAAAAGAGAAGGAATCTGAAAGTGGTTATTATGGTGGCAAGTTTATGCTGCTCTAGTGAAGGCTGTAAACATTTCCATTCTAAATATTTATTTTCAGAACTTTAAAACTCTCCTGGCTGAAACTTGTCTTGATGTCTATATTCATAATCAGCAATACCCAAAGTGAAACATTTCAGCGTCTGCTTTACAGTTGCATACAGATACACACACACACACACACACAAGAGGTTGAAAGGCTACACTGGGTTTTTGTATCTAAAGCTGCTCTATTTTCAAGAATAACTTTTTTGCAGACATTAGGATAAGTTCTGAAGTACTTCCATGAATCATCTTAAAATAGAAAAATAGAATTAGTTTGCTTAGAAACCCTTTTAAGATCTCCAAGTCAAGTCATTAATCCAACACTGCCGGGTCACCAGTAAACCATGTCCCTTGGCTTTTAAATCCCTCCAGGGATGGGGACTTCAGCACCATCCTGGGCAGCCTGTTCTAGGGCTTGACAACCCATTTGGGAAAGAAATTTTTCCTAATATCCAACCTAAACCTCTCCTGATGCAACTTGAGGTTGTTTCCTCTCATCCTATCACTTGTTACTTGGGAGAAGAGACCGACCCCCATCTCGCTGCAACCTTCTTTCAGGCAGTTGTAGAGAGTGAGAAGGTCTCCCCTCAGCATTGTTTTCTCCAGGCTGAATGTCCCTGGCTGTCTCAGCCACTCCTATTCTCCAGACCCTTCACCAGATTTCTTGATCTTCTCTGGACACGCTTCAGCACCTCAGTGTCTTTCTTGGAGTGAGGGGTCCTAAACTGACTCATAAACTGAATCCAGTATTTGAGGTGTGGCCTCACCAGTGCTGAGTGCAGGGGGTTAATCACTGCTCTGGTTGTGCTGGTCATATTATTGCTGATCCAAGCCAGCACGCTGCTAGTCTTCCTGGTCACCTGGGCACACACTGGCTCATCTTCAGCTGGTTATCAACAGCGCTGATAACATGAGACAGTGTGTCTAACTACCATACAGATAGTCAACCTAACACTCTCATTAAAGAACCTGGTTAAAACAAGTTGATTACCTAACTCATGATAGAAAAAGAAACATTGGTTTCCAGTAAACAGAACAAGAGTACAAATTCTGCTATTTTTCTTTCTTTCTTTTTTTTTTTTTCTTAAAAAAGAAATTATATCCATGGGAACAAGGATTACATAAAACAACACAGAGAGTTTTAAATTGCAGCAGCTTGCTGGTTCTGCATGACCCAGTGTGCTGGCTTCTGAATAGAGATTCTTTTTAGTCATGGTGACTCAGGTGTGCATCCCATCTGTTGATGCCAATTACAGCAGATCACCAAAAGTCTTCATTAGCTGCAATTTCAGTCTACCACTGACATTAGGCTTATCACATCAAGGGAAATTGATGTTAATCATATAAATGAGATCGCACACTCTCTATGTGCTACTCTTAAAATGGAAGTAAAACCTTTTTTTTTTTTTTGATGATTAGCTGAGAAGGCCTCAATTACAGAAGTCTTAAAAAAAATGTTTCTCCCCCTAATTCAGTTTAGCAGCAGGATGGTATGAATGCCAAGGTGGAGAGATGCCTGTCTATGTCAAACTCTGGTTAGTATGGGAGACAGAAATGCTTTAATAAACAGGTGATTATGCAACTCCCAGCTCTGTTAAAAGCAGATTGGAAGTCTATTACAAACTGATTAAATTTGCCACTTCTTCCCTTCAAACAATTATATTTGCTCATTAGCACTTGATATGTTGAATGCTGCTTAAGAACATAGGAAAATTAAATATCAATCATTCTGACTCCTCAGAGATTTGGGGCTGACTCAATGTAATGACATTTTCCTTCAAAGAACAATAGGTGTGTGCTCCTGAGATAGTTATGGTGGAGGAGAAAAGGGAGAAGGGGGAAAGTTATTTAAAGAGTGATGTAAAGTAGACATCAAGGTGATTACACATGCAGCTCAACTGTCGTGCTGCATTGATCATAGAATTATAGAATAGTTTGGGTTGGAAGCAACCTTAAAGATCATCTAGTTGCAAGCCCCCTGCCATAGGCAGGGACACCTCCTGCTAGACCAGGTTACTGAAGACCACATCCAACCTGGCTTGGAATACTTCCAGGCTTGGAGGGACAATCATTTTAGCAGGGCCTATTGTGACAAAACAAGGAGTGATGGTTTTAAACTGAAAGGGGAAGACTTAGACTAGATAGAAGGAAGAAATGTCCCCATTGAATGTTGTGAGATACAGACAGAGGTCACACAGAAAGGTAGGAGGTGCCCCAACCCTGCAACCATTTCAAGTCAGGTTGTTTGGGAGTCTGAGCAACCTGCTCTGGTTGCAGATGTCCCAGCTGACTGCAGGGGAGATTTCACTAGGAGACCCTTAAATGTCACTTCCAACCCAAACTATTCTAATGATTCTAAGACTTGTTTCTGCTCCTCTTATTCTCTCTTTTGACTGGGTACTTCTTGACACCATATTAAGAAAAACACGCAACAAAGAAACTGCTAGGACTTGCTGGTGGATCTGGTACACAGACCTTCATTATTCACACATTATTAGGTACTTGGCTTCAAGAGCTGAAGCCTACAACCAGCTACAACCAGGTGAGGTACTTTTTAGGAGGTCAGGTAGTGATAGGACTAGAGGGAATGGAGCAAAACTATAAGTGGGCAAATTCAGATTGGATGTTAGGAAGAAGTTTTACACCATGAGGGTGGTGAGACACTGGAACAGGTTGCCCAGGGAGGTGGTGGAAGCCCTATCCCTGGACGTTTTTAAGGCCAGGCTGGATGTGGCTCTGAGCAATCTGATCTAGTGTGAGGTGTCCTTGTCCATGGCAGGGGGGTTGGAACTAGATGAGGTCTCTTCCAACCCTAACAATTCTATGATTATTCTATGAAAAACCAAGTTTGACATTCTCTACTCTAGTTTATACGGGGTGATAAAGCCACATTTAAACTTGCTTGTCTATCAGAAACCTGTCAGGGAGATCATCTGGTGAGCCTCCTGATGAAAACAGTTGTATTAGAAACTGCAAGTGAAATTCTGTATCTTTTTATTTAGGATTCTATGCAGATGAAAACCAGAAGCATCATTAGCTAAAGGTAAAAGGGAACAACCCATTTCTTCTTACGAGGCTTTAAAAGCCCAAAGGGAAGTAATAAGTGCTGCATTTTTGTCCTAGTTTTCCTGTCTGGCTCATCTGTAGAAAGACTCTGGGCTGAAGAATATGGTGAGTTGGTAAGCGGAAGAAAGAGCACAGTTAAAGGGCTCATAGTTTAATTCTGGTCTAAAGCTTTAATATTGACAGGAGTGAGGTAGTTCTAGACAGAAGATCTCCATCTTGCCCCAGCATCATCTGACACAAAGTAGAACCTCATTTGGAACTGTGGAGGCCTGAAGGACAGAAAGGTGAAAGCATTGTGACAGAAGATATGAAACCTTCAAACTGGCAGAAGTTGGGACTGGAGGGACTGGAGCCTCCAGATTCTGGGTTATTTAAGGGACAGCTGAAATCACAGTAAGAGCTCCTACTGGACATGGTCAACATTTTCTTTGCTTCAAAACAAGTAATTTAAAAATGTATATGACCTCTAAATCCAACACATGGCAAGATTATTTTGGGTATAATAAACCCAGTATTCCATCTGGCTCTCTGGAAAGGTTGGGCATGTGTTGAAATAAAGCATGTACGTGTAGCTCAGCTTCTTCAGATCCATGGGCAAATGCTTACTCGTAGAATACTTATTACAGAGAAGATTCCCTCCAAACAGTGGAGGAATAATCAAATTTCCATGTGTATGCTATCCACATGCGGCCAGGATATCGGCATATTGCTCAGTATTATGATGACGCAGTCCCAGAAGACTCAGGACACACAGAGGACTAGGGGGAATGGAGCAAAACTAGAAGTGGGTAGATTCAGATTGGATGTTAGGAAGAAGTTCTTCACCATGAGGGTGGTGAGACACTGGAGCAGGTTGCCCATGGAGGTGGTGGGAGCCCCATCCCTGAAGGTTTTTAAGGCCAGGCTGGATGGGATTCTGAGCAACCTGATCTAGCGTGAGGTGTCCCTGCCCACGGCAGGGGGGGTTGGAACTAGATGATCTTTGAGGTCCCTTCCAAACCTGACAATTCTGTGATCTTTCCCACCCCTTATGTTCTGAACTTGACCAAAAAATAGATAAGAATGCATCAGAATGGGCAGATAATGCCTTTGAGGACAAGTACAAAATGGAGATTAATTTAGGTATTGACAAAGGATTAGATTGTGCTCACAAGCAAACTTTTAAATGATGGGCTGTAGAATTGTCTCTGTAGATCCATTGCAAGCCTAGTATCTTTGGGTCCACTATTAAAACTTGTTAACTGAAGTGTTTTGTATTTTAAGGACCTGATGCCTGATTACCACTGAACAATTAACATCCATTTGCATGACACATATCTGAACATTTTTGCTGCATATTTATTTCTACCACAACTTATTTCTGTTTTTCAGGAGTAACAACGCATTGAGTAACCTTTGCCAAAAAGCATATATTTTGCTTTTTTGACTCAAAAGCTAGTTGAACACAAAGGTAAAGGATGGCTTACTTGACATACCAGGAAATGAGATAATAATTCAGTTTGGTCCTTTATACCTAAGTGATTGAGCTTGCTCTGTCCTGGGTATTGACTGTGGCAAGAATCCATATCAAAGAGTATAAAGTAATCCAAGTGACAAAACCTTTTAGCATCATATAACCAAGAAGAAAGGGTAATAAACTTACCCTGTGTAGCAATGTAGTGATTTGGTCTATGATAACCCTAAAAGCAATTGGAAAAAAAAAGACACATAAATATAAGTAATATAAACCTTGAGTATGTTGCTGTAAAATTTCATTTAAAGTATTATTCAGTAAAAATCACAATGTTAGCGATAACGTATTAGATTAAGAAGTTCTTTTCAGTGAGGGAAGTGCAAAGGAGAAGCAGAACAAAAACCAAACGTGTTTTCTGAAAGCTACTTAAGTTGCAGCTCAGTACGTTAGGGGACAGCAGTAATATGTTCTTTCAGTCCCTTGTTGGCTTTGCTGCAAATGAACAGCATGAAACCCTCTCTAGCACTCGGAGTTAATGGCATCAGATGCTCATGGAAGCTGAGCTGTACCTCCTAGCTATCAGTGCAAAGCCAATCCATTTTTTTAACAGCTAAATAACGCTGGATTTGCATCCAGAAGGGTGAGGGAAATTCTCAGTCTTTCCACTGTGATTTGTTTGTTATTTCTGAACAGTAAAAGGGGTGAATTCTTTGACTAAATGGTTTAGTGTAAATACATTTGTTCACATCTAAATAGGAAGTACATTAACTATTTCTGTTTTTCTTTGATGACAAGAGCAACTTAAGTTGGCCATGCAATAAAGACTAATACCCTACAGATTCTTTGCAGTATTGAATAGGCTGCTGATTGGGAACAATGCAATTTTTATAGTATTTGAGTTTCTGATGTGATGAGAGGGTCACTAAAAGGTTAGATCAGACACTACTATGTTGATAAACTCAATTTTGTCAGTGTTAATCTTTTAATAACTGTTGTCATTTAACAGTGGAAAGAACTTAGAGCTGTGGCTTGCATGCCATTACAATTTCTTTGTAGAAGAGCAAGTGATGCAAGGTGGGAAAGAACCAAAACAGCTGAAGATACCTTGAGTATTACAAGAAGAACAACAAGAACTGCAGAACTGATTCCTTTACATGGCACTGAAATAAAACTGGGGAGTCTATAAAGCAAGAAGCATTCAGATAGTCACTGAATTGATTTTTTTTCCTCCTATGCATTATCTAACATCCCCAGTAGCTGGGATCAAGCAATTCTGCTTCCCAGTGAAAAAAACCACATGGGAAAAACATACAGCATAACCATCTCTCCTCTCTCTTTTATCCAAGAAAATTTCCTAATTTCTGTGATGGTGACATCCCTTATTAACTTGTTTATTCTGGCAACTGGACTAATAACTGCATGCCAGAGTAAAACTGCAGCTGCTTCTGTAGTAGCAACCTAAGTATTTCTAATGGAAACCTGACTAGGAAGATTATAAACAATAAATGTGTTTTGTGGTAGAGTTGTCTTTGGAACATGTCTGCAGTCCTCCACGCTTTGGGATGAAGCCTTGGCTGAAGATGAGGGGGAGAATGTTTTGGTTCTCAGACATTTTTTCTTTTAGGACCACAATCTCTCCATTTCCTTGTACTTCCACAAGGAAACAAAAACAAAAACAAAAACCATGTTGCTGCGTAGCTACCTCACATAGCTATCATATTAAATCAGACTTTATGTCCAAATCCTTATTCTTCACATCTTTTAGTATTTTGGAATCAGATCAAAATCTGGCACACACTAGTAGCCTAAAAATGAGAACAATCCTCAGTGCTGGAGAAAGTGTGAAAGCAAATTCAAATCTAGGTTCACAATATGAACTCCCTCATTTCTTTCATGAGTGATTATTCCCTTCAGAGTTTAGAGGGATATGTAACTAAGTATATATCCATATGTACCTTTACCTCTTGGTGCCTGTGTTATTCTTTCTAACAGCAAGGGACTGAGCAGAAATTTGAGAGTAACTGAATGGTTCTTGAACATGCTGATAAAAATCAGTGGAAGGAGATCTCTTCAGAACGTTACAACTTCAGATTGCTGCAACAGTAGTACATACTCTTGTATAGATCTAGCTCCTCAGTGAGAAAAACATCAGTTATGTTCCTGTTTCATGTTGGTGATTAAGCCTGAACTGCAAACTGTGACACCATTTTTTAAAGACTACACTGCTGAACAAGAAATCTTTATCAGGCACAGTTTGCTACGAAGAAACACTTGTTTTCCATAGCCTAACATTCAGCACTCCATGTAAACAGTAAAATTATTACCTTTGCCATTCAGAGATATCTGGCTTTAGATACTGTTGACTTTCTAATGATTTCCAAATCTACTTTCGAGTTCATTCTGTCAACCAAAAACACCTTGTCTCTTAAAGAATTTATTCTAATGTAAAACATTAAGTTAACACGCTGCAGGATGAACAAAGAAGCCACCTTCAATAATTAAACAGCCTACATATTTAATGAAATGTCTTGCTTGCATTAGAAGTACTGGTTAACAGCTGCAGAATATACTTTGAAGGCAACTTAAAAGTGCAGAGATGACAAGAGATTGCAAATCTCTGCATTAGGCATTACAGAGTTTTGTCACATTAATATGCAAACAGCTTTCTTTCAAATGTGGAGTGATGCCAAGACGTTGACAGAAAGTGAAAATAACATTTTGCTAGCCCATAGAAGCACCAGCAGGCAAAGTAGCCACACAGTGGTGTTGGCAAGGTTTCAGCCTAATGGCAGTTGGAGGAGAGAATCCTTTCATTTGGTGATTGACAAAACCTTTGGGGCTCCCTTCTTTTTTTTTCCCCTTCAGTGTACACCTGGCTTCCAAAGATAGCACCTACCAACAATGTTTAGCAGGTGGTATTAGCTGTGATATCTATTACAAATTATGAATAATGTGATGAATAAGAAGAGCTCCCTCTCTGACTGAACACAACGTGAGGTTTGTTGACTACAGCAGTATACGCACATCGATATAATTCCCATTGATGTAGTCTGAACTCGTTTCTCCTTCAATGGGCTGCAACCTCACTCGAGAGTGATCATCTGAAACAGGAACAATGGAGAGAAAAAAGAAAAATCATTAAAAACACAGCCAGTAACAAAGCTTTCATCAAAATACTACTTTGAAGTCAAACAAAAGCCTCAGCTTGTTTTAGAATCATTAGCAGAATTGTTTTGGTTGGAAGAGACCTTCAGGGTCATTGAGTTCAACCACCAACCTAAGACCACTATGGTCACTAAACCATGTCATGAAGAGCCATGTCCACACATTTCTTGAACACCTCTAGGAATGGTGACTCCATCATCTCTCTGTGCAACCTATTCCAATGCCTGAACACCCTTTCAGTAAAGAAATTTTTCCTAATACCCAGTCTAAACCTCCCTTAGCACAATTTCACGCCATTTCCTCTTTTTCTGTCACCTGATACTAAGGAGAACAGATCAACCTCTATCTCACTACAACATCCTTTCATGGAATCATAGACAGCAATGAGATTTCCCCTCAGTCTCCTTTTAGCAGTTCCCTCAGCCACTCCTCAGAAGACTCACTCTCTAGACCTTTCACCATGTTGTCTGCAAAAACATCATATCTACACTTAATCCTCATTCAGAAGGTTCAAATCCCTTTTGATTTTCAGTCTGAATGTCTTAAATATTTCTAATGTGAAATCCACTGTAATCACATGGAGATTTTTTTGCCTTGACACTCCCTCCCCCTCTCCTCCCCCCGGCTTTTGTCAATAAAATAAATAGCATTATGAAATCAAATGTTTAACCATTGGGAAATGCTTCTTCCACTGCTCAAAATAAGCCAAAGTCACTGTACAAGACAAAACTGCCACCTCACCCTTTGTGAAGGAAGCTCATTATGTTTTCATCAAGGGAGAAAGCAAAATGAAGTCATGGTGAAACCCAAGCAGTCAGATAACGGCTTTGTCACTGAATTTTACTCCACTGTGGCCATCCATATTTGCCCAGGAAGGTGCAAACTTTTTCCATCTCTGTTTTCCAAATTCCGATCCAAACCACCACAGTACAAATTAATTTCTTGTCAGCTGCCTCGTTTCCTTTATGATACTACAGCAGTGACTCAGAAGTGCTGGAGGCTAGCCCAGGGATATGGTGAAGTCACCATCTCTGGAGGTGTTCAAAAAGTGTGTAGCCATGGCACTTCAGGCCTTGTTTAGTGGTCATGGTGATACTGGGTCGATGCTTGGACTTATGATCTTTGAGGTCTTCTCCAACTTAATAATTCTGTGATTCTAAATGTGCCCCCCAAATGACTCTCTGCACGCTAGTGAGGTGAATTCTCTTTGTTTGAGACTTTATTTACTCCTCTTGTTTCTCTTGGTTCAAAACTAACAAAATACAACAGCTTTTCCACAACGCTGCACAAGTTGTTGAAACAAATTGAGGGCATGATCTCAAGGATGGAGAGCTGGTAAACAGCCACTTCACTGCTGCATTGTTTACAAGTCACTCCTGCTAATTAAATACCTGTATATTATTGTGTTTGAATGTGCTTGCTAGCTGAGCTAATATGACTTGCAGGTGCTTATAAACCTTTGTTACTGTTATTATTTTGTTGTAAATGTAAATAAGCATTAAAACACTCAAAACTTGCCACCCATGTTCTAAAAAAAAAAAAAAAAAAATCAACCCTAACTCCTAAAAACCTCCTAAAAGATAATGAATGGATGAGAGAACATCAAGTGGCTTAAAAACCTGACCTCATCCTCAGTAATATAATGTTGGCCCACATTATAGGGGAGGAAGGACAGGGCAAGTGGTTCTTACAATAACATTGGTTTGGGATTACAAGTCAAGAGGTTTTCAAATGGCTGAGTAAGAAAGGAAGAGGCAAAGTCTTTATCTCACACTCTCTCATGCTCCAGGTCTCAGGGACTAGAAATCTCAGAGCCTCATGAAAAGAGTCTGGGAGACCTGGGGCTGTTTAGTCTGGAGAAGAGCAGACTGAGAGGGGATCTTCTCAATGCTCAGCAACCTATAAAAGGTGGGGGACAAGAGGATGAGGCCAAATTGATTTCAGTGATGCCCAGTGATGGGACAAGGGATAGTGAGAACAAACTGAACACAGGAAGTTCCACCTAAAATAGAGGAAAAAAATTCTTTGCTGTGACGGGACCAAAGCTCTGGAACAGGCTGCCCAAAGAGATTGTGGTGTCTCCTTCCCTTGAGAGATTCCAAGACTGCCTGGATGTGATCCTGGGCAACCTGCTGTGGGTGACCCTGCTATAGCAGGGGGGTTCAGCTAGATGATCTCCAGAGGTCCCTTCCAACCCCTACCATTCCATGATTCTGTGATTTGATTCCCTTAGGAGATGGAAAGGGAACAGTTTTAACCCAAATACAGTAAATCAGGATGAATGAGTTCCACATAGCTCTTACTTTGCCTTTTTCTTGTGACAATTCTATCCAACAATCTTCAAGAATGAGTTTTTCCAAATGTGTTGGAATATTCAAATCAATAGTGTTCATCAGGATAGCCTTTTCAGCCTCTTAATGTATAGAGATGTGAGTATTACATAACCCAAACTGGTCAGTCCCTACCATGCTATGCTCATCCAAGTGCTGTGCTGCTCTCTGCTTAATTAAGCTATTTATCAGTTTCCTCACAACAGAAGTTGAGCTCACAGGCCCTTAGTTCTAAAAATCTGTCCTACTTAAGAAAGATAATACATTGGGAACATGGTTACTGTTTAACAGTTTTGGGATCTCATCCAACTTCTACTGAAGTCAACAGGCTGCAGAAGCTTGTGTGGACTCATGGTATGTCTTCATCCACATTTCCATGATTTCACAGGATCACACAGTATCTCAGAACTCTGGGTTTGGATCTTTGGAGATCATCTAGTTGAACCTCCCTCACCCAGAGCAGGTTGCCCAGCATTGCAGTGTCCAGGTATGTTTTGAATGCCTCCAAAGAAGGAGACTCCACAACCTGTCTGGGCAGCCTGCTTCAGTGCTCTGACACCCTCAAAGTGAAGAATTTTTTTCCTTGCGTTAACACGGAACCTCCTATGTTCCAGTTTATGCCCATTGTCCCTTGTCCTGTGACTGAGAAGAGTCTGGCTCCATTCTTCTGGCACTCAATACAATGCTACCAGGACAGCTCAGGCTACTCAAGATCTCCACTTTACATATCTTGAATTACTTAGGGCAGGATTCAGTCATCTAAACACAAGTATCACATTCCACTTTATATACCTCAGGGTATACTGCCTGGCCGTCAGCTCCCACTTTGGAGTAACAGAAGTCTCTCATTTGTCTTGTGTAACATTTGTTGGCCCTGTGTAGATGACTTAGATCACCTGAAATGGCACTACATAAAATCAGATAATTACAGAACTGTTTTGGTTGGAAAAGGCTTCTAAGATCATTGAGTCCAATCATCAACTTAAGACCATCACGGTCAGTAAACCGGGCCCAGAAATGCCATGTCTGCACGTTTCTTGAACACCTCCAGGAACAGTGACTACACCACCTCCCTAGGCAGCCTGTTCCAATGCATGACCAGTCTTTCAGTAAAGAAATTTGTCCTAAAATCCATTCTAAATCTCATTTGGCTCAATTTTAGCAACTGAATTCCCTCCTTGATAGAATGGGTTCACTCTTGTTGAATGGAACAATCCTTGCTATCAATACAGACTGGGGGATGAGGTGCTAGAGCACAGCCCTGTGGAAAAGGACTTGGGGGTGCTGAGAAGTTGGACATGAGCAAGCAGTGTGAGCTTGCAGCCCAGAAGGCCAATCACATCCTGGGCTGCATCAAAAGATGCATTGCCAGCAGATCCAGAGAGGTGATGCTGCCACTTTACTCTGCTTTGGTGAGACCTCACCTGGAGTATGTGTACAGGACTGTGTACAGGTCTGGAGCCCTCAATATAGGAATGACATGGACCTGATGGAGGGTCCAGAGAAGGGCCACGAAAATGACCAGGGGGTTGAAGCACCTATGCTATGAGGGCAGGCTGAGGGAGCTGCGGTTGTTCAGCCTGGAGAAGAGGAGGCTCCAGGGAGTCCTAGCAACACGACTAGGGGGAATGGAGCAAAACTAGAAATGGGTAGATTCAGATTGGATGCTAGGAAGAAGTTTTACACCATGAGGGTGGTGGGATACTTGAACAGGTTGCCCAGGGACATGGTAGAAGCCCCATCCCTGGAAGTTTTTAAAGCCAGGCTGGGTGTGACTCTGAGCAACCTGATCTAGTATGAGGTGCTCCTGTCCATGGCAGGGGGGTTGGAACTAGATGATCCTTGAGGTCCCTTCTGACCCTAACAATTCTATGATCCTATGACCTACTAGCAGCCTCCCAGTACCTGAAGGGGGCCTACAAGAAGGCTGGAGAGAGAATGTTTATGAGGGGCTGCAGGACGACGGGCAATGGCTTCAAACTGGAGAAGAGAAGATTTAGATTGGATGTTAGGAACAAGTTCCTAACCTATAAGGGTGGTGCAACATTGGAACAGGTTGCCCAGGGAGGTGGTTGAGGCCCTTTCCCTGGAGATTATTCAAGGTGAGGCTCAAAAAGTTCCTGGGCAAGCCTGATCTAGTTGGGGATGTTCCTGCTCACTGTGGGGAGGTCAGACTGGATGACCTTCGGAGGTCCCTTCTGTCCTGGACTATTCTAAGATTCTATGATTCAGCACAGCAATGAGTTCCATACTGAGCAAAACAAACTTCAATTGCCCACCAAGGAACATTTCAAAAGTAGAAGTTCCTATTACTTATTTTAGGTTTATGAAATGGAATAATACTCAGTGCTGTCTTTTCTTTACCTTTCTTTGTGTATTGATATTTTAAAAAATTTACTCCACTTTTTCATTGCAATAATTTTTGCTTCAGACTGGGCAAAACTAAACAAGTTACATCATACCTACAATTTCACCTTTTTTCCTTTTTGTATGCATCCTTTCTAGCACTGCATACTCTATTTCAGAGAATTCTGGAGATAATGGACTGTTCAATACCATTTATTTGCAGTGATGCCCTTTTTTCATTGCTTTGACAACTCTACTTAACTCCTTACTGCATGGCAACACTTCTTAATTTGAAAAAAATCTTTAGTTGACAAAATTACATGTTCCTGTGTCTATCCCTGTGCTTATGTCAAGTAGATTTAAACCAAGTGGTACACAAGCCACATATTCCTCCAACACAGAATCATTTTGGTTGGAAAAGGCCTTTAAGGTCATAATATCCAGCCATGAACCCACTCCTGCCATATGTTGACTCTTAAATAGATTCTAGGTTAACTCTCTAGAATTTTAGGGTATTTTTTTCCTTTATACTTCAGCTGCTTCTGACAATTTTTGCAGCTTTTAAACTGTTTCTTTTCCAGGTAATTGCTATTTTGATACCCTTCTATTAGGAGATCAAACTTAACTTTGCACTGATCACTCAAGCTTTCAAAATTATGTTAGAATCCGTTTGCCTTTGTAGAAAATGGTAACAGATGATGAATATAAGCATTACCTACAGCATGTATAACCCAGCCCACAGACTGTGATCTCTAATGAGCCCCATGAGTAGCTGGTTGATTAACACGTCTGGCCAATGACCCTTTCTTGGGACGTGCCTTGCTGCCTCTCCTAAAATCTTTAGCTGCTTTTAAAAGCTGTGATCAATACTAACTTCTCATTTAGTCGATACTGAGTTACACTTTTACCTAAACACAGAACCCCTCCCATTCCAAAACTGCTTCCAGAACTCTCCTGAGGAAAAATTGATAGATTCTACCAAAATTTATGCATAACTCTATGCATTTATGACAGAAACAGATTTTTTCTTAGCTAAAATTTGATTCATTTAGTTGATTCATGCCAGTTTTAGTTCCTAATGAGAAAACACACTCGCACCTATGTTTGGAATGCAATCCAGAGGGACCTGGACAAGCTTAAGAAGTAGGCTTATGTGAAGCTCATGCTGTTCAGCAAGGCCAAGAGCAAGGTTTTAAACCTGGGGCATGGCAATCTGCAGTATCAATACAAGCAGGGGGGATGGAAGGATTGAGAGCAGCCCTGAGGAGAAGGACTTGTGAGTGCTGCTGAGTGAAAAGCTGGGCATGAGCTGCCAATGTGTGCTCACAGCCCAGAAGCCAACTGTGTCCTGGGCTGCATCCCCACCAGTATATGCAGCAGGTAGAGGAAGGGGATTCTGCCCCTCTGTTTAACTCCAGAGACCCCACCTGCAGTGCTGAGTCCAGCTATGGAGTCTGCAGCACAGGACAGAAATGGAACTGTTTGAGTGGAGCCAGTGACAGTCATGACAACAATCAGGGGGCTGGAACCTCTCTGCTGAGGCCAGGCTGAGAGAGTTGGGTTTTTCCAGCCTGGAGAAAAGAAGGCTTCAGGGAGACCTTGCGGCTTCTCGGTACTTAAAGGAGGTACATAAGAAAGATGGGGACAGACTTTTTAGCAGAGCCTGCTGTGACAGGACAAAGGTGTTGGCTTTGAACTAAAAGAGGGAGATTTAGACTAGAGAGAAGGAAGAACTGCTTTACAGCTGAGGGTTGTGACACTGCCCCAGGTTGCCCAAAGGGGTGGTAGAAGTCCCATCCCTGGAACCATTCTAGATCAGGTTTGGTGGGGCTCTGAGCAACCTGATCTAGTACAAGATGTCCCTGCTGAGTGCAAGGATGTTGGAATGTCAGCCTTTGTAGGGTCCTTTTCAACCCACATTCCACAATTCTAGAAACACAAAGCTTTCCATGTTCAGTACAGAAGGATCATGTCTTCTGTGGGTGACTGGGCTGTAATCACGATTGAGCTTGTTGATAGTGGCTCACAAGCTGTGGCCACTTTCGTGGGGTGGGTAGAGCATGCTTGTAACCAATTAAATGCACATCACTTGGGGAATGTAAAGCACACTGCCACTCTGACAGGCTCCTGCAGTGCTGGCCACTTGGTGCTATTGTTTTAGTTCCCTCAGAGAACAATAATGTGCACAAAGGCAATAATGTACAAAGAGTATCTTGGGGAAAATGTAAACAAAGAGGATAAGTGGATTAAAAAAAAATACATTAACTGCTTAATAGAAAAGAAAAAAAAGACATTTTCATTATAATGTATCCATAGTCAATGGCATCTGAGCTATCATATTTTTGTCTTTATGTAAAAAGGCAATTTATTAAAATCACAGAATCTTAGAATTGTTTTGTTTGGAAAAGACCTTTAAAATTATCAAGTCCAACTGTGAAAATGCTTTTCACTTAAAACAAGTATAATACAGAAGTATTTGGGACAAGTTTTCAGAAGTTGATCGCTAAAATTGTATTCTTATAGTCTGTGAGGTGATCATTTATCCAGCAGAAAACCACATAAAATAAACTGCTATCTACCCCATTGCATACATGTATTTAACAGATGACAAACTGTGGGTAGTTTCAGCCCCTCTTTTAAGATACTGCCTTTAAGACTAAAGCATTCTAATTTTAACTGATGTTATCTTTGTTGTCACAGCCACATAAACAGGAAATGTTACTGATAACACCACTATCCAACTCTTTGCTAAATACTAAGGACATTCAAAGTAAATTGAGATCTAAATGGCCTGACTTATATTTGCCCTCTCAGAAAGCCTTCAGTATCCCTTGTAATTGCCATTGATTTGTGTATTTAATAACTTTTCCTTATTTTTCCCTTGGCTAATTATCACTTCATTACCTCTTCACACAGCACTGGTAATCTATTTTCCTCAACCAAAGGGTGTCTAAGTATAAGGCAATGCAATGAGGCTTGTGAAGGTCCTAGAGCACGTCGTGTGAGGAGTGGCTGAGGGAGCTGGGCTTGCTCAGTCCGGAGAAATGGAAGCTGAGGGGAGACCTCATGGCTCTCTGAAGGGAGGCTGGAGTGAAGAAGGGGCCAGCCTTTTCTCCCTGGTGGCAATCAAGAGGACTAGAGGAAATGGGTGCAAGCTGCCACAGGGGAGGTTAAGGCTGGGTATTAAGAAATATTTCTTCTCTGAAAGGATTCTCAAACACTGGAATGGTCTCTTCAGGACAGTGGTGGAGTCACCATCCCTGAGGGGGTTTAAGCAGCATGTGGACATGGTTTAGTGTTCACACTGCAGTGCTGGATGATCATGAAGATCTCTTCCAACCAAATATATTCTGTGATTCTGAGACTCTGTGACATTAGAGAGGGGACTGCTAACACTAAGCCTGACTAAAGAGAAGATCTATTGTTGTGTACTTGGACTGGAAATAAAATTTCACATAGGAAGGATACTGAATCACACACAGAATCACCATGGTTGGAAAAGACCTCTAAGATCATCAAGTCACATAAAACCTTTTGATAATCTTATTTATGCGTTCAGTATTTTTACTTAAACAGTAATAATCATCTAATGTATTACTACATCCTCACAAAATAATAAGCTTAACACGTTAAAGATTGCTTGGAAGGAAACAAGCAAAATCATATCTAGCTAACTTGTCTTCTTGATAAACCCATCTATAACCCATCATAGTTACACTTCCCTACAAGACTGCATTTCCTTTATCAGGCAAGAAAGGACCTCAGGTTGTGCCAGGGAAGGTTTAGGTTGGATATGATGAGGAAAATATTTCTTCCCTTAGTCCTGGAATATGCTACCCAGGGAAGTGGTGGTATCCCCATCCCTGGAGAGATTTAAAAGACGTGTAGGCGTGGTGCTGACTTACACGGCTTAGTGGTGATTTGGCAGTGCTGAGTCAATGGATGGACTTGATCTTAAATGTCCCAGTCAACCAAAACAATTCTGTGGTCTATGATTCTACTTCTTTGCTCATACCTGCTCCATGGTTATCTGGCTGGCTGGTAGAAACACATATGTTTCATATTTTAAATTTACATTTTGAAGGAACAGTCAGGGAAGGGATTCTTTCCTACAGATGATCCCTGGGAACTGCACTTTACTGAAGATGGATTTTCTGCCCCCATGTTCATGTGCAGCATCTCTTGCTACAATGTTTTGCAATCTCACAAGTCATGTTATCATCTCCTCAAGTTATTTGATTATTAGGACATCCAATCTTTATCAAGCTTGGCATTTTAAAGTAAAACATATGGATTCTCTTTTTGTTCCTTAGAGTCTGCCAGGCATGAAAAGGGTAAGTCAGGAGAGCTGTCACTGTTATAATGGAATAATTAAACAGCAGTGCTGTCCACCTTACAATATCATAGAATCATAGAATGGATTGGATTGGAAGGGACCTTAAAGTTCATCTAGTTCCAACCCTTCTGCCATGGGCAGGAACACCATCTACTAGGCCCTGTCCAGCCTGGCCTTGAACATCTCCAGGGAGGGGGCAATATTCATAACCCAATATCAAGGTACAGATGTGATCATAGATACTCTTTCACCAAAATGCTAGAAGCAGTTTGGGAACTGTGAGAACTGAATACTGGTTAAATATTTTTTTCTCCCTTAGCCAAATATTGGCAACAAAGTGGAAGTTATACTGAAGGCTAGCTGAGAAAACACATTAAATCTGGCAGTTTTCTCAAAAAAACAAAAAAAACCCAAAAAAACCCCAAAAAACCAAACCCCAAACAACAAACCACAAAACAACAACAACGACGACAAAAACCCAAACCAAAACCCAAGCCCAACCAAAATAGAAGTAATATCTTCCCTGACATTTACCTTCTTATTTACAAACAAGGACCATAAGCCTGATGTTAGCATGAGGCTGGTGGTCATTCTTACCCAGTTCTAAAGGAAAGTTAACACAGTGCACAATTACGCTGTCAACACTTACATGCAATGATATTCCCATATCTATTTTTCATTCTGTTCTCGTCTTTCTTAGCTGAATCCCACGGTGCAGACTGTCCTTCAAAGAAACTCTAAAAATAGAAAGAAAGTGGCATTAAGAAAAGCATCTAGCAACAGTTAGCTTATGGCTAAAATCAAGGAGCAGACAGACAGTACTTGTGGGTATTGCTGCAGAATTGACATCGAACTGATTCTTTTACTGAGTGAAAATCATAGAATCGTAGAATGGTCTGGGTTGGAAGGGACCTCTGAAGGTCATCTAGTCCACCCCCTCTGCAGTCAGCAAGAGCATCCTTAACTGGATCAGGCTGTCCAGAGCCCTGTCTAGCCTCACCTTGAATATCCCCAGGGCTGGGGCCCAAACCACCTCCCTGGGCAAACTGTTCCAGTGTTCCACTACTCTCATAGTAAAGAACCTATTCCTAATATCCAATCTAAATCTGCTCTTCTCTAGTTTGAAGCCATTGCCCCTCATCCTATCACTCCAGGCCTTTGTAAACAGTCTCTCTGCATCCTTGTAGGCCTCCTTCAGATACAGAAGGCTGCTATTAGGTACCCCCGGAGCCTCCTCCAGGAAGAGGCTCCTGTTTAAGTGGTTTTTGTACAGAGCTCCAGATGTTACCTATTTTAGGTATTGCCTAAATTTTAACAAGAGATTATCTTTGTAATAGCAAGAAGAATTATTTGGATGTAAAGTGCTAATAAATCTTTCCAAAACTGCATTCTTTCAACACCTTCATTTGTGCTGTCCAGTTTCTCCATACAGTTCGCAAAATTGTAGAATCACAGAATGGGTTTGGTTGGAAGGGACCTTTAAAGGTCATCTAGTCCAACCTCCCTGCAGTCAGCAGGGACATCTGCAACTGGAGCAGGTTGCTCAGAGCTCCACAGAACCAGACCTATAATGTTTCCAGAGATGGGGCACCTACCACTTCTCTGGGCAACCTGGGATAGGGTCTCACCACCCTTAGTGTAGAAGAGTTCTCCCTTCTGTCTAGTCTAAATCTCTCTCTAAGACCATCACCCCTTGTTCTGTTGCAACAGACCTTACTGAAAAGTATTCTCATACGCACATGAGGATGAAGGACCTTCATCATCAGTGTTGGAATTTTTCCAGTACCTGAGTCAGAATTACACACTGTACTAACAGGTTGTGGGTTTTTTTTGATGTATTCACAGACTTGGAGCAGTTCTTGAGACGTGGCTTCATGGATCTAAACTTACATAGGCATTAAAAAGCACCCATTTGGATTCAACTAGCATGCATGTGGGGTTTTTTATCATGCCACCAAGACGATTTTTTTGTCAGATAATAAAAATATTGTGATTTTGTAAAAATGACAGTCTAATATTCACCCAAACTCTCTGCTGTAATTAAAACATTTAATGTAGATGAGAAAGCTGAAGGTGTTAAACACCTGGGCAGCCTGATCTAGCTGAGGATGCTCCTGCTTATTGGAGAGGGGGTTGGATGAGATGACCTTCGGAGGTCCCCCCCAGACCATTATATAATTCTATATTTTTGTACATTAATAAAATATACAAAATACCAAAAGAGCAGCAAGCAGATTGTTATGTCCTATCTGTCCTGTGCATTCTGTGGTCTAAAAAAGCATTTCCACCTACATGTTGTATCTTTAAGTCACTTGATTTTGATGCATTTTAACATTTTGTACTGAATTTTTTTTTTTTGTTTAAAATATTTAGTTGACAAATAAACCAGTGGATTCATAACAGGATAATATCTGTCCTAACTCACATTTTCATATTTCTGCTGGAATCATTTGTAGATTAAATCTTTTGATTCAAGAGGGATATGAAGGTCCATGATTTAATTTTCTGGCAGCAGAAAATCAAAATGGCCAAACCCCAAACTATACAGGGAAAACATTGGGAATTTCTTGTCTTCTACAAGACCTCAGTGCCTTCTGAGTGGTTTTTAAAGACAAATAAAGCAGTCTATTAAATAGACTACCATTAGTGTACTTTGTCATCACATCTGAAATGGGTTGTTGTTCAAATCCCCACAATTTTCATTATCAAGGAGAATAAAAGTCAAAATAAACCCCTGATCTCATGCTGAAGTCAATGGAACTCAGGCACATTCAATGCCTAAAATGAATTTTCTTTTAATAAGTTCACCAGAGAGCAGGTTTCCAACTTAAAACCCACTAACATAAATTAGTTTCTCCTTAATCATGGCATACCATTGTTGAGCACAGCTCTGAGAAATACAGATTCCTGCCAGGATACAGAATTGGAACCCTCTATAAATCCTACTATGATTTACAGCATCGTGGCTGTTTGCCAAAAAGGCATCAAACATTATCTGATTATATATCTGCCAACAGCATCTAAAGCAAGCAAGTCCCTCCCCTGTCTCCCTCCACCCCACACACCCTCCAGAGCACTCCTAGGTCAGGGTGGGTGGAAAAAAACAGACTGAACTGCATATGGAATTGCTCTCTGTGGCCAAAGACCTATGTCTCCGTTTCTTCCAAAGTTCACACTTAATTCTCAGACAACTCTGGACGATGAGCCATTACACACAGCCCAAGGCAAAATGGACATGTTCAGCAACAAAGCTCCAAAGGTAGAACAAAGTAATCATTCATCTGGTCTAAAACTTGACCTGGTTATCTTAAACACTGGCCCAAGTTGCTCAAAGAGGTGGTAGATGTCCCAACTATGGAAGCATTCCAGGTCAGGTTGGATGTGGCTCTGAACAACCTGCACTAGTTGCAGAAGTTCTTGCTGCCTACAGGAGGGTTGGATTAGACGACCTTAAAAGGTCCCTTCCAACCCAAACCATGCTATGATCTTCTTCATGATTTTGCATTTCAGGGAGCTGGATAGACTACAGAGAATTCTCATTTTCTTACAGTCCTTCTAATAGAGACCAGCCCACAGAACTGATCCATAAGTCATTACCCAGCAAATGGTTTTGGATTTAATTCACTCACCACTACATGTCTTGCTGATACAGATTCCAACCTACACCTTGAAATATAGAGAACCTGAATACATTCTTAGGGACTTCTCCCTGTCCTACTAATGAACTTGTACAAAATTGATTTAAACCAATCAAATAAAGTAAATCTCTGGAGACAAGGGGGAAAGGTTTGCACAGGATTGGATGCAGGGAAGATAGAGTGGTTTGGGTAGCTTGTCTGCTTCTCATCTGCTAATGGGTGGGTTCAATTTCTCCCACCTCTTTGGAACTTCTGAAAACAATGATAAGCTTAATGAGCCTTGCAGATAAAATATCTCCTAATAATATGTCTGCTACGTAGATAATTCTGTCCTTTAGAATAAATACATATCAAACCTCACACAGCAAGGAAATTCAGGAGGCAGAATTACGTTTCCTGCTGCTGCAGCTTGACTTCAGTTTCTTTATTAAAAATGTATTCTAGATAAAGAACTCCAGATACAGGTTTTTCTTTGGATTTTTGTGAATGTTAGTGAATGAAACAAAAAATCACAGTGGAAAAATAGATGGGATTTACGTAGATCTATTTTTCTTTTTAACTCATTTTGGGATACGTGGGTATCAGTTGGACTAGACGTTCCCCAGAGATCCCTTCCAACCTGTCTGTGATTCTGTCTGTATTGCAGGGAGAAGTGTGCAGGAAAGATAATTTGGAAGAAGAAGCATTACAGTGCAAAAACATAAAAAGAAACAGTTATTGTAAAAGACAGCTGGAGTGTCATTTCCTAAATTCCCTGTGTGCTGCCATTACAGAAACCGCAACAGAATGACAATCCACCATGAATTATAAGGAGAAATCCCATTTGTCCCACAAGAGAAGAAGAACAGAGGAGATACCTCATAACAGATGATCTGTCAAGATCTTTCCTTACTTGTGAGAAATAAATGTTTCATTACTGAATTTTTTTAATGTCTTTGCAGACATATTGTTCTCTGGGGAGACTGCTGCACAGCAGCCCACATGTTATCCTAGTGGCTATTCATTCGAATTCAGCCTTAAAAGTTTCTTAAAAGTGGGGACTATTAGGAAGAAATATGTCCCCAAACAGCTTCATTCCATCAAATGTCTGGCAAGTGCAATGGAGAAACAAAAATGTGTGTAGGACATTTCTCAAATAATTTAATGTAAAATTTTATTTGAGAGAGCATCTCACTGACAAGGAAAGCTTGGAGCTGTTTAGTTTGGAGAAGAGCATACTGAGAGGGGATCTCTCAATGATGACCAGATTGCTGATCTGATTTTCTCACTGTTGATGATCTTCTGCAGTATGCGTTGGGCAATATTTAAAGGGTGGATGCAGACTCCTCTCAGTGGTGCCCAGCGACGGGACAAGGAGCACTGGGCACAAACTAGAACACAGGAAGTTCCACCTAAACATGAGAAAGAATTTCTTTTCTTTGAGAGTGATGGAGCCCTGATGCAGGCTGACCAGAGAGGTCATGGAGTCTCCTTCTCCAGAGAAATTCCAAACCCTCCTGGATCTTGTGATCCTGGGCAACCTGCTGTGGGTGATCCTGCTTTAGCAAGACTGGATGATCTCCAGAGGTCCCTTCCAACCCCCACCATGCTGGGATTCTGTGTGATTCTTTAACTCAAATCACACAAAATCCTGGCTACTCAACCCCTGTTACCTACTTGAAAAATAAAATATTGTTCAAGTTGTCACAGCAGACATTTGGGTCTGCAATGTCAATTGTTATTCTGTCATTAGAAAATATTTTGATAATCAGGATTAAACAGTTTCTAAAGCAACCTGAATTATACAGAACTGCAGCATGAGGATGGGCCAGTGATGCAGTAGCAAGATCATCTCAGGATGAATGTGAAGCTTTTGCTTGTTTTAGCTCAGTGCTGCAGTGGTCTCCATTAAAAATTAAATATTTGCCAAGGGCTAATTCACAGTGACCCTCAAATACAAAATAACTGCAATATCTCAAATGAGAGGGGGAGATAATCATTGCAAATACAGATTTTAAAAAATTATTCCCTTTCCTCATTGAATATTCATAAGACCAAAAATATTGGAAGGGATCTGTTAAAATAACAAAAAAAACCACATTGTTTGAAGAGGCTGGAATGTGGAGAACAGGGTAAGTTCTTCAGGACACAGTTTGTAGCTCTGTTGATCGTCGTTTTTGGCAACACATTTCCCAGTCCGGATTGTCATGCTTCCAATTAAGGATAGTAAAAATAATGCATCTTTGTAAGCACTTCAAGATCTACAAGTATAAAATGTTGAGTGCAATTACTATTTTTATTATTAGTCCAAAGCCAAGCAGCAACTTCTTCAAAAGCCACTTCATAGTTGCTAGGTGACAACGGTGTAGTCTCCTACGATGTCATTTACCAAATGCAAGCTCTTACTGGCAAAGAAATGAGAAGTTATGGACATCATAGACTTTTCTCTGCCTACTTAATAAGCAAGATTATTATTCACAGGTACAAAGAAATGGTTATTTCACTGTGTAAAAAGCCTTAAGTTTGATCTGTGGATTTATTTTTAATGTACGACTCGTTTAATGATGGCTGGTGCTTCAAACTGACCCAGGATTTCTCCACCATTAACATCCATTTTGCTGTTGCTATTTCTAGATACCCAGATTAAAATGTACTTTTGCAAAATGAGTAATTTGACCTATTCAAGTTAAAAACGCCTCTGAAATTCTTTTTAAGCTACATGTAGAGTTATGCATACTGTCTGCTTTAGCCCGGTCCAGACAACTAATGGGAGTCCTAATGGATGTTGTTCTCTAACCTCGATTAGCTACAGCAGAAACCAACGTTTCTACCACAAGTCCTTTGAGTTGCAGCTAAATTAGATACCTAAAAATGCTCTGAACTGGATAGTGAAGATACATGGATCATTTTACTTAAATATACCACCTGCTGTGCCCACTTTATATGTGGAGATTACAGATGGGAACAAGAAGGCATCCATTAAACTCTGAGTTAAGAGCTTAGTGTGGCATTAGACTGTTCCTTGTATTTACAGACTCTACTAAATACACCTTTTATTTTAATCAAGTCCATAAACGTTTGGAGGACAAGGACCTTCAGGCTCATTTAAGGAGCAGTGCAAGATTTAGGAGTACAGTAAATCTGTCAGTTCATTGGCTTCACAACATTCAGAACCTGGCTTGTTCTTGTTGCTTAACAACATTAACTGTTCTTTTCAACAGAAAATGGAAACAAACACTTTCAGCTTGGTGATAACCCAGTATTTAGGTTGTTAAGGAGTTAAGAAGAATCATTGATAGATAAGTTAAGGGAACCCACAGAGAGGTCCAAGCAATGAAAGGACATTTTTAATCTTCTCACCACTTTGAGGAAAGATTTTATCATTGAAAATGCATCACCTGCAAGTAATAGATCACCCCGAGTGTTTGTGAGCAGTGGTAAATGATTTCACTGATGGCAACCTACTGTATGCAAGCAGCTCTTTCTACTTCAGTCATCGCTTTGGTCACTGAAAGTGTCTATGGATGACAGCATACCACTAGAGAATATATTCACCATCAGAAAAACTTCTGTGTCAGCTTCAATCACTGAGAATTATGTCTGGATTTCAAATAATGGAATTTAAAAAAAAACATTTTACTATGCCTGCCCTTGAAAAGTGTCTGTTGCAAGAGCCAGTGTGAAAATCTATCTGATCAATGTAAACTGCCTTCAGCAGTCTGTCACTCTGACCTAGGTCTGAATGTGGAACAAAAAAAACAAAATAGCAACAAAACCAACAAACAACTACAAACCCCAACAACAACAACAAAACCCAACAACAACAGAACGAACAAACAAACAAAAACCCAAACTCAAGCCAACAATAAAGGTTGTTGCAGAATGAATATATTGAAGTTATCACCAAAAGTTCCTTGTTCTGTTTGGAATCTTCTGGAAAAAATAAGACAGATATTAAGCTGAAACTCTTACATCAGGTTTCTGAGCATGAGATAGAAAGTGCAGATCACCTCTATACTAGAAAAACAGTTGTAGTCCAACATATAGCAGCTCTCTCTTGCTGCTCTTTTATGTGGTTGTGCCTTGCTGAATTAATGTAAGAAAAACAACAAAGAAATATCCATTCCTAAAGGTTTCCATAGCTAGAGGTAGGCACCAGATTCTCTTTCTTCTCAGATACATTTAGGTTAGTTGATATCACACAGGAAAAGAAGATTTGGAAAGCAAAAGTTCTTAGAGTCATCGAATTTAAGGTCGTTTTGGTGGGAAGAGACTACAAAGATCTCATCAAGTCATCAAAATCATGAACAGATCATCAAATTCAACCATTATTCCAGTGCTACCAAGATTCTTCTGGTCTTCTGAGACACTAACCATGATAGTCACTGCCCATATCAAATGCTGAAATGGAAGGGGAACTGTTACCTCCTCCACTGACTAACTACTTACCATTAGGGTTTAAAAAAAACCAGGACTAAAAACCACGTGGTAAGACAAAATCTGATTCTAATTCTGTCATTGTATTGGTGTCTTCCTTTTTCAGTGGCAAAATGCTTTCAGTCAGTGTATTTTCTATTATATGTATATCTTCAAAGTCACAGGCTTTGGTACAATTGGTCTAGACAAGCTATAGCTGCATCACGAAAACATTAAAATGATGGAACTGCTTTGATGTGGTATCTTTAATGACAGATACTTCTAGCAGTTAGGATGAGTTGGCTTTAGCTGACAATAAGGTTAGCAAATGCATGCAAGATTTAGCTAACACAATAGGATAAGACAGTACCTCAGTCATAAGGATAGAGCAGTAACTTAAGTGGAAGCAACTTGTCAGTCACTATAGAAGTTCTGAAGGAACTCCTCCAGGAACAGCAGGTTGTGCCAGACATGGGAAAAGTGAGTTTTTAGGCACCAAGTACATTTCAAAGAATCCCAGCATGGTAGGAGTTGGAAAGGACCATTGGAGGTCATCTAGTCCAGCTTCCTTGATAAAGCAGGGAGACCAACAGCAGGTTGCACTGGAACACATCTAGGCAGGTTTTTAAAATCTCCAGAGATGGAGACTCCACAACCTCTCTGAACAGCCTGGTTAAGTGCTTGGTCATCCTCACAGGAAAGAATTTTTTCCTTATGAACAAGATAATCAAGAATTAGATACTGTTTTCTTCCCAGTCCTATATCTGACAGTGTCCTGGGTTGCTCAAGGGGAGGGACCTAGATGATAAGTGAGGAGGTCCCCTGAGAGACACTGCAACAGAACACATGGTGTGGCTGGAACCCCACAAAGACCCATAAAACATCTCTCCCACACCATACCCTTTCTTCTGATGAGCAGGAAAGTGTTTTGTTATATTTTGGTACCTGAGTACATTTAGTCTCCAATGATCAATTGCCATTTGGTCTTAAACTATGACAATACTGCAGGAGAGAGTATCACTGAGAAACAATTAATGAAGAATTCATTTCCATATTTTTAAAATATCTTTTTCTCCTTAAGTTTTGGGTTTCTTTGGGTTTTTTGTTTGTTTGTTTTTTCTCATTATATTCATCTATTTGTTGGTGTCTGAGATCTGTCAATGTCATTTCCTATCTTGGTGTCTGACACTGCCACATCTGAAGTTCACCAGTAAGATTCATAGAATCATAGACTGGCTTGAGTTGGAAAGGATCTTAAAGACCATCTAGTTCTAACCCCCCATGACATGGGCAGGGACACCTCCCACTACACCAGATTCCTCAAAGCCTCATCCAACCTGGTCTTAAACAGTTCTAGAGATGAGACATCCACAACTTCTCTGGGCAACCTGTACAAGGTTCTTACCACCCTCACAGCAAAGAACTTCTTCCTAACAATCTTCATAGATTCTGTAAAGCAGTCTAAAAGTTTGGTAGATAACCTAGTTTCTGTCAGCTTTCAGAGTCCTTTTCATTTTACCTACTTAAGTTTTAAAAACTCCATTACTTTCAGTCCTCTAAAATTCTTTAAGACTTCCATATAAGGAAAGATTTGAGAAATACGGCGAAATGTGAATTACTAAGAGGGCTGCAAGAGAACATACAATTAAAATTCTAATTGAGGAACTTATTCCCTGGCATACTTGATAGCAATAACTTAACCTCATTAATCTTCTTGATTTATCTCCAGCAGAAAATATAATATAGTATGTTGATGGGATTTTACGATCCTTAGTTTTTTTTGTTGTTATAGGCAGGACCCTCTGGGCACAATATGCACATTTGCATTGTAACGAACGTGCAGGAGATAACATTTTTAACTTGTGTGTCAAGAAAATGAAAGGTGGTCTCAAGCAGTGCTTGTTTCCTCTTATAAAAATAGGTGTCCTGCTTTGCAAGGATTTAGCAAATAGTTTTTATGCACAGCATGTGGGATTTTGATAGTGCCCTACTTCCCCTTCATTTTATTTTAACACAATATGTAATTAAGAGTTTTGTTCACAACCATCATTCCTTGTACATTTGCAAGAAGACAGTGAACTCGAGCAACACAAATTAGTGTACTGTCCATAAATATAAAGTGAATGAACAGAATTCCAGAAACCCAGGATGCTGGGAGCTGGAAGGAACCTCTGGAAGGTCATCTTATCCAACTGCCCCTGCTAAAGCAGTCACCCACCACAGGTTGCCCAGGATCACAGGGTCCAGGTAGGTTTGGAATCTCTCCAGAGACAGAGACTTCAAAACCTTTATAGGCAGCCTCTTCTAGTGTTCTGTCATCCTCACAGGAAAAAAATTCCTCCTCATATTGAGATGGAAATATTTTTTTCTGAGTCTAGCCCATTTTTTTCTCCTACAGATTAGCATTATGATATTTGATTTACTTTAAAAATAATAAACAATTGCTCCAGGGAATGGTTTCTAGAGCTAATGAAATGTTATTGAAGCAAAGCATAAGGATACAATGTGATATGAAATTGGTAGGCAAGAACTACAATTTTTCTTCTACAGTAAGGAGAAGAGTTTGAATTGCTTTAAAGGAAAATAATAGAAGAAGAAAAAGAGAGAAAAAAGGAAATAAATAAAGAAAAAGAAGGAAAAGAATAAGAAAAAAATGAAGAAAAATAAAAACACAGGAAAAATAAGTGAAAAAGAAAATTACAGAGAGAGAAAGAGATTAAATCCCTCCATCCCTGGAGGGATTTGAAAGCCATATAGATGTGGTGCTGAGGGACATGGTTTAGTGGTGATCTGGCAGTGCTGGATTAACAGTTGGACTGGATGATCTCAGAGGTCTCTTCCAACCAAAATAATTCTATGAATCTTTAATGCTTCTAAGAAAGGTGACTTCTAACACATTTCTAGCTAATTCAGTAATATTTATGCCTGATTTGATCTGAATAAATCGTTGTAATTGAGAGGGTGTGCTGAGCTCAGAATTCACAAGAACTGCCTGACTCTTTAAATTATCAGCTGGCCCAAGCATAGAAAACCTGATAACATCTTCAAATCCCCTGTAAAGACAAGCTGTTTCTAATTTTAAAAATCACACAATTGGGTAAAACCTTAAGCGTACTAAAATTCCCCGGAGCAAGAGAAAAGAGCGTGTGGAGAAACAAACCGAAAGCAAATAAATGCTGAGTTTGAGACGTGAACAAACCTCCTCCTATCTTCATCCACCACCTTGTAATGTACACACAGCTGATCTAACCTTTCAGGAGTGATAAAGCACCCCTCAGATTTTGCTCACTAAGTGAGCCTCGAGGGTTTTCATGAGTGTATCTAGGCCGCTCTAGCTAATATAGTTTGGATAGAAGATAAGAGAGGAACACAGCTCACATCATAAGATTTTAATTCTGCTACAGGGTGACAGTGACATCATATTAAACTACAAGATAAAAGCCAGACTACACAGAAGGAACAGTAATATTTTGCACATTGTTGTTTGTCCCAGTGGATAAGAAAGTACTTTTCAAGGGAACTAAGAGTAGTATGTCAGCTTAAGCTTGTGGTGACCTTTCACAAAGGTCACCTTCCTTGTGCCAGGTCATTAAATTTCTGGATCTTCACAGGAAACTTTGGTGCCTCAATGTCTGTGTTGCTTGTTTGCAAATACAGTATTTGTCAGCATATAAAAAGACAATTCCTCTAGGCTTGACTTTTAACCCAGCATTTTCCTTGTACCAAAGAAAAAATTCTCCTATTAAAGCTACATATCTATTTCCCACTTTCCCTGGCTGCCATCTAATCCCAGTGTCTATGTTTGACTATGCAGTTCACAGACTCTCACAATCCCAGCATGGTTGGAAGGGGGGTTGGAAGGGACCTCTAGATATCATCCAGTCTAACACCTCACCAACAGCAGGTTGCCAGGGTTCACAACGTCCAGGTGGGTTTGAAATCTCTCCAGACAAGAAAATTCCACAACATTTCTGTGCCAGGGCTCTGGCACCCACACAGGAAATAAGTTATTTTCCTCATTTTTAGGTGGAACCTCCTGTGCTCCAGTTTGTGTCCCTTGCCCCTTGTCTTGTCATTGCGTGCCAATGAAAGGAGTCTGACATCATCCTCTTGCACCCTGATCCTTTAGCTATTGATCAGCATTAAGAAGACGCCCTCTCAGGCTGCCCTTCTCCAGGCTAACCAACCTCAGGTGTCTCAGCCTTTCACGCTCACAGAGATGCTCCAGGCCCCTCAGCATCTTTGTAGCCTCTGTTGTACTACCTCTGTCAGTTTCTTGTCTCTTTTGAACTGGGGTTTCCAGAACTTGGCAGAATAATTTATGTGTCCTCACTCAGGTGGAGTAGAAAAAGAGAAGAACCTCCCTGTTCATGCTGGTCACACTCTTCTCAATGTATGCATTCTGCCTGGGGGAAGCAGTCGTGTGTCAGAGTATAGCCACCGAATGCTTCCATAGTGATAGCAGCTCTTACTGCTTCACTATTCAAAACTCCTGTCTCCAGCTTTTTAAAGTTCTGATTCTTTTTCTCAGACATCCCTCTGCAGGCTCTCACTCTAATTGCTTTCTGCCAATCACCTTCCCTTTGGACATCTACACACTTACTGGGAAGGAGTGGGTGGGTAAGAACATTATAAAAACATTAGTGTTGCTCCTAGACAATTCCATACCTCTCTGAGAAACTGCTGAAAGAATAATATGGAGTATTTAAGAGCATATAAAAGATAATTAGCATAAAAATAGTAGCAGTAGCAATGGTATTGGCAATGATGACAAGTATTTCTGTCAGTTGTTAACCCAATCACCTCTAGCACGCTCACTGCATACTGACAGACAGCAGCATGTCAAACCAGCCCCAAGACTACTCCTTAGGACAAAGAGTGTCTGGTTAGGAGCACTAATGAACAGCAGCAGCTCACCAACCGATTGTCCCGTTTTGATGTTTGAAATGTATACACAGCACTTCCTAATTCCATGGAAGGTATCCCTGAAGCAATTTACCAATCAGGATGAAAACCAGACAGTTTATTCTAAGATACACTGCATGGAATCACAGGCTGCTAAGAGGGGCCAGGCTCATCTCATGGGTAATGTGAAGTGGAAATACTCTAAGCTATCAACCGGTGAGGGGCAATAGGCACCTCTAAAAACTGCCACTTGAGGAGCACTTCTGCATCATTAATCTAGCATCAGTTGTGTGATACTAGTATTTTGTCAATGGGAAAGTACAAACATACCATCTGCAAGTGACAGTTTTGCTGTGGTATGTGTCCACAAGAGCTTGCATGAGATCAGTCGAATATCCCTGATGCCTGAGAAAGAATCTTTCAAAGACCTTTGAGAAGGGTTCTAAACTTACATTGACCTTGTGCAATACAATGGAGCTCTCGAATGGCCCAGTGTAAATCATACACAGAATGGTAGGGGTTGGAAGGGATCTCTGGAGGTCATCTAGTCTAACCCTCCTGATAAAGCAGGGTCACCCACAGCAGGTTACCCAGGATCACAAGGTCCAGGTGGGTTTGGAATCTCTGCAGAGGAGACTTCACAACTTCTCTGAGCAGCCTGCTCCAGGGCTCCATCACCCTCACAGGAAAGAAGTTTTTCCTCACATTTAGGTGGAAAAATGTCTTTCTTATTTACCACTCACACCCCATACATTCAGAGAATATATTCTGCATGTGAAATAAGGATTTGCCTAAGAGAAAACTGTCAATCTCCAGCAATAACACCAGAGATGGCAATTTGAGTGCCCAGTAACTTACTGGGCAGACAAGCAACAAGGTCATATTTTCTACTCTAACATGATAGTGTTTTATTTTCACTATGTACAAATATCAGCAAAATAATGAACCAAATATAATATCTCCAGAAAACTCCAGAAAAATAAAAAAAAAGGGGGGGGGGGGGGTGGAGGAGGGCAGTAGGGAGCAGTGTACCCGTGTTTTTTTTGACAGAACATTTTTTTATTCTGAAGGACAACGTGGTAGGGACATGAAGATGAGTTGTTTATGGAGTAAGGGAATTAACTGAAGAGTGACAAAGTCCATGTGGCAAGTGAATTATGAAATAAGAAACTTAAACAAAGGAAGGTTTAGTGAGAGAAAAAAACAGTGCAAAATATCATTTAAATTCACAGCTTTAAGAGCAGAAATGGAGCAATCATAGTTCTGCTTTGAGATCACATTCATGACATAGAATCATAGAATGGTCTGGGCTGGAAGGGACCTCCAAACATCATCCAGTCTGACCTCCCTGCAGTCAGCAGGGATATCCTCCACTAGATCAGGCTGCCCAGGGCCTTGTTGAGCCTCACCTTGAATATCTCCAGGGAAAGGACCTCAACCACCTCCCTCGGCAACCTGTTCCAGTGTTGCACCAACCTCATAGTGAAGAACTTGTTCCTAACATCCAATCTAAATCTGCTCTTCTCCAGTTTGAAGGCATTGCCCCTTGTCCTGCCACTGCAGGCCCTTGTAAACAGTCTCTCTCCAGCCTTCTTGTAGGTTGCCTTCAGGTACTGCAAGGCTGCTATAAGGTCTCCCCAGAGCCTTCTCTTCTCCAGGCTGAACAACCCCAGCTCCCTCAGCCTGTCCTTGTAGCAGAGCTTCTCCAAACCCCTGATCATTTTTGTGGCCCTTCTCTAGACCCTCTCCATCAGGTCCATGTCCTTCCTATATTGAGGGCTCCAGACTCAGTAGTCAAGGTGAGGTCTCACCAAAGCAGAGTAAATGATTCTGTGGCTTTTGTCCTGATGTGCAGGACCACTGAGAACAGGATCTAGCCACTTACTTGTTCAGATTCTGATCTTGCTGAGCATCTCAGCAATTCTTCCATAATGAAGATTGAGGTTTAACGACTTGATGTATAATTTTGGTTTTTGCAATCTGCTTCTTCATTTTCTCTTTTGCATAAACTGAGCAAAATACAGCAATTTATCAGCTCTCCACGGACATCTTAAGATTTATATACATTGGAGCTTTACTTTTCTATTCTACATTTCCTTTCATTAGAACACTGCTCTCACGCTAGATTAATTGAGGCAAGCCAACAGTATAAAAGCTCTGTTGAATAGCAGCAGATGCCTTTATTCTCTGCATCCCTCCATAAAACAAAACTTTAAAAACATTGGGTCTGTATATAAATATTTCCCTTACAAGACAATACAAAGATATCAGGCATCTGTCTCTCAATAAGCCAATTACTATTCATTTAAAACAATCCAATAAAGTCCATATTTATCAGATAACTTCTTAAAAGGGCTATTAGCCTCCATGTTCCAAAGTCTGCCAAGTGAACCAGATAAAATGATGAAGAGTGAATTAGATCATAGAATCATAGAATTGTTTTGCTTGGAAAAGACCTCCAAGATCATCAAGTCCAACTGTCAACCCAACATCATCGTGGTCATTAAACCACATCCCAAAGTGCCATGTCCACACATTTTTGGAACACCTCCAGGGATGGTGGCTCCACCACCACCTCCCTGGGAAAAGGGATCCAAGCCAATCCCATAGAGAATATTTAAAGTAATTACCATGTAACATACTTGAATTACAAGAAAAGATACTCTTATGTCAACAGGAAAGACATTTGCTTCTCAGCTAGGCTGTCCTACTTCAACAATGGTTGAGACTTGATGGATGGCAGAATCAGTGTCCTGAAAAAAATGTCACCACAAGGTGACAGACACATAGTCTCAGCACCAAGGAGTAAATAGCAATCTACAGAAGAGTTAAACTTTATCAAAGCCTTAAGTGCTGCAGACAGCTTGGCCTTTTTATAGCTTGCTTTGTGTGCCAGATACATACGAGCTTAGTAAATACCAGTAAAACAAACACCAATGCTGTGCAAAGAGCTGACAAACGGAGGGAAAATATGTCAATCTCTAGTAAGATCTGCAATTAAACATATAAAAAGCAGGAGCAATTGATGCGATTTTCCTTGGATTCAAAGGTTTTTGTATGTTGTATCTACTGTCGTTTCTATAGACACGATTCACAATGTAACCATCAACACGTTAAATTCAAGCTGACGATGTAAGAGACTGTTAAAAAGTCAGTGGCAAAACTGAAACATGTATAAAGCTACCAGAAAAGCAGCCAGACACCAAATTTTCTTAGATTTAAAATGTTTTCCCCAGTGCAACCCCAAAGCAAATGTTTTGGTGTGGTTTGGAAGCTTGACTTGTTTAATTTCAAAATTCATATTAACTGTCCCCCTTTATTCTTCCAAAAGCAAGAATTGGTTTAGTGCCCACACCAGGAGTTTAATTCCACTGCCTCCATGTACTGTAAGTACCACAACTCTCTTGAAAGGGCCTCATTAATGTAAACAAGGATCTCTGCAGAGTAAACCACTGCGCAGAATAAAAGCTCAAGGATTAGGCTTTAGCAGAGCAGCTACATGCATTTTTAAATAAAAACACTTTACAGAAAAATCCTTTTTTTCCCCCTTTCCCTCTACAGCATCATCATCCTGCATTTCATAGCCCAAAAATGAGACAGTGAATCAGTGTCAAGGATCAAGTCTGGGCTAGTTACTAGACAAGTGACAGGGGATCTCTATGAATCCCTATCCCTTCCCAAAGGGAAAAAAAAAAATGAGAAACTGAAGGATTGGGAAAGAAACTAAACCAGCTGGAATAGCAATCAGAACAATGTAATGAAACAGACAAAAAGAGATACAAACCAAGACCAAACCTAACCCCATCACCATTGCTACTACTGATGCTGGGGGTAGGCACTCGGAAAGTCCCAGAGTGGATTCAAAAGCAGAGAGCAACCAGATTCAGGAGGTGGATTCTAGAACTGGATTCAGGAACTCATGGATCAGGATTGAAGGCAGAAGGGACAGGGTCCTCCTTGGACACTAGCCATTGAAGAAGAAGCTTGAACCTGGTGATCCCTTATCTTGATCATGAAGATGCTGTCCATGGGATGCAATCCCTTGTTGGTCATTAGAGGGTCACCTGTCCTGTCCTCTCCTCCCTGCAGGTGCCACCTCTGACTTCCTGCAGCCCAAGGTGGGGCTCCAGTTGTGGCAGTGTCCTTGGTGTGCACAGGAGCAACCTTAAGCCTGAGCCTTTCTGCAGCCCAGCCTTTGGCACTAACTCTCCCCATCAGCACTGCCTCAGCTAGAAAGAGCTGCTGGCTGTGCAAACCTGCCCTGCACTTCAGAATGTGCCCTCACTGAGCAGGGATTGAGTTGCGAAGTCAAATCCCTGACCAGAAGTGGTTCTGGTGTAGCTCAAACAAGGACAAGCAGGAAAACAGCTACTAAAGTAAGGGAATCAGAAAGCACCAAGGATGCTAGCCAACTCAAAGAGCTCTTTGTGTGCTATATAAATTGACGACTACCAATACATATATATATATGTGTGTGTGTATACATATGTATAAAACACCCTAACAAAAGTCTTACCATTTCTCATCACATTGTTTGCTTGCTATGTGTGGAAGCATTGATTAATTTTCTTCTTCATGTGTGTTAACAACCATACTGGGTCAACCCAGAGGTCCATACAACCCATTATTTTTGCAACAACAGTACTAGTAGCAGATGTTTACAAAGAAGTATGAAGAATAGAGCAAACAGAGAATGAATCTTTCCCCAGCATACCCACTTAGCTTCTAGCAATCAGTGGCTGTCCTGAGCAATCTCTTCCTCAGCTGGAGACTGCACACTGCCATTGTGTTTAATAATGACTTTGTCTAGCCCATTTTTGAACCCATTTATAATTTGGGCTTCACAGCATCTAGAGGCAATGAGCTCCACAATGTAATTATGTGCTGGGTGAAAAATATTTCCTTTTGTAGAATTTAAAGCTGCTGCTCAATAGCTTTGCCTGGTGCTCCTGATTCCCTCCATTATAAGGAATAATGAGTAATTGCTGTTAGCATTGCAGAAGTAATACTGAACCCTGGCACGGCTCAGAATACCCTAAGGAAATGTTACAGTAGCCAGGAACATGATATTTCACTGTCCAGGAGACAAGGTAGAGACTTGGTACAGGAGCTGATGAAGTAGTTCTGTGCCACTTGAAGGATTTCCTTACTCCTAGAATCTACATAGTTTATCATGCCAATCTTATAGAAGGTTGTTTACAAAGAGCATAACAACTGGAGCTTTAACATGAATGAGCAAAACTACAAAGGGAAAATGCAGCGTTTTACTGTAGTTCTTTGTCCAACTTGACCAGTAACACCAAAGACAAACAGAAATAGGTGCAGATGAAAATCAAGGCTAAGTGAACAAGGCTCAGCTGATATCAGAGCCTCATGCAGAGGACAATGCATTAAAGCATTTTGGCAATGAGCAACGGCTGACAGCCCTTGGAAGAGCAACACTGGTATCAAAAAAGACTGAAGAACTGCTGTATGCAGACTCTCTCTCTCTCAAGATTCAAAAGCATATGTCTCAACTTGAAAGGCAGGCTTAGATTCAGAGGATCTTGGAAAGACAAAAATCTAAAAAGAGCTTTGCGTGACAAGCTTTTCCCCATCTGTTTAAGTCATCTCATTTCCTTCCTAACTATTCAAGTGGAATTGCAGGTGACTGCTTTTACTGTTCGTTCCTGAGTAGAAGATACAGAATGTGACCTACCTTTTCAACATTTGTTACCTCATATAGGAATTCTGTTGCTTTTTTGTCACTCTTGGTAAGGAAAAGCAGAGAGATTGTTCAGGTATTTACTATAAAGAACCTGAATGGCAAAATTTCTTATGTCAAAACACTAATCTCTGTGATTTAGTCAACTATTTAAGTATCAAAGTGTTCCTGTTGCCTTCTCTCAGCCTAATCACATGCTACAACTTCATGCTTACTTTAGGAACCGATTCTGCATTGCATGGAATCTTCCACTACCCCAGAGACATTCTGTTGCGAAGGAGAATAGGTACCAGGAGATGTTCTTTTCAGAAGATAATCCTGTCACTCTTTGGGTAGGAGAGAGACAAAAAAATCTAGAATTTTGCTAAAAGGAGCTGATACTCCCCTTTAGTGCAGGTTACCTGTTAGCAGAAGGAAGCCACAGCTATGCCTGCCTCTGAACAGCCCCAGCCTGTGTATCAGTAAAGGTCCTCACTTATAGCATTGTAGAGTCAGTTTGGTTGGAAGAGAGCTCTAAGATCATGAAGTCCAGCCATTAATGCAACATGTCTAAGTCCACCACTAAACTATGTTCTGCAACACCACATCTATGTATCTTTTAAACTTGCTGTTCATCAGGACTCCCAGCAGTCTTCCCATCACCTTTGGCCTGGGGGCCAGTTTTATCCCATAGCTGCCCTGCTCATCTTTGCCTGGCCAAGATGCCTGCACCTTCTCATGGCTGTTTGGCAGGCTATGTCCTCTTCGTCTTTCTGATGACTTGTTCAGGACCCAGAGGAACCTAACTGCCAATTAATAAGATGGATACAGACCCAAGCAGTTGGAAAAGAGCAGGAGCCCCACAAGGCTGTGAAATGGAAAGTGTGTAAGAAGAAGTCTTGAGTTCCAGCTAGAAAACTTCTTAAGACACTGAGTCACAGGATACAGAGGAATACAAATTTTCATTGCCTGGAAAAATTTATAATGGCTATTTTAACTTATTTAAAATAAATGCATCAGAGAAAATAATGCATATTTTAGGTGTGTTGTGGATAAACTGCTGCTAAGTGAAAACTCCTAATAGCTAAATTATGCTAATTTGATTTGAAAAAATGCTCCTTTCACTTGACAAACAGCCAATGGTAAGGCTCTGGTCAGGAAGCCAGCAATGGACTAAAATGGTTAATTATTTGTAGTGAATAAATACAATCCACAGAAAACACATCGGGTGCATATATAATTAATAAAGAATAGATTATAATTGCATTTAACATCATTTGCATAATTTAAAATGGAATAACTACATGACTGATTTTTTTAATGTCTTTTTAAAGGGCACTAATAAAATATGAAGGAGCTAAGGAGGCTTATAGGAGTAGGAAGTAATGAATAATACCTTGAACATTAAAGCACAATATATTATTCCTTGCACATAAATTGGACCACTTTGGCAGCTTTTTGCAGGTGCAATGGGAAAAGTGTGGTACATCAGCAGTTTTCAAAGGTAAATAATAAGTTAACTGAAGAAGGGATTACAGATTCTGATCAAATATTCAATGTCTTACTTGAATAATTAATAACTCAGTCTGGCACAAATAGGCAGCATGTAGCCTGCAATGTCTCCAAAACCTTTCTTCCAACTCATACTTGTCACCAGGATTTAGAAAGTTTGACCTATCACCCTGTGGCTGAGCACTAAAGCTATTCTTGTGGAATTCCATCTGGAAACACAGGTTATGAGTGAAAATAAGTTCAGTGGCCTCATTTAGTTTCCTACCGTGGTGTTCACTAGCCTATAATGACACACAGATTGGCTAAACCTGGAACTAAGCCCTAACTTTGCAGATGACACTAAGTTGGGTGGGAGTGTTGATCTGCTTGAGGATAGGAAGGCTCTGCTAAGGGATCTGGACAGGCTGGATTGATGGGCTGATGTCACTTGTATGAGGTTTAACAAGGCCCAAGTGCTACGTCCCACACTTGAGTCACAACAAACCCATGAATGCTACAGCCTTGGGGCAGAGCAGCTGGAAAGCTGCCCAGCAGGAAAGGACTTGGGGTGCTGGTTGACAGCTGTCTGGACATGAGCCAAGCATGTGCTCAGGTGGCCAGAAAGCCAACAGCATCCTGACCTGGATCAGGAATAGCGTGGCCAGCAGGAATAGGGAAGCGACATTATCACAGTATCACGCTATCTTAGAGGTTGAAAGCGACCTCAAGAGATCATCGTGTCCAGCCCCCCTGCCAAAGCATTTTGAAAGTCTTCAGAGAAGGAGACTCCACAACACCCCTGGGCATTCTGTTCCAGTGCTCTGTCACCCTCACTGTAAAGAAGTTTCTCCACATGTTGAGGTGAAATCTTCTGTGTTCAAGTTTGAACTTATTGTTCCTTGTCTTATTACTGTGCACCACCGAAAAAATCTTGGTCCCATCCACTTGACACCCACCCCTCAGTTATTTATACATATTGATGAGATCCCCTCTCAGTCTTCTCTTCTCCAGACTAAATAGCCCCAGGGATCTCAGTCTCTCTTCATAGGGAATATGCTCAAGTTCCCTAATCATCTTCGTGGCTCTCTGTTGAATTCCCTCCAGCAGGTCTCTGGTGAGCCCGAAAGTGGATGCCTCACCAGGGCAGAGTTAAAGAGGCAGAAGAACTTCCCTAGACCTGCTGGACACACCCTTCTAGATGCATCCCAGGATCCCTTGGCTCTCTTGGCCACAAGAGCACATTGCTGTTCCGTGGAGAACTTGCTGTCCACCAGCACTTCAAGGTCTTTCTCCCGTCGAGCTGCTTTCCAGCAGGACTGCCCCTAACCTCTGCTGGTGCCTGTTGTTATTCCTCCCCAGATGGAGGACCTTGCACTTGTCCTTATTAAACTTCATGAGGTTCGCTTGCACCCAGCTCTCCAGCCTGTCCAGATCATGTTGGATGGCTGCACAGCCCAACAGGGTGTCAGCCAACCCCCATATGGTGAGGCCACACCTCAAATGCTGTATCCAGTTTTAGGTTCTTCACTCCAAGAAGGACATTGAGGTACTGGAGTGGGTCTGGAGAGGGACAATGAATCTGGTGAAAGGTCTTGAGAACAGGTCTTATGAGAAGCAGGCTGAGGGAACTGGGATTGTTATTCTGGAGAAGAGGAGGGTGGAGGGAGACCTTCTCACTCTCTACAACTCCCTCAAAGGAGCTGGAGCGAGGTGGGGGTT